>NC_140589.1:1255897972-1257211305 GCF_964204655.1 Triturus cristatus | reverse complement strand
GACAGCACCCATCATCGCCCTACAACTGCTAAGAAAGACCAGAAACGCCTACAAGAAAAGTATTCTCAAACCAAATATAGAGTTCTTCATAATGGAACTGGAGAATGCCAAAACAGACAACATAAACTCTTTGAAACGGTAAAACAACAATCAAATAAAATGGCCAGATCCTCACAAGAAGCAACAAAATCTCAAATAAGCTGTGAAAAATTCTTATCCTTCAATACAGCAAAAGCCAACTAATTGGAAAATGAGCTCAGGAAAGCCACTGTTAACCTCTCTAGTCTGGGAAATTTACAAATCTATGAAACAATACACTTCTATCAAGATTTGTTAAAAAATGAAGCTCTATGGTCAACTTTCAAATTATATGACTACAATGATATTTCCAAAACTCTATCAACTATAAAACCGAATAACCACTACAACGATTCTCTCCCCTCAAAATGTATGATGGCAGTAAACCAATTTGTTATCCTCATTTGGACAACAATAATCATTGATTTTCTGTCTCAAGGTTACTTACCAGGCTGCCTAAAAACCAGACAAGTCATCCACATCGTGAAATAGCTGACAGAAACCCCTTCTCACCCATATAATTTTCAGCCGGTGTCCAATATTCCCCTTTTGGCAAAGGTTCTAGAAAAATGTGTGGAACAGCAACTGAGCCAACACATTAATAAACGTAATCTGCTAAATGACTGCCAATCTGGATTCAGGCAGGATCATTGTACAGAAACAGCAATACTTCATATAGTGGATGATTCCCTACATGCACTAGACTAGACCAAGAGAAAACTTTTATTTTATTCTTCTTGACCTATCATCTGCTTTCGACACATTAAACCATGGTAAATTGCTAGAATGACTTCAAAATAGGATGGGATTACCGGGAACCATTCTTGAATGGTTTAAGTCCTTCTTGCGGCACCAAACACAAAGGTTTTTGGTGACTCAAAAACTTTCATCACCTTCCCCTAATCCAATTTGAGTACTGCAAGGCTCAACTCTATCCCGTCACTATTTAACCTATATTTGGAGCTTTTAGCTGAAGTACTACGGCATGCCAGCATCGCCTTCGACATGTATGCAGATGACACACAGATTTATGTTAATATTTCATCACTGGAGATCAAGACAATGAATGATGCATTAAAGGTGACCGTTCAATGGTTAACAAGAGATCAGCTTGAGATAAACACGCAAAAAACAGAATACATACTAATACCCCGCAAAAGATCTTCTGATATATAGAAATGGACCAAGATGATCATCGCACTAAATTGCACCCCAAAGCTAGTGGACTCAACCAAATCACTAGGAATTATGCTTGACAGGAACCTAAACATGCGAACCCATATCAGCTCGTTGGCTAAAAGTGCCTGGTTTCAACTGAGCTATCTTAGAAAACTCAAACCATTTATCAAAACTTTAGACCTCAGAATGGCAGTCCAGGCATGAGTCATCTTGAGGCTTGAATACGGATGTACAATACTATCAGAGCAACCCAAGATCTCAACAGCTCCACAAAAAGCGTGTCTCGATGTGGCCGCGAGAATCATAACAGGTTCTAGAAAATTCGACCACATCTCTTCACAGCTGAAAGCTCTGAACTGGCTGTTAAATGAAGCCAGAATTCAACTCAAACAGGCTTGTATCAAACACAAAGCGATACACTTCAAAACACTGATGTATCTAGCTCAGAAAATTTAGATATCCGGAGGAGGCAGACATTGTTGGTGCGCCAGAGATCTAGTGCTGAAACCTCCGTTCATCCAGAAGAAGAGAACTTACAACAGCATTCTCTGCAGCCACACCTAGAATCTGGAATTTGCTTCTTCCAAACATTAGAAGGATCCCGACCACCTCAAGCTCCAAGAAGGAAGTTAAGATCTTTCTAATGAGCAAATTCATACCATAACCAACTGCAGAACAAACATTTCAATGTCTGTTTAGAAATTATCACATAATCCATCCAGGTATGTAATCTACTCGCTCCAGGAGAATCCCAAAATGAAGCATATTTGACCTATCAAACTTACCTCAGAGAGACTAACTAAGTAACTAGACTGAGACATATGCCTAGTATGACTGTAAAATATAGACAATTTGCTATTTTCATTTGAGTGTACTAATTTTTATACTATATCCTTTAGGTTCATGTATTATTTTAATTGCAAATGTCTTTTCTTTCTCTAAGAATATCATCTTACGCTCTCTAGTTAGGTATAAATGCCTGGTACCGAACTCTTACTACAGGGAATAATATATTACTGTGAAGCGTTATGATACCCAATTGGGTCATGTTCGTGCTATATAAAACACTGAGGTGCCAATTCCGATCCGGTAAAAAGCGGCTACGAACCGTCGGACGGAGCCTTTTCTCCGTCCGACTCGTACCCGGTGCGAAATCCATCCGAAAAAGCAAGTACGATTCGGACGGAAACACCATTTCCGTTCGAATCGAACATGACCCATGGCCAGCAACGCATGCGTCCGCCACAGCGGAAGTGGATGGCACGCGAACCGGTACGTACCCTACCCAGGCCGCAAGAGCGTGGGTACGGAACGTACCACGCGTCCCCCAACGTCACTACAATGGCGGTACGGCCCGTACCCACGTCAGAAATGCCTGGGTACGGCTCGTACCAGCATTGCTGGGGTCATGTAGGGGTACGCGTGGTACGACCCGTAGCCACGCCCCCAAGGACTGTGTACGGTGCGGACCCCACGGCACCGCAACAATGGGGGGACGCACCGTACCCACCCACCAAAGGCATGGGTACGGGCCGTACCCAGGCATGCAGAGCGTGGGTACGGGTATGTACGGACCGTACCCCCACCCCAGCAGTGTATGTACGCCCCAAACCCCCACCCGTGTATGTACGCCCCGAACCCCCACCCCAGCATTGTATGTACGCCCCGAACCCCCACCCGTGTATGTACGCCCCGAACCCCCACCCCAGCATTGTATGTACGCCCCGAACCACCACCCGTGTATGTACGCCCCGAACCCCCACCCGTGTATGTACGCACCGAACCCCCACCCCAGCATTGTATGTACGCCCCGAACCCCCACCCGTGTATGTACGCCCCGAACCCCCACCCGTGTATGTACGCCTCGAACCCCCACCCCAGCATTGTATGTACGCCCCGAACCCCCACCCGTGTATGTACGCACCCAACCACCACCCGTGTATGTACGCCCCGAACCCCCACCCGTGTATGTACGCACCCAACCACCACCCGTGTATGTACGCCCCGAACCCCCACCCGTGTATGTACGCACCGAACCCCCACCCCAGCATTGTATGTACGCCCCAAACCCCCACCCGTGTATGTACGCACCCAACCACCACCCGTGTATGTACGCACCCAACCACCACCCCAGCATTGTATGAACGCCCCGAACCCCCACCCGTGTATGTACGCACCGAACCCCCACCCCAGCATTGTATGTATGCCCCGAACCCCCACCCGTGTATGTACGCACCCAACCACCACCCCAGCAGTGTATGTACGACACGTACCCCCACCCGCGTATGCAAGGAGCGAACCCACACCCGTGTATGTCATGAGCGTACATATTGTGAAATAGGAGAGGTGGGTGCAGAGTCCCCCCAGCAGTGCCCAGACACAGGAGGGGTGGGTGCATATCACTCCCAGCAGTGCCCTGAGACAGGAGGGGTGGGTGCAGAGTCCTCCCAGCAGTGCCCAGAGATAGGAGGGGTGGGTGCCTATCACTCCCAGCAGTGCCCAGACACAGGAGGGGTGGGTGCAGAGTCCCCCAGCAGTGCCCAGACACAGGAGGGGTGGATGCCTATCACTCCCAGCAGTGCCCAGAGACAGGAGGGGTGGGTGCCTATCACTCCCAGCAGTGCCCAGACACAGGAGGGGTGGGTGCAGAGTCCCCCAGCAGGGCCCAGACACAGGAGGGGTGGATGCAGAGTCCTCCCAGCAGTGTCCAGTCACAGGAGGGGTGGGTGCAGAGTCCTCCCAGCAGTGCCCAGACACAGGAGGGGTGGGTGCAGAGTCCCCCAGCAGTGCCCAGACACAGGAGGGGTGGGTGCCTAACACTCCCAGCAGTGCCCTGAGACAGGAGGGTTGGGTGCAGAGTCCTCCCAGCAGTGCCCAGAGACAGGAGGGGTGGGTGCCTAACACTCCCAGCAGTGCCCAGAGACAGGAGGGGTGGGTGCCTATCACTCCCAGCAGTGCCCAGACACAGGAGGGGTGGGTGTCTATCACTCCCAGCAGTGCCCTGAGACAGGAGGGGTGGGTGCAGAGTCCTCCCAGCAGTGCCCTGAGACAGGAGGGGTGGGTGCAGAGTCCTCCCAGCAGTGCCCAGAGACAGGAGGGGTGGGTGCATATCACTCCGAGCAGTGCCCTGAGACAGGAGGGGTGGGTGCAGAGTCCTCCCAGCAGTGTCCAGAGACAGGAGGGGTGGGTGCCTATCACTCCCAGCAGTGCCCAGACACAGGAGGGGTGGGTGCAGAGTCCCCCAGCAGTGCCCAGACACAGGAGGGGTGGGTGCCTATCACTCCCAGCAGTGCCCAGAGACAGGAGGGGTGGGTGCCTATCACTCCCAGCAGTGCCCAGACACAGGAGGGGTGGGTGCAGAGTCCCCCAGCAGTGCCCAGACACAGGAGGGGTGGATGCAGAGTCCTCCCAGCAGTGCCCAGTCACAGGAGGGGTGGGTGCAGAGTCCTCCCAGCAGTGCCCAGACACAGGAGGGGTGGGTGCAGAGTCCCCCAGCAGTGCCCAGACACAGGAGGGGTGGGTGCCTAACACTCCCAGCAGTGCCCTGAGACAGGAGGGTTGGGTGCAGAGTCCTCCCAGCAGTGCCCAGAGACAGGAGGGGTGGGTGCCTAACACTCCCAGCAGTGCCCAGAGACAGGAGGGGTGGGTGCCTATCACTCCCAGCAGTGCCCAGACACAGGAGGGGTGGGTGTCTATCACTCCCAGCAGTGCCCTGAGACAGGAGGGGTGGGTGCAGAGTCCTCCCAGCAGTGCCCTGAGACAGGAGGGGTGGGTGCAGAGTCCTCCCAGCAGTGCCCAGAGACAGGAGGGGTGGGTGCATATCACTCCCAGCAGTGCCCTGAGACAGGAGGGGTGGGTGCAGAGTCCTCCCAGCAGTGCCCAGACACAGGAGGGGTGTGTGCAGAGTCCTCCCAGCAGTGCCCAGACACAGGAGGGGTGTGTGCAGAGTCCTCCCAGCAGTGCCCAGACACAGGAGGGGTGTGTGCAGAGTCCTCCCAGCAGTGCCCAGACACAGGAGGGGTGTGTGCAGAGTCCTCCCAGCAGTGCCCAGACACAGGAGGGGTGGGTGCCTATCACTCCCAGCAGTGCCCAGAGACAGGAGGGGTGGGTGCAGAGTCCTCCCAGCAGTGCCCAGAGACAGGAGGGGTGGGTGCATATCACTCCCAGTAGTGCCCTGAGACAGGAGGGGTGGGTGCAGAGTCCTCCCAGCAGTGCCCAGACACAGGAGGGGTGTGTGCAGAGTCCTCCCAGCAGTGCCCAGACACAGGAGGGGTGTGTGCAGAGTCCTCCCAGCAGTGCCCAGACACAGGAGGGGTGGGTGTCTATCACTCCCAGCAGTGCCCTGAGACAGGAGGGGTGTGTGCAGAGTCCTCCCAGCAGTGCCCAGACACAAGAGGGGTGGGTGCAGAGTCCCCCAGCAGTGCCCAGACATATGACAATATACCCCATCAACAAGTTCAGTGACCAACAAGGGTGATACCCCAGATGCAGGTGGAGCCATCGCTGAGCCAGCATGGCCATAGTGAAAGGCAACCCTCACACATCCAGGAAATGTAGACACAGCACAGCACAGCATATGGGAGACACCCTGCAGGGAAAATGGCCGGCTCCACAGAGGATGGAACACACCTTGGGACAATGTCACCATACAGTGAGAGCAAACATGACCAAATACCATTGGCAGAGACCTCTGTGATGGCACGCAGATGGCAGGGTACACCCCATGAGCAGCACACTCCAACATTTCACAGACCCCTAACACATTATCACCACCCCAACTCAGGGAGCACCAGCACCAACAGCAAGTCCAGGAAAGCATCAGTGTGCAAAACCAAAAGAAAATGCTTTATTCAGCAGGAAAATATCTCTGAGAAAATGTCCACTATGTACAAGGGCCATGGGCCAGGCCAGCAGCAAAGTCCGGGGGGGGGGTACACATCGGGACGTGTGTCCCCTAGCTTGCCTGCACAGTTCACATGTCCATTTCATCCACAGAAGAGGGGGCATCAGGGGGGAGGGTGGAAACAGGCACCGCAGGGACAGGATGGGCAAGGGTAGGTGTTGTGGGTGAAGGGAGGGATGATTCCACCACAGGGGGGGTGCCAGCGCCAAAGGTGGAGGACAGAATGGCGCTGCACACGTTGGCAAGGTCCCCCAGCGACTCCGCCGCACCCAATCGAACCACAGGCCCCAAGGAGGGGGGGGAGAGGGATGGGTCGCAGCGCCACTGGGGGAGGGTGTGGACAGGGTGGGGGACTCAACTCCCCTGGCCGGGTCCTGCCTCCACCGCTTGCGGGGTGGTGTCCTCCTGGGGTGTGGGGGCACACTTGCAGTGGATGATGCTGTCACCGACTGTTGGCCAGGAGAGCTAAGGGGAGTGGATTTGGAGGGAGTGGGTTGTGTGGACTGCGGACTCCCACTGTGGCTGCGTGTTGTACGTTTCCCCCCCGACCCAGTGGGTGTGCCTTCCTCACCCTGTGTGTGCGTGACAGGAGGTGTGCGCTTCGACTTCCCTGGTGGTGTGGTGCCTGTGTCTGGTGGGGTGCGTGCACGCTGACGTCTGGATGTGCATGGGACAGGCACGGGAGTGGGAATTGTGGATGGGGCAGGGGTGGGGGGGGGTAGGCAGCGCTGCAGGAGATCCAGTGCTGCAGTCAGTGTGGAGTCTATGGACCTCAGCAACTGCCGTTGGTCAGACTGGGCAGCCGACATGCCCTCCATGTATGCCTCCATCTGGGTCAGCACCTGGGTGTGGGCATGGATGACATTTAGCATCGCAGTCTGACCAACCTGCAACTGCCTCAGGATATCCACAGACTCCGCACTCACCGCAGCAGTGGTGACAGGGGCAGGGGGTGCGGTGCCTGGCAGGAAGGAGACATGTGGGGACCGAGCACGGAGGGAAGGGCCACGAGCAGGTGGGAGGCCGGTGATGGAAACTGAGGTGGCGGGGTGTTGGACGTGGCCCATCTGGCGGGTCCGCCCCTGAAGTTTTTATGGTATATGTAACCTGGGGATGGTGATTCCCCCTCTGAGTGAGTGTGAGGAGAGAGAGAGACCCACCCTTCCATAGGAATACATGGGGAATGGAGGAGTCCTGGGTAGTTCCCGGTGCGTAGGGTGTGCCGGGTCAAGTCTGGTATGTATGAACTCGTGAGGTTGAATGCTGCGCAACGGTATATGAGGTATGAGTGTGTCTAGTGTAGAAGTCCCCCTTTTGGGAAGTGGCATATTTGTGGAATATGTGCCTGGCGTATGATTGGCCGGGGCTGGCTGGTGAGCCTGGCTCCCAGGATCTGGGAGGGTCTGCCCGGTGGTGAATGGAGTGTTTAGCATACTGATGTGAGGGGAGGAGTGAGCCTGGGTCTGCTTGTGGATTGACCGTCTGGTTTGAGTGTCATGAATGAGGCTGGGTTTTCCCCAGACATTGCTGGCTCCACCCCCTGGGGTGCGGCTGATGTTCCTAGCCTGGCCAGTGTAAAGAATCCCCCATAACCAGTTCCAGCTGGTTCTCCCCCTGCCTGCCCCTTCAGACCAAGAATATGTGTATAAAAAGGGTGCTGTGACACTCTGGATTTGTTCTTGTTCTGACTTGAATCTGCCAGGGGCGTGCTGCTGCTGGGGCCCAGGAGAAGGTTTGCCTCCCTGGGCCCTGCCCAGCCCCTGGATGCCGTGGATACCTGGAAGACCTCTTTGCTGGGAGCTTTTTGCTCCATTCCTTTATGCCTCCAGGACTTTATTAACCTAGCGCCTGGATAGCGCTATCTTTTCCCCCAGGAAGGAGGAACATGTGGGCCTTGGCAGCGCTGGGCTGCGATCTCCGCCGAGGGAATCCCGACGTAGGGATTCCCCCCGTGATGCTGGTCTCGCGGGTGCCCACCCCGCTGTCTTTGAGCTAATTATATGCAGGTGCCCACCCTGCGTCTGCACTGCTGTGGTATCACTAATGTGGGTGCCCACCCCGCTTATGGTTGTTCTATTGCGGGTGCCCACCCCGCGATCATTGAAGGAGAAATCACCGCCGCGGCCCGAGCTTCAGTTCAAAACCGCCGCCGAGTCCGCGGCCCGCCTGGTTGTGGGCGGGGCCGCGGGACGGAAGCGGAAGTGCCGCCATTGTCCCCGGAGCCTCGCAGGCTCCACCAGCAGAGAAGTCCCGGTCCCGGAAGAGGGACCGGGCGAGGAGAGGAAGCCCGAGACCCGGGTTTGCTGAGAGCACAGCGCGGGGCTCCGACCTGCGAGGGAAGCCCCGCGCCGCATGAGAAGTGCCGCCTCTGGAGAGCAGCCTGGTGAGTAGAGCTGCCCGGAGGGGGGAGGTCGCCAGAGGGAGGCACCCGTGCAGTGCTGAGCGGCCCCTCGTTACAGTGGGCCGCTCCAACACGCCTCTCCCGTGTGCGTGCCGGACGAGGCACTGCACTGGATCCCGTCTTTTCCCGAGCAGCCCCCGCTTGATAGTGGGGCTGCTCCAACGAGGGGGGTACAATTGTTTTGAGAAGGCTCCAACGATGGGGCGATCTCTGGAAGAGCCCAGCGAGGCTCCACCCACAAGGGGCACCAGTTGTTTCTTTACGGAGCGGCCCCAGATGGCAGCGGGTCGCTCCCCCTTTGCCCCCCAGTAACGTTTAGGGCCACGAAGGCCCTAGGGGGCATTCCGATTGTTTTATAGCCCAGAGAGGGCTACAGAGGCACGCCGGTGCCTGAGTTCGTTCCACAGCTGCCCAGCACTTAGTGGGCAGCTGCCACGTTTAGGTTGTGCCCCTCTGAGTTCTGGACTGGGCCTCCTGCACAGTCCTGCCCCTGACTTTGCTGGACACAGGGCGTCTTAGCCTGGACAAGGCCAGTTGGCCTGGGGACTGCCACAGGTGGTGGCATATGAGTTCTGGCGCAATTGTTCCTTGCTCTAAACCTCTGAAGGTGTTCATACATCATGTGTAACGTTCTATTACCCCTACAGGTATGGTGATACTTAGGTGGTTGTTGCTTTCTCCTAGTACAGGTAGTGCTAGTGAGGTCCTGATTCCCTGCGCAATATTTCTCCTAAGGTGGTTAGGGTTGCGTAGGTGGTACTTTCCGATACCAGTAGTTACCGGTTATGGCTACATGTTATTTTGTGCTACTGTGATATTATTCCTATGTTCCAAGTGCTAATTCCTACAAAGTGCTGATTCCGGACCGTGGTCCATGTGGCCCTGTCCCCTGTATATATAATCCCTTGTAAATTCTCCCCGTGCCTGTGGGCACCTTGTAAAGTGTGTGTCCTTATTTAATGTGTGGTGTATAATACAGAGGCTATTTTTATACAATACCTTGTGTAGAGTTTCCTTTGTGGTGGGCCTGGGGTGTTGTTGCTGGGTGCGTGCGCAAATGCTTCACATGTCCTCCGAGATAGGCCTGGCTGCCCGCGCCGCGTTACCTAGAGGGCGAGCAGGGGTCGACCTTTCATAGGAGTGGTGGTCTCTGACTGGCTGGGGCGCCAGCCCTGGCCGGCCGGGGGCCCCATTTCCTACATTGGTGGCAAGCGGTGGGATCCGGACTTGTGTTTGCGCAGTACCCCAACGATAACTGGCCTCCCTGCAAAACGCTGTATTGTACCTGGTCGCAAAGAAAGGAGATTATTGTTTTAAGAGTTACGTAAATGTCCGTTCTGTGAAAGATGTGTTCGAGTTAAGTGTCCCTAGCTTGGGAGGGTAAATCATCTCCCTAGTGTAATGTGGTTCTCTGGATTCACCAGAAGGGTGGGATCCAGTGGTGGTTGCAAAATTGTGGTCAAATATGTATGGTCCGTGTCCCTGCCCTAGAGTAATGGTACCCGTGCCCCGAGGGTCAGGTTGAGGAATCGGGGGCGGTGGAAAAACTGTCCTACCAGTCTAGGGGACGGTATGTGCATGAATGTTGAGGTATGCCGAGTAATGGAGTATAAGTTCTCCGGGATGGGGAGCTTGCTGAGTCAACGTTAATCCTGTCCTTCCTTACCCCGCTGAATGTGTTGGAGGCATCATGTGTTCCGTGCACCGCTGAATGTGTCTGATGCGTCAGGTGTCCCTGAATGTGGTTTAGGCGCCAGGTGTCGCCCTGGCTGAATTTCTGTTAAGTTGTATCCCGGACAAGGAAGACCTGCTGGCGCTGCCGCGGCTTGCCTTGGGGAGAGCTAAACCTTGAGACCTGCTGGCGCTGCCGCGGCTCGTTTTGTTAAAGTTATGGTAGTTGTATCCCGGACAAGGAAGACCTGCTGGCGCTGCCGCGGCTTGCCTTGGGGAGAGCTGAACCTTGAGACCTGCTGGCGCTGCCGCGGCTCGTTTTGTTAAAGTTATGGTAGTTGTATCCCGGACAAGGAAGACCTGCTGGCGCTGCCGCGGCTTGCCTTGGGGAGAGCTGAACCTTGAGACCTGCTGGCGCTGCCGCGGCTCGTTTTGTTAAAGTTATGGTAGTTGTATCCCGGACAAGGAAGACCTGCTGGCGCTGCCGCGGCTTGCCTTGGGGAGAGCTGAACCTTGAGACCTGCTGGCGCTGCCGCGGCTCGTTTTATTGAATTTATGTTAAGTTGTATCCCGGACAAGGAAGACCAGCTGGCGCTGCCGCGGCTTGCCTTGGGGAGAGCTGAACGCTTAGTTCCCAGGTGGAGGACCAGTGGAGGGAGGAAGTCCCGAAACTGATAGGAAGGTGTGTTCTGAGGGTGTTCCTCCTGGGAGAACGCGGAACCTCAGAAGTAGAGGTAGGGAGGGGCATTCTTGCCCGTGACCTCTGGCAAGCCTGAGGGTGCGGACCCTAGGTGGAAGGAACAGTAGTAGGCGTGGCTACCCCGAGGAAGGGAGTGGAGAAGGGCTATTGTGGGCCCGGGGTTACCACCCCCCACTCCGGATTAGCAGGGACCAGTGGTGTCTGGGTAGCCCAGGGCCTGGTCCCGGTCACGGACAACTAAGGCGTGTCCGTGGGGTAGCCTGGTTGGGCCTATGTCTTTATTATTCTTTATTTTTTTATTTTTCTTAATCTTTAGCGTGTGTGTGTCTATCGGTCCAGGTGGGCATTGAGCTGGAGGGTGGCTCGGTAGCGCGGGCCACGTCCATGTTCTATCGCCCTGCACGCAGGGAAGTCCATCACGGTAGTGATTGGTCTGCCCTGCCTTTGGGCTGGGAGGGGCATGTGTTGGACGTGGCCCATCTGGCGGGTCCGCCCCTGAAGTTTTTATGGTATATGTAACCTGGGGATGGTGATTCCCCCTCTGAGTGAGTGTGAGGAGAGAGAGAGACCCACCCTTCCATAGGAATACATGGGGAATGGAGGAGTCCTGGGTAGTTCCCGGTGCGTAGGGTGTGCCGGGTCAAGTCTGGTATGTATGAACTCGTGAGGTTGAATGCTGCGCAACGGTATATGAGGTATGAGTGTGTCTAGTGTAGAAGTCCCCCTTTTGGGAAGTGGCATATTTGTGGAATATGTGCCTGGCGTATGATTGGCCGGGGCTGGCTGGTGAGCCTGGCTCCCAGGATCTGGGAGGGTCTGCCCGGTGGTGAATGGAGTGTTTAGCATACTGATGTGAGGGGAGGAGTGAGCCTGGGTCTGCTTGTGGATTGACCGTCTGGTTTGAGTGTCATGAATGAGGCTGGGTTTTCCCCAGACATTGCTGGCTCCACCCCCTGGGGTGCGGCTGATGTTCCTAGCCTGGCCAGTGTAAAGAATCCCCCATAACCAGTTCCAGCTGGTTCTCCCCCTGCCTGCCCCTTCAGACCAAGAATATGTGTATAAAAAGGGTGCTGTGACACTCTGGATTTGTTCTTGTTCTGACTTGAATCTGCCAGGGGCGTGCTGCTGCTGGGGCCCAGGAGAAGGTTTGCCTCCCTGGGCCCTGCCCAGCCCCTGGATGCCGTGGATACCTGGAAGACCTCTTTGCTGGGAGCTTTTTGCTCCATTCCTTTATGCCTCCAGGACTTTATTAACCTAGCGCCTGGATAGCGCTATCTTTTCCCCCAGGAAGGAGGAACATGTGGGCCTTGGCAGCGCTGGGCTGCGATCTCCGCCGAGGGAATCCCGACGTAGGGATTCCCCCCGTGATGCTGGTCTCGCGGGTGCCCACCCCGCTGTCTTTGAGCTAATTATATGCAGGTGCCCACCCTGCGTCTGCACTGCTGTGGTATCACTAATGTGGGTGCCCACCCCGCTTATGGTTGTTCTATTGCGGGTGCCCACCCCGCGATCATTGAAGGAGAAATCACCGCCGCGGCCCGAGCTTCAGTTCAAAACCGCCGCCGAGTCCGCGGCCCGCCTGGTTGTGGGCGGGGCCGCGGGACGGAAGCGGAAGTGCCGCCATTGTCCCCGGAGCCTCGCAGGCTCCACCAGCAGAGAAGTCCCGGTCCCGGAAGAGGGACCGGGCGAGGAGAGGAAGCCCGAGACCCGGGTTTGCTGAGAGCACAGCGCGGGGCTCCGACCTGCCAGGGAAGCCCCGCGCCGCATGAGAAGTGCCGCCTCTGGAGAGCAGCCTGGTGAGTAGAGCTGCCCGGAGGGGGGAGGTCGCCAGAGGGAGGCACCCGTGCAGTGCTGAGCGGCCCCTCGTTACAGTGGGCCGCTCCAACACGCCTCTCCCGTGTGCGTGCCGGACGAGGCACTGCACTGGATCCCGTCTTTTCCCGAGCAGCCCCCGCTTGATAGTGGGGCTGCTCCAACGAGGGGGTACAATTGTTTTGAGAAGGCTCCAACGATGGGGCGATCTCTGGAAGAGCCCAGCGAGGCTCCACCCACAAGGGGCACCAGTTGTTTCTTTACGGAGCGGCCCCAGATGGCAGCGGGTCGCTCCCCCTTTGCCCCCCAGTAACGTTTAGGGCCACGAAGGCCCTAGGGGGCATTCCGATTGTTTTATAGCCCAGAGAGGGCTACAGAGGCACGCCGGTGCCTGAGTTCGTTCCACAGCTGCCCAGCACTTAGTGGGCAGCTGCCACGTTTAGGTTGTGCCCCTCTGAGTTCTGGACTGGGCCTCCTGCACAGTCCTGCCCCTGACTTTGCTGGACACAGGGCGTCTTAGCCTGGACAAGGCCAGTTGGCCTGGGGACTGCCACAGGTGGTGGCATATGAGTTCTGGCGCAATTGTTCCTTGCTCTAAACCTCTGAAGGTGTTCATACATCATGTGTAACGTTCTATTACCCCTACAGGTATGGTGATACTTAGGTGGTTGTTGCTTTCTCCTAGTACAGGTAGTGCTAGTGAGGTCCTGATTCCCTGCGCAATATTTCTCCTAAGGTGGTTAGGGTTGCGTAGGTGGTACTTTCCGATACCAGTAGTTACCGGTTATGGCTACATGTTATTTTGTGCTACTGTGATATTATTCCTATGTTCCAAGTGCTAATTCCTACAAAGTGCTGATTCCGGACCGTGGTCCATGTGGCCCTGTCCCCTGTATATATAATCCCTTGTAAATTCTCCCCGTGCCTGTGGGCACCTTGTAAAGTGTGTGTCCTTATTTAATGTGTGGTGTATAATACAGAGGCTATTTTTATACAATACCTTGTGTAGAGTTTCCTTTGTGGTGGGCCTGGGGTGTTGTTGCTGGGTGCGTGCGCAAATGCTTCACATGTCCTCCGAGATAGGCCTGGCTGCCCGCGCCGCGTTACCTAGAGGGCGAGCAGGGGTCGACCTTTCATAGGAGTGGTGGTCTCTGACTGGCTGGGGCGCCAGCCCTGGCCGGCCGGGGGCCCCATTTCCTACACGGGGGGATGTGGAGGGCTGCCATCAGCTGGGGGGGCAGACTCCGCCACCTCTGGGAGCTCAGCCTCGGACCCGTCTGCGTCATAGTCTGTGTTGGCAGTCGACAAGTCCTCTGCCTCACTCCCTTCGGTCTCCGTGCCACTCCATGTGCCAGACAGGACAGCACTGCTGGCACTGGTGCTCAATCCCTCCTTCCGGTCCGTGCTAGTGTCTCCTTCCGTGTCCCCCGGCGATGCTGTGGGCAAGGTGAAGAGACAGGAGATAATCAGACACCTGTACACATATGTCACATGAGTCAAATATACATAGGTCACATTGCATAGCCTGAAAAGCAACAGGAGTAACACCTACAAAACAATGTACACATGTAGGCCATGGAACACACAGTTTGTCGACCCACCATGCCACTGGGACACAATGGAGAGCATGACACAACAGCAAATCACTGCACCTAAATTTTTACAGAGGAGCCAGCCTCTGGGGACAAATGTGCACAGCATCTGCACCACACTGCGTCGTCAAAAAGGGATGAGCAGGAATCAAATCCATTGACTCTTGCCACATGCTGCAAAGGCAATACATGAAACCATGCCAAACATGACTGGGTCAATGCACCTTGAGCGTATGTCCAGTCAAACATCACACACAGGCCACACCCAGCAAGGAGGATGAAGCTTCTGACATGTAGGCCTTGTACGCACAAACCACCCACACCTGAGACAATCTCATTGAGACGGAGAAAGTATGTACACCTCTTACTCTGGGATGAAAACACATGGCCTCCATGAATTCATGACTGTACACACACTGCCCCTGGTGCTCCTGTCCACACATCATTGACAGGCAAACATCATCAGATTGTCTTAACAACACACACAGGTAATGCCCACTGTGAGTATGCAAAAGCAAAATGGGTCCCACTGTACAGTGGACACATGTAGCAACGTGTAGGTCCTAACAGTTGAGCCCAGGGTACAATGCCACCCTACCCAACCCATGGCGAAGACACATTGAATGGCCATATTGTTGGATGACGCACATGATACCTAGGAAGAGGTGCCCCAGGGCACAGTAGTGCCCACACTCCTCCATGGTCCTGGATGGACATGACTGCAAATTAAGCAACCGTCCCTGCACTTAGCAGGCCTCCCACTCAGGCACATCATGTCAGAGGGCACACAATTGGACATGCATGCTGGAAGGCTGTACATTTTGGAGACACACCCCTATGTCGTGATTCACAATCAGTGCCAAGTGACATGGACACCACAATGACTGAAATTGGCCAGGGCACACGCAAGGTCCCCAGACCTGTGACACATCACCCCCACACATGATGCTGCTAGCATTGTGCACCTGCATAAACTGTCTGCCTAAATAACCTTGTGCAAGAGTGGCTACAGACACACCAGGGAACACATGGCAAGGAGGGGAAGGGAGGGAGTGAGAACAGCACTGGGCTACTTTGGGGAGAAGTTGACGCACTGCACAATCAAACCCTGGCAGTGTATCCATGCAACTGCGCACTTACATTGGCTGGGGACACACAACTGACACACATGTACCTACCCCCTTCCTGCTGCTGCTTCTCCTGTAGGCGCCTGTCCATATCGGGGAAGACCACCGCCAGCACACGCTTCTGGATGTGGGTCAGACGACGGCGCCCACGGTTCTTACGGCTCTCAGGTGAGTCCCCCAGCAGGACCCGTGCAATCCTCCTCGTCCAGCACCGGATGTCCTGCCAGCGTTTCCTCACCTGAGACAGGCCCCGCATCCGACCCTCTGTAGCCCTCACGGCACTGATGGCTGTCCTCCAGATCTCCCCCTTGGCAATGGTGCCTACCTGTGAGGATGCAAAAGTGAGAATACATTAATCCACATGAGCAAAGACACAGAGACACACATATAGAACAATCCACTTCATGAACAGGCCATGGTATGCATGCAACTCATTGCACCTTTGTCATAGGGACATAATCCACTGTGGAAGGCCAAATGCACTACGTGCCATTGAAAGTACACGGGTGGCATGAGGGGTACCACACACTCACTGACCAGGGATCACACTGTGCCTCACAGGCTACACCAGGATTATGTACAGCACCTCAAAGCAGTCACCTGCCCCAGCACACTGATGCTACCTCAGCAGAGTACACAGACACACACAGGCACAGGACAATCACATGGCATTGCCAAATGCGGGTACACACCTCACTCTGCCCATGTGCCAGTAGACGGGGGGTGTCACAGGTGTGGGGCTGGCTCAGCACGGCATGCACACAGCACTGCTCCCTGCTCATATCGGATGGGCAGCCTATATCCATCCCTCATGCAGCTTGTGTGCAACACTCCCCAAATGCACTCACCCACATGACAGGGGACTTACACACACACCAATGTGCAGGGGACGAACACGGCCTTTGGACACTCACAGCACAGGTACACTTAACAAACACACATCCATGGGTACAGTCACCTGTCACACTGGGGGGAACACAGGATCACATCAGGACTGTGGAAACAACATCCCCAGGAGGAGTAGCCCGGCAGTATGTGGCATGCACCATGCAATCATTGTCACAGTAGGCACTATGCAAGTGAGGAGTGCACACAGGAAACACAGCATGCACTGCATGGGTGACATGAGGCCTTCCACACCCTTGGACCCACTCTAAACACCAGTGCATGTCTGTCACACATGGACACAATGCCAGAAGTCACTGTCAAACAAAAGGGGCACAGTCTAAGCTAGTGGAGTCTGCACTCACCTGAACCCCTGGTCGACCATACAGGCTCTGGTACTGTGGGAGGATCACATCTATCAGGGCAAGGTTCTCCTCCTGGGTGAATGGCTGTGACCTCTCCACAGTCCTGGACATGGTGCCAGAGGAATCACTATCAGCAGCAGTGGTCATGGATGAATGGATGTGCAGGCAAGTGCTCTCTCATGGGACCTGGCTGGCTTATATCTGCCTGGCTGGCCTGTTCATGTACAGGAGTACAGATTGATTGGTCAGTCACATTTGCATCCTACGTTTCATCCAATCCCTTCAAACCTACCCCAGTGTGTGGCTTTGCATGGTTTCAGTTTTGATGATGATGTCAAGTCGACATCCACTTTGCAACAATGTAGATTCTTGCAAACTGACTTCTGCTGGGCACCTGGTGCTCAAATTCAAAAATCAAACTCGGTCTCCATGGCAACCATCATGCATTTAGGCCCTTATACTTGTCCCTCATGTGTCCCCTACGTGTTTTCATACATGTACACACAGGTACGGTGCGTTCCACGCCCTAGGGCACCCCAAAAGCAGTGATATGGTCCGGACAAGCGCTTGTACGGTCCGGATCACAACATGGGCGCTGGCGTGTGCGTACGCCACAGTAGTACGGACCGGACAAGCGCTTGTACGGTCCGGATCACAACATGGGCGCTGGTGTATGCGTACGCCACAGTAGTACAGACCGGACAAGCGCTTGTACGGTTCGGATCACAACATGGGCGCTGGTGTATGCGTACGCCACAGTAGTACGGACCGGACAAGCGCTTGTACGGTCCGGATCACAACATGGGCGCTGGTGTATGCGTACGCCACAGTAGTACGGACCGGACAAGCGCTTGTACGGTCCGGATCACAACATGGGCGCTGGTGTATGCGTACGCCACAGTAGTACGGACCGGACAAGCGCTTGTCCGGTCCGTACTACTGTGGCGTACGCATACGCCAGCGCCCATGTTGTGTTCCGGACCGTACAAGCGCTTGTCCGGTCCGTACTACTGTGGCGTACGCATACGCCAGTGCCCATGTTGTGATCCGGACCGTACAAGCGCTTGTCCGGTCCGTACTACTGAGGCGTACGCATACACCAGCGCCCATGTTGTGATCCGGACCGTACAAGCGCTTGTCCGGTCCGTACTACTGAGGCGTACGCATACACCAGCGCCCATGTTGTGATCCGGACCGTACAAGCGCTTGTCCGGTCCGTACTACTGTGGCGTACGCATACGCCAGCGCCCATGTTGGCCCAGGGACCCTATACACGCCCTCAGAGCGTATGTACGGTGCCTTCCACACCTGTCAGTGGTGACAGGCGGCACACAGACAGGAATGGAGCGTCAGATTTTGCCAAGGGTGGACACCAATGCATTGTCTGTGCAATACCACATGTGTGTGACACAGGTGTGTCAGGATGTGATGTGGCACATTACCCCTGAGGTGTGGGCAAAGCATATGTACGATGAGCTGTGTACACATGTCGTGTGTGATGGTGCGCATTGTGCCACACATACCCTCCACTCCTTTGACATGTGTGCATGTCGTACACACTAGTAGAGCCATGAGTCACTTGCATGTCCCAGTCACGGACACCCGCACCTGTCCCCTGATGCCAGGTACACGGAATATTACACATGACATGTGAATGGCTGCGTTGCACGCTGCAACCATGTCATGTGTGTGGCATGTGTTTCCATGATTTTGCTGTAGGTGTGTGGTCCAATGCATCAGCAGTTGCTGCTACCAACATGTGTGTGTGTGTAGATGGCCATGGCACACTGTTCCGCACACCAGCCCACATATGTGATCTGCCATGAGGTGTGTATGTATGCAACTACACGGAGTTACAAAACAAGTACATATCCACATGCTCTCAATGCATGTATGTTCTGTCTCGACATGTACTCCTCCAAGGCAATGTGTGTGGCCTGTCCTTTTCCTATAACATGTGACCAGTGCATATCGCATACACCAACCTGTCTGTACCATACGCATCCTACTTCTGCACATGTGTGGATTTCCGTGAATCCTGTGATGCGTGTGCATGTTCACTTACACTGGCCCACAGCTAGTCTCATGCCATGTCATCGTGAGCTTGCCCCACTCCGTTAGTGGCTGTCCCTTGGTAGGAGTGTCACCTGCCTGGCGTACGTGTCCAGGAAATGTGGCACAGACCTGACTCTGAATGTGGCATTTGTGTATTGGCTGTTTAACATGTGCTCAGTGCATTGACAATGTCGTCGTACAGTGCTCACTCATCGGTGTTCCTTCCATTTCACTGCAGGGCTCCCCCTCTCCCTCGACGTATGCCAGACCTGGCTGCCCTGCATGAACGGGACTGTATACGCCGCTACAGATTCAGCCAACGGTTGATTGATGAGTTGACTGGCCGGCTGGAAGCACACCTCCTCCCGCGCCACAGGTATCCCAGTGCACTGACACCCAAGTTGAAGGTGATGGCAGCCCTACATTTCCTTGCCACGGGTACGTTCCAACATACCATTGCTAACGTCGGGGGCATGTCCCAGACGATGTTCAGCCGTGTTCTGCATGATTTCTTAGAGGCTATGTTGGTTCACCTGGATGAGTACATTAAATTCCCAATTTGTGAGCAGTTGACAGGTGTCAAGCGTGAGTTCTATGCCCTGGGAGGGATGCCCCATGTCATTGGGTCCATAGATGGGACACATGTTGCGTTGGTACCACCACAGGCACAGGAGGTGGTGTATAGGAATCGCAAACATTATCACTCCATTAATGCCCTTGTGGTGTGTCTGTCCAACATGGTGATTTCACATGTCTGTGTTCGCTTTCCAGGATCAGCACACGATGCCTTCATCATGAGGCGTAGCAGGCTGCCTGAAATGATGCAGCAGCTGCGGAACGAGCGAGCATGTATTGTTGGTGGGTAGACTCTGGCAGTTCAGTGTTTGGCGTCATCTTCCAATCTCACTGCCTGTGCTGACACACTTCTGTCCATGATGTTTCCTTGTAGGGGACGCTGGCTATCCAAACATGCCATGGCTGATGACGCCTGTCCGCAACCCCAGCACGGCTGCCGAGCACCGCTACAACAACGCCCATGGGCGGACCAGGAGAGTCATTGAGAGGACGTTTGGACTTCTGAAGAGCCGATTCCGGTGCCTCCACAAGACCGGCGGAGCACTCCCATATGCCCCGGTGAAGGTGTGCAAGATCATCATCGTCTGCTGCATGCTGCACAACATGGCAGTGGAGGAAGCTGTTCCACTCATACTGGATCAAGATGACCAGGACCATCCACCCGTGGAGGATGAAGGGCTTAGTGACATGGCAAGTGATGTGGAGGAGGAGGAGGCTGTGGAGGACATGCGGAGTCGGCTCATACGCGACTTCTTTGCTTAGTGGTGAGTTCCAGTGTCTGAGTGTGCACGCATTGGGCCGTGTGTGGCATGTGTTGCAATGTGTGTGTCCATCTGCATGTCTGCCAAGTGAGTCAGTGGTGTGTATTGAAGTGTCACTCGAGTGATGGCGCAATGGAAGGATGTTGTCCGAGAGTCATCATTGTCACCTGTCATGTTGACAAGATGATACGTGTTGAGTACATGCTTGCGGATGTGCTCCTTTGGGCTGACTCCTTGTGTGTCTCTCTTCCACAGGTCCATGGGCATGCTGTCTGCTGGTGGCATTGTTGTGCTCCTGCTACTCCTCATGAACACAGCAACATGTGCTGATTCTGCGTCACATGCACGGGCAAGTTTTGTAATCTCCTTAGGGTAAGGGATGCCTCACGGCGTTTTGGGTGTGTAAATTGTTTGTAGTCTGTGTGCACTTCTCCGGTTCATGTGTGGTCAATTTGCATACATGTGGATCCTACATGGGGAACATGACATGGGGCAGGCCTCACCTGGAGCCATGGTCAGACTTGGTGACTGTCATGTGTCAGGGGATTGGGGATTGTGATGAGGCCATCAATGTGTGTAACACTGGCCTCGGAAACATACAGGTTGCACCGGGTTGACATGGTGTGTGATTGCCCCATCAGGGCCTCAATGGTGTATAGCAGCCTCTCCGTGGCAGCAGGGGGTGTTTAGCTGTTATCCGTCACTTGTGTGCCAGTTCAATGGAATACCAGCATCTGTGTTGCAATGGGGGGTGCCAGTGTTGCTCCCACATGTCCATCCACATGACCTGTGTATGTGTTGACAGAGTATCATTGTCATTCCAACACACATGACTAATACATTTGTCCCTCTGTCTCCAAGGTGCCTCTTCTCTGTCAATGGTGGCCTGTTGCCACTGTGCATGCGGCATGTCTGGCATAGTTTTCAGAGGTGGTGCATATGTGTCTATGTGTAGAGTAGCAAGATGCTAGCGGTTTGTCAGGGATTGGAATCTGTATTATGCACAAGATGCACAGTTCCATCCACCTCAAGGCAAGAGAGACCATCCCCCAGGGCAACTACAACATCCGTGTCTAATCCTACCCTGCAGTCTACGGACATGTGCCTTACAACTCCCATGATACTTGTCCATATCCGGAGTGCATCTGCACAGCTCTGCTACTGCATCGGGCAACCAGGCCACATCAACGTCCAAACGGGATGGGGGGAATGATTCACAGCCAGCTGCAGGATGACCTTCGCGATCCACGCCCACACTCATGATGCAGCCCACAACGCCAACACAACCATGTGGCACTGTGATCCAAAACTGCATTCTGGCATCTCCATGCATCCAACCTTGGCCTAGCCACCATTCTCAACATCCGCCTGACGCAAGCATGCAGGACATGGTAGGGACACATGTCTAGACATACCTGGGAGCGGCAAGCCAGGTCACTCCACATGATCCCTGACCTCTGCGCATGACTGTTGCTCCCCTAAATGTGTCTGTAGCCACAGTTGTGCGGGAACCACTCAGCTGGTTGGGCCCAGCATAGGTGAGTATGGTACTCCATGTCTGTATCAGATGATACATTGGGACCCATGTGTGTCCTGGGCAAGACTGAGACCCCACGGTTTGGATAGTTGGAGTTAATTCTGAGATCAGGCATGCTTTGACTTTACGACACACACATGTATTGTAATAATGCAGAATCACGGCATCATCTTGTAATTGTGATTAATTTATTTGTGGTGGGGTACGGGTTTGTGGGGATGACAAGAGGTGCACTGCGGGAGTGTAGAATCCAAAGTTCACTGGGGGAGTTGGTATCCTTGCCGTAGCAAATTATCAGAGTCCATGCCACAGTCTTCGTCAACATAGGTCAGACAGTGACCAGCAAGTCCATGTGGCAGAGAATGTCATGTGCTGCTATTGGGCCAGAGGGCCAGGTGCCAGGCCAGGTGACCTGGGAGATGGTGATGTTCTGCTGACTCTCACAGTCTTTTTCTTGGACGACCTACCTTCCTGCGGGGACCCTCGGAAGCAGGCCGTGACGATGTCTGTGACGCTCCGTCGGATGAATCCTCCTCCTCCTGATCCCTCCCTGTGTCTGGTAATGGCCTTCGCCTGGTGCCACAGGGAGGGTTGCCCATGTTGTCGGCAATCCGACAGAGTACACCGGTCATTTGGGTTTGCACCGCCACGAGCTCAGCCTGTCTATCCTCCATCCTTCCTTGGTGTTGCAGTTGACAGGCATGTTGCTGGGCCTGCAGGGTCTTCATCTCCTCGAGGGTCCCCTTAATGTCATTGAGGGTGGACGCAATCTGGTCCATGCCCCTGGTGTCACGCCGGTATGTATCCAGGATGTTGCTGACCTGGGACACTACCGGGTCCTGAGCTCCCTGGTCAGGTTCGCGCCTCCACCGTCCTCCACTCCCGCCACCCCTGCCCACGTGCACCTGGCCTGCCGTTGTGGGCGCATCGGGTCTCCGGGACCCCTGAGGGATGGCATCTGCGTTGCCGCCTGCCTCCTCCTGGGTGCCCGGAGGACCGTGTCCCTCCTGGGCAGACTGGCTGGGTGGTCGTGTGCGGGCAGGGCTCCTGGACGTCTCCTGGGATGTGGCAGGAATGGGGGTGGTGGTTGGCACAGTTGTACCTGACGCAGGTGCTGCAGGTGGTTGGACACCAGAGGGGCCAGGTTGGTCTGGGTCATCCACGGAGTGGTGAGAGTCGTCGCTGGCGGTGGGGTCCTCATCCCGCAGAGCCTGGTCCTGTGAGACTTCCCCCCCAGTGTTGGGGGGTGATCGACGACGTTGACCTGTGTGTGAGAGAGACAATGTTAACAGTGTTACATGTGGCATCCATGTTTCATGCATTTCTGATTTGGCACTCTTCCTCTGGGTAGTTGGATGTGTCTTGCATTCCTCTCACAGTGCACTTGTGCATGGGTATGTCCCTTGGCCACAGCTGTCAGGGCTTTACGCATGTGTGACACAATCTTAGTTGATGCATCTATTTGGGTACACAGTCAGCAGTGTGGTGTGCGGGCGTAGCGAGCCATGCAGATGCGCCTTACGTGTTGCACTGTACGTGGCCAAATGGTGTTTTGCCAAGGCAATTTGATGATGCAGGTAGGGGACTGAAGCATTTGTGACAGGGTTCTTACCGACACAGTGGGTGGGTATACTGGGTGTGTGGTTAGGTCTGTGCCTGCAGCACGGATGGACTCGTGCACAGATTGACACATGGACCGGTCTTCATCTACGGTAGGGGGGGGTTGAGGCACTGCCAGACCTTGTCTGCATGCACACAGTCCACCGGCTGACGAGTGGACATGGCCACACCACCCAAGGGTGATTTAGTCTCCCTGTGTCTCCCTTCCTCCCTCCCTCTGTCACCCTCCTCCCTCTGTCGGTCTCCCTCTGTCACCCTACTCCCTCCCTCTGTCTGTCTGTCTCCCTGTGTCCCCCTCTGTCTCCTTCCCTCTCATTCCCCCTCTCCCTCCCTCTATTTGTCACCCTCTGTCACCTCAGGCCAGCTTCCTGGGCACACACAGTTAGCCGGTCTTTGAATGGCCATTGGCTTGTTCATGTGAGTTAGTTCCTGTTCTCCGGGCACCCATTGGGCTTTGTGTCTGAGTGTAGGCTGCTGCTGTGGCGGTGTGTGCTGAGACTCTATCAGAGCGATGCATCTTCATTGTCTGCTGTTATGTGCAAATTGTGCCTTCAGACCCATGTCATCCTGCAAGGCGGCCACCATTTGCAGGCAAGACAGTACTGTGTGGGTACACACAGTTTGTATGGCTGTGCCCTGGGCCATATGGGCTGAGGGCATTTTGTGTGCTTGTGAGTTGCTCAATGTTAGTTTTGATGCCCACACTCCCAGCATCGGCCACATCCTGTGTTGTGTTGGTGTTTTGTGTGGCCTGTGACTTGGCATGGCCCTGATTGGTGCATGGAGGCGCTAGTGGCATGTGTGCGTTTGTGGAGTGTGGTTGTGTCCGGTGGTGGCTTGGGGGGGGTGGCGTGCATGATTGATTGTGTATGGCATCCCCCCATGTGAGGTGAGTTGTTTGTGTACTCACCAGGGTCTGGGAGTCCTGGTAGTCCGTGTAGTCCCTCCACCGCCAGCGTGGACATCACCTTCTCCTCCCAGGGATGGTATTGTACCGGTCTGGGGGGCGGCCCTCCTCCAGTGATGTTCCCCTGGTTGTGATTGTCAGTCATCTTCCTCTTGACCGTCCTCCGCAGATCGTACCACCTGGATTGGCACTCGTGCCTGGTCCTTCTGGTGGACCCAACAGCATTCACAGAATCGACAATCCTCTGCCACATGGCCAATTTTTCGGATATGCTGGTTTGTCTGACCAATGCTCCAAAGAGCTGTGGCTCGACTCTGAGGATTTCGTCGACAAGGATCTCCAGCTCCTCCTTTGTGAACTTTGGATTCTTGGTTGTGGACATGGCGTGGGGTGTGGGTGTGGATGGTTGTGGGGGTGTGGGTGTGGATGGTTGTGGGTGTGTGAGTGTGGTAGTGGAGGTGTGTGTGTGAATGTGATGAGGGGGTGTTTGTGTAGGTGGTTGTGTGAAGGTATGCAAGTGTGAGGTTCAAGTATGGTGGTGTGGGTCGTCTGTGGGCTCTGGCAGCAGTGGGTCTGTTGCAAAGGCTCATGGTTTGTGTGTGTGGTCCATTTTTATTGGTCCATTTGTGGGTGTGGCTGTGTTTGAATTTTGTGTGGGTGTGTTATGAGGAGTGGTCGTGTTTTGGGCCTCTGTTTGGCAGTTTGGCAGTTGCAGGTCAGTGTAGGTGATGTTTGTGGGGTTGTTGGGCATGTTTGGTGGTGTGGGGAAACTCTAATTGACTCTCCTTGTGTAAATGTGGTTTGTCCGTGTTCAGTACGTGTGTTTTTGGCGTCAGTACGGTCCGTACATGCACTGGTGGTGGTACGGTCCGTACATTCCCTGGTGGGGTGTGGGTACGGGCCGTACTTCCACGGGTGTGGGTACGGTCCGTACATACACGGGTGGTGGTTCGGTGCGTACATACACGGGTGGGGGTTCGGGGCGTACATACACGGGTGGGGGTTCAGGGCGTACATACACTGCTGGGGTGGGGGTTGGGTGCGTACATACATGGGTGGGGGTTCGGGGCGTACATACAATACTGGGGTGGTGGTTGGGTGCGTACATACACGGGTGGGGGTTCGGGGCGTACATACAATGCTGGGGTGGGGGTTCGGTGCGTACATACACGGGTGGGGGTTCGGGGCGTACATACACTGCTGGGGTGGGGGTACGGGCCGTATTTCCACGGGTGTGGGTACGGTCCGTACATACACGGGTGGTGGTTCGGTGCGTACATACACGGGTGGGGGTTCGGGGCGTACCTACACTGCTGGGGTGGGGGTACGGGCCATACTTCCACGGGTGTGGGTACGGTCCATACATACACGGGTGGTGGTTCGGTGCGTACATACACGGGTGGGGGTTCGGGGCGTACATACACGGGTGGGGGTTCGGGGCATACATACACTGCTGGGGTGGGGGTTGGGTGCGTACATACACGGGTGGGGGTTCGGTGCGTACATACACGGGTGGGGGTTCGGTCCGTACATACACGGGTGGGGGTTCGGTGCGTACATACACGGGTGGGGGTACGGTCCGTACATACACGGGTGGTGGTTCGGTGCGTACATACACGGGTGGGGGTTCGGGGCGTACATACACGGGTGGGGGTTCGGGGCGTACATACACTGCTGGGGTTGGGGTTGGGTGCGTACATACACGGGTGGGGGTTCGGTCCATACATACACGGGTGGGGGTTCGGTGCATACATACACGGGTGTGGGTACGGTCCGTACATACATGGGTGGTGGTTCGGTGCGTACATACACGGGTGGGGGTTCGGGGCGTACCTACACTGCTGGGGTGGGGGTACGGGCCGTACTTCCACGGGTGTGGGTACGGTCCGTACATACACGGGTGGTGGTTCGGTGCGTACATACACGGGTGGGGGTTCGGGGCGTACATACACGGGTGGGGGTTCGGGGCGTACATACACTGCTGGGGTGGGGGTTGGGTGCGTACATACACGAGTGGGGGTTCGGTGCGTACATACACGGGTGGGGGTTTGGGGCGTACATACACGGGTGGGGGTTCGGGGCATACCTACACTGCTGGGGTGGGGGTACGGGCCGTACTTCCACGGGTGTGGGTACGGTCCGTACATACACGGGTGGTGGTTTGGTGTGTACATACACAGGTGGGGGTTCGGGGCGTACATACACGGGTGGGGGTTCGGGGCGTACATACACGGGTGGGGGTTCGGGGCGTACATACACTGCTGGGGTGGGGGTACGGGCCATACTTCCATGGGTGTGGGTACGGTCCGTACATACACGGGTGGTGGTTCGGTGCGTACATACACGGGTGGGGGTTCGGGGCGTACATAAACGGGTGGGGGTTCGGGGCGTACATGCACTGCTGAGGTGGGGGTTCGGTGCGTACATACGCGGGCGGGGGGGTGGTGGGGTGTTCGGCGCGTATGCGGGCACATGTCTCCATGGTTGCTATGAGAGTTCGGTTCGGACGGTGTTTTTTGCGTACGGTTGTGAAATGGGGAGGACGGGAGGGATCGTACTTGCGCAGTCGGACTTTATTTTTCCGCACGGTGGGTTTTTCGACCGGGGACGTGTCGGTGACTTTTCCCGACCCGAGGACGTGTGGGGAAATCTTCCCAATGCGATTCGTATGGACTTTTTTCCGTTCGAATCGTACTTGGCAGTTTGTACGCTACTTTGACGATTCGGACGGAAAAAAAACGGATACGAGTCGGACGGGGAATTTTTTACCAGGATCGGAATTGGCACCTGAATGAATAAATAAATAAAATAAATAAATACTCACTGGCTAGACAAAGGAGGCATGGTAACACTGAAGACAACACTACCATTAATTCAGCAATGCCAAATATGAAAATTAACTGTAAAGCTATGAACCTTTTACAACAATGCACATCTTCCTAAGGGATCACTGACATAATATCGACTACCAAAATATAGACCTACAAAAATATCGATGCCAAAATATAGAATGCAAAAATATCGAATTCCTATCTACAAACAGGTAAGTACAAAAATATCGAGTCCAAAATATCGTTGTAAAAAATATAGTCAGTCAAAATATCGAATTTTTTTAAATGTATTAAAAGTAATGAAAAAATAATAAAATCATAAATATAATTAACTAAAACATATTTAAAAATACTTAAATAACCTTAAAAATAATAAATATTTAATGTAACTTCAAAAAAATAAACTTACATTTTTATTTTTTAATAGATATATATATAAACGTAATATTAATACAAAATAATCAATATTTTTACCGTAGAATAGCGGCTGGGTAAAATGTACCATTACCACTCCAGTGAGTGCAACAGTAGAGAAAGCGTCAGATAGCATAGGCGTAAAAATAACTATTCCCACTCCAAAGAGTGCAACAGTAGGGAAAGCGTTGGATAGCGGGAGGGTAAAAATTACTATTCCCACTCCAGTGAGTGCAACAATAGGGAAAACGTTGGATAGCGTATGGGTATAAATTAGTATTCCCATTCCAAAGAGTGCAACAGTCGGGAAAGCGTTGGATAGCGGGAGGGTAAAATTTACTATTCCCACTCCAGTGAGTGCAACAATAGGGAAAGCGTCAGATAGCGTAGGGGTAAAAATTACTATACCCACTCCAAAGAGTGCAACAGTAGGGAAAACGTTGGATAGCGTAGGGGTAAAAATTACTATTCCCACTCCAAAGAGTGCAACAGTAGGGAAAGCGTTGGATAGCGGGAGGGTAAAATTTACTATTCCCACTCGAGTGAGAGCAACAATAGGGAAAGCGTTGAATAGCGTATGGGTAAAAATTACTATTCCCACTCCAAAGAGTGCAACAGTAGGGAAAGCGTGGGATAGCAGGAGGGTAAAATGTACTATTCCCACTCCAGTGAGTGCAACACTAGGGAAAGCGTTGGATAGCGTATGGGTAAAAACTACTATTCCCATTCCAAAGAGTGCAACAGTAGGGAAAGCGTTGGATAGCGGGAGGGTAAAATTTACTATTCCCACTCCAGTGAGAGCAACAATGGGGAAAGCGCCAGATACCGTAGGGGTAAAAACTTACTATACCCACTCCAAAGAGTGCAACAGTAGGGAAAACGTTGGATAGCGTAGGGGTAAAATTTATTATTCCCACTCCAAAGAGTGCAACAGCAGGGAAAACGTTGGATAGCAGGAGGGTAACATTTACTATTCCCACTCCAGTGAGTGCAACAATAGGGAAAGCGTTGGATAGCGTATGGGTAAAAATTACTATTCCCACTCCAAAGAGTGCAACAGTAGGAAAAGCGTTGGATAGCAGGAGGGTAAAATTTACTATTCCCACTCCAGTGAGTGCAACTATAGGGAAAAGGTTGGATAGCGTACGGGTAAAAATTACTATTCCCACTCCAAAGAGTGCAACAGTAGGGAAAGCGTTGGATAGTGGGAGGGTAAAATGTACTATTCCCACTCCAGTGAGAGCAACAATAGGGAAAGCGTTGGATAGCGTAGGGGTAAAAATTACTATTCCCACTCCAAAGAGTGCAACAGTAGGGAAAACGTTGGATAGCGGGAGTGTAAAATTTACTATTCCCACTCGAGTGAGAGCAACAATAGGGAAAGCGTTGAATAGCGTATGGGTAAAAATTACTATTCCCACTCCAAAGAGTGCAACAGTAGGGAAAGCGTGGGATAGCAGGAGGGTAAAATGTACTATTCCCACTCCAGTGAGTGCAACACTAGGGAAAGCGTTGGATAGCGTATGGGTAAAAATTACTATTCCCATTCCAAAGAGTGCAACAGTAGGGAAAGCGTTGGATAGCGGGAGGGTAAAATTTACTATTCCCACTCCAGTGAGAGCAACAATGGGGAAAGCGCCAGATACCGTAGGGGTAAAAACTTACTATACCCACTCCAAAGAGTGCAACAGTAGGGAAAACGTTGGATAGCGTAGGGGTAAAATTTATTATTCCCACTACAAAGAGTGCAACAGCAGGGAAAACGTTGGATAGCAGGAGGGTAACATTTACTATTCCCACTCCAGTGAGTGCAACAATAGGGAAAGCGTTGGATAGCGTATGGGTAAAAATTACTATTCCCACTCCAAAGAGTGCAACAGTAGGGAAAGCGTTGGATAGCAGGAGGGTAAAATTTACTATTCCCACTCCAGTGAGTGCAACTATAGGGAAAAGGTTGGAGAGCGTACGGGTAAAAATTACTATTCCCACTCCAAAGAGTGCAACAGTAGGGAAAGCGTTGGATAGTGGGAGGGTAAAATTTACTATTCCCACTCCAGTGAGAGCAACAATAGGGAAAGCGTTGGATAGCGTAGGGGTAAAAATTACTATTCCCACTCCAAAGAGTGCAACAGTAGGGAAAACGTTGGATAGCGGGAGTGTAAAATTTACTATTCCCACTCCAGTGAGTGCAACAATAGGGAAAGCGTTGGATAGCGTAGGGGTAAAAATTACTATTCCCACTCCAAAGAGTGCTACAGTAGGGAAAGCGTTGGATAGAGTAGAGGTAAAAATTACTATTCCCACTCCTATGAGTGCAGTAGTAGGGGAAAAAATACTTTAATATTTTTATCAAAATAATTTAATTATTAATACCAATACAAAAATTATTAAAATTAATTACCAATCACAAAATATTTAATAATCAAATAATTATAAATACCAACAAATATTGTTTATTTAATTAATTACCTATTAATAATTAATTAACAAACAAATAATTTTCTATACCAAATGATTAAATACAAATAATAATAATTAATTAATAATAAATTAATTAGCAATATACAAAATTAATTTCAATAATTAATTATTTAAAATAAATTACTTCTCACCATATTCCCCTATAAACCCACAACCCACTACAAATAATAAATTAAAACTATTAACATAATTATCAATTAAACAATTAATAAAAATTATTTACCAATTCATACAAATTAATTACCAATTAATAATTAATCAACAACCAATTACCAATTAATACAAATTAATTACCAATTAATCAACAACCAATTAATTTTCAATACCAAAAATAGATAAATATTCAAAAATACCAATTAATAATTAACAGTAAATTAATTATCAATACACAAAAATATTTTTAGCAATTCATTCATTACAATGAAATTAGTACCCACCATATTCCCCAATAAACCCACAACCCACTACAAATTATAAATTAATACAATTAGCATAATTATCAATTAAACAATTAATAAAAATTAATTACCAATTAATACAAATTAATTTTCAATACCAAAAATTAATAAATAATACACAATGCAAATTAATAATTAATTAACAGTAAATTAATTATCAATACCAATAAATAAAAATAAATATTTACTTAATTATTATTAAATTACTTCCCACCCTATTCCCCTATAAACCCACAACCCGCTACGGAATTAAATTACGCAAACATTTAATAACATAAAATTCATTACTTTAAACAAATTAAAAATACATTACAATAAATAATATACACTTTTAACACATATACTAACATGCAAAACACTTTAAAAAATCGATATTAATAACAATTCGATATTTTTTCTTGCCTATATTATGACATTCGATATTACTTACCTGCAATTCGATATTTTTAACGACTATATTATGTCCATTCGATATTATGTCCATTCTATATTTTATACTCGATATTATGTCCATTCGATATTTTTTTTTCGATATTATGTCTAGTTACCCTTCCGAAGGCACCAAATATTACCCCACCCATACAGTGTCTGCAGAAAGAAAAATGTGAAATGCCCCCAAAAAACATTTTTAATTTAGTCCAGTGCCTTCCCTGCCCTAAATGATGTTTTAAAACAACTTCATCATATAAAAAGCTGTGTCATGCATCCATGACTAGTACTAGACCTACTGGCTGGATGCCCATTAGAAGACTAGGCCACATAGTAAAATAAATGAATATATTGCAAAGTTATTTACAAACATGGAGAAACTGTAGTGAACTGTGCAACCTTTTTCCTTTACAAAAGATTAAAAATTAAATGCAAAACAATAACTAGGCCCCACCACAATAAATGTTAAAAATCTAATAAAAGTACAAATAAATACTGGTGCAAACAACATCCGTATAGAACAGTTTTTTAACTTACCTGTGATATCATGAAAACAAGTCCTTAAATCCAATGGTATACATGCAACAGACAAAGAGAGTGATCCTTCCTGCTTCAAATCGAAATGAAAAGTGACCAAGAGATGGACAAAACACTGGGAAAAGCCTGCTGGACAGCAGCAGGAAGTTGGGGTCTCTGGGGCACTTCCTTCTGTTGAAAAAAAAGTAAAATAAAAAAAGCTGCTTGCATTAAAAAACAACTTGAATGGTCCTTTCGAGTAGAATATTAACTCAAAAATGTCTTTGAGTAGATTTAGATGCTTCTTGACTCTGCTCGAGGTGCAGCTGTGGTCGCTCGTGCTCGCCAGCTTCATGAAAAAGGTGCCATAGAAACTGGAAGCCACATTAGCCACTGAAAATTCTCGCTCGTGCTCCCTAGTGGTTGTCAAGTCTTTTAAGCACTCGCCAGTGTGCAACAAAACAAGTCTCATATGCCAACAGAAAACAAATGGCATGATGGATGGCGGAATTTAGCGGGAACTCCGCGTTCCATGCATCGCGCGGAGATCCCGAATTCTGCCAACTCTGCTACCTGAGTGAATTTTTCTGCTCACCCCTACTAAGAAACCTAGCAATGAATCAGAACCCAATCCCTAGCAACCAAACAGTAGCCAAGCCATTAGATCTAGGTCCACTAAGAACACTACCTTTAGCAACCAATCAGAACCCTATACTTAGCAACAAATCAGTAGCAAAGCCATAAGGTCTAGGCCCACTAAGAACCATAGCTTTGGGAAACCAATCAGAACCCTATCTGTACAACAAATAAATAGCCAAGCCCTTAGGTCTGGGCCCACTAAGAACCCTAGCCCTGGGAACCAATCAGCAGCCAAACTCTAAACCCTACGATCAGTGAGAAGCTTAGCCCCAAGGTGAATCAGAAACCAGGTATGAAGACAATAAAAACCGCTTCGGTATCCGTTGGCCTACAGATCATGTGACCTCAGACTTAAAGGGCTGTGTAAAGTGGAAGAGAGGTCTGCACATATGACTGCATCCAGGCCTGAATCAGGTGTGAAAAGGCGGAAGCACTGCTTAGACTCACAATCTCCTTGGTTACAGACTGGCCCAAAACATACTTTCCAGCTCCTCTTCACAATCTGCTGATAACGCCCACTTTAAATCCCTAAAAGAGTGCTTTCATGCACTTACAAAACCTGCCCTTTCACCCCAAAAATGTTTTGCTAAACGTATTGCCAAACACAACTTTTCCCAAAGAAAGCAGATTAAAACACTTTCTACGCACTAAAGCTAGGGTTTGCATTCAGTTTGTCATTTTTGCTTACTTTGGAGGGTAGAGTCATCGATTTACCCTCTAGTAACCTTAATACAGTGTGTGTAAAAGGAAAGCAAGTTAGTCGAGCCCTCCCAAAAACAGCTGATTTAAAGTGAATTTGCACCACAGAAGCTTTCTGCTCTTACCACCTTTAGCTCAAGATTTTCTCTCTGGGCATGAATGAATGAATATAAATTTTGTAGAGTGCGAACTTAGCCCAGGGGCATCAAGGCGCTACGGAAAGAGATCAAGGTAAGAGATGTCCAGGGATTGCAGGGCTTAGATGTTAGGACAAGTGAAAAGCCAGGTCGTCAAGGCTTTGCGGAATAGGGAGTGAGTTTCCAGAGTGGCAAATGGGGAGGGAAGTGAATTCCATAAATTGGCCCCTATCTGCGAGAAAGCCCTGCCCCCCCACCTAGCTTTCCTGACCCTGGGAACAGTTACCAGGTTCTTGCTTGCAGATCTCAAGCCCTTGCCGGGAAGGTATCTTTGAAATATTTTGTTAATGCCTTCTGACCCCCTATTGTGGACAGCCTTGTGGACCAGGTATACAGCTTTGAACACAATTCTACTCCCCAACGGGAGCCAGTGCAAGCTTCTGATGGTAGCTGAGACTGAATGGAATTTGGGGAGACCCATCACCAGCCTAGCGGCGGCGCTCTGCACCAATTGGAGTCGATGTAGAAGCCCCTTGTTTATCCCTAAATAAAGGGCATTGCAGTAGTCTAATCTAGACACCACAAGGGCCACCACTGCCTGTTTCCGTGATGAAAGGGAGAGAAAACGGAAGATCTTCCTGAGAGTCCGTATCATCCCAAAACAAGTAGAGACAGTTCTATTTATTTGTGAGCCCAGGAAAAGGGAGGAATCAACAATGATGCCTAGATTCTTAGCACTGAGACAGGGGCAAGGACAGGACCAGATATCCAACTTGTCTCCAAAGATGAGGACCTCCGTTTTGTCCCCATTGAGTCTTAAGAAGTTCTTGACCATCCATGAGGCCACCGCCCGCATGCAGTTTTAAAAATTTACTGCAGAAGCTGAGACACTATCAGTGATGGAAATCATGATCTTCGTGTCATCAGCGTAGGATAGCACTTCTAGGCCAAAGGACCTTACCACTGTGGCGAGCGGGGCTACATAGATATTAAAAAGGGTGGGACTCAATGAGGATCCCTGCGGGGCTCCACAAAACAGTTGGTTAGGGGCAGAAAGAAACTGGCCCATCTTAACTTTTTGTGACCGGTTCAGAAGGAACGATGAAAGCAGGTTAAGTGCGGAGTTCTCTATCCCTATTTCCTACCAACCAGTCTATGAGGAGAAATCGTATTGAAGGCTGCCTTGAGGTCCAGGAGGATCAGTAAGGTGGTATGACCAGCATCAACCTGTTGTCGAATGTTGTTAAAGACAATGGTTAAGGCCGTCTCAGTACCGTGTTCACTCCTGAACCCATGCTGCGAGCCATCGAGCAGTTGGTATTCCTCCAAGTAAGAACTGAGATGGCGGTTAATATGTTTTTCCAGGATTTTAGCTGGAACAGGTAACAGGAAAATAGGTCAATAGTTTTTTAATTCTGTCGGGTCCAGAGAGGCTTTCTTTAAGAGAGGTTTTACCACCGCCATTTTCCATGCGGAGGGAAATTGGCCAGAGGAGATGACGGTATTAAGGATGGTGGTCAGAGGTGGTACAATGGCCTCCCTTCCTAACTTCAGGATCTTAAGAGGACAGGGTTCGAGGGGGGAACCAGATCTAATCCCACCTAACAACAAGTCAGTATCCTCTTGGAGAATAGGAGGAAAGGAGCGCAAGCGGCAATCCTTCAGCGGTACAACCAGAAAATCCAGAAGAGGATCAGAATTAGCTCCCACAGAGTTTAAATTCTCCAAGGAGGAGTAGATGTCCTTAATTTTAGCATAGAAAAAACCTGCCATTTCATCACAGAGGTCCTGAGAGACCTTCGGTGTTGACATTGGTCGTGGGGGCTAAAAGGGAATTAATCGTCCCCAAACATAAGTGGCCATGCAGAGTAGGGGGTGAAGGCCTTCTCATGTGACTCTGCGCCCACCTAGGCCCTATGATTAGGCCAGAATCAGGTGTGCACAGGGTGGAGAGGCTACTGCTTCAGTCACAATCGTCTTGGTTACACACTGACCCAATATACACTTTCCAGTTCCTCTTCAAAATTGAAGACCCACTTTAAAACACTAAACTATGCATTGATGCACTTCCAAATTTCGTGGGACGAGTGCGTACGTGACTGCCGGAAGGAAGGGCAACAACAAAGGGGTACAGGGGAAGTAGCAGAGGCCATTGACATGGTCACTGTTGTGCAAGATGATGCAGGTCATGGTGGAGGTGTGTTCCAATGATGGAGAGAGAGAGAGTGTTGTTTTCATTTTTGATGTCTTAGAGAGAGAGGGTTGTTTTCATGTTTGATGTCTTTAGCTGTTTAATGGAGCTTTAGGGTGTCAGAGCTGTTGGGCGGCAAAGGAGGTGGCGGGCAACTTTGGTCAGACATGGAATTGCATGAGGACAGTGTACCCATTTACATTACCAGGTCAAAACTGACCAAAGAGCAATAGGGCTAGGGTGCACCCTATTCGGAGTTTTTGCCCAGTATTCTGGTTTCTGTGATTCTGTTTACAGGAGCTAGTGAAGAGAGGACAGGTTTTTCAGCATCGGGATGGGTAACTGGTGACGGCGTTTCAGCTTTTGGCAGTTGCACAAGGCCTTTCAGTCTTTGGGTTGCCTGCAGCGACTATGGGTCTCACTTCTTTAGAATAAGGGCGGGATTGAGACAAAAAGCGAATCATGAGGTTAGGGAGATGGTCATTGAACTGTTACAATACTTACGTGCGTTGACTATAAGGTTTGTAATGTTTTCTGATTTCTAATTGCTGTGATGTTTTCATAGTTTCTGTTCCGGGACCGGAGAATGTGGTGCTGGAGATCTGGATAGTGGGGCATTTGTTTGTGTAGTGGGTGGAGAGACAAGCAAGTACAAGAAGATAGGGAACACAACTTGGCCTAACAGAAACTGGGGTCAGGGCGCTTTGGCAGTGAAAAGGGGGGATACTATGGTGTGAGTTGTATTTGAGCTTGAACAAATTTTGTGGCATTGGCAGTTGCCTGGACAATATGACTATTCATTTTGGTGAGAACAGTCCAGTGAAGGAGAAAGGGTAAGCATTGTTGAAGGCCATGAAGGTGGAAATGGGTGAAATAAAGAGAGGCTGGGCAGAGACCCACATTTTGTGGACAGAAAGGATGCCTAGGCAAGAGTGTTGAATGGCAGAACAGATGGGCGCTATTGGCAAAGCAAGAAGGAAGAATCAATAGGGTGTTGCATACGTTTTTCTGAGAGGAAAGCATATGCTGGATTGTTCACCCAGAGCTTAAGTTTGAGGTTGTTCGGCTTTTCAGGGGTGATGATGTACATTTCTCCACAATGGGCATGGACCCTCCACATAATACAGTTATGTGAGAAAAGGCACTGGGCATCAGGTTGTGGGTAGAAGTTTAAAGGGCACAGGGCAATGCAGTAGAGTAGGTTGCTCCAGTATCAGCCTGGGGGAGGCAGAAAAACTCTGGTTGGAGAGATTTTCTGACTGGTGTTTGCCGAGATGTTTTCATTATTTGGATCAGTTTTATTGCTGTTGGGGCGGGTGAAGCAGTTTAAAGTGGAAGTGGTGGCATTACGTTTATGCCTGCAGAAGGCAGGAAGTTAAAGGTTTACAGTATATGGAAGTGAAGTTAGTTCTTAACCTTATGATGTAGAGTAGACCTACAGGGACAGACTCTCGAGTTGGGGGAATTGTGGGAGGGAGCAATTAGAGGTGGTGGTTAGGACAAGTAGTAGGTATTATTGATGTATAGTGAGGCTGATACTTTTGTAAGGTGATTTGCCTAGAGTTATGTAATGAATTGTTAAGTCCACCTGCTCCATTAAAGTGCCTTTTTCACACTGCAAACTGCCAGTACTTTGTGCTATACCCTCTCACCCAAAGTGGCTTTGGGGACAGCTGACCAGGAGGTGTGACCTCTGGGCTTTTTGGGCAATGGTGCAGTCAGGAGGACTGCCAGTTGGAAAGCCGGGCTATTTAGGTTGAAGGGGTGGAGCACTTTAGAAAAGACCAGGTCATCTGGGCCCACACCCACCATTTTGTGATTGGTGTACACAGTGGCTGGTAGTATTAGGCAGGGTCAACCTTTTGACCTGCCCACCCAACTCCCTAAAATGGTTGGGGGCAAGTTAAGTGTTAAGGGTATGAATGAAACAGGTGCACAGGGTAGGACAGTTATGTAATAGTGTTGCCACTGATGGGCATGTGCCTTTTGGCAGTTTGCTGAGACGTTTTCATGGTTTGAATCAGTTTTATTACTGTTCGGGTGGGTTAGGCAGTTTGAAGGGAGTTGGTAGTAAGTTTATACCTAAAGACGGCAGTAAGTCAAAGGTTTGCAGTCAGTTAGTTTAGGATGTAAATAAGACCTACAGTGACAGATGGCAGATTTGGAGGAATTGTGGGGCGACGATTAGGGGTGGGGGTAGAACAAGCAGTAGATGTTATTCATGTATAGTGAGGCTGACAGTTTTGTAAGCCGATTTGAGTAGGGTTAGATAATGTTTTGTAGCATGCACCTGCTCCATTAAAGCAGTCTTTTTCACACAACAATCTGTCAGTGATCTGTGCTTTAACCTCTGCCCAAACATTTAATCCAAATAGCATGAACGTCTTCACTGGCCTGCTCCAGCCATGACTGAACTCACAGTGCAACGATGGCTTCATGTGATCCAGGGAATGGTGAGTCAAACAGAATAGAGGACCTGGCATAGTTTGCAGTCAGGCTGCACGAGAGCTACATGTACTGCCAGACTCAAGACACTTTAACGGTCTTATCACCTTGCCGGTGAGTGGATGGGGGGAGGCTATATATAAGACAGTTCCTTAAGAGTTGCAGCAATGTTTACATTTTTTGGTAGCATAAGCTTTCCTAGAAACCACGTGGCATATGTAATGTCAATATTTCAGATTTTGCTTTTCTTATGAGTACCGCTCAGATTAGTTGTTTAGTAAGCAATGACATAGTGCCTCAGTTGATCCTCAGTAAAGCCAAAGGAACAGCAAAGGTTTCCACCTTTCCCAGAGACAAATACCAGCCATCTGTTCATGTTTTAACATTCAGATGATTCTTTACTAGGATTAACAAACATGAAAAGGAGCATATAATTATATAATCAATCTTGCTCAATTAACAGCAGTACAGCAAGTTCCAAACAATATGCTCTCCTCCAATTTGAAGATTGAACATCCAATCAAATTCCTCAGGAGTCTTGTGCATGAGTTTCAAACCTCTTTCTTGAAGTTTGTTTATAGTGAATATAGCACCTCAGCCCAGCCAAAGCGTTTCTTCCTAGCTGCTTCATCAGGGTTGGGCTTTTGTAAAATCCTAATGTAGCACCGAATACAGAAGTGTTAAATAAGTACCAAGTCCATTAATAGCTCAAGATAATGAGTTGTTGGGTGGTGTAGTACCCCCTTGTTAGTTCAAGTTACGGTCCCATATTGAAAAAAAGACGTCAAGAAGAACCTAACAACTCAGGAATTTCATTGGATGTCTAATCTTCAAAATTGGATAATAGCATATTGTTTGGAACTTGCCGTGCTGCTGCTAATTGAGAAAGATTGATGATATAATTTTATGTTCTTTTTCATGTTTGTTAGTTTTGAATTTTCTGTGACCACAGAGCAATGGGCTCACGATAAATTGAGCATAGGTAAGATATAATTACAACACTATTTTACACTAGTGCGACATTCGATGACCCATACTGCTGGTGCTTCTCAACTGTAGATTCTTTACTAGAACTTTACATGAAATTGTCTGTGTTTATCTTCAACATAGTCTTTCTGTCTTTGCTTACTTTATCTGTCAAGGTCATTAGGGCAGCTGTAGGAAACATTTTAATGTGCTTTCTTCTTACATTTGCTGTTTAAAGTATGTGCTTATGAGGGGAAAAATACCAGCTTTAGGGAATTTTTTTAATCCTGGACATGGAGGTATAAAACCAGCCATATGCAAGCATCGCAACAGCAACAAAAAACACAAGAAATGCCAAAGAATATTCTTAATAAAGATAGAGTTTTTACCACACTCCAAAATATAGAAAAATAATAAACATTTCTCTATTGGGAGCGAAGGGAGGGAATTGTAGGACCGCGACGTGAAAGACCCTGGCTCGGAGTAATGAAGATTACCAGCAAGCATTCTACTCATTACCTTCCTGCCTGTCTTCCACGTTACAGTCCTCACCAAAATGAGCAAAAACCCAAATAGAGTAAAAATTGTAAACAGTCACATTACAATATATTTGCAATCCACATGAAGATGTATTGAGTCATAAATCATAAATAATAACTGTACTACAGATAAGACCACTATGCCAAAAAAGAGGAAGTCACCTCACCCATACATAACTTATAGTGAGAAAGAAATGTCTTCAGGATGACCCAAGTTGTAAAAAATCAAGTACTGGGAGAATGGATCACTTGTCCTGTGCTATCAGGGTCTAAGATCTTAGGAGTCTGTGTAAGAAAACCCTCATATGAGTACACAGGTCGGTGGCGGTGTATCTTGATTCTCCGCCTTCGTGTACTGTCACAGCATCTTCATTGGGTTTCTTTTTGTTAGTATGCTGTCCTCCACCTGGAGGTAGACCAACTGATATTACAGTAGCGTCCAGGTATCAAAAAGGAGAGGGATGTGCAAAGTGCTCCTAAGTGGTGAGGTTAAAATTCCCTACTCCACTCTAAAAGCTGCAAAAATGTTTTAATGAGAATACGAGTGAAGTGGGAAATTAAAATAAAGGTGATGTTGTGATAGACAGAGTTAATAGTCTATTACATCAGTGAATAAGGTCTGTAAATAAGGTCAACATGTTTCAGCCTTCTCGTGTATTCTTGAGGATTTCGTCAGGACCAAAAAGTGAAAAGGGGGCCCGTTCTGCCGCCTTTTGTTATGTGATCAGGTGATCACAATTATATTAATTCCTTTGGAGAGTTGTTGACTCTGTAATATAAACAAGATTTTATTGTAATTATTCTACCCTCTTTGCAGCATCAATGATACAGTGACCATTCGTCCTATATAATTGATGGGGCTGTAACAGTAATAATGTAATAATTATCGTGCTTCCAATTAAGCACTTCAAAAAGGAAAATTACGCGCTAAAAACAACTGAGCAGTCAAGGAGAGACTGGCATGTGGGCTACACGAAGAGGAAAGTCATGAGATTCGCTGGATATCTTGATTATGGTAGCACTTGTGTGGTCATATAGGATATTCGACTGTTAAAACTAACAAACAAATAGACAGTCCGCTTTACTCGTAAGCGTCATAATTTTCAAATCGGTAGTGTATGTTTACCGTGAATAAAGAGGCGCGTACATTTAACCCCTGAACCAAACAAACAACCAATTAATTTGTACGCCAATTCGTAAGGGTCAACATTCCCAGATTAGTGTGAGTATAATAATTGTCTCTATTACCTTGCCCAATGTCTTGTATGAGCTTCCTCGGGACTTCAGAGATCAAGAAACCTGTTCCTGTAAGGTTAAATGTTGTTTAGTTAGATGCTCTTACCGCGTTAGTCTTCTGTCTCGTGGTAGCGAGTAGCAAGGGCTTACCGGTTCTTCATCACGCATTGCTTGTGCTGACTCTGATCGCCGTGTCCCGGTTAACGCGGGGCCGCGTATCGGTCGTTTTGACCTGTTTGGGTTTAGAAACTAAGGAGAGACACTTATTCCTGCATCTGGTTGGCAGAGTGGTTGGCAAAGGTCTTCAATGTTAAGAAAGAAGACTACGGTGCAAGATATAAGTTGGCAATGATCATGTTAGTGGTTAAAGAGAACTAATTAATTACGAAGCAAATTCAATAGTTTCAGAATTAGCGATACGTTTAAAGGAGTTGTGTAAATGAGATCGCTGTTATGGTAAAGGAGGGATGAAATTCTCCAAGGTTTATTTTCAAAAGCTTATTTTCAAAAGTTATCTAGTGTCATTATGAAGGATTATTATTTTGTTTTTTAAGGTTCTTTTTCAGTACTTATTCTTTTACAGAGACTATTCTTTTTACAGGTGATAACGTGATGTAGGATACATGGATGGTTTCTATCGTCTTCTCTCAGACTGGCATCTGATTGTATCATCTCATTCATAATGTCACGCCAGTGTATGCCATGGGATAAAATCATTTAACCCTTCAATATCTGTTTTAAGGCGATGTACCCAAGTTGTAGCCGCACAAATATCTCTAAGTGAAGCTTTAAATCTCGTTGCGTGCTCCCGCAGCGCGGGCTGCGTGATGGCAGACCACCTCCCTTGGCATCAACATAGAGACCTGCACTGATCACATCTCCACGCCACAATAGAGTAAGAACTACGTTCATCTACATGACTTTAAGGGATCTTACTGAGCTGCATAGTAGTTGATCCTCCAATCAATACAGGGCCTAATTTAGAACTATATTCGTGGATTTTCAGCTTGGATTTAGGACATACTTTTATTGAACCCCTTTTGAAATATTTTCCTTAAGCTGGTTGAACATCGTCTCTACTGTTCTTTAAAGATTGAACTCTGACTTGCACAAATTATATGAGTACTTTTCTCTATTTGTTTCTTTTTATTGTATTGCATACCCCAGGAAAGGAAGGGACACTGTGAGTAATACATATGTCAACACATACCAGCTGAACAGCCAGGCCACTTTGTCCCTGTCATATTCGCTATATCTGCTGTGTGGACACGATAAAATTGTGACAGACTCCCCCATTATTAGACCACTATTAGACCCAAATATGATGTCGGCAAGTTTGAGCGGCTTGCGGACAGGAAAATGGGAAAAAGGAAGGCAACAGAACCTGTAATGGATAGAAAGAAAATGGCTAAAAATAGCAAAACAGCAACTTCTGCAGCTGATAACTGCTTTTTAGCAGCTATAGACAAGCTGATTGAGGAAGTTGAAACTATGTTAGCAAATGGGGATAAAGTGTCTCCTAATGACAGTAAGAAAATACTTCAGTAAGCAAAGTAGAGCAACCACTACTAAACTAATCCCAAAACAAAAAATCCCCTTAGTAACTGTGCATTGTGCACCGGAGCCTCATTCAACCACGCAAGGCAGTCCCCCCCCCCAAAAAAAGACTCCCCCAAATGAGCCACTATTGACTTGGCAGAACCCAGCATTCCAACTAGGGACTTCATAAACTTAGAATGCTCAAACAGAAACGCAATACGAGGAGACGATCAAACAGAGGATCAATTAGAGTGGATCGAGAGCACACCGAGTGTTATAGTAGAATCGAGTGAAGTAGGGACCCAAACAGATTCAGAGGTTTATAACGAAGTACTGAGGGATCTTTGCCGAAAGCAGGACTCTACACAAAAGGGGATAGAAGGGCTCAAGAGAATGCTCTTGGACTTGTTAAAAAGTCTGACTTTAGCTTATAAAGAAAACAGCATCTTGACAAACCCCCTCTTGCACTCTGGTGATAAAATAGATCTGATTAATAGAGCAAGTAAGCAACCAACCCATCAACCTGGTGCACCTACTAAAAGCATACTAAAGGACCCAACAGATCAGAATAGATATCCAAACACTACACCCTCGCACTTATCAAAATCGAAAATATATAGGACCCATCAGAATGAATTAACATGCAATTCCACTAACAATGAGAGGCGCATGGCACCTTATCAGGTGCATCAAAACACACATAGGTTAAAATTATCCAGCCACTATGAGTCAAGTTCAAACTTAAATATAGACCAAAAAGGGGGGGGGGGCACCGTCCTCTACAGAACACCCATTTAATAAACTGAAAAATTATTGCACATGATCCCAACATGTATAACATATTATTGACAAATGTCCCAAGACGAAGCCGAGGAGCCAGAGAAAATGAGGATTCCCTAAAAAAATAAAGCGATCCATTGGATCAGACATAAATGTCAGTGTCTCTCCGTAATAAAATCTGACATTGTAAGAGCTAAAAGACTACAACAGAATGGGGGGAGCATGGATGACATCAAGTTAACGTTCTCCTCAAGATTCATAGCAGAAAATTTATTTGAAATGAACCTCCGGTCACAGGCTCTCTTTGTCTTGTCGATCAGTATTAGGTTCAATATTCCTGAGCAAGCTACTAATAGCAACCAACATCAAGAAATAAAGACGACAATGATTCCTGAATCTGTCAATTCATTGACTAGTACAAAGCAGAACATTCATGAGACAGCTACCATTACCAACTAACATCAAGCAAAACAGGAGGCAATGAATCTAGATTCTGCAGATTCATCGAGCAAAACATTCCTGAATTAGCCATTAGCACCAACTCACAACAAGCAGTGCAGGAGACTTTGAATTTAGACTCTGTAGATTGACTGGCAAGGGAATATAGAATGAATAGGATGACAAAGGGCGACCGCCCAGAACGAGACACAAACCTTGCCAATCCCAATCCTCTTTCTAGCCCCCAACTAAGTCTTGATGATACTCTTCACGTTATTCACCCAGATAGAGAAGACATCTGTCCCCCACTTAGCGATACGTTGATCACACAGACATACCCAATAACAAAACGGTGACAAATAATTTATTGGACTGTAGCTGGGCTAAAGCAAAAAATCAAGGAACCGGATTGGCAGAATTATATAGAGAGCTTTGACCTCTGTCTCTTCCAGGAGACATGGGCCATGGAATCGCACCACATATTAGGCTACAGAACCTTTAGCATAGAAGCAGTTCAATCAAAAAAAGGGAGGGTATCAGGGGGACTGATAACATGGGTAAATATTAATCTAAATGTTATCAAAGTGTTAGAACTGGGGTCACCAATTCCGACACGGTAGCTTGGCGCGAGGTAGGAAGGCACCCGAAGGCAATGTGTAAAGCAGTGGTGCAGCACACACTCACACTGACTCAAGAATGCACACGCAATAAATTGACACCACACCAGGTTGCTGTTCAATTCAAGACTCTTTATCTAGACTCTTTAGTGCAGGTAGGTAACTCTTCTTATATACTTATGCAGCTAGAGTAAACATCTCTCAAACCTTCATGCACATAACAGTAATGCTCTCAGTAATTAGGGGCATCATAGGCAACAACATATCTGTGATCAATTCAATAAGAATAGCACTTAGTTATTCAGGGACATTCTAGGCAACATTTCCTGCAACATGGTCATCAAGGTCACACTTCAAGAGAATGTATAAGACATTACCACATCTCAGTAACATTTCCTCTACAGGTTCACTCTCTAAGTAGGGCAGTCCCTATGGAGGGTAAATTCAGGTGCAGTTCCTATGCATGGGAATCATTTAGGTGACACTTCCTAGACCTGAGTGTCATATAGGTATCAGGCACCACACTTCCTATGTAGGGGCACTCTAAATAGAACATAGAAAAAGGGCTAATTCAGGAAACAGAACGTCCATAACCAGAGCAGTCTTATGCCCAGTCCGGCTCAACAGCTCCACAATAAAGGATTACATAGGGCCTTCAGGGCCCGGTTGCAGTCCCCTGAGGGGAGGGGCGGTCACGGTGCTGCCACTATGATTTTGCAAGGTTCCTCGGCAGCCCCGATATCCCCTGCTATCTCCGCCCTCCCCCAGGGGGGTTAACTTGGTGTTTCCGGCCTCAGTAGGCCTGCACTGCTCTGTCCTGGCCTGGGGGGAAGGTCGGGGGCTCCCGCTCTCCTTGGAGCCCCCTTGTCGGTATTCTGAGTCGGCTCCGGGCCTTCCGGGTCTCTCTTCGGCACAGGAGCCAATGGGGTCGCGATGTTCTGGGGGCCGGGCGTGGAAGCCAATTGGATAGTGGCTTCTAGTGGGCGCGGCTGCAGGAACCAATGGGGCCGCGCCTGCCACTAGACGCGGCCGGTGATGTCAGCCCTGAGGGAACGCTCCGGGCCTAGCGCGGCCTTCCCTACTTCCGCGGCGGCCCTCCCAGGCTTCGGGGGCCGCAGCAGAGATCTCCAGTGGCGCCTCCTTCCCCTGGACACCCGGACTGCAGCGGTGCTTGGGACACGCAGCACGTCTGTCTTGCAGCGACTGGGCTGTGGCGGTGAACTTGGGCACAGCGCTTCTCCTTGTCACATCGCTTACAGACGGATGCCCGGCCAGCTGCGGTGAGTCTCCCACGCCCGCGCTTCTCCTCTCTGTGGCACGGGGGGAATCGGGTGATCTGGGGCACAGGGCGCGGGCTGTTGCAGCGCCAGGTGGCACGCTCTGATCCTGAGCCCACAGCGCTTCTCGGCACCAGCGCTTGAGAATTATAACAGGCAGGGGGGAACAGCAGCAGTTTGGTGATGTTGTGGCAAAATAGCGCTTAGAGGCTACACAGCGCTTGTTACCTCATGATCCCTGTCAGCAGCGCTCACAGCAGGCAGTCCACTTCTTCCTTACAGTGCCTGGTTGGCACAGCACTTATCTTGGGGGGAGTGGATGGCAGGTCTCAGTTGCAGGTTCTTGGGGGGTGAGTAGGGGTTGAGTTGGCAGGCATAAAAGGGCAGGATGGTTCCCTGCAGCACACTGGAGTTGGTCCCCTGGGCTTCCCTCTCACTGTGCAAGATCAGCAGGGTGACAGAGTCCCTCATCTAACTTGGATGCAGCAGGGCCTAAGCTCAGTTAGTTCCAGTAGTGTAGGTTCCTTCCCCAGGTTCTTTGATTGAGGGCCCTCTCTGGCAGCAAAGGTAGCTCCAACCTCCTTCTTAATCACTCTTTACAGGTGTTCCAAGTCTGACTTAGCAGGATATGGGTCAGAAAGAACATGGGGTATCTCATCCCAAAAGGACCAAGATTCCAAGTGTCTCTTTTTAGAAGCATACTTTTTATTCATAACCCTTCAACAAAAACTGGTATGCTCTTACTGGAGAAAAGTAAGATATACCAAAAAGTCACAAAGTCCCCTTTTGGTTGGCTTCTTCTAGCCTTTGTCAAATTCATCGCCTGGGCAAACCTGAAGCAGTACCAGAATCACTGGTCTCCAGTGTTGTCTTGTTGCCCAGCAACAGGACCGCCATAACTTGAACTAATCCAGAGGGGCTGGAGCCATGATGGAAATTGGCCACTTGATCCCGTAGGCAGGATAAGAGCTTAAAAAACACAATGAATGGCTCTGTTACCAGGCACCTAATTGTTCTGAAGTGGTGGTGGGTTGACTACAAATATGGCCCTATTATTAAAAAATAAACCAAACAAAATATATTTATTTTATCCACCAAACAAGAGTCACGTTGAAGGGGAAGGCTGCTGGAGTAGGCCTATCTATGCTTCAAAGAAAATAAAATACACACAAACTAATCAAACATTTCTCTTTAAATACCATAAAATACTTATGCCGAGGTGAAACCCTATTTTCCAATGAGGTGTATGGAGAAAAAAACAGGATGTTTTAGAGGTTTGCCTCCTCCTTATTGGTCACAGTGCAGTAAGTACTGTGATGGCCATTTAAGGTGTGGCCAATTCAGAACTGGTGAAATCTGCACCCTGACGTGGTAGAGGCTCATATTTGTGAGCAGTATATTGAGGAAGATGGATGAGGAGCTCAAAGTAGCACAAACAGAGGCAAACATTTTTTGGACTGAAAGTTTACCCTTGCACAGAGCAAAACATGATTTGCACCAACTCCTCATTCTTAAAAGCAAAGGGGATGTCCCCTAACCATGCAATGAGTGATGTAATATGTGAAGTAATAAGCAGTGCATTGTGGGGCTGTAAGTTATAGTTAGCTTAGGTAACTATGCCTGCTCAATTTCTATGGTTTTATGTTTGTAAAATATGAACCTAACTATAACGTCACTGTAACCTCTGTTTATTTCAGTGAATTTCTAAAGTTTAAAAAAAAAATCTATTTCCCAACTATAATGTCCCTCTAACCTTTGTTTTTTACAGCAAATTTCGACTTTTTTATTACTATTTCCTAACTATAACATCCCTGGTTTTTAGTGAATTTCATGTTTTAAAAAAATATATATTTATACTAAAATGTCACCTACATGTTCAATTGAGTAATATACATTTTACAAGTTTATAAATACATTTTATCAACACAAATAATATTATACTATTTAAAACAAACAACAAGTGAACATGAAATAAATTATTAAACTTTTTTCAAATACAAAACACAAAAGGCCTGATTTAGATTACGGCTGTCTTCTCTGCTGGTTGACAGTACTCCAGTGCTATCATGCTGGCGGGTTTGCGCCAATCAGATTTAAATGTTCCCGTTGTGCTGGCAATGCCCTGGAAGCGGTTTCCTGATGGAGTGAGGCCTTGGTAGTGTGGAGACAGATAAGTGCTACTCAGTAATATCTTACTACACATGTATGTTGTGAGTGTATCATAATGTATATGTAGGTAATGTGTTATGCCCTTTTTGGTACCTACTGCATACCACACAAACAACATACACATATTACTGAATGCACACCTATAGGCACCACAAGCACAACAATAAGAAAAGTTTTCCCTTGGACTGACTACACCACTGTGATCAACATTCATCCATACATCATGCACACTTCTTTCTTCAATGTATACTATCGACAACCCCACATATAATTATAAAAATACACAAATTTATATAAAAATCACAAAATGTATTAAATGTACATTTACATCAGCCAATAGTTCAATTCTTAAAAATAACAGCAAAGCACTGTCCGCAAATCATAAAAATATTTCATATAGCAAATTCATTTAAAACATCAAGAGACAACAACAGGTGACATATTAAAAATCATCAAAAAAAGTCAATTAGATTGAATCTATATTATAGTCATGTCATATGGAACATCCTTTGACTCAATAGTTCTTCGAATTTAACACCCCAGAAGCGTTGACGCATTTCGGTGTGCAAACAACTATAGCACCACCTTCATCAGGACTTTTAACGATAATTGTCTCTTTTAAGGAGTAGCACACGATCATGTGTGCCTGTGTTAGAAATTAATAGAATAAAATACATATGTTCAAGGATTGTATAAACAATAGATCTCCCTAACCCCAAAAGTCATAACCAACAGCACATTATTGTAACAACACATTGTTGTGTCCTATTACTACAATGTTCCCGACAATATTCAAATATTTCACAAGACTATGCATCATATTTATAATTACATTTATAATTACAGTAGGGTTCTCGATACAGAACTATATGTACCACCACTCATTCCAAATCCTTAGATCAAACAAGCATACTAAATTATAAGAAAAGTCAACCAATAAAGATAAAGGTTTGATAATCCTACACCTGTTTTCATGGTCTGAATATATTTCATCAATTGTATCATCAGACCACTGCCCAACTAAATCTTATATGTGTTTTTATTTTAAACATCTTGTTTTGAGCTTTGATAAACCTCCAAGTGCACATACCTTAAAAGTTAGATATAAAAGGCAGAGCTTAGTGTCTGTTTAATTTTCACTTAGTGCTCTTCTAGAATAGGCTTTGAGTTATCTAAGTGAGAATGATAGACATGATGAGCCAAAGTCTGCAAAGTCAAGACAATCTAAAGCAAGATCCTGCAGTACATAAGGTTACCACACCTGAATTAATGTCAATATGTAATGAACGGCCGCGATACCATGCATTAGGGAGAGGGCCGTGCTGGACCACATCAGGGCCTATCTTATCCTGGGTACCTATTGTGAAAATGAAAAAAGGAACCCTATAAGCCTCTCTGATAACTGACTCAATCATAGAAATACTAAACTTAAACTTGAGGCCACAAGGGGGCAGCAAATCTTCAATCTTGTGATGCCTACCATAACGTATTTCTTGCTAAAAACACATTGTTTCTGTCCAAAGATTAAATTCTTTAATGTTGTTCGATTGTTCTTTGGGTTTGTGGAATCTTTAACCAAAAAAATATAATAATGTGGTTGAACAAGGGAGATTTCAGACCAAATATATACATCTAAAGTACAACAATATTTTGCTACATGGCTACTCTGATGGTGTATTAAATTAATAAACATACCTTCACATAATTTTAGTGTAGGAAAAGGACGACTTCTATTGCCTATCTGGTATTGTCCTTCGCACTTTCTTTAAACCCTAGTTTCAACCGATATCTAAAAGGATAGATTTTTTACATTAGAAAAACTGGTCTAAACATCGTAATTGCATTGCACCTATTGCTGGTGTGCAATCTCAAACCCAGCTCCAAAGTCGTTACTCATACAAGAGTCCAGACACCCGGGAACAGCCGCGTGTTCTCTAAACTAACCTAAGAAAAGAACCTGGTTTATCCTGGCTTACCTCTTCGTTTTAGCTTGCATCCGACGCCGCTCCACAATCAGGGAATTACTAATGTCCCAAAGTGAAGCCGTATAAATATGCTTTCTAACAGGTTAACAAGCTTACAAGTGAACATAACATAAATTATTAAACTTTTTCAAATACAAAACATAAAAGGCCTGATTTAGATAACGGCTGTCTTCTCTGCTGCTTGACAGTACTCCAGTGCCATCAAGCCGGCGGGTTTGCGCCAATCAGATTTAGATGTTCCCATTGTGCTGGCAATGCCCTGGAAGAAGTGTCCTGATGGAGTGAGGCCTTGGTAGTGTGGCGACAGATAAGTGCTACTCATTAATATCTTACTACACATGTATGTTGTGATTTTGTCATAATGTATATGTAGGTAATGTGTTATGCCCTTTTTGGTACATATTGCATACCACACAAACATACACACACTATTCTGTTCAATAAGAGCTACCCATGTTCCCATCCCCCATCCCCTTGGAAAACCCTCCTCTTCTTTCTTGATGGCCAGGGCGTAGAGAGGCCCCGATTCCGGAGATCTATTCCAACTGCATGTCCTGCCCCCACAATTTATAGTATACCGCTAAAATCATTTTCTCGGCATAGCATGCCAAGGAAAATACCAGAAATAAATGTTGTCCCACCTATCCTGTACCAGCTCCTGATATTAATTTAAGAAATTCCTCCGCTTCCTCTAATCTGTGGAAGGTCTACATCCTGTTGTTATGCATTACACGTAAGCTGGGAGGAAATTTTAACTGTGCTGTCGCGCCCAGATTCTTAAAGGGCTCAATCATATTTCCAAATTTCCATTGCTTATTTGCCATGAGTTGGGAGATATCTGACCTAATTTTGAAATTAATATTGTCCACTGTCAGTGATCTCTGTTTCAGCGCTTTAAGAAGAATTTCTTCTTTTAAGTTATAAGTATAAAAATTTACCAAAATTTTCCTTGGTTTGGTTTTGTTTGCATTCCTTCTATATGGATCTCTATGGACCCTCTGTATGTCTTTAATTGATTCTTCTTCTGTCCATTTTACTTGCAGCCCTTCCTTAGTAAGATGCACCACAATCGCATTAATGTCCTCCCCTTCTGCTCCCTCTGGGACCTTTAAAATACGAAGGTTACATCTTCCAATGATTCTATTTTTTCCTTCAGTAGCCTCTCATTGCCCCTGAGGTCACTGATCTCTTTTGTATTAACCTCTGTTTGAAGTGTTAGGTCTTTCATTTCAACTTCCAACTGTGAAGTTCTAGCTGCTACGTTGTCCAACTTTTTTTCCAGACTCTCACATGCAGATCTGATCTCTTTCTGGTTCAACTCAGATGTTTATAATCTACTCCTTACTTCAGTTGTTAGTAGTTGGATCAGCTCAGCAACTGATTGTGGCTGAACTTGTGATTGGGGCTAAGGTTGTGGTTGGTTTCCTAATCGGTTGTTTCTGTTAAGCGCAAATCTCCCCCATCTGTAGAAGTTTCGATCAGGTTTTCAAAGGGTACTGCCTGTGATTGTCTCTGAGGCTGAATCTGAGGCTGAGGCGGTATAGATAATGACTCCATTGTTCCAGGAATGGAAAGTACCTCTGTCCCAGCTTGGGGTTCAGAAATTTCTGCCAGAGCCTGAAATTTGTTGGTATTTACTGTATCCTGCCCCTTAATGAGCCTGTCCCGGGAGAGACTACGGCAGGGTTTTTTAACACCAACGTTTTGGGAACTACCTTAAAAAACAAGTCCTCAATGAGGGAGTAAAAAAGAAGGAAAATATTGTGGCCGCTTAGTACGCGGTCGCGGAGGTTCATGGTAAAGGAGATCACAATGTTAATGGAATGCTGAAATTGAACGCCCGTAATGAGGATTCAACTGCTAAAATAATGCTGCAATACCTGTAGTGGTGAAATAAGGCTGAAAAAGTGATTAAAAGAGTGATTACCGGAGGATTTGTGCTGCAGTGCCTATGGTGGTGTTTAGGCGGGCTCTTCGGCGTCCCGATACACTGGGGTTATTATCGGTGAAAGGAGTCACGGGAGCAGAAACAGACGCTCTTGCTGGCGAATGTGAAGGTGGGAACCCTGGGTGCCCTGGACGGTTTGCAGGCACCAGTGGAGATCGAAGGATCTCCGATTCAAGACCCCTGCTGGGCCCGAGTTGCTTGAGAGCTCGGCAAGGGCCGGAGGGCGATAGCTCTACGGACCAGTCACGGAGACCTTTGCAGAGTAACCACAAGCACGGCAGGCACCAAGGCGAATTCGGAGGCTAAAGGAGAACCCTGGAAGGCGAGCTGTACAGGTCAGTGCAACAGTGGAAAAGTGGTGGAAGGGAATGGAAACACTGATAGAAAATTAACAAAGAAAAATAGCATTGGGGTTAAAAGTGCTGGCCATTTAAATATTTTGAAAAAGAAATCGTGCACACTCCCAGAAAAAAAAGGAGAAGACTGGTTAAACACAGGGGGAACTCAGCTTGTAGGAAAGGTGGAAGGGGCAGTGGATGAGAAGGTCCAGCAAAATAGATACCAACGAAGAAGTGGAAAGGGGAAAAGTCGCATGAAGGGGGCACAAAGCAAGCCGCAAATAAATAGCGAAACTAAAGAACCTCCCCCTTTGAGGCAAGTGGATACGGTTACAGGAGAGTGGGTAACCCGACAAAGAGAGGATCCAAGGCGAAGAGAGGAGAGATACAAGCACTAAACATACACACATTATTGAATGCACACCCATAGGCACCACAAGCACAACACCCACAAGCGCCACCACAAAAGTATTTTTTTAAGTGTCAATACAGGTGTGTTAATTTTACCTTGATGAGTAGGAAAAGTAACACTACTGCATGACACCTAAGAAAAATATTGCATGTAAGAGCAATGCAGAAATACACAAGGCTACTATAATTGCCAATTCAAGATACATAGGGCTTTTGCACTATTGGACAAGGGGGGCGTTAGTTGGCGTGGTATAGCTGGTGCAGCAAAAAAGGGACCTGGACAGTGGGGTACAAGATGGAAAAAGAAGAGGGAAGCAGGAAAAAGGAACATTTTTACCTCATTCTCTTCGATTCTGCAGTCTTGATGTAGGAGGGATTCATGTCAGAGTTGCCACGGCGGAAATAACCATCAGGATGGAGAGTGTGTGGGCTGGAGTCATTTGCCAATACTGCCATCGACACGGTTGAGAGTCAGCAAGGTCTGTGGTGGTTGGTCTTTCATTTATGGAGCAGCCAACATCTAAATATGGTGGGCAGACCTCCAAGTCGGTGGGCGGGAAGACCCTCGAAAAAGTGACGGCAGGACCTGATGTGCCAAGATCTAAATCAGGCCAAAAGTCTCTCTCTGTTTTCCATTTATTTTATGAATCTGCAGATCCACTGTGATGCCACCACCAATCTGGCTACCCCTCCACATTAAAAACTACACCCTAAATAAGTTATTTCAGTTTCACATCTCTCTGGAGACAGTCTCTGCAGCACAGAGCCATTGTATTGTTCCCTTTCCTTCCAAAGAAGACGGTTTCAAACTTAAGATTTCTTCAGATGAAGATAGAAGGGAATGGAAAGAGCAGGAGGAAGAAGAAGAAGACTTACCACCTCCAAAGAATCCCTATGATGTTTGGAAATATTTCTCTATCCCTTCAGAAAAGAAAGTTCATGCAAAAATTGCCCAATGTCTATGCAGCAATAAAGTGTCAAGAGCTACTCTGAAGAAGTGGTCACATGCACATTGTCTGTTTCGAAGCACCTAAAAATCATACATACAAGGATGTATCAAAGGATGATAAGAGAGAGGGAAGGTGGTTAATCATCAGTAGTTGGACCATCTGTGGGAGAATATATGACGATACAACACATACCATTACAAAGCATACTTTTACATTGCAGTTTTTACAACACAACTACCATTACATTGCATGATTTAAAACGCATACCATTACCACGCATGCTCATAGAGATACCTTAAAACTACCATAACAAAAAATACCATTACAATGAATACTGATACTACGCATACTGTTACAACATATGATATTTTTTCTTTGTAAATAATAAATAATACTCAAGTATTAAAATTACCTCCTGAGTATTAATACACTTTCCCACCCAAAACCCCTGTTACCTTGTATCCCATCCCAGAGGATAGGTGCATAAGCCTTTATAAATATTTGTATTTAAAAATATTTTAATAATTATCTATCAGTAAATCTAAATATCAATACATTTTAAAGTATTTAAATTAATGCATGAGTATTAATATACCCCCAACCAAAACCCCTGTTTCCCATGCATCTCATCACAGAGGATAGGTGCGAAACCTTTTTATTAATTAAAATATACATTATTTTCACAATTATCTAACAGTAAAACTACATTTCAATTAATTCTCAAGCATTACATTTAATACCTGAGTATTAATACACTTCCTCACCCAAACCCCTGTTTGCCATGCATCCTGTATCAAAAGATAGGTGCCTAACCTTTTTTAAATAAATTAAAATATATATTATAAAAGGTTTCTAACAATATGAAAAAATATAAATTAATCCTCAAGTATTACAATTAATAACTGAGTATTAACACACTCCCCCACCCAAAACCCCTGTTTCCCATGCATCCCGTCCCAGAGAATAGGTGCCTAAGCCTTTTTTCACATTTTAAATATTTTTAAAAAATACATTATAATAACGCTAAACATTTTTTTTACAAATAAACAAATTTTTTAATAATAAAAATAAATACTTACCTCACTTACCTCCATAACTAACCTTACAATGCATTTTAATGGCATGAGTTGTAATGGCATGCGATGTAAAGTCACCTGAGGTGTGAAAGTTGGGTTGTAAAGGCATTACATGTGTTGTAATGGGCATCTCCCTCTGTGGGACTCTTATCACCTGATCAGATACTTAGGGGCCGATCACGATCATGCGGGGGCTGGGGGGGTACGGCGCGTACATGCGGGGGCTGGGGGGGGTACGGTGCGTACATGCGGGGGCTGGGGGGGATACGGTGCGTACATGCGGGGGCTGGGGGGGGTACGGCACGTACATGCGGGGGCTGGGGGGGGTACGGCGCTTACCGGGCCACCTACTCTGGTCGTTTCGCGCCGTACTTCGCATTTGCGGCACTTTTTGGGTGCCGTGAAAATATTGCCGTCCGGACTGCTGTCGGTTCGAATCGTAATTCCTGGGTCGTGAAACGCTGCCTAGAAGCGTCCCGACGTCACGTCGCAGCATTCCCGGATCACATTCGTATGCATATTTTCGTCGGTCGGTGTTTTTTACGATTCGTACGGAAATGGTGTTTCCATGCGAATCGTAATTCCATGTTTGTAATGTTTTACAACCGGGTACGAGTCGGACGGAGAATACGCTCCAACCGACGGTTCGTACCCGGTTTTTACCGGATCGTAATCGGCACCCCAACGTTTCTCGCTATGTAATATGAGACAAAATCCTAACTTTAGAACTTTAGGTATTCACAAAAGGCATTTAGGAGTAGTAAAGTTAGGATTTTGTCTTAAGCTTGTCTTATGTTTTGGTCTTAAGACAAAATCCTAACTTAAGTTTAACTTAAGTTTAATTTAAGTTAGGATGTTGTTTTACGACCAAAACTTAATACAAACTTAAGACAAAATCCTAACTTAAATTTAACTTAAGTTAGGATGTTATCTTAAGACCAAAACTTAAGACAAACTTAAGACAAAATCCTAACTTAAGTTTAACTTAAGTTAGGATTTTGTCTTAAAACCAAAACTTAAGACAAACGTAAGACAAAGTACTAACTTTACTACTCTTAAATGCCTTTTGTGAATACCGAAAGGCGTAAAGTTAGGATTTTGTCTCAGATTACTTTTGTGAATCGGGCCCAGAGCTTTTGTGAACATCGATAGTAGTGTGTTTAAAGAAGGAAAGGCATATGTTGCATCGTCTCAAGTAAGAAGATTGCACACTTTGTATTTGATGGAATTTGATGACAAAAAAATGAGTGTCAATGGAAGTTGTGTTAGAGAGTACAATCGGTTAAGAAGTCTATACGCTCCTCATTTAGGTCAATATCTTATTTATGAGAAACTGATAATGTGCCTAAAACGGAAGCATACTAAAGACTCAACTGATGTCCTAGAAAGGAAAAGAAACCAGGATAAGGTAGAAAGCACAAAGAAGAAAAAAGTGGAAACTGAAAACAGTTCAGGTATCAACTGCTATGCAAATGTGGTTCTCAAGGTAGGTTTTTATTTAGCACATCTTGTTGATGAAATTTAACAAAAAGGAGAAAAATGTTCTGTTCTGCACTTTATCATTTACTCCAATGTTTAGTCAGTGGCAGACATTTAATACATTCTGCTTCAGGTGATCAAGATGTTTTGATTACATGTAGCGGATCAGTAGAATTTAGTCTCAAAGTTTAATAAAGACGCACAAGAATATATAATGGTCATGCTTGCAGTTTTAGAAGAAGAAAAAGTAAATATTGATGACTTATTTGAACTAACTTTCAAACGGGACCATTACTGTGAATATTGCTCATTTACATCTACCACTGAAATAAATGCTGAGCAATTCCTATACTTAACAGTGCCAGATTAAAAAACATTGACTTTTGACAGATTGATTGAAACAGCAAACCCAAATATTACCTGCCCAAATTGTATATCAGAGGTTATGTCTATGTTGCAAATACAAAGAAGTAGAAAATACCTCATATTAATCCTGCAACGATGTAGAGTGGGTTGATATAAATTGGAAACCGAAATTACAAACTGCAGAGCAGGTCAAATATCGATTTCTGGATAAACGTACACAACAGGGGCTATCATCTTTCATGAAGGACTTAATATAACATCTGGACACTTCACTGTCTATTTAAAGAGTGACCATGGATGGACGGAGTGCAATGATAGCATCATTAAATTCAAAGCTAAACTACCATTCAAACTACAAAATTCTTAGCTCTTGTTTCTTCAACCAAAGTTCTAAGGAAATCATTCAGTCTCTTGGGGTTTATGTCCCTAAAAAGTTGTTTATAATACTATACTCCCCTTATCTTCTGCAAAGGAGTTCATATACCATGTAGGTATATAACACTGTTTAATTAACGTTTAAAAGTGGAAGAGCAAAAGGGAATTATAGCCACCTTCAATTGAAACCAAAAATGCATTTGGAAGTGCAAAATTGTTATGGTTTCTTCCTTAAAACTAAGTGCTACATACTATTTCTACAAAAAAGAAATATGTATTGGATTTCATCAGCATGGATCATCAGTTTTTTAGAGATCTTTGGGCCTACTAGGGGTGATATTTTCAAAAGGGCCTTCAGAATTCAAGTCTTGTATATATTTATTTTTAATATTATACCAAGTATAATAATAATAGAAAATGTTTTCAGATGCATCTGTTTACATTATTAGAATAGGTGCAGGTAAAACAACAGATTAGCAAATTGCAGTGAGTACAAAGCATTTACAATGATGTACTGTGTAGTTCTGTTTTTTTTACAATCCATACAATAGTTTTTGCCACACTGTTTGAAGATAATGCTATATACAGACCATTGTGTATAGTGAAGCAGTATGAAAGCTGAGCACAGTAAAAATGGGAAAATTATATTTTTATCACATTGTAATACAATGTTGCAGCATAAGAAATATGTAATTTTATAATGATGCAATTTTCAAGATTATAAAATAATATATTTTTCTGTCCTTTTGTTTTTAATAGTGGCTACAGTTCAACATTCTAAGATGCCTCAAAATATGTTTTCTACCATAGATGTATTGATTGGAGATATCCATGGAGAGTGTACTTTTCCATAAAGTGGTCTTTTCATAACTTTCTTTCACCTATTTTGTAAGTAAACATTTCAGTATGAAATTGCAGAATTATAGTCATTCACACAACTCCTCATTCAAACAGTTATTATTGCAAACACACACATACCCACTACTTCATTCATACAGTGTATCACACATCTCCACTTTACTAAAATAGTCACTAATACAACTATTTACTCACGTATATTGTAGTCACAGGCAGTCTCACTTACTGATTCAGTGCTAGGAAATAGAGATATATCATATGTATGTAGCTCTACAAAGAGTCACTAATACACCCACCCAATCAGTCACATTAGCACCTAAGCATCAAATCAGACATATTGATACATCATTTGTATCTAGCCCTACTGGGAGCAGTTCTGCACATACAGTTGCCTACACCAATACTCAATAACACAGACTGAAAATAATCAATACTGCCCCTTAGATACACATTTAGAGAGCCATAGAGACACTAAGGGGGCGATTACAATGTAGGGCGGAAAGCCTCCTCCCGACAGTCGGATTCTCCTCGACTGTGTCGGAGCCCTTCTGACCTGTCGTGCCGTGCTGCCCACAGCAGCGCCTCTGACCCTGCCCGCAGCCTCCTGTGCAAGCTCCGAATGACGACTTCCGTCAGCTGGCAAAGGCAGCGCTTGAGGACATCAAAAGGGAGGGGTCCGCGAGGGAGACGCGCTTTGCGTTCCATCAAGGACCCTTGCCAGGCCTCCCTTGGATTCCCTATTTGTTCCCCGTACCTACCTGTATTCCTGTATTAGCACCAGAGAGTAGAGACATCTTTGGCATTCCTCTTCTGGCATTTTCAGAGCTCTGTTGCTTCCGGGTTGCCGCTCCTTCTTTCGGGGCATAGTTTTAGCATCAGCGCCCCATCCTCATCCAGGCTGTCTTTGGACAGCATTCCCTAACGCTGCTATTCTGGTGCGTGCATATTTAGAAGTACAAGAAAAGTAAGTATTTGAAGAATCATAGTTCTTGGCTAAGGTAGGATGAAAGATATTTAAGTATTCTGTGGCAACCATTATACTTTTCTGAGTCTTTACTCCTTCCTTGTTGTGGAGTGTATTCTCTGCCCTGAACTTGCCTTGCTTCATGATTGCTTCATCTCTCTGGCTACAATACAAATAAGAGATTGATTTTAACCACTTATTCCTGAATGTACTTACCCATTCAGACCCCGCACCTTTTTTGTGCAACATTTTTTCCATCCTTGTTCTCCTGACTAGAAAAATGTTTTTTGTTTTTTTCCTAGTATTCAGGCAATATATATATAGAATTGTTTTATGGGTCTGATTAATTCAAATGGTGGTTACCGGTAATGTTGGTATGTTTCACACTTATTATTGTTTAAAGGTTGAATTCTGCGGTCCCTAAGAATAAGAAGTGTTTGTTTACTTTTTCGATAAAATGTGTGAATCTCACGTTTTAGTTGTTCGATATCTCCTTAAGACAACTGGCCGAACATTTAACAGATAGATCCATAGAGTAGCCAAACGTCTATATATCAGTCTCAAAGTTCTAACTTTATACTTATGTTTCTGTCTTTTCCCATTAGGAAACATTGCGACACCACACCGGACAGGCCAGTGAATTCTACTCCTTTTCCCTTTCCTTGTTTGGTTTCCACCTCTTCCCCACCTTCTTGTTTGCTTCGACTTTGTTGGGTGAAGGAGGTGGGTAAGGGAAGTTGGGACCCAGCATCTATTCCATCCACTTCACCCCTGCGGAAAACCCAGGTGAGGCTTACATGACCGACTCGGTCGGTTTACAATCCGGCAGACTGATTACGATGTTAGCAGTCGGAAGGTAAAACGCGCGGTCATTCCGAATCGATTCCGACTGGCTCTCGGAGGATTCGTGTCTGTCGGAACAGGCTCGTACACCCCTATGGACAGCGTTTCTGACCTCGGGATTACGATGTCGATTTCCAAAAGCCTTTCTGTGTCGTCCTGTCAGACACAAAAAGGCTGTTAGAAAGTGACTTTGGGGGCCCCTGGTAGGGTCCCCTACATCCTGGGGCCTCCGGTTGGGTGACCAGGGGGTACCTAAGGGACCCCTCTGTAAAACCCTGCACTGTGTGGTAGGCACCAAGGGGTGCCCACGACAGGTTGCAGGGTTTTACACACACCTCATTTCCCCATAGGAGCCTCTGTTACAGCGGTTGCCAGGTGGAACATAAGCTCCCGTAGGCAACAATGGGAATCCGACCAAACAGTGTTTGGTCACATCATAATCGGGCGCGCAGAACTGAAGACCGCGAGTTGGTCGGTCCCAATTCCAAGTCGGTGTTGGGCGGAAAGTTTCCGCCCAACATCGTAATCGGCCCCTAAAGCTGGTAGTTGTATAGCACCATACTTTGTTATATATCCAAAGACACATTCAAATAGGAACTGAGGCCATTATCAGATATGTCTTGAGTCATTAACTCTAACAGATAGAAAACTGCCACTTCAAACATCTCTCTGGCATGCTTCTACACAACGCGTGTGTTCAGATTTAGTAGCAAGCCTAATTAAGTTTAAACAGTGATTGCCAAGCCTTAAACTCTGCTTGTATGCTATTCAGAAAAAATATCGTCTTTTATTATTGACCTACAGAAATATCGAGTTGGAAATATTGTTAGGCAGAACTATCGTCATCAAGAATATCATTGACATTTTATCGATTTTAAGGTAAGTATTACTGAAGATAGAAATATAGAAAGTGCTAACATCGATTGCAAACTATCTATGTTGTTAATATCGCTGTTAAAAATATTGTTGTTAATAATATCGATTTTCAAATTCTTTTTTTGTAAATTACTATATGTTTTATTTGTATATGTTATAAATTGTTTGTATAAATATTGTTAATGTTTCTAATATAGTTTGTGGATTTTTGCTATTTTTTCAATTTAATTTAATAGTTATTTGTCAATTTTAGTACTGGAGTGGATTATGGGTTAATTTAAGTTTTGTGTGTGGGCTGTGGGTTTTGTAGGGAAAGTGTGGAATATAAATTAATTATAATTAAATAATAAATAATTTGTAATCAACATTAACTATTTCATTGCTAATTATTAATGTTAAATGTATTAAAAAAAAATCTTTGTTTTAGGTGCAGGTTGTAGCTTTCATGAATTTGTAGTAAACTAATTATAATTAATTATTAATAATGAATTATTATACTTACTTTATTGATTGACGATTGACGTAATTTCAATACTAAGGGGCTGATTACGATGGCTGAAGGACTTCAGTCCGTCCGTTATAGTTTTGTATCTGGGACAGCCCGCCTAAAAAGGCTGACCCACAGTACGAATTACGATGCGACCACCACTGAGGCGTGGTGGTCGGTCTTAAAATATTATGATAGCAGGCAATAAAATTGGTTATGATGGCGGGGATACCGCCACCGACAGCCTGTTGGTAGCAGTCTCCCCGCCATCGTAATTTGGCCCTAATTTTCTTTGCATAGTTTGTTGTTTTTGTAAGGGTAAACGGTGTGCAGGAAATTAAGGATAGTATTTAATTAATGTTAACACTTGGAAATTATTTAATTGTTAATTAATTGTGTAAATTGTGGAATTAAAATATTGTTTGTGTTATATATTAGTCAGTTTTATTTGCAGGGGTAAAGGCTGGGGAGGTAATTGAATATAATTAATTTGTTATTAGTTAATAAGTATTAATTGTTTAATTGATAATTAATTATGATAATTGTGAAATTCAAAGTGTTTAAAATAAATATATTAGGTATGGGTTGTTTGTTTTCTAAGGATAAAGGGTAGGAAAGGAAATACATATAATTAATTTACTATTAGGTAATTATTATTAATATGTTAATTGATAAATTATGTAAAATGCATACATTTTATAATTTAATATACATATTTTAGGTATGTGTTGTGTAGTTTGTATAGGTATAGGGTAGGAAGTTACTTAAGTAATACAAAGTGTAAAAATAAAATATTTAAATATTGTCATTTTTTATTATGGTATTTATTAATTTTGTTATGCTTTTTTTTTAAAACATGTTTTATTTATTTTTTGTTATTATTTTGGGAATATAGGACCTGACTAGGATGGCCACCCTAATGGAGATAGTGTTGGGGGTCCCACAGGCCAAACTACAATGCAACTGCCAAGGTGGCGGTCGCATTGTACAGGTTTTCCATTGCGGTGGGTGCTGCTGGCTAGAAAAAAGGGATGTGTAACACATTCCTGTACTACGTGACAGGCACCTTGCAGTGCTTGTCACTTGGTACAGGGATCTGTTGGGGGCACCACAGGTGCCCCCCCACACCTAAAGACGAGGACCCAGGGTGAAGGGGGACCCACTACAGGCCCTTAATGTCCATTCTTGCCAGACTTTCCATGGAGCCCGTCTGATGCGTGGCATTCAGGCTTTCCGCCCGCCTGCACAATGCCTGCCATCAAGGGAGGAAAAGCTGCTTGGGTTGTCAGGGAGACCGCCGCTGACAGCCTGTCAGTGGCGGTCTACCTGCCACCTAATCAGCCCCATAGTTTGGTATTTCAATTATAATATTTGTATTAATGTATAATATGTATGAAAGATTGTAATAAATATGTAATTTGTATATTTTTTAGATTAAATTATATCAGCCTTCCATTTTTTAAATTGAATAAATGGGTATTTAAAACCAAGGGGGGCTGCGTGGCTCCTCTCCTGGCCACTTCTGGCCCTGCGGACCCATCCCCTGGGGCCTGGCCATACCTTGGGGACTGTGAAGGGAGCCCCAATGCCCCCACGGTCCCAGCCGGCTCCCTTCCCTCTGCGGGAGCCGGCATTGCTTTTAGGCATTGCTTTTGGGCAAGGGAAGCTGCTGAAATGCAGCTACCCTTGTCCAAAAACAATCCTGCTTTGGTTTTTGGACACGTCCAAAAGCAAAGCAGAGTTTGCTACAACAGGGTGGGAGCTGGCCTCCCGCCCTGCCATAGCAAACAGCAATGTCCCGGGGTGGGCATCTCCTGTGCAGCCCCTCTCCCATCATTTGTAAAGCCCCAGGGAGGTAGTGGTCCCCGGGGGGCCATAACAGACCCCCACATTTGAATATTTAGAGCCCTCGGGAGGTGGTTGTCCCCGGGGCAGTGTGGGGGGCTTGAGCCCCCCCACACTAATTATTTTCAAAGGCCCGGGGAGGTGGCAGTTCCCGGGACTTGGGGGGGCCGCAAGGCCCCCCCACCCTTATTTTAATTATGCCCCGGGGAGGTGGTGGTCTCCGGGGCTGCAGGGAGGCAGTGTGTCCCCGTGTATATATGTATATATATATTTTTTTGTTATATTTTTTTATTAAAAACATTGAATTATCATATACATTAAAATGATTAGTTTGATAATATTTTAGAATAAACTATATATAATAAAATGTATATATGAATATATATATGTGTTGTGTTTTAAATAAATCTTAAATAAGAAAATATATGTAATTTGTATTATATAAATGTTACTTTTAAATGTATTTAATGTTTATTGTTTATGTTTATATATGTATAAAAAACAATATTTGTGAAAACTATGGACCTCATTACAATCTTGGTTGGATTGACGTGGCCGCTGTGAGATTTCGACTGCCGAGTCTGCGGTTTCTCCTCCCGTACTTCATAGTAAGTGTGCCTCTGAACAACTTACTCTAAGCAGAGCAACAACACCCATAGTATGCGTTGACAAAATGACACAGCTAATGTCAATTTAAAGAATAGACACCCCTACCAATCCAACTATAAAAATACTCTGTCCCAGACCATGATCCTTTGCACCCATCCTTAAGCAGAGCAGGACTGACGTGTCACATTTCTTTAGTCTCACAGCAGCCAGCCCTTACACACATTCATGAACTTTCAAAGCATCATTTACAGCAGATATAATGTGTAATTAGTTTCCTATACACCCCTTTCATTTCTCTCTCTCATACTCATGAAATCACACAATGTCACAAAAGAAACAAACACATTTTTCAAACACCGAGTTGACAGTGCTGGTGGATGAAATCTTCAGAGTTGAGCCACAGTTATTCGGAAACCAATTCCAACAAACTCCTATCACTCAGAAGAATCAGATGTGGGACAGGATAGTCAACAAAGTGAACACTGTTGGCATCACCCTTTGCAAAAAGGAGGATATCAGGAATAGGTGGCATGATGCCAAGAAAAGTGTCAAGGCCCTGCACTAGAGGTACCACCAGGCCACACAGAAGACTAGTGGTGGCCTTCACGGGCCACCATTACAACTCACTGCCTGGGAGGAGAAGGTGCACGCCATTCTGCCAACGGTGGTCTAGTTTGGAATACTTGAGAAAATGGAGTATGGTAAGTTACACCTCAACACTTGTCTTAAGGCATCTTTTTCACCTAAGCAGACATTAAAGTAATAGCCAAAGTCTTGTTAATCCATTTGTAAGGTATGCAATTGTCAAAGCATATAATATGTGTAAGTAATGTTGACAATCAGTATATCTGCACATAAGCTGAGAAATATCAAAAGCAATAACAATTCACACGTGTAAATGTAGGGTGTAAGTGCATATCCATCAAGGCATCATCCCAGCAACAATATCAATTTTAAATATCCTAAACCATGGCCCATAAATAGTGTAAGTAGTTACTAAGCATGTCATGTTAACCAGTTAATCAAGTAACCATATCAGGGAAATGGAAAGGACTGCACCTACCATCAGCCTCTTTACCCCCACCTTATAACAACAGGCACCTGTGTTGGTTCTCCATACTCACTTGTCAGCCATGTTTCAAATGAACTTCCCCTCACAGGCAGGGAGCCATTGGTCCAGTGGGGGGGATGTTTGAAGTGACCACAACTACCATCAGGCCTTGTACTCCAAACTACAGGCACTTGAGTCAGCCAGGTTTTAAATGTACTTCCCCTCACAGGCAGGGAGCCATTAGTCAAGTTGGGGGAGGGGAGGAGTGTCTGACGTGACCACAACTACCATCAGGCATTGTACTAAAAAACTACAGGCACCTGTGTTAGCCATGTTTCAAATGTCATTCCCCTCATAGGCAGGGAACCATTGGTCAAGGTAGGTAGGAGAAAAGGAGTGTTTGAAGTGACCACAGCTACCATCAGACCTTGTCCTCCAAACTGAAGGTACCAGTGTCAGCCATGTTTCAAATGTACTTCCCCTCACAGGCAGGGAGCCATTCGTCAATTTGGGGGAAGAGAGGAGTGTTTGAAGTGACCACAACTACTATCAGGCCTTGTACTCTGAACTACAGGCACCTGTGTCATCAATGTTTTAAATGTACTTCCCTTCATAGACAGGGAGCCGTTTGTGAAGTTGGGGTGGAGGTGAGGAGTATTTTAAGGGACCACAACTACCATCAGGCCTTTTACTCCAAACTACAGGCACCAATGACAGCCATGTTTCAAATGAACTTTCTCTCACAGGCAGGGAACCATTGTTCAAGTGGGGGGGTGGTGTTTAAAGTGACCACACTGACATCAGGCCTTCTAACGCGAGCTTTCAACAACATGCACCTGTGATGTTCTTCAATACTCACTTGTCAGCCATTTTACTATAGAGGATAAGGTCAAATGGACTGAAGTGTACACACAATGCTATGCTCTGACACATGTCTGCCTACTTAGGCTACATTTATCATCGACTCCTGAGCAGGAAATAATGAGTCCATTACTGACACCATGCCAAGTATATACATCAAATATCATCAATGCTTTGTTGTAAGACTGCTACTTCAATGTGCCTGGTAATACATTGACACTGCACAGCACACAGGAATTAAAACAACAAAATAATCATAATTTATGTGTAAGTATGTACTGGGTACAAATTGGAATTTGAATGTACTAATCCTCAAGTGACGTCTACAGTGTGTCAGGTTCAAGTCACTGGGATTAGCCATATTGTTTTCCATATTGTTAAAATAACCATATCAGCACAGATAATGAGCAGGCCCATCCTACTTATTGTGAAACTCAAACATTATTGCCATCAAATTAATGCTAACATAATAGGGAAAGGTAACAATGTTCCATCTATATCTGTTTTCTCATCCAGGCATTAACTCATTGTGGTCCTGCAGATTAAAATAGTAGACTTACAAAATTAACTATGTCATCCCTGTACAAACTGGTCGATCTGGAAATACATCAAGCCAGATTGAGGAAACCACCTTGCCTCAGACTCCAACCCGGAATCAGCCCTCCATCGATGATGACGTTTCTGCAAACTTGGATGTGGAGAAAGAACCTGGCCCATCAGGCTTGGCTGGTCACTGGGCACCAGTGAGTCCAGCTGGGTCAACTGTAACATCTCCCACCACAGCTTCCAACTCACAGCTGATCCCTGCCCCAACAACCACACAATCCAGCGACGGCCACAATATCTCCTGTGCACCACAGTTAAATCTAGAGTTGAGGAGGCAAAACCTACTCAGTGAGCCTGAAGGAGCTGGAGCAAGTGTGCAGGCACGACCAACAGAGCAAGCCAGTGGGGGTAGGGGTGGTGGGAAGGCAAATGTGGACCCACAACACCAAGCTTCTGGTGGCCGGATGTCTAGGCCAACCTTCCTCGAGTCATGGGCGCTTAGGAGGGGTACCAGGGAGCAATTGGGTAAGTATATCAGGAACTTTAGGACATTAAAAAACTGCAGGTGTCCTTAGACCACCAAATGGAAAGACATAATGAGCAAATGGATGAGGTAATTGGACTGCTGAGGGGCATTAGTATCACCCTCCGACAGGCTTTTTTACACAAACAACTACCCCTTCCTGTGGTACAGCTACATCTGTCCCTTCAACATCTGCGGCAACCACAGGGAGGGATGCTTTGTCAGGTGGAAAATCCTCAGACACCCCAGAGCCTGCAGTTGTGGATCCCCCACCCAACGTAGGTTAGGACATCCAAGAATATTACCAGAAGGGTCAGATGGCAAGACACACACCACCACCTGTAAGAAATGATGCCCCTAATTTCCTTCTTTGTGTGCTAGCCCTTCACTTTGTTAACTATTCTTCCCCAATGTTTCACCTCTGATGGGATGAGTGTGTTGGACTTTGTGTGGTTTTGATCTCAATTAATTCATCCACCAACACTGAAAATTTCCCTCCAGTGTGTTTTTCAATTTATGTATCATAATTTATAATTTCTTGTACTCACAATGGCAGCTGCAATAAATTCGCTTAACCCAACAAAACTAGCACATTTGGTATTATTTACATCTAGCAATATATGCTCTGATTAGCCTATAATCCCTCTGATGAAAGTGTATGCTAACTTATGAAAGTGTACACTACCTAAGTCAATATGCATGTTTTCAATGTAATTAAAGTGCAACAGAGTCACTCAACCATGCTACCACAAGATAGACATACAGATGTACTGTATCGGACTAACTTTATTTCATAGTGCCTAACAACAGATTGTCAAGATCACAAACAATTAGCAAAGGTAGATATCCCACTCAAATAGCTGTGTCAGTGACCAAAAATGTCATGTGCATTTTTGTTTTTTAAGATGGTAGGAGTAGACACATCTGACAATACCAATTGAAATAGGCAAAAGAAAATTAGTTCACTTCATCAGCTGGAGCCACATCCAATTCCTCATAAAAGGTAGCCAACATTACTAGACAAAAGAAAACTAAACAAGGCAGTACTTCAAATCTGTAAGCACAGGTTCATTCCAATCCAGTCTTGCTGCAGCTGGTGGTATCTCACAATCATGAGTCAGTGGTGTGGCACTAGCACTGTGGTATACAATGATGAAACACATCAACAAGCTACATCCACTTCTCACACATGATAAATAAAGCCAATGTGAAAGAAAAAATAGCATGGTCTGTCGCAACAACCACATTGTGTTGGAGTACATGATGGCACACATATTGCAAAAGGACTACCTCAAGTAAGGAACCAAGTTGAATGGAGTTGTAGTAACTTCCATTCCTTCGCTGTGCAAGTAGGATTAATTTCAGATTTGTAGGCTCAAAGTCTGTGACAGACATTCTCAGTAGCAATCCATGTTCACTTGAGACTTAGACACAGCATCAAATACATGCTGATGTCATAGCTCTGAAATGTCCAAATTATGATTTTATGGCGAAAGTCACTAAAAAGAATGGTAAAAAATAGATTAGCTGGGAAAACATATCTCACAAGTATTTTTGTCAACTTTTACTTTACACAGATCATTGGTAAATGTCACTCTCGCAAATCCGTGTGCATGTGACATTACCTATTTACATAAACAGCCTTGCACAGAGTTTAGCACACATCACCAGGACTAATAGGTTTCTATACACATAGTTCACACTGCTACACAACAACAATCACTGTAACATCCGAAAGACATCTCACTGCACACTTACAGTCATGAAAAGAAGAGCTGTTGTCGCATGTCACATCCTTCTTCATCACTGTCTTCATCATTAAGCTTTCCAGGATCCTCAGCCAGAGAGTCATGCTGGTCTCCATCTTCTGCAATGAGAGGGAAGGTTTTCTGCACTGCCAGGTTGTGGAGCATGCACCAGGCTATGGTAATCTGACACACCTTCCCGGTGAATACTGGAGTGCTCCCCTGGTTTTGTCCAGACAGTGAAATTTGGCCTTCAGGAGCCCCCTCCACTGCCTGCCATGTTCTCCCATGGGCCGCATTGAAGCTGACTTCCCCTAGCATTACTGGATTCCTCAGTGGTGTCAGCAACCACGGCAGGTTAGGATAGCCTGAGTCTCCTATGGAAAATTGACAAGAGTGCAATAATCAGACAAACATTTATATAATCTTCACACAAAAACACACACACAAAAAGATCAGATACATCATACTTACCAACCGGCCAGGCCCTCGAAGGTAGAATTTGTGTCATCTAAGTGGGTATTATGCTGTTCAGTAGTATGCAGGAGTCATTAGCTGAACCTGGAAATCTGGCACAGACTTGTGAGATGTACAAATCTGCCAAACAAACCACTTGCACATTTATTGATTGGAAGTGCTTCCTATTCCGATACACCTGTTCATTCGCTTGTGGGGGTTTTAAGGTAATATGTGGGCCATCGATAGCTAAACTCACATGGGGGATTCAACCAAATCCATAAAAGTCAGCCTTCACATTGGCCAATTCTTCACACTTGGGAAACTGAATGTTGCTGTCCATGTGTCTCATCAATGCTGAAAGTACATCACAAAGTACATCGCTGAAGAATAGGTTGTGACATTTCGCCAGATATTGCTACAGTGTACTGGACAGAACCCATGGCCAGGTAATCTAGTATTGCCATCACCTCACCTATTGGTGTCAGAAATGCTTAATAGATTCTATGCGGACATAATAAATGTTCCAACTGCTGGCACAAATCATTGATGGTCTGTCTATTGAGACGGTATTTTCTGATCACGTCTCTCTCTTCCATGGTTTGAGGGTCTGGAAATGGCCAGTATATGTGAGGCTATCTTCCTCCTTACCCATGGTATCTATGTGTGGAGTGCATACACATCAGGAGTTATGTCACATTGTCCACAGTAACATGTACTTAGACACACACAAAAGGCCATATGAAAACACATACCAGTATATGTTAGTGGGAACCAGTATTCAAATCATGTATACATGACATACAAAAGCATACATGCCATATACATGTATGAGCCAATTTGAAAACATGCCGGAGATAAAATGACAGTAGACTCATATTTTACCAGTGACAACAGATTTAAGAGAGGCCAATTCAAGCAATAGACAGTCCAAATGGTTCATGCAACTTCCACATAATATACAGATGTTTGACGGCTGACAAATGTCAATGGTAAGCACAGTAGGCTCCTGCTATGACAACCATTCTCTAATCCACATATGTCTGTAATTGCACTGAGCACGTTATACCTGCAAATGGAGTATGATTGACACTGTCATGTTGTGAAGTCTGCATTGCACGTACAATAACACTCACTTCTGGTATACACTGTACTTTCGTAATGATCTGCACATACACGCTTCACTATGAAAAACATATCACTGCCATTGTTCAAGTTAATGACACTGTGACGCGCTTTCTGACACTGTCACGCTCTGCTACCCATCCGGGCCCGCCGTGAGGGGAACGGCCAGCTTCAGGTTCTTACCTGCAACGATTTCGCCAGCGTTTCACACCGCCGCCGTGAGGGGAACGGCCTGGTAAACTACCACCCCCAGCATCCCTAGCGCCCGACGCCCGCCGCTGCTGCTGTCATCAGGCAGCGCCGGGCCACTACTTGAGGCGGTGAGCTGCCTCGCTGCGCGGGACGCGCTTTCTGACACTGTCACGCTCTGCTACCCATCCGGGCCCGCCGTGAGGGGAACGGCCAGCTTCAGGTTCTTACCTGCAACGATTTCGCCAGCGTTTCACACCGCCGCCGTGAGGGGAACGGCCTGGTAAACTACCACCCCCAGCATCCCTAGCGCCCGACGCCCGCCGCTGCTGTCATCAGGCAGCGCCGGGCCACTACTTGAGGCGGTGAGCTGCCTCGCTGCGCGGGACGCGCTTTCTGACACTGTCACGCTCTGCTACCCATCCGGGCTCGCCGTGAGGGGAACGGCCAGCTTCAGGTTCTTACCTGCAACGATTTCGCCAGCGTTTCACACCGCCGCCGTGAGGGGAACGGCCCGGTAAACTACCACCCCCAGCATCCCTAGCGCCCGACGCCCGCCGCTGCTGTCATCAGGCAGCGCCGGGCCACTACTTGAGGCGGTGAGCTGCCTCGCTGCGCGGGACGCGCGCGGGCGAAGCCCGGGCCAAGGGCGGGCCCGTCCTTGCCCGTCACTGACCGGAGTTGGCCGGGGCAGGGCCACCCCTCCAAGCTGTGCCAGTCCATCATTGGTCTCCCCAAGGTACTGTGGACTTTGTTTTCTCATGATCCTCTGGCACTATTCCTGGTTGTTCCCCCGCTCTTTTCTGCTATACATCTGCAGAGCACTGCGGCAGTCGACCCCCCTATGCTAGTTTGCTTATTTTGTCTTTTCCCAGGCAGTGTAGCCATTGTCCATTGTCTACTGTGTAATAGGGTCAATTCTGAGAACTTGTAACTACCCCGGGTTTAGCCTGGGCTTGGCCAGTGCCTGCCTGTGTTTGGTCAAGGTTGAGTTTGTCTACACCTTTCGGCCTTTTCTCTCACATTTTATTGTGTTCTTTATCACCGCAGGCATCCACTTATTATTATAGTTTGGGGCTTGACATAGGTATTGCTTGTTTCTATTCCATTCTAACATGCCTCTAAGGTCAGGTAAAGACCGTACAGTCCAACTACAAACTTCCAAGGGAATAGTTTCTGGCCCACTAGATGCATTCATAACTAGAGCCACCGGGATCCTAGAAAAAGAAATAGCAATGACCGAGAAAAGGCTCTCTCTAGATTTAGTCAGTGGTAAGCGTTCCTCCATAGGTGCCCGGGCTACAATTCCTAGTCCTGCAGCCCAAGCCCCATCTAATTATGTACATCCAATAACGACAGAGGCACTGATGCATGCTGTGGGAGATGGGGTGAATTCTCTACATTCGACAGACAACCTTGATTCGAGTTCCGATGTTACCCAGTACAATGGGTCAAATGCTAGTGGCCTGGACAGAGGGGACACAATTAATAATTCGGTGTCGAAGCCACCGGAAGTGTCTGACTCCGTCAAAAAAAAAACCTGTAAAAGGAAAAATACCCAAAGCAAACATGGGGGGAGAGTACAGAAGCTGCCTAAATTAAATGCTCCTAATAAAACCAATGCAGCTGCTCCACAGTTTCACAATGCTACACACCCCCCCTTGGTACATCCCAATGTATTGTGCCCCTCTCTAACCCCTATCGGTTCATCTGACCCTTGCCCCACTTGCTTTAACAGCGATGAAATCCTCCTGGTAAAAATGGAGGCCATGTTCAAAACCCTCCTGCGCCCCGTCTTGGAGCAAACAAGGTTGATGTCCATCAAAATCGAAGCCTTGGAATCTGTCGCGAACAGGAACATGCGCCTACTCCATAAGCTAACTGCCCCCCCCTTGGTAGTGGGGGCCCCCACCTTTCAGGCAAACATAATCAACAACACAGACAATGTGAGCCTTGGTAAAACAATGGGGGCTACAAAAATAACATCTATGGCTCAGGTGGTTTCCAAGGATATAGATAGCACCGTTGGTGCAGACATCCTGGTGCAGGAATCTAGTAAGACCTCCTCCATGATAACAGTGCAACGAGCTCAAACTGGGAGGGTGGATGACAGGGCAAAAGTTGCACATAGCACCCCATCCCAGCCCCCTTTAGGAAAGCCAACTACTATCCGTAACCCTACAATTCATAATGGGGGAAACATTGCTAAGGGTGTTCACCCCCGCACTGACCTACCCCCAGAATCTAATCAATATACCATTGTGTTAACTGGGGCAGCACCCGTTAAGGAGGGTGTTAAAGAGACAGACAGGGACCTACGTAATAAAGTAGTATTTTGGCTGAATAAAAATCGCCCTCTCCCGCCATCTATTTCAACCGAAATCCTATTAGTGAGGAGAGTTGATTGGGTGGGTTTTGGGACTAAAGACTTAGAGGGTGACTGCATTTTGGTATCGTTTAAGGATCCCTGGGTGGTAGAGTCAATTCGAAGGGAAGCAAGGTTTGCAAGAATGGGGGATGTACAAACACTGGATCTTGCTTATTTTTACCCCGATAGACATTCTAAACTCACACCAGGCCCCCGTCCCAAGCGATTATTAGATAGGAGGCGTCCGATCGTGAGAACACCTTATCACTCCCAACATCTTCACCTTTTCAATCGATACGGCCCCCTTTCTGATCTTGAGGCTGTCGATTGACTACATTTATCAAGTAAGAAGTATAGTATTGTGGAGAGCTATAGGAATGTAATATCTGTGCCCGGCAGGGTGGAATCTTCTATGGGGCAGGTTGTTGGGGGGGGGCTCATTGTTAAATCCTACGGAGGGGTCGGTTGTAGCAACTACTGAGGATATATCAGAGGAAATCATGGGGGTGGTTGGTGCTTGTATGATCCCAAGATTCGAGTTACGGGCTGAACCCGAGAAGGTAGTGGAGATCCCAGCCCCTACTGTGCCAACGATCCAATCATATAAAAGTAACGTAACATCTCCCCAAGACATTCTAAAGGTAGCCTCCTGGAATGTGGCTGGGATCAAGGGCCGGCTACTCTCAGAGGAGTGGTTGGAATTTATAGATACCTTTGATATTATATTACTCCAGGAAACTTGGGCTACGGCCCCAATCCACAGGGTTGGGTTCATTAATTTTTCCAAACCCGCAATCAGAGGTAGCAAAGGGCGCGCTTTAGGGGGCCTATTGATCTGGGTGAAGCAATCCTTGGGAGTCCATTTAACGGAAATCTTTCTGGAACATCAAGACCTTATGGGCATCAAGTTGAGTAAAGCTGCCCATCGGGACCTGTTCATTATTAACATCTACGCACGAGGCCTACCCGGTGGCCGCTGCCCTGGCATTGCTGATGTAGTTGATAGGTATCTTGATAGTTCAGGAAGCGATAATCTTTTTGTCCTTGCGGGCGACTTAAACTGTACCTTTGAGCCGCTCCAGGCAGTTGGGGACAGTTGGGGGTCCTCAGAGGATGCAGTTTGGAACATTCCTGACCTGTCAATAGATAAAATCGCCAAAGGGACTGAGGCAGCTTTGAATTGGTTGGCCTTATGTTTAAACAGGGGCTTAAGGGCAGTTAATGGCCGCTCCTTATCAGATCAATGTGCCTGTAATACCTATGATAATGGTTTAAGGAAAAGCCGTATAGATTATATCTTGCTAAAGTTGGAACTTTGGCATTATATGATCGACATGGAAGTGGTATCCCGCCCAGAAAGTGATCACAACCCCCTGTCGCTCAGTCTAAGGTATCTGGGTTCTGATAGATTGAAGAACCCAGATACTCTTAGGACAGGAGACCTCACCTTGACAAATGACAGAAGAAGGTTGAAATGGTCTAGGATAGCGGGTGACGCCACCCTCCATGAAAGTATTACACAATTGGTTACTCACACGGTGAACGAATTTATGGCCACTGTGCCCGAGGGGGTTGGCCTCGATCATGTTACCAAGACCCACGAAGGTTGTTTTGAACAGCTTAAAATTCTTTTATCCAGTCCATACCTGGCAGGCCCGCCAAAAAAGCTAGGTTCCCGTCAGAAATGGTATAACGGGAAATGTAGGGAGGCCTATAGTCAATTGGTTAAGGCGGTCAAGTCACGGGTTATGAGTGATGTTAAGATAGCCAGGGTCCAGTATAAAAAAACCCAGTGGGAAGCTAAAAGAGAGTGGGAAGATAGGCATTGGTCCGATCTTCTGGATGCATCGACATCCAATAACCAGACGAAATTCTGGGAACTGGTCAAGTGGGTCAGGGACCCAGATTCGAAAAAGCCCACAAATCATGTCCCCCCCCGGAACTTGGGTGGATTTCTACGCTACCCAATTTAGGTCTGAGATCTCGGTATCCCCCACTTTGCTAAGTTACAAGCACACACTGTTGGACCACGGTGGGGTCCTGTTCTTTTCTGAACAAGAAACAGAATTAGCATTGGGCCTGACTGAGCGGGGGAAGGCTCCAGGGATGGACCTAATCCCCGTTGATCTGTTTAAATCCAACCAAGATCTTTGGATACCGTATATTACTAGGTTAGCCAATGCAATTGCCCAAGGAGCTAGAATCCCAATGAGCTGGAAGGGGGCTGAGATCCTCCCAATACATAAAAAAGGGGATCGGTCCAACCCGGGCAATTATCGCCCGATCAGCCTAATTGATTCCCTCCAAAAGGTCATCGCACGAATGATCTTAGGTAGAGTTCAGGGATGGATGGTTTCAGAGTGCATTTTGTCTCCCATGCAAGCAGGCTTTAGAGCTGGTATCAGCACCATCGACCAGGTGTTTAGATTCTGTCTGATATACTGGAAGGTGGTGCTGCTAGGCGGGGGAAAAAATTTCGCCGCTTTCATTGATCTGAAGGCTGCTTTTGACATGGTCCCGAGGGCTAAACTGTGGTGCGTTTTGAGAGACCTAGGTTTACCCTTGGAACTTCTGGATTTAATTGTTAAATTGCATGAGGACAATTTTGCTAGGGTTCGGTGGGGCAGTCAAGGACAAGTGACGGACAGTTTCCCAGTAACACGCGGGGTTCGTCAGGGTTGTGTCCTGGCGCCCACTCTCTTCCTGCTATTTATTGACCAGGTAGCAAACTTTTTCAATACCTTCCCAACAGATGCTCCCTCCCTGGCTGGGAAGAAGTTCCCCATGCTCATCTTCGCTGATGACACTCTGCTCCTCTCTAAGACCAGAAGCGGTTTACAGCGGGCATTGAACCGCTTTGAGGAGTTTTGTGTCATCAATGATTTGAAGGTAAACGTGGGCAAAACTAAGTTCATGGTATTCACAAGGAATACTCCGGTTCGGAGCGCGGTAATGATGGGTGGTGCTAACTTGGAACAAGTAGATCACATGTCCTACCTAGGGGTTACATTAGACTTTCGTCTGCGATGGAAGGAGCAGGTAGTCGAACAGCAGCTTAAACTGGCCCGCTTAACTGGCTGTCTCCTTAGGGAACAAAAGAGATCCATTACTAAACGAGTGCACCCCGCGCTAAAAATCTACGACACAAAGATTAACGCTGCTATTTTATATGGAGCGGATCTTTGGGCGTACATGGATCTATCTAGTCTGTTTAAAGCACAGTGTAAGTTCTTGCGGAATCTAGTGGGGCTTCCTCAATCAACTCCATCTATACCCCTTTGTTTGGACTTAGGGTGCAATCCAATTAATGAGATGGCGAGGTTCAGACTGGTCGCCTTTTGGAGACGGATTTGGTCTTCCCCTGACCTTGCCTTATTTGCTAAGGAGCTTGTTGAAGTCAGGTCTCTGGAGGGATCCGGGAGAATTCCATGGCTACGTACGGTTAGAACCATTTTGGTGCAAATGGGTCTGGAACAGCTGTGGTTGTCTCCTGGAACCAATGTGTTTCCCTCCAAACAAGAATTCAAAGCATTGTACTGGGCCTCGGTCCGACAAACCCTAGTGTCTGCTTCCAGCTCCACTAGTCTAACAGGCAGGTTCCTGGCTAACAAGCTGGACCATTCCCGTGAGAACTACTGGGACATTATCACCAGGCCGCTAGATAAGAAACTCTACCATCAGTTTCGGGTGGGTTCTTTGCCGCTGAATACATTTGTTAAAAATTGGGGCTCTGGTGTAACTGAATTTTGTAAATGGTGTCCTGGCCACAAGGAGTCAGAGGGCCACCTCTTATTTGCTTGTCCCAAGTACCACGACCCTCGTAAAAAATGGTTAAAACCGCTGTTTCAACGCCTTACTTGTGGTAGGTCTGCAGAGGCGATTCGGGCACTAAAGACCAATACTTCTGAGTTGTTTGCGGTGAGCACAGCGAAATTCTTGGGCTGGGTTTGGATCATTAGAGCCCATGAATAGCTAGAAATGTTTGATCATGCGATTCGTCCTTAAAAGCTTCAATCCAAAGTTGGATATTGCACAGTATTTTAAGATGGTTTTATTTATTGATTTTATGTTTTTTTTTAAAAACTGTATACATAAACGGATCGTCTAAACATAAATGGGATGTTTGACAAGGATTATTTTTAATGTATAGTTTTTATTATGTGTAAATTGGTTAGTATGTGGCGTTTGTAATGTATGGCCTCAACTGTTTGTGTAAATTTTGTTGTCTTTTATGATTTTATTATCGAAATAAAGACTTTAAAATCTGAAATCTGACACTGTGTGAGGAGGGTGCATGTATTTTGCGGGTTCTAGGCCTCTGGCAAGTAGGCATTCTGGTCCTTATCAGGCAAACCCCCCTCTGCCCCTGAGCATCAGCTAGAAGTACCATCGAATGATATAGGCTTTTACCAATGTCCTATGGTGTATTCACACCTCGTAATGGACATGGGCTGATTACTGCCTGAGAAAACTAGGTGAAAAAACACTGCAGGCAGTGCTTTCCGGCTCGTTTGACCTGCCAACGTGTGTTTTAGGCTCCTCTCAAGCTGACCTTGTGAAGGGAGTGTGGGAGACTCACTTAGATGCTCCTTTTTCACTCATTAATGGGAATCAAGATTTGGTGGAGGCCTAACACACACCAATGTCAAATGTAATTGTGCCGCCCGCAGCCTATTTAAAAAGTCACGGTAGGCGGTTTCAACCCCAGGTAGACACAGACATAAGCTGCTATTTGTTATTGTGACAGGCGCAGCTCATTGGATGTGTCCGCCTACAATGGCCACCGACGCAGTAAACTACACTTCCCAATGGAACATGTTGCATCGTGCGGAGGGCGGAGTGTCACACCGCATTAACAGCCACTGGATAATGTCAGAAGATGCGACTGACGCGGACCAATCTTTTTGACTACCTACACAGAAGACCGCGTATCTGGTCTACTTATATGTAGTGATTTGCAAAACAGGCTAACTTTCCTCAAGAAACTACTCTTTCACACCTCCCTATCTCTCAGCTGGTGTTATCATCCTCTGGGAGCTCCAATGACACGCTGTGCAGGGAGCAGGACCCCTGCGTTCACACCTGAGGAGCTGGAGACCCTAGTACAAATGGCCATTCCCCTGTAAAGAAGAGCAGGTGAGTACTATTCATGCAGAATGTACTTACCTGCATGTCAGGTATCCATACACATGGAGCAGATTGTGGCAATGAGACCCAGGCAGGTTTCAGGGTTATATTTGAATTATTGTGTAACAGGAGTTGTTAGGGACATATGTTCTGGTGTATGTTTGACAGTACTGTTATGGCCTTGTCATGTTCATACCTTGCAATAGTCTACACACGTTGTATGAGCATTTCTATGCATACATATATCTTTTGTAGACAGTGTTAATTGTGCAAGTCTTTTAGTGGAAGATATGCTGGTTGAGTCATAGGCCTTCATACTCAAATGGTGATTGTAATCTGTGAGTTGCATGTGTGGATCATGTGATATATGTATGAGGCACATCAATAACTCAACATACATGAGGCCACATTAATGTGACATTAGGCATATCACAACAGCTCACATACCGAATCTCAGTGATCAACAACAGATATTTCTGATATTAAATGGCCAGCATATGAATAGGTTGTTATGGGAAGTGTGTAGAGTAGGCCAAGCATGCAGAGACTAAACCCAGAAAATCATTTGTACCCTGTATGGTCCTTTACCCCGGCTGTAGCACAGTTATTTGGCCAATGGTCCTTAAGTACAGAGTAGCCCCTTTGCTGATCTACATTTCTTCAGTTGTGGCCTTATCACGTTTCACAGGACTATGGATTGGCAAATATGTTCTTAGTGTAGCAATATATGTACAGGTACATGATGTGAGGCACAGACCCAAGAGATATTTCCATGGACTTATTTTGTCTATCTGTATGATTGCCTAAGGAAAGGCAACTTAACCATACCTGTTGGCAGTCAGACTGTCATATGATGCTTACATTGTATGTGCACAGTTATCATGCCAAACACGACACCAGCAGATATTTGGTGACATCTGCAGTGCAATTCGTAAGTACATCCCATACTGTGTTGTACTGTGACATGATGGTTGTTGTATAAGGGAATGTTGATGTTGTTCCGTTCAAACTGGCACATATGGCATACGGTGTATTGCATGAAATCTGTATTTCACAAGAATAAAAAATACACACATAGTTTGATGTCCAAATGTATTACACACATGTCCACCGATCCTCAAAGTGGCATTATCAAGTTACACACATTTAATACCTTACATTGTCATCAAAAACATTGACAAAACTCAATAACAAGGTAGCAGCGATGTTTTGGACAGTGTCGATCATATAAATTGTCCATACTAGTCAGGTGTATGTCCAGGGCAGAACTGCTACTGTTGCCGTCACTAGGGCACAAAAGTGTGCTGGGTTACCTGGTAACACCTTACAGACCACCTGTAGTCTGGTCCCAGCCAACGTGAAGTAAGTGGGCTGGCGTACTCAATATGGGCAAAGTCAGGATGGAGGGGGGGTACTAATGGGAACTGGACATGTAGTGAAGATGTTTGTTGTTTTAGTCACCATGTGCAGTGCAAACATGTAAAGTCTACTAACTTGTTAAATGTTTAAGCTAGCTGTGCATGACCTATGTGACACCCTAAGTAATGGCGTACATCCTGCATGCCTACTAAGTGTCTCAATCAATTGCATCCATACAGGTCAACACACATCAGAAGGTATTGCTGTGCTTCCATTAGTGACATTAATATTTTTGTTTCAATATATTTGTCATTTACCTTATAAGTATAAAATGTAAATATTTTTGTGGTTGATATTTTTGTGTCAATAATTTTATGGGTCGATGTAAGTGGCCTCGAAATTATGTCAGTGAACCCTCTTTTATTACATATAATGCACCCCTAATGTACATAGTAGTTAGGCCATGGACAGTGAGGTATCTGCCCAAAACTTGACACATTTGCTTTCAAATTTGAGTCACTGGCTACTGCACTTTCAAACTCCTATGCCTAGTTATATATTCAGTTTCACAGTCACATTACAACTCACATATCGATCTGCAAAAGGATTGAGCCAGTAATATACACATCCACCCACTTCCAATAGCTCCTAAGCATTTATTCAGATATAGAAATACATCATATGTATGTAGGCCTATTAGGAGCAGTTTTGCCCACAGAGCTGCATACCCATATAATCACTAACACAACCTTAAAGCAGTCTATGCCCTCCCTTAGATACAGATTTAATGGAACCATAGAGACAGTAACTGTAATCGTCATATACCATCATATTTCCTTAAATATACACAAAGACACACTCATATAGGGACTGAGACACTCATTCAGATATCTACTGAGTCACCACTGACACTAATAAAGCAACCATAGAGACAACTGCTACTGCAAACATATCTCAAGGCTGCTCTGCAAAATCTGTATATGCAGCTTTAGCAGTAGGCCAAATTGACTTTCATGAATGCTTCACAAGTCCTACACCCCTAATCTATTACAGATAACTCACCTCTAAGGTAGGCAGTAGGTAGGAAATAGGCAGTCAGTAATGTGTTAAGCCACATACTTTCAAAATGGAGTCACTGACAACAGAGTCCTTCAGACATGTGTCTGGCCTGCTTTTGCAGAACCTGTGTCTACAAGTTTACTGATAAGCCAAATTGAGTTTTAAGAGGGCTGTCCAAGACTTGAACTCTTTTTCTATGACATATACCTGACTGAAAAGGTAGGAAGTAGGTGGGCCATAGGCAGTGAGCTATGTGCTCAAACCTAAGACATATACTTCCAAGTTTTAGTGAATTACATCTGTTCTTACAGACCCCTATGCTCAGTTATACATCCAGCCTGGTGGTCACATTGCTACTCACATACCTATCTACAAAATAATAAAGGGATTAATATACCCAATAACACACTCTTAATAGCTCTAACCTGTTCACTCAAATATAAACATACATCATATGTTGCTAGACCTACGGGACACAGTTCTGTAAACAGAGTTCCATACCCTAAAATTCACTCACCCACCCACTAAGCAATGAATGCTGCCCTTAGATTAACATTTGGAGACTCATACAAACAGTAATAGAGAGTCATATAGCAAAATACTTCCTTAAATATACAAACACAACCAAATAGAGACTGAGACAGACACTCATTCAGATACCAACTAAAGCACTAACAAGTCGTCCATGTAGACAAGTGCCCCTTCTAACATGTTTCTGGCCTTCTTCTGCAGAACCTGTGTCTACAGCTTTACCATTAGGTCAAATTGACTTCAAAGAGTGCTTCACAAGTCTTTAAGTCCTCTTATTTTACAAATAACTCACCCCTAAAGTAGTCAGTAGGTAGACCATAGACAGCAAGCTATGTGCTCAAACCTAACACATATAGGGGCATATTTACATAGAAGTGGTGGAGCGTGTCGTTAGCCTCCTTGGCTTAACTACACGCTCCGCCACTTCTGAAATGCAGGGCTGCACCATATTTACAAGAATATGGTGCAGCCCTGCATTTACCCCTGCCATGTATCCCTTTCAGCATAACTGGGCGAGGTCCCACAGCCCCATGGTCATTGTGAACCCTGTTGTGTCGCTCCTTCACCTTTGCTCCCCGCTCTGTAGCGCTTGAACGTGTCAATGCAGGCCACTAATGCCCTCGTAGTGTCAGTTTACTGGTAGGCCAGCTCAATTGTGGAGTGCCTGCCTCAGCTCACCTGATGTGCACCTCGCGGCCTGGTGCCGTGCAGATAGGGCCGGCTGAGGGGTCCCAGGGTATCTGGGAGGGCCTCCTCCCCTCTGCGATGATGCTCCCAGGAGATGCATGGCCGCAATCCCTACTATAGCTGCCAAACTGGGCCGGGACCAATCGGGGTGCCCCAGTGCCCCAGGGTAGCCCTCCACCATTCAGGCACACTCCGTTCCCTCTAGCCTCCCACCACGCACCTCGAGACCCAGTGCCGTGTGTGGGGAAGGCCTCTGTGTTTCAGAGCGAAAGGTGTTTCCAAGCAGGGGATTACCCGCCTAGGCTCACCCGTTGCACGCCTCGCAGCCTGGCGCCATGCAGATGGGGTCTAGGGGTCTACGGGGTGGAGACGGGACTGCCAGGCTCAGAGGAGGCAGGAGACAGTGTCCAGGAGGTCTCTCCTCAGCCCGGAACCGTCCAATCAGAGTGCATGCATGCATGCCCACAGTCTGTCCCGACCTCCTGCCGTGCGCCTCGAGTCCCAGCGCCGTGAGGGGGGGTCACCGTGGTCAGATGTGATGGGGCACAGGGTAAATCACTTCGCACTGGAAGCAGATGAGGGACCCTCCGGGGCGAGTTCACAACGTGGCCCCCACTCGAGAGGGGCCCGCAGGCGATCGCAACCATCTTCTGGGGCCCCACCAACTGCACGCCTTGCTCTCACCTGCTGTGCCAGGAACAGCTTGGGTGCCCAGAGGGGCCCTGTCCGTATTCCTCCCCGCCTCGATAATGAAGGGCAGGAAGCCTCCCGACTGGCCTCGCGATCTCCCCGTCTCCACCGCTGGCAGTTAGTGTTGGGTAGGCACCGCCATTTTTGCCTCATTGCTGGGCCTTCTTGCGGACCTCTCACGTCGCCGGGACCGCCACCCGATCCTCAACCCAGGTTTCTACATGAACCCATGTGAAGGTCGTCGACTCTGGTGTTGGCTGCAGCGGGTCTTGAGGAGATTACGGAATGGATTACTGCCGATTACGTGGCCCGCCGGACGGAGCCCTAGAGAGATACGTCCACCATCTTAGCCGGCCTAGCCACGCCTCTAGCATTCCCTACTACTTAGTATTGCAACCTGAAAGCAGTCTATGCACCCCCATAGAAACAGATTTAGAGAGCTATACAGACACTAAGGGACCGATTACGACTTTTGGCGCAGCAGAAGCAGGCTGCCCACCACTGCCACACCCCGCAGAGCCCAGAGTCGCTCCCTCCTGCCAGATTACAAGTTTTTTGTAGTCTGGCAGGTGAGCAGCTTGGCAGTTCCCGTGACTGTGCCTTTGAAAAGGGCACCGCAATGGGAACACCTCACAGGAGCTGGTGTGCATGCACACAGGGGGTGTGTGTTGTGCCTCCCTGTGGGCATAAACAGGGTGCAGAGGCACAACGGAGTCCTAAGTTCCCTCTCGACCAGGGTTTTCATGCTGGCTGAGAGGAAACTTGTAATATGCTTGGCGGGACCACAGTGGTCTGGTCCTGCCAAGTATATTGCAGCCTCTGACTGCCATGCCACCACCAGGAAATGGCCGTTCCTAGGAAGCATCGGCGGTCCCAGAGTGGTCCGACAACCCAAGTCATAATAGGGTGGTCAGACTGCCGGTGGACGGCCACCGCGTGCCACCTTGAGTCTGGCGATCCTCAGACCGTCACACTCATAACTAGGCCCTAAGAGAGGTAGTCATACAGCAACATACTTCTTAAAATACATTAACACACTGACAAGGACTGAGACACACATATACATATCTACTTAGTCACTAACAAGTCAATAAAATAACTAACGGCCACTTACAACATGTCAGGCTTGATCCTTCAGAAGCTGTGTGAATAGTTTCAATAGTAGGCCAAAATTCACTTAAAAGGGTGTTTGCTAAGGCTTACACTCATCTTCTAGTATATATAACTCACCTCTAAGACACGTAGTAGTTGAGCCATAGGTTCTCAGCTATCTGTTCCAACGTAGCAGATACATTATCATATTTGACTAACTCAGAACTGCATTATCAAACCCCAAAGGCCATTTATACATTCAGCCTCACAATCATATTGCAACTGAAATACCTAAACACAAATTCGAAGAGTCACTAATACACCCAACCACGCATGTACAATAGGCCCTAAGAATTCACTCAGATATAGAGATACATCATATGTATCTAGGCCTACTGGGGCCCACTTCTGCACACACAGCTGCATGCTCTAATACTCTCTAACACAGCTAGTAAGCAGTCCATGTTGGCTCTCAGATAGATATTTACAGAACCATAAAGACAGTAAACATGGTACTTATATGCCAACATAATTCCTTAAAAATTCTGACATACTGAATTAGGGTTGAGGCACTTATCCAGATATCTAATGAGTCACTAACTTTACCAAATCAACCATATAGACAACTGCTGCACAAACATGTCACAGGTCTGTTTGTGCAGAATCTGTGTATTTAATTTTTATAGTAGGTTAAATTGCCTTTAAAGTGTGTTTGTCAAGCCCTACAGTTCTCTTCTATTACATATAACTCACCTGTGACATAGACAGTAGGTATGTTATGGCCAGTGAGCTGTGTGCTCAAAAGGTAAGAAACATACTTTCACATTTTATTCACTCACAACTACACTTTAAGACCCTAATGATCAATAATACATCCAGTCTTACATTCACATTACAAGTCACATTCCTTTCTGCAAAAGTATATCTCTACTAACACACTTAGCTACAAACTGAAAGTAGCAGAGTAACTAACACACTCACACCCCGAACATTCATAGAACCAGTGTTTCATCTATTTACTCATCTATACACTTACTCAGACACCCTATAACTCACTGATAAAACCACTTATATACCCTGCAGACACAAAACAGTCACTCACTATAGAAACATTCATACATCCTCTAGTCAGTTATATAGCTTGTTACACAGCCACTAACTCACTTATACCGAGAGTCACACAACCCCTTACTCATCCATTGAGTTACTCATGCGCTCACTGTGTCACTAATACCAACACTTTTCTACCCTCTCACTCATCAATATTGCCACTTATCAGCAGCGGTCCGTGGAGGGCGTTCCATGGGGCGGAAAGGCGGGGTGGGGAGGGGCAGGGTGGGGAGTACTAAACACCAGAACATGGATAATTGGAGGTAAGTAAACTATTAAATAAATAAAACGAATTTCGTAGCACGCCCGGCATCACAGAATGCGGTGCAGCACGCGCTACGAAATTCATTTTATGTATTTAATTGTTTACTTACCTCCAATTATCCATATTCCGGTGTTTAGTACCCCCCACCCTGCCCCTCCCCCGCCTCGCCTTTCCGCCCCACGGAACTCCCTCCACGGACCGCTGCTGCCACTTATACAATCTGTTACTCACCCATACTGCCACTCAACACCCTGTCACTCAGATATACAAGCATTGGCACTCACTCAGCTATATAATCACTCATCCATACACACATTAATTACACAACTGTTTAGTTATTCATACAAGTAATACCACAATAAATCACATATTTATAGAGAGACAGTATCACACAGAGTCACTGAGACGTATAGCAATTCATATTTCTACTCACTCTCATATAGCAACAATTAGATATTAGATTAGATAACATATTCCCTCTTACATTAATGCACTCACTTTCACACACACTTAGTTATACATGTTAACACTAAGGGCTTAATTTCGAGTCTGCGAGTCCTTGGACTGCCAGCCTTCTGCTGGTGCCTGCGGCAGTGGTCTCCCGACTGCCCTATTCTGATTCGGTTGGTCTGACCACCATTGCCCGGAAGCAGCTGCCAGGGAACCACTATTCCTTGGCAGTGTTGCAGCAGTCAGGAGGCATCAATATGCTTGGCAGGTGTGCTGCAGTCCGGCCAAGCATATTAGGAGTTTCCTCTCCACAATGGTTTTCATGGCAGCCCCTACTCCACAAAAACCCTGGCGGAGAGGAAACAAAGTTGGTCCTACAGGGCCCCCTAGTGCCTCTGCACCCTGGGGTGCATTCAGGGGGGCATAACTCATGCATGCACCCAGCTCCTGGATGGGATGGACTTTTCAGTCCAAGCCATGCGGGAACTGTTCTTGGCATTTCCATTGCGGTTCCCATTTTTAGGGCACCGCTGTGAGAATGTCAAAAACAAAGCCCACCAGACAGTAGGAAGCTCCTAATCCATGATCAGGCCTTAAGACAGTCAGACACGCACCCATGCAATCACTTATGCAGTCACTTTCTCACTGATCCAACTACTCATACATGTACTCATTTAGCTATACAGATAGTAACGCAATCTTTTAATCACCCATATAACCATATAGACACCTTCTTATTCACCCACACAGTCACTTACAATTAACTACTTCTTCCCTGAGTTGTGGCAACTGTTCCTTACTCTTCCATACTGCTAGTAACACATCAACTCAATTATAAATTCATGCAGTCACACATCCACTTACTCACCAATACAGTTACTTCCATAACCACTCGCTCATCAATACAGTCAACTATGTACCCATTCACTTGCAGTAATGCATGCACTTACTCGCCCATGCAGTAAGTCAAACATTCACTCAACCGTCCATAGAGACACTAATACACCCATTAATGTACCCATTTAGCCACTCATATATCCACCTACTCACTCATGCATACAGCTACTTAAACACCCACTCAATCTCTCGTACAGCCACTCACATAGCCACTCAATCACACATTCAATTGCTCACTCACTGCTCACACACATATAGCCACTAACACACACACTTGCTCATTCTTACAGCCACTCACACAGTCACTCACACATTTAGTAACCCACATGCCCATTCATTCACACACACAACAAGGGATTTCATTCTCTCACTTACCAATGAAATTCATTTTACACCCCTTCACTCAATTTTTCAGTTATTCACACACTCACTCACATATAGAACCACTCATGTACCCTCTCATTCACCCTTATAACTACTCATGCATCCACTTACTTATTCATACAGCCACTCACACAGCTTTTTACTCACCCATATAGCAATTCATACTCCCTTTCACTCTCATTTAGTTACTCACACACTCACTTTTTTCCCATGTTCCAATTACACACTCTGACTCACCCATATAGCTATACATGCACCCACTCACTGACTCATACAGCCACTTACGCAGCTACCCACTGAATTACTCACACTTAATTACTCAGTCATGTGTCTACTCACACATCCTTCATTCACCCATACAGCCACTAATGCAGCATTGACGCATACATGAATTCACTTATGAACTTGTCGCTCAGTCACACAGCCACTGACACACCCACTCATTCACCCATACAAGCACTCAACATCCATGAATTACCCATACAGGCACTCATACACCTCCTCACTCACATATATTTCTACTATCACAGTCACTCACCCATTCAAGAATTCATACTTTGTATCACTCATCATACAACCACTCACACACACAATCAATCACAAATACAGTTACTAACATACACAGTTGATTATGTATACACTAACCCACCCACCAAAACATAGAAAAAGACTTATTCATACTGTCACAATCATACATATAACATGTAACTATTCTCTCTCAAACCAACCTTTTTTAAAACAATTTTGTAATTTATTTTTATATTTTTTAAGCATTTTGAATTTGTTTGGCTTTTTTTGGTTTGCCTCCCCACCCCGATAAGGATAGAACAGGCAAAGAATTAGGAAAAGTGTACTTTAACTAAAAAATAAATAGCAAGTGTGACTGTTGATCGTTTCAAGCATTTTAGACACAACGTGTTCTCCACCACAGAATTGTTTTGCATTTTGGGCAGAAGATGCCAGCTTTGATGAAATCCGGAAGAGTAACAGGAATGTTCAAAAGATGTCCTCCTGCAGCAGATTTTCCTAGTTCAATTTGTTCAGCACCAAATGTTCCTTGCTGTTCCTTCAGTCTTCTCATTTCAGCTATCACGAGCCAAGTGCTATGAATAGTATGAAGATGTTTGCACATTGAAGATGTACAACATCAGTACTTTTTGTCACAGCCATGTGAGAGGACGGTCTGACAGATGGTACATATCACTTTCTGGACATTCACCTTCTTCTGTCCTTCTGGGATTGAACAAAAATTCCCAAACCACTCTTTCTTTTCTCTTTCTTGTTGGCACTTCATCTTCCTCCTGTAGATTCTGTTCTTCTTCCTCCAGAAAGTCTTGTGCAGAAAGTGCGAACGATTAACAGAACTAATCTGAGATAAAATCCTAAACTTACTAGTTTTGGTATTCCCAGAAGGCATTTAGTAGAAGTAAAGTTAGGACACCTAACTTTACTACTACTAAACTGAGATAAAATCCTAAATTACTACTTTTGGTATTCACAGAAGGCATTTAGTAGTATTAAAGTTAGGACTCCTAACTTTACTACTACTAAATGCCTTTTGTGAATACCGAAAGTCATAACGTTAGGATTTTGTCTCAGTTTAGTAGTAGTGAAGTTAGGAGTCCTAATTTTACTACTACTAAATGCCTTCTGTCAATGCCAAAAATAGTATGTTTAGGATTTTATCTCAGATTAGTTCTGTGAATCGGCCCGCCATGATTAATGCCACGAAAATCCCCCCAAAGCACCAACTAAAGTCCTAAATGCAAGCTGCCTGAAAAATTATGAAAATATACAGCCACACCCAAAACAAGAAGAAACGGGGTGATATCTTTCTCTCTTGATGATGGAAAGGTGTTTAATCTATCAAATCCCTTGATTTTTTGTGTAACATGGAATACGCTGCCCCAGCGCAGTTCTGTTGAACCTTCAAGGCAACTCCGTAAAATGTATTAAAACCTCACTTATACTAAATTATCTAACAACATCATACTATTTTTTTCACTATTAGTATCCCTCTTTTCTTAACGTACACTGAAAAGTATCTAAATATATATTTTACTATTTTTTTAAAACGGCGGAGTCGTGTTCCCAGCGCTCCAGAAATACATTCAGCGACTGTGCGCTAGGACATTGCAACTCCGTAAAAACTAGTAAGACAACAATAAGAATGTTTTTTATTTATTACCACACTATTATCTTTACTATATCACTAAACCTCCAACCTAAAAGTAAACCATGGAAGTGTCTATATATGTGTAGTACTACCACTGGAAATACGTGACTCCTAATTAAAAAAAACTATAAATGTAACTACAATCTCATTATACACAGCTTACAATCAATTGTGTTTTGCAAAGATGTTGAATAGTATTCTAAAACACCTCATTACAAATTCACATATACTTATGCATTCACTCATACATCCATTCAGAGACTGAGGCACCCATTTACAGCTGCACTCAGAGACTCATATACCCACTCACAGGCCCACTCACACACTGATGCACCCTGTCACAGATAAATCATTTAGACTAATTTAGACAGGTACAGACCCACTCAGACTCTCATACAGCCAACCAGAGACATACTAATGAACTCACACACCCACTCACAAAGTAACAAAGTGAGTCACTACTCACTCACATACTCACTTCACTTAGAAACACTCACCAGCCACTTACAGACCTACGCAGAGACTTATATATCTACTCACACACCCACTCAGAATCTCACGCACCAAATGACATACCAAGTATGAGATTTATACTGCCACACAGACACCCATACAAACATAAAAACACCCACTGATCCATAAATTAAAACGCTTACATACTCACTAACACACCCAATAAGACACCAATGCACTTAGTCACACACTCACTCTCAACGCTTACAAGTTACGGTTAGGAAATAAAAAAAATATGTGGTATTTCACAGAAACAAACAAAGGTTACAAGGGTATTCTAGTTAGCTAATCACATTTAAAAAACTATAGGAATTCACAGAAAAAACCCAAGGGTACAGGAATGTTATAGTTAGGAAATAGAATAAAAAAAACTTTGGAAAGTCAGTGAAAAAAACCAAAGGTTACAAGGATGTTATAGTTAGTCTGACATTTTACTCAAACAATGCTGGAGAAATTCAGCAGTTATAGTTACCTGAACTAACTATAACTTATGCCCCTGCAATGCACTGCTTATGAACTCACATATTGCTTCACTCATGACATGGTCAGTGTCATCCCTGATGACATCACTGATGACATCTCAAATGAAAAACACTGATGATATCGCAAATGACATCATTGATGATGACATCATCCACAGAACTAACAGTGGACAGAATATCCATTGACATACCCACTTACACCCCATATAATATATCATACATTCACTCGTACACAACCCCTGACATACCCATTCAAAGATCAACACAAACATTCATATATCTACTCACTAACCCATGGAGCCACTCACTCTTCAACTCACCCATACATCCACTAATACAACCCCTAACTCACATATAAAGGCACTCGTGCACCTATTCACTGACTCATATGTCCACTCACAAATTATGTCATACAGACCTATAGACACTTACATATCTACTCATATAACCATAGAGACTCTCACACAGTAAATACGTCACCAATATAGCTATTCACACACCTACCCATACAGTCACTCAAATAGCCACTCAATCATGTATACAGTTATTCGCATACCCACTAACTTACTCATACATATACTAACATTTGTACTCATTCACTTATAGAGTCACTGAGCCAAGCACATACTCACCCATACAACCTCACTCGCAGTCACTTGCTCCTCCATTCATCACTCAAACACCCATTCACTCACCACTCACACATACACTCATGTACATATACAGCCACTCATGTACCCTATCACTCACCTATGCAGACACATATGTACTTCCTTAGTCACCCATTCAGCAACTCATGCAGCCTCCATTCACCATGTACAGCCACTGATAAACCTGTACTCTCACCCATTCAGCCACTCATGCACACCCTCATTCACCATTACAGGCACTTACACACACTCTCTCTCACCCATACAGATTCTCACGCAGCCACTCACTTACTCATATATCCACTGATGCCCACACTTGTTCACTGATGTAAAATCTCATACACTCACTCATGCATGGAGTCTCTCACATGCTCACTTACTCTTCTATACAACACATACACACCCACTCACTCACCCATACTGTCACTCTCACAGCCACGTACCTTAGTATATATGTTTAACACTTTGGGCCTGATTATGAGTCTGGCAGTCCACGGACCATTAGACTCGTGGGGGTGCGGCAGTGGTGGTCTGCCAACACCCTATTACAAGTCGGGTGCTCAGACTGTCATTGCACCTCCGCAACCTGTCATGGCACAGCTGTCATGAGGCGTCAATATGCTTAGCAGGACCGCCACAGATCCACCAAGTATATTACGAGTTTCCGCTCTGCCACCGTTTTCAAGGTGGTTTCTCCCATGTAGGTACTGCCTTTGACATTCCCATTGTGGTGCTGGGCGCTGCCATGGGAGCACTAAAGAACCGCCCGCCAGTGACTAAAAAAGTAACAATCTGGCACACAGGTGTTGAGGTACGGAGGTGGAGTGGTCCCGATCCCGCAACACCAAACTTGGAATCAGGCCCTCCGTAACACTCACAATCACTAGATGAGGTCATCATCGATGCCATCAGTGATGTCCTTTGAGAGGTCATAATTGATGTCACTGACCATGTCATCAGTGATGTAATATGTGAGTTCATAAGCAGTGCAATGCGGGGGCGTAAGTTATAGTTAGCACAGGTAACTTTAATTGCTGAATTTCTCAGATTTCGTACAATTGAAATGTTAGTCTAACTATAACCTCCCTGTAACCTTTGTTTTTTCCCATAGTATATATATATATATTTTTTTTTTTCATGGAAAAAAGCAAAGGATGATGTCACCAGTAATATCATCAGTGATGCCATTAGAAATGTCACCAGTGATGTCCCTGGCCATGTCATGAATGATTTAATATGTGAGGTTATAAGCAGTGCATTGTAGGTGCACAATTTACAGTTAGCTCAAGTAACTATAACTGGTAAATTTCACTAGTTGCAGATGAGTGAAATCTGAGCCTAACTATAACATACCTGTAACCTTAGTTTTTTTCAGTGAATTTCTAAGTTTTTTTATATCTCCTAACTATAATGACCCTGTAACCTCTGATTTGTAAGTGAATTTTTTGCAAATAGTAGCTCCATTTTCAGAGCAGCGGGTGTGGGGTTGGGGCCTCAGAACACCTCTCAGGAATAGTGCTGTGTCTGACATACTGGAGGTAACAGGAAGGGTTCTTGGTCCCCAAGGGCTCGCAGCAGCTAAGGGGACTTCATCCCCCAACCAATCTGGCACCAGGAGGCATATCTGCAGAGTGGTGGAGAAAGGGGGTATGGTGTTCAAAGACCTCTCAGCAATACCGCTGTGGGACTTACTGGAGGTAACAGGAGGGCCTGTTGGTCCCCAAGGACACTCTTGAGCCAAGGGAACTTCATCCACCAACCAGCAGTGCACCAGAAGGCACATTTGCAGACTGGTGAAGAAAGGGGCTGGAGCCTCCAAAGTCCTCTCAGCAATCACACTCTGTGGGACTTACTCAAGGTAACAGGAGGGCTTGTTGGCCTCCACGTACTGTCAGAATCTATGGGGGCTTCATCCCCCAACCAGCAGTGTTCCAGGAAGTGCATTTGCAGAGTTGTGGAGAAAGGGAGCGTGGTCTCTAAATACCTCTCAGCAATCCTGCTGTGTGGAACTTACTGCAGGTAAAAGGAGGACTTGTTGGCCCCCAATGACCATCTAGAGTCAAGGGGACTTCATCCCCCAACGAGCAGTGGGCCGAGAAGCATGTTTGCAGAGTGGTAGAAAAAGGGGGTGGGGCCTCTTGCCAGTAGTTTTTTTCCCTTTTTTTCCGTATTAAGGGAGAGGGGCCATGTGGCCCCCACCTCCCTGAGTTGATTTCAGGGACCCATCCCCAGGGGCCTGGCCTTTTCTTCTTTCTTTCTTTTTTTAATTAAAGGGAGGGGGCCCAGAGACTCCCTCCCAGGCCGATTTCAGCCCAAGGACTACATCCCCCAGGGCCCTGCGTTTTGAAAAACAAAAACGTTAGGGGATGGGGCACATGGGTGGGCACCCTGGGACATAGCACAAGCTGGGGGATGGTGGTTTCAACGACCATCTATGGCTACAGAAGGTGGGTTTGTGCAGCCCCTTCCTTTGTTGCTTGTAGTGATTGCCCTGGGAAGGTGGCAGTCTCTGGGGCCAAGAACGGTACGAGACAGTATGGTCCAGAAGAGGAGGTGGTCCCTGGGGTCCAGAGGGGTCCATGAGGCCCCCATTTATCATTAATTAGCCCCAGGGAGGTGGGTGTCCCTGAGGCATAATAAGACCCAGGAGGGGGACCTGTGTGCCACCCCTCCTTTATTTAAAAGAGGCCCTAGGAACTATCCCAGCCAAGGTCTGATAATTAACAAATCGTGGGAGATCGCACTTTGTATTTTTTTTACATTTTTGTCAGGATCCGTGGATCCTGATTAATTTATTTTGAAACTAATGTGTTTTTGGCCCTGTGGGGTAGCTGTGAGACCTCCCCAACACGCATAGGGGGACAGGGTGTTCCTACCCTCCCGCTTTTCTTTTTTCCTAATGTTTTTTCTGGTACTCAGCTCAAGCAGAGATGGCTGCCAAAACTTCCTGGTTTGAAGTGATCGGGAGGGGTCACGGTTCCACTGTGTCCCTAGATATACAAATTTGGATTTTGTTAATGTCTCTAAAACTACTGAACATATCTACACCAAATAACAGACAAGGCACTTCCCTGGACAACATCTACCTACCTGCCAAATTTTGTGTAACCCTGTTCAGCAGTTTGGTCTGTAGGTGTGTCTAAAGGTCCTATGGGATTTAACATGGAGAAAACACATTTCAGGACCCCTTTGACGGATCACTCCGAAACTTTCAAGACAGCAGCTGAAGAGACTGTCGTATTAGTTTAGAAACCTTTACTGAGGTTTTTCAAACGGCGCCACAGTTATTGGAAAATGAAATAAAGCTCTTCCTATGGGAACTAGTAGGGGAGATATAAATATATATATATGCGGATTTCCTATGGAAACAGGGTCCTAACTATAACTATCTACTGGCGACCGCCAGTAGATAATATATATATATATATATATATATATATTATCTACTGGCGGTCGCCAGTAGATAGTTATAGTTAGGACCGTGTTTCCATAGGAAATCTCAAAATTCTATTTTGAATAACTTTGGCGCTGGTTGACGAATCCTCGCGAAATTTTTAAAACTAATGGGGCACTCCGTTCAGCTCCTACCCTGAAAGTCTCGGGGTGATTCGTCAAGCGGGGGCCGAGAAAAAAGGGGGGTCCCAAAACGCGTTTTACCCATGCATTTTTCCATAGGACCTTTAGACGCAGCTACAGCCCGAACGGCTGAACAGAATTACTTGAAATTTGGCAGAGAGGTAGCCATAAGGTCAAGGACGTGCCTTTTGCAGGTCTGGTGTAAATCTGTTCAGTATTTCCTGAGAAAATAGCATTTAAAAGCATATCAATATCTATACGCGCGCAGGGTGCGCGCACCGTGCGCGCACCGTGCGAGCACCCTAACGTGCGCGTGCATAATTCTGATTGGTGGTTACATGTTAGTCAACGTTCGAATCGGTCGAAATCAGGACGTGTCGGCCGCCATTTTGTTTGTTTTCAGTGCGAGAGTGAAAAAGGAAGGTGGCGAAGGTGAAAAGGGGGCAGGGTAGAGAGTTCCTGACCCCCTAGCCTTTGTCAGGGGGTCCCTGTAGGACCCAGAAGGCAAAAAAAAATATTTTTTTTTAAATCGCGGGGTACGCACACCGTGTGTGCACGGTGAAAACCAAAAGAAAAAAGAAACATTTTTAATACGTAGTTTATTGTAAAATAAATATATAAAAAACCATAGGTTTGACACACGTTATAGTTAGGAATTAGCATTTAAAAAACCTTGCAAATTCTCTTAAAAAACCATAGGTTTAAACATGTTATAGTTAGGTGGATATTTCACTCGTAAAAAACCAATGAAATTCCCCCGTTATAGTTAGTTCAGATAACTATAACTCGTGCGACCGCCCCTCTATCACAAGGATGATGTCATCAGTGATGTCATGAGTGATGCCACTGACCATGTCATGAGTGATGTAATATGTGACGTCATGAGCAGTGGATTGCGGGCGCGCGAGTTATAGTTATCTGAACTAACTATAACGGAGGAATTTCATTGGTTTTTTACGAGTGAAATATCCACCTAACTATAACATGTGTGAAACCTATGGTTTTTTAAGTGAATTTGCAAGGTTTTTTAAATGCTAATTCCTAACTATAACGTGTGTGAAACCTATGGTTTTTTCAGTGAATATATATATATTCACTGAAAAAAACATAGGTTTCAGGGGTGTTATAGTTAGCTGTACATTTCACTCGTACAAAACCATAGAAATTCCCCCATTATAGTTAGTTCAGCTAACTATAACTCGCGCCCCCGCAATGCACTGCTGATGACGTCACATATTACATCACTCATGACATGGCCAGTGACATCACTCATGACATCTCAAATGACATCTCAAATGACATCACTGATGACATCATCCCTGTGATAATTTGATGCATCTTCATACACCCTAATATAAGCTTTGATACACCCACTCTAAATTACAGACTGCCATTCTCAAAACCATAGACACTCCAACACCAATAACTACATACCCACTTACTGATTCTTAGGTCTACACACCTATCCACTCAGTCACCCGTACAGTCACTCATACTTATGGTCACTCAGTACAGGACTATCATATGTACTTATACATCTATATAGACACTCACACACCGACCGCCACTCATCCACACCTACTCAGTCATGCAAATAAATAATCACACTGCCATTTACTCACCTATACAGTTATACACACACCAGCTCAATTACTCATACAAATACTAGCACATTCTTATGCTCTTATAAAATCAATGATACAAGCACACACTCATCCATACAGCGACTCTCACTCTCACTCTCACAATCACACACTCTCACTTATAGCCATTTATGTGCTCCAACACACATATATACTGCCTTTCACATATGTAGCTACTCACACATGTACCACTGAAATATACATTCACTCACTAACACAACCATACACACACTCACCCACCCATACAGTCCATCACAGATGCACTCTTGAAACCATGCACCCAGTGAATCACCCACTCACACATCTATGCACAGAGTCATACCCACCCCACCCACACAAACACTCAGGCACCCATACAGATACTCAGACAACCAATCTATAACCAATATAGACACTCATGTAGCTATTTGCAAACCCATGCAGCCGCTTCTGCACCAACAGACAGACGGATACAGATATTCACACAGTTTAGTCACTAACCCATGCATTCAGTAAGATACGTCAGTCACGCACCAACACAATTATCCATTCACACACATATACACCCACTCATTCTTCAATATGCCTTTCCCTATATATAATAAACATATTTAAACTTTACAGAAACACACAGACACTGGATGATGTCATCAGTGATGTCATCAGTGATGTCATTTGAGATTTCATCAGTGATGTCATCATGTCACTGACCATGTCATGAGAGATGTAATATGTGATGTCATCAGCAGTGGATTGCGGGGGCGCGAGTTATAGTTAGCTGAACTAACTATAACGGTGGAATTTCTATGGTTTTGTACGAGTGAAATGTCCAGCTAACTATAACACCCCTGAAACCTATTGTTTTTTCAGTGAATTTCTAAGGTTTTATATATATATGCATATCTATCTATCTATCTATCTATCTATCTATCTATCTATCTATCTATCTATCTATCTATCTATCTATCTATCTATCTATCTATCTATCTATCTATCTATCTATCTATCTAGATTCTATCTATCTATCTATCTATCTATCTATCTATCTATCTATCTATCTATCTATCTATCTATCTATCTATCTATCTATCTATCTATCTATCTCTCTCTCTCTCTCTCTCTCTCTCTATATATATATATATATATATATATATATATATATATATATATATATATACATACCAGCGGCAAAACTGGCTAAAATGGTAGCTGGAAGACTAGCGATTTTATTCTTTTAACTGAATCAATTTAGGAGGCACATATTTTATACCTTGGATTTTAAATACTTTTAACTTAACCTGCACTGATTGGCACTTGCACTTTCACTCCGGACGCCCTCCCGTCCACCGCCGTTTCCGTTTGTGTGGAGGGGGCATGAGAGCAGTAGACGGAGTTGGGCGGGGCCAGGCTGACACTCTTCCGGGCAGCAGACATGAAAGGCCAGAGGGGAGCCAGACGTGCAGCGGCAAAACCGGCTAAAAAGGTAGCTGGGAGACTAGCGATTTTATTCTTTTAACTAAATCAATTTAGGAGGCAGATATTTTATACCTTGGATTTTAAATACTTTTAACTTTACCTGCACTGATTGGCACTTGCACTTTCACTCCGGACACCCTCCCGTCCACCACCGTTTCCGTTTGTGTGGAGGGGGCATGAGAGCAGGAGGCGGAGTTGGGCGGGGCCAGGCTGACACTCTTCCGGGCAGCAGACATGAAAGGCCAGAGGGGAGCCGGACGTGCAGCGGCAAAACCGGCTAAAAAGGAAGCGGGGAGACTAGCGATTTTATTCTTTTAACTAAATCAATTTAGGAGGCAGATATTTTATACCTTGGATTTTAAATACTTTTAACTTTACCTGCACTGATTGACACTTGCACTTTCACTCCTGACGCCCCCCGGTCCACAGCGATTTCCGTTTGTGTGGAGGGGGTGCGGGAGCAGGAGGCGGGGTTGGGCGGGGCCAGGCTGACGCTCTTCCGGGCAGCAGACATAAAAGGCCAGAGGGGAGTGTGGACGCGCGCAGCAGGCGCGCCTAAGGCAAGCCCATTTGCGCCCGACCGGGACCAGGGGCCAGTACCCCTGCCCCCGGCTAACCAAAACATGTACATATACCTCTTTACAACTTAGAGAGCTAAGGGACCTGAGCAAAAGAGACTGCCTCCATTCTCTGTCCCTAGTCAATGGGGACTCCTCGTGCAGAAAATGCCCTTTTATTTTGGAAACGACCCTTGGAAATCATAGAGAGGGCCCTGCTTCTATAACTTACAAAATGGTTTCCTCTAATTGTAGGTCTCTCCTATACACACAGGGCAGCTAAATATGCTCATTGATGACATTAATGCGAACATCATATTTCTAACTGAAACATGGACGCATTAGGACTCAGCTCCTGATGTGGTCTGTACATTGCCCTCAGGCTATAATATCCAGCGCAAAGACCATGTGGGGAAAAAAGGAGGTGGCATTGCCATAATTTACAAAGATCTTTTCAAATGTCGAGTCAAACTCAACTCAGTACTTAACTGCGAGAGTCTACTCTTTTCCATATCACTCTCAGCCACACTGACCTTTTCTGGGATTCTTATCTATCGACTGCCGGGGCCAGTGGGCCATTTTCTGACCTCATTGCCATTGCTTCGCTGGCTAAGTCATCCAGTAATTTTACGCTGATAGGGAATTTCCACATACACTTTGAGGACCCTAGTAAAGGCAAGGCATCGGAGCTCAGACAAGATCTCGCTGCAATACAACGGAATGGTTCCGTCATGAGCACAAGTTCTAGTGTGCTCATGACGGAACCATTCCGTCATGAGCACATGCTCAGGAAATCCCTCTGCTGCAGACCGCAGAAGGATTTCCCATTTTTTTTTGCCTGGTGAGGTGGGGAAGAGCTTCCCCAACATCCCCAGGCCGATTTTTGCATTTCATTGAAATGACGATTGCGCGCATGGCGTGCGATCATCATTACAATGAAATCAAAACTGAAACTTAGTTTCAGTTTCTCAGTTTCAGTGCTTGTGGGGCTATCTCAGCCCCCGAGCACCGAAAAAGATGGGAGAGGTATCGTTGGAAAGTGGAGAATCTCCACCTTCCAATGGTACCCTTCCCTAGTGGATCCCTGCTTGGGGATCACCCCAGGAGGGTGATCCCCGTGATCCCCAAGCAGGGATCCACCCACTAGCACCAGGGAGGGGGGAGGGGCCCCTTGGGCAATGGCCTTTGCTCCCCCCATTTTCTTTTGAGCACAACAGTCTTTATGCCCCCCTGGGGAGCAGATGGGGGCAGTAGCCCCCAATCTGCCCCCCCAGGGGGGCAGGAAGCCCACAAGATGCCAGGGATTTTGTTTTTTCATGGCGTTGGGGCTGCCCAAAAAGGGCTTGGCAATGCCCCCGTCCCCCCACATAAATGTCAGTCTTTCTGCCCCCCTGGGGGGCAGATGGGGGTTTCCCTAGGTGCCGGCAGAGCTAGGGTTCAAAAACTACAGCTAGGCTCTTTGGAAAAAAAGTGTCATTTTTCACTGTGAAAATGTGGTGTGTCCATGTTGTGTTTTGCGCCGTTTCCTGTCGCGGACACTAGGCCTACCCACATAAGTGAGGTACCATTTTTCTCGGAAGACTTTGGGGAACCCGGGGTGGGTAGAATTTTGTAGATCCACGCAGATTCCAGAACTTTGCACCACAGAAATGTGAGGAAAATGTGGGGTTTTTTGACAACTGTTTAGGTTTGCAAGGGATTCTGTGTAACAGAACTTGGTGAGAGCCAGTCAAGTCACCCCATCCTGGATTTCCCAGGGTGTCTAGTTTCCAAAAATGTATAGGTTTGCTAGGTGTCCCTAGGTGCCGGCAGAGCTAGGGTTAAAAAAACTACAGCTAGGCACTTTGCAAAAAAGGATCATTTTTCACTGTGAAAATGTGGTGGGTCCACATTGCGTTTTGGGCCGTTTCCTGTCCCGGGCACTAGGCCTACCCACATAAGTGAGGTATCATTTTTCTCAGAAGACTTTGGGGAATGCGGGGTATGTGGAGTTTTGTGGATCCATGCAGATTCCAGAACTTTCCACCACAGAAATGTGAGGAAAATTGGGTTTATTTGATAATTTCTTAGGTTTGCAAGGGATTCTGGGTAACAGAACTTGGTGAGAGTCAGTCAAGTCACCACATCCTGGATTTCCCTGGGTGTCTAGTTTTAAAAAATTATAGGTTTGCTAGGTTTCCCTTTGTGCCGGCAGAGCTAGGGTTAAAAAACTACAGCTAGGCACTTTGCAAAAAAACGGTCATTTTTCACTGTGAAAATGTGGTGGGTCCACATTGCGTTTTGGGCAGTTTCCTGTCGCGGGCCCTAGGCCTACCCACACAAGTGAGGTACAATTTTTCTCAGAAGACTGTGGGGAATGCGGGGGGGGGGGTTGAATTTTGTGGATCTACGTAGATTACAGAACTTTCTACCACAGAAATGTGAGGACAATGTTTTTCTTTTGACAATTTTTTAGGTTTACAAGGGATTTTGGGTAACAGAACCTGGTGGGAGCCAGTCAAGTCACCCCATCCTGGATGTCCCTGCGTGTCTAGTTCTAAAAAATGTATAGGGGTGCTAGGTTTCCCTAGGTGCCGGCAGAGCTAGGGTTAAAAAACTACAGCTAGGCACTTTGCAAAAAAGGGGTCATTTTTCACTGTGAAAATGTGGTGTGTCTACAGTGCGTTTTGGGCCGTATCCTGCTGCGGGCACTCGGCCTACCCACACAAGTGAGGTACCATTTTTCTCGGAAGACTTTGGGGAACGCGGAGTGGGTGGAATGTTGTGGATCCATGCAGATTCCACAACTTTCTACCACAGAAATGTGAGGAAAATGACTTTTTTTAACATGTTTTTAGGTTTGTTAGGTTTGTAAGGGATTCTGGGTAACAGAACCTGGTGAGAGCCAGTCCAGTCACCCCATCCTGGATTCCCCTGGGTGTCAAGTTTTAAAAAATGTATAGGTTTGCTAGGTTTCCCTAGTGCCGGCAGAGCTAGGGTTCAAAAACTACAGCTAGGCACTTTGCAAAAAAAGGGTAATTTTTCGTCGTGAAAATGTGTTGTGTCCCCGTTGCGTTTTGAGCTGTTTCCTGTCGTGGGCACTAGGCCTACCCACACAAGTGAGGTACCATTTTTATCGGGAGACTTAGGGTAACACAGAATTGTAGAGCAACTGTTATTACCTATTGACTTTTGATGCATTTCGGCCTTACAAATGAAAGACAATGTGTAAAAAATAAGTCATTTTGAAAAATGACCTATAATTCTCATGTTAGTATGGGTATTCCCAATTTCGGAAATGTTCAAATATCTACTGTTTCTAAACTCTATTTTTTGTTCCCATTTCAGAAATACATAGGTGTCTTTCATACTGATTTTTCCATGTATACATTTTCCCAGAATAATTGCTCTATACCCTTCACATAATGAAAAACCATTCCAAGTCGCTGCTCAGTTATTGGCTCTGGGTTTGTCGGGTTCTTGGTGAACCTACAAGTCCTATATATCCCCACAACCAGAAAGGTCATAATTTGAAGAAGTTACAGTTAAAAACTTTGACACAGATGGCTGTTTTTTCAACTAATTTTCAATTTTGCCTATATTCAACGGTTAGTTTCGATAAAGAAACCTTGAAGGATCTACACAAATGACCCCTTGCTAAATTCACAATTTTGTCTACTTTTCCAAAATGTATAGCTTTCCAGGATACAGTAATGCTTTCATACCCATTTCTACCATTAACTGGAAAGTTGAAAGCACAAAAAATAGCAAAAATAGGCTATGTCCCAGAAAAATGCCCAAACTGTGTAAAATATTTTGGTTTTCTGACAAAAGTCTGCTTGTCCTTGAAAGCTGGGAAGATGGTAATTTCAGCGCCACAACCCATTTTTTGATGCCATTTGCAGGGAAAAAAACAGACGCTTTCATATGTAGCCCTTTTTTTCCCATTTTTCCAAAAAATTAAATAAAATTAGTTGTATTTTGGCTAATTTCCTGGTCCCCTCCAGGGAAATCCACAAAGCCTGGGTACCTTTAGAATTCCCATGGTGGACAAAAAGGACGCAAATTTGGCGTGGATACCTTATGATACCTTATGTGGTCAAAAAGTTACAGGGATCTAAGTGCGAACTATCCCAAATAGCCCAAAAAAGGGATGTATGTCGTTACAACGCACACTTTTACAACGCATGCACTTACAACACATTTTTTACAACGCACAATCCATTACAACGCATGACATTACAACGCATGACACTACAACGCATTTTTAAAAATTACCTTTACAACGCATTCCATTACAACGCATACTACCATTACGACACATACCATTACAACGCATAATATTAAATTGCATTTAAGGTAAGTATTAGATAGTATAGGGGTAAAAATAACTTTTCTAACTCCAGGGGGTGCAACAATAGGGAAAGTGTTGGATAGTATAGGGGTAAAAATTACTATTCTAACTCCAGGGGGTGCAACAGTAGGGAAAGTGTTGGATAGTATAGGGGTTAAAATTACTATTCTAACTCCAGGGGGTGCAACAGTAGGGTAAGTGTTGGATAGTATAGGGGTTAAAATTACTATTCTAACTCCAGGGTGTGCAACAGTAGGGTAAGTGTTGGATAGTATAGGGGTAAAAATTACTATTCTAACTCCAGGGGGTGCAACAGTAGGGTAAGTGTTGGATAGTATAGGGGTAAAAATTACTATTCTAACTCCAGGGGGTGCAACAGTAGGGTAAGTGTTGGATAGTATAGGGGTAAAAATTACTATTCTAACTCCAGGGGGTGCAACAGTAGGGTAAGTGTTGGATAGTATAGGGGTAAAAATTACTATTCTAACTCCAGGGGGTGCAACAGTAGGGTAAGTGTTGGATAGTGTAGTGTAATATTATGCGTTGTAATGGTATGCGTTGTAATGGTAGTATGCGTTGTAATGGAATGCGTTGTAAAGGTAGTTTTTAAAAATGCTTTGTAGTGTCATGCGTTGTAATGTCATGCGTTGTAATGGATTGTGCGTTGTAAAAAATGCGTTGTAAGTGTAGTGCATTGTAAAAGTTGCGTTGTAAAGGTTGTTCCCCCCAAAAAAGGCTTAGCACGGGTGGAAAAGGCCTAGCAGCGAAGGAGTTAAAAACTTCAATCGTAGGATGAGAGAAAAAACTTCTCCTTGGTACTCACCTAAGCTTAGACTTCTTATACAGACATGTAAACAGTTAGAGAGGAAATGGAGGAAGGACTTTAGTGAAATCAGTAAAACAAAATACAGAGAATCCATAGGCTAAAATCAAAAGGGCACAGGCGCTCTGCTAGGAGGAAAAACTCAGGCAGCAGCAAACGCACCTAAAGAAATCTTTCGGATCACCAATACTCTTTTGGACTCTACTCCCCTGGACACTTCCTCAAGCACAACCATCAGTCAATGTAATGAACTGGTGGGTTATTTCCAGGGAAAAATACAATCCATTTATAGTACTTTCCCTGTCTCTCCAGGGCCCAGTGATCTTGTCACCCCTTCGACTGAAGTTATTGGTCAGGATGGGTCCAATCTAATGAGCATGGTGGAAGGAACCAATCCTACTCTGGAGGAATTTTCACTTTTGGATATGGAGACTCTATCTGATAACTTCACCAAAATAAAATCAGGCTCTCCTTTAGATCCCCCCTCTCATATTGTATCGAAGGCAAAAGACGTGGTATTACCAGTCATTCAGGAGGTGTTAAACCTCTCCATTTCCGATGGTCTTGTGCCACCGGCTTGGAAGCATGCCATGATAAAAGCACTGCTGAAAAAACCAAACCTGGACCCCAAAAGTACTGATCAACTACCGTCCAATATCACTGCTACCCATGCTTAGTACGATCTTGGAAAAACATATACATTCTACCCTGTCATCCTTTCTAGAAACCCATAAGCTCTTACATCACTCTCAGATGGGTTTTCACTCACAACACGGTACAGAATCCGCATTAACGGCTGTGGTCGAGGAAGCGTGGAGGATAGTAGATCAGGGAGGAGCAGTGGCCATCATCCTCCTAGACCTTAGCGCGACCTTTGACATAGTCAATTTCAATGTTCTCATTGAAAGGCTAAGAAGAGCTGGGGTAGCAGGAGGAGCCATCTCTTGGATTCAATCTTTCCTTAATGGCAGGACTTTTCAGGTCTTCGCGGAGGGAATCCACCTCCGGGCCTCCACCTCTTAACTACGGAGTGCACAGGGATCCTCCCTAAGTCCCACGCTTTTCAACATATATATGCGGCCACTGGCCGAGGTCATCCAGCCATTTGGGATTAAATGAGTCACCTATGCGGATGACACTTAGCTGGTGGTATCTCTAAACCATCTGCGGACTGATCCTTCAAACCTGGAACTCTGCCTGGAAAAGGTTGCCACTTGGATGCAACAGTCATGTCTCAAACTCAACGGAGACAAAATTGAAATCGTGTACCTAGGCAATATAGCCAATTAGCCCCCACACTGTCCTGGCCTCCGTGTGTGGGCTTTCCCCTAGTCCCAAAGGCCAAGATAAAGAGCCTTGGTGTGTGGCTGGATAAATCTCTCAAACTTGACCAGCAAGCAGTGGCAGTGACAGGGGTTTGTCACGGCATCCTCAGAATGCTGCGGAAAGTCCTCCCCCTACTGCCCATAGAGGCATGGAGAGTCGTGGTCCAGGCCCTGATTCTTTCACGCCTGGACTACTGTAACTCACTGTATCTGGGAGCGCCAAAATCTGCTCTATGGAAGCTTAAGGTGGCACAGAATTGTGCTGCGCGACTTTTGACTGGCTGTTGCAGAACGCAGTCAGCCAGGCCCAGTCTGTAAACGCTACACTGGTTGCCGATTGAGGGGAGGATTGCCTTCAAGGCCTTATGTACTGCTCAAAAGACTCTTATGGACAAAGGCCCTTGCATCAACTAGTCACTGATCACGGCGTACCTTCCTAAGAAGTCTTTCCACTTGGCAAATTTAAATTTAGCCAGCATCCCTAAAATTAATAGGATGCGTAGCGGAGGTCACTCCTTTTCCTACAACATAGCCAGATTGTGGAATACCCTTCCTCTCAATCTGCGTTTAGAAACTTCCCACCTTACCTTCCGGAAGTGTCTTAAAACTTGGCTATTCCGGAAGAGTAATTGATAGCCACCTGCTTTCACCTGTTCTGCCGCTAGCGCTGGGATGCCTTAGGGTAGACATGCGCTCAACAAATGCTAATTAATAATAATAATATATATATGTTGTGATCAAGGCCACAGGACGTGGCCGAAACGCGTCATGGGCAGCACGAGCATTAAATAAACTGTATATCTAAGCAAAAGCAAGATACCGGAGTCCGTTGCATCTGTGGGTGTTTTGTATTTTCAACGTTTGGATGTGTGTCTTGTGCCATATATATATATATATATATATATATATATATATATATATATATATATATATATATATATATATATATATATATATTACCTACTGGCGGTCGCCAGTAGGTAGTTATAGTTAGGACCACGTTTCCATAGGAAAACCTCAACATTCTATTTTGAATAACTTTGGCGCCGGTCAACGAATCCTCGCGAATTTCTCAAAATAGGTGGGGCGCTACGCTCCGCTCCTACCCTGAAAGTCTCGGGGGGATTCGTCAAGCGGGGGCTGAGATAAAAGGGGGGTCCCAAAACGCGTTTTTCCCATGCATTTTTCCATAGCACCTTTAGACAGGGCTACAGCCCGAACGGCTGAACAGAATTACTAGAAATTTGGCAGAGAGGTAGTCCTCAGGTCAAGGAAGTGCCTTTTGTAGGTTTGGTGTAAATCTGTTCAGTAGATTCTGAGAAAATAGCCTTTAAATCAATATATATATCTGAGCCCGCTTACGGTACGCTTACCGTACGCTTACGGTAAGCGTACGGCGGCGTGCGCGAGCGCGATTCTGATTGGCTGTTAGATCTTAGTAAACATTCGAATCGGTCGAAACCAGGAAGCGGCGGCCGCCATTTTGTGTATTTCACTCTGAAAAAAAAGAGTGAAAACAAGGAAAGGGGGCAATGAGGAGAGTTACAGACCCCCTAACATTTGTAAGGGGGTCAAAGAAGGACAGAAAAGTACAAAAAAAACATTTATTGATTTAAAAAAAAATCACGGGGTACGCGTACGGTAAGCTTACGGTAAGCGTACGGTAAAAAAAAAAAAAAATAGATAAATGAAAAGCAGATTTAAGAGTTTAGAAATTAGGGAGCTCTAAAAAGAGCTGTTGTGTTTATGAAGTCATTTTTTTAGTGGTACCTACAAGTAAGTACCGATGCAGAGTCTAAGGTTCAAGAGGAAGACTCTGTTCCCTTCATCATTGAAGTGCACACCATCTCCTCTATAAATGTCTTGCATGTCATAACGCAAGTTGTTGTGGTAAATGGCACCCATACCATAGTCACGGAGGAAAGCAGAAACAGATTTGTTGACGTGCTTTCTTGCTTTGTCAATCTGTGGACAGAAATGATTGGACCAGTTCCATTTTTGCCTTTGGCATATGTTGGAAAACACAAAGGCAGTTTTAGGGAAAAGTGTAAACAGTTGTGCAAAGGTGTCCTTCATAAGCATTTCCAGACCTACCCCAGTCAAAGTGCCTAGGTCATTGCCACCACAGTGCACTATTATGAGGTCAGGGTGTTGGATTTGAATGAAGGATTTCACCAATGGCATCAATTGGTGCCACTTTAACCCTCTCTGACCAATCCATTTAATATCTACATTTGGCAAAGCAAGGTCTCTCACCATATCTGTTTTCTCTGCAAACTTTTCACTCCAGAAGACATAGCTGTGCCCTACAATCCACACTGTGAACATCTTCAAAGGAGAACTGGATGCACTCAGGAGGTGTCTTTCAGTAGAATGGCAATAAGAAAAGAAAGACAGTTTGGAAATGGAGGCATACATATTTTTTTAAAACAAAAAGAACTGATTGGCTGTTTCATACCATTCTAGAATAAAAACTAGGCTGTATGTGAAAATTAATAGAAGCATGTTTTGTATTGGTACAAAAAAATGTGTAACCAAAGAACAGTACTATGGATTTGCTGTAAGGTTTGAAAAGTCAAGCACTCTTGCTCTGTGGAATTGAAACATTGTGTGTCGAACTTCTGACCTAACTGCACACAGCAGTGTTCCATGAGCTGTTGCTATGGTAGCAGGCAGAAGTCAAGTTGGGGGAAGGGTACTAGGCAGAAGTCAAGTTGGGGGCAGGGTACTTTTGGAAAAGGGTTGGTTTTCAACCAATAGAAATGTGTGAATACATGTGAAAAAAAGGGGGAAGCACTGAGATTTGAAACTTACATGTATATGTGTGGAAAAATAGAGGGAAAGTTTGCCATTATCTGGTTCTGCTGAGAGGAGAGAGGTGAACAGAACAGAGATCCTGGCTCTGATAATCTGCTGTTTGAGTGTCACATTTCTTTCACAACTAACTAATTTTAAAGGTGAGTTTACAGTTTGAGAGGGGATGTATGTGGTAACTTAAGAAATGAATAATAGAAATGGGAATTGTTTTTGTTGTAGTTACACATGGTGGTTTCATAATGTGTCAGTGTGTAAAAGTGATTTACACTTGCCCCGAAAAAAAAAAAGAGCAGTAAGTGTGCTTTCAAATTGGCAAAGAAATTTCGTTTTGGCACTAATGTGAAAACATGACTCTGTGTGCATAGAAGAATTATAGGCAGAGATTTATTGCGTCTTGCTCTGGTGATTTCACAGTTGCATTAGATGGAAAGGGGGAGCGAATTTTTGGGGGAAGAAGCAGAGTCTTAGCACACACCCATGTCCTTGCCGTGTATAGTCATGCACAGTATTTACAAGCCAGTGGGGTTTTCAGGTTTAAGTCTGTAATGCAAATACATTCAGCATCACTAAGGCTGGTTGCCCTTGGTGGAGTGTAGGCAGTCACAGAGAATGCACATGGTGGTGGTCTGAAAAAAAAACAGCTTGGACACGTGCAATTAAATAAATCAAAAATAGTGGTTTAATAATGTGTCAGTCTGTAAAAGTGATTTCAAATTGTAAAAAGAGATTTTCACTTGGCCCGAAAAAAAAAGAGCAGTAAGTGTGCTTTCAAATTGGCAAAGAAATTTCGTTTTGGCACTAATGTGAAAACATGACTCTGTGTGCATAGAAGAATTATAGGCAGAGATTTATTGCGTCTTGCTCTGGTGATTTCACAGTTGCATTAGATGGAAAGGGGGAGCGAATTTTTGGGGGAAGAAGCAGAGGCTTAGCACACACCCATGTCCTTGCCGTGTATAGTCATGCACAGTATTTACAAGCGAGTGGGGTTTTCAGGTTTAAGTCTGTAATGCAAATACATTCAGCATCACTAAGGCTGGTTGCCCTTGCTGGAGTGTAGGCAGTCACAGAGAATGCACATGGTGGTGGTCTGAAAAAAAAACAGCTTGGACACGTGCAATTAAATAAATCAAAAATAGTGGTTTCATAATGTGTCAGTCTGTAAAAGTGATTTCAAATTGTAAAAAGAGATTTTCACTTGGCCCGAAAAAAAAAGAGCAGTAAGTGTGCTTTCAAATTGGCAAAGAAATTTCGTTTTGGCACTAATGTGAAAACATGACTCTGTGTGCATAGAAGAATTATAGGCAGAGATTTATTGCGTCTTGCTCTGGTGATTTCACAGTTGCATTAGATGGAAAGGGGGAGCGAATTTTTGGGGGAAGAAGCAGAGGCTTAGCACACACCCATGTCCTTGCCGTGTATAGTCATGCACAGTATTTACAAGCGAGTGGGGTTTTCAGGTTTAAGTCTGTAATGCAAATACATTCAGCATCACTAAGGCTGGTTGCCCTTGGTGGAGTGTAGGCAGTCACAGAGAATGCACATGGTGGTGGTCTGAAAAAAAAACAGCTTGGACACGTGCAATTAAATAAATCAAAAATAGTGGTTTAATAATGTGTCAGTCTGTAAAAGTGATTTCAAATTGTAAAAAGAGATTTTCACTTGGCCCGAAAAAAAAAAGAGCAGTAAGTGTGCTTTCAAATTGGCAAAGAAATTTCGTTTTGGCACTAATGTGAAAACATGACTCTGTGTGCATAGAAGAATTATAGGCAGAGATTTATTGCGTCTTGCTCTGGTGATTTCACAGTTGCATTAGATGGAAAGGGGGAGCGAATTTTTGGGGGAAGAAGCAGAGGCTTAGCACACACCCATGTCCTTGCCGTGTATAGTCATGCACAGTATTTACAAGCGAGTGGGGTTTTCAGGTTTAAGTCTGTAATGCAAATACATTCAGCATCACTAAGGCTGGTTGCCCTTGGTGGAGTGTAGGCAGTCACAGAGAATGGTTTAAAAATATTAATACTTTTTTCTTTATTTTCAGATCGATATAGAAAATTTTCGGAAACTACAACCATTTTAAAAACTATTTTTTAAAAAAACAAATGAATAAATATTTTTTTGAGTGAGTATGGTAAGTCAATAATAAAAATTGTAGTCTCTCAAGGACTTTATAATGTGATAAATGATTTTTAGTGTTTTTTTTAAAAAAATAAAAAAAAGGTACGCTTACCGTACGCGTACGGTAAAAAAAAAAAAAAAAAGTTTTTAAAAACAAGTAAAAAATAGATGGAAGATAAGGTTGGCTCTTAAAAGAACCGTTGTGTTCATGCAGGGACAGAGGAAAGGAAGCATGGGAAAATCATTCAAAGCTACAAATGTGCTGATCTATTTTGTTGTTCACTAGGGAAACACTGGTCTCCCTATGACAAATTAGACCTTTACAAAATGTGCAATGAATATCAACCTTCCGAAATCGAAGGTTCATTTCCAGAGGGCCAGCAAAAGGAGATTCTCCCCCCACAGATGAAGGGCTCACCTGACCTGCAGAAGAAGGAGTAAGCCCTGCAGGTGATGGTCCAGGCTGAGCTGCTGTGGATGTACTGGCTCGTCTTTCTGAAGAGTTACCTCCAAAAAGATGACCATGTGTCCTTCTGTGTACATCCTGGAGGTGTCTCTTCATGGTGTGATTCCCAAAGGAATACTTCCTGTTAGGATTACCTCTAGAAAGTACACGCTTACACAGCTTGCAAGTAACTAAGGGTGCATTCACCTTTTGCTGGCCTTCTGGAAAAGTAAAATAATCCCAAACATAAGAAGGCTTTACTTTCCTCGCTCTCTGCCTCAAGACAGTGCTGCTGGTGCTAGCCTCACTCTCAGAAGAGCTCTGCTGTTCTGCCATCGTATCCCAAAGACAAACCAGCTCCTTCTCCCAAGGGATCACAAGCAGAAATGAGGGGAATGGGTGTGGTGTAGGAGAGTTCTAGAACTGAAAGTACTTTCAACCAATCAAAAGTTGTGTTTCATGATCACATGACCTACCGTACGCTTACGGTACGCTTACGGTACGCTTACGGCAAAAAGTACGCGTGCGCGTAAAAAAGACACGCGCTTCCGCGCATGCGCATAACAGTCACTCCCCGGCACTTCCGCGTAACGTGCGCGTGTGGCGTAAGCGCGCACGCGTCCCACGCGCAGTACGCGCGGCTACGCAAATTGCGTAACTATACGCAAGCTGCGTAGATAGATTACGGACGTTGCGTAAACCGTACGCTTACCGTGAGCTTACGGTACGCGTACTAAAAAAAAAAATAATAAAAAAAAAAAAAAATCTGGTAATAAATTTTACATGTTTATTTTAAAAAATATATTAAAAAAAAATATTTAAGGATTTTAAAAATTTAAGCATAGTCTTTATAAAATGAAAGAAAATTAAATTAAAAATATGTTTGAAAAAAATGAAGAATAAAAAAAAAAATTTGCATTTAAAAAACCTTGCAAATTCACTGAAAAAACCATGGGTTACACACACGTTATAGTAAGGAATTAGCATTTAAAAAACCTTGCAAATTCACTGAAAAAACCATGGGTTTCACACACGTTATAGTTAGGAATTAGCATTTAAAAAACCTTAGAAATTCACTGAAAAAACCATAGGTTTCACACACGTTATAGTTAGGAATTAGCATTTAAAAAACCTTAGAAATTCAGTGAAAAAACCATAGGTTTCACACATGTTATAGTTAGCTGGACATTTTACTCGTAAAAAACCAATGAAATTGCCCCGTTATAGTTAGTTCAGCTAACTATAACTCGCGCGCCCGCAATGCACTGCTGATGAGGTCACATATTACATCACTCATGACATGGTCAGTGACATCACTCATGACATCACTGATGACATCTCAAATGACATCACTGATGACATCACTGATGACATCATCCTTGTGATAGAGTGGCAGACCTCCTCTCACCTTAATATAAGCTTTGATACACACATTCAAAAATAGAGACTAAAATTTTCAAAACAATGGACATACCAATACCAGTTACAACAACCTCTTCAGTAATTCTAAGATCAACATACACATCCACTCATTCACCAACAGTCCTATACAGTCACTCATACATGTACTCACTCATCATATGTACTCATACACCTATACATCCTGTTACATAATGCCACTCATCCATAGAGTTACTCACACACATAGTCACTCATGCTAATAAAGAATCAAACATACATTCACCTGTATATACAGTTATACACACACCACCACACTTACTTCTACGGAAACTTACACATACTTAGTCTTTTAAACAATCACTTATAGAAACACATACTTATTCATACAGGAACTCTTTCAATCTCTCCCTCTCACATATACTCACATATATACACCAATAGTCACATATACTAGTTTAAAACATATGTAGTTACTCATAAAGACACTATTCAGACAGTCATTCACTCACTAACACACCAATACACACACGCATCCACCCATGCAGTCCTGCACACATGCTCTGTTCAACACATACAAACAGTGAGTCACTCATTCATGCACCTATGCACTACGTCATACCCCCCACCGAACCATGCAGACACTCAGACTAATACTCAAAAAAACCAACTAATAACCTATATAGACACCCATGTAGCTACTCACCAACCCATGCAGCCACTTATACACAAAGTGAAAAAATGATACAGATATTTACATATTTAAATATTACTCACTAAGCCATGTATTAACCATGATACACTTAATCAGTCAGTTACACAATCAATTTTTCAAAAAGAAATCATCCATTTAGACAGTAATATACCCATTTATTCTTCTATCAACCTTGAGATATACATATATAAAACATATTTAATTTTCAGAAAAACACACATTCACTGGATGATGTCATCAGTGATGTCATCAGTGATGTCATTTGAGATGTCATCAGTGATGTCATGAGTGATGTCACTGACCATGTCATGAGTGATGTAATATGTGACGTCATCAGCAGTGCATTGCGGGCGCGCGAGTTATAGTTAGCTGAACTAACTATAACGGGGCAATTTCATTGGTTTTTTACGAGTAAAATGTCCAGCTAACTATAACATGTGTGAAACCTATGGTTTTTTCACTGAATATATATATATATATATATATATATATATATATATATATTGTTTCCGTTCTGAAAAGTTCCAAAACTCCAGCCTTCCCAGTTGGTTTTGCAATCCTCTTCCAACTGGCAGTGGTGCTCCTCCCCACGGCCGAGCCGCCGTGTAATATTTTGTTTCCCAAAGTGCTCCATGCAACGGGAGGTCACTCTACAGCGCTCCGTGTAAGATGCAGCATGCCTTCCTGTATCACCTCACAATCTTCTTGCCGACGCGTTTCTGGGTAACAACCCCTTCTTCATGGGCAGCTAACTTCACAATTGGAGCACGCATTGTCATTTCCGGCTTTATTCATTTAGTATGACCGCCCCAAGTGGGCGTCTGCATAGTGCAGGTTGTTCCATTGCCTGATGGGACTGATCCTTCAAACCTGGAACTCTGCCTGGAAAAGGTTGCCACTTGGATGCAACAGTCATGTATCAAACTCAACGGAGACAAAATTGAAATCGTGTACCTAGGCAATATAGCCAATTAGCCCCAACACTGTCCTGGCTTCCGTGTGTGGGCTCCCCCCAGTCCCGAAGGCCAAGATAAAGAGCCTTGGTGTGGCTGGATAAATCTCTCAAACTTGACCAGCAAGCAGTGGCAGTGACAGGGGTTTGTCACGGCATCATCAGAATGCTGCAGAAAGTCCTCCCCCTACTGCCCATAGAGGCATGGAGAGTCGTGGTCCAGGCCCCGATTCTTTCACGCCTGGACTACTGTAACTCACTGTATCTGGGAGCTCCAAAATCTACTCTATTGAAGCTTAAGGTGGCACAGAATTGTGCTGCGTGACTTTTGACTGGCTGTTGCAGAACGCAGTCGGCCAGGCCCAGTCTGAAAACCCTACACTGGTTGCCGATTGAGGGGAGGATTGCCTTCAAGGCCTTATGTACTGCTCAAAAGACTCTTATGGGCAAAGGTCCTTGCATCAACCAGTCACTGATCACCGCGTACCTTCCTAAGAAGTCTTTCCACTCGGCAAATTTAAATTTAGCCAGCATCCCTAAAATTAATAGGATGCGTAGCGGAGGTCACTCCTTTTCCTACAACATAGCCAGATTGTGGAATACCCTTCCTCTCAATCTGCGTTTAGAAACTTCCCACCTTACCTTCCGGAAGTGTCTTAAAACTTGGCTATTCCGGAAGAGTAATTGATAGTCACCTTCTTTCACCTGCTCTGCTGCTAGCGCTGAGGTGCCTTAAGGTAGCCATGCGCTCAACAAATGCTAATCAATAATAATATCACGAGCATTAAATAAACTGTATATCTAAGCACCAGCAAGTTACCGGAGTCCGTTGCATCTGTGGGTGTTTTGTATTTTCAATGTTTGAATGCATGTCTTGTGATATATATATATATTCACTGAAAAACCCATAGGTTTCAGGGGCGTTATAGTTAGCTGGACATTTCCCTCGTACAAAACCCTAGAAATTCCCCTGCTATAGTTAGTTCAGCTAACTATAACTCGCGCCCCCGCAATGCACTGCTGATGACGTCACATATTACATCACTCGTGACATGGTCAGTGACATCACTGATGACATCACTGATGACATCTCAAATGACATCACTGATGACATCACTGATGACATCATCCATTGAGTATGTGTTTCTGAACAATTTTAATATGTTTAATATATATAGGGAAAGGCCTGTTGAAGAATAAGTGGGTGTACAAGTGTGTGAATGGATGATTTTCTAGGTGCTGAACTGACTCTATAAGTGAGTCATTAAATGTATCTTACTGCAGACTAGTGACTAAACTGTGTGAATGTCTGTATGTGTCTGTGTGTTGGTGTATAATTGGCTGCATGGTTTTGTGAATAGCTATATGAGTGTCTATATGGGTTATTGATTGGTTGTCTGAGTATCTGTATGGGTGCCTGAGTGTTTGTGTGGGTAGGGTGTGTGTGACTCTATGACTAGATGTGTGAGTGGGTGATTCAGTGGGTGCATGGTTTTAAGAGTGCATCTGTGATGGACTGTATGGTTGGGTGAGTGTATGTAAGGGTGTGTTAGTGATTAAATGTATATCTCAGTTATACATGTGTCAGTAACTACATATGTAAAACGCAGTGTATATGTGTGTAAGAGTATATAACTATCTATATGTGAGAGTGTGTGATTTTGGGAGTGGCTGTATGCGCCATAGTGCAAGGCTATCTGTGTCATGTGCTGTTTGTTTTTCTGCAGGAAGACACAGAATTTGTTAGTATTTTTATGAGTAAGTGAACTTGAGTGTGTTTAACTGTATAGGTGAGTAAATTAGACTGTGATTAATTATTTGCATGACTGACTAGATGTGTCAGTACCTCAATGGATGATTGGCGGTGTGTGAGTGTCTATATAGGTGTATAAATACACAGAGTGACTGTAAGTATGAGTGACTGTACAGGTGAGTGAGTGGACATGTATGTAGACCTAAAAGTCAATGAGTGGGTGTGTAGTTATTGGTATTGGAGTATCTATGGTTGTCGAAATGGCCGTTTGAAATTTTGAGTCGGTGTATCAAAGGTTATATTAGGGTGTGAGAAGGTGCACTAATTTGTCACATGGATGACGTCATCAGTGATGTCATCAGTGATGTCATTTGAGATGTCATCAGTGATGTCATCAGTGATGTCACTGACCATGTCATGAGTGATGTAATATGTGACATCATCAGCAGTGCATTGCGGGGGCGCGAGTTATAGTTAGCTGAACTAACTATAACAGGGGAATTTCTAGGGTTTTGTACGAGGGAAATGTCCAGCTAACTATAACGCCCCTGAAACCTATGGTTTTTTCAGTGAATTTCTAAGGTTTTTTAAATGCTAATTCCTAACCATAACGTGCCTGAAACCTATGGTTTTTTCAGTGAATTTCAAAGGTTTTTTAAATGCCAATTCCTAACTATAACGTGCATGAAACCTATGGTTTTTTCAGTGAATTTCAAACGTTTTTTTAAATGCTAATTCCTATCTATAACTTATCTCTAAAGATATAATGAAAAGCATCCTTTTTTAAAAGTAGGGTGCACATTAGTTTTGTGCAAAAGCATCTTTGTGATTGGTTAAGAAAAAGCAGTTTCAACATGGAGTACATATCATAGGATAAAATTTGCTCAGCTCAACCACACCTGCTACTTGCATTTGGAAGGCACTGTTCGAACTTAAAACAATCGTGAACTTTTAACCTGCACGTGTCGTTAAATGTTCAAGAAAATTTAGCAAAAAAATATCGTTAAGTTTTATAAAATTGATGAACTTTTAACCTGCACGTGTTGTAGAATGTTCTAGAAAGTGTGTTGATAGAATACGTTGCACTTCTGACTTCTTTGTGTTGTTGAATATTAAAAAAACGGTTCATATGGAAAATTAAAAAGAAACCAATAGAGAAGTTTTGAAACCTAAAAGAATCAAGGAACTATTCTAATTTATTCTTTACATGTATTTATGTGTGGAGCAACAAAATTATAGACACAACAGCACCAGGAAGAGGAAGAATCAGGGAGTGGGGGAGGGGGGGAGATGGGCAGAATGGCACACATGCACAATTAAGTACAACACACATATAGACTAACAATGGCCAAAATGAAACACACCATCAAGGGGCACAAGTCACACAACCCGCCAACATCACACCACTGAACTAGCATAGAAGTGAAAACCACGCTGCATTCATACAGGATGTGTACAAAGGCCAGTCGTTGGTGTTGTGGGATGTCTGCGACCGTGGTCATCATGGATGACATGCCCAGCATGTGGCACATGGTCGAGTTCACTGTGTGTTATGTTGCCAAACGGCTGCTCCTCCCTCCCACGAGCCCCCACACTTTTGTACGGTGCACTGTTGTATCTCGTGCACTCGTACGGCACACCATTGTAATGCCTATTTGCGCATGTCCTGCTACATTCCAACTTCACCATCACAGTGCCGTTTGGAGGTGGTGCATGCCACTTTACAACATCGACTGCTACGGCGCTTGTAGCAGGCCACACCAGAACACAGAGACACACTTACCGCACTTCCTGTACACGGACATGTCCGAGACACCCCGTTCCCCTTGCCGGATAGGCACACCCCTGCACTGACCTGTGAACCCCAGACTAGCACACGCCAGTTGTGCATGCAGGAGGATGCGTGCGTAGCTACACGTCCAGGCTCACTGCCAACGCTGAGGTGACAGCACACTGTGATGTTGCAGGGCTCGTGGTTATCATGCTAAGACAATGACCACAGGGACACACTTGCTAAGATGTGGGTTTGGGGGGCATTGGCGGTCCTGGAGTTGTTGAGATGAGTCTTCTGGCCCTCATGGGTATCCCTGTATCATGCTCATTGACTCTATGACACCTGTGGGTGTTCTGGTGTGGCTCTTGGCTGTGTTCCCTTTCATGGTGCAGGTAGTTGTCCTGCTTAACACCAGCAGAAAGCAGGTGTAAAATCCCTGGTGCTAACGTGTCTTATCGCCGAATTTGTTTCGCATTGCAATTGGTGTGAAAGTTGTGATGTGATTTTTTTCGTGTGCAGAACAATATACGAACTGAGCAGTGTATCTCGTCAAGATCCAGCACCTGACGCACTATTCCCAATCAATATAAATACAATGAGATTTCTTAATAGATTTTGTGTGTACACTGTAAGTGCAGCCAATACCTCAGTGCAATTCAATACAGGATTTTAGTATTTAGAATAAATCGGAAAGGTGCACCTCGTGTCTTTTTGCACGGGAACGGCTAGTCTCCATTTCATTATCAGCACTTTAAAGGAAGTAAAGTTGAGATAAATCTAACACACTATTCAGAAATTGGTGCAAACTGCAGATATCACCAGTATTCCAGCGATAAGTGCCCCAAAAGTTAACACCATGGTGGACTCCATCAAATAACAGTAATAAGAACAAGAAAGAGTCACACAGCAGTTAAGAGAACAACCAAAAACGTTATTAATTTTTTTTTCAAACTTTATTTTTTATAATCATAAATATGTAAACGATAAACTATTTTCAAACTTTCTTTTTTTATTAACATATATATGAACGATAAACTAATAAACAAAATGTATCAAAAATAATACAAAACAACAAGGCGGAACACTCCTGTGGGGACCATGGATGTCGACGACAGACCTGGAAAATCAGAAAGATTGTTAAAAAAAAAACAACATGCTATTCTCAAAAAAATACCACAAGAAACAAATCACAGATATATAAAATGCATATAGCTAACAAAATTTTATAAGTTTAACTTACAAAAACTGTAAATGTTGCCGCTTTAAAATATTTCCCGAATCTGAGGAATTTTTTTTGCAGAAGGCACCACGCCCACAACGTTTTTCTTCAGTGGTGAGGACATTTTTTACTTTTCCGAAGGGGCAAACAAAGACCAATGCCACCTTGGTCACGTGCAAGATTTGCAAAAGAATTCTGTCACGAGGGGATCCTAACAAGAAATACTCGTACGGCACGGCCAGTATGATGAAACACCTAAGGGCCCTTCATCCGAACAATCTTGCACGAGAAGAGTGCAAACAGATGAGAAACACTCCTATTCTGTATCTGTAAAAAAGAATCACAAATAAACGTATATTAATAACTTTCAAAATTATACTATTCCATTAAAGTACAAACACATTTTATATAAATACTGACTAAGAAACTATGTCCCTGAACCACAAGTGTGACGATGGTTAAAACACTACATGCATAGAGCATACTACTTTGAAGCAGTTCATGCCCTAAAGCCTACCTCACTAAAACTCTACATGCTAACTGACTAAATGATTACAGTACTATAAGGAGACACACTGGGTGAGTGACAGGGTGTTTGCTAGAAGAGTATGAATACTAATACGCAAACACCACCTCAGCATCATCTCCTACGCCGACGACACACAGCTGATCCTCTCCCTGACCAACGACCCCGCCGCCGCCAGAGCCAACCTGCACGAAGGGATGAAAGAGGTAGCCGAGTGGATGACGACCAGCCGCCTGAAACTGAACTCGGACAAGACGGAAGTCCTCATCCTGGGTCCTTCACCCTCCGCCTGGGACGACTCCTGGTGGCCCCCCGCCCTGGGCACCGCACCCAAACCAACTGACCATGCACGAAACCTGGGCTTCATCCTGGACTCCTCCCTCTCCATGACCAGACAAGTCAACAGCGTCTCCTCGGCGTGCTTCAACATCCTACGCATGCTACGGAAGATCTTCTGGTGGATCCCCACAGAGACCAGGATGACCGTCACCCAGGCCCTCGTCACCAGCCGACTGGACTACGGCAACGCCCTCTACGCCGGGACCACCGCCAAGCTCCAGAAAAGACTCCAGCGGATCCAAAACGCCTCAGCCAGACTCATCCTCGACATCCCACGATCCAGCCACATCTCCGGACATCTGAGAGGCCTTCACTGGCTCCCCGTCAACAAGAGAATCACATTCCGCCTCCTCACCCACGCACACAAAGCCCTACACGACCAAGGCCCGAGCTACCTCAACAGCCGAGTCAACTTCTACGCTCCCAAACGCCACCTCCGATCAGCTAACCACGCCCTCGCCGCTGTCCCCCGCATCCGAAGAGCGACTACAGGAGGAAGATCCTTCTCCTACCTGGCCGCCAAGACCTGGAACTCCCTCCCGTCCGACCTGCGCCTGACCCAAGACCACCTCTCCTTCAGGAAGAAGCTGAAGACCTGGCTGTTCGAGCAGTAGCGGCACCACCCCTCCCCAGCGCCTTGAGACCCTACGGGTATGTAGCGCGCTCTATAAGTGTCACTGATTGATTGATTGATTGAACTAGGGAATTGAAGGTGTGAAACACAACTGTGTAGGTGATTAGAGGACTGCATCCATACTGCATAGGCATTTAAAGCCGTCCATGTGCTAAGGCCTGGCTCACTGCATGACTACTTGGGTACTGACTGAATAATTAGAGTACAGCAAGGAGAGTGCCTAGATGAATTTATAAGTGCTAGGCTTTTCGCACAGGGAATAGATTAGTACTTGGTACTGAATGGGTCACTAGAGGAGTGCAAAGGCAGGGACAAGATGTTTGCTGGACTGTATGGATACTGACTAGGAAATTTAAAGTGTGAAAGACAAGTGTCTAGGTGGTTAGAAGACTGCATGCATAGTGGATAGGGGTTTGAAGCAGCCCATGTGCTAAGGCCTGGCTCAGTGTATGAATACTTAGGCACTGACTGAATGATTAGAATACTGCAAAGATAGTATCTTGGTGAATTTATAAGTGTTTGAGTTTTCGCACAGTGAATGGATTAGTACATGATGCTGAATGGGTCACTAGAAGACTGCAAAGGGAGTGACAGGGTGTTTCCTGGAAGTGTATGGATACTGACTAGGGAATTGAAGGTGTGAAAGACAATTGTGTAGGTGGTTAGAGGACTGCATGCATCGTGGATAGGGGTTTGAAGCAGTCCATATACTAAGGCCTGGGTCACTGGATGAGTACTTGGGTACTGACTGAATGATTAGAGTACTGCAAGGAGAGTGCCTGGGTGAATTTATTAGGGTTTGGCGCAGTGAATGGATTAGTACATGATGCTGAATGGGTCACTAGAGGAGTGCAACGGGAGTGACAGGGTGTTTGCTGGAAGTGAATGGATACTGACTGGGGAATTGAAGGTGTGAAAGACAAGTGTGTAGGTGGTTAGAGGACTGCATGCATAGTGGATAGGGCTTTGAAGAAGTCCATGTGCTAAGACCTGGCTCAGTGCATGAATACTTAGGCAGTGACTGAATCATTAGAGTACTGGAAAGAGAGTGTCTTGGTGAATTTATAAGTGTTTGGGTTTTGGCACAGTGAATGGATTAGTACATGCTGTTGAATGGGTCTCTAGAGGAAGGACTGCAAAGGGAGTGATAGGGTGTTTCCTGGAAGTGTATGGATACTGACTAGGGAATTGAAGGCGTAAAAGACAAGTGTATATTATGTTAGAACACTACATGCATACTGCATAGACATTTGAAGCAATCTATTTGGTACTTAGAAACTGACTAAATAATCAGACTACTTCTAGGACAGTGCTTAGGTAAAACTTTTAAATTTTCAGTTCTGCCACAGGGAACAGAATAGTACATGGTACTGCACCTTTGTGTCAAACCCTGACTCATTTTATCAATGCATAAGCAAAGACTAGCTTCTAATGCTACTAAAACTTGACAACATGACAGGTTTTAAAAGAGTTATCTGCTAAAAAATACACAATGTTACCAAATGCTTCTCTCACAGTGGTTCCCAAATGCACACAGACTCACAGTGTGATTCTAGACAACAACCGCTATACCTAGGAGTTTACCAAAAATCATTCACTACTGTGGATGTGGTAAGCAAACTGCACACAATCTTCATATTTCAGGACTGCACTTTTGTGTCAAAGCCTGACTCATTTAATCAAAGCATAAGCAAAGACTGGCTTCTAATGCTACTAAAACTTGACAACATGACCGGTTTTAACCCCTTCCATGCTCATGACGGAACGGTTCCGTCATGAGCCACGGTTGAGCTGTGCTCATGACGGAACCGTTCCGTCATGGGCCCGCCCGCGCACGAACCCTTCAGCACCGCGGCGGAATTCGCCCAGCGCTGAAGGGGTTAAAACAGTTATCTGTCAGCAAATACATGATGTTACCAAATGCTTCTCTCACAATCCTTACCCAAATGCACACAGACTCACAGTGGGATTTTAGACAATCAACACTATCCTAGGAGTTTACCAAAACTCATTCACTAGTCTAGAAGAGTTAATGGTACTGAACACAATCTACATATTTAAGTACAGCACATCAGTGTCAAAGCATGACTCATTTAATCAACGCATAAGCAAAGACTGGATTCTAATGCTACTAAAACTTCACAACATGACAGGTTTTAAAAAAGTTATCTGTCAGCAAATACATGATGTCACCAAATGCTTCTCTCACACTGATCCCAAATACACACTAACTCACATTGTGATTCTAGACAAGCACCACTATCCCTAGGAGTTTACCAAAACTCATTCACTACAGTGCAAGTGGTAAGGGAACTGCACACAATCTACATATTTCAGCACTGCACTTTTCTGTCAAAGCCTGACTCATTTAATCAAATCATAAGCCATAACTGGCTTCTAATGCTACTAAAACTTCACAACATGACAGGTTTAAAAACAGTTATCTGTCAGCAAATACACGATGTTACCAAATGCTTCTCTCACAGTGGTTCCCAAATGCACACAGACTCACTGTGTGATTCTAGACAAACAACACTATCCCTTGCACTATACCAAAACACATTTCGTCATCTAGAAGTAGTACTACATTTTAGTATAGAAACATAACATAACTCATTTCACAAATTCATAAACAATGACTGGTTTCTAATTCTACCAAAATAAAAAAACAGCACAGTTATCTGTCTGCAAACACATGAAAAACACAAATGCTTATCACAGAATGGTTTCTACATGCACACACACTGTCAATAAGATTGTAGAGAAAAAAAGTACTTCCTACACTTTAGCAGGAGAAATACATTAGTCTGATTAAAATCAAAATAGTCTACATACATCCCCTCACAATTAAATAACTCATCTTTCAAGTTCTTTTGTAGATTAAGAAGTATATCAGTCACTCACCATATTTTCTTTTACAGAATCTCTGCACTGTGCACCTCTCAGCAAAAACAAAGAATGGAAAAGTTTCCCTTTCATTTTCCACACATATACATGTAAACATCAAATCACAATCCTTCACACATAAACTCAAAAGCAAACACACATTTCTATTGGTTAAACATTTCAACCCTTTCCAACTGAAAGACATTTCAACCCTTCCCCCAATCTGCCTTCTGCCTGTTACCATAGAAACAGGTCATGGAACACTGCACTAAGCACACAGGTCAGAAGTTCAGCACACAATGTTCCTACACAAGAGAGGAAGTGTGCTTCACTTTTCAACATATGAGCTAATCATATATAATGTTCCTTACAATCTGTTTTTGTTAACCAATAAGAATCATACCTTTAAAAAACAGAAATATACACCCTACCTTTCAGTGTACAAAGTAGTCATACAACCAATAATTTCTTGTCTTTTTAAAAAAAAATCCGTAGATCCCCGTACCCAACGCGATAGGATGCGCGCACTGTGCGCGCATTTTGCCGTTTAAAAAAAAAAAAAAAAGGGGGCCCCAGGGAGTCCTTCTGGGACCCTCTAAGCACTTCTAGAGGGTCAGAGTATTTCCACTCTGCCCCCTTTATATGTTTTACACACTTATTCCCCTTGCTTCTTCAGCCTCGCTTCTACCGAGGCAGAAAATGGCCACCAACAGTTCCTGGTTTCGAATGTAGAGAGACACTCCACAGCCAATTAGCATTCAGCGTGCGATCGGGAGCGTGCGCGCTCGGTTCGGGGAGGGTGCGCGTACGGTGCATGTACGGTCCGCGGATCCTCCGCGGCCATAGATATTTATGTACTTTTAACTCTAATTTTCTCAGGAACTACTGAACGGATTCACACCATTTATGCAAAAGGCACGAGTCTGAACTGAGGACTACCTCTTTGCCAAATTTGGTGTCATTCTGTTCAGCGGTTCGGGCTGTAGCTGCAACAACACATCCTATGGGAAATTGCATGGGGAAAACGCGTTTTGGGCCCCCCCTTTTTTCTCGGCCCCCGCTTGACGAATCACCACAAAACTTTCAGGGTAGGAGCGGAGCGGAGCTGGCCAAAAGTTTGGAAAATTTCACGAGGATTCGTCAACCAGCGCCAGACTTATTGGGAATAGAATGTTGCGGATTTCCTATGGAAAATAGGTCCTAACTATAACTACCTACTGGCGACCGCAGTAGGTAATATATATATATATATATATATATATATATATATATATATATATATATATATATATATATATATATATATATATATATTACCTACTGGCGGTCGCCAGTAGGTAGTTATAGTTAGGACCCTGTTTCCATAGGAAAACCTCAACATTCTATTTTGAATAACTTTGGCGCCGGTCGACGAATCCTCGCGAATTTTTTAAAATAGGTGGGGCGCTACGCTCCGCTCCTACCCTGAAAGTCTCGGGGGGATTCGTCAAGCGGGGGCTGAGATAAAAGGGGGGTCCCAAAACACGTTTTTCCCATGCATTTTTCCATAGGACCTTTAGACAGGGCTACAGCCCGAACGGCTGAACAGAATTACTAGAAATTTGGCAGAGAGGTAGTCCTCAGGTCAAGGAAGTGCCTTTTGTAGGTTTGGTGTAAATCTGTTCAGTAGATTCTGAGAAAATAGCCGTTAAATCAATATATATATCTGAGCCAGCTTACGGTGCGCTTACGGTACGCTTACCGTACGCGTACGGTGGCGTGCGCGAGCGCGATTCTGATTGGCCCTTAGATCTTAGTAAACATTCGAATCGGTCGAAACCAGGAAGCGGCGGCCGCCATTTTCTCTCTCGCACTCTGAGGGGGGAGCTGATAAACAAATGCCAAAAACATATAAAGGGGCTGTTTAGACAGCGCCCATGCACATAACCATGTTAGTTGAGTCTTCAAAGATCCCCCAAAGCAAAAAACGGTAATTTGTAATTTTTCAAAAATTTCGCCGATTATGCTTACCGTACGCTTACCGTACGCGTACGGTAAAAAATTATATAAAAAAAAATCCACACTCTCTCCACCCCGTGTGCCAATGGTGGCCGAAGGCCACCATTTGTGCATGGCTTATTTGAGCACAGCATTTCCCCAAAAAATTTCAACAGATTACCTATCACAAGGAAGCGCATAATATGTCCTCCATGTGCGCACGGTGCGCGAAGCGCATCGTGCGCACATGGCCCATCTAGCGTAACGTGGGCACGCGGTGCGCGTAGCGCACCGCGTGCCCACCGTGCGTGCACGGCACTAACTGCGTAAAGTGGGCGCGCGGTGCGCGAAGCGCACCGCGTGCTCACTGTGCGCGCACGGTGCGCGAAGCGCACCGTGCGCGCACGGAACGAACTGCGTTAAGTGGGCGCGCACGCCACGAATGGCGTAAAGTAACTTAGCATTTAAAAAACCGTACAAATTCACTGAAAAAACCATAGGTTTCACACACGTTATAGTTAGGAATTAGCATTTAAAAAACCTTGCAAATTCACTGAAAAAACCATAGGTTTCACACATGTTATAGTTAGAGGAAATTTTACTGATAAAAAAACAATGAAATTCCCCCGTTATAGTTAGTGCAGGCAACTATAACTCACGCGACCGCAATCTTCTGCTGATGACATATGTGTCTTTATGAAAAAAAAATATTTGTAATATATGTATAGCTAAAAATGTATGGAAGAAGACATGGGCAAATAAGTGTCTAAATACAGTATTAGCATCAGCAGAGGATTGCGGTCGCGTGAGTTATAGTTGCCTGCACTAACTATAACGGGGGAATTTCATTGGTTTTTTATCAGTAAAATTTCCGCTAACTATAACATGTGTGAAACCTATGGTTTTTTCAGTGAATATATATATATATATTCACTGAAAAAACAGGTTTTACAGACTTTATAGTTAGGAATTATTATTTAATAAACCTTAGAAATTCACTGAAAAAAACAAAGGTTTCAGGGACATTATAGTTAGTTGGACATTTGACTCATATAAAACCAGAGAAATTTGCCTGTTATAGTTAGTTGAGCTAACTATAACTTGCGCGCCCGCAATGCACTGGTGATGACGTCACATATTACATCACTCATGACATGGTCAGTAACATCACTGATGACATCACTGATGACATCTCTAATGACATCACTGATGACATCATCCAGTGAATGTGTGTTTCTGCAAAGTTTCAATATTTTTCATATATATCTATGCCAAGGTGTATTGAAGAAAGAGTGAATTTACAAGTCCCTGAATGGATTATTTAGTAGGTGCGTGACTGACTGTATAAGTGAGTGATTAAACATGTGTTACTGAATTTATGGGTTAGTGACTGAACTGTGTGAAAGTCTGTATTAGTGTCTCAGTTGTTGTATAAGCGGCTCCATGGGTTGGTGATTAGCTACATGAGTGTCTATATGGGTTATTGATTTCTTGTCTGACTATCTGTATGAGTGCCTGAGTGTCTGTCTGGGTGGGTGTGGGGGTGTGTGACTCTGTGCATACATGTCTGAGTGGGTGATTCACTGGTTGTATGGATTAAAAAGTGCATCTGGGAAGGGCTGTATGGGTGAGTTAGTGTATGTATGGGTGAGTTTGTGAGTGAATGAATGTCTCACTGGTATATGTGTGAGTGACTACATGTGTTTTAAGGCAGTATATGTGAGTGTTGGAGTATATAAATGACTATACGTGAGAGTAAGTTATTTGAAGAGTGGGTGTATTAAAGAGTGTCTGCTTCTGTCAGTGATTGTATAGGACAGTAAGTATGTGTTAGTATCTGCATAAATAAGTGATGTGGTGTGTGTGTGTATAAATAACACAGTTGGTGTGTATAACTGTATACATGATTAAATGCCTATGTGATTGATTATTTGCATGACTAACTAGGTGTGTGAGTAACTCTATGCATGAGTGGCAGACTGTCACTGTATGTATAGGTGTATGAGTGCATGTTATAGTACTGTATTGATGAGTAACTGCATGTATAAGTGAGTGGATGTGAGAGTAGACCTGGGAAATAGTGGGTGGTATGTAGTATCTGGCCTTGTTGTGTGTATGGTTTCAAAAATAGTAGTCTGTATTTTAGAGTGCGTGTATCAAAGTTTATATTAGGCCATCATTATGTGCATCAGATTATCACGTGGATGATGTCATTTGTGATGTCATCAGTGATGTCATTTGAGATGTCATCAGTGATGTCATCAGTGATGTAATATGTGACATCATCACAAGTGCATTGCGGGCGTGCGAGTTATAGTTAGCTCAACTAACTATAACAGGCAAATTTCTCTGGTTTTATATGAGTCAAATGTCCAACTAACTATAACGTCCCTGAAACCTTTGGTTTTTTCAGTGAATTTCTAAGGTTTTTTAAATGCTAATTCCTAACTATAACGTCTGTAAAACCTATGTTTTTTTCTGTGAATTTCAAATGTTTTTTAAATATTAATTTCATATTTTAATATTTATAAAACCTATATTTTTTCTATTTTTTGAAAAATATTTTGGTACTCTATTATCCTTTTTTTATTTAAAAAAAAAATTATGTAATTTTTTATATCTTCAAAAAAAAGTATGTATATATATGGTTTTTTTTTTAAAACTAGACTCTCGTACCAGTAGTGTGCCAAGCTCCATCACCACGCGAATCCTATCTGCGATATTGCGAAACTCGTTAAGGATGTGCATTTTGTATCCTATGGCTTCTTAGCACCGTGTCCCGCCTAACATCATATATGTATAAGGTCGCGCCAGCACCTAGTTTGGTATGCGACGGCTGCGTGGTACAAATACGCGTGTTACGGCATCTACGTATAGGGTCGCACCGGCTGCGCGTTCCGTATGCGACAAGTGCACGCTGCGGGCCCTGTGTTACATCATAGACGTATGGTATTGCGCCGGGAATGCCATTCCCTCATTTATTTTTTTATGTCTCAAAACTATTTCTAAATAAGTTTAAAGTGTATATGAGAGCAAGCGATAACCTTAAATATTTTCCACTTTTATATATTTCTAACTGTAGTAAACTTATATTATGGTAAATATATTTTCTCAAAATCGCGTTGGGTGCGGTCTCCTTGCGTGCTCGGTGCGCACTTGCCATGTGACCTTAAAAAAAAGCTTTTGATTGGTTCATAACATTTCCCATTGTAACAGTTGGAGGACCCCACCCATTTTAGTAATTCTCTCTACACCGTTTGATGATAGACACCTCTTCTGCTTACAGAGCTTTTTTGAAAACTTTTTTGCTGTGTACTCATATCTTATAGTACACACAACATGCAACAATCATCTTGATCAATAATCATGCTTTGTACTGTAGCCTTCCACGTGTGATACCCATGCATCTGAAACATTACATCAAAAAACAAATGTGTGTTACACGATGCCCCTGGTGTATGTGTGCGAGCATTATTGTGCTGCCTTTCGGCCTGGGTATTGGTGGCTCGAAAGGGTATCATCAGCCACGGGCAGAGTGCACATCCTAGATCACATGTGACAAACAATAAAGAGTAATGTGTAGATTTGTGCTGCAGTATGCTCTGTTGTCAGGCTTTACCAGTGTAGTAGTGTGTCATATGTAAGACTTTCAGATTCACCTTTGAAATGCATTGCTTGACTGTAATGAGCGTTATCATTGTGTATGACGTAGCCTCACTGCTGATCCTCCCTCCATCTGAGCACATTCACATGTTTGCGCTTTGCGATAGCAACACTTTCAATAATACCGCACACCATTGACATGCGTGTTTGCGCATATCCACAAGCTTGACAACGACATGTGATGTTGTCCATTCAATGTTTTCGGACAGCATCTCATTAGCGATAGTTGCCGCCCTCCCGGTACATGCTACATTAAGTAAATTGAGGATTGTGCAACGTCAAAACTGCAACAGGGACACACACATAAGTACACTTCCTGCCCAGGCAGGAACTGAACAATGCCCAGGTCCCCGGAATAATTATTCACACCCCTACGCTGGCCTGGCGTATGCAAGCCCAGCCCACTTTGCGTAGGTATAAATAGGATAACGACAACGCCACTTGTCCCAGTTCTTCCACACTGCTTCAGGTGATATGGCCGCATCCACCTCGCATATAACTGTTGCAGGGATTCTGCTTATACACAGAACTATGCGTAGAACCCCAGGACCTCACTGAATTGTGGTGTACCAGAAACTCACCTCAGAACCCAGAACCCAGTATCCGGCTAGCATAAGTGTCCCATTCGTTATCCGAGATTCGGCTCAGAGATCCCAATGAAAAGACAACCCAGAACAAGCGACTCAGTATACTCTCAGGAATGGTGGGAATCGGAAATACCTGTTCGTATGTTATTCTCACATCAGTCCACAACAATAATCAACAGAGACACGGTGTAAATAAAAAGAGTTTATTTTTATAGACCACGTGTCCTAAGATGCAGTACTTTGGCTAATACAAGCAGACAAATGATTAAAATCAAAACCATCAGCATCGTTACAATACCATAGAATATAAAAGGGGTGATCATATTATAATGACAGTGGATACTACCACCTTCCCTGTATTAAGAAGCTAATATTATTATTAGGCTAGTAGAAGGTCTCTTAGGCTTGAATAGGGGACCCCATACCTCAAAGATCAGCTTAGTGAAATCACATCACAGGAGCATCAGGAGTCTTCTCGCAGGAAGGCTCGTCTTCGGTCTGAATAATAAACATGATGTCTGTGATATTAAAAGCACCAACTTTCAGGTATTTGCAGCTGCTCGTGTGTTATGGCTAAATAGTGGGTCGATCAACCTAGAGTGGAAAACATGCATTTTGTAATAATCCAGACTGTTTGTCACACCATGTACAGACCAAGGTCGCTGCGCAGAGCTCGGGATGGTAACAACAGATTGCTCTCATGGGAGGCAAAGCTCGAGTCAGCAGTTTGTTTAAGAAATAACATGTAAGCGCAGTGTCGTGCGCAAAAGCAGCAAGATGGCTTTCTAACCTCTAACGTGGTTATGCTAACTTAACAATGTATGTTCGTATTAAGGGAGCCCTCACTACATGCCCCCTTGATCGAAGCACTATTCAATAGGCAAGAAAAACAAAAGACCGCAGAGTTCAGGTTCGACAGAGCAGAACAAGGCGTATTCAATTTAAAGTTTCAGATTGTGCAAAAGTCTGAAGAGACGAAAAATGAAAAGGGGTTTAAAAAAATAAAATAATAATAAACAAAAAAAACTCAAACGACTATCGGGAAGAGAAAAAAGAAAAAGAAATGCTGCGCTAGGTAGCCGCCCCAAGGCACAGTTGTAAAGGACGACAGCACAGTTAATCCATGAATGTATAGGCAGCATACGTGGCAACTGCTTCCAACAAGAAATCGTTTGCAGGGCCACTAAAAGTCTCAGCCATCCAATTAAGCAAAGAAAAGGAACATACGTGCTCTTCAACAAACGGAGCCTCTAGCACAATCAGAGGGCAACCGGACTGTTCCTCCAGATAGCTCATAGCTAAGAAGTCGTAGGCAGCCATTGCGATGTCCCAATTGCCCAGGATACCATGCGCCGCACCACAGGCCATAATCCGGACACCAGAACAGGCAAACTCGTGAGACACTAAGGGCCTCATCAGTCGATCGAAATCCGGCACCGGAGACACCGTGTTGGTCAACCACAAATCCAGAGGCCATTCAAAGGGACAATCCAGGCAGTGAAAAACAGGTTGCACGCAGGTGAAGTAGGAATACCTGAAGGATAATCCATATGCCAGGCTCAAAGTCGCCAATGGCAGAGTACCATAAAAGTCAAGCATCCTATCACGAAGAAGATGCAGACGGGACAGGCGCTCGTGTGGCACAGAGCAGCCATTCCGTAGTATGAAAAGTAAAAGCAGTACACCTGCCACCAGCGCCAGAATCAGCGGAACACCTCCAAAGATGCTCGAGAAAATAGAATGAAAAAATGCCGGAATCACACCAAAAATAGTTTGAAAAGAGGTCACGAGGCCTGAGCCTACAAGTTTAAAAAAATGAGCCAGGCCGGTCGTGGACGAGGCATTGAAAATTGTTTGGATCAAAGCTCCAAAATGCAGGGGGAGGTCAGTATTCAAAAGAGCCTGCACCTCATTGCGCGTATTTGCAACGTGAAGGACAAATGTTTCACGAGAGGAAGTCAATGGCACCTCTTTTTGGGACAATAGAGCCCTTATTCTGCTCAACTTGTTGAACTCTGCTTTCAAGGTTGGAATCGAAGGCCAGATGGAAACATCCAGCCGCCCGTGCGGGGGTGGAAAGAGAACATTATTGCAGCAGACAACCCTCTGCGATACAGTTACTATATATGGGATTCCCACTAACATGCCGCAGCAAGCTTCATTATTCAAAATTAAATAACTACCGTTTGCAAGCAGCGTGAAAGAAGGCGTAATCACAGGCACTGGGACACCTCGTAGGACGCAGGCCAAATTCGGGGCTTGTACATTGCATGCACCGTGTAATTGAATGTGCCTACATACCAAGGAATGATCTGGTGTCGTGGTACATTCCTCACCCTTCAGATAAACCTCAGTATCGTCTCTAGTACATCTATACGTAAAGGGGAGGGACCAAACCTCATGTATGAAAGCGGTGCCCAGCTGTTCATATCTACCCAGGGCATAATGTTTCATACAAGACGTAAACTTAAAAAGCGCAAACGGGAGAGTTATCAACCCGTGGATAAGCCACGTGGCCGAATTGATTTCCGCCACAGAGAAAGGTAACGGTTCCAATTTTTCAATATGTAACAATGAATATGTAGCATCCTTCATGGACATGAGTCGCTGCTTATCAGTGAGGTTAAAGGGAAGGAATAACGATGTAGTGTTCAAATAGTCCCAAGGGACCCTCCCTGCCTTTAACGTCTGCAATGTCCATGCAAACTGCATAACAGAACGCAACTGGTTTTGACCATGATATAACACAGACATATCATCATGCACAATATCAACAACTGAAGAAACAATATTTTCCAATGTATAAATTCTCGAAGAGAGAGTGTTAATGCTGTTATCTATAACGGCTAATACCTTTTCCATGTTTGCTTGGTCAATAGCTCTCAATCTGGAAGCCGCCTCAATTTGCGACAATTTCCATACTTCGTTGTAAATAGCATACGCCCACCTTTTGGTTCTGCCACCCACAGGACCTTTAACAAAATCATTCAAATCTATTTTGTCATGTAACTTTGATAAATGAACTTTGACAGATGCCAAGGTGGAATGTCGCAGCCAGGATTGACATAACTTCCCTACAGAGTATGTAGTTACTGTATGTGTCGGCTCAAACCGAGGGTCTACGCGTTCCTGAGTATATCCCGGTTTCAGCCCTAGAAAACGACGTTGACAGGTATCAGAACTGCTTTGCCAAATTAACCAACCCTCACTATTAAATTTCGAAATATTGAAAGATGTATTTGAAACCAATGACTGCAAAGCAGGAAGGGACAGATCTGTGTGGTTATCCCAATTGGGGTAAGCGCCCAGATCCAGCACAGAAGGTGACTTTAGTTGTTTAGAAGTGGCCAATCCGAAACAGGTGGTTTGGAAGATGGTTGAATTTAAAAACAACATATGATTTGGGACAAGACAAGCACGATGTAAAGCCTCAGTTCCCTGAACCTGCCATGGTTTGGAACCCCAAACCGACTTAAGATCAATAGTAGCTTTCCATAGATCATAACCCTTGATTGACAACTCATCCATAAAGGACTTAGAACAAAGTAATTTGGTATGTGTCAGTCTAACCTTTGATGCAGACTCAGGCATAACCTTAAAATAAAAGGATGCCGGGTTGGAAACACTGAAATCAGTAAAATAAGTATACTTATCAACTAATGTAGGTGAACTGCCGAAAGAGGGAGCGGGACAGTGTTCCCATTGGGTAAAATTTACAAAGTTTCTAAATGTATTCGCTTTATGCAGGAAGTGATTACCATAATGCTGAAAACAATACTGTTCCGCATAATTAGCCGCATTTTCATATAAATCTTCAGCATCAAAAGCGGCATAATATTTCAAATCTGAAAATAGTGCTTCAATGGCATGAACATCCCAATCATCAGAACGTATGTTCTGCTTAACCACATCACCCATAGAAACATGAAATACATTAGGTACATTTATGACCTCCGTAGGCCCATGAATTTGGAATTTAACAGCATCCCTCGCGATTCCATCCAAGACGGGCCAGGCAGTAATATTCACAAAAGTCTGGTCCCTTTTCATGATGTGGGACGAGGAGTGTGGGGCCAAAGTTCCATTGATAAGTCTAATTGTCGATCTTTCCTTGAGATAGTGGCCATCCACCAAACGGAAAAAAACTATTACAAATCCAATGGACATAAACAAAAAAATACTGAAAAGCAGCAACCAGATGTATGTCCAAGGGGCTATCAAAAAGTGTCTTTTAAACCAGCTCACAAAAACAGCAATGTTCGATGGGGGAGTTGAGGGCAATGAGTTAGTGTCAAAGGAGAAACGGGACTGGCCAAGTGCTGTAGATTGTAAAACAGGCGAGTGACCATGTGTAGGATAAGCATACTCAGTCTCATCGGGCAAACCACCAGCCGGTGGTATTAACAAGGGATCAGTAACTGATTGCATCTCGATGGCAACATCAGGCAAGGTGTTAGAAGCAGGAGCCAACATTGAATTTCTTAGCATCGTCTGGCATGAAACTGCTGGAGACATACTAAGAAGTATCGGCCACTCGCTGAAGTTTGACATTGTCAATAGAGATGTACCTGTTTTCTTTGCGACCAGGAAATGGAGGTAAAATGACTGTTCTTGTACCCTGCACTCCAAGCACTGGAACTGGTGCACGATAAGAGGGGCCGAACTCCTTCTTGTTCTCCACCTTCTCACGGACCAGGTCTCCAACTCGGGGTAGCCAGCCGACTACCGGAATCTGAACCTCAGCTTCAGATGTGGAGGGCAAGTGTTCTTTCGAAAGAGTGTCTCTGGCTTCTTGTAGAGTCTGCAAAACAGCACAGTGATCATCTACGTCAAAGGGTGCGGTCGACGCCGCCATGTCTAGACCATCAAGGTCTGGAACAAACATTCTGATTCCTAAGAGCATCATGTACGGGGTCCGCCCACCCAGAGACCTTCTAGGGAGATTATTAAGTGCACGTTGGACGTTATACAAATGGGCTAGCCAGTTCCGGCCTGTGCCTAAAACACGTGCTGTCAAAGATTGCTTTAAGTCACGGTTCATTCGCTCCACCACACTATTACCCTCAGGTCGGTAGGGGGACGAAAATTTGACTTGGACCCCCAAATTTCTCATAGCCTCCTTGTAAGCCTTAGAGGCGAACGCAGGGCCCTGATCAGAATGGAAGGTACCAAACGCAAAAGTTCCCACAAAGACACGCAAATCCCTGATGACAGTCCGCGAGTCAGCACTCCTTTGTGGCCATACCCACAGAAAACGTGTGCACGAATCCACTGCAACCAAGATATACTTGTACGCAGTATCTGAAGAAAAAGGACCGCAGTGATCTAAATAAACACAACCAAATGGCTTATTAGATATGTACAGCTGTGTCTGTGGTGGGCGCGCAACAGTAGAAGGTTTAATCTGTTGGCAAATGTCACAACCAAGAACATATGCGCGCGCTTGTTTATATAAACCAAACCACCAGTAACGTTGTTGTAGCAGAGATATTGTAGCTGACACACCGGCGTGGGCTGACGCCAACCCCTCGTGCGCAGCCAGGATCAGTGCTGGTCTGCAGTCCGCGTTGGGAATAATTCTGTCACCAACGTCGTTAATCCTCACTAATGGGACGTTATCAGGACTTAAATGATAAATATAACGAGAAGGAAAACCCTTCGGGTAATCGCTTCCCTTCTCTGTAGCAGCAATAGCTGCCAAGATGTCATCATCAATCTTACTTTTGGATCTTGTAACTGCTGCCACTAAGTATGTAGCCACTGCTGTTTTTGCTGCCTCGTCAGCCAAGCTGTTGCCGACAGCATGGACACCAAGTCGTTGGTGACCAAGAGTGTGAATAACATTCACGAGAGGGAGACGTTCTTTAAAGTCTGCCACTCGAACCCAAAGCGTTTTATGCTTAATTGTGCTACCTTTCGTGTCTCGATAATCATTCTGAGACCAGAAGTGTAAATTGTCATTGTAGGACTGGACACAGTAGAAGGAGTCACTCACTATAAGAGTAGTGACTCGGGGATCAGCAAACTCCAGTGCAAGCACCAGAGCCCGAAGCTCCGCTAATTGCGCGGTACAATCTCCCAATGACTGCGTATGCACTGCATCAGATTGGAATTCACCATTTACGAATGTACCTACGACAATTGCGCAAGCCGCTGAATAAGCGTGCTTTGATCCAATTGCGGGCTGCGCTGACCCGTCAGTGTATATGACACAATGGTATTCTTCGAGCGGGCGCAAAGACAGAGGTGCCGGATGAACGAATTCATACTGCAAGTACTCTTGAGTCTGTAATGAGGCATCAAAGATGTAAGTGACATCTGGCGACGTCAGTGTTGTGGCCCATTGTATCCACCGTGGATGCAAAGCTTTAGAATTTGGTACACTTGCCTTAGTCACTGCTTCTAAGGCAGGATATGGTGTTACCACCAGAATCTGTTTCCCATGCGACAGTGCGCGTTCCTTAAGGATCGCCATCTGCACAGCAGTCAGAACTTTTTCGACCGTGGAAAAACGTAATTCGGCAGAGGTGTACAAGTGGGATTTGTACGCAATGGGGACTGTATCGCCCTCATTAAACGTCAAATACGTGAACCCCACGGCGCCTGGCACTATTCTTATTACCAGGTTAGTGCGGTTATCACGTGTCAGCAAGTATTGTGAAGCAAGAAGGTCAGCCTGTAAAGACTGTAAAATTGCAGAGTGTTCTAGCTGCCAGCTAGACTTCGAAAACGAAGGTTGTACCAAGGCGTAAAGCGGCTTGATACGCTGGGCATAATCAGGAATGTACGTACGGCCGAAATTCAGAAAGCCCAGCAGAGATTGTAATTTCTTCAGTGTCGTAGGAGCACTTAAGCATGCACACTTCTCCAGAAAGTAGGGAGCTAACCCCTTACCTTCATTGTTGAGCTCGTAGCCCAAAAACAACACTGTATATTCTGCGATGTGAGACTTCGCAAAATTGAATTTGTAGCCATAGTCAGCAAAACTCACTATAATATTGTCGACACGAGACAGATGTGGCATCAGCTCATCATCCGTAAGATAGATATCGTCAACATAGGAGTATGCATCGGGGTCAATTCTTTCTAAGAGAGAAACCACGCGAGCAGAAAAGACGCCAGGGCTATTTTTGTAACCCATGGCTAATCTCGTAAACTGTTTTTGTTTGCCGCCCGAAGTAAACGCCGTCCACTGGCTACTCAGTGTGGACAGGTTGTGGCTAAAAAAGCCATTGGAAATGTCAAGTGTCGTTTTAAACCTTTTACGCACGAGACTGTCGACTAGAGCCGAGCTATGTGTATTTTGTACCGCGCAGGTCCGGCAATGGGAGTTTAGGTGCCGGTAATCCAAAACTAAACGGTACGAGCCGTCAGGCTTCGTTACAGTGAATAAAGGGTTATTCATAGGGGACACACAAGTTTCAATAACACCCTGATATTCCAATTGTTCAAGGATTGCCGCGACGTGGGGTCTAGCTTCACGACGCATGGGATATTGTGGTTGAGGCTGGGGCATAGACCGCAATGGAATCTCATGGCAGGGGGACAATCGGTCCCATCCCACCTGAGTACGATACACCGCCGGCGCAAGCGCAAGCGCCCACTCCCCAGCATACACTTCAGCTTGGTCCTTAGGCACTGTGTGCGCAAAGGACGGGAGGATTACCTCCTCCCCTCTAGGAGCCTCTAAAATGAAAGCTGGAGGCCAATCTGCCTCCGCTAGGAGGATATCATAGGTGGTGGTCAGATTATCCCAAAAAATCCCTTTTATTGTACGTTGTATGTCACCCTCAATAAATAAGACTATTTCATAAAGTCTGTCAGGGGGAGCCACTCTGGTGTCAGCTGTTTCAACAGTAACCAATATATCAGTTGCTGTCACCGCCAGAAATGGACGCAGAGCTTGATGGACTATGGTAATTTCCGCTGCGCTGTCCAGTAGCGTCAGCGCCCATGTCCGGTTCCGAAGCTGTGTCCGCACTATCTGAGGCATACCTTGCCGTCAGAGCCGCCACTTTCTTCTTCTGAAACGGGGGTCTTTGTCATGCAAATTCGTCCTGCTTGCCTTTACCCTCAGTCTGTCGGGGTTGGTCACGCTGTTGTGGAGCACCCCGACCTTTGCCACCGCCTCCGCCACCGGACTGTGTAGCCGATGTTTCCTGTGAAGAACGAGGAGAACGCTGTTCAGAAACCTGAAATCTATCAGGAGACTTAATAGTAGCACGATCTCGCAGATCATAAGTGCGTTCACTACTTGACTGTACGGGAGAGGCAGGCCGAGAGCCCTGTTTCTGTTGCTGCTGCTTTCCCTGTTGTTTAGACCGCCAATTCTGTTTAGGAAAACTGGGTCAGTCGTCCTTACCAGAGGCTTCTGCCTTACCCTGCTGTTTTAGATCGGGAATTTTGATCACAGGCTTAACTCCTAAAGAGCTACGACCTAAATCCCGGTATGCACCTGAGATTATTTTCGCAAATTCTTGCGTCTTATCCTCTTCAGCAACTCTCCTCAGTTCATTACGAACTTGGAACTGCAAAGCATCACCCTTAAGGTTTCCCATTATCATGGTAGCCACCAGGTCAAACTGTCCGAGGAGCCGCATCCCTAACTCTATCGCAGACTCCGCACCATGGTTCTCTTGAACACGTTTGATAACGGAGGGCAGCATCATCATAGACGGAGTGCCAAAGCACTGCGCGTACGTCGCTGCAAAGACCTTACCCCAATTAACACAATCCTCTACGTTGGGGACCAAGTCTTTAGGCAAACTAATGGTAAGGATCCTGTGTTTCTCCACAGGAGATGTATTCGGGTATACCGCTTCTATCTGGTCAAATTTTTCAGCAAGCCAAAAGGGAAAATCATCCCTCGTTTGGGGGCGCTTGCCCATAACAGAATTAACTATAACAGGACTAATGACCACCGCGTGGTGATCAGTAGGTTGTCCCGCAACCGCAGGAGCCCCCGCCTGCATATTGCGCGACACATACTGCACCAATGCCCTATATACTGTTATTAGAGCAGTGTGTAGTACACGCAACTCAGCCACCGTCACTGTGAGGTAACGGGGATGAGGCGTAAATCCGGCTAGTACCGGCCAAGTGGCCCCCGCAATTGACAAAGGGCCCATTCTCGGCGGTATAGCCACATGGGGAAGGGCGCCATTAAACCAAATAAGATGCTGCCAAGCAGATATTGGTATTTCTTGTGTCCTATACGGTACATAGTTCGCTGGCACTGCAGTTGCAGTGTAAGAATGAAAGGTATTATCAACCGCACTCACCGCCGGAATCGTCACCCAAGAGTAGAACAACTCATATGGATATGCCGCATCGGCTCCCACCACAAAGATGACGTCCATGCCAGTGTCCGGCACCCCATACTGCGTCAAATGACGTTTTCAGAGCTGCACGGCTATGCGCCGCTATATCTATCGACATTAAGACAAACTAAACTCGAAGCTATCAGTAGCACAAGGGTTCAATAACCTTTTTAATGATCAAGCTTGAAGGAACCTATATCAAAAGAACTAGGTAGGTTTAAATCCGTCAGACTTGTTATCCGGAAACAAGAATGAGGGTATTGTGGACTAATACAAGCACTACTAAGGCGTTTCAACTCATAGACCAAACGTTAGGTGCGCCATGTTGCAGGGATTCTGCTTATACACAGAACTATGCGTAGAACCCCAGGACCTCAGTGAATTGTGGTGTACCAGAAACTCACCTCAGAACCCAGAACCCAGTATCCGGCTAGCATAAGTGTCCCATTCGTTATCCGAGATTCGGCTCAGAGATCCCAATGACAAGACAACCCAGAACAAGCGACTCAGTATACTCTCAGGAATGGTGGGAATCGGAAATACCTGTTCGTATATTATTCTCACATCAGTCCACAACAATAATCAACAGAGACACGGTGTAAATAAAAAGAGTTTACTTTTATAGACCACGTGTCCTAAGATGCAGTACTTTGGCTAATACAAGCAGACAAATGATTAAAATCAAAACCATCAGCATCGTTACAATACCATAGAATATAAAAGGGGTGATCATATTATAATGACAGTGGATACTACCACCTTCCCTGTATTAAGAAGCTAATATTATTATTAGGCTAGTAGAAGGTCTCTTAGGCTTGAATAGGGGACCCCATACCTCAAAGATCAGCTTAGTGAAATCACATCACAGGAGCATCAGGAGTCTTCTCGCAGGAAGGCTCGTCTTCGGTCTGAATAATAAACATGATGTCTGTGATATTAAAAGCACCAACTTTCAGGTATTTGCAGCTGCTCGTGTGTTATGGCTAAATAGTGGGTCGATCAACCTAGAGTGGAAAACATGCATTGTGTAATAATCCAGACTGTTTGTCACACCATGTACAGACCAAGGTCGCTGCGCAGAGCTCGGGATGGTAACAACAGATTGCTCTCATGGGAGGCAAAGCTCGAGTCAGCAGTTTGTTTAAGAAATAACATGTAAACGCAGTGTCGTGCGCAAAAGCAGCAAGATGGCTTTCTAACCTCTAACGTGGTTATGCTAACTTAACAATGTATGTTCGTATTAAGGGAGCCCTCACTACATAACAATGCGCAATAAAAAAAGGGATCCATGAGGAGTACATCATCCTGGCAATCAAAACTCCATCTGAATTGTGAACCCTGCTGGAAGTCATGTTTGGACACATACTAATGTGAGCAGTGCGACCTGCATGCACAGGGGCTGCAATTGAGCGTGGTGCGGTGGAAGGGATGGGGTGCATCAGCCTGGGTGCGCAGGTGCAAACAAGCGATGTTGCCGTGCGTAATGATGTGATGTCTGACCTCATTCAGTCACATCTCTCTCTCATTTTAAGGACCTGCTGGACCGTACTGTAGGCCTGGGCCAGCGGGCAGCGCTGCCCTACAGACACATGGCGTTGGCTTTTGAGGCACTGTAGTGAGCTCATTACTAAGTGTACATGCACACAGACTTGCCCAACTGCATTGCACGCACACAATATGCTTCTAGCATGCGCTGTGTTCCTTTGTATGTGAACACTGGCATAATATATTATTATTTACCCTTGTGTATTCTCGTGCACTCCAACTCCTCTTTGAACCATGATTACCACTAACAGTTGGTAGATCGTACTTCAAGAAGGAAGGATGCACTCAACTTGTGTTCTCTCTTAAGCTTGAAATAAACCTTCATTTACCTTAAGACGTTTCCACCATTATATTATTTCTCCCTTTTCAGACACTGAGTTAGTGGCACCATAATCGGCAGAGCGGATGCTCAGGTCGTGATGATGCCCTGGGCATTCTGATGCCTTCCATTGTGGTATCAAGACACCGTCCCCGACCGGAGACCTGCTGTGACACCCTAAGAGCGGCACCCCGGAGTTGGAGCTCTCACCGGCACGTCGTTGGACACACCGCTTGTGGCAGGTGAGCAGTGAAGCCTCGGTGTGCAGGAGCTGCAATTGAGCACAGTGCAGGGGATGGGGCTGGGGTACAGCAGCCTGGGTGCATAGGTGCAGACAAGCAAAGTTGCTGTAGATAATAATATAATCTCTGGCCTCATTCATATCTCTGTTTCATGTGAAAGACTTGCTGGACCACACTCTTTCTCGCGGACCCCAGCGTCCCAGACACACGGGTGACGGGAGTTGAACAGTGAGGGCTGGGTGCAATAGGCCGACGCTATGTCTCCTCCTCCCTCTGTTCTTTTGACTCTCCCTCCCCTTCTCCCTTCCACCCATTCGCTCTCTGTCCCATTTTCACTTTCTTCCTTTCATTCTGACTACCTTTCTTTTTAGGTGTCGCCTACACAGTGCGCATGCACTGCATAGGAGACCTTTAGTCATCGTGCAGCTCTTTTTACAAAGCACATATTTGTGCTTGTGGCGGCATATGGCTTGTGGGAGTGCGTAGCCATGCCCCACAAGCACGAGTATGTGCTTTGAAAACTAGCAGGATGCGCGATCACGCACCCACTCATCGCCAGTGCACTCATTCAAGCGCACGTGCGCACACAACTCCTGGGCTTGTTATTTCATTGTATTTATTTTGACGTTTTTAGAGCACCTAAGTGGCGCCTTACGAGAACTTCAGGGCACGTGCTGCTATTGCCTCTTTTCTGATGCGAGCTCATGAGTGTGGCTTAAGGCTGCCTCTGGTCTCATGCGGTGAGCCACTGGTGGTGAGTTTTAGGGATAGGAACCTCATACTGTGTGCAGGAGCCAGTGTCACTGGGCAGGGTGCCTTGGGTCAAAGGACATGGAGCCTTTAGTCTCATGCAGAGTGCGCTTGCTTGAAACGTACAGTGCGCAGGGCTTTAAGTGGCCCGGGTCCCTCCGGGTCGTAGACCTGCCAGGAATTAACAAGCATTTGCAATGCAATAGGTCTCGCATTTAAGCAAGTTTGAGCTATTGACAATGCAAATAACAATGCCTTTTATTTTTGTTTTTGTTTTTAAAACATCAATAGAAGGCGTTGTCATTTACAATGCCAATAGCTTAAACTCACGTTAATGCGAGACCTATTGCACTGGGAATGCTTGTTCTCTTGGACATTGCACACATACTTATGTTTCTTTTTTCTCTTGCAGGTTTTGTACGCTGCTTCCGGAGGAGTCCCACCCACTTCTTTCATGTTTTACTGTTTTTCGAATAAAGTTACAATTCCATTTATTTGTGTTGTTTTAATAAAAGTTATTTTTTTTACCAATAAATAAGTGAGTGTATGGGTCTTCTTCTTCTGACAACACTTGTCTGTAGTTTATTGTGAAAATCGGCGTTTGATAGTAGATTATAAGGGATTTTTTAAAAATTTTGTCATGCACCTACCAAATATAAACCAACAGACTATTACATAAATGAAGCCTGGGTAATTCTACAACGTCAAGGGTTCTATGAGTGTATCACTTTAAACACCATGAGTACTGCCCGTGTGAATTCAGAACCAATAAGGCACTGCCTAGGGCCACCGAGGCTTCAAGGACTGGCGAGGCCCACCCTGCATATTTAAGTAAAGCCCCAGAGGTTGCAGATCCCCGGTCTTGAGTTGGCCTTGAAGCCCCCTGAACAATTCGTAAACAAAACCCGGGGAGGTGTCAATCCCCTAGGCTGCGAAACGTCTCTGTGCCCTCCCGTGCCTAATTTACATGTGAGATTAAGGTCCCCAGTGCTGCAGAGAACCCGCAATATAATAATAGGATTGGCCCCGGAACATTACCCACCAGTGGCCTCATTTAAATGAACGGGTGAGACCCCGCTTCATTTTTTCTCTCCATATTTACCATCCGGATCCGCTTTATTGAAGCGATACGAGGTTTTCCTCCTCTCACTTCAACGAGGCAAACAATTTACTATCACAGGGTGGAAGCAATTCTCCCGACCTGTAATAGCAAACATAAATGTCCCGCGGATACACACCCCGGGACATTGTATGACCTGCGCCTGGAAGGTGGCGCTCCATAGGGCAATGATGCATTGGTTAATGCATAACTACAGAATTAGTATAAACGCATACTAACACTACTTGCACACGTATAGTACAGCAATCAGAGTGTAGTGAAGAGGCAGAGGAAGCCCAAAAACTATAAATCCTACCAGAGGTAGGATCACATAGTTCGATCAGCCAACGACCCTGGGATGAGTAGAAACAGCTTCACCAAGAAAACGGGTCTTCATCCGAACGCAAGCAAGCTCAAAATCTTGGTGAGTGCTGTCTTCTTTTTACCTTCTCCCGCTCGTCGCCAAATTTATGTAGTGAAGAGGAAGACAGCAGTAGATCCGATAAGTAGATTTATTGCAGGAAAAGAAGACAGCTTAAACAGCCACCAACAGGACCAGACAGGAAGGCAACCGACTTCTCCAGCACCATGTACAAACTCCCCAAGATTCTCCTCATGACAGCCCTACATACTAACATTACATACTTACATTTTAGTAGCATTACATACTAACATTCTACTATGACTTACATTGGAATACTACACATAGCACATGACTTTACAGGTATGAGCTCATGGTTCCATCCACGAATCTTGAGACATGTAGGGGTGAGTATTTCGCTTCCCACTCCCTGCATTGTTTAAACGCAAACTAACACAAATTCCACAGCTATGCTACAGTGCCCAGAGCACATCACTTTACAGCAATGAGCTGACGGTTTAATCCCCGAGTCTTCAGACCAGTAGGGGTGAGTAGTTTGCTTCCCACTCCCTGTATAGGATAAACACATACTAACACTGCTTACACAGTTATACTACAACGGCCAGTATGCTACAGCGCCCAAAGCCCATCACTTTACAGCAATCAGCTCGGTTTGATCCCCGAGTCTTCCCACCGGTAGGCGTGAGTACTTCGCTTTCGGTATAGTATAAGCGCACAGGAGGGGTCAGTAGTTTGCTTCCCACTCCCTGTATGGTACAAACGCCTACTAACACTACTTCCACAGGTATGCTACAAACACCAGAGCACATCACTTTACAGCAATTACCTCACGGTTAAGGCTCTTGGTTTCATACCCGAGTGTAGCAGCATCTCATCTCAGCACCATGTCACTCTGAGCAACACCGCACTTTCAGTCTGGTAGGAGTGACTACTTTGCTTTGCACTCCCCCACAGAGGTTGCAGTGCTCCTATCCTCCTGTTTCATACTCGTTTCGCCCTTTTTCCCCCTTACTCGTTTCAACGGAATCACAAAATGGCTGCCAACACTTCCTAGTTGCAACCGCTCGCAGCCAATAAGCAGCAAGCTCGTGCTCGTAATGTCTCAGCCAATCAGAGGGCAGAATTCCCAAATATCGATATCTGTAAATTTCAATATTTCTTCAAAACTACTGAACGGACTTATACCAAATAAACAAAAGTGTGCTTTCTAGTCCAAGACCCTTCTCTTTGCCAAATTTGGGGTAATTCCGTTCACTCGTTCGACCTGTAGCCTTGTGTAAAGTTTCCTATGGAAATTAACACGGAGAAAACACGTTTTGGGACCCCCCTTTTTTGTCAGCCCCCCCTTGACGAATCACCCCCAAACTTTCAACATAGGAGGTGATATGAACAAAGAATTAGTTTGGAAAATTTCATGAATATTCATCAAACGACGCCAAAGTTATAAGCAAAACATAAAATGTTCTTCCTATGGAAACTTTGTCCTAACTATAACTACCTACTGGCGACCGCCATATATATATATATATATATATATATATATATATATATATATATATATATATATATATATATATATATATATATATATATATATAGATATATAGATATAGATATATATATATATATATATATTACCTACTGGCGGTCGCCAGTGGGTAGTTATAGTTAGGACCTAGGAAATCCGCAACATTCTATTCCCAATAAGTCTGGCGCCGGTTGATGAATCCTCGCAAAATTTTCCAAACTTTTGCCCAGCTCCGCTCCACTCCTACCCTGAAAGTTTCGTGGTGATTCATCAAGCGGGGGCTGAGAAAAAAGGGGGGTCCCATAACGCGTTTTCCCCATGCAATTTCCCATAGGATCTGTTGTCGCAGCTACAGCCCGAACCGCTGAACGGAATGACACCAAATTTGGCAAAGAGGTAGTCCTCAGTTCGGACTCGTGCCTTTTGCATATATGGTGTGAATCAGTTCAGTAGTTCCTGAGAAAATTAGAGTTAAAAGTACATAAATATCTATGGCCGTTGAGGATCCGCGCACCCTACACGCACCGTAAGCGCACCCTCCCCGAACTGAGCGCGCACCCTCCCGATCGCGCACTGAATGCTAATTGGCTGTCGAGTGTCTCTCTACAGTCGAAACCAGGAACTGTTGGCGGCCATTTTCTGCCTCGGTAGAAGCGAGGCTGAAGAAGCAAGGGGAATAAGTGTGTAAAACATATAAAGGGGGCAGAGTGGAAATACTCTGACCCTCTAGAGGTGCTTAGGGGGTCCCAGAACGACCCCCTGGGGCCCCCTTTCTTAAAAAAAAATAAAACGGCGAAATGCACGCTCGATGCGCGCATCCTATCGAGTTGGGTGCACGGATTCTCACGCGTACGGTGTGCGGATCCACGGCAATGTTTTTGGAAAAAAGACAAGAAATCATTGGTTGTATGACTACTTTCTACACTGAAATGTAGGGTGTATATTTCAGTTTTTTAAAGGTATGATTCTTATTGGTTAACAAAAACAGATTGTAAGGAACATTATATATGATAAGCTCATATGTTGAAAAGTCAAGCACACTTCCTGTCTTGTTTAGTAACATTGTGCGCTGAACTTTTGACCTGTGAGCTCAGTGCAGTGTTCCATGAGCTGTTTCTATGGTAACAGGCAGAAGGCAGATTGGGGGAAGGGTTGAAATGTATTTCAGTTGGAATGGGTTGAAATGTTTAACCAATAGAAATGTGTGTTTGCTTTTGAGTTTATGTGTGAAGGATTGTGATTTGATGTTTACATGTATATGTGTGGAAAATGAAAGGGAAACTTTTCCATTCTTTGTTTTTGCTGAGAGGTGCACAGTGCAGAGATTATGTAAACGAAAATATGGTGAGTGACTGATATACTTCTTAATCTACAAAAGAACTTGAAAGATGAGTTATTTAATTGTGAAGGGATGTATGTAGACTATTTTGATTTTAATCAGACTAATGTATTTTTCCTGCTAAAGTGTAGGGAGTACTTTTTTTCTCTACAATGTGTGTGCATGTAGAAACCATTCTGTGATTGGCATTTGTGTTTTTCATGTGTTTGTAGACAGATAACTGTGCAGTTTTTATATTTTGGTAGAATTAGAAACCAGTCATTGTTTATGAATTTGTGAAATGAGTTATGTTATGTTTCTATACTAAAATGTAGTACTACTTCTAGATGAAGAAATGTGTTTTGGTATAGTGCAAGGGATAGTATTGTTTGTCTAGAATCACACAGTAAGTCTGTGTGCATTTGGGAACCACTGTGAGAGAAGCATTTGGTAACATCCTGTATTTGCTGACAGATAACTGTTTTAACTTGTCATGTTGTGAAGTTTTAGTAGCATTAGAAGACAGTTATGGCTTATGATTTGATTAAATGAGTCAGGCTTTGACAGAAAAGTGCAGTCCTGAAATATGTAGATTGTATGCAGTTCCGTTACCAGTTGCACTGTAGTGAATGAGTTGTGGTAAACTCCTAGGGATAGTGGTGCTTTTCTAGAATCGCAGTGTGAGTTAGTGTGTATTTGGGATCAGTGTGAGAGAAGCATTTGGTGACATCATGTATTTATTGACAGATAACTTCTTAAAAACCTGTCATGTTGTGAAGTTTTGGTAGCATTAGAATCCAGTCTTTGCTTATGCGTTGATTAAATGAGTCATGCTTTGACACTGATGTGCTGTACTTAAATATGTAGATTGTGTTCAGTACCATTAACTCTTCTAGACTAGTGAATGAGTTTTGGTAAACTCCTAGGATAGTGTTGATTGTCTAAAATCACACTGTGAGTCTGTGTGCATTTGGGTAAGGATTGTGAGAGAAGCATTTGATAACATTGTGTATTTGCTGACAGATAACTGTTTTAAAACTGGTCATGTTGTCAAGTTTTAGTAGCATTAGAAGCCAGTCTTTGCTTATGCTTTGATTAAATGAGTCAGGCTTTGACACAAAAGTGCAGTCCTGAAATATGAAGATTGTGTGCAGTTCCCTTACCACTTTCACAGTAGTGAATGATTTTTGGTAAACTCCTAGGTATAGTGGTTGTTGTCTAGAATCACACTGTAAGTCTGTGTGCATTTGGGAACCGCTGTTAGAGAAGCATTTGGTAACATCGTGTATTTGCTGACAGATAACTATTTTAAAACCTGTCTGGTTGTCAAGTTTTAGTAGCATTAGAAGCCAGTTATTGCTTATGCGTTGATTAAATGAGTCAGGCATTGACAGTAAATTGCAGTCGTGAAATATGTAGATTGTGTGCAGTTCCCTTACCACTTGCACTGTAGTGAATGAGTTTTGGTAAACTCCTAGGGATAGTGGTGCTTGTCTAGAATCATACTGTGAGTTAGTGTGTATTTGGGATCACTGTGAGAGAAGCATTTGGTAACATCATGTATTTGCTGACAGATAACTGTTTTAAAACCTGTCATGTTGTGAAGTTTTAGTAGCATTAGAATCCAGTCTTTGCTTATGCGTTGATTAAATGAGTCATGCTTTGACAGTGATGTGCTGCACTTAAATATGTAGATTGTGTGCAGTACCATTAACTCTTCCAGACTAGTGAATGAGTTTTGGTAAACTCCTAGGATAGTGTTGCTTGTCTAAAATCACAGTGTGAATCTGTGTGCATTTGGGTAAGGATTGTGAGAGAAGCATTTGGTAACATCGTGTATTTGCTGACAGATAACTGTTTTAAAACCGGTCATTTTGTCAAGTTTTAGTAGCATTAGAAGCCAGTCTTTGCTTATACTTTGATTAAATGAGTCAGGCTTTGACATAAAAGTGCAGTCCTGAAATATGAAGATTGTGTGCAGTTCCCTTACCACTTCCACAGTAGTGAATGATTTTTGGTAAACTCCTAGGTATAGTGGTTGTTGTCTAGAATCACACTGTGAGTCTGTGTGCATTTGGGAAGCATTGTGAGAGAAGCATTTGGTGACATTGTGTATTTTTTAGCAGATAACTCTTTTAAAACCTGTCATGTTGTCAAGTTTTAGTAGCATTAGAAGGTAGTCTTTGCTTATGCATTGATAAAATGAGTCAGGGTTTGACACTAAGGTGCAGTACCATGTACTATTCTGTTCACTGTGGCAGAACTGAAAATTTAAAAGTTTTACCTAAGCACTGTCCTAGAAGTAGTCTGATTATTTAGTCAGTTTTTAAGTACCAAATAGATTGCTTCAAATGTCTATGCAGTATGCATGTAGTGTTCTAGCATACTATATACTTGTCTTTTACACCTTCAATTCCCTAGTCAGTATCCATACACTTCCAGGAAACACCCTGTCACTTCCTTTGCAGTCCTCTAGAGACCCATTCAACAGCATGTACTAATGCATTCACTGTGCCAAAACACAAACACTTATAAATTCACAAAGACACTCTCTTTCCAGTACTCTAATGATTCAGTCACTGCCTAAGTTTTCATGCACTGAGCCAGGTCTTAGCACATGTACTTCTTCAAACCCCTATCTACTATGCATGCAGTCCTCCAACCACCTACACACTTGTCTTTCACACCTTCAATTCCCCAGTCAGTATCCATTCACTTCCAGCAAACACCCTGTCACTCCCGTTGCACTCCTCTAGTGACCCATTCAGCATCATGTACTAATCCATTCACTGCGCCAAAACCCAACCACTTATAAATTCACCGAGGCACACTCCTTGCAGTACTCTAATCATTCAGTCAGTACCCAAGTACTGATCCAGTGACCCAGGCCTTAGCACATGGACTTCTTCAAACCCCTATCCACTATGCATGCAGTCCTCTAACCACCTACACAATTGTCTTTCACACCTTCAATTCCCTAGTCAGTATCCATACACTTCCAGGAAACACCCTGTCACTCCCTTTGCAGTCCTCTAGTGACCCATTCAGCACCATGTACTAATCCATTCACTGTGCTAAAACCAAAACACTTATAAATTCACCAAGATACTATCTTTGCAGTACTCTAATCATTCACTCAGAGCCTAAGTATTCATGCACTGAGCCAGGCCTTAGCACATGGACTGCTTCAAACCCCTATGCACTATGCATGCAGTCTTCTAACCACCTAGACACTTGTCTTTCATACTTTCAATTTCCTAGTCAGTATCCATACAGTCCAGCACTTGTCACTGCCTTTGCACTCCTCTAGTGACCCATTCAGTGCCAAGTACTAATCCATTCCCTGTGCGAAATACCTAGCACCAATAAATTCACCTAGGCACTCTCCTTGCTGTACTCTAATCATTCAGTCAGTACCCAAGTAGTCATGCAGTGAGCCAGGCCTTAGCACATGGACGGCTTTAAATGCCTATGCAGTATGGATGCAGTCCTCTAATCACCTACACAGTTGTGTTTCACACCTTCAATTCCCTAGTTACTATTCATACTCTTCTAGCAAACACCCTGTCACTCACCCAGTGTGTCTCCTTATAGTACTGTAATTATTTAGTAAGTTAGCACGTAGAGTTTTAGTGAGGTAGGCTTTAGGGCATGAACTGCTTCAAAGTAGTATGCACTATGCATGTAGTGTTTTAACCATAGTCACACTTGTGGTTCAGGGACATATTTTCTTAGTCAGTATTTATATAAAATGTGTTTGTACAGTCATGGAATAGTATAATTTTGAAAGTTATTAATATACATGTATTTGTGATTCTTTTTTACAGATACAGAATAGGAGTGTTTCTCATCTGTTTGCACTCTTCTCGTGCAAGATTGTTCGGATGACGGGTCCTTAGGTGTTTCATCATACTTGCCGTGCCGTACGAGTATTTCTTGTTAGGATCCCCTCGTGAGAGAACTCTTTCGCAAATCTTGCACGTGACCAAGGTGGCATTGGTCTTTGCTTGCCCCTTGGGAAAAGTAAAAAATTTCCTCACCACTGAAGAAAAACGTTGTGGGCGTGGTGCCTTCTGCAAAAAAAAATTTGCTCAGATTCGGTAAATATTTTAAAGCGGCAACATTTACAGTTTTTGTAAGTTAAACTTATAAAATTTTGTTAGCTGTATGCATTTTATATATCTGTGATTTGTTTCTTGTGGTATTTTGTTGAGAATACCATGTTGTTTTTTTTTTAACAATCTTTCTGATTTTCCAGGTCTGTCGTCGACATCCATGGTCTCCACAGGAGTGTTCCTCCTTGTTGTTTTGTATTATTGTTGTTACATTTTGTTTATTAGTTTATCGTTCAGATCTATGTTAATAAAAAACTAAAGTTTGAAAATAGTTTATCCTTTACATATTTATGATTATAAAAAATAAAGTTTGAAAAAAAAATTAAAAAAGGTTTTGGTTGTTCTCTTAACTGCTGTGTGACTCTTTCTTGTCTTATTACTGTTATTTGATGGAGTCCACCATGGTGTTAAATTTTGGGGCACTTATCGCTGGAATACTGGTGATATCTGCAGTTTGCACCAACTTCTGAATAGTGTGTTAGATTTATCTCAACTTTACTTCCGTTAAAGTGCTGATAATGACATGGCGACTAGCCGCTCTCGTGCAAAAAGACACGAGGTGCACCTTTCCAATTTATTCTAAATACTAAAATCCTGTATTGAATTGCACTGAGGTATTGATTGCACTTATAGTGTACACATAAAATCTATTAAGAAATCTCATTGTATTTATATTGATTGGGAATAGTGCATCAGGTGCTGGATCTTGACGAGATACACTGCTCAGTTCGTATATTGTTCTGCACACGAAGAAAATCACATCACAACTTTCACACCAATTGCAATGCGAAACAAATTCCGGCGATAAGACACCTTAGCACCAGGGATTTTACACCTGCTTTCTGCTGGTGTTAAGCAGGACAACTACCTGCACCATGAAAGGGAACACAGCCAAGAGCCACACCAGAACACCCACAGGTGCCATAGAGTCAATGAGCATGATACAGGGATACCCATGAGGGCCAGAAGACTCATCTCAACAACTCCAGGACCGCCAATGCCCCCCAAACCCACATCTTAGTAAGTGTGTCCCTGTGGTCATTGTCTTAGCATGATAGGCACGAGCCCTGCAACATCACAGTGTGCTGTCACCTCAGCGTTGGCAGTGAGCCTGGACGTGTAGCTACGCACGCATCCTCCTGCATGCACAACTGGTGTGTGCTGGTCTGGGGTTCACAGGTCAGTGCAGGGGTGTGCCTATCCGGCAAGGGGAACGGGGTGTCTCGGACATGTGAGTGTACAGGAAGTGCGGTAAGTGTGTCTCTGTGTTCTGGTGTGGCCTGCTACAAGAGCCGCAGCAGTCGATGTTGTAAAGTGGCATGCACCACCTCCAAACGGCACTGTGATGGTGCAGTTGGAATGTAGCAGGACATGCGCAAATAGGCATTACAATGGTGTGCCTTACGAGTGCATGAGATACAACAGCGCACCGTACAAAAGTGTGGGGGCTTGTGGGAGGGAGGAGCGGCCGTTTGGCAACATAACACACAGTGAACTCGACCATGTCCCACATGCTGGGCATCTCATCCATGATGACCACGGTCGCAGACATCCCACAACACCAACGACTGGCCTTTGTACACATCCTGTATGAATGCAGCGTGGCTTTCACTTCTATGCTCGTTTAGTGGTGTGATGTTGGTGGGTTGTGTGACTTGTGCTCCTTGTTGGTGTGTTTCATTTTGGCCATTGTTAGTCTATATGTGTGTTGTACTTAATTGTGCATGTGTGCCATTCTGCCCATCTCCTCCCTCCCCCCACTCCCTGCTTCTTCCTCTTCCTAGTGCTGTTGTGTCTATAATTTTGTTGCTGCACACATAAATACATGTAAAGAATAAATTAGAATAGTTCCTTGATTCTTTTAGGTTTCAAAACTTCTCTATTGGTTTCTTTTTAATTTTCCATTTGATCCGTTTTTTTAATATTCAACAACACATAGAAGTCAGAAGTGCAACGTATTCTATCAACACACTTTCTAGAACATTCTATAACACATGCAGGTTAAAAGTTCATAAATTTTTTAAAACTTAAAGATATTTTTTTCCAACATTTTCTTGAACATTTAACGACACGTGCAGGTTAAAAGTTCACAATTGTTTTAAGTTCCAACAGTGCCTTCCAAATGCAAGTAGCAGGTGTGGTTGAGCTGAGCAAATTTTATCCTATGATATGTACTCCACGTTGAAACTGCTTTTTCTTAACCAATCACAAAGATGCTTTTCCACAAAACTAATGTGCACCCTACTTTTAAAAAAGAATGCTTTTCATGATATCTTTAGAGATAAGTTATAGAAAGGAATTAGCATTTAAAAAACCTTTGAAATACACTGAAAAAACCATAGGTTTCAGGCACGTTATAGTTAGGAATCAGCATTTAAAAAACCTTAGAAATTCACTGAAAAAACCATAGGTTTCAGGGGCGTTATAGTTAGCTGGACATTTCCCTCGTAAAAAACCCTAGAAGTTCCCCTGTTATAGTTAGTTGAGCTAACTATAAATCGCGCCCCCGCAATGCACTGCTGATGACGTCACATATTACATCACTCATGACATGGTCAGTGACATCAGTGATGACATCACTGATGACATCTCAAATGACATCACTGATGACATCACTGATGACATCATCCATTGAGTATGTGTTTCTGAACAGTTTTCATATGTTTAATATATATAGGGAAAGGCCTGTTGAAAAATAAGTGGGTGTACAAGTGTGTGAATGGATGATTTTCTAGGTGTGTAACCGACTCTATAAGTGAGTCATTAAATGTATCTTACTGCAGACTAGTGACTAAACTGTGTGAATGTCTGTATGTGTCTGTTTGTTGGTGTATAAGTGGCTGCATGGTTTTGTGAATAGCTATATGAGTGTCTGTATGGGTTATTGATTGGTTGTCTGAGTATCTGTATGGGTGCCTGAGTGTTTGTGTGGGTAGGGTGTGTGTGACTCTGTGACTAGATGTGTGAGTGGGTGATTCAGTGGGTGCATGGTTTTAAGAGTGCATCTGTGATGGATTGTATGGTTGGGTGAGTGTATGTATGGGTGTGTTAGTGATTGAATGTATATCTCAGTTGTACATGTGTCAGTAACTACATATGTGAAACGCAGTGTATATGTGTGTAAGAGTATATAACTATCTATATGTGAGAGTGTGTGATTTTGGGAGTGGCTGTATGCGCGATGGTGCAAGGATATCTGTGTCATGTCCTGTTTGTTTTTCTGCAGGAAGACACAGAATTTGTTAGTATTTTTATGAGTAAGTGAACTTGAGTGTGTTTAACTGTATAGGTGAGTAAATTGGACTGTGATTAATTATTTGCATGACTGACTAGATGTGTCAGTACCTCAATGGATGATTGGCGGTATGTGAGTGTCTATATAGGTGTATAAATGCACAGAGTGACTGTAAGTATGAGTGACTGTACAGGTTAGTGAGTGGACATGTATGTAGACCTAAAAGTCGATGAGTGGGTGTGTATTTATTGGTATTGGAGTATCTATGGTTGTCAAAATGGCCGTTTGAAATTTTGAGTCGGTGTATCAAAGGTTATATTAGGTTGTGAGAAGATGCACTAATTTATCACATGGATGACGTCATCAATGATGTCATCAGTGATGTCACTGACCATGTCATGAGTGATGTAATATGTGACGTCATCAGCAGTGCATTGCGGGGGCGCAAGTTATAGTTAGCTGAACTAACTATAACAGGGGAATTTCTAGGGTTTTGTACGAGGGAAATGTCCAGCTAACTATAACGCCCCTGAAACCTATGGTTTTTTCAGTGAATTTATATATAATTACATACAGATATATACATATATATATATATATACATATATATATATATATATATATACATAAACACAAGAGCACCAAGCTTGGTGAGCCACACGTCTTGTGTGTAGATACATTTCCGCGAGGCAGCACTGCGGCATCACTCACTGCTTCGAAATTCATCTGCCCATTTTCAAAAGTCCTTACGCGTTTCGAGGGTCCCGCCCTCTTGATCACAGGTATGGGGCAAGGCATGAAGCGGCATACTTCCGCACAGGCTCGGAGTCTCAATTTCTAGTTGATCCAAGTGGGCGTGTCAGCCAAGTGCATCTTGGGACTCCGAGTTTTCTCATCAAAGTTCAATTGTGTGTCGCAGCGGTTGCAGCATTCATGTTAAAATTCAATCGCCTAGTAGGCTTCTCCGTCAATAAGGGATGTGGCAGTACTGATTTCTCCCTCATTGTGCAGAAAACACAAGGCTCCGTATCAAGGGTATAGTAACCCGATGGACACCACTGCATACGTGGGGGCGCTCACCGCGACCCTGGCAGGCCGCAATTAAACATAAACACAAGAGCACCAAGCTTGGTGAGCCACACGTCTTGTGTGTAGATACATTTCCGCGAGGCAGCACTGCGGCATCACTCACTGCTTTGAAATTCATCCGCCCATTTTCAAAAGTCCTTACGCGTTTCGAGGGTCCCGCCCTCTTGATCACAGGTATGGGGCAAGGCATGAAGCGGCATACTTCCGCACAGGCTCGGAGTCTCAATTTCTAGTTGATCCAAGTGGGCGTGTCAGCCAAGTGCATCTTGGGACTCCGAGTTTTCTCATCAAAGTTCAATTGTGTGTCGCAGCGGTTGCAGCATTCATGTTAAAATTCAATCGCCTAGTAGGCTTCTCCGGCCATAAGGGATGTGGCAGTACTGATTTCTCCCTCATTGTGCAGAAAACACAAGGCTCCGTATCAAGGGTATAGTAACCCGATGGACACCACTGCATACGTGGGGGGGCTCACCGCGACCCTGGCAGGCCGCAATTAAACATAAACACAAGAGCACCAAGCTTGGTGAGCCACACGTCTTGTGTGTAGATACATTTCCGCGAGGCAGCACTGCGGCATCACTCACTGCTTCGAAATTCATCTGCCCATTTTCAAAAGTCCTTACGCGTTTCGAGGGTCCCGCCCTCTTGATCACAGGTATGGGGCAAGGCATGAAGCGGCATACTTCCGCACAGGCTCGGAGTCTCAATTTCTAGTTGATCCAAGTGGGCGTGTCAGCCAAGTGCATCTTGGGACTCCGAGTTTTCTCATCAAAGTTCAATTGTGTGTCGCAGCGGTTGCAGCATTCATGTTAAAATTCAATCGCCTAGTAGGCTTCTCCGTCAATAAGGGATGTGGCAGTACTGATTTCTCCCTCATTGTGCAGAAAACACAAGGCTCCGTATCAAGGGTATAGTAACCCGATGGACACCACTGCATACGTGGGGGGGCTCACCGCGACCCTGGCAGGCCGCAATTAAACATAAACACAAGAGCACCAAGCTTGGTGAGCCACACGTCTTGTGTGTAGATACATTTCCGCGAGGCAGCACTGCGGCATCACTCACTGCTTCGAAATTCATCTGCCCATTTTCAAAAGTCCTTACGCGTTTCGAGGGTCCCGCCCTCTTGATCACAGGTATGGGGCAAGGCATGAAGCGGCATACTTCCGCACAGGCTCGGAGTCTCAATTTCTAGTTGATCCAAGTGGGCGTGTCAGCCAAGTGCATCTTGGGACTCCGAGTTTTCTCATCAAAGTTCAATTGTGTGTCGCAGCGGTTGCAGCATTCATGTTAAAATTCAATCGCCTAGTAGGCTTCTCCGTCAATAAGGGATGTGGCAGTACTGATTTCTCCCTCATTGTGCAGAAAACACAAGGCTCCGTATCAAGGGTATAGTAACCCGATGGACACCACTGCATACGTGGGGGGGCTCACCGCGACCCTGGCAGGCCGCAATTAAACATAAACACAAGAGCACCAAGCTTGGTGAGCCACACGTCTTGTGTGTAGATACATTTCCGCGAAGCAGCACTGCGGCATCACTCACTGCTTCGAAATTCATCTGCCCATTTTCAAAAGTCCTTACGCGTTTCGAGGGTCCCGCCCTCTTGATCACAGGTATGGGGCAAGGCATGAAGCGGCATACTTCCGCACAGGCTCGGAGTCTCAATTTCTAGTTGATCCAAGTGGGCGTGTCAGCCAAGTGCATCTTGGGACTCCGAGTTTTCTCATCAAAGTTCAATTGTGTGTCGCAGCGGTTGCAGCATTCATGTTAAAATTCAATCGCCTAGTAGGCTTCTCCATCAATAAGGGATGTGGCAGTACTGATTTCTCCCTCATTGTGCAGAAAACACAAGGCTCCGTATCAAGGGTATAGTAACCCGATGGACACCACTGCATACGTGGGGGGGCTCACCGCGACCCTGGCAGGCCGCAATTAAACATAAACACAAGAGCACCAAGTTTGGTGAGCCACACGTCTTGTGTGTAGATACATTTCCGCGAGGCAGCACTGCGGCATCACTCACTGCTTCGAAATTCATCTGCCCATTTTCAAAAGTCCTTACGCGTTTCGAGGGTCCCGCCCTCTTGATCACAGGTATGGGGCAAGGCATGAAGCGGCATACTTCCGCACAGGCTCGGAGTCTCAATTTCTAGTTGATCCAAGTGGGCGTGTCAGCCAAGTGCATCTTGGGACTCCGAGTTTTCTCATCAAAGTTCAATTGTGTGTCGCAGCGGTTGCAGCATTCATGTTAAAATTCAATCGCCTAGTAGGCTTCTCCGTCAATAAGGGATGTGGCAGTACTGATTTCTCCCTCATTGTGCAGAAAACACAAGGCTCCGTATCAAGGGTATAGTAACCCGATGGACACCACTGCATACGTGGGGGGGCTCACCGCGACCCTGGCAGGCCGCAATTAAACATAAACACAAGATCACCAAGCTTGGTGAGCCACACGTCTTGTGTGTAGATACATTTCCGCGAGGCAGCACTGCGGCATCACTCACTGCTTCGAAATTCATCTGCCCATTTTCAAAAGTCCTTACGCGTTTCGAGGGTCCCGCCCTCTTGATCACAGGTATGGGGCAAGGCATGAAGCGGCATACTTCCGCACAGGCTCGGAGTCTCAATTTCTAGTTGATCCAAGTGGGCGTGTCAGCCAAGTGCATCTTGGGACTCCGAGTTTTCTCATCAAAGTTCAATTGTGTGTCGCAGCGGTTGCAGCATTCATGTTAAAATTCAATCGCCTAGTAGGCTTCTCCGTCAATAAGGGATGTGGCAGTACTGATTTCTCCCTCATTGTGCAGAAAACACAAGGCTCCGTATCAAGGGTATAGTAACCCGATGGACACCACTGCATACGTGGGGGGGCTCACCGCGACCCTGGCAGGCCGCAATTAAACATAAACACAAGAGCACCAAGCTTGGTGAGCCACACGTCTTGTGTGTAGATACATTTCCGCGAGGCAGCACTGCGGCATCACTCACTGCTTCGAAATTCATCTGCCAATTTTCAAAAGTCCTTACGCGTTTCGAGGGTCCCGCCCTCTTGATCACAGGTATGGGGCAAGGCATGAAGCGGCATACTTCCGCACAGGCTCGGAGTCTCAATTTCTAGTTGATCCAAGTGGGCGTGTCAGCCAAGTGCATCTTGGGACTCCGAGTTTTCTCATCAAAGTTCAATTGTGTGTCGCAGCGGTTGCAGCATTCATGTTAAAATTCAATCGCCTAGTAGGCTTCTCCGTCAATAAGGGATGTGGCAGTACTGATTTCTCCCTCATTGTGCAGAAAACACAAGGCTCCGTATCAAGGGTATAGTAACCCGATGGACACCACTGCATACGTGGGGGGGCTCACCGCGACCCTGGCAGGCCGCAATTAAACATAAACACAAGAGCACCAAGCTTGGTGAGCCACACGTCTTGTGTGTAGATACATTTCCGCGAGGCAGCACTGCGGCATCACTCACTGCTTCGAAATTCATCTGCCCATTTTCAAAAGTCCTTACGCGTTTCGAGGGTCCCGCCCTCTTGATCACAGGTATGGGGCAAGGCATGAAGCGGCATACTTCCGCACAGGCTCGGAGTCTCAATTTCTAGTTGATCCAAGTGGGCGTGTCAGCCAAGTGCATCTTGGGACTCCGAGTTTTCTCATCAAAGTTCAATTGTGTGTCGCAGCGGTTGCAGCATTCATGTTAAAATTCAATCGCCTAGTAGGCTTCTCCGTCAATAAGGGATGTGGCAGTACTGATTTCTCCCTCATTGTGCAGAAAACACAAGGCTCCGTATCAAGGGTATAGTAACCCGATGGACACCACTGCATACGTGGGGGGGCTCACCGCGACCCTGGCAGGCCGCAATTAAACATAAACACAAGAGCACCAAGCTTGGTGAGCCACACGTCTTGTGTGTAGATACATTTCCGCGAGGCAGCACTGCGGCATCACTCACTGCTTCGAAATTCATCTGCCCATTTTCAAAAGTCCTTACGCGTTTCGAGGGTCCCGCCCTCTTGATCACAGGTATGGGGCAAGGCATGAAGCGGCATACTTCCGCACAGGCTCGGAGTCTCAATTTCTAGTTGATCCAAGTGGGCGTGTCAGCCAAGTGCATCTTGGGACTCCGAGTTTTCTCATCAAAGTTCAATTGTGTGTCGCAGCGGTTGCAGCATTCATGTTAAAATTCAATCGCCTAGTAGGCTTCTCCGTCAATAAGGGATGTGGCAGTACTGATTTCTCCCTCATTGTGCAGAAAACACAAGGCTCCGTATCAAGGGTATAGTAACCCGATGGACACCACTGCATACGTGGGGGGGCTCACCGCGACCCTGGCAGGCCGCAATTAAACATAAACACAAGAGCACCAAGCTTGGTGAGCCACACGTCTTGTGTGTAGATACATTTCCGCGAGGCAGCACTGCGGCATCACTCACTGCTTCGAAATTCATCTGCCCATTTTCAAAAGTCCTTACGCGTTTCGAGGGTCCCGCCCTCTTGATCACAGGTATGGGGCAAGGCATGAAGTGGCATACTTCCGCACAGGCTCGGAGTCTCAATTTCTAGTTGATCCAAGTGGGCGTGTCAGCCAAGTGCATCTTGGGACTCCGAGTTTTCTCATCAAAGTTCAATTGTGTGTCGCAGCGGTTGCAGCATTCATGTTAAAATTCAATCGCCTAGTAGGCTTCTCCGTCAATAAGGGATGTGGCAGTACTGATTTCTCCCTCATTGTGCAGAAAACACAAGGCTCCGTATCAAGGGTATAGTAACCCGATGGACACCACTGCATACGTGGGGGGGCTCACCGCGATCCTGGCAGGCCGCAATTAAACATAAACACAAGAGCACACACACAAATTTATTACCTACTGGCGGTCGCCAGTAGGTAGTTATAGTTAGGAACGAAATCTGCAACATTCTATTCCCAATAACTTTGGCGCCGATTGAGGAATCTTCGCGAAAGTTTCAAAACTTTTGGGCAGCTCCGGTCTGCTCCTATCCTGAAAGTCTCGGGATGATTCGTGTAGTGGGGGCCAAGAAAAAAGGGGGGTCCCAGAACGTGTTTTCCCCATGCAATTTCCCATAGGACCTTTAGCCGCAACTACAGCCTGAACTGCTGAACGGAATTACAGCAAATTTGGCAAAGAGGTAGTCCTCAGTTCAGACTCGTGCCTTTTGCTTAAATGGTGTCAATCTGTTCAGTAGTTCCTGAGAATATCAAAATCAAAATCACATATATATCTGCGCAGAGCCTAACCACACATCTCATTGTTAGATCTGATTGGCTGTCAGCACTTCATCCGAGAAGTGTTGGCAGCCATCTTGGGACCAATATACATGATAGCACCTCATTAAAAAGCATTGCCGTTAATAGAAGGTTTTAAGACTTTAGTTACATTATAAATCATTCGTTGATGGTATCATACTCATTTTAGGAATTCTGGTGTGTTCTAAGGTGATTTTACCATGTGAAAAAGCCTTCTGCTGGGATATCATGAATCATGTTTGAGAGAAAACTATTTTCTCATGCTTTTCCCACAGAGGTTTGGAAGGTGATCTATAAGCTAAACTGAGAGCATATTTTCTGTAAATTCACATTATCTTCCTCAGTCATGTGAGAATGAAGTCTGACATTCTCAGTAAAACATGTACACCCAACAAGGGCAGAAACTGTCAGTTGATTTCTCTTTGTTCTACTGCAGCTTCCCAGAGTGTTCTAAAGAACAACTAGAGCGCTAACAGTCCTACTTATGACAAACGTATGGCACACCTGAAGCCATCTTGATTGGAATAAAGTGGTAACTCTAAAAGCATTTAGTTTAAAAAAGAACAAAATGAGGGGGTTCATTTTGCCATAGAAAGTATGATTAGTGCTGCAGAAAGAAAAATTAGGGCACATTTTGAGTGACTTCTCAAATCCTCTTCTATTTCATTAAAAAACAACTTCTGACATGCAGACTGAAACATGCACTTTGAATACCAGCAGCAGACTTCCCTGGTGAGCAGTAGCTTTACTACAGTGATCTAATGAGCAACTAGAGTGCTACCATTCAGAATTTATGGCAAATGTGTGACACATCTGAATGCCTTCTTGATGGAACCAAAGTAAACAAGCATTGAAAATGCAATAGGTCTCGCCCTCGTTTAAGTTAAAGCAATTCTGTTTGTAATTAGGGGGATTTTTAGCTTTGCTTTTATTAGTGTTTTTCAAACTGTCATGTACATACCATGCATATGTATGCATATATGTATATGTATATGTATGCATGCATTTATATTTGCATTTATATAGATATGCAGATTATATATATGTTTATATATGTATGTATTACCAACTGGCAGTCGCCAGTAGGTAGTTATAGTTAGGACCTATTTTCTATAGGAAATCCGCAACATTCTATTTGGAATAATGTTGGCGCCGATTGACGAATCTTTGCGAAATTTTCCAAACTTTTGGCCAGCTCCGGTCCGCTCCTATCCTGAAAATTTCACAGTGATTCGTCAAGCGGGGGCCGAGAAAAAAGGGGGGGTCCCAAAACACGTTTTCCCCATGCATTTTCCCATAGGACCTGTTGACGCAGCTACAGCCCAAACTGCTGAACAGAATTACACCAAATTCGGCAAAGAGGTAGTCCTCAGTTCAGACTCATGCCTTTTGCTTAAATGGTGTAAATCCGTTCAGTAGTTCCTGAGAAAATTAGAGTTAAAAAGATAGATATATCTGGGCGGAGCCTAACCACGCATCTCATCGTGAGATCTGATTGGCTGTCAGTACTTCATCCAATAAGTGTTGGCAGCCATCTTGGGACCAATATACATGATAGCACCTCATTAAAAACATTGCAGTTAATCGAAGGTTTTAAGACTTTAGTTACATTATAAATCATTTGTTGATGGTACCATACTCATTTTAGGAATTGTGGTGTGTTCTAAGGTGATTTTACCATGTGAAAAAGCCTTCTGCTGTGATATCATGAATCATGTTTGAGAGAAAACTATTTTCTCATGCTTTTCCCACAGAGGTTTGGAAGGTGATCTATAAGCTAAACTGAGAGCATATTTTCTGTAAATTCACATTATCTTCCTCAGTCATGTGAGAATGAAGTCTGACATTCTCAGTAAAACATGTACATCCAACAAGGGCAGAGACTGTCAGTTGATTCCTTTGTGTTCTACTGCAGCTTCCCAGAGTGTTCTAAAGAACAACTAGAGCGCTAAAAGTCCTACTTATGACAAACGTATGGCACACCTGAAGCCATCTTGATTGGAATAAAGTGGTAACTCTTAAAACATTTAATTTAAAAAGGAGCAAAATGAGTGGTTTCAATTTGCCATAGAAAGTATGATTAGTGCTGCAGAAAGAAACATGCACTTTCAATACCAGCAGCAGACTTCCCTGGTGAGCAGTAGTTTTACTACAGTGATCTAATGAACAACTAGAGTGCTAACATTCTGAATTTATGGCAAATGTGTGACACATCTGAATTCCTTCTTGATGGAATCAAAGTAAAAAACTGAAAGTATTTCCTGCTGAGGAGACTGTAGTAAATAAGGAAATTAGGAAACTTCATAACAAATAAGTCTCCCAAAATGTTCAACAGAGACAAAAGAGCCCAAATGTAGCACAAATATCACCCAGATGTAGCCCAAATATAGCCCAATGACAGAATGTCCGAGAGTGTTCTAACGAACAACTAGAGCGCTAACAATCTTTCTTATGACAAAAATATGGCACACCTGAAGCCATCTTGATTGGAATAAAATGGTAACACTTAAAACATTAAATTACAAAAAATGAGGGGGCTCATTTTGCCATAGAAATTATGGTTAGTGCTGCAGAAAGAAAAATTAGGGCACATTTTGACTTCTCAAATCCTCTTCTATTTCATAAAAATATTCTGACATGCAGACTGAAACATGCACTTTGAATACCAACAGCAGACTTCCCTGTCATGTCATTTGAGATGTCATCAGTGATGTCATGAGTGATGTCACTGACCATGTCATGAGTGATGTAATATGTGATGTCATCAGCAGTGCTTTGCGGGCGCGCAAGTTATAGTTAGCTGAACTAACTATAACGGGGGAATTTCAATGGTTTTGTACGAGTGAAAAGTCCAGCTAACTATAACGACCTTGAAACCTATGGTTTCTTCAGTGAATTTCTAAGGTTTTTTAAATGCTAATTCCCAACTATAACGTGCCTGAAACCTATGGTTTTTTCAGTGAATATATATATATACACATACATATATAAAGGCATATGCATATATATGCATATATATATGTGCATATGTGTGCGTGTACAGAGAGGTAGAGAGAGGTAGAGAGGTAGAGGTGTAGAGGTAAAGGTGTAGAGGTAGAGAGGTAGAGGTAGAGAGGTAGAGGTATAGAGGTAGAGAGGTAGAGAGGTAGAGAGTAGCAGAGAGAGAGGTAGAGTGAGGTAGAGAGGTAGAGAGTGGAGAGTGAGTAAAAGAGAGTAGAGAGAGTAGCAGAGAGTGAGCAGTTGAGAGCAATAGAGTGAGTAGTAGAGAGTGAGTAGTAGAGAGTAGTAGATAGTGAGTAGTAGAGTGAGTAGTAGAGAGTAGTAGAGAGTAGTAGAGAGTGAGTAGTAGAGAGTGAGTAGTAGAGAGTGAGTAGCAGAGAGAGAGTAGTAGAGAGTAGTAGAGAGTGAGTATTAAATTGAGTAGTAGATAGTAGTAGAGAGAGAGTAGTAGAGAGTGAATAGTAGAGTGAGTAGTAGAGTGAGTAGTAGAGAGGGAGCAGTAGAGATTAGTAGAGAGTAGTAGTAGAGAGAGTAGTAGAGAGTGAGTAGTAGAGAGTGATTAGTAGAGAGAGAGTAGTAGAGAGTGAGTAGTAGAGAGTAGTAGAGAGTGAGTAGTAGAGTGAGAGTAGTAGAGAGTAGAAGAATAGTAGAGAATGAGTAGTAGAGAGTGAGTAGTAGAGAGTAGTGGAGTAGTAGAGAGTGAGTAGTAGAGAGTAGTAGAGAGTGAGTAGTAGAGTGAGTATTAGAGAGTAGTAGAGTGAGTAGTAGAGAGTAGTAGAGAGCGAGTAGAAGAGAGCAAGTAGTAGAGAGTGTGTAGTAGATAGTGAGTAGTAGAGAGTGAGTAGTAGCAAGAGTAGTAGAGAGTGAGAAGTAGAAAGAGTAGTACAGAGTAGTAGAGTAGTAGAGAGTAAGTAATAGAGTGAGTAGTAGAGAGAAGTTGAGAGCGAGTATTAGAGAGTGAGTAGTAGAGAGTGAGAAGTAGAGTAGTAGAGTGAGTAGTAGAGAGTGAGTAGTAGAGAGAGAGTAGTAGAGAGTGAGTAGCAGAGTAGTAGATAGTGAGTGGTAAAGAGTAATAGAGAGTAGTAGAGTGAGTAGTAGAGAGTAGTAGAGAGTGAGTAGTAGAGAGAGTAGTAGAGAGTAGTAGAGAGTGAGTAGTAGAGAGTGAGTAGTAGAGAGTAGTAGAGGGTGAGTAGTAGAGAGCGAGTAGTAGAGAGTGAGTAGTAGAGAGTAGTAGAGACTAAGTAGTAGAGAGTGAGTAGTAGTGAGTGAATAGCAGAGAGTGAGTAGTAGAGAGTGAGTAGTAGAGAGCAGTAGAGTGAGTAGTAGAGAGGGAGTAGTAGAGAGGGAGTAGTAGAGAGCGAGTAGTAGAGAGTGAGTAGTAGAGAGTAGTAGAGTGAGTAGTAGAAAGTGAGAAGTAGAAAGTGAATAGTAGAGGGTGAGTAGTAGAGGGTAGTAGAGAGTGAGTAGTAGAGTAGTAGAGAGTGAGTGGTAGAGAGTAGTAGAGAGTAGTAGAGTGAGTAGTAGAGAGTATTAGAGAGTGAGTAGTAGAGAGTGAGTAGAAGAGAGAGTAATAGTAGAGAGTAGTAGTGAGTAGTAGAGAGTGAGTAGTAGAGAGTGAGTAGTAGAGAGTGAGTAGGAGAGAGTAGTAGCGAGTGAGGAGTAGAGAGTGAGTAGTAGAGAGAGAGTAGTAGAGAGTAGTAGAGAGTTAGTAGCAGAGAGTGAATAGTAGAGAGTAGTAGAGAGTGAGTAGTAGAGAGTGGTAGAGAGTAGTAGAGAGAGAGTAGTAGAGAGTAGTAGAGTAGTGGAGAGTAGTCAGTCAGTGTCAGTCAGTGTCAATCAGTCAGTCAGTCAGTCAGTGTCAGTCAGTCAGTGTCAGTCAATCAGTGTCAGTCAGTGTCAGTCAGTCAGTGTCAGTCAATCAGTGTCAGTCAATCAGTGTCAGTCATTGTCAGTCAGTCAGTGTCAGTCAGTGTCAGTCAGTCAGTCAGTGTCAGTCAGTCAGTCAGTGTCAGTCAATCAGTGTCAGTCAGTGTCAGTCAGTCAGTGTCAGTCAATCAGTGTCAGTCAATCAGTGTCAGTCAATCAGTGTCAGTCATTGTCAGTCAGTCAGTGTCAGTCAGTGTCAGTGTCAGTCAATCAGTGTCAGTCAGTGTCAATCTGTCAGTGTCAGTCAGTCACTGTCAGTGTCAGCTAGAGCAACTCTGCTGACCTGATTCTCTGGCTCTAAAGCAGCTCTGCTGACCTTGTTCTCTCCTTATAAAGCAGCTCTGCTGACGTGGTTTCTCTGGCTCTACAGCAGGTCTGCTGACCTGGTTCTCTGGCTCTAGAGCAGCTCTGCTGACCTAGTTCTTAGGCTACAGAGCAACTCTGCTGATCTGGTTCTCTGGCTCTACAACAGCTCTGCTGACCTGGTTCTCTGGCTCTAAAGCAGCTCTGCTGACCCGGTTCTATGGCTCTAAAGCAGTTCTGCTGACATGGTTCTCTGGCTCTAGATCAGCTCTGCTGACCTGGTTCTCTCCCTCTGGAGCAGCTCTGCTGACCTGGTTCTCTCCTTCTAAAGCAGCTCTACTGACCTGGTTTCTCTGGCTCTACAGCGGCTCTGCTGACCTGGTTCTCTGGCTCTAGAACAGATATGCTCACCTGGTTCTTAGGCTCTAGAGCAGTTCTGCTGACCTGGTTCTCTGGTTCTAAAGCAGCTCTGCTGATCTGGTTCTATGGCTCTAAAGCAGCTCTGCTGACTTGGTTCTCTGGCTCTAGAGCAGCTCTGTGGACCTGGTTCTCTGGCTCTAAAACAGCTCTGCTAACCTGGTTCTCTGGCTCTAAAGCAGCTATGCTGGCCTAGTTCTCTGGCTCTAAAAGCAGCTCTGCTGACGTGGTTCTCTCCCTCTAAAGCAGCTCTGCTGACCTGGTTTCTCTGGCTCTACAGCAGCTCTGCTGACCTAGTTCTTAGGCTCTAGAGCAGCTTTGCTGACCTGGTTCTCTGGCTCTACAACAGCGCTGCTGACCTGGTTATCTGGCTCTAAAGCAACTCTGCTGACCTGGCTCTCTGGCTCTAGAGCAGCTCTGCTGACCTGGTCCCTTGGCTCTAAAGCAGACCTGCTGACCTGGTTCTCTCCCTCTAAAGCAGCTCTGCTGACCTGGTTCTCTCGCTCTAAAGCAGCTCTACTGACCTGGTTTGTCTGGCTCTACAGCAGCTCTGCTGACCTGGCTCTCTGGCTCTAGATCAGCACTGCTGACCTGGTTTCTCTGGCTCTACAGCAGCTCTGCTGACCTGGTTCTCGGCCTCTAGAGCAGCTCTGCTGACCTGGTTCTATGGCTCTAAAGCAGCTCTGCTTACTTGGTTCTCTGGCTCTAGAGCAGCTCTGCTGACCTGGTTCTCTTGCTCTAAAGCAGCTCTGCTGACCTGGTTCTCTGGCTCTAGAGCAGCACTGCTGACCTGGTTTCTCTGGCTCTACAGCAGCTCTGCTGACCTGGTTCTCGGCCTCTAGAGCAGCTCTGCTGACCTGGGTCTCTGGCTCTAAAGCAACTCTGCTGACCTGGTTCTCTGGCTCTAAAGCAGCTCTGCTGACTTGGTTCTATGGCTCTAAAGCAGTTCTGCTGACCTGGCTCTCTGGCTCTAGAGCAGCTCTGCTGACCTGGTCCCTTGGCTCTAATGCAGACCTGCTGACCTGGTTCTCTCCCTCTAAAGCAGCTCTGCTGACCTGGTTCTCTCGCTCTAAAGCAGCTCTACTGACCTGGTTTCTCTGGCTCTACAGCAGCTCTGCTGACCTGGTTCTCTTGCTCTAGAGCAGCACTGCTGACCTGGTTTCTCTGGCTCTACAGCAGCTCTGCTGACCTGGTTCTCGGCCTCTAGAGCAGCTCTGCTGACCTGGTTCTCTGGCTCTACAGCAGCTCTGCTGACCTGGTTCTCTCCCTCTAAATCAGCTCTGCTGACCTGGTGCTCTGACTCTAGAGCAGCTCTGCTGACCTGGTTCTCTGCCTCGAGAGCAGCTTTGCTGACCTGGTTCTCTGGCACTAGAGCAGCTCTGCTGACCTGGTTCGCTGCCTTAGAGCAGCTCTGCTGACCTGGTTCTATGGCTCTAAAGCAGCTCTGCTGACCTGGTTCTATGGTTCTAAAGCAGCTCTGCTTCCTGGTTCTCTGGCTCTAGAGCAGCTCTGCTGACCTGGTTCTCTGGCTCTAAAGCAGTTCTGCTGACCTGGTTCTCTCCCTCTGGAGCAGCTCTGCTGACCTGGTTCTCTCCTTCTAAAGCAGCTCTGCTGACCTGGTTCTCTGGCTCTAGAGCAGCTCTGCTCACCTGGTTCTTAGGCTCTAGAGCATTTCTGCTGACCTGGTTCTCTGGTTCTAAAGCAGCTCTGCTGACCTGGTTCTATGGCTCTAAAGCAGCTCTGCTTACTTGGTTCTCTGGCTCTAGAGCAGCTCTGCTGACCTGGTTCTCTTGCTCTAAAGCAGCTCTGCTGACCTGGTTCTCTGGCTCTAAAGCAGCTCTGCTGGCCTAGTTCTCTGGCTCTAAAAGCAGCTCTGCTGACCTGGTTCTCTCCCTCTAAAGCAGCTCTGCTGACCTGCTTTCTCTGGCTCTACAGCAGCTCTGCTGACCTGGTTCTCTGGCTCTAGAGCAGCTCTGCTGACCTAGTTCATAGTCTCTAGAGCAGCTTTGCTGACCTGGTTCTCTCGCTCTACAACAGTGCTGCTGACCTGGTTCTCTGGCTCTAAAGCAACTCTGCTGACCCGGTTCTATCGCTCTAAAGCAGTTCTGCTGACCCGGTTCTCTGGCTCTAGAGCAGCTCTGCTGACCTGGTCCCTTGGCTCTAAAGCAGACCTGCTGACCTGGTTCTCTCCCTCTAAAGCAGCTCTGCTGACCTGGTTCTCTCGCTCTAAAGCAGCTCTACTGACCTGGTTTCTCTGGCTCTACAGCAGCTCTGCTGACTTGGTTCTCTGGCTCTAGAGCAGCACTGCTGACCTGGTTTCTCTGGCTCTACAGCATCTCTGCTGACCTGGTGCTCTGACTCTAGAGCAGCTCTGCTGACCTGGTTCTCTGCTTCGAGAGCAGCTTTGCTGACCTGGTTCTCTGGCACTAGAGCAGCTCTGCTGACCTGGTTCTCTGCCTCTAGAGCAGCTCTGCTGACCTGGTTCTATGGCTCTAAAGCAGCTCTGCTGACCTGGTTCTATGGCTCTAAAGCAGCTCTGCTTCCTGGTTCTCTGGCTCTAAAGCAGCTCTGCTAACTTGTTTCTCTGGCTCTAGAGCAGCTCTGCTGACCTGGTTCTCTGGCTCTAAAGCAGCTCTGCTGACCTGATTTTCTGGCTCTAAAGCAGCTCTGCTGGCCTAGTTCTCTGGCTCTAAAAGCAGCTCTGCTGACCTGGTTCTCTCCCTCTAAAGCAGCTCTGCTGACCTGGTTTCTCTGGCTCTACAGCAGCTCTGCTGGCCTGGTTCTCTGGCTCTAGAGCAGCTCTGCTGACCTAGTTCTTAGGCTCTAGAGCAGCTTTGCTGACCTGGTTCTCTGGCTCTAGAACAGCGCTGCTGACCTGGTTCACTGGCTCTAAAGCAACTCTGCTGACCCGGTTCTATGGCTCTAAAGCAGCTCTGCTTACCTGGTCCCTTGGCTCTGAAGCAGACCTGCTGACCTGGTTCTCTCCCTCTAAAGCAGCTCTGCTGACCTGGTTCTCTCGCTCTAAAGCAGCTCTACTGACCTGGTTTCTCTGGCTCTACAGCAGCTCTGCTGACCTAGCTCTCTGGCTCTAGATCAGCACTGCTGACCTGGTTTCTCTGGCTCTACAGCAGCTCTGCTGACCTGGTTCTCGGCCTCTAGAGCAGCTCTGCTGACCTGGGTCTCTGGTTTTAAAGCAGCTCTGCTGACCTGGTTCTATGGCTCTAAAGCAGCTCTGCTTACTTGGTTCTCTGGCTCTAGAGCAGCTCTGCTGACCTGGTTCTCTTGCTCTAAAGCAGCTCTGCTGACCTGGTTCTCTGGCTCTAGAGCAGCACTGCTGACCTGGTTTCTCTGGCTCTACAGCAGCTCTGCTGACCTGGTTCTCTGGCTCTAGAGCAGCACTGCTGACCTAGTTTCTCTGGCTCTACAGCAGCTCTGCTGACCTGGTTCTCTGGCTCTAGAGCAGCACTGCTGACCTGGTTTCTCTGGCTCTACAGCAGCTCTGCTGACCTGGTTCTCGGCCTCTAGAGCAGCTCTGCTGACCTGGGTCTCTGGCTCTAAAGCAACTCTGCTGACCTGGTTCTCTGGCTCTAAAGCAGCTCTGCTGACTTGGTTCTATGGCTCTAAAGCAGTTCTGCTGACCTGGCTCTCTGGCTCTAGAGCAGCTCTGCTGACCTGGTCCCTTGGCTCTAAAGCAGACCTGCTGACCTGGTTCTCTCCCTCTAAAGCAGCTCTGCTGACCTGGTTCTCTCGCTCTAAAGCAGCTCTACTGACCTGGTTTCTCTGGCTCTACAGCAGCTCTGCTGACCTGGCTCTCTGGCTCTAGATCAGCACTGCTGACCTGGTTTCTCTGGCTCTACAGCAGCTCTGCTGACCTGGTTCTCGGCCTCTAGAGCAGCTCTGCTGACCTGGGTCTCTGGTTCTAAAGCAGCTCTGCTGACCTGGTTCTATGGCTCTAAAGCAGCTCTGCTTACTTGGTTCTCTGGCTCTAGAGCAGCTCTGCTGACCTGGTTCTCTTGCTCTAAAGCAGCTCTGCTGACCTGGTTCTCTGGCTCTAGAGCAGCACTGCTGACCTTGTTTCTCTGGCTCTACAGCAGCTCTGCTGACCTGGTTCTCGGCCTCTAGAGCAGCTCTGCTGACCTGGGTCTCTGGCTCTAAAGCAACTCTGCTAACCTGGTTCTCTGGCTCTAAAGCAGCTCTGCTGACTTGGTTCTATGGCTCTAAAGCAGTTCTGCTGACCTGGCTCTATGGCTCCAGAGCAGCTCTGCTGACCTGGTCCCTTGGCTCTAAAGCAGACCTGCTGACCTGGTTCTCTCCCTCTAAAGCAGCTCTGCTGACCTGGTTCTCTCGCTCTAAAGCAGCTCTACTGACCTGGTTTCTCTGGCTCTACAGCAGCTCTGCTGACCTGGTTCTCTGGCTCTAGAGCTGCACTGCTGACCTGGTTTCTCTGGCTCTACAGCAGCTCTGCTGACCTGGTTCTCGGCCTCTAGAGCAGCTCTGCTGACCTGGTTCTCTGGCTCTACAGCAGCTCTGCTGACCTGGTTCTCTCCCTCTAAATCAGCTCTGCTGACCTGGTGCTCTGACTCTAGAGCAGCACTGCTGACCTGGTTCTCTGCCTCGAGAGCAGCTTTGCTGACTTGGTTCTCTGGCACTAGAGCAGCTCTGCTGACCTGGTTCGCTGCCTTAGAGCAGCTCTGCTGACCTGGTTCTATGGCTCTAAAGCAGCTCTGCTGACCTGGTTCTATGGTTCTAAAGCAGCTCTGCATCCTGGTTCTCTGGCTCTAGAGCAGCTCTGCTGACCTGGTTCTCTGGCTCTAAAGCAGTTCTACTGACCTGGTTCTCTCCCTCTGGAGCAGCTCTGCTGACCTGGTTCTCTCCTTCTAAAGCAGCTCTGCTGACCTGGTTCTCTGGCTCTAGAGCAGCTCTGCTCACCTGGTTCTTAGGCTCTAGAGCATTTCTGCTGACCTGGTTCTCTGGTTCTAAAGCAGCTCTGCTGACCTGGTTCTATGGCTCTAAAGCAGCTCTGCTTACTTGGTTCTTTGGCTCTAGAGCAGCTCTGCTGACCTGGTTCTCTTGCTCTAAAGCAGCTCTGCTGACCTGGTTCTCTGGCTCTAAAGCAGCTCTGCTGGCCTAGTTCTCTGGCTCTAAAAGCATCTCTGCTGACCTGGTTCTCTCCCTCTAAAGCAGCTCTGCTGACCTGGTTTCTCTGGCTCTACAGCAGCTCTGCTGACCTGGTTCTCTGGCTCTAGAGCAGCTCTGCTGACCTAGTTCTTAGGCTCTAGAGCAGCTTTGCTGACCTGGTTCTCTCGCTCTACAACAGTGCTGCTGACCTGGTTCTCTGTCTCTAAAGCAACTCTGCTGACCCGGTTCTATCGCTCTAAAGCAGTTCTGCTGACCTGGTTCTCTGGCTCTAGAGCAGCTCTGCTGACCTGGTCCCTTGGCTCTAAAGCAGACCTGCTGACTTGGTTCTCTCCCTCTAAAGCAGCTCTGCTGACCTGGTTCTCTCGCTCTAAAGCAGCTCTACTGACCTGGTTTCTCTGGCTCTACAGCAGCTCTGCTGACTTGGTTCTCTGGCTCTAGAGCAGCACTGCTGACCTGGTTTCTCTAGTTAAGTATACAGGGGTAACCCTATAACCCGAGGAACCTGGGCCTCTTAGATATATGTGAACAATGGTTCCGTAGGGAAGATAATATTTACAACAAAGAAAAATCAATTAAACATAAACACAGCAATCGATGATCTAGAAAGCAATTAATCTTAAAGGATGATTAATATTTCAAAAAACGTCACAATTTATTTTTTAGTATTTCATTTGAATTTTAAATCATTCATCAACTCCTTTAGACATGTATAAAAAATGAAAAGGGCTGTATATACAATGATATTTACAAAACAACGACGCAGTGACAACGTGAATAAAGTGACTCTGTGTGATTGTGAAAAAGTGAATATGTACAGTAACAAATATAGTACAAAGAAAGTTTTTTACACGAAGAGTCCTTGGCTAAATTATAGATAGGTAATGGGCCTTGTATGGCACAAGTCCTGTAATCTGTATGTACAAGGAATTCCAATTCGTGCAGGACTATGAAACCGTCAACGTTTCGACCCTGTGTCGACCAGTTGTTCTATACGGTCATGTCGGGTCTTCTTCAGGACATTGGGAATGTATAACAGCCTGCATAAAATAGATATAGATCAATATCTCTGCTGTGTTACAAATAAAAGGGGGGAAGGAATAAGTTTCCCATAAACTCACCCAATTAAAGGCGAAAGGACGGATGTCCGACTGTATGGCGTGATTACTGCTCAGTGCCAGTCAGAGGAGAGTACCTATTGACATATGTGTCCATTAGTACTCAAAATTAAAACGTCAGTCTAATTTCAGAACCATATGGGACATGTAAAAATGATTTTTACCAGTATCGTAGGAAGTCTATATTCTTCTTCGCCTAGTCATCTACTCGTTAGCTTCGTATATCATTCTGATTAGCGTGTCCGCTGTGAATCACTGTAAATATGAACGCAAATAAGGGTATTCAGAATAATGATTGTAGAGTAAAATTAGTCGCCATTAGAGCTAAGTGGTCCATGTGGTAGCTCACCTGATTTAAGGATAATTTATTTAGCGCTGCTGGGGTCAAGGTCATCAGGGTATCAATTCAGCTAGAATAAACCATAAATGAGCCCTCATTAAATATTTGAATGGTGTAATTCGTAAGTGTTTAAAAACCTTCTAAAATATTGAATCACAGTATGTTCCGATTCATAAAAAGTGCAACCCTATTTAAGCAAGAGTCCCATGATGGCGATATATCAAAAAATATATACTCATAAGAGCAACTATGATCTGTGCGTGCTCATTATGTATATTCATTAAATATTTGACAAATGTGAATCGTAAACCTTTAGAAACCTTCTCAACTACTGAGTCACAGTATGTTCAGATTCGATTCAAACAAGAGTCCCATATTGGCGATATATCAAGAATACACGCTCATAGCAGCAACTATGATCTGTGCGTGTTTCAACTAGTGTTACGATTCCCCTCCCAGAGGCTAAGACATGTTACTCAATGGAAGAAAGATTATTAGGACGTCAGCGAAACAAGAGACCTACAAGACAGTTAAATATACTAATTACTTGTTTGTAGTACAAACGTTACTACGCGCGCCATCCGCGGCGCGCCCCACGTCATGCGAATAAACAAGATCGAATATATTTAGCAATCGTTGCTTCACGCACTTATAAGTGTCAAACGATGCATTTCGGAGAATTCCCTTACCTGATGTATAAGTTATATTCTCCTAGTTTCGCGAAGTCCGTCTGAAGCACGCCACCAGCCAGAGTGAGGGGCGTGCAGCAGCTAAATAGTAGCTGCTGTGGATATAGAAATAGGACTGGCGGCGATGTAGGTTACAATATGTTAAGTATCTAATTGTTTGCCATTTTAACTTTCAAAATATTAAGGTAGATGGATAAATGAAGTGGATACCACAATTATCAAATTCCGAACTGGCTGGATCGCGTGCGATGTTGGAGGTTCGTACCGCATAGTTCTGCCTAGCGTTCCAATGCGCTAAAGAATCATAGACGCGTGACATTTAGACAAGGATTAAACAAAAATTAATTAACCTATAGGCATTTGAATACCATATAGGTGAATTCACAATGCTTAAAACCACAAAAACAGAGCGTGTTTTGAAAGTTTGGGAACAATAAATAACCCATATCATTAGATTTTGCCATCTTCTGTGTCCAAGAGCGGTTGTTCCAAAAGAAGTCAGAGGTCATGAATACAGTTTAGCCAAAGCGATTTTGGACCTCTAGAGCAAACCAAATATGTGTATGATAGCATTTGGTGGCATTATAATTGCTCTTAACTAAATTGCATTTCATATGACATGTAAGGTCATGGATACAGTTTAGCCTAAGCAATTTTTGGACCAATAGAGCAAACCAAATATATGTATGATGGCATTTGGTGGCATTGTAATTACTCCTACAGACATTGCATTTCATATAACATGTAAGTGACATAGAAAGACTGTCAATGTATATGCGTTTTTGGCATTTCATCGCACCTTGATGATGGGACAAAAATTGTTAGATGTAGCATATATCTTTGGAATGCTGTCAAAAGAAGCGTATCAGTAACAATGACATGGACCATATTGTGTACAGTTTGTTTCATACAGCATAGCCGTAGTGTGCATAATGATGTCCAAACATGTATATTTCAACAATTGTTGATCAAATCTTTACAGTGAATATGAACTTAGCCTGTGGATAGTTATCAAAGTTCCACGAGGCTTAACGCAGATAGATCAAGTGGTAATGTAAAATTACCTGAAACATAACATTCCCAGTTGTTTGTTAGTCTCCTCATTTTCGTTGAGCCCTGTCTTCACAGAATCTAGGGAGTGAATCCATCTGCACTCCTTATAGTTGAGCAAGGAATGAATATTGCCGCCTCTCGGGTGCAGTCGTACCCTTTCAATTACTGTCCATCTCATACTGTCTGGTGGATGGTTAAAGCTCAAGAAATGGTCAACTAGAGGTGCACCTTGCGTTCTGCATTTGACCCTGCTCATATGTTGGAGAATTCTACATTTGATTTTTTGTGTGGTTTGCCCCACATCAACTTTATCGCATGGACAATAAATTGCATAAATAACGTTATTACTATTGCAATTAGTAAATGTAGGACGTGTAAAGTTCTTTGAGCCATACACAAAAAGCATACCCTCTATCGATGAGTCACAGGCCTTGCAGTTGACACATTTTTTGTGACCCAAGACGGGTGGCAATGATAGTTGGGAACGTAAGTCTGGTTTGGGGGGACCATGAAGGTAGGCACTGACTACTGTATCTTTTATACTCTTGCCACGTTTGAAGGCAAATAGTGGTAATTCCGTAGTTCCAATTTCTGTGGCTACCAGATTCCAGTATTTAGCAATAGTTTTTTTAATGGATTGGCTATCTGGATTAAAGGTGGTGACACAGACTATTCTGTCACTCGTCTTCTCACTTTTTTTAGGCTCCAGTAGTGATTCCCGTGGGCAGTACCAGGCTCTCTTTTTAGCCCGTTTCAGGAGGACGTTAGGGTAACCTCTATCTCTTAGCCTTTTTGTGAGAACAGTTGCTTCCATAAAGTAATCAGCTCTCAATGTGCAGTTGCGGCGCAGTCTGAGAAACTGCCCATAGGGCAGATTATCTCGAAGGCTGCGGGGATGGTTCGAATTGTAGCTAAGAAGAGCCTTTCTCTCAATAGGTTTTCTGTACAATCCAGTGTAGAGTACCCTATCTGCCGTTTTCACATCGAGGTCTAAGAAGCTTATGGTTTCATTGTTTTCACTCATCGTAAATTTAATGTCGTTGGATCTTCCATTTAGCCAGTCAAAAAACGACTTGAGGGTCGTGGTTGAACCGGTCCAAATCATAAAGACATCATCAATATATCTTTTCCATATATTAATGCTATCTCTGTAAGGATTATTTTCTCCATAGAGAAAGGTCCATTCAAAATGGTTCATGTAAAGGTTTGCCAGGGACGGCGCATAGCTTGCGCCCATGGCAACGCCTTTGCATTGAAGAAAGTATTGATTATGGAACACAAAGTAGTTTTTTGTCATTGCGATGTTCAACATGGCTATTAAAAAATCTGTAGGGATTCTATGTGGAGCGGGTCTTGTATTGAGTACTTCTTGTATTACAGACAGAGCCTCTTTTTGTGGTATGCTCGTGTATAAGGAAGAAACGTCCAAAGTTACTAAAAGTTGTTTCTCCTTATCAAATGGATGGTCCTCTATGAACTGGATCATTTGGGTTGAATCCCGAACATATGATTTAGTGGCAATCACAAATGGCTGAAGAAAGTAATCAATATATTGATTCAAAGGTTCCAGTATGGAGCCACAGCCCGATACGATTGGACGTCCCGGTGGTTTGTCAAGGTTCTTATGGACTTTCGGCAGAGTATAAATTGTTGGAATTCTGGGATTAGTCTGGGTGAGAAATTTGGACTCTGGGATACTAAGGAAACCTGAATCAAGTGCTTGTGTTAGTAAGGAGTCAATCAGAATTTTTATTTCGGGGGTAGGATCCTTTGTGATTAGTTGGTAACTATCACGGTCATTAAGTTGTCTTTGAATTTCATCTACATAATCACTCCGATTTTGTATTATGATTGAGCCTCCTTTATCAGCAGCTTTGATAATTATTTGGTCGTTGTTCTTTAGGGATTGTAGGGCCAGTTTTTCTCCCAAAGAGATATTATACGGGACAAATCTAGGTTTGTCCAATATGGACAAAACTTCATGTGTAACAATTTGTTCAAAAGCTACAATTTTCTGGCTCATAGTCTGTATACCCGGTGTAAAAACAGAATTGGGTTTGAAAGGTGTTGCTGCAATAGACCGAATAAAAGGTTCTCTATGTGCATAGAAGTACTTTAGTCTGACCTTCCTGAAAAATTGCATCAATTCAAGTTTTACCATAAAAGGATCTGTTCTCTGAGTGGGCACGAAAGATAGCCCTTTAGATAGAATAGTATTCTCTTCTTGTGACAAAATATGGTTGGAGAGATTAATGATGGGATTACTCTCGTTTAAAGCCGCCGATTCAATTTGGATGTTATTGGAAATGAGGGCATTTCTAGTGTCAACCTCTCTAAGAGAAACATTTGTCGGTAGTAAGGTCATATTTGAATTTTCCGTAATTAGAATGTCAGACATTGTATCGGGGGATGTTGGTATTACCACCGATATGTCTGGCGTCTTGTTGAGATTTCCCCATGGTTCACCTGGTCGTAAAATCTCACTTGTTGATTGCCTCGTTGGGGTGGGGGATTCTGATTTCCCCTTTGGGTGTGGGCCTGTTGGTTCCCGCCCCTGCCGCGATACCAACCTCTCTGTCTCTGGAACCCTCTCCCTCTGTTGGAACTCCATGGCGCGTCCCCTAAAAAAGACTGTTGTTGAGGGCCTTGTGGTCTTGATGCTGTGCTTGTCGAAGCTAGCTCACTTTCACCTTCGGAATTACTCCCAAAGGAGGAATTCGACAAGGTGGTGAACCTTCGTGGACCCTGTCTGCTGCGGTTCGTGTAAAAGCCTTGGTTATCCTGCTGGTAGTAATCGTCTGAAATGTAAGGATATGTTATCTTTTTGTCATAATTCTGTATATCCTTCTGTAATTTATCTGACTTTCTTTGTAATGTGAAGATATGGAATTCGGCGAGTGTTTTCTCAGCCTTTTCCAATGCTTCTTTAGCGTTTGTTAAAGTACTATCCCCCACTATTTCTCTTTTTAAATCATTGATTTCTTGGATAAGTTTTTTCGAATATTCCAAAGCCGTCTCAACTCCAAGTACCATCCAGTATCTTGAACAGTTATTCGAAATAAAACTAAAACCTTCTCTAAATTTGGGAATATCAATGAAAATCGCGGGTTCGTTTCGAACTTGGAGACCCTTAGGAATAATATTGGCCTGTAAGTATTTAGTCAGAAAATGTCCATGTAGTCTAGTTCGTACCAGCTTCTTTTCAAGACGTTCTAATTTTGTCAATTTATCATTTAGTGTAGTATTGATGGCTGATAACTCTACTCCAAAGGAATTTGATACTCCTTGTTCAGCTATTAGTTTCGCTATATATTCTTCAGTATAAGAAAGAGTATCTGACATAGTTTATTTCTAAATGAATTTGCAGAAAAAACCCTCGACCTGGTTTCTCTGGCTCTACAGCAGCTCTGCTGACCTGGTTCTCGGCCTCTAAAGCAGCTCTGCTGACCTGGGTCTCTGGCTCTAAAGCAGCTCTGCTGACCTGGTTCTCTGGCTCTAAAGCAGCTCTGCTGACCTGGTTCTCTCCCTCTAAATCAGCTCTGCTGACCTGGTGCTCTGACTCTAGAGCTGCTCTGCTGACCTGGTTCTCTGCTTCGAGAGCAGCTTTGCTGACCTGGTTCTCTGGCACTAGAGCAGCTCTGCTGACCTGGTTCTCTGCCTCTAGAGCAGCTCTGCTGACCTGGTTCTATGGCTCTAAAGCAGATCTGCTGACCTGGTTCTATGGCTCTAAAGCAGCTCTGCTTCCTGGTTCTCTGGCTCTAAAGCAGCTCTGCTGACTTGTTTCTCTGGCTCTAGAGCAGCTCTGCTGACCTGGTTCTCTGGCTCTAAAGCAGCTCTGCTGACCTGATTCTCTGGCTCTAAAGCAGCTCTGCTGGCCTAGTTCTCTGGCTCTAAAAGCAGCTCTGCTGACCTGGTTCTCTCCCTCTAAAGCAGCTCTGCTGACCTGGTTTCTCTGGCTCTACAGCAGCTCTGCTGGCCTGGTTCTCTGGCTCTAGAGCAGCTCTGCTGACCTAGTTCTTAGGCTCTAGAGCAGGTTTGCTGACCTGGTTCTCTGGCTCTAGAACAGCGCTGCTGACCTGGTTCTCTGTCTCTAAAGCAACTCTGCTGACCCGGTTCTATGGCTCTAAAGCAGTTCTGCTGACCTGGTTCTCTGGCTCTAGAGCAGCTCTGCTTACCTGGTCCCTTGGCTCTGAAGCAGACCTGCTGACCTGGTTCTCTCCCTCTAAAGCAGCTCTGCTGACCTGGTTTTCTCGCTCTAAAGCAGTTCTGCTGACCTGGTTCTCTGGCTCTACATCAGCTCTGCTGACATGGTGCTCTGGCTCTAGAGCAGCTCTGCTGACCTGGTTCTCTTCCTCGAGAGCAGCTTTGCTGACCTGGTTTCTCTGGCTCTACAGCAGCTCTGCTGACCTGGTTCTCGGCCTCTAGAGCAGCTCTGCTGACCTGGGTCTCTGGTTCTAAAGCAGCTCTGCTGACCTGGTTCTATGGCTCTAAAGCAGCTCTGCTTACTTGGTTCTCTGGCTCTAGAGCAGCTCTGCTGACCTGGTTCTCTCGCTCTAAAGCAGCTCTGCTGACCTGGTTCTCTGGCTCTAGAGCAGCACTGCTGACCTGGTTTCTCTGGCTCTACAGCAGCTCTGCTGACCTGGTTCTCTGGCTCTAGAGCAGCACTGCTGACCTGGTTTCTCTGGCTCTACAGCAGCTCTGCTGACCTGGTTCTCGGCCTCTAGAGCAGCTCTGCTGACCTGGGTCTCTGGCTCTAAAGCAACTCTGCTGACCTGGTTCTCTGGCTCTAAAGCAGCTCTGCTGACTTGGTTCTATGGCCCTAAAGCAGTTCTGCTGACCTGGCTCTCTGGCTCTAGAGCAGCTCTGCTGACCTGGTCCCTTGGCTCTAAAGCAGACCTGCTGACCTGGTTCTCTCCCTCTAAAGCAGCTCTGCTGACCTGGTTCTCTCGCTCTAAAGCAGCTCTACTGACCTGGTTTCTCTGGCTCTACAGACGCTCTGCTGACCTGGCTCTCTGGCTCTAGATCAGCACTGCTGACCTGGTTTTTCTGGCTCTACAGCAGCTCTGCTGACCTGGTTCTCGGCCTCTAGAGCAGCTCTGCTGACCTGGGTCTCTGGTTCTAAAGCAGCTCTGCTGACCTGGTTGTATGGCTCTAAAGCAGCTCTGCTTACTTGGTTCTCTGGCTCTAGAGCAGCTCTGATGACCTGGTTCTCTTGCTCTAAAGCAGCTCTGCTGACCTGGTTCTCTGGCTCTAGAGCAGCACTGCTGACCTGGTTTCTCTGGCTCTACAGCAGCTCTGCTGACCTGGTTCTCGGCCTCTAGAGCAGCTCTGCTGACCTGGGTCTCTGGCTCTAAAGCAACTCTGCTGACCTGGTTCTCTGGCTCTAAAGCAGTTCTGCTGACCTGGCTCTCTGGCTCTAGAGCAGCTCTGCTGACCTGGTCCCTTGGCTCTAAAGCAGACCTGCTGACCTGGTTCTCTCCCTCTAAAGCAGCTCTGCTGACCTGGTTCTCTCGCTCTAAAGCAGCTCTACTGACCTGGTTTCTCTGGCTCTACAGCAGCTCTGCTGACCTGGTTCTCTGGCTCTAGAGCAGCACTGCTGACCTGGTTTCTCTGGCTCTACAGCAGCTCTGCTGACCTGGTTCTCGGCCTCTAGAGCAGCTCTGCTGACCTGGTTCTCTGGCTCTACAGCAGCTCTGCTGACCTGGTTCTCTCCCTCTAAATAAGCTCTGCTGACCTGGTTTCTCTGGCTCTACAGCAGCTCTGCTGACCTGGTTCTCGGCCTCTAGAGCAGCTCTGCTGACCTGGTTCTCTGGCTCTACAGCAGCTCTGCTGACCTGGTTCTCTCCCTCTAAATAAGCTCTGCTGACCTGGTGCTCTGACTCTAGAGCAGCTCTGCTGACCTGGTTCTCTGCCTCGAGAGCAGCTTTGCTGACTTGGTTCTCTGGCACTAGAGCAGCTCTGCTGACCTGGTTCGCTGCCTTAGAGCAGCTCTGCTGACCTGGTTCTATGGCTCAAAAGCAGCTCTGCTGACCTGGTTCTATGGTTCTAAAGCAGCTCTGCTTCCTGGTTCTCTGGCTCTAGAGCAGCTCTGCTGACCTGGTTCTCTGGCTCTAAAGCAGTTCTGCTGACCTGGTTATCTCCCTCTGGAGCAGCTCTGCTGACCTGGTTCTCTCCTTCTAAAGCAGCGCTGCTGACCTGGTTCTCTGGCTCTAGAGCAGCTCTGCTCACCTGGTTCTTAGGCTCTAGAGCATTTCTGCTGACCTGGTTCTCTGGTTCTAAAGCAGCTCTGCTGACCTGGTTCTATGGCTCTAAAGCAGCTCTGCTTACTTGGTTCTCTGGCTCTAGAGCAGCTCTGCTGACCTGGTTCTCTTGCTCTAAAGCAGCTCTGCTGACCTGGTTCTCTGGCTCTAAAGCAGCTCTGCTGGCCTAGTTCTCTGGCTCTAAAAGCAGCTCTGCTGACCTGGTTCTCTCCCTCTAAAGCAGCTCTGCTGACCTGGTTTCTCTGGCTCTACAGCAGCTCTGCTGACCTAGTTCTTAGGCTCTAGAGCAGCTTTGCTGACCTGGTTCTCTCGCTCTACAACAGTGCTGCTGACCTGGTTCTCTGGCTCTAAAGCAACTCTGCTGACCTGGTTCTATCGCTCTAAAGCAGTTCTGCTGACCTGGTTCTCTGGCTCTAGAGCAGCTCTGCTGACCTGGTCCCTTGGCTCTAAAGCAGACCTGCTGACTTGGTTCTCTCCCTCTAAAGCAGCTCTGCTGACCTGGTTCTCTCGCTCTAAAGCAGCTCTACTGACCTGGTTTCTCTGGCTCTACAGCAGCTCTGCTGACTTGGTTCTCTGGCTCTAGAGCAGCACTGCTGACCTGGTTTCTCTGGCTCTACAGCAGCTCTGCTGACCTGGTTCTCGGCCTCTAAAGCAGCTCTGCTGACCTGGGTCTCTGGCTCTAAAGCAGCTCTGCTGACCTGGTTCTCTGGCTCTAAAGCAGCTCTGCTGACCTGGTTCTCTCCCTCTAAATCAGCTCTGCTGACCTGGTGCTCTGACTCTAGAGCAGCTCTGCTGACCTGGTTCTCTGCTTCGAGAGCAGCTTTGCTGACCTGGTTCTCTGGCACTAGAGCAGCTCTGCTGACCTGGTTCTCTGCCTCTAGAGCAGCTCTGCTGACCTGGTTCTATGGCTCTAAAGCAGCTCTGCTGACCTGGTTCTATGGCTCTAAAGCAGCTCTGCTTCCTGGTTCTCTGGCTCTAAAGCAGCTCTGCTGACTTGTTTCTCTGGCTCTAGAGCAGCTCAGCTGGCCTGGTTCTCTGGCTCTAAAGCAGCTCTGCTGACCTGATTCTCTGGCTCTAAAGCAGCTCTGCTGGCCTAGTTCTCTGGCTCTAAAAGCAGCTCTGCTGACCTGGTTCTCTCCCTCTAAAGCAGCTCTGCTGACCTGGTTTCTCTGGCTCTACAGCAGCTCTGCTGGCCTGGTTCTCTGGCTCTAGAGCAGCTCTGCTGACCTAGTTCTTAGGCTCTAGAGCAGTTTGCTGACCTGGTTCTCTGGCTCTAGAACAGCGCTGCTGACCTGGTTCTCTGGCTCTAAAGCAACTCTGCTGACCCGGTTCTATGGCTCTAAAGCAGTTCTGCTGACCTGGTTCTCTGGCTCTAGAGCAGCTCTGCTTACCTGGTCCCTTGGCTCTGAAGCAGACCTGCTGACCTGGTTCTCTCCCTCTAAAGCAGCTCTGCTGACCTGGTTTTCTCGCTCTAAAGCAGTTCTGCTGACCTGGTTCTCTGGCTCTACATCAGCTCTGCTGACCTGGTGCTCTGGCTCTAGAGCAGCTCTGCTGACCTGGTTCTCTTCCTCGAGAGCAGCTTTGCTGACCTGGTTTCTCTGGCTCTACAGCAGCTCTGCTGACCTGGTTCTCGGCCTCTAGAGCAGCTCTGCTGACCTGGGTCTCTGGTTCTAAAGAAGCTCTGCTGACCTGGTTCTATGGCTCTAGAGCAGCTCTGCTGACCTGGTTCCCTTGCTCTAAAGCAGCTCTGCTGACCTGGTTCTCTGGCTCTAGAGCAGCACTGCTGACCTGGTTTCTCTGGCTCTATAGCAGCTCTGCTGACCTGGTTCTCTGGCTCTAGAGCAGCACTGCTGACCTGGTTTCTCTGGCTCTACAGCAGCTCTGCTGACCTGGTTCTCGGCCTCTAGAGCAGCTCTGCTCACCTGGGTCTCTGGTTCTAAAGCAGCTCTGCTGACCTGGTTCTATGGCTCTAAAGCAGCTCTGCTTACTTGGTTCTCTGGCTCTAGAGCAGCTCTGCTGACCTGGTTCTCTTGCTCTAAAGCAGCTCTGCTGACCTGGTTCTCTGGCTCTAGAGCAGCACTGCTGACCTGGTTTCTCTGGCTCTACAGCAGCTCTGCTGACCTGGTTCTCGGCCTCTAGAGCAGCTCTGCTGACCTGGGTCTCTGGCTCTAAAGCAACTCTGCTGACCTGGTTCTCTGGCTCTAAAGCAGCTCTGCTGACTTGGTTCTATGGCTCTAAAGCAGTTCTGCTAACCTGGCTCTCTGGCTCTAGAGCAGCTCTGCTGACCTGGTCCCTTGGCTCTAAAGCAGACCTGCTGACCTGGTTCTCTCCCTCTAAAGCAGCTCTGCTGACCTGGTTCTCTCGCTCTAAATCAGCTCTACTGACCTGGTTTCTCTGGCTCTACAGCAGCTCTGCTGACCTGGTTCTCTGGCTCTAGAGCAGCACTGCTGACCTGGTTTCTCTGGCTCTACAGCAGCTCTGCTGACCTTGTTCTCGGCCTCTAGAGCAGCTCTGCTGACCTGGTTCTCTGGCTCTACAGCAGCTCTGCTGACCTGGTTCTCTCCCTCTAAATCAGCTCTGCTGACCTGGTGCTCTGACTCTAGAGCAGCTCTGCTGACCTGGTTCTCTGCCTCGAGAGCAGCTTTGCTGACTTGGTTCTCTGGCACTAGAGCAGCTCTGCTGACCTGGTTCGCTGCCTTAGAGCAGCTCTGCTGACCTGGTTCTATGGCTCTAAAGCAGCTCTGCTGACCTGGTTCTATGGTTCTAAAGCAGCTCTGCTTCCTGGTTCTTTGGCTCTAGAGCAGCTCTGCTGACCTGGTTCTCTGGCTCTAAAGCAGTTCTGCTGACCTGGTTCTCTCCCTCTGGAGCAGCTCTGCTGACCTGGTTCTCTCCTTCTAAAGCAGCTCTGCTGACCTGGTTCTCTGGCTCTAGAGCAGCTCTGCTCACCTGGTTCTTAGGCTCTAGAGCATTTCTGCTGACCTGGTTCTCTGGTTCTAAAGCAGCTCTGCTGACCTGGTTCTATGGCTCTAAAGCAGCTCTGCTTACTTGGTTCTCTGGCTCTAGAGCAGCTCTGCTGACCTGGTTCTCTTGCTCTAAAGCAGCTCTGCTGACCTGGTTCTCTGGCTCTAAAGCAGCTCTGCTGGCCTAGTTCTCTGGCTCTAAAAGCATCTCTGCTGACCTGGTTCTCTCCCTCTAAAGCAGCTCTGCTGACCTCGTTTCTCTGGCTCTACAGCAGCTCTGCTGACCTGGTTCTCTGGCTCTAGAGCAGCTCTGCTGACCTAGTTCTTAGGCTCTAGAGCAGCTTTGCTGACCTGGTTCTCTCGCTCTACAACAGTGCTGCTGACCTGGTTCTCTGGCTCTAAAGCAACTCTGCTGACCCGGTTCTATCGCTCTAAAGCAGTTCTGCTGACCTGGTTCTCTGGCTCTAGAGCAGCTCTGCTGACCTGGTCCCTTGGCTCTAAAGCAGACCTGCTGACTTGGTTCTCTCCCTCTAAAGCAGCTCTGCTGACCTGGTTCTCTCGCTCTAAAGCAGCTCTACTGACCTGGTTTCTCTGGCTCTACAGCAGCTCTGCTGACTTGGTTCTCTGGCTCTAGAGCAGCACTGCTGACCTGGTTTCTCTGGCTCTACAGCAGCTCTGCTGACCTGGTTCTCGGCCTCTAAAGCAGCTCTGCTGACCTGTGTCTCTGGCTCTAAAGCAGCTCTGCTGACCTGGTTCTCTGGCTCTAAAGCAGCTTTGCTGACCTGGTTCTCTGGCTCTAGAGCAGCTCTGCTGACCTGGTTCTCTGCCTCTAGAGCAGCTCTGCTGACCTGGTTCTATGGCTCTAAAGCAGCTCTGCTGACCTGGTTCTATGGCTCTAAAGCAGCTCTGCTTCCTGGTTCTCTGGCTCTAAAGCAGCTCTGCTCACTTGTTTCTCTGGCTCTAGAGCAGCTCTGCTGACCTGGTTCTCTGGCTCTAAAGCAGCTCTGCTGGCCTAGTTCTCTGGCTCTAAAAGCAGCTCTGCTGACCTGGTTCTCTCCCTCTAGAGCAGCTCTGCTGACCTGGTTTCTCTGGCTCTACAGCAGCTCTGCTGGCCTGGTTCTCTGGCTCTAGAGCAGCTCTGCTGACCTAGTTCTTAGGCTCTAGAGCAGCTTTGCTGACCTGGTTCTCTGGCTCTAGAACAGCGCTGCTGACCTGGTTCTCTGGCTCTAAAGCAACTCTGCTGACCCGGTTCTATGGCTCTAAAGCAGTTTTGTTGACCTGGTTCTCTGGCTCTAGAGCAGCTCTGCTTACCTGGTCCCTTGGCTCTGAAGCAGACCTGCTGACCTGGTTCTCTCCCTCTAAAGCAGCTCTGCTGACCTGGTTTTCTCGCTCTAAAGCAGTTCTGCTGACCTGGTTCTCTGGCTCTACATCAGCTCTGCTGACCTGGTGCTCTGGCTCTAGGGCAGCTCTGCTGACCTGGTTCTCTTCCTCGAGAGCAGCTTTGCTGACCTGGTTCTCTGGCTCTAGAGCAGCTCTGCTGGCCTGGTTCTCTGCCTCTAGAGCAGCTCTGCTGAACTGGTTCCATGGCTCTAAAGCAGATCACTTGTCCTGGTTCTATGGCTCTAAAGCAGCTCTGCTTACTTGGTTCTCTGGCTCTAGAGCAGCTCTGCTGACCTGGTTCTCTTGCTCTAAAGCAGCTCTGCTGACCTGGTTCTCTGGCTCTAGAGCAGCACTGCTGACCTGGTTTCTCTGGCTCTACAGCAGCTCTGCTGACCTGGTTCTCGGCCTCTAAAGCAGCTCTGCTGACCTGTGTCTCTGGCTCTAAAGCAGCTCTGCTGACCTGGTTCTCTGGCTCTAAAGCAGCTTTGCTGACCTGGTTCTCTGGCTCTAGAGCAGCTCTGCTGACCTGGTTCTCTGCCTCTAGAGCAGCTCTGCTGACCTGGTTCTATGGCTCTAAAGCAGCTCTGCTGACCTGGTTCTATGGCTCTAAAGCAGCTCTGCTTCCTGGTTCTCTGGCTCTAAAGCAGCTCTGCTCACTTGTTTCTCTGGCTCTAGAGCAGCTCTGCTGACCTGGTTCTCTGGCTCTAAAGCAGCTCTGCTGGCCTAGTTCTCTGGCTCTAAAAGCAGCTCTGCTGACCTGGTTCTCTCCCTCTAGAGCAGCTCTGCTGACCTGGTTTCTCTGGCTCTACAGCAGCTCTGCTGGCCTGGTTCTCTGGCTCTAGAGCAGCTCTGCTGACCTAGTTCTTAGGCTCTAGAGCAGCTTTGCTGACCTGGTTCTCTGGCTCTAGAACAGCGCTGCTGACCTGGTTCTCTGGCTCTAAAGCAACTCTGCTGACCCGGTTCTATGGCTCTAAAGCAGTTTTGTTGACCTGGTTCTCTGGCTCTAGAGCAGCTCTGCTTACCTGGTCCCTTGGCTCTGAAGCAGACCTGCTGACCTGGTTCTCTCCCTCTAAAGCAGCTCTGCTGACCTGGTTTTCTCGCTCTAAAGCAGTTCTGCTGACCTGGTTCTCTGGCTCTACATCAGCTCTGCTGACCTGGTGCTCTGGCTCTAGGGCAGCTCTGCTGACCTGGTTCTCTTCCTCGAGAGCAGCTTTGCTGACCTGGTTCTCTGGCTCTAGAGCAGCTCTGCTGGCCTGGTTCTCTGCCTCTAGAGCAGCTCTGCTGAACTGGTTCCATGGCTCTAAAGCAGATCACTTGTCCTGGTTCTATGGCTCTAAAGCAGCTCTGCTTACTTGGTTCTCTGGCTCTAGAGCAGCTCTGCTGACCTGGTTCTCTTGCTCTAAAGCAGCTCTGCTGACCTGGTTCTCTGGCTCTAGAGCAGCACTGCTGACCTGGTTTCTCTGGCTCTACAGCAGCTCTGCTGACCTGGTTCTCGGCCTCTAGAGCAGCTCTGCTGACCTGGGTCTCTGGCTCTAAAGCAACTCTGCTGACCTGGTTCTCTGGCTCTAAAGCAGCTCTGCTGACTTGGTTCTATGGCTCTAAAGCAGTTCTGCTGACCTGGCTCTCTGGCTCTAGAGCAGCTCTGCTGACCTGGTCCCTTGGCTCTAAAGCAGACCTGCTGACCTGGTTCTCTCCCTCTAAAGCAGCTCTGCTGACCTGGTTCTCTCGCTCTAAAGCAGCTCTACTGACCTGGTTTCTCTGGCTCTACAGCAGCTCTGCTGACCTGGTTCTCTCGCTCTAGAGCAGCACTGCTGACCTGGTTTCTCTGGCTCTACAGCAGCTCTGCTGACCTGGTTCTCGGCCTCTAGAGCAGCTCTGCTGACCTGGTTCTCTGGCTCTACAGCAGCTCTGCTGACTTGGTTCTCTCCCTCTAAATCAGCTCTGCTGACCTGGTGCTCTGACTCTAGAGCAGCTCTGCTGACCTGGTTCTCTGCCTCGAGAGCAGCTTTGCTGACCTGGTTCTCTGGCACTAGAGCAGCTCTGCTGACCTGGTTCGCTGCCTTAGAGCAGCTCTGCTGACCTGGTTCTATGGCTCTAAAGCAGCTCTGCTGACCTGGTTCTATGGTTCTAAAGCAGCTCTGCTTCCTGGTTCTGTGGCTCTAGAGCAGCTCTGCTGACCTGGGTCTCTGGCTCTAAAGCAGTTCTGCTGACCTGGTTCTCTCCCTCTGGAGCAGCTCTGCTGACCTGGTTCTCTCCTTCTAAAGCAGCTCTGCTGACCTGGTTCTCTGGCTCTAGAGCAGCTCTGCTCACCTGGTTCTTAGGCTCTAGAGCATTTCTGCTGACCTGGTTCTCTGGTTCTAAAGCAGCTCTGCTGACCTGGTTCTATGGCTCTAAAGCAGCTCTGCTTACTTGGTTCTCTGGCTCTAGAGCAGCTCTGCTGACCTGGTTCTCTTGCTCTAAAGCAGCTCTGCTGACCTGGTTCTCTGGCTCTAAAGCAGCTCTGCTGGCCTAGTTCTTTGGCTCTAAAAGCAGCTCTGCTGACCTGGTTCTCTCCCTCTAAAGCAGCTCTGCTGACCTGGTTTCTCTGGCTCTACAGCAGCTCTGCTGACCTGGTTCTCTGGCTCTAGAGCAGCTCTGCTGACCTAGTTCATAGTCTCTAAAGCAGCTTTGCTGACCTGGTTCTCTCGCTCTACAACAGTGCTGCTGACCTGGTTCTCTGGCTCTAAAGCAACTCTGCTGACCCGGTTCTATCGCTCTAAAGCAGTTCTGCTGACCCGGTTCTCTGGCTCTAGAGCAGCTCTGCTGACGTGGTCCCTTGGCTCTAAAGCAGACCTGCTGACCTGGTTCTCTCCCTCTAAAGCAGCTCTGCTGACCTGGTTCTCTCGCTCTAAAGCAGCTCTACTGACCTGGTTTCTCTGGCTCTACAGCAGCTCTGCTGACTTGGTTCTCTGGCTCTAGAGCAGCACTGCTGACCTGGTTTCTCTGGCTCTACAGCATCTCTGCTGACCTGGTGCTCTGACTCTAGAGCAGCTCTGCTGACCTGGTTCTCTGCTTCGAGAGCAGCTTTGCTGACCTGGTTCTCTGGCACTAGAGCAGCTCTGCTGACCTGGTTCTCTGCCTCTAGAGCAGCTCTGCTGACCTGGTTCTATGGCTCTAAAGCAGCTCTTCTGACCTGGTTCTATGGCTCTAAAGCAGCTCTGCTTCCTGGTTCTCTGGCTCTAAAGCAGCTCTGCTGACTTGTTTCTCTGGCTCTAGAGCAGCTCTGCTGACCTGGTTCTCTTTCTCTAAAGCAGCTCTGCTGACCTGATTCTCTGGCTCTAAAGCAGCTCTGCTGGCCTAGTTCTCTGGCTCTAAAAGCAGCTCTGCTGACCTGGTTCTCTCCCTCTAAAGCAGCTCTGCTGACCTGGTTTCTCTGGCTCTACAGCAGCTCTGCTGGCCTGGTTCTCTGGCTCTAGAGCAGCTCTGCTGACCTAGTTCTTAGGCTCTAGAGCAGCTTTGCTGACCTGGTTCTCTGGCTCTAGAACAGCGCTGCTGACCTGGTTCACTGGCTCTAAAGCAACTCTGCTGACCCGGTTCTATGGCTCTAAAGCAGCTCTGCTTACCTGGTCCCTTGGCTCTGAAGCAAACCTGCTGATCTGGTTCTCTCCCTCTAAAGCAGCTCTGCTGACCTGGTTCTCTCGCTCTAAAGCAGCTCTACTGACCTGGTTTCTCTGGCTCTACAGCAGCTCTGCTGACCTGGCTCTCTGGCTCTAGATCAGCACTGCTGACCTGGTTTCTCTGGCTCTACAGCAGCTCTGCTGACCTGGTTCTCGGCCTCTAGAGCAGCTCTGCTGACCTGGGTCTCTGGTTCTAAAGCAGCTCTGCTGACCTGGTTCTATGGCTCTAAAGCAGCTCTGCTTACTTGATTCTCTGGCTCTAGAGCAGGTCTGCTGACCTGGTTCTCTTGCTCTAAAGCAGCTCTGCTGACCTGGTTCTCTGGCTCTAGAGCAGCACTGCTGACCTGGTTTCTCTGGCTCTACAGCAGCTCTGCTGACCTGGTTCTCTGGCTCTAGAGCAGCACTGCTGACCTGGTTTCTCTGGCTCTACAGCAGCTCTGCTGACCTGGTTCTCGGGCTCTAGAGCAGCTCTGCTGACCTGGGTCTCTGGCTCTAAAGCAACTCTGCTGACCTGGTTCTCTGGCTCTAAAGCAGCTCTGCTGACTTGGTTCTATGGCTCTAAAGCAGTTCTGCTGACCTGGCTCTCTGGCTCTAGAGCAGCTCTGCTGACCTGGTCCCTTGGCTCTAAAGCAGACCTGCTGACCTGGTTCTCTCCCTCTAAAGCAGCTCTGCTGACCTGGTTCTCTCGCTCTAAAGCAGCTCTACTGACCTGGTTTCTCTGGCTCTACAGCAGCTCTGCTGACCTGGCTCTCTGGCTCTAGATCAGCACTGCTGACCTGGTTTCTCTGGCTCTACAGCAGCTCTGCTGACCTGGTTCTCGGCCTCTAGAGCAGCTCTGCTGACCTGGGTCTCTGGTTCTAAAGCAGCTCTGCTGACCTGGTTCTATGGCTCTAAAGCAGCTCTGCTTACCTGGTTCTCTGGCTCTAGAGCAGCTCTGCTGACCTGGTTCTCTTGCTCTAAAGCAGCTCTGCTGACCTGGTTCTCTGGCTCTAGAGCAGCACTGCTGACCTTGTTTCTCTGGCTCTACAGCAGCTCTGCTGACCTGGTTCTCGGCCTCTAGAGCAGCTCTGCTGACCTGGGTCTCTGGCTCTAAAGCAACTCTGCTAACCTGGTTCTCTGGCTCTAAAGCAGCTCTGCTGACTTGGTTCTATGGCTCTAAAGCAGTTCTGCTGACCTGGCTCTCTGGCTCTAGAGCAGCTCTGCTGACCTGGTCCCTTGGCTCTAAAGCAGACCTGCTGACCTGGTTCTCTCCCTCTAAAGCAGCTCTGCTGACCTGGTTCTCTCGCTCTAAAGCAGCTCTACTGACCTGGTTTCTCTGGCTCTACAGCAGCTCTGCTGACCTGGTTCTCTGGCTCTAAAGCAGCTCTGCTTACTTGATTCTCTGGTTCTAAAGCAGCTCTGCTGACCTGGTTCTATGGCTCTAAAGCAGCTCTGCTTACTTGATTCTCTGGCTCTAGAGCAGGTCTGCTGACCTGGTTCTCTTGCTCTAAAGCAGCTCTGCTGACCTGGTTCTCTGGCTCTAGAGCAGCACTGCTGACCTGGTTTCTCTGGCTCTACAGCAGCTCTGCTGACCTGGTTCTCTGGCTCTAGAGCAGCACTGCTGACCTGGTTTCTCTGGCTCTACAGCAGCTCTGCTGACCTGGTTCTCGGGCTCTAGAGCAGCTCTGCTGACCTGGGTCTCTGGCTCTAAAGCAACTCTGCTGACCTGGTTCTCTGGCTCTAAAGCAGCTCTGCTGACTTGGTTCTATGGCTCTAAAGCAGTTCTGCTGACCTGGCTCTCTGGCTCTAGAGCAGCTCTGCTGACCTGGTCCCTTGGCTCTAAAGCAGACCTGCTGACCTGGTTCTCTCCCTCTAAAGCAGCTCTGCTGACCTGGTTCTCTCGCTCTAAAGCAGCTCTACTGACCTGGTTTCTCTGGCTCTACAGCAGCTCTGCTGACCTGGCTCTCTGGCTCTAGATCAGCACTGCTGACCTGGTTTCTCTGGCTCTACAGCAGCTCTGCTGACCTGGTTCTCGGCCTCTAGAGCAGCTCTGCTGACCTGGGTCTCTGGTTCTAAAGCAGCTCTGCTGACCTGGTTCTATGGCTCTAAAGCAGCTCTGCTTACCTGGTTCTCTGGCTCTAGAGCAGCTCTGCTGACCTGGTTCTCTTGCTCTAAAGCAGCTCTGCTGACCTGGTTCTCTGGCTCTAGAGCAGCACTGCTGACCTTGTTTCTCTGGCTCTACAGCAGCTCTGCTGACCTGGTTCTCGGCCTCTAGAGCAGCTCTGCTGACCTGGGTCTCTGGCTCTAAAGCAACTCTGCTAACCTGGTTCTCTGGCTCTAAAGCAGCTCTGCTGACTTGGTTCTATGGCTCTAAAGCAGTTCTGCTGACCTGGCTCTCTGGCTCTAGAGCAGCTCTGCTGACCTGGTCCCTTGGCTCTAAAGCAGACCTGCTGACCTGGTTCTCTCCCTCTAAAGCAGCTCTGCTGACCTGGTTCTCTCGCTCTAAAGCAGCTCTACTGACCTGGTTTCTCTGGCTCTACAGCAGCTCTGCTGACCTGGTTCTCTGGCTCTAGAGCTGCACTGCTGACCTGGTTTCTCTGGCTCCACAGCAGCTCTGCTGACCTGGTTCTCGGCCTCTAGAGCAGCTCTGCTGACCTGGTTCTCTGGCTCTACAGCAGCTCTGCTGACCTGGTTCTCTCCCTCTAAATCAGCTCTGCTGACCTGGTTCTCTGGCACTAGAGCAGCTCTGCTGACCTGGTTCGCTGCCTTAGAGCAGCTCTGCTGACCTGGTTCTATGGCTCTAAAGCAGCTCTGCTGACCTGGTTCTATGGTTCGAAAGCAGCTCTGCATCCTGGTTCTCTGGCTCTAGAGCAGCTCTGCTGACCTGGTTCTCTGGCTCTAAAGCAGTTCTGCTGACCTGGTTCTCTCCCTCTGGAGCAGCTCTGCTGACCTGGTTCTCTCCTTCTAAAGCAGCTCTGCTGACCTGGTTCTCTGGCTCTAGAGCAGCTCTGCTCACCTGGTTCTTAGGCTCTAGAGCATTTCTGCTGACCTGGTTCTCTGGTTCTAAAGCAGCTCTGCTGACCTGGTTCTATGGCTCTAAAGCAGCTCTGCTTACTTGGTTCTTTGGCTCTAGAGCAGCTCTGCTGACCTGGTTCTCTTGCTCTAAAGCAGCTCTGCTGACCTGGTTCTCTGGCTCTAAAGCAGCTCTGCTGGCCTAGTTCTCTGGCTCTAAAAGCAGCTCTGCTGACCTGGTTCTCTCCCTCTAAAGCAGCTCTGCTGACCTGGTTTCTCTGGCTCTACAGCAGCTCTGCTGACCTGGTTCTCTGGCTCTAGAGCAGCTCTGCTGACCTAGTTCTTAGGCTCTAGAGCAGCTTTGCTGACCTGGTTCTCTCGCTCTACAACAGTGCTGCTGACCTGGTTCTCTGTCTCTAAAGCAACTCTGCTGACCCGGTTCTATCGCTCTAAAGCAGTTCTGCTGACCTGGTTCTCTGGCTCTAGAGCAGCTCTGCTGACCTGGTCCCTTGGCTCTAAAGCAGACCTGCTGACTTGGTTCTCTCCCTCTAAAGCAGCTCTGCTGACCTGGTTCTCTCGCTCTAAAGCAGCTCTACTGACCTGGTTTCTCTGGCTCTACAGCAGCTCTGCTGACTTGGTTCTCTGGCTCTAGAGCAGCACTGCTGACCTGGTTTCTCTGGCTCTACAGCAGCTCTGCTGACCTGGTTCTCGGCCTCTAAAGCAGCTCTGCTGACCTGGGTCTCTGGCTCTAAAGCAGCTCTGCTGACCTGGTTCTCTGGCTCTAAAGCAGCTCTGCTGACCTGGTTCTCTCCCTCTAAATCAGCTCTGCTGACCTGGTGCTCTGACTCTAGAGCAGCTCTGCTGACCTAGTTCTCTGCTTCGAGAGCAGCTTTGCTGACCTGGTTCTCTGGCACTAGAGCAGCTCTGCTGACCTGGTTCTCTGCCTCTAGAGCAGCTCTGCTGACCTGGTTCTATGGCTCTAAAGCAGATCTGCTGACCTGGTTCTATGGCTCTAAAGCAGCTCTGCTTCCTGGTTCTCTGGCTTTAAAGCAGCTCTGCTGACTTGTTTCTCTGGCTCTAGAGCAGCTCTGCTGACCTGGTTCTCTGGCTCTAAAGCAGCTCTGCTGACCTGATTCTCTGGCTCTAAAGCAGCTCTGCTGGCCTAGTTCTCTGGTTCTAAAAGCAGCTCTGCTGACCTGGTTCTCTCCCTCTAAAGCAGCTCTGCTGACCTGGTTTCTCTGGCTCTACAGCAGCTCTGCTGGCCTGGTTCTCTGGCTCTAGAGCAGCTCTGCTGACCTAGTTCTTAGGCTCTAGAGCAGCTTTGCTGACCTGGTTCTCTGGCTCTAGAACAGCGCTGCTGACCTGGTTCTCTGGCTCTAAAGCAACTCTGCTGACCCGGTTCTATGGCTCTAAAGCAGTTCTGCTGACCTGGTTCTCTGGCTATAGAGCAGCTCTGCTTACCTGGTCCCTTGGCTCTGAAGCAGACCTGCTGACCTGGTTCTCTCCCTCTAAAGCAGCTCTGCTGACCTGGTTTTCTCGCTCTAAAGCAGTTCTGCTGACCTGGTTCTCTGGCTCTACATCAGCTCTGCTGACCTGGTGCTCTGGCTCTAGAGCAGCTCTGCTGACCTGGTTCTCTTCCTCGAGAGCAGCTTTGCTGACCTGGTTTCTCTGCCTCTACAGCAGCTCTGCTGACCTGGTTCTCGGCCTCTAGAGCAGCTCTGCTGACCTGGGTCTCTGGTTCTAAAGCAGCTCTGCTGACCTGGTTCTATGGCTCTAAAGCAGCTCTGCTTACTTGGTTCTCTGGCTCTAGAGCAGCTCTGCTGACCTGGTTCTCTTGCTCTAAAGCAGCTCTGCTGACCTGGTTCTCTGGCTCTAGAGCAGCACTGCTGACCTGGTTTCTCTGGCTCTACAGCAGCTCTGCTGACCTGGTTCTCTGGCTCTAGAGCAGCACTGCTGACCTGGTTTCTCTGGCTCTACAGCAGCTCTGCTGACCTGGTTCTCGGCCTCTAGAGCAGCTCTGCTGACCTGGGTCTCTGGCTCTAAAGCAACTCTGCTGACCTGGTTCTCTGGCTCTAAAGCAGCTCTGCTGACTTGGTTCTATGGCCCTAAAGCAGTTCTGCTGACCTGGCTCTCTGGCTCTAGAGCAGCTCTGCTGACCTGGTCCCTTGGCTCTAAAGCAGACCTGCTGACCTGGTTCTCTCCCTCTAAAGCAGCTCTGCTGACCTGGTTCTCTCGCTCTAAAGCAGCTCTACTGACCTGGTTTCTCTGGCTCTACAGACGCTCTGCTGACCTGGCTCTCTGGCTCTAGATCAGCACTGCTGACCTGGTTTCTCTGGCTCTACAGCAGCTCTGCTGACCTGGTTCTCGGCCTCTAGAGCAGCTCTGCTGACCTGGGTCTCTGGTTCTAAAGCAGCTCTGCTGACCTGGTTGTATGGCTCTAAAGCAGCTCTGCTTACTTGGTTCTCTGGCTCTAGAGCAGCTCTGATGACCTGGTTCTCTTGCTCTAAAGCAGCTCTGCTGACCTGGTTCTCTGGCTCTAGAGCAGCACTGCTGACCTGGTTTCTCTGGCTCTACAGCAGCTCTGCTGACCTGGTTCTCGGCCTCTAGAGCAGCTCTGCTGACCTGGGTCTCTGGCTCTAAAGCAACTCTGCTGACCTGGTTCTCTGGCTCTAAAGCAGCTCTGCTGACTTGGTTCTATGGCTCTAAAGCAGTTCTGCTGACCTGGCTCTCTGGCTCTAGAGCAGCTCTGCTGACCTGGTCCCTTGGCTCTAAAGCAGCTCTGCTGACCTGGTTCTCTCCCTCTAAAGCAGCTCTGCTGACCTGGTTCTCTCGCTCTAAAGCAGCTCTACTGACCTGGTTTCTCTGGCTCTACAGCAGCTCTGCTGACCTGGTTCTCTCCCTCTAAATCAGCTCTGCTGACCTGGTGCTCTGACTCTAGAGCAGCTCTGCTGACCTAGTTCTCTGCTTCGAGAGCAGCTTTGCTGACCTGGTTCTCTGGCACTAGAGCAGCTCTGCTGACCTGGTTCTCTGCCTCTAGAGCAGCTCTGCTGACCTGGTTCTATGGCTCTAAAGCAGATCTGCTGACCTGGTTCTATGGCTCTAAAGCAGCTCTGCTGACTTGTTTCTCTGGCTCTAGAGCAGCTCTGCTGACCTGGTTCTCTGGCTCTAAAGCAGCTCTGCTGACCTGATTCTCTGGCTCTAAAGCAGCTCTGCTGGCCTAGTTCTCTGGCTCTAAAAGCAGCTCTGCTGACCAGGTTCTCTCCCTCTAAAGCAGCTCTGCTGACCTGGTTTCTCTGGCTCTACAGCAGCTCTGCTGGCCTGGTTCTCTGGCTCTAGAGCAGCTCTGCTGACCTAGTTCTTAGGCTCTAGAGCAGCTTTGCTGACCTGGTTCTCTGGCTCTAGAACAGCGCTGCTGACCTGGTTCTCTGGCTCTAAAGCAACTCTGCTGACCCGGTTCTATGGCTCTAAAGCAGTTCTGCTGACCTGGTTCTCTGGCTCTAGAGCAGCTCTGCTGACTTGGTTCTATGGCCCTAAAGCAGTTCTGCTGACCTGGCTCTCTGGCTCTAGAGCAGCTCTGCTGACCTGGTCCCTTGGCTCTAAAGCAGACCTGCTGACCTGGTTCTCTCCCTCTAAAGCAGCTCTGCTGACCTGGTTCTCTCGCTCTAAAGCAGCTCTACTGACCTGGTTTCTCTGGCTCTACAGACGCTCTGCTGACCTGGCTCTCTGGCTCTAGATCAGCACTGCTGACCTGGTTTCTCTGGCTCTACAGCAGCTCTGCTGACCTGGTTCTCGGCCTCCAGAGCAGCTCTGCTGACCTGGGTCTCTGGTTCTAAAGCAGCTCTGCTGACCTGGTTGTATGGCTCTAAAGCAGCTCTGCTTACTTGGTTCTCTGGCTCTAGAGCAGCTCTGCTGACCTGGTTCTCTTGCTCTAAAGCAGCTCTGCTGACCTGGTTCTCTGGCTCTAAAGCAGCTCTGCTGGCCTAGTTCTCTGGCTCTAAAAGCAGCTCTGCTGACCTGGTTCTCTCCCTCTAAAGCAGCTCTGCTGACCTGGTTTCTCTGGCTCTACAGCAGCTCTGCTGACCTAGTTCTTAGGCTCTAGAGCAGCTTTGCTGACCTGGTTCTCTCACTCTACAACAGTGCTGCTGACCTGGTTCTCTGGCTCTAAAGCAACTCTGCTGACCCGGTTCTATCGCTCTAAAGCAGTTCTGCTGACCTGGTTCTCTGGCTCTAGAGCAGCTCTGCTGACCTGGTCCCTTGGCTCTAAAGCAGACCTGCTGACTTGGTTCTCTCCCTCTAAAGCAACTCTGCTGACCTGGTTCTCTCGCTCTAAAGCAGCTCTACTGACCTGGTTTCTCTGGCTCTACAGCAGCTCTGCTGAGTTGGTTCTCTGGCTCTAGATCAGCACTGCTGACCTGGTTCTCGGCCTCTAGAGCAGCTCTGCTGACCTGGGTCTCTGGCTCTAAAGCAACTCTGCTGACCTGGTTCTCTGGCTCTAAAGCAGCTCTGCTGACTTGGTTCTATGGCTCTAAAGCAGTTCTGCTGACCTGGTGCTCTGACTCTAGAGCAGCTCTGCTGACCTGGGTCTCTGGTTCTAAAGCAGCTCTGCTGACCTGGTTGTATGGCTCTAAAGCAGCTCTGCTTACTTGGTTCTCTGGCTCTAGAGCAGCTCTGATGACCTGGTTCTCTTGCTAAAAAGCAGCTCTGCTGACCTGGTTCTCTGGCTCTAGAGCAGCACTGCTGACCTGGTTTCTCTGGCTCTACAGCAGATCTGCTGACCTGGTTCTCGGCCTCTAGAGCAGCTCTGCTGACCTGGGTCTCTGGCTCTAAAGCAACTCTGCTGACCTGGTTCTCTGGCTCTAAAGCAGCTTTGCTGACTTGGTTCTATGGCTCTAAAGCAGTTCTGCTGACCTGGCTCTCTGGCTCTAGAGCAGCTCTGCTGACCTGGTCCCTTGGCTCTAAAGCAGACCTGCTGACCTGGTTCTCTCCCTCTAAAGCAGCTCTGCTGACCTGGTTCTCTCGCTCTAAAGCAGCTCTACTGACCTGGTTTCTCTGGCTCTACAGCAGCTCTGCTGACCTGGTTCTCTGGCTCTAGAGCAGCACTGCTGACCTGGTTTCTCTGGCTCTACAGCAGCTCTGCTGACCTGGTTCTCGGCCTCTAGAGCAGCTCTGCTGACCTGGTTCTCTGGCTCTACAGCAGCTCTGCTGACCTGGTTCTCTCCCTCTAAATCAGCTCTGCTGACCTGGTGCTCTGACTCTAGAGCAGCTCTGCTGACCTGGTTCTCTGCCTCAAGAGCAGCTTTGCTGACTTGGTTCTCTGGCACTAGAGCAGCTCTGCTGACCTGGTTCGCTGCCTTAGAGCAGCTCTGCTGACCTGGTTCTATGGCTCAAAAGCAGCTCTGCTGACCTGGTTCTATGGTTCTAAAGCAGCTCTGCTTCCTGGTTCTCTGGCTCTAGAGCAGCTCTGCTGACCTGGTTCTCTGGCTCTAAAGCAGTTCTGCTGACCTGGTTCTCTCCCTCTGGAGCAGCTCTGCTGACCTGGTTCTCTGGTTCTAAAGCAGCTCTGCTGACCTGGTTCTATGGCTCTAAAGCAGCTCTGCTTACTTGGTTCTCTGGCTCTAGAGCAGCTCTGCTGACCTGGTTCTCTTGCTCTAAAGCAGCTCTGCTGACCTGGTTCTCTGGCTCTAAAGCAGCTCTGCTGGCCTAGTTCTCTGGCTCTAAAAGCAGCTCTGCTGACCTGGTTCTCTCCCTCTAAAGCAGCTCTGCTGACCTGGTTTCTCTGGCTCTACAGCAGCTCTGCTGACCTAGTTCTTAGGCTCTAGAGCAGCTTTGCTGACCTGTTTCTCTCACTCTACAACAGTGCTGCTGACCTGGTTCTCTGGCTCTAAAGCAACTCTGCTGACCCGGTTCTATCGTTCTAAAGCAGTTCTGCTGACCTGGTTCTCTGGCTCTAGAGCAGCTCTGCTGACCTGGTCCCTTGGCTCTAAAGCAGACCTGCTGACTTGGTTCTCTCCCTCTAAAGCAGCTCTGCTGACCTGGTTCTCTCGCTCTAAAGCAGCTCTACTGACCTGGTTTCTCTGGCTCTTTAGCAGCTCTGCTGACTTGGTTCTCTGGCTCTAGAGCAGCACTGCTGACCTGGTTTCTCTGGCTCTACAGCAGCTCTGCTGACCTGGTTCTCGGCCTCTAAAGCAGCTCTGCTGACCTGGGTCTCTGGCTCTAAAGCAGCTCTGCTGACCTGGTTCTCTGGCTCTAAAGCAGCTCTGCTGACCTGGTTCTCTCCCTCTAAATCAGCTCTGCTGACCTGGTGCTCTGACTCTAGAGCAGCTCTGCTGACCTGGTTCTCTGCTTCGAGAGCAGCTTTGCTGACCTGGTTCTCTGGCACTAGAGCAGCTCTGCTGACCTGGTTCTCTGCCTCTAGAGCAGCTCTGCTGACCTGGTTCTATGGCTCTAAAGCAGCTCTGCTGACCTGGTTCTATGGCTCTAAAGCAGCTCTGCTTCCTGGTTCTCTGGCTCTAAAGCAGCTCTGCTGACTTGTTTCTCTGGCTCTAGAGCAGCTCAGCTGACCTGGTTCTCTGGCTCTAAAGCAGCTCTGCTGACCTGATTCTCTGGCTCTAAAGCAGCTCTGCTGGCCTAGTTCTCTGGCTCTAAAAGCAGCTCTGCTGACCTGGTTCTCTCCCTCTAAAGCAGCTCTGCTGACCTGGTTTCTCTGGCTCTACAGCAGCTCTGCTGGCCTGGTTCTCTGGCTCTAGAGCAGCTCTGCTGACCTAGTTCTTAGGCTCTAGAGCAGTTTGCTGACCTGGTTCTCTGGCTCTAGAACAGCGCTGCTGACCTGGTTCTCTGGCTCTAAAGCAACTCTGCTGACCCGGTTCTATGGCTCTAAAGCAGTTCTGCTGACCTGGTTCTCTGGCTCTAGAGCAGCTCTGCTTACCTGGTCCCTTGGCTCTGAAGCAGACCTGCTGACCTGGTTCTCACCCTCTAAAGCAGCTCTGCTGACCTGGTTTTCTCGCTCTAAAGCAGTTCTGCTGACCTGGTTCTCTGGCTCTACATCAGCTCTGCTGACCTGGTGCTCTGGCTCTAGAGCAGCTCTGCTGACCTGGTTCTCTTCCTCGAGAGCAGTTTTGCTGACCTGGTTTCTCTGGCTCTACAGCAGCTCTGCTGACCTGGTTCTCGGCCTCTAGAGCAGCTCTGCTGACCTGGGTCTCTGGTTCTAAAGAAGCTCTGCTGACCTGGTTCTATGGCTCTAGAGCAGCTCTGCTGACCTGGTTCCCTTGCTCTAAAGCAGCTCTGCTGACCTGGTTCTCTGGCTCTAGAGCAGCACTGCTGACCTGGTTTCTCTGGCTCTATAGCAGCTCTGCTGACCTGGTTCTCTGGCTCTAGAGCAGCACTGCTGACCTGGTTTCTCTGGCTCTACAGCAGCTCTGCTGACCTGGTTCTCGGCCTCTAGAGCAGCTCTGCTGAGCTGGGTCTCTGGTTCTAAAGCAGCTCTGCTGACCTGGTTCTATGGCTCTAAAGCAGCTCTGCTTACTTGGTTCTCTGGCTCTAGAGCTGCTCTGCTGACCTGGTTCTCTTGCTCTAAAGCAGCTCTGCTGACCTGGTTCTCTGGCTCTAGAGCAGCACTGCTGACCTGGTTCTCGGCCTCTAGAGCAGCTCTGCTGACCTGGGTCTCTGGCTCTAAAGCAACTCTGCTGACCTGGTTCTCTGGCTCTAAAGCAGCTCTGCTGACTTGGTTCTATGGCTCTAAAGCAGTTCTGCTAACCTGGCTCTCTGGCTCTAGAGCAGCTCTGCTGACCTGGTCCCTTGGCTCTAAAGCAGACCTGCTGACCTGGTTCTCTCCCTCTAAAGCAGCTCTGCTGACCTGGTTCTCTCGCTCTAAAGCAGCTCTACTGACCTGGTTTCTCTGGCTCTACAGCAGCTCTGCTGACCTGGTTCTCTGGCTCTAGAGCAGCACTGCTGACCTGGTTTCTCTGGCTCTACAGCAGCTCTGCTGACCTTGTTCTCGGCCTCTAGAGCAGCTCTGCTAACCTGGTTCTCTGGCTCTACAGCAGCTCTGCTGACCTGGTTCTCTCCCTCTAAATCAGCTCTGCTGACCTGGTGCTCTGACTCTAGAGCAGCTCTGCTGACCTGGTTTCTCTGGCTCTACAGCAGCTCTGCTGGCCTGGTTCTCTGGCTCTAGAGCAGCTCTGCTGACCTAGTTCTTAGGCTCTAGAGCAGCTTTGCTGACCTGGTTCTCTGGCTCTAGAACAGCGCTGCTGACCTGGTTCTCTGGCTCTAGAGCAGCTCTGCTTACCTGGTCCCTTGGCTCTGAAGCAGACCTGCTGACCTGGTTCTCTCCCTCTAAAGCAGCTCTGCTGACCTGGTTTTCTCGCTCTAAAGCAGTTCTGCTGACCTGGTTCTCTGGCTCTACATCAGCTCTGCTGACCTGGTGCTCTGGCTCTAGGGCAGCTCTGCTGACCTGGTTCTCTTCCTCGAGAGCAGCTTTGCTGACCTGGTTCTCTGGCTCTAGAGCAGCTCTGCTGGCCTGGTTCTCTGCCTCTAGAGCAGCTCTGCTGAACTGGTTCCATGGCTCTAAAGCAGATCACTTGTCCTGGTTCTATGGCTCTAAAGCAGCTCTGCTTACTTGGTTCTCTGGCTCTAGAGCAGCTCTGCTGACCTGGTTCTCTTGCTCTAAAGCAGCTCTGCTGACCTGGTTCTCTGGCTCTAGAGCAGCACTGCTGACCTGGTTTCTCTGGCTCTACAGCAGCTCTGCTGACCTGGTTCTCGGCCTCTAGAGCAGCTCTGCTGACCTGGGTCTCTGGCTCTAAAGCAACTCTGCTGACCTGGTTCTCTGGCTCTAAAGCAGCTCTGCTGACTTGGTTCTATGGCTCTAAAGCAGTTCTGCTGACCTGGCTCTCTGGCTCTAGAGCAGCTCTGCTGACCTGGTCCCTTGGCTCTAAAGCAGACCTGCTGACCTGGTTCTCTCCCTCTAAAGCAGCTCTGCTGACCTGGTTCTCTCGCTCTAAAGCAGCTCTACTGACCTGGTTTCTCTGGCTCTACAGCAGCTCTGCTGACCTGGTTCTCTCGCTCTAGAGCAGCACTGCTGACCTGGTTTCTCTGGCTCTACAGCAGCTCTGCTGACCTGGTTCTCGGCCTCTAGAGCAGCTCTGCTGACCTGGTTCTCTGGCTCTACAGCAGCTCTGCTGACCTGGTTCTCTCCCTCTAAATCAGCTCTGCTGACCTGGTGCTCTGACTCTAGAGCAGCTCTGCTGACCTGGTTCTCTGCCTCGAGAGCAGCTTTGCTGACCTGGTTCTCTGGCACTAGAGCAGCTCTGCTGACCTGGTTCGCTGCCTTAGAGCAGCTCTGCTGACCTGGTTCTATGGCTCTAAAGCAGCTCTGCTGACCTGGTTCTATGGTTCTAAAGCAGCTCTGCTTCCTGGTTCTGTGGCTCTAGAGCAGCTCTGCTGACCTGGGTCTCTGGCTCTAAAGCAGTTCTGCTGACCTGGTTCTCTCCCTCTGGAGCAGCTCTGCTGACCTGGTTCTCTCCTTCTAAAGCAGCTCTGCTGACCTGGTTCTCTGGCTCTAGAGCAGCTCTGCTCACCTGGTTCTTAGGCTCTAGAGCATTTCTGCTGACCTGGTTCTCTGGTTCTAAAGCAGCTCTGCTGACCTGGTTCTATGGCTCTAAAGCAGCTCTGCTTACTTGGTTCTCTGGCTCTAGAGCAGCTCTGCTGACCTGGTTCTCTTGCTCTAAAGCAGCTCTGCTGACCTGGTTCTCTGGCTCTAAAGCAGCTCTGCTGGCCTAGTTCTTTGGCTCTAAAAGCAGCTCTGCTGACCTGGTTCTCTCCCTCTAAAGCAGCTCTGCTGACCTGGTTTCTCTGGCTCTACAGCAGCTCTGCTGACCTGGTTCTCTGGCTCTAGAGCAGCTCTGCTGACCTAGTTCATAGTCTCTAGAGCAGCTTTGCTGACCTGGTTCTCTCGCTCTACAACAGTGCTGCTGACCTGGTTCTCTGGCTCTAAAGCAACTCTGCTGACCCGGTTCTATCGCTCTAAAGCAGTTCTGCTGACCCGGTTCTCTGGCTCTAGAGCAGCTCTGCTGACGTGGTCCCTTGGCTCTAAAGCAGACCTGCTGACCTGGTTCTCTCCCTCTAAAGCAGCTCTGCTGACCTGGTTCTCTCGCTCTAAAGCAGCTCTACTGACCTGGTTTCTCTGGCTCTACAGCAGCTCTGCTGACTTGGTTCTCTGGCTCTAGAGCAGCACTGCTGACCTGGTTTCTCTGGCTCTACAGCATCTCTGCTGACCTGGTGCTCTGACTCTAGAGCAGCTCTGCTGACCTGGTTCTCTGCTTCGAGAGCAGCTTTGCTGACCTGGTTCTCTGGCACTAGAGCAGCTCTGCTGACCTGGTTCTCTGCCTCTAGAGCAGCTCTGCTGACCTGGTTCTATGGCTCTAAAGCAGCTCTTCTGACCTGGTTCTATGGCTCTAAAGCAGCTCTGCTTCCTGGTTCTCTGGCTCTAAAGCAGCTCTGCTGACTTGTTTCTCTGGCTCTAGAGCAGCTCTGCTGACCTGGTTCTCTGGCTCTAAAGCAGCTCTGCTGACCTGATTCTCTGGCTCTAAAGCAGCTCTGCTGGCCTAGTTCTCTGGCTCTAAAAGCAGCTCTGCTGACCTGGTTCTCTCCCTCTAAAGCAGCTCTGCTGACCTGGTTTCTCTGGCTCTACAGCAGCTCTGCTGGCCTGGTTCTCTGGCTCTAGAGCAGCTCTGCTGACCTAGTTCTTAGGCTCTAGAGCAGCTTTGCTGACCTGGTTCTCTGGCTCTAGAACAGCGCTGCTGACCTGGTTCACTGGCTCTAAAGCAACTCTGCTGACCCGGTTCTATGGCTCTAAAGCAGCTCTGCTTACCTGGTCCCTTGGCTCTGAAGCAAACCTGCTGATCTGGTTCTCTCCCTCTAAAGCAGCTCTGCTGACCTGGTTCTCTCGCTCTAAAGCAGCTCTACTGACCTGGTTTCTCTGGCTCTACAGCAGCTCTGCTGACCTGGCTCTCTGGCTCTAGATCAGCACTGCTGACCTGGTTTCTCTGGCTCTACAGCAGCTCTGCTGACCTGGTTCTCGGCCTCTAGAGCAGCTCTGCTGACCTGGGTCTCTGGTTCTAAAGCAGCTCTGCTGACCTGGTTCTATGGCTCTAAAGCAGCTCTGCTTACTTGATTCTCTGGCTCTAGAGCAGCTCTGCTGACCTGGTTCTCTTGCTCTAAAGCAGCTCTGCTGACCTGGTTCTCTGGCTCTAGAGCAGCACTGCTGACCTGGTTTCTCTGGCTCTACAGCAGCTCTGCTGACCTGGTTCTCTGGCTCTAGAGCAGCACTGCTGACCTGGTTTCTCTGGCTCTACAGCAGCTCTGCTGACCTGGTTCTCGGGCTCTAGAGCAGCTCTGCTGACCTGGGTCTCTGGCTCTAAAGCAACTCTGCTGACCTGGTTCTCTGGCTCTAAAGCAGCTCTGCTGACTTGGTTCTATGGCTCTAAAGCAGTTCTGCTGACCTGGCTCTCTGGCTCTAGAGCAGCTCTGCTGACCTGGTCCCTTGGCTCTAAAGCAGACCTGCTGACCTGGTTCTCTCCCTCTAAAGCAGCTCTGCTGACCTGGTTCTCTCGCTCTAAAGCAGCGCTACTGACCTGGTTTCTCTGGCTCTACAGCAGCTCTGCTGACCTGGCTCTCTGGCTCTAGATCAGCACTGCTGACCTGGTTTCTCTGGCTCTACAGCAGCTCTGCTGACCTGGTTCTCGGCCTCTAGAGCAGCTCTGCTGACCTGGGTCTCTGGTTCTAAAGCAGCTCTGCTGACCTGGTTCTATGGCTCTAAAGCAGCTCTGCTTACCTGGTTCTCTGGCTCTAGAGCAGCTCTGCTGACCTGGTTCTCTTGCTCTAAAGCAGCTCTGCTGACCTGGTTCTCTGGCTCTAGAGCAGCACTGCTGACCTTGTTTCTCTGGCTCTACAGCAGCTCTGCTGACCTGGTTCTCGGCCTCTAGAGCAGCTCTGCTGACCTGGGTCTCTGGCTCTAAAGCAACTCTGCTAACCTGGTTCTCTGGCTCTAAAGCAGCTCTGCTGACTTGGTTCTATGGCTCTAATGCAGTTCTGCTGACCTGGCTCTCTGGCTCTAGAGCAGCTCTGCTGACCTGGTCCCTTGGCTCTAAAGCAGACCTGCTGACCTGGTTCTCTCCCTCTAAAGCAGCTCTGCTGACCTGGTTCTCTCGCTCTAAAGCAGCTCTACTGACCTGGTTTCTCTGGCTCTACAGCAGCTCTGCTGACCTGGTTCTCTGGCTCTAGAGCTGCACTGCTGACCTGGTTTCTCTGGCTCCACAGCAGCTCTGCTGACCTGGTTCTCGGCCTCTAGAGCAGCTCTGCTGACCTGGTTCTCTGGCTCTACAGCAGCTCTGCTGACCTGGTTCTCTCCCTCTAAATCAGCTCTGCTGACCTGGTGCTCTGACTCTAGAGCAGCTCTGCTGACCTGGTTCTCTGCCTCGAGAGCAGCTTTGCTGACTTGGTTCTCTGGCTCTAAAAGCAGCTCTGCTGACCTGGTTCTCTCCCTCTAAAGCAGCTCTGCTGACCTGGTTTCTCTGGCTCTACAGCAGCTCTGCTGGCCTGGTTCTCTGGCTCTAGAGCAGCTCTGCTGACCTAGTTCTTAGGCTCTAGAGCAGCTTTGCTGACCTGGTTCTCTGGCTCTAGAACAGCGCTGCTGACCTGGTTCACTGGCTCTAAAGCAACTCTGCTGACCCGGTTCTATGGCTCTAAAGCAGCTCTGCTTACCTGGTCCCTTGGCTCTGAAGCAAACCTGCTGATCTGGTTCTCTCCCTCTAAAGCAGCTCTGCTGACCTGGTTCTCTCGCTCTAAAGCAGCTCTACTGACCTGGTTTCTCTGGCTCTACAGCAGCTCTGCTGACCTGGCTCTCTGGCTCTAGATCAGCACTGCTGACCTGGTTTCTCTGGCTCTACAGCAGCTCTGCTGACCTGGTTCTCGGCCTCTAGAGCAGCTCTGCTGACCTGGGTCTCTGGTTCTAAAGCAGCTCTGCTGACCTGGTTCTATGGCTCTAAAGCAGCTCTGCTTACTTGATTCTCTGGCTCTAGAGCAGCTCTGCTGACCTGGTTCTCTTGCTCTAAAGCAGCTCTGCTGACCTGGTTCTCTGGCTCTAGAGCAGCACTGCTGACCTGGTTTCTCTGGCTCTACAGCAGCTCTGCTGACCTGGTTCTCTGGCTCTAGAGCAGCACTGCTGACCTGGTTTCTCTGGCTCTACAGCAGCTCTGCTGACCTGGTTCTCGGGCTCTAGAGCAGCTCTGCTGACCTGGGTCTCTGGCTCTAAAGCAACTCTGCTGACCTGGTTCTCTGGCTCTAAAGCAGCTCTGCTGACTTGGTTCTATGGCTCTAAAGCAGTTCTGCTGACCTGGCTCTCTGGCTCTAGAGCAGCTCTGCTGACCTGGTCCCTTGGCTCTAAAGCAGACCTGCTGACCTGGTTCTCTCCCTCTAAAGCAGCTCTGCTGACCTGGTTCTCTCGCTCTAAAGCAGCTCTACTGACCTGGTTTCTCTGGCTCTACAGCAGCTCTGCTGACCTGGCTCTCTGGCTCTAGATCAGCACTGCTGACCTGGTTTCTCTGGCTCTACAGCAGCTCTGCTGACCTGGTTCTCGGCCTCTAGAGCAGCTCTGCTGACCTGGGTCTCTGGTTCTAAAGCAGCTCTGCTGACCTGGTTCTATGGCTCTAAAGCAGCTCTGCTTACCTGGTTCTCTGGCTCTAGAGCAGCTCTGCTGACCTGGTTCTCTTGCTCTAAAGCAGCTCTGCTGACCTGGTTCTCTGGCTCTAGAGCAGCACTGCTGACCTTGTTTCTCTGGCTCTACAGCAGCTCTGCTGACCTGGTTCTCGGCCTCTAGAGCAGCTCTGCTGACCTGGGTCTCTGGCTCTAAAGCAACTCTGCTAACCTGGTTCTCTGGCTCTAAAGCAGCTCTGCTGACTTGGTTCTATGGCTCTAAAGCAGTTCTGCTGACCTGGCTCTCTGGCTCTAGAGCAGCTCTGCTGACCTGGTCCCTTGGCTCTAAAGCAGACCTGCTGACCTGGTTCTCTCCCTCTAAAGCAGCTCTGCTGACCTGGTTCTCTCGCTCTAAAGCAGCTCTACTGACCTGGTTTCTCTGGCTCTACAGCAGCTCTGCTGACCTGGTTCTCTGGCTCTAGAGCTGCACTGCTGACCTGGTTTCTCTGGCTCCACAGCAGCTCTGCTGACCTGGTTCTCGGCCTCTAGAGCAGCTCTGCTGACCTGGTTCTCTGGCTCTACAGCAGCTCTGCTGACCTGGTTCTCTCCCTCTAAATCAGCTCTGCTGACCTGGTGCTCTGACTCTAGAGCAGCTCTGCTGACCTGGTTCTCTGCCTCGAGAGCAGCTTTGCTGACTTGGTTCTCTGGCACTAGAGCAGCTCTGCTGACCTGGTTCGCTGCCTTAGAGCAGCTCTGCTGACCTGGTTCTATGGCTCTAAAGCAGCTCTGCTGACCTGGTTCTATGGTTCTAAAGCAGCTCTGCATCCTGGTTCTCTGGCTCTAGAGCAGCTCTGCTGACCTGGTTCTCTGGCTCTAAAGCAGTTCTGCTGACCTGGTTCTCTCCCTCTGGAGCAGCTCTGCTGACCTGGTTCTCTCCTTCTAAAGCAGCTCTGCTGACCTGGTTGTCTGGCTCTAGAGCAGCTCTGCTCACCTGGTTCTTAGGCTCTAGAGCATTTCTGCTGACCTGGTTCTCTGGTTCTAAAGCAGCTCTGCTGACCTGGTTCTATGGCTCTAAAGCAGCTCTGCTTACTTGGTTCTTTGGCTCTAGAGCAGCTCTGCTGACCTGGTTCTCTTGCTCTAAAGCAGCTCTGCTGACCTGGTTCTCTGGCTCTAAAGCAGCTCTGCTGGCCTAGTTCTCTGGCTCTAAAAGCAGCTCTGCTGACCTGGTTCTCTCCCTCTAAAGCAGCTCTGCTGACCTGGTTTCTCTGGCTCTACAGCAGCTCTGCTGACCTGGTTCTCTGGCTCTAGAGCAGCTCTGCTGACCTAGTTCTTAGGCTCTAGAGCAGCTTTGCTGACCTGGTTCTCTCGCTCTACAACAGTGCTGCTGACCTGGTTCTCTGTCTCTAAAGCAACTCTGCTGACCCGGTTCTATCGCTCTAAAGCAGTTCTGCTGACCTGGTTCTCTGGCTCTAGAGCAGCTCTGCTGACCTGGTCCCTTGGCTCTAAAGCAGACCTGCTGACTTGGTTCTCTCCCTCTAAAGCAGCTCTGCTGACCTGGTTCTCTCGCTCTAAAGCAGCTCTACTGACCTGGTTTCTCTGGCTCTACAGCAGCTCTGCTGACTTGGTTCTCTGGCTCTAGAGCAGCACTGCTGACCTGGTTTCTCTGGCTCTACAGCAGCTCTGCTGACCTGGTTCTCGGCCTCTAAAGCAGCTCTGCTGACCTGGGTCTCTGGCTCTAAAGCAGCTCTGCTGACCTGGTTCTCTGGCTCTAAAGCAGCTCTGCTGACCTGGTTCTCTCCCTCTAAATCAGCTCTGCTGACCTGGTGCTCTGACTCTAGAGCAGCTCTGCTGACCTAGTTCTCTGCTTCGAGAGCAGCTTTGCTGACCTGGTTCTCTGGCACTAGAGCAGCTCTGCTGACCTGGTTCTCTGCCTCTAGAGCAGCTCTGCTGACCTGGTTCTATGGCTCTAAAGCAGATCTGCTGACCTGGTTCTATGGCTCTAAAGCAGCTCTGCTTCCTGGTTCTCTGGCTTTAAAGCAGCTCTGCTGACTTGTTTCTCTGGCTCTAGAGCAGCTCTGCTGACCTGGTTCTCTGGCTCTAAAGCAGCTCTGCTGACCTGATTCTCTGGCTCTAAAGCAGCTCTGCTGGCCTAGTTCTCTGGTTCTAAAAGCAGCTCTGCTGACCTGGTTCTCTCCCTCTAAAGCAGCTCTGCTGACCTGGTTTCTCTGGCTCTACAGCAGCTCTGCTGGCCTGGTTCTCTGGCTCTAGAGCAGCTCTGCTGACCTAGTTCTTAGGCTCTAGAGCAGCTTTGCTGACCTGGTTCTCTGGCTCTAGAACAGCGCTGCTGACCTGGTTCTCTGGCTCTAAAGCAACTCTGCTGACCCGGTTCTATGGCTCTAAAGCAGTTCTGCTGACCTGGTTCTCTGGCTATAGAGCAGCTCTGCTTACCTGGTCCCTTGGCTCTGAAGCAGACCTGCTGACCTGGTTCTCTCCCTCTAAAGCAGCTCTGCTGACCTGGTTTTCTCGCTCTAAAGCAGTTCTGCTGACCTGGTTCTCTGGCTCTACATCAGCTCTGCTGACCTGGTGCTCTGGCTCTAGAGCAGCTCTGCTGACCTGGTTCTCTTCCTCGAGAGCAGCTTTGCTGACCTGGTTTCTCTGCCTCTACAGCAGCTCTGCTGACCTGGTTCTCGGCCTCTAGAGCAGCTCTGCTGACCTGGGTCTCTGGTTCTAAAGCAGCTCTGCTGACCTGGTTCTATGGCTCTAAAGCAGCTCTGCTTACTTGGTTCTCTGGCTCTAGAGCAGCTCTGCTGACCTGGTTCTCTTGCTCTAAAGCAGCTCTGCTGACCTGGTTCTCTGGCTCTAGAGCAGCACTGCTGACCTGGTTTCTCTGGCTCTACAGCAGCTCTGCTGACCTGGTTCTCTGGCTCTAGAGCAGCACTGCTGACCTGGTTTCTCTGGCTCTACAGCAGCTCTGCTGACCTGGTTCTCGGCCTCTAGAGCAGCTCTGCTGACCTGGGTCTCTGGCTCTAAAGCAACTCTGCTGACCTGGTTCTCTGGCTCTAAAGCAGCTCTGCTGACTTGGTTCTATGGCCCTAAAGCAGTTCTGCTGACCTGGCTCTCTGGCTCTAGAGCAGCTCTGCTGACCTGGTCCCTTGGCTCTAAAGCAGACCTGCTGACCTGGTTCTCTCCCTCTAAAGCAGCTCTGCTGACCTGGTTCTCTCGCTCTAAAGCAGCTCTACTGACCTGGTTTCTCTGGCTCTACAGACGCTCTGCTGACCTGGCTCTCTGGCTCTAGATCAGCACTGCTGACCTGGTTTCTCTGGCTCTACAGCAGCTCTGCTGACCTGGTTCTCGGCCTCTAGAGCAGCTCTGCTGACCTGGGTCTCTGGTTCTAAAGCAGCTCTGCTGACCTGGTTCTATGGCTCTAAAGCAGCTCTGCTTACTTGGTTCTCTGGCTCTAGAGCAGCTCTGATGACCTGGTTCTCTTGCTCTAAAGCAGCTCTGCTGACCTGGTTCTCTGGCTCTAGAGCAGCACTGCTGACCTGGTTTCTCTGGCTCTACAGCAGCTCTGCTGACCTGGTTCTCGGCCTCTAGAGCAGCTCTGCTGACCTGGGTCTCTGGCTCTAAAGCAACTCTGCTGACCTGGTTCTCTGGCTCTAAAGCAGCTCTGCTGGCCTAGTTCTCTGGCTCTAAAAGCAGCTCTGCTGACCTGGTTCTCTCCCTCTAAAGCAGCTCTGCTGACCTGGTTTCTCTGGCTCTACAGCAGCTCTGCTGGCCTGGTTCTCTGGCTCTAGAGCAGCTCTGCTGACCTAGTTCTTAGGCTCTAGAGCAGCTTTGCTGACCTGGTTCTCTGGCTCTAGAACAGCGCTGCTGACCTGGTCCCTTGGCTCTAAAGCAGCTCTGCTGACCTGGTTCTCTCCCTCTAAAGCAGCTCTGCTGACCTGGTTCTCTCGCTCTAAAGCAGCTCTACTGACCTGGTTTCTCTGGCTCTACAGCAGCTCTGCTGACCTGGTTCTCTCCCTCTAAATCAGCTCTGCTGACCTGGTGCTCTGACTCTAGAGCAGCTCTGCTGACCTAGTTCTCTGCTTCGAGAGCAGCTTTGCTGACCTGGTTCTCTGGCACTAGAGCAGCTCTGCTGACTTGTTTCTCTGGCTCTAGAGCAGCTCTGCTGACCTGGTTCTCTGGCTCTAAAGCAGCTCTGCTGACCTGATTCTCTGGCTCTAAAGCAGCTCTGCTGGCCTAGTTCTCTGGCTCTAAAAGCAGCTCTGCTGACCTGGTTCTCTCCCTCTAAAGCAGCTCTGCTGACCTGGTTTCTCTGGCTCTACAGCAGCTCTGCTGGCCTGGTTCTCTGGCTCTAGAGCAGCTCTGCTGACCTAGTTCTTAGGCTCTAGAGCAGCTTTGCTGACCTGGTTCTCTGGCTCTAGAACAGCGCTGCTGACCTGGTTCTCTGGCTCTAAAGCAACTCTGCTGACCCGGTTCTATGGCTCTAAAGCAGTTCTGCTGACCTGGTTCTCTGGCTCTAAAGCAGCTCTGCTGACTTGGTTCTATGGCCCTAAAGCAGTTCTGCTGACCTGGCTCTCTGGCTCTAGAGCAGCTCTGCTGACCTGGTCCCTTGGCTCTAAAGCAGACCTGCTGACCTGGTTCTCTCCCTCTAAAGCAGCTCTGCTGACCTGGTTCTCTCGCTCTAAAGCAGCTCTACTGACCTGGTTTCTCTGGCTCTACAGACGCTCTGCTGACCTGGCTCTCTGGCTCTAGATCAGCACTGCTGACCTGGTTTCTCTGGCTCTACAGCAGCTCTGCTGACCTGGTTCTCGGCCTCCAGAGCAGCTCTGCTGACCTGGGTCTCTGGTTCTAAAGCAGCTCTGCTGACCTGGTTGTATGGCTCTAAAGCAGCTCTGCTTACTTGGTTCTCTGGCTCTACAGCAGCTCTGCTGACCTGGTTCTCGGCCTCTAGAGCAGCTCTGCTGACCTGGGTCTCTGGCTCTAAAGCAACTCTGCTGACCTGGTTCTCTGGCTCTAAAGCAGCTCTGCTGACTTGGTTCTATGGCTCTAAAGCAGTTCTGCTGACCTGGCTCTCTGGCTCTAGAGAAGCTCTGCTGACCTGGTCCCTTGGCTCTAAAGCAGACCTGCTGACCTGGTTCTCTCCCTCTAAAGCAGCTCTGCTGACCTGGTTCTCTCGCTCTAAAGCAGCTCTACTGACCTGGTTTCTCTGGCTCTACAGCAGCTCTGCTGACCTGGTTCTCTCCCTCTAAATCAGCTCTGCTGACCTGGTGCTCTGACTCTAGAGCAGCTCTGCTGACCTGGGTCTCTGGTTCTAAAGCAGCTCTGCTGACCTGGTTGTATGGCTCTAAAGCAGCTCTGCTTACTTGGTTCTCTGGCTCTAGAGCAGCTCTGATGACCTGGTTCTCTTGCTAAAAAGCAGCTCTGCTGACCTGGTTCTCTGGCTCTAGAGCAGCACTGCTGACCTGGTTTCTCTGGCTCTACAGCAGATCTGCTGACCTGGTTCTCGGCCTCTAGAGCAGCTCTGCTGACCTGGGTCTCTGGCTCTAAAGCAACTCTGCTGACCTGGTTCTCTGGCTCTAAAGCAGCTTTGCTGACTTGGTTCTATGGCTCTAAAGCAGTTCTGCTGACCTGGCTCTCTGGCTCTAGAGCAGCTCTGCTGACCTGGTCCCTTGGCTCTAAAGCAGACCTGCTGACCTGGTTCTCTCCCTCTAAAGCAGCTCTGCTGACCTGGTTCTCTCGCTCTAAAGCAGCTCTACTGACCTGGTTTCTCTGGCTCTACAGCAGCTCTGCTGACCTGGTTCTCTGGCTCTAGAGCAGCACTGCTGACCTGGTTTCTCTGGCTCTACAGCAGCTCTGCTGACCTGGTTCTCGGCCTCTAGAGCAGCTCTGCTGACCTGGTTCTCTGGCTCTACAGCAGCTCTGCTGACCTGGTTCTCTCCCTCTAAATCAGCTCTGCTGACCTGGTGCTCTGACTCTAGAGCAGCTCTGCTGACCTGGTTCTCTGCCTCAAGAGCAGCTTTGCTGACTTGGTTCTCTGGCACTAGAGCAGCTCTGCTGACCTGGTTCGCTGCCTTAGAGCAGCTCTGCTGACCTGGTTCTATGGCTCAAAAGCAGCTCTGCTGACCTGGTTCTATGGTTCTAAAGCAGCTCTGCTTCCTGGTTCTCTGGCTCTAGAGCAGCTCTGCTGACCTGGTTCTCTGGCTCTAAAGCAGTTCTGCTGACCTGGTTCTCTCCCTCTGGAGCAGCTCTGCTGACCTGGTTCTCTGGTTCTAAAGCAGCTCTGCTGACCTGGTTCTATGGCTCTAAAGCAGCTCTGCTTACTTGGTTCTCTGGCTCTAGAGCAGCTCTGCTGACCTGGTTCTCTTGCTCTAAAGCAGCTCTGCTGACCTGGTTCTCTGGCTCTAAAGCAGCTCTGCTGGCCTAGTTCTCTGGCTCTAAAAGCAGCTCTGCTGACCTGGTTCTCTCCCTCTAAAGCAGCTCTGCTGACCTGGTTTCTCTGGCTCTACAGCAGCTCTGCTGACCTAGTTCTTAGGCTCTAGAGCAGCTTTGCTGACCTGGTTCTCTCACTCTACAACAGTGCTGCTGACCTGGTTCTCTGGCTCTAAAGCAACTCTGCTGACCCGGTTCTATCGCTCTAAAGCAGTTCTGCTGACCTGGTTCTCTGGCTCTAGAGCAGCTCTGCTGACCTGGTCCCTTGGCTCTAAAGCAGACCTGCTGACTTGGTTCTCTCCCTCTAAAGCAACTCTGCTGACCTGGTTCTCTCGCTCTAAAGCAGCTCTACTGACCTGGTTTCTCTGGCTCTACAGCAGCTCTGCTGAGTTGGTTCTCTGGCTCTAGATCAGCACTGCTGACCTGGTTCTCGGCCTCTAGAGCAGCTCTGCTGACCTGGGTCTCTGGCTCTAAAGCAACTCTGCTGACCTGGTTCTCTGGCTCTAAAGCAGCTCTGCTGACTTGGTTCTATGGCTCTAAAGCAGTTCTGCTGACCTGGCTCTCTGGCTCTAGAGCAGCTCTGCTGACCTGGTCCCTTGGCTCTAAAGCAGACCTGCTGACCTGGTTCTCTCCCTCTAAAGCAGCTCTGCTGACCTGGTTCTCTCGCTCTAAAGCAGCTCTACTGACCTGGTTTCTCTGGCTCTACAGCAGCTCTGCTGACCTGGTTCTCTGGCTCTAGAGCAGCACTGCTGACCTGGTTTCTCTGGCTCTACAGCAGCTCTGCTGACCTGGTTCTCAGCCTCTAGAGCAGCTCTGCTGACCTGGTTCTCTGGCTCTACAGCAGCTCTGCTGACCTGGTTCTCTCCCTCTAAATCAGCTCTGCTGACCTGGTGCTCTGACTCTAGAGCAGCTCTGCTGACCTGGTTCTCTGCCTCAACAGCAGCTTTGCTGACTTGGTTCTCTGGCACTAGAGCAGCTCTGCTGACCTGGTTCGCTGCCTTAGAGCAGCTCTGCTGACCTGGTTCTATGGCTCAAAAGCAGCTCTGCTGACCTGGTTCTATGGTTCTAAAGCAGCTCTGCTTCCTGGTTCTCTGGCTCTAGAGCAGCTCTGCTGACCTGGTTCTCTGGCTCTAAAGCAGTTCTGCTGACCTGGTTCTCTCCCTCTGGAGCAGCTCTGCTGACCTGGTTCTCTCCTTCTAAAGCAGCGCTGCTGACCTGGTTCTCTGGCTCTAGAGCAGCTCTGCTCACCTGGTTCTTAGGCTCTAGAGCATTTCTGCTCACCTGGTTCTCTGGTTCTAAAGCAGCTCTGCTGACCTGGTTCTATGGCTCTAAAGCAGCTCTGCTTACTTGGTTCTCTGGCTCTAGAGCAGCTCTGCTGACCTGGTTCTCTTGCTCTAAAGCAGCTCTGCTGACCTGGTTCTCTGGCTCTAAAGCAGCTCTGCTGGCCTAGTTCTCTGGCTCTAAAAGCAGCTCTGCTGACCTGGTTCTCTCCCTCTAAAGCAGCTCTGCTGACCTGGTTTCTCTGGCTCTACAGCAGCTCTGCTGACCTAGTTCTTAGGCTCTAGAGCAGCTTTGCTGACCTGGTTCTCTCACTCTACAACAGTGCTGCTGACCTGGTTCTCTGGCTCTAAAGCAACTCTGCTGACCCGGTTCTATCGCTCTAAAGCAGTTCTGCTGACCTGGTTCTCTGGCTCTAGAGCAGCTCTGCTGACCTGGTCCCTTGGCTCTAAAGCAGACCTGCTGACCTGGTTCTCTCCCTCTAAAGCAGCTCTGCTGACCTGGTTCTCTCGCTCTAAAGCAGCTCTACTGACCTGGTTTCTCTGGCTCTTTAGCAGCTCTGCTGACTTGGTTCTCTGGCTCTAGAGCAGCACTGCTGACCTGGTTTCTCTGGCTCTACAGCAGCTCTGCTGACCTGGTTCTCGGCCTCTAAAGCAGCTCTGCTGACCTGGGTCTCTGGCTCTAAAGCAGCTCTGCTGACCTAGTTCTCTGGCTCTAAAGCAGCTCTGCTGACCTGGTTCTCTCCCTCTAAATCAGCTCTGCTGACCTGGTGCTCTGACTCTAGAGCAGCTCTGCTGACCTGGTTCTCTGCTTCGAGAGCAGCTTTGCTGACCTGGTTCTCTGGCACTAGAGCAGCTCTGCTGACCTGGTTCTCTGCCTCTAGAGCAGCTCTGCTGACCTGGTTCTATGGCTCTAAAGCAGCTCTGCTGACCTGGTTCTATGGCTCTAAAGCAGCTCTGCTTCCTGGTTCTCTGGCTCTAAAGCAGCTCTGCTGACTTGTTTCTCTGGCTCTAGAGCAGCTCAGCTGACCTGGTTCTCTGGCTCTAAAGCAGCTCTGCTGACCTGATTCTCTGGCTCTAAAGCAGCTCTGCTGGCCTAGTTCTCTGGCTCTAAAAGCAGCTCTGCTGACCTGGTTCTCTCCCTCTAAAGCAGCTCTGCTGACCTGGTTTCTCTGGCTCTACAGCAGCTCTGCTGGCCTGGTTCTCTGGCTCTAGAGCAGCTCTGCTGACCTAGTTCTTAGGCTCTAGAGCAGTTTGCTGACCTGGTTCTCTGGCTCTAGAACAGCGCTGCTGACCTGGTTCTCTGGCTCTAAAGCAACTCTGCTGACCCGGTTCTATGGCTCTAAAGCAGTTCTGCTGACCTGGTTCTCTGGCTCTAGAGCAGCTCTGCTTACCTGGTCCCTTGGCTCTGAAGCAGACCTGCTGACCTGGTTCTCACCCTCTAAAGCAGCTCTGCTGACCTGGTTTTCTCGCTCTAAAGCAGTTCTGCTGACCTGGTTCTCTGGCTCTACATCAGCTCTGCTGACCTGGTGCTCTGGCTCTAGAGCAGCTCTGCTGACCTGGTTCTCTTCCTCGAGAGCAGTTTTGCTGACCTGGTTTCTCTGGCTCTACAGCAGCTCTGCTGACCTGGTTCTCGGCCTCTAGAGCAGCTCTGCTGACCTGGGTCTCTGGTTCTAAAGAAGCTCTGCTGACCTGGTTCTATGGCTCTAGAGCAGCTCTGCTGACCTGGTTCCCTTGCTCTAAAGCAGCTCTGCTGACCTGGTTCTCTGGCTCTAGAGCAGCACTGCTGACCTGGTTTCTCTGGCTCTATAGCAGCTCTGCTGACCTGGTTCTCTGGCTCTAGAGCAGCACTGCTGACCTGGTTTCTCTGGCTCTACAGCAGCTCTGCTGACCTGGTTCTCGGCCTCTAGAGCAGCTCTGCTGAGCTGGGTCTCTGGTTCTAAAGCAGCTCTGCTGACCTGGTTCTATGGCTCTAAAGCAGCTCTGCTTACTTGGTTCTCTGGCTCTAGAGCTGCTCTGCTGACCTGGTTCTCTTGCTCTAAAGCAGCTCTGCTGACCTGGTTCTCTGGCTCTAGAGCAGCACTGCTGACCTGGTTCTCGGCCTCTAGAGCAGCTCTGCTGACCTGGGTCTCTGGCTCTAAAGCAACTCTGCTGACCTGGTTCTCTGGCTCTAAAGCAGCTCTGCTGACTTGGTTCTATGGCTCTAAAGCAGTTCTGCTAACCTGGCTCTCTGGCTCTAGAGCAGCTCTGCTGACCTGGTCCCTTGGCTCTAAAGCAGACCTGCTGACCTGGTTCTCTCCCTCTAAAGCAGCTCTGCTGACCTGGTTCTCTCGCTCTAAAGCAGCTCTACTGACCTGGTTTCTCTGGCTCTACAGCAGCTCTGCTGACCTGGTTCTCTGGCTCTAGAGCAGCACTGCTGACCTGGTTTCTCTGGCTCTACAGCAGCTCTGCTGACCTTGTTCTCGGCCTCTAGAGCAGCTCTGCTGACCTGGTTCTCTGGCTCTACAGCAGCTCTGCTGACCTGGTTCTCTCCCTCTAAATCAGCTCTGCTGACCTGGTGCTCTGACTCTAGAGCAGCTCTGCTGACCTGGTTCTCTGCCTCGAGAGCAGCTTTGCTGACTTGGTTCTCTGGCACTAGAGCAGCTCTGCTGACCTGGTTCGCTGCCTTAGAGCAGCTCTGCTGACCTGGTTCTATGGCTCTAAAGCAGCTCTGCTGACCTGGTTCTATGGTTCTAAAGCAGCTCTGCTTCCTGGTTCTTTGGCTCTAGAGCAGCTCTGCTGACCTGGTTCTCTGGCTCTAAAGCAGTTCTGCTGACCTGGTTCTCTCCCTCTGGAGCAGCTCTGCTGACCTGGTTCTCTCCTTCTAAAGCAGCTCTGCTGACCTGGTTCTCTGGCTCTAGAGCAGCTCTGCTCACCTGGTTCTTAGGCTCTAGAGCATTTCTGCTGACCTGGTTCTCTGGTTCTAAAGCAGCTCTGCTGACCTGGTTCTATGGCTCTAAAGCAGCTCTGCTTACTTGGTTCTCTGGCTCTAGAGCAGCTCTGCTGACCTGGTTCTCTTGCTCTAAAGCAGCTCTGCTGGCCTAGTTCTCTGGCTCTAAAAGCAGCTCTGCTGACCTGGTTCTCTCCCTCTAAAGCAGCTCTGCTGACCTGGTTTCTCTGACTCTACAGCAGCTCTGCTGACCTGGTTCTCTGGCTCTAGAGCAGCTCTGCTGACCTAGTTCTTAGGCTCTAGAGCAGCTTTGCTGACCTGGTTCTCTCGCTCTACAACAGTGCTGCTGACCTGGTTCTCTGGCTCTAAAGCAACTCTGCTGACCCGGTTCTATCGCTCTAAAGCAGTTCTGCTGACCTGGTTCTCTGGCTCTAGAGCAGCTCTGCTGACCTGGTCCCTTGGCTCTAAAGCAGACCTGCTGACTTGGTTCTCTCCCTCTAAAGCAGCTCTGCTGACCTGGTTCTCTCGCTCTAAAGCAGCTCTACTGACCTGGTTTCTCTGGCTCTACAGCAGCTCTGCCGACTTGGTTCTCTGGCTCTAGAGCAGCACTGCTGACCTGGTTTCTCTGGCTCTACAGCAGCTCTGCTGACCTGGTTCTCAGCCTCTAAAGCAGCTCTGCTGACCTGGGTCTCTGGCTCTAAAGCAGCTCTGCTGACCTGGTTCTCTGGCTCTAAAGCAGCTTTGCTGACCTGGTTCTCAGGCACTAGAGCAGCTCTGCTGACCTGGTTCTCTGCCTCTAGAGCAGCTCTGCTGACCTGGTTCTATGGCTCTAAAGCAGCTCTGCTGACCTGGTTCTATGGCTCTAAAGCAGCTCTGCTTCCTGGTTCTCTGGCTCTAAAGCAGCTCTGCTCACTTGTTTCTCTGGCTCTAGAGCAGCTCTGCTGACCTGGTTCTCTGGCTCTAAAGCAGCTCTGCTGACCTGATCCTCTGTCTCTAAAGCAGCTCTGCTGGCCTAGTTCTCTGGCTCTAAAAGCAGCTCTGCTGACCTGGTTCTCTCCCTCTAGAGCAGCACTGCTGACCTGGTTTCTCTGGCTCTACAGCAGCTCTGCTGGCCTGGTTCTCTGGCTCTAGAGCAGCTCTGCTGACCTAGTTCTTAGGCTCTAGAGCAGCTTTGCTGACCTGGTTCTCTGGCTCTAGAACAGCGCTGCTGACCTGGTTCTCTGGCTCTAAAGCAACTCTGCTGACCCGGTTCTATGGCTCTAAAGCAGTTCTGTTGACCTGGTTCTCTGGCTCTAGAGCAGCTCTGCTTACCTGGTCCCTTGGCTCTGAAGCAGACCTGCTGACCTGGTTCTCTCCCTCTAAAGCAGCTCTGCTGACCTGGTTTTCTCGCTCTAAAGCAGTTCTGCTGACCTGGTTCTCTGGCTCTACATCAGCTCTGCTGACCTGGTGCTCTGGCTCTAGAGCAGCTCTGCTGACCTGGTTCTCTTCCTCGAGAGCAGCTTTGCTGACCTGGTTCTCTGGCTCTAGAGCAGCTCTGCTGGCCTGGTTCTCTGCCTCTAGAGCAGCTCTGCTGAACTGGTTCCATGGCTCTAAAGCAGATCACTTGCCCTGGTTCTATGGCTCTAAAGCAGCTCTGCTTCCTGGTTCTCTGGCTCTAGAGCAGCTCTGCTGACCTGGTTCTCTCCCTCTAGAGCAGCTCTGCTGACCTGGTTCTAGGGCTCTAAAGCAGCTCTGCTGACTTGGTTCTCTGGCTCTAGAGCAGCTCTGCTGACCTGGTTCTCTCCCTCTAAAGCAGCTCTGCTGACCTGGTTTCTCTGGCTCTACAGCAGATCTAATGACCTGGTTCTCTCCCTCTAAAGCAGCTCTGCTGAACTGGTTTCTCTGTCTCTGCAGCAGCTCTGCTGACCTGGTTCTCTGGCTCTAGAGCAGCTCTGCTGACCTAGTTCTTAGGCTCTAGAGCAGCTTTGCTGACCTGGTTCTCTGGCTCTAGAACAGCGCAGCTGACCTGGTTCTCTGGCTCTAAAGCAACTCTGCTGACCCGGTTCTATGGCTCTAAAGCAGTTCTGCTGACCTGGTTCTCTGGCTCTAGAGCAGCTCTGCTTACCTGGTCCCTTGGCTCTAAAGCAGACCTGCTGACCTGGTTCTCTCCCTCTAAAGCAGCTCTGCTGACCTGGTTCTCTCGCTCTAAAGCAGTTCTGCTGACCTAGTTCTCTGGCTCTACATCAGCTCTGCTGACCTGGTGCTCTGGCTCTAGAGCAGCTCTGCTGACCTGGTTCTCTGCCTCGAGAGCAGCTTTGCTGACCTGGTTCTCTGGCTCTAGAGCAGCTCTGCTGTCCAGGTTCTCTGCCTCTAGAGCAGCTCTGCTGAACTGGTTCCATGGCTCGAAAGCAGATCACTTGCCCTGGTTCTATGGCTCTAAAGCAGCTCTGCTTCCTGCTTCTCTGGCTCTAGAGCAGCTCTGCTGACCTGGTTCTCTGGCTCTAAAGCAGCTCTGCTGACCTAGTTCTCTCCCTCTAAAGCAGCTCTGCTGACCTGCTTCTATGGCTCTAAAGCAGCTCTGCTGACTTGGTTCTCTGGCTCTAGAGCAGCTCTGCTGACTTGGTTCTCTGGCTCTAAAGCAGTTCTGCTGACCTGGTTCTCTCCCTCTAAAGCAGCTCTGCTGACCTGGTTTCTCTGGCTCTACAGCAGCTCTAATGACCTGGTTCTCGGCCTCTAGAGCATCTCTGCTGACCTGGGTCTCTGGCTCTAGAGCAGCTTTGCTGACCTGGGTCTCTGGTTCTAGAGTAGCTCTGCTGACCTCCTTCTTAGGCTCTAGAGCAACTCTGCTGACCTGGTTCTCTGGCTCTACAACGGCTCTGCTGACCTGGTTTCTCTGGCTCTACAGCACCTCTGCTGACCTGGCTCTCTGCACTCACGATGCACGCACTCGACTTCGGGAAAATATATTTAAAAATAATATACTTTTATTATAAGTACAAATATGTTTTTTGTCTGACTATCTTAGATAATCTCTTGCACTAATATGTATATTAAAGACACATACATATCATTTTGGAAGATAACTTTTTTTGCGGGAGTTGTGCACCCAGCGTGCCCCAGCACGTATATGGTATCCCATGGGACCCGCCGCCGCGCAAGCATCTCATACCGTAATGCGCATGTGCCGCGAATGCGCGGGAGCAGGAGTCACGGACTGGACGCATACCAATCGCGTACATCACGTAATATTAAATGTATATGATGTAACTGAAAAACACGCAGCCGTCGCACACCGTATGCGGATCCTTCACGACTTTTCTAAAATAGTGGCTAGAATCTGCGCACCCACCATGATGTGTACGCTTTGAATGCGTGACTCCGAAAATGTTTTGGAAAAAACATTTTTTTAAAGAAAATAATATAAAAATATTTAAAAAATGTAATGTTTTTTTGCAATTTTCAGAAAAATATATAATGTTATTTAATGAATAAAATATTTATAAATGAACAGTTAAAGAACTGTAGAAAATCAGTACAAAAAATAGCTATAACTACTATCACACTTAAAGATTAGCATTTAAAAAACCTTTGAAATTCACTGAAAAAAAACATAGGTTTCAAAGACGTTATAGATAGAAATTAGCGTTTAAAAAAGCTTTGAAATTCACTGAAAAAACCATTGGTTTCAGAGACGTTATAGTTAGAAATTAGCATTTAATAAACCTTGGAAATTCACAGAAAAAAACATAGGTTTCAGGGGTGTTATATTTAGCTGGCCATTTCACTCGTACAAAACCATAGAAATTCCTCCGTTATAGTTAGTTCTGCTAACTATAACTCGCGTGCCCGCAATCCACTGCTGATGATGTCACATATTGCATCATTCATGACATGGTCAGTGACATCACTGATGACATCACTGATGACATCTCAAATGACATCACAGATGACATCACTGATGACATCATCCACTTGACAATCTGATACACCTCATCATACACTAGTATAACCTTTCTTCACTCACTGTAAAATACAGAGTACCATATTTGAAACCATTGACACACCAATACCAGTTACTACATACCCACTCACTGATTCCTAAGTCTACACACACAACTACCCATTCAACAACAGAATCATTGATACATGCAGTCACTAATTAATAGAACACTATCAAATGCACTTATACACATATATAGACATTGACACATCAGCAGTCATCTTAGTCGGTTATGCAGTCATCCTACTAACTCATGAAAAAAATTCATCACACTTACATTTACTCACTTACACAATTATACACACAACACCTCATTAATTCAAACACATAGTAACTCATAGTTAATATGTTAAAAAATCACCATTACAATTATACACTCATTCATATAGTTACTCTCACAATCACTGACTCTTACACATACTTATTTATATAAACCAACTCTCACATACAATGCCTTTTATTTTTTTACTTTGTTGAAGATGTACAACTAAAACATGTATTCGCTCACCAACACACAAATAAATACACTCTGTCACCCAAACAACTGTTTCTACATGCACTCTTAAACCTATATACCTAGTCAATCAATCATTCACACATCTATGCATAGAGTTACACACATCCCATCCAACCACACACAAACTCAGTGTCCCATACAAATACTCACCCAACTAATCAATAACTAATATACACACTCATGTAGTTAGTGACCAACTGATGCAGCATGTTATACAACAACAGAAACAGTGATGCACACATTCACATAGTTTAGTTACTAATCCATGTATTAAGTGAGACACTTTTAACCCCTTCGCCGCGGCAGGAATTCCGCTGCGGTGCTGGGGGGGTTTGGGGGCAGGTGCGGTGGCACTGTGCTCGTGACGGACCCACTCCGTCACGAGCCATGGGTGAGCTGTGCTCATGACGGAGTGGTTCCGTCACGTCTCCGCCCACTGCGCTAATCGCCCGCACAGGCGGGGAATTAGCGCCGCGTGGGCGGAGCGTCCGCCAACGGCCACAGCATGACGGAACCACTCCGTCATGAGCACACGGCACCCGTGGCTCATGACGGAGTGGTTCCGTCATGAGCACGGAAAGGGTTAATTACTCAGTTAAACAGACAGTCAGACAGCTACTAAATCCTCCATCCAGACAGTTATATATCCACTCAATCTTCAATATAGATTGGTATATATATATAATACATATTTAAATTTCAAACTAAACTACATTCACTGGATGATGTCATCAGTGATGTCATCAGTGATGTCATTTGAGATGCCATCAGTGAAGTCATCAGTGATGTCACTGACAACATCATGAATGATGCAATATGTGACATCATCAGTAGTGCATTGCGGGCGCGCGAGTTATGGTTAGCATAACTAACTATAACGGAGGAATTTCTATGGTTTTGTACGAGTGAAATGTCCAGCTAACTATAACGCCCCTAAAAACTATGTTTTTTTCTGTGAATTTCTAAGGTTTTTTAAATGCTAATTTCTAACTATAACGTCTCTGAAACCTATGGTTTTTTTCAATGAATATATATATATATATGCCAAGGTGTATTGAAGTATGAGTGGGTGTATGAGTGTCTGAATGGATGATTTAGTAAGTGTGTGACTGTATAAGTGAGTGATTAAATGTGTCTTACAAAATGCATGGGTTAGTGACTAAACTGTGTGAATGTCTTTATTAGTCTGTTAGTTGGTGTATAAGAGGCTGCATGGCTTGGTGAGTAGCTACATGAGTGTCTATATGGGTTATTTATTGCTTGTCTGAATATCTGTATGGGTGCCTGAGTGTCTTTGTGGGTGGGTGGGGAGTGAGTGACTCTGTGCATAGATATGTGAGTGGTTGTTTCACTGGGTGTATGGGTGCAAGAGTGCATATGGAAACAGCTACATGGGTGAGTGAGTGTTTGTATGGGTGTATTGGTGAGTGAATGGATGTCTCAGTGGTGTCCCTGACCATGTCATGAATGATGCAATATGTGACATCATCAGCAGTGCATTGCTGGCGTGCGAGTTATAGTTAGCAGAACTAACTATAACAGAGGAATTTCTATGGTTTTGTACAAGTGAAATGGCCAGCTAACTATAACACCCCTGATACCTATGGTTTTTTCTGTGAATATATACACACATATATTTCCAACAAATTGCCTTGAGGCTTTTCAGGACGCACTTGGTTGCAGGCCAGCCCTGTGGCTTTCAATGATTTTGCATGCATCAGCATCATAACATGCAGTAAGCACAGCCCACTGGGGGCTATCAACGAATGAAAGCATGCAGAGTAATCAATAAAAGAAGGCCATCAATGCACAAGTTTGGAACATAAGCTCCTGAAAAAGAGGCCGGGGAGCCTCAAAACGCATCAGCGAACTAAAGAAATTTACCACGACACGGAGGCAAACTGATAATCAGCCCCGGTTGGTGGGCGATCGGTCGAGTGCTGCCTCAAAGCTTCAGGGCATTGTTGGATCATATATATATATATATATATATATATATATATATATATATATTCACTGAAAAAAACGTAGGTTTCACACACGTTATAGTTAGGTATTAGCATTTAAAAAACCTTGCAAATTCACTGAAAAAACCATAGGTTTCACACATGTTATAGTTAGCTGGACATTTCACTCGTAAAAAACCAATGAAATTCCCCTGTTATAGTTAGTTCAGCTAACTATAACTCGCGCGCCCGCAATCCACTGCTGATGACGTCACATATTACATCACTCATGACATGGTCAGTGACATCACTGATGACATCTAAATTCGCTAAATTCGCGCATGCGCGCGTTCTACGCGCACTGAGTTCGCGCACGTAGTACGTTCGCGCATGCGCGTGCTTCGTACGCACGCAACGTACGAGCGTAATTCGTACGCGCATGCGCGCGTAGTACGTACGCGCGTAATTCGTACGCGCATGCACGCGTAGTACGTTCGCGCATGCGCGCGTGATTTGTATGCGCGCGTAGTACGCGCATGCGCACGTACTCGTTCGCGCATGCATGCTTGCTCCGCCGTGCGCGCACGGAGCGCGCACCTCAAGTCATTTGATTAAAAAACAACACTTTTCATTGGTTCATACTAGTTTCAGTTTCAGATTCTTCCAACACCACACCCACTCCCCTCATGGCAAGTCATGTGATCAAGAAACAACACTTTTCATTGGTTCAAAGTAGTTTCAGTTCCAGATTCTTCCAACACCACACCCACTCCCCTTATTATTACTTCTGATTCCCTAGGAGAAGGAGCTAATCTGTTTTTGAGATACAACGGCAGAGCAGCAGCCATCTTCTGAGAGTGAACAGGATACTCTTGTGAGACAGAGACAGAGGAAGCAGAAAGACTCCTTCATATGGCAGTATTTCACTTTTCCAGAAGGCCAAAAGAAGGTGAATGCACCAAAAGTCACCTGCACTCTTTGTCACCAGACCTTATCACGTGGAAATGCTAATAAGAAATACTCTTTTAGTATCCACACAATGTTAAGGCACGTTGAAAAAGTGCATCCTGTGACTTTTGCTCGAGCTGTTAGTGAAAACCCACCAGCAGCTCAGCCGAGCACATCTGCAACAGCTCAGCCGAGCACACCATTGGCAGCTCAGCGGAGCACTTCTTTTGTGGTGGTGCCTTCTCCTTCTTCTACACCTCTGGATATACGCCCTTCTTTTGGGAGGCTGTATACACGGTGCATAGACTGTCATGCTCTCATTTCTCTGGGTGAGACCAGTATTGATCTCATTGAGAGGAAATTAGAGCAGCACTTATGCACCAGGCCATAGTTTTTTTCATTTTTTCCTTTTTCTCTTCCTCTGTCCCTACATTAACACAAGGGATCTTTTTAGAGCCACCTAAAATCTAAACACAAAAACTTGTTTTTTAAATCTATTTGTCGATTTTTTTAAAGGGTGCGCGCACGGTGCGCGCACCCTATGATTTTTTTTAAAAAGAAATAATCGTTTTTCTCACCCTTTGTGATCCTTCAGGGACTCCCTGACAAAGACTAGGGGGTCAGGAAGTCTCTACCATGCCCCCTTTCCATGTTCTCCACCTTTGTTTTAAATTTAAACACATTTTTAAATGTTTTTTTTTAATTGCAAGTAAAATGGATTACATTTCCTAAATTTTCTTTCAAGATCTGAAAAAAAGACAAAAAGTATTAATATTCAACAATACATTTTCTTAAGCAGTACATGTTTTTTCATATTTAACAAAGCAATTTTTGCCCTTTTTTTGCTGTTTTCAGAATGTATTGAATTTCACTGAAAATAGTGATATCAATTGTTTTCATCATTTAACAGCGGGCAAAAAAAAAAAAACAATCTGAAAGATTGTTTAAAAAAAGCCCTGAATCTCTTCTCACTAAAACAGACCTTGATAGAAATGTCACAAATATATTAAAAATACCTTCTAAGAACAATAACTATTTGCAATAAATAACGTCTGTAAATCTTGCTGCTTAAGCACGTACACCAAAATAATATCTGTCAAACAAGTCCACAATTGTTACCTTTACCTTTCCTTGAGGCCAAATGGTAATTTTAAAATCCTTTGTAAGTGAAATATCCAATGTTAATCCTATAAAATTGAAATAATGGTTTCTTCAGATGCTGGAATTTGTATCTAAAATTTTGGTTTTAGAAAAATTAAGTAACAATTTGGTAAATCATAAGGCAAACCTTGCTTGAAAATCAATTGAGAATCATTACACAGTGTCCATCCTTTTTCACATTTAAGATAAACTGTGTAATGACCAGAAGTTATAGAAGGTCCATCATGAAAAATAATTGCAACTGCAACAAAACTTTTACCTGATGTTGATAATTGATTTCCTACAAACTTCTTTAGTAAAGTTTCCATTTTAGTTCCATCTGCTCTACAACGTTGCATCATTAAAATTACATACTGTCCATATTTATGTAAAAATAACGTTGACAACATGTCTGATTTACATTGAGAACATTCCATGTTGTGATTTGCATCTTTAACTAATTTACTAAAAGTTACTGTTTTACTCTCTGGTAATGTTAAATATATGAACCTTTCAGAATCAACTTTACTGCTGCATGTGTTCATACAGTTTTCACAACAATGTTCCCATTTATATGAGACACCTAATATATTTTCTATTTCTACCCCTTCATCTTCCAGTACCATAAGCATATACATCAAGAATTCCTGTGCATCTTGCTGGACATCTTGTGTAAATTGTGTACATCCAGAACATTCATCTAAAAGATTTCTAACATCAGAAGCACTTTCTATTTTAGTTTTATCATTACTCAGCTTCTCATAAAGGAGATTCAGCCGAGAACAGAATCTTTTTTCATGATTTAGTATTATCTGCTCTTGCAAAATTTGAAGATAAAATACAACATTGAGCACTACATTTGCGTAGCAGTTGACACCAGAGCTATTTTCAAAATGACAACCAACAACCTCTTCAACACTGTCCTTTTTCTTTTTGCTTACAGTCACATCACTCTCTTTTTGTTTTCTCTTCTGTACATCCTCATTACAGATATTCTCAAATCTCCTTTTCCGACAAACAACACGTTTTTCAAACACAGGATACTGACCTAAATGAGGAGCATAGCTTCTTCTTAATCTAGTATACTCCTTTACACAGTTTGCATCAGCACTAACTTTTGAGTCATCAAAGTCTATCATGAATAAACCAGATATTTTTTTCACGCGTGACAAAGCAACATATGCCATACCTTCTTTAAACACAGTAGATCCAATGTTTACAAATGCACTATCTACAGTTAATCCTTGAGATTTGTGAATAGTTACTGCATATGCTAGAGAAAACAGAAACTGCTTCCTACGTACATATAAGTCTTTCACAAGCAAGAAACAAACTGAACAATGACAAATGTCTTTAACCTCTTCAATCTGAACAAATTTTATTTTAAAAAATTCAATTCCAACTTTTTTCTGGTAATTAACAAAACCCACAACTTTACCCATAGCTCCGTTCACTAAACCTTTCTCTACATCCAAATTACGTCTTAAAATTACTCGACAGTTCATACATACATAAAGATTCTTTTCTAAACCGGCTGTTTTCGAGATGTTTTTCTCTAGAGAATCCAATTTACTTGTCAATTTGTTTGTCAATATAATAGTTATTCCTTCATGTTGTATTTTATCCACAGCTTCCAGTTTGACAATCTCTTCATTTTCCAATTTCAAAAGTTCTTGATTGAATATAGAGCATTAATGTAGTGTTGGCATTAAGCAGATTACAGTATTTTTTCCAGCAATGTTCTTGTATATTTTCTCTGGTACTATTTGTTCTGTTGGAAACACATTACATAGCAATCGACTCTGTAAAGCTTTTCTGCCATGTTCTGTGAGTAGTCCAATTCTGATATCTTTGAGAATACTTGCATAATCCTCATCATTGGCTTGCCGCATATTGGTAATGAGTTCTTTATACTCAAAGTATGTCCAAATATTCACATTACCTATACTTTCTAATGACTTTTTCGTGTCTTCATGTGTAAAGGTTTGAAATACTGGTTGTCCTTTAACTGGAGTAAGCTGCAGAAGATCCCCAAAAACTATAACATGTTTTCCTCCAAATAGCACGTCATAGTTTGTCTTTAGAATTTGCTGCATTCTTAAATGCACAAAGGCATGCATTAAGTTTGATACCATGCTTACCTCATCAATGATGAGAACTTTCATTTTTTTCAATACTCTTGCAACTTCAAAACATGCTTCTCCTGTTAGCTTGTGGTATTGTATTTTGTTCTCGTGCTCTACTGGTAACATTAGCAAACGATGGAGGGTAATTCCTTTGATGTTATATGCTGCTAACCCAGTTGGAGCAGTAACAACACAAGACAAAGTTGAATCTGTTTTTTGCTGTAGGTAGCTTCTAATTACTTTAATCAAGAAACTTTTTCCAGTTCCAGCTTGTCCACTCACATACATTCTGATTGTTTGAAACGATGTGCATGAGCACTCTTTATTTCATGTAGTAATCCGTGATCACGTTTTTTTCTGACTTCCTCATAAATTTGTTGTTGTTCATCATTCAGTTGTTGTTCCATATTTGGTAAGTTTATTAAATCTTCCTGAGCTTGATTCATAGCTGTTTCGACTTCAGTCATGGCTATTGCAGCTTCATTTTCTACGATTGGTTGTCCTAGAGGATCTTTACTGAACGTCCTAGAACTTTGACTGTCTTGAGAACTGTCTCTAGCTACTTCAGCTGCAATTGTTGCTTCTTGTTCAATTTCTTCATTTAACATTTGAACATAAGTTGAGAAAGTACTGCATTCTATGCTATCTTTGCAAGCATTAAAGGAATCTTCATAGCTCTGAAAATCTCCAAGTAGTTCGTCCTCTGAACGCCATGGTTTAAACAGCTGTAAAAGTGCCAAGTAGTAAAATTCCTTTTTGTCAGTAGTGTCACAACTCAGCTTTCGGTGATTAATCAAACTTCCTTTTGTTTGTTTTACCAAACATCCTTCCTCTCCAGTGACTTTATATTTTCCATTGTTGATGTCTTCTGTGGTATTCCGTTTATAAATGTAGTTCTGCAGCACTTCATATAGACACATGTTCTCAAGATGATGACTTCTTAGTGGGTAATATGTGTCCAACATGTTTGTTCTTAAAATGTCTGTACTTTCAGGTTCGTACTCTGCTAAATATTCAATTTCTCGAACAGATTTCAGTACCCGATTTCTCATTCCTGCAAGGCCTAAACTTACCTAAATTATTCTTCTGGATTTGGAGTAGAGACTTGCAGATGATAACCTATCTGAGCATTCGTAGGATCCAATTTCTCGATGCAATAACATCTTTAAACTGAAACTGTATAGCTTTTTACTGACAGTCTTCTCGTGAGAAATCTCTTCCCACATTTCTTTCAATTCTGTTTTCTCAGATTTAGTGATGTAAGATGTGACATACCGAGCAACAGCAATAGAATTGTCAGCTACATACTGTATATCCATGTTAGCATTCCACATGGATAAAATGACTGGGTTGTAGTCATTTATATATTTTGACTCTTCTTTTCTTCTTAGGTTGTAGGTATTCTTAGGCGATTTTCTTGTAATAGTATGTCGCACAGCTGACATAAAACTGTTTACTCTTCCTTTTGAAAGAACAGGTCGTGGAAATCCAAATCGACATTTTGTGTAGAATTTATCTTTACTCCTGTACTTTCGTCGACAGTATTTTCCACACCGATGTCTTTGGAAACGTAAAACTTGCTCTTTTAAGTTTTTTTCTTCTGTGCTTTTAGGTATAGCACATGTTGCATATTCTTCAATGAAAGATAAAACTGCATCATCAGAATCTGTTCCAAATTTTGGGGCATCCTTGATCCACAACAGCATATGAATATGAGGAGAACCTCTTGCTTGGTACTCTTTTCTCCAAAAGAAATCCACAACTTCTCCAAGAGTTGGATTTTTTTTATTGCAGATGAAGGACATCATAGCCTCAAATCTATGATTGAAATATCTGCAAACATTAACCGGATCCAATGAGCACAATTCTCCTGCTGTCTTGTATTGGATGTTTTCAATATTTGAATTTGCCTCTCGAAGAAAATCCAGTAAATCATCCCAAGCGTACTCAGCACAGCTTAGGGTAAGGAACCATGTAGGAGTTCCTAAATTCCGTAATATACATTTCAATTCTCCATGGCGTCGGTACCAATATTCATTAGTTCCTCGCTGACAAGCCATAAAATTTATCAATTGAGATTCCAAATGATCGTCTCGCTGTTGCACTTTGTTCATAAAATCCTTTGCAGACACATTATGTAGATGTACTCCAGTTTTTAAAATGTGGTTTACTGCATAAGATAGTGCAGACAAGTCACTTTCAAATAAAAGATGGAACAAATATGGAATACTTTGACGAAATCTTGGATCTTCTGCATATAATCTTGTAGTCCGATACTCAGAAGCAGGAATCTGTACTGGACGTTCATCATATCGTCCACCTTTTCCTGTAGGAAACAGCTGGGGAAAACAACGAGCTTCCAAGCTCTCCTCCCATACACTCACGGGAGTTCCTTGTGCTTTTTTCATCTGAAACAGATCAATAGTGTTTCCCATAACTTCTTTAGAATGAAGAGGATGTATTCTGAAATGTTCATAAATTTCTTCTTCTTTTGACTTATCCACTTTTTCAATTTTCCCAGCTGGTATTCCTGAGTCTGCTAGCAAAACTTCTTCATCTTCATCCATATAAATTGTTTCATACCATTTATTATTTCTTTTCAAATATAAATTTGCTCTTTGTACTTTTCGTACATCTACCAGCTCCTGCCAAATTTTCTTATTCTTTGTTGGTACTCCATTAACCAGAATAACTAATGGTTCAGTTTCCAATCTATCTGCATCAATTGTTTCCATATTTTTTTTCAAATCCAATGGCAAATAGACAACTCTTCCTTTTAAACCTCTTTGTAAATCCGAAGGAGGTAATTTACCTGTTTTTAGCTCCATACGCACTATGGTCTGAAACGGATGGACACATTGAATGAGTATAGACTCATACGTATTTAAATCAGAAAGTTCTGCAGGAATATCAACCAATTCTAAATTATTATGTACAGCTCTGGCTGGCATTCTATTTTCTTCTAACTTGTTATAACAGTATTTACAAATACGCTGATCTTCACCCAAATCAAAACTATTTTCCAGAAATATATATGTTGCAAAATCCTTCCACTTATAATTATCTTCATTTTCACTTTTTTTATACAGATCAACATTTCTTGTTTGAATTTTATAATGGCTTCTCCGGCAACAAATACAAGTAATATTTGGTCTTTCATTAGAGATGATAGCAAATTTTGTCATTTCATCTTCAAAATTTTTACTAACAGTGAGTTCTACATTCTCTTCCACATTTTCCTCAATAACTGTGTCATTTCCTGCACTTTCTTGCTCTGGACCAAAGTAACAAAACTGAATATCATCAGTAACCTTCACTACATCTGATACAGATCCATGGAACAAAGCACTATTCACCTCATTTATCTTTAGTGCTGGACTTTTAGCAAAATACAATGTTCTCACAAACTTTCTCATTTCAGTATGATGAACAGCCAGCATCCTAAAATGGTGAAAAACACTTTGGCAAACTTTCCTAGATAGACAAGCAAGAGAATATCCTTGCAAACCAGTATTCTCTCTCACTCTACATGGGTCTAGTCTTTGAAGCACCTTAATCTTCTGTTTAACACTCTTTTTACTATATTCTCTTAGGAAGTCACGCAATTTATCAATAGATTCCTGTCGCACAGTGCAAATACTACTACAATTCCAAGTGTACACTGGGGCTTTAGGACGTCTCCCCATAACCTCATCAGCTAACACTTCTTCCTCATTTCTTGGAACCATTTTCTCCTTTTCCATTACACAACCATCTTTAACTTCATAAGCTCGACCATTGGTGTCAACTGCATGCAACAAACTATTACTTTGAAGACAACTCTCTTCATTACAAAATGGCTCAGTACTTGAACTATGCTTCCATTCTGCTAAGAACACTTTACAAAAGTTATTTTTTTTCACTACTCTTTTCCTTTTGCTTTGTGACTTCATTGCTTTGACTAATTTTTCTAATCTACGCATCCTGTTCAAAATTAAAATGAATAGTTTCCGTTTTATTTCCAAAGCCTTAGCAACAATTGTTTCAATATATTTCTTTTTTTTATAAAATTTTGTTTTCTTCTTATATTTTTTCACATCCTTTAGCAAATTTAACATCACTCTTCTCTGAAACATTTTCCTACGAATGTTTTTAAAATCTATTTTTCGTGTTAAGTCACTCTTTCTTACTTCTGATTCAACATTGGCTTTTCGTATTTTCTGTCGACTCTGTTGTTGTTTTGTACTTGAAACACTATTTGCAGTGGATATATTCTTAACATTTTTTCTTTGTTTGAAGATATTTTTTAAAAAATCCTTAGTCTGCTTACCAGAAGACTTTTTCTTTTTTCCAACATGAGGTTCTTCAACTATTTTTTTTGGTCCAGTTTTCTTCAAATATAGATGTTGTTGCTGTTCTTTTCTCTTTCTTGACTTTATAGGCATCTTTAATTAATTTCACTGTTGTTTAGCAATACCTGAAAGAAACTAAAAAAAAAATACCTTTATGTAATTTTAATACATTACGATTTTTCTTTTAGCTTTTCAAATCCTATCATATGACCTGTCCCTTTCCTACAACTGCAAGTCTGACAGAACAAGAGCAACACGTATTAAATCTCTAACATCAATTCCTGTGTGCACAGAGACTCATGGTGTGATTCTAGGCAAAAAACGATTTTGGTTTGGCAATTTCGAAGCACATTTACTACTGTGGAAGAGTAAGTGATAATTACTATGGCAGCCTGACACATTTTTCTTATATTTTAGAGAGGCAGAAAAGAGTACATGTCCTAACAGCTACTTGAGACCATCAGCATGTGTTACAGGGTGAGTGATTAGAGTAGAGCAAAGGAAATGAGCCTTGGTGACGTAGAATGTGTAAGCATTACACACTGCTATCTGAAATACCACACAGAGCTGAATAGTAAGCATGAGAGTGCAGGAGAAGCACCTGTCTGTGTGCTAAGAGCGTGCTTCTGGAGACCGTGTATTGTCAGGTGCAACACAGATCTGCATGTCCGCTTGCACAACTGCATGAAGACTGCAGACATGTATGTAAGACTACATGTGTGGTAAAGGTTAATTGGACTTTTGAACATGTAAAAACTACCTCACCCATTGGGGAGGGGAAGGAAAATGTACCATGCTAATTTCAAATGTGTTTGCATTTGCCTCTCATTTGTGAGAAAGTGATTTCTGCTGAATGCTAACCATCACAGTTCTTGAAAACAAGCTGCCCCTTTCCTGCGAGTGCAAGGCTACCAGAGCAAGAGCAACACGAATTAAATCTCTGAGAAGAATTCCTGTGTGCAGACAGACTCATGGTGTGATTCTAGACACAAAGCATTATTTCTGGGTGATACCAGTACACCTTAACTTATGGTGAAGACATACTCCATAATATCTTTCAAGTTCAAGGCACTTAAATATCTTCCTTAACATAAAATGTAAAACACAACTTTAAAAGTGGAAGGAAAATGTACCATGCTAATTTCAAATGTGTTTGCATTTGCCTCTCATTTGTGAGAAAGTGATTTCTGCTGAATGCTAACCATCACAGTTCTTGAAAACAAGCTGCCCCTTTCCTGCGAGTGCAAGGCTAACAGAGCAAGAGCAACACGAATTAAATCTCTGAGAAGAATTCCTGTGTGCAGACAGACTCATGGTGTGATTCTAGACACAAAGCATTATTTCTGGGTGATACCAGTACACCTTAACTTATGGTGAAGACATACTCCATAATATCTTTCAAGTTCAAGGCACTTAAATATCTTCCTTAACATAAAATGTAAAACACAACTTTAAAAGTGGAAGGAAAATGTACCATGCTATTTTCAAATGTGTTTGCATTTGCCTCTCATTTGTGAGAAAGTGATTTCTGCTGAATGCTAACCATCACAGTTCTTGAAAACAAGCTGCCCCTTTCCTGCGAGTGCAAGGCTAACAGAGCAAGAGCAACACAAATTAAATCTCTGAGAATAATTCCTGTGTGCAGACAGACTCATGGTGTGATTCTAGACACAAAGCATTATTTCTGGGTGATACCAGTACACCTTAACTTATAGTTTAGACATACTCCATAATATCTTTCAAGTTCAAGGCACTTAAATATCTTCCTTAACATAAAATGTAAAACACAACTTTTAAAGTGGAAGGAAAATGTACCATGCTATTTTCAAATGTGTTTGCATTTGCCTCTCATTTGTGAGAAAGTGATTTCTGCTGAATACTAACCATCACAGTTCTTGAAAACAAGCTGCCCCTTTCCTGCGAGTGCAAGGCTAACAGAGCAAGAGCAACACGGATTAAATCTCTGAGAAGAATTCCTGTGTGCAGACAGACTCATGGTGTGATTCTAGACACAAAGCATTATTTCTGGGTGATACCAGTACACCTTAACTTATGGTGAAGACATACTCCATAATATCTTTCAAGTTCAAGGCACTTAAATATCTTCCTTAACATAAAATGTAAAACACAACTTTTAAAGTGGTAGGAAAATGTACCATGCTAATTTCAAATGTGTTAGCATTTGCCTCTCATTTGTGAGAACGTGATTTCTGCTGAATGCTAACCATCACAGTTCTTGAAAACAAGCTGCCCCTTTCCTGCGAGTGCAAGTCTAACAGAGCAAGAGCAACACGGATTAAATCTCTGAGAAGAATTTCTGTGTGCACACAGACTCATGGTGTGATTCTAGGCACAAAACAGTATCCCTGGGTGATACCAGTACACCTTAACTTATGGTGAAGACATACTCCATAATATCTTTCAAGTTCAAGGCACTTAAATATCTTCCTTAACATAAAATGTAAAACACAACTTTTAAAGTGGAAGGAAAATGTACCATGCTATTTTCAAATGTGTTTGCATTTGCCTCTCATTTGTGAGAAAGTGATTTCTGCTGAATACTAACCATCACAGTTCTTGAAAACAAGCTGCCCCTTTCCTGTGAGTGCAAGGCTAACAGAGCAAGAGCAACACGAATTAAATCTCTGAGAAGAATTCCTGTGTGCAGACAGACTCATGGTGTGATTCTAGACACAAAGCATTATTTCTGGGTGATACCAGTACACCTTAACTTATGGTGAAGACATACTCCATAATATCTTTCAAGTTCAAGGCACTTAAATATCTTCCTTAACATAAAATGTAAAACACAACTTTAAAAGTGGAAGGAAAATGTACCATGCTATTTTCAAATGTGTTTGCATTTGCCTCTCATTTGTGAGAAAGTGATTTCTGCTGAATGCTAACCATCACAGTTCTTGAAAACAAGCTGCCCCTTTCCTGCGAGTGCAAGGCTAACAGAGCAAGAGCAACACGAATTAAATCTCTGAGAAGAATTCCTGTGTGCAGACAGACTCATGGTGTGATTCTAGACACAAAGCATTATTTCTGGGTGATACCAGTACACCTTAACTTATAGTTTAAACATACTCCATAATATCACATTTCTATTATTTATATCCAACTACACCACATACATCCCCTCTCAAATTCATAACTCACCTTTAAAAGTAGTTAGTTGAGAAAGAAATGTGCCACTCACACAGCAGATTATCACAGCCAGAATCTGTGAACTGTACACCTCTCAGCAGAACCAGTAAATGGCAATCTTTCCCTCTCTTTTTTCACACATATACATGGTAACTTCAAATCACAGTGTTTCCCACATTTTTTCAAATGGAATCACACATTTCTATTGGTTGCAAATTTCAACCCTTTTCCAAATGATCCCTTCCCCAACATCACTTCTGCCTGCTACCATAGCAACAGGTCATGGAACACTGGTGTGAGCAGAGAGGTCAGAAGTTCAGCACACAATGTTTCAAATCCAAAGAGCAAGAGTGCTTGACTTTTCAAACCTAACAGCAAAACCAAACTAATGTTCTGTGGGAACACATTTTTCTGAACCAATACAAAACATGTTTTTAAAAATTTAAACATACAGCCTAGTTTTTAGTGTTGAATGGTCAGAAACAGCCAATGATTTCTTTTTATTTTTAAAAAAGTATGTAAGCCTCCATTTTACAACTTTTTTTCTTTTCATATTGCCATTCTACTGAAAGACACCTTCTGAGTGCATCCAAATCTCCTTGGAAGATGTTCACAGTGTGGATTATAGGTCACAGCTATCTCTTCTGGAGTGAAAAGTTTGCAGAAAAAAGAGGTATTGTGAAAGATCTTGCTTTGCCAAATGTAGACATTAAATGGATTGGTCAGAGAGGGTTAAAGTGGCACCAATTAATGCCTTTGGTGAAAACCTTTCTACATCTCCCACAGCCTAACCTTATTATTGTGCACTGTGGTGGAAATGACCTAGGCACTTTAACTGGGGTTGGTCTGGAAATGCTTATTAAGGACACCTTTCTGCAATTGATGTCACTTTTTCCACAAACTGCCTTTGTATATTCTAATATATGCCAAAGGCAAAAGTGGAACTGGTCCAACCAACATTGTCCGCAGATTGACAAAGCAAGAAAGCACGTCAATAAGTCTGTTTCTGCTTTCCTCAGAGACTATGGTATGGGTTCTATATACCACAACAACTTGCGTTACAACATGCAAGGCATTTATAGAGGAGACGGTGTACATTTCAATGATGAAGGGAACAGAGTCTTCCTCTTGAACTTTAGACTCTGCATCGGTACTTACTTGTAGGTACCAAAACCACTCAATAAACACAACGGCTCTTTTTAAAACCACCTAATATCTAAACACTTAATCTTCTTTTTTAAATCTTTTATTTTTTTTATTTTTTGCCGTGCGTGCACCTCGCGAAGTTTTAAAAAAAATTAAAATCTTTTTTTGGCCCTTCGGGGTCCCACTGTGACCCCCTGACAAACGCTAGGGGGTCAGGAACTCCCTACCCTGCCCCCTTTTCACGTTCTCCTCCTTTCCTTTTCAGTGTGACAGACAAAATGGCAGCCGACACTTCCTGATTTCGACCGATTTGAATGTTTACAGACATATAACAACCAATCAGAATTTCGCTCGCGCACGTTGGGGTGATGTCATTTGAGATGTCATCAGTGATGTCATGAGGGATGTCACTGACCATGTCATGAGTGATGTAATATGTGACGTCATCAGCAGTGCATTGTGGGCGCACGAGTTATAGTTAGCTGAACTAACTATAACGGTGGAATTTCAATGGTTTTGAACGAGTGAAAAGTCCAGCTAACTATAACACCCCTGAAACCTATGGTTTTTTCAGTGGATTTCTAAGGTTTTTTAAATGTTAATTCCTAACTATAACGTGCCTGAAACCTATGGTTTTTTCAGTGAATTTCAAGGGTTTTTTAAATGCTAATTTCTAACTATGCCTACAGAGACAGGACACGTGAAGAAAGAAGAAAAACACACAGAAAGAACAAAAAGAAATGCAGAAAGAAGCAACAGAAGTCCTCAAAGACGAAGAAAAGTGCAGGAAGAAGGATAACGTGAAGAAAGAACAAACAGAAGAGCAGAAAGAAGCCTTGTTGCAAAATCATCCTGTACCCTCAACTTTTTCAGACGGATACTGGTGGTAACTGAGTCTGACTAACCAGTCCTAGAGCCAGTGCTATGTTAAAAGACACTCAGAATACAGTGAAAACACCTACATACACTAGGGAACACTATGCGTTGGGGACCCCCTGTGATTAGCATGACCTCCTCTGTAATCCCCTAGTATATAATAGGGCAGGGGATTAAAACTACCTCTTAAAACGCGCCACAGGGCGTGTTTGCACACGTCACCTCAGGCCCCGTCCCCTCCCTTCCCCACTATGTAAACACGCCTGTGGCCATTTTAAGTTGGGAGATTAAGTCCCCTTGAATCCTGAAGGTCCCTAGGGTCCAATTAGACCACTAGGTACCTCCAGTAAGCGTCACTGTGCAGCGTTGCAGAGAGATGTAAAAAGGGACACGGCCTAGACCACCTCTCTGCAACGCAGCGCAGTGGCGATTACTGGAAGCACCTGGTGGGCTAGTTGGCCCCCAGGGTCCCTCAGGATTGAAGGGGAATTATTTCCCCAACTTAAAACGCGCCACTGGGCGTGTTTGCGAACGTTAACTCAGGCCCCGTCCCCTCTCTTCACCACTGTGTAAACACGCCCTGTGGCCGTTTTTAGTTGGGAGATTAGGTTCATTTGAATCCTGAGGGTCCCTAGGGTCCAACTAGCCCACTAGGTACCTCCAGTAAGCGCTACAGAGCTGTGTTGCAGAGAGGTGTAAAAAGTGGCACGGCCTGGACCACCTCTCTGCAACGCAGCTCAGTGGCGCTTACTGGAAGCACCTGGTGGGCTAGTTAGCCCCCAGGGCCCTCAGGATTGAAGGGGAATTATTTCCCCAACTTAAAATGCGCCATAGAGCGTGTTTGCACACGTCACCTCAGGCCCCGTCCCCTCCCTTCCCCACTGTGTAAACACGCCCTGTGGCCATTTTTTAAGTTGGGAGATTAAGTCCCTTTGAATCCTGAGGGTCCCTAGGGGCAAAATAGCCCACTAGGTACGTTCAGTAAGCGCCATTGCAGAGAGGTGTAAAAAGGGGCACGGCCTGCACCACCTCTCTGCAACGCAGAGCAGTGGCGCTTACTGGAAGCACCTGGTGGGCTAGTTGGCCCCCAGGGTCCCTCAGGATTGAAATGGAATTATTTCCCCAACTTAAAACGCGCCACAGGGCGTGTTTGCACACGTCACCTCAGGCCCCGTCCCCTCCCTTCACCACTGTGTAAACGCACCCTGTGGCTGTTCTAAGTTGAGAGATTAATTCCCCTTGAATCCTAAGAGTCCCTAGGGTCAAACTAGCCCACTAGGTACCTCCAGTAAGCGCCACAGAGCTGCGTTGCATAGAGGTGTAAAAAGGGGAGAGGCCTCAGAACACCTGTCTGCAACGCAGCTCCCTGGCGCATACTGGAGATACCTGTTGGGCTAGTTGACCCTCAGGGACCCTCAGTATTGAAGGGGAATTCATTCTCCAACTTACAACTGGCCAGGGGGCGCGTTTGCAGAGTGCTGCATGGAGGGGGCGTGGCCTCCGGCACGATGCCGGTCTTTTATTTATTTTTATTTTTTTAAGAAGGAGGGCTGTGTGGCCCCCCTTCTTTTTCTAATTTATTGGCTCTGGGGACCCCATCCCCCAGGGCCTGCACCCTAATTTTTTTTGTTGAAAAAAAATAGTTTGGCCCTCCCAAGGCCTTAATCGGCCACGGGGACCCCAACCCCCGGGTCATGGCCTTTTATTTTTATTCTTTAGGAGGGGGGCTGCGTTGCCCCCCTCCTCAGGCCACTTATGGCCCCGGGGACCCCTATCCCCGGGGCCGGCCTTTGTTTTTTAATATTTAAAAAAAATATATACTTATAGAAACACCTAGGACATGCTGGACAAACCGTATGTACCTATCACCATGACGATTTGCTTGATATTCATTAAAAGGCGACTATGCATACAATGAATCCACGTGGAATGTATTTACACCGCTAGTGAAGCTGTGACGTGTCTGACGCCCTAATCCCGGCACCCCCGCCGGTGGGTACTCTCCAAGTAGACACCCTTGTTGTTTATTTATAGAAACATGGGTAGCTATTGACGGGCACATTTAATACACACGCACACCAAGCCATTCAAAGGGGATTCGACAAAAATTCGACCAAACTATGCAAGAAACCCCACTCACGGTTAATAAAACACACATCCACCGCCGGATGTGTAATACTTTTTATTTTACTCTCTGGAAAGGAGACGTACCATACTTGAGAGTCACAGCGTGCTCCTGGCTGAGCCCAATGCTGTGTTACACCCACCAGTGCCCACCGAGTGCCACACACCTCTGTGTTGTATTCCACCAGCTAGTGCGTATGCTATGACACTCTCTAGCCCATGTGCACTGTAACACCACCCCGTGAATATGTCATGCCACACTTGCCTTCGCATGGGTTATATTGCCCCATCTAACGTGCCTTCCTCGATGCCTATGTTATAACGCACAGCGCTATGCCATACATATTACAATCTGGGATCCATATCTTTGTCACAGTGCATATGCAATGTTACACTCCCCAGCACATATTTTATATTACAACTTTAGAGACTAGTTAGGTTACACAACACTACCCTGTGCATATTACACTCCAAGGCGCATATCGCACAGCACGCGCTAGTGCCTGTGCTATCTCGCGCTCTACAATGAATCTGTCATTGCGCACAATGTATTGCATATTATATTTCACACCCGGTTCATCTTATATCACACTTTTTGGTGCATAGTTTATACCATATACTATATCTAGTTTTCATTTTCAATCGTGCTCTCAGGACTATGATCTATATAACACTGCGTCCACCTATCCTTTTCACGGGCATTACATTTTGCGATGGGGGTGGAGGGTCAGGGGGTGTTTCTTTCAAGTGAGCCCGGAGTCACAGTCACAAACGTCCTCTTCTTCGTGAATAAAAGTGAGATTATGCTGCATACTTGTTCATATTTTAAGTAGTTCGCACAGACACACATTTTAAAAACAATAAAGTTCCTAATACCCACCTTCTCTGACCTGTCGAACTTTCTCCAGATGGTCAGAAATGGTAATTTTTTAATGTTTAATTATTTGACTGTAAATGGCCATTGCATGTGAATTATCACTGAAGTTGGCCCTCACCCAAGCTTGCTGCTCCTGCCTTCCCTCCTCCTAGCCATCCATTGTCCAAGTTCATGTCCCTGCTCCCTTATTACATCCCTGTGTGGCTGTTGTTCTGCCACTGGCCTTCCCACCTTCTCTGAACAGTTAGCTTGCTGCCCCATCCACCTCCTCCCTATCCTCTGTTGTCTGAATCCATGGACTAGCCTCCTCCCTCCTCCCATGCATGGTCTGATGTGCTGCCACTGCCCTCCATTTAGCATGATGTACCAGTCCACTCCTCCTGCCCTCCATTGCCCAATTCTATGGCCCATCATTGACCTCCTGCTTAGCCTCTGTGCTTAGCTTGCTCCTCCTATTCTCCTTCCCCCTGCCCTCCGATGTCTTTGTGCATGCCTCTGCTCCATCCTTTTTGCCCACCATGTTCCATGGACCTGCCACTCCTATCTACTCTGAGTGTTCTGTTGAGGTGCCACTCCCCTCCCACCTGCCTGTAACCTGTCCCTGCCACCTCCACACTGCCTGTCCACATGCCATGCCCCTATCCACCTTCCTCCTGTCCTCCATGGTCCATTTTACTGCCACACCCTTCTGCCCTCCCTGGTCTGTTGTGCTGCAACTGCTCCTCCTGCCTGCCCCGCGCGGTCTGTTATGAGGCCCCTTCCCCTGAACTCTCTTGTCTGTGCCCAGGTCCTGACCCTCCCTTCTATCCTCCATGGTCCTTTGTGCATGCCCCTGCACCCTCCTTCTTGCCCATCATAGCCATTGTGCTGCCACTAACCCTCCCACTTGCCATGCATGGTCTTCTGTGCTGCCATGGCCCCTCCCACCTTCCCTGTGTGGTCAGCTAGCTGCCCCTGACCCCCTCCCACCTTCCTCCATGGTCTGTGTGTATGCCATCATAGTCTCACTGTTGCTCTCCATGGTGTGTCTTGTTTCTAGTCCCCATCCTGCCTGACCTCCATGGTCATCTTGCTGCTCCTGCCCTGCCCCCTTGCCCCCAGCCCTCTGTTTCCATGTGCAGACCCCTATTCCCTCCCTCCTGGCTTGTCTGTTCCATTGTAATGCCCCTGATCCGTCCCGCCTGCCCTTTATGGTCTGTTATGCTGCAGCTTTCTCTCCTGTCTGTCCATTATGGTCAGCTAGCTACCATTGCCTCTTTCCCCTCTGTTCTCCATGTGCATGGTCCTGTCCCCTCCCTATTGCTTTCTATCGATTGTTGTGCTGCACTCCCATCCCGCATGCCCTGTGTGGTGCATTGTGCTGCTGCAAACCCTGATGCCTGCCCTGTAGGGTCAGTTTGGTGCACCTCTCCATGTCCCTCCTGTCCTCTGTTATCCGAGCCCATGTCTCTACCCCAGTTCCTCCTGCCTACCATGATCCAATGTACCATACTTGCGAACATTTTGAACTTGGTCAGAGGGAGACTTTGAAAAAAAACTGGGGTATTGATTTTCCCCTTTGAGTTACATTGAAAAAGAGGAGATTGTAGACAGGAGACAGATCAAATTAAGCCCATTTGAGCTGAAAAACATTGGACGTTTCCTGGCTGAAACGGGTCTGTTGGCATGTATGGTTGTACTACCACTGCCTCTTCCTTCTGCCCACAATGGTCTATTATATTGCCACAGCCTCTCTTGCCAGCCCTGTATTGTTGGTTTGTTGCCCCTGCCCCTCTTTCCACTGCCCTCCATAGTCTGCTGTGCTGCCACTGCCCTTCCTGCCTGCCCAGTGTGGTCAAATTGTTGCCTTTGCACTCTCCTACCTGTCTTCAATTTTCAGTGTCCGTGCCCCTGGCCTCTGCTTCTCAACAGTATCCCAATGAACAACTAGATTGCTAACATTCTATATTTATTACAAAAGTGTGGAACGCCTGACGTCATCTTGATGTAATCAAAACTGTAATACCTAGAGCATTTCCTTTAGAAATTACATATATGAGAGGGTCTTATTTGCATCAAAATTATGGTTAGTGCTCTAAAAAACTAAAATGAGGACATATTTTCTGATTTTTCATATAGCGACAAAGAACTTTGAAATTATTTGTAATTTTTATGTTTTTTTATCCAGTTGACCACTTGATTAAATGTTGCACCTAGGGGACAGGATGTGGTGTTACTTCCAGAGTTGCAGACTTTGCAACTGAGGAACCAGGTTGGAGTTTTTGCTTCAGCTCAACATTCTGTGATTCTTGTCAAATCACTTAATCTCCCCATTTCTACAACCAAAATGAATTTGATCGTGTGTGATGTAACCAATGCTCATGTAAAGCACTCCAATACCTAACAAGTCTACACTATATAAAACTGCAAATACATAAAAAATAAGTGTTTTGCACACTTCTGTCATTGGGCTACATGTGGGCTACATCTGGGTGATATTTGTGCTGCATTTGGCCTCTTTTGTCTCTGGTGGCCATCTTGTGAGATTTATTTGTTATGAAGTTTCCTAATTTCCTCATTTATTGCAGTCTCCTCGGTAGGAAATAGGAAATACTTTCTGTTTTTTACTTTGGTTCCACCAAGAAGGCATTCAGATGTGTCACACATTTGCCATACATTCTGAATGTTAGCACTCTAGTTGCTCATTAGATCACTGTAGTAAAGCTACTGCTCACCACGGAAGTCTGCTGCTGGTAATCAAAGTGCATGTTTCAGTCTGCATGTCAGAATTTTTTTATGAAATAGAAGAGGATTTGAGAAGTCAAAATGTGCCCTAATTTTTCTTTCTGCAGCACTAATCATAATTTCTATGGCAAAATGAACCCCCTCATTTTGTTCCTTTGTTAATTAAATGTTTTAAGTGTTACCACTTTTTTCCAAAAAAGATGGCTTTAGGTGTGCCATACATTTGTCATAAGTAAGACTGTTAGCGCTCTAGTTGTTCGTTAGAACACTCTGGGACATTTTGTCATTGGGCTATACTTGGGCTACATCTGGGTGATATTTGTGCTACATTTGGGCTCTTTTGTCTCTGGTGGCCATCTTGTGAGATTTATTTGTTATGAAGTTTCCTAATTTCCTCATTTACTACAGTCTCCTCAGTACGAAATACTTTCAGTTTTTTACTTTGATTCCATCAAGAAGGCATTCAGATGTGTCACACATTTGCCATAAATTCTGAATGTTAGCACTCTAGTTGCTTATCAGATCACTGTAGTAAAGGTACTGCTCATCAGGGAAGTCTGCTGCTGGTATTGAAAGTGCATGTTTCAGTCTATATGTCAGAATGTTTTAATGAAATAGAAGAGGATTTGAGAAGTCACTCAAAATGTGCCCTAATTTTTCTTTCTGCAGCACTAATCATACTTTCTATGGCAAAATGAACCCCCTCATTTTGCTCCTTTTTAAATTAAATGTTTAAGAGTTACCACTTTATTCCAATCAAGATGGCTTCAGGTGTGCAATACGTTTGTCATAAGTAGGACTGTTAGCGCTCTAGTTGTTCTTTAGAACACTCTGGGAAGCTGCAGTAGAACTCAAAGGAATCAACTGACAGTCTCTCCCCTTGTTGGATGTACATGTTTTACTGAGAATGTCAGACTTCATTCTCACATGACAGAGAAAGATAATGTGAATTTACAGAAAATATGCTCTCAGTTTAGCTTATAGATCATCTTCCAAACCTCTGTGGGAAAAGCATGAGAAAATGGTTTTCTCTAAAACATGATTCATGATATCACAGCAGAAGGCTTTTTCACATGGTAAAATCACCTTAGAAAACACCACAATTCCTAAAATGAGTATGGTACCATCAACAAATGATTTATAATGTAACTAAAGTCTTAAAACCTTCTATTAACTGCAATGCTTTTTAATGAGGTGCTATCATGTATATTGGTCCCAAGATGGCTGCCAATACTTCTTGGATGAAGTACTGACAGCCAATCAGATCTCACGATGAGATGTGTGATTAGGCTCCGCCCAGATATATCTATCTTTTTAACTCTAATTTTCTCAGGAACTGCTAAACGGATATACACCATTTAAGCAAAAGGCACAAGTCTGAACTGAGGACTACCTCTTTGCCAAATTTGATGTAATTCCGTTCAGCAGTTCGGGCTGTAGCTGCGTCAACAGGTCCTATGGGAAAATGCATGGGGAAAATACGTTTTGGAACCCCCTTATTTCTCGGCTCCCGCTTGACGAATCACCGTGAAATTTTCAGAATAGGAGCGGACCAGAACTGGCCAAAAGTTTGAAAAATTTCGCGAGGATTCATCAATCGGCGCCAACGTTATTCCAAATAGAATGTTGCAGATTTCCTATGGAAAATAGGTCCTAACTATAACTACCTACTGGCGACTGCCAGTAGGTAATATATATATATATATATATATATATATATATATATATATATATATATATATATATATATATATATATATATATATATATATATATATATATATATATATATATGGCTTTGTAAAGTGTCATAACTGTAAAGTCTGCGAGATCGCTAAGCCTACAATGGAAGTCACAATGGCAAATAAAAAAACGTGGCAAATTAAAAATCTAATAACGTGTAAAAGTCAATACACAGTGTATGTCATAGAATGTCCTTGCCCACTCAAATATGTGGGCTCTACCATTTGTGATCTCAAGAAGCGAATATTGGAACATGTACGGGCCACAAAAAATAAAGACAAAAATAACGCAGTAGCCAATCACATGGAAATCTATCACAATGCCAACTGGAAATCCTTGAAATTCTATGGCATAGAATCAGTACCCTTTAATGTGCGAGGTGGCAATAGGGAGAAAACCCTACGTCAGAAAGAATCCAGACATATATTGAACTTGAGATCCATGACTCCATTCGGGTTAAATCAGTCAGAAGAATTGTATATACACTTATGAACAAAGGAATGTTTTTGGGACACACAGAACTAAAATTCAAATTGCAATCTTGAATTGAATAAGTCAAAATAAATTGTAGCAATAACCCAAGGAATATGCCCACCGGAGGGCTTGAAATAAGACATTACAAATGTACATACGTGAGGAAGTATGAACGCATCTCACCAGAGGGTTAAAAATCAAAAGACTCACGAAATGGAAATGGCAATATATATTCTTTGAAACAAAAATGCAAATGCATAAACACGAACATTCAAAACAAGATAACAATTGACTGGTTAAGCAATGACTACATCACCCATAATTCAAAGGGTGAATGGTGAAAGACATCGGGAAATGATGTCAGTGAACTTCCTTCAATTCACTTTATTAAAAGAACAATTTTTTCGAAAGCATTGAGCAAACAACAACCGTGAACAAGGTATCTAGTATACCAAAACGCGTTGGGAAATTGTTGGTTCTGCGACCTTGAAGGATTAAAAACGGAGTTTAAAAGCTGTTTGGAGTGCGACCTCTTCTTCCTTTGAGGGAGTGCTGTGGTGGATATTGGCGGTCTGGTTCAACCGCGAGGTAACGCACCCGTCGAGTAGCGCCTGAAGTCGGGTACATCTGAACCAATTTGGATTATTACCTACTGGCGGTCGCCAGTAGGTAGTTATAGTTAGGACCACGTTTCCATAGGAAAACCTCAACATTCTATTTTGAATAACTTTGGCGCCGGTCGACGAATCCTCGCGAATTTCTCAAAATAGGTGGGGCGCTACGCTCCGCTCCTACCCTGAAAGTCTCGGGGGGATTCGTCAAGCGGGGGCTGAGATAAAAGGGGGGTCCCAAAACGCGTTTTTCCCATGCATTTTTCCATAGGACCTTTAGAACGAGCTACAGCCCGAACGGCTGAACAGAATTACTAGAAATCTGGCAGAGAGGTAGTCCCTAGGTCAAGGAAGTGCCTTTTGTAGGTTTGGTGTAAATCTGTTCAGTAGATTCTGAGAAAATAGCCTTTAAATCAATATATATATCTGAGCCCGCTTACGGTACGCTTACCGTACGCTTACCGTACGCTTACCGTAAGCTTACGGTGGCGTGCGCGAGCGCGATTCTGATTGGCTCTTAGATCTTAGTAAACATTCGAATCGGCCGAAACCAGGAAGCGGCGTCCGCCATTTTGTCTCTCGCACTGAGTGTTGTTTATCAAACATGATGGCCAAAAACATGTTACGGGGCTGTTTTGACAACTCCCTCCCACATAGTCATGTTGAGGGAGTCCCCAAACATCCCCCAAGAGCAAAAACGGTTTTATTTTTTTTTCGGCAATTTCGCGGGGTACGCTTACCGTACGCTTACCGTACGCTTACCGTACGCTTACCGTACGCTTACGGTAAAAAAATAAAAATAAAAAAAACACTATCCACACTTACCCCACCCCCTGTGCTTTTGGTGGCCGCAGGCCACCAAATGTGCAGGGCTTAATAATAGAGAAAAAAAACGTAATTTTGGCAACATGAAATTATAAAATCAAAATAAAAAAAACACTATCCACATTGACCTCACCCCCTGTGCTTTTGGTGGCCGAAGGCCACCAAATGTACAGGGCTTATTAAAGTTGATAAAAACCGTGCACGGAACGAACTGCGTTAAGTGGGCGCGCACGCCACAAATGGCGTAAAGTAACTTAGCATTTAAAAAACCGTACAAATTCACTGAAAAAACCATAGGTTTCACACACGTTATAGTTAGGAAATAGCATTTAAAAAACCTTGCTAATTCACTGAAAAAACCATAGGTTTCACACATGTTATAGTTAGCTGGACATTTTACTGATAAAAAACCAATGAAATTCCCCCGTTATAGTTACTGTAGGCAACTATAACTCACGCGACCGTAATCCTCTGCTGATGACATATGTGTCTTTATGAAAAAAAAATATTTGTAATATATGTATAGCTAAAATTTAATGGAAGAAGATATGGGCAAATAAGTGTCTAAATACAGTATTAGCATCAGCAGAGGATTGCGGTCGCGTGAGTTATAGTTGCCTACAGTAACTATAACGGGGGAATTTCATTGGTTTTTTATCAGTAAAATGTCCAGCTAACTATAACATGTGTGAAACCTATGGTTTTTTCAGTGAATATATATATATATATATATATATATATATATATATATATATATATATTCACTGAAAAAACCATAGGTTTCAGGGGTGTTATAGTTAGCTGGACTTTTCACTTGTACAAAACCAATGAAATTCCCCCGTTATAGTTAGTTCAGCTAACTATAACTCGCGCGCCCGCAATGCACTGCTGATGACGTCACATATTACATCACTCATGACATGGTCAGTGACATCACTCATGACATCACTGATGACATCTCAAATGACATCACTGATGACATCATCCAGTGAATGTGTGTTATTCTGAAAATTAAATATGTTTTATATATGTATATCTCAAGGTCGATGGAAGAATAAATGGGTATATAAGTGTCTAAATGGATGATTTGTTTTTGAAAAATTGATTGTGTAACTGACTGATTAAGTGTATCATAGTGAATACATGGCTTAGTGAGTAATGTTTAAATATGTAAATATCTGTATCAGTCTCTCACTTTGTGTATAAGTGGCTGCATGGGTTGGTGAGTAGCTACATGGGTGTCTATATAGGTTATTAGTTGGTTTTTTGAGTATCAGTCTGAGTGTCTGCATGGTTCGGTGGGGGTATTACGTAGTGCATAGGTGCATGAATGAGTGACTCACTGTTTGTATGTGTTGAACACAGTATGTGTGCAGGACTGTATGGGTGGATGAGTGTGTGTATGGGTGTGTTAGTGAGTGAATGACTGTCTCAATAGTGTCTTTATGAGTAACTACATATGTTTTAAACTAGTATATGTGACTATTGGTGTATATATGTGAGTATATGTGAGAGTGAGAGATTGAAAGAGTTCCTGTCTGAATAAGTATGTGTTTCTATAAGTGATTGTTTAAAAGACTAAGTATGTGTAAGTTTCCGTAGAAGTAAGTGTGGTGGTGTGTGTATAACTGTATATGCAAGTAAATGTATGTTTGATTCTTTATTAGCATGAGTGACTATGTGTGTGAGTAACTCTATGGATGAGTGGCATTGTGTAACAGGATGTATAGGTGTATGAGTACATATGATGAGTGAGTACATGTATGAGTGACTGTATTGGACTGTTGGTGAATGAGTGGGTGTGTATGTGGATCTTAGAATTACTGAAGAGGTTGTTGTAACTGGTATTGGTATGTCCATTGTTTTGAAAATTTTAGTCTCTATTTTTGAATGTGTGTATCAAAGGTTATATTAGGGTGAGAGGAGGTCTGCCACTCTATCACAAGGATGATGTCATCAGTGATGTCATCAGTGATGTCATTTGAGATGTCATCAGTGATGTCATGAGTGATGTCACTGACCATGTCATGAGTGATGTAATATGTGACGTCATCAGCAGTGCATTGCGGGCGCGCGAGTTATAGTTAGCTGAACTAACTATAACGGGGGAATTTCATTGGTTTTGTACAAGTGAAAAGTCCAGCTAACTATAACACCCCTGAAACCTATGGTTTTTTCAGTGAATTTCTGAGGTTTTTTAAATGCTAATTCCTAACTATAACGTGCCTGAAACCTATGGTTTTTTCTGTTAATTTCAAAGGTTTTTTAAATGCTAATTTCTAACTATGCGTACAGAGATAGGACATGTGAAGAAAGAAGAAAAAATGCACAGAAAGAAACAAAAGAAGTGCAGAAAGAAGCAACAGAAGTCCTCAAATACGAAGATAAGTGCAGGAAGAAGGATAACGTGCAGAAAGAACAAAAAGAAGAGCAGAAAGAAGCCTTGTTGCAAAATCATCCTGTACCCTCAACTTTTTCAGACGGATACTGGTGGTAACTGAGTCTGACTAACCAGTCCTAGAGCCAGTGCTATGTTAAAAGACACTTAGAATACAGTGAAAACACCTACATACACTAGGGAACATTATGCGTTGGGGTCCCCCTGTGATTAGCCTTACCTCCTCTATAAGCCCCTAGTATATAATAGGGCATGGGGATTAAAACTACCTCTTAAAACAGGCCACAGGGCATTTTTGCACACGTTAACTCAGGCCCCGTCCCCTCCTTTCACCATTGTGTAAACACGCCCTGTGTCCGTTTTTAGTTGGGAGATTAAGTTCATTTGAGTCCTGAGGGTCCCTAGGGTCCAACTAGCCCACTAGGTACCTCCAGTAAGTGCCATAGAGCTGCGTTGCAGAGAGGTGTAAAAAGTGGCATGGCCTGGACCACCTCTCTGCAATGCAGCTCAGTGGCGCTTACTGGAAGCACTTGGTGGGCTAGTTAGCCCCCAGGGGCCCTCAGTATTGAAGGGAAATTATATCCCCAATTTAAAACGTGCCATGGTGCGTGTTTGCACACGTCACCTCAGGCCCCGTCCCCTCCCTTCACCACTGTGTAAACGCGCCCTGTGGCTGTTCTAAGTTGAGAGATTAAGTCCCCTTGAATCCTAAGGGTCCCTAGGGTCACACTAGACCACTAGGTACCTCCAGTAAGCGCCACAGAGCTGCGTTGCAGAGAGGTGTAAAAAGGGGCTTGGCCTCAGAACACCTGTCTGCAGCGCAGCTCCCTGGCGCATACTGGAGATGCCTGTTGGGGGCGCGTTTGCAGAGTGCTGCATGGAGGGGGCATGGCCTCCGGCACGATGCCAGTCTTTTATTTATTTTATTTTTTTAAGAAGGGGGGCTGTGTGGTTCCCCTTCTTATTCTAATTTATTGGCCCTGATGACCCCATCCCCCAGGGCCTGTCTCCTAATTATATTTTTTTGACCCCAATCCCCAGGGCCGGCCACTGTTTTTTATTATTTTAAAAAAATATATATTTATAGACACACCTAGGACATGCTGGACAAACCGTACTTACCTATCACCATGACGATTTGCGTGATATTCATTAAAAGGCGACTATGCATGCAATTAATCCACGTGGAATGTATTTACACCACTAGTGAAGCTCTGACATGTCTGATGCTCTACCGTGCCTAATCCCGGTAGACACCCTTGTCGTTTATTTATACAAACATGGGTAGCTATTGACGGGCACATTTAATACACATGCACACCAAGCCATTCAAAGGGGATTCAACAAAAATTCAACCAAAACTATGCAAGAAACCCCCCTCACAGTTAATAAAACACACATCCACTGCCGGATGTGTAATACTTTTTATTTTACTCTCTGGAAAGGGGACGAACATCACTTGCGAGTCACAGCGCGCTCCTGACAGAGCCCAATGCTGTGTTACACCCACCATTGCCTGCCGAGTGCCACACACCTCTGCATTGTATTCCACTAGCTAGTGCATATGCTATGACACTCTCTAGCCCATGTGCACTGTAACACCACCCCGTGAAAATGTCATGCCACACTTGTCTTCGCACGGGTTATATTGCCCCATCTAACGTGCCTTCCTCGATGCCTATGTTATAACGCACAGTGCTATGCCATACATATTACAATTTGGGATCCATATCTTTGTCACAGTGCATATGCAACGTTACACTCCCCAGCACATATTTTATATTACAACTTTAGAGACTAGTTAGGTTACACAACACTGCCCTGTGCATATTACACTCCAAGGCGCATATCGCATAGCACGCGCTAGTGCCTGTGCTATCTCGCGCTCTCCAATGAATCTGTCATTGCGCACAATGTATTGCATATTATATTTCACGCCTGGTTCATCTTATATCACACTTTTTGGTGCATAGTTTATACCATACACTATATCTAGTTTTCATTTTCATTCGTGCTCTCAGGACTATGTTCTATATAACACTGTGTTCACCTACCCTTTTCACGGGCATTACATTTTGCGATAGGGGGTGGAGGGTCAGGGGTTGTTTTTGCCAAGTGAGCCCGGAGTCACAGTCACTAACGTCTTCTTCTTCCTGAATAAAAGTGAGATTATGCTGCATACTTGTTCATATTTTAAGTAGTTTGCACAGACAAAATGTTTTAAAAACAATAAAGTTTCTAATACCCGCCTTCTCTGAACAGTTAACTTGCTGCCCCATCCCCCTCGTCCCTATCCTCTGTTGTGTGAATCCATGGACTAGCCTCCTCCCTCCTGCCATGCATGGTCTGATGTGCTGCCACTGCCCTCAATTTAGTATGATGTACCAGTCCACTCCTCCTGCCCTCCATTGCCCAATTCTATGCCCCATCATTGACCTCCTGCTTAAACTCTGTGCTTAGCTTGCTGCCCCTATTCTCCTTCCCCCTGCCCTCCGATGTCTTTGTGCATGCCCCTGCTCCATCCTTTTTGCCCACCATGTCCCATGGACCTGCCACTCCTATCTACTCTGAGTGTTCTGTTGAGCTGCCACTCCCCTCCCACCTGCCTAGCATTGTCAGATGACTGTAACCTGTCCCTGCCACCTCCACCCTGCCTGTCCACATGCCATGCCTCTATCCTCTTCCTCCTGTCCTACATGGTCCATTGTACTGCCACACCCTTCTGCCCTCCCTGGTCTGTTGTGCTGCAACTGCTCCTCCTGCCTGCCCCGTGTGGTCTGTTGTGAGGCCCCTTCCCCTGAACTTTCTTGTCTGTGCACAGGTCCTGACCCTCCCTTCTATCCTCCATCGTCCTTTGTGCATGCCCCTGCACCCTCCTTCTTGCCCATCATAGCCATTGTGCTGCCACTAACCCTCCCACTTGCCATGCATGGTCTTCTGTGCTGCCATGGCCCCTCCCACCTTCACTGTGTGGTCAGTTAGCTGCCCCTGACCCCCTCCCACCTTCCCTCCATGGTCTGTGTGTATGCCATCACAGTCTCACTGTTGCTCTTCATGTTGTGTCTTGCTTCTAGTGCCCATCCTGCCTGACCTCCATGGCCATCTTGCTGCTCCTGTCCTGCCCCCTTGCCCCCAGCCCTCTGTTTACATGTGCAGACCCCTACTCCCTCCCTCCTGGCTTGTCTGTTCCATTGTAATGCCCCTGATCCGTCGCTCCTGCCCTTTATGGTCTGTTATGCTGCAGCCTTCTCTCCTGTCTGTCCATTATGGTCAGCTAGCTACCATTGCCTTTTGCCCCTCTGTTCTCTGTTGTCCATGTGCATGGTCCTGTCCCCTCCCTCTTGCTTTCTATGGATTGTTGTGCTGCACTCCCGTCCTGCATGCCCTGTGTGTTGTATTGTGCTGCTGCAAACCCTGATGCCTGCCCTGCAGGGTCAGTTTGGTGCACCTCTCCATGTCTCTCCTGTCCTCTGTTATCCAAGTCCATGTCCCTATCCCATTTCCTTCCATGATCCAATGTACCATACTTGCGAACATTTTGAACTTGGTAAGAGGGAGATTTTGAAAAAAAACTGGGGTATTGATTTTCCCCTTTGAGTTACATTGAAAAAGAGGATATTGTAGACAGGAGACAGATCAAATAAAGCCCATTTGAGCTTAAAAACATTGGACGTTTCCTGGCTGAATCGGGTCTGTTGGCATGTATGGTTGTACTACCATTGCCTCTTCCTTCTGCCCACAATGGTCTATTACATTGCCACAGCCTTGAAGGAGGGTAGATTTTGTATCACAGGGGGCCCCTGGCCCGTTCTGTCCACACCTGAAGTATGAGACCCTTGTCCTTGCCCTGCCAGCCGCATTTGTAGGCCGTATTAAATTGACCAGCGGGTCCTGTGTTGCTATATAATTATCCTGAGACATCCTTACCACTCAGCCAGCATAAAACCCCTGTGTAGGCCCTTCTGTTCAATATGTAGGCCTCTTTGTTAAATTGACCATAGCTCTGCAATTTTAGTGTATAGCAGTCTGAAGGCAGGTCTGCGAGGCCTTCTGCTCCAAACTAGTAGCCCCCACCCTACCCGAGTGCTCCGTGCTCGGTATCAAAGTTCAACATCCCCCTGAAGCTGTCGACATACAGTAGGCTGCATCCTGGACTGGTACTTGCTTCCTGGGCAGGTTTCCCGCTTTTAAGGAAGTGGCAACCGCAGAGCGTCAAGTTAGGAGAACTGAGGAGATTTTATACATGAATATATTGAATTCTTGTACAATACCCATTATTTTCTGCTTGCTCTATGGAACTTACGATAAGCGATTGGCCTGAGAGACTGACCTTTTCACCCAGTCCATTGTCAGCATTAAGTGGGTAAATGACGAAATGTCTGGTAAAATCTGCAGACGAAGCTTTTGGGTAGCATACGTAGGTAGATGTAGTGTGCAAAGGAGCCCACAAAATGATATAAAAAGGGAGCACCCACAGATATCGACGGACAACCTCGCCGTCTGTATGTAGGTTAACAGGCTGTGCAGGTTTTCCCCAAGAACTGGGAGCTCTTGTCTTCCTTTGCTTAAAATGTCTTGCTCTGCTTTGCTTGAAGTATCTTATTCTATTTTACCTATATGAAATGTCATGTTATGTTTAACCATTGTTCTCTTTACTTTTGCATTTAAAAGATGTTGTATTGTAATTGCAGGAATGCTTGCTCTAAGAGTAAATGTGAGTGTCCCTAGGTAACATTTTCCTTGGTGTAACTTGTTTCTCATGATGCATTTATAGATGTGTTTTCTCTCTCTCTCTGTCAGTCCATTAATTGAGATACAGAGAATATCATGACAGCTGTATGATTATCTGGATTCTGTATTTTGTACTTTATGTCTCTATTCTGCGGTTTCTTTGAAGTTGCATCTTCTCATTAAACTGCCATTGTATTCTGCCTCCAATTCCATGTCTCATATGTCTGTTTTCTTCATTTTTGGAGCAAGCGTTCCTAGGCACCCCGGCTCAAATTAAGGTGTCCCTTTTGTCCCTGACTCACTCTCCTGCTCAGTTCTGTGGTGGCTCCCGGGGCTCTGGGGACCGCCCCTAGCTTCCTTGACCCGTAATAGATCTTCCCTCCAACAGCCTCTCTTGCAAGTCCTGTATTGTTGGTTTGTTGCCCCTGCCCCCCTTTCCACTGCCCTCCATAGTCTGTTGTGCTTCCACGGCCCTTCCTGCCTGCTCAGTGTGGTTAAATTGTTGCCTTTGCACCCTCCTACCTGCCTTCAATTTTCAGAGTCCGTGCCCCTGGCCTCTGCCTCTCAACAGTATCCTAATGAACAACTAGATTGCTAACATTCTATATTTATTACAAAAGTGTGGAACGCCTGACATCATCTTGATGTAATCAAAACTGTAATACCTAGAGCATTCCTTTAGAAATTACATATATGAGAGGGTCTTATTGGCATCACAATTATGGTTAGTGCTCTAAAAGACTAAAATAAGGACATGTTTTCTAATAGCGACAAAGCACTTTTAAATTATTTGTTATCTTTATGTTTTTTTATCTAGTTGACAACTTGATTAAATGTTGCACTTAGGGGAGAGGATGTGGTGTTACTTCCAGAACTGCAGACTTTGCAACTGGGGAACCAGGTTGAAGTTTCTGCTTCAGCTCGACATTCTGTGATTCTGGTCAAATCACTTAGTCTCCCCATGTCTACAACCAAAATGAATTTGTTCTTGTGTGATGTAACCAATGCTCATGTAAAGCACTCCAATACCTGACAAGTCTGCACTATATAACACTGCAAAAACACAAAATAATAAGTGTTTTGCACACTTCTGTCATTGGGCTATATTTGGGCTATATCTGGGTGATTTTGGGCTACATTTGGGCTCTTTTGTCTCCGGTGGCCATCTTGGGAGATTTATTTGTTATGAAGTTTCCTAATTTCCTCATGTACTGCAGTCTCCTCAGTCGGAAATGCTTTCAGTTTTTTACTTTGATTCCATCATGAAGGTATTCAGATATGTCACACATTTGCCATGAATTCTGAATGTTAGCACTCTAGTTGCTCATTAGATCACTGTAGTAAAACTACTGTTCACCATGGAAGTCTGCTCCTGGTATTAAAAGTGCATGTTTCAGTCTGCATGTCAGAATTTTTTAATGAAATAGAAGAGGATTTGAGAAGTCACTCAAAATGTGCCCTCATTTTCTTTCTTCAGCATTAATCATAATTTCTATGGCAAAATGAACCCCCTCATTGTGTTCCTTTTTAAATTAAATGTTTTAAGTGTTACCAGTTTATTCCAATCAAGATGGCTTCAGGTGTGCCATACTTTTGTCATAATGAAGACAGTAAGTGCTCTAGTTGTTTTTAAGAACATTCTGTCATTGGGCTATAATTGGGCTACATCTGGGTGATATTTGGGCTACATTTGGGCTCTTTTGTCTCTGGTGGCCATCTTGGGAGACTTATTTGTTATGAAGTTTCCTAATTTCCTCATTTACTGCAGTCTCCTCAGTAGGAAATACTTTCAGTTTTTTACTTTGATTCCATCAAGAAGGCATTCAAATGTGTCACACATTTGCCATAAAATCAGAATGTTAGCACTCTTTTTGCTCATTAGATCACTGTAGTAAAGCTACTGCTCACCAGGGAAAACTGCTGCTGGTATTGAAAGTGCATGTTTCAGTCTGCATGCCAGGATTTGAGAAGTCACTCAAAATGTGCCCTAATTTTTCTTTCTGCAGCACTAATCATACTTTTTATGGAAAAATGAACCCCCTCATTTTGTTCCTTTTTAAATTAAATGTTTTAAGAGTTACCACTTTAATCCAAGCAAGATGGCTTCAGGTGTGCCATACATTTATCATAAGTAGGACGGTTAGCGCTCTAGTAGTTCTTTGGAACACTCTGGAAAGCTGCAGTAGAACACAAAGGAATCAACTGACAGTCTCTGCCCTTGTTGGATGTACATGTTTTACTGAGAATGTCAGACTTCATTCTCACATGACTGAGAAAGATAATGTGAATTTACAGAAAATAAGCTCTCAGTTTAGCTTATAGATCACCTTCCAAACCTCTGTGGTAAAAGCATGAGAAAATATTTTTCTCTCAATCATGATATCCCAGCAGAAGGCTTTTTCACATGGTGAAATCACCTTAGAACATACCACAATTCCTAAAATGAGTATGGTACCATCAACAAATGATTTATAATGTAACTAAAGTCTTAAAATCTTCTATTAACTGCAATGCTTTTTAATGAGGTGCTATCATGTATATTGGTCCCAAGATGGCTGCCAACACTTCTTGGATGAAGTGCTGACAGCCAATCAGATCTTAGGATGAGATGTGTGGTTAGGCTCCGCCCACATATATATATTGATTTAAATGCTATTTTCTCAGGAACTACTGAACAGATTTACACCAGACCTACAAAAGGCACTTCCTTGACCTGAGGACTACCTCTCTGCCAAATTTCAAGTAACTCTGTTCAGCCGTTCGGGCTGTAGCTGTGTCTAAAGGTCCTATGGAAAAATGCATGGGAAAAACGTGTTTTGGGACCCCCCTTTTTTCTCAGCCCCCGCTTGACGAATCCCCCCGAGACTTTCAGGGTAGGAGCGGAGCATAGCGCCCCACCTATTTTGAAAATTTCGCGAGGATTCATCGACCGGCGCCAAAGTTATTCCAAATAGAATGTTGCGGATTTCCTATGGAAACAGGGTCCTAACTATAACTATCTACTGGCGACCGCCAGTAGATAATATATATATATATATATATATTCACTGAAAAAACCATAGGTTTCAGGGGTGTTATAGTTAGCTGGACTTTTCACTTGTACAAAACCAATGAAATTCCCCCGTTATAGTTAGTTCAGCTAACTATAGCTCGCGCGCCCGCAATGCACTGCTGATGACGTCACATATTACATCACTCATGACATGGTCAGTGACATCACTGATGACATCTCAAATGACATCACTGATGACATCACTGATGACTTCATACAGTGAATGTGTGTTTTTCTGAAAATTAAATATGTTTTATATATGTATATCTCAAGGTCGATGGAAGAATAAATGGGTATATAAGTGTCTAAATGGATGATTTGTTTTTGAAAAATTGATTGTGTAACTGACTGATTAAGTGTATCATAGTGAATACATGGCTTAGCGAGTAATGTTTAAATATGTAGATATCTGTATCAGTCTCTCACTTTGTGTATAAGTGGCTGCATAGGTTGGTGAGTAGCTACATGGGTGTCTATATAGGTTATTAGTTGGTTTTTTGAGTATCAGTCTGAGTGTCTGAGTGTCTGCATGGTTCGGTGGGGGGTATTACGTAGTGCATAGGTGCATGAATGAGTGACTCACTGTTTGTATGTGTTGAAGACAGCATGTGTGCAGGACTGTATGGGTGGATGAGTGTGTGTATGGGTGTGTTAGTGAGTGAATGACTATCTCAATAGTGTCTTTATGAGTAACTACATATGTTTTAAATTAGTATATGTGACTATTGGTGTATATAAGTGAGTATATGTGAGAGTGAGAGATTGAAAGAGTTCCTGTATGAATAAGTATGTGTTTCTATAAGTGATTGTTTAAAAGACTAAGTATGTGTAAGTTTCCGTAGAAGTAAGTGTGGTGGTGTGTGTATAACTGTATATGCAAGTAAATGTATGTTTGATTCTTTATTAGCATGATTGACTATGTGTGTGAGTAACTCTATGGATGAGTGGCATTGTGTAACTGGATGTATAGGTGTATGAGTACATATGATGAGTGAGTACATGTATGAGTGACTGTATAGGACTGTTGGTGAATGAGTGGATGTGTATGTGGATCTTAGAATTACTGAAGAGGTTGTTGTAACTGGTATTGGTATGTCCATTGTTTTGAAAATCTTAGTCTCTATTTTTGAATGTGTGTATCAAAGGTTATATTAGGGTGAGAGGAGGTCTGCCACTCTATCACAAGGATGATGTCATCAGTGATGTCATTTGAGATGTCATCAGTGATGTCATAAGTGATGTCACTGACCATGTCATGAGTGATGTAATATGTGACGTCATCAGCAGTGCATTGCGGGCGCGCGAGTTATAGTTAGCTGAACTAACTATAACGGGGGAATTTCAATGGTTTTGTACAAGTGAAAAGTCCAGCTAACTATAACACCCCTGAAACCTATGGTTTTTTCAGTGAATATATATATATATATATATATATATTCACTGAAAAAACCATAGGTTTCACACAAGTTATAGTTAGCTGTACATTTCACTCATAAAAAACCAATGAAATTCCCCCGTTATAGTTAGTGCAGGCAACTATAACTCACGCGACCGCAATCCTCTGCTGATGCTAATACTGTATTTAGACACTTATTTGCCCATGTCTTCTTCCATTAAATTTTAGCTATACATATATTACAAATATATTTTTTTCATAAAGACACATATGTCATCAGCAGAGGATTGCGGTCGCGTGAGTTATAGTTGCCTGCACTAACTATAACGGGGGAATTTCATTGGTTTTTTACGAGTGAAATGTACAGCTAACTATAACTTGTGTGAAACCTATGGTTTTTTCAGTGAATTTGCAAGGTTTTTTAAATGCTAATTCCTAACTATAACGTGTGTGAAAACTATGGTTTTTTCAGTGAATTTGTACGTTTTTTTAAATGCTAAGTTACTTTACGCCATTCGTGGCGTGCGCGCCCAGTTAACGCAGTTCGTTTCGTGCGCGCACGGTGCGCTTCGCGCACCGTGCGCGCACAGTGAGCACGCGGTGCGCTTCGCGCACCGCGCGCCCACTTTACGCAGTTAGTGCCGTGCACGCACGGTGGTCTCGCGGTGCGCTGCGCGCACCGCGTGCCCACGTTACGCGGGATGGGCCATGTACGCACGATGCGCTTCGCGCACCGTGCGCACATGGGGGACATATTATGTGCTTCGTTGTGAAAGGTATTCATTTTTAGTTTCCTTGATAATTATATGCCATGCACAAATGGTGCCCTTCGGGAAACATTTGCACACGGGGTGGGGAAAGTGTGGATAATTTTTTGTTTTTAATAATTTTAACCGTACGCGTACGGTAAGCGTAATCGTCGATTTTTCGAAAAAAAATAAAACAATTTTAAGGTCCTTGTGGGTTTTTGGGGGACACCTATATCGATGCTTGGTGTATAAGAACTAAATATACTACCCCTTTAGATTTTTTTTGACTTTGTTTATGCTGCCCCCCTCAGAGTGCGAGAGAGAAAATGGCGGCCGCCGCTTCCTGGTTTCGACCGATTCGAATGTTTACTTAGATCGAACAGCCAATCAGAATCGCACTCGCGCACGTCACCGTACGCGTACGGTAAGCGCACCATAAGCGCACAGTAAGCTGGCTCAGATATATATATTGATTTAAAGGCTATTTTCTCAGAATCTACTGAACAGATTTACACCAAACCTACAAAAGGCACTTCCTTGACCTGTAGACTACCTCTCTGCCAAATTTCAAGGAACTCTGTTCAGCCGTTCGGGCTGTAGCTGTGTCTAAAGGTCCTATGGAAAAATGCATGGGAAAAACGCGTTTTGGGACCCCCCTTTTATCTCAGCCCCCGCTTGACGAATCCAGGGTAGGAGCGGAGCGCAGCGCCCCACCTATTTTGAAAATTTCGCGAGGATTCGTCGACCGGCGCCAAAGTTATTCAAAATAGAATGTTGCGGTTTTCCTATGGAAACAGGGTCCTAACTATAACTACCTACTGGCGACCGCCAGTAGGTAATACATATATATATATATATATATATATATATATATATATATATATATATATATATATATATATATATATATATATATTCACTCCCAACTGAAAACAAATAAAACGCACTCTCAGGAGATATAGCCAAGTGCAGTTTATTCGGTTACGCGTTTCGACATATATATATATAACCTACTGGCTGTCGCCAGTAGGTAGTTATAGTTAGAACCTATTTTCCATAGGAAAAGCGTTTTTTGATTTGCTAATAACTTTGGTGTCGTTTGAAGAATCTTCGTGAAATTCTCCAAAAAAAAGTCTATTCAGGACAGCTCCTGTCCTGGAAGTTTGGGGGTGATTCGTTAAGCGGGAGCTGAGAAAAAAGGGGAGACCCAAAACGAGTTTTTCGTGTGTTAATTTCCATAGGAAATTTTGAGACAGGCTACAGCCCGAACTGCTAAACAAAATTACCCCAAATTTGGCAAGAAGGTAGTGCTTGGTTTAGAAACCCACCTGTTTTTTTAAATGGTGTAAATCCGTTCAGTAGTTGCTGAGAGATTAAAAAAATAAGAGTCAAAAAATCAATTTCCCATAGGAAACTTTAGGCAAGGCTACAGCCCGAACTGCTGAACGGAATTACCCCAAATTTGGCACAAAGGTAGTGCTTGGTTCAGAAAGAGACCTTTTTTTTTAAATAGTGTAAATCCGTTCAGTTTGATATCTATGGCCGAGGAGGGTTCGCGAACCGTCCCAACCACGAGCTTTATTCTAATTGACTGTCAACACTTCAAACCAGGAAGTGTTGGCAGCCATCTTGTGACTTGGTAGAACCGAGTTACAAGAAAACAGAGAAAAAAATGTTTAAAAACAAGAAAAGGGGGCAGGGTAGAAACACCCTGACCCCCTAGGCATGTTCACTGGGTTGCACAAGGACCCCCAGCCAAAAAAAGCATTTTTTTTAAGTAAATCGGCCGAATTCGCGCTGGGGTCTTGAATCCTGCAAGAAAATAAAAAAACATTGTATTTAAGCCCCCAGGTTGGCCAGGTCCCAGGGGCACTGAAAAAAATGCATGGGGGCCCCAATCCCCCCAATCCCCCCATGCTGCCCCGGGGACTGCCACCTCCCCGGGGCAAGATTTATGAGTTGCAGGGGGGCACCTCCCCGGCACTCAGTTTAATAATAAAAAAAACATGTGTGGGGAGGGCACGAGCCCCCCCACACACCACAGGGTGCCTTTGCACACTTGTCAAAACAGGCCCCACCCCGTCCCTTGACCACTGTGCAAACAGGCCCTCTGGCACGTTGTAAGTTGGGGTATTAAGTCCCCTTGAATCCTGAGGGTCTCTTGGATCCAACTAGCCCACCAGGTACCTCCAGTAAGTGCCACAGAGCTGCCTTGCAGAGAGGTGTAGAAAGGGGCATAGCCTCGGACCACCTCTCTGCAACGCAGCTCTGTGGCACTTACTGGAGGTACCTGGTGGGCTAATTGGCCCCCAGGGACCCTCAGGATTCAAGGGGCATTAATCCCCCAGCTTAAAACCAGCCAGGGGGCGCATTTGCACAGTGGTGAAAGGAGGGGGCGATGCTGATGTGACGTGTGTACTTATCCAATCACTCCATCAAAACCCATGCACTCTCCTTGCAGTACTCTAATCATCCAGTCAGTACCCATGCACTCATGCAATGACCCATGCACTAACACATGCACTGCTACAATACCCTGAGTACTACCCATGCAGTCCAGCCATCGCCCTGTCAGTACCCATGCACTCCTTCAATCACCCAGCCAGCACCATGTACCTATCCAATCACTCCACCAAAACCCAAGCAATTATAAATTCACCATGCACTCTCCTTGCAGTACACTAATCTTCCAGTCAGTACCCATGTTCTCTGGAATGGCCCAGGCACTAACACATGCACTGCTACAATCCCCTAAGCACTTCCCATGCAGACCTCTAAATACCTACACACTACTGATTCACTCCTCCAATTACCCGGGTAGTACCCATGCACTTCATAAATCCCTCTGTCACTACCCATGCATTCCTCCAATCACCCAGCCAGCACTATGTACTTATCCAATCACTCCGCCAAAACCTAAGCAGTTATACAATCACCTACACTGTCCTTGCAGCACTCTAATCATCCAGTCACTACTCATGTACTCATGCAATTACCCAGGCATTAACTCATTGCAAATACAGAGAAGGTCATGCTAATCACAGGGGTACCCCAACGCATAGTGTTCCCTAGTGCATGTAGGTGTTTTCACTGTATTCTAAGTGTCTTTTAGCATAGCACTGGCTCTAGGCCTGGTTAGTCACAGTCAGTTACCAAAGTTGGGGGCACAGGAGGACTTTCTGCTCCTCTGATGGTTCTTTCTGCACATCTCTTCTTCTTCCTGCACTTTTCTTCGTCTTTCTGGACTTCTGTTGCCTCTTTCTGCATTTTTCTTGCTTCTTTCTGCGTTTTTCTTCCTCTTTCTTCACATGTCCTACCTTTGTAGGCATAGTTAGAAATTACCATTTAAAAAACCTTTGAAATTCACTGAAAAAAAACGTAGGTTTCAGGGACGTTATAGTTAGAAATTAGCATTTAAAAAACCTTAGAAATTCACTGAAAATACCATAGGTTTCAGTGACGTTATAGTTAGTTGGAGATTTCACTCGTACAAAACCATAGAAATTTGGCCGTTATAGTTAGTAGACCTAACTATAACTCGCGCCCCTGCAATGCACTGCTGATGACGTCACATATTACATCACTCATGACATGCTCAATGACATCACTGATGACATCATCCATGTGATCATCTGATGCACCTCCTCATACCCTAACAAAACCTTTTATACACCCACTCTAAAATACAGACCACCAATATCGAAACCATAGACAGACCAATAGCAGTTAGTACATACCTGCTCAGTGATTCATATGTCTACACACACATCCACCCACTAAACTATACAGTCACTTATACACAGTCATTCATCTATACAGCCACTGATTTATCCACTCATACACCCATATAGACACTCACACACTGCCACTCACCCAAAGAGTTACTCATACACCTGGTCAGTCATGCAAAGAAACTATCACACACCCATGTCCTTGCTCATACAGTCATACACACACCACCGCACTTATTTATACAGATACTAACACATACTTACTCTATCAAACAATCACTCATAGAAACACACACTCATCCATACAGATACTCATGCAATCACTCACTCTCACATATGGTCATTTATATACTCCAACACTCACATATACTGCTTGGAAATATATGTAGTTACTTACACATGCACCACTGAGACATCCATTCACTCACCAATACACCCATACAAACCCTCACTCACCCATATAGGTGTTTCCATATGCACTCTTGCACCCATACACCCAGTGAAACAACCACTCACATATCTATGCACAGAGTCACTCACTCCCCACCCACCCACAAAGACACTCAGGCACCCATACAGATATTCAGACAAGCAATAAATAACCCATATAGACACTCATGTAGCTACTCACCAAGCCATGCAACCTCTTATACACCAACTAACAGACTAATAAAGACATTCACACATTTTAGTCACTAACCCATGCATTCAGTAAGACACATTTAATCACTCACTTATACAGTCACACACTTACTAAATCATCCATTCAGACACTCATACACCCACTCATACTTCAATACACCTTGGCATATATATATATATTCATTGAAAAAAAACATAGGTTTCAGAGACGTTATAGTTAGAAATTAGCATTTAAAAAACCTTAGAAATTCACAGAAAAAAACATAGGTTTCAGGGGTGTTATAGTTAGCTGGACATTTCACTCGTACAAAACCACAGAAATTCCTCCGTTATAGTTAGTTATGCTAACTATAGCTCGCACGCCCGCAATGCACTGTTGATGATGTCACATATTACATCATTCATGACATGGTCAGTGACATCACTGATGACATCACTGATGATATCTCAAATGACATCACTGATGACATCATCCAGTGAATGTGGTTTAGTTTGAAATTCAAATATGTATTATATATATACCAATTTGTATTGAAGATTGAGTGGATATATAACTGTCTGGATGGAGGATTTAGTAGCTGTCTGACTGTCTGTTTAGGTGAGTAATTACAAGTGGCTCACTTAATACATGGATTAGTAACTAAACTATATGAATGTGTGCATCACTGTCTCTGTTGTTGTATAACATGCTTCATCAGTTGGTCACTAACTGCATGAATGTGTATATTAGTTATTGATTAGTTGGGTGAGTATTTGTATGGGGCACTGAGTTTGTGTGTGGTTGGATGGGGTGTGTGTAACTCTATGCATAGATGTGTGAATGGTTGATTGACTAGGTGTATAGGTTTAAGATTGCATGTGGAAACAGTTGTTTGGGTGACTGAGTGTATTTATTTGTGTGTTGGTGAGCGAATATATGTTTTAGTTGTACATCTTCAACAAAGTAAAAAAATGAAAGGCATTGTATGTGAGAGTTGGTGTATATAAATAAGTATATATAAGAGTCATTGATTGTGAGAGTAACTATGTGAATGAGTGTATAATTGTAATGGTGATTTTTTAACATATTAACTACGAGTTTTTTTCTTGCCGGTTCGTTTTGCTGACACGCTCTATTGAAATATATGCCAGCAGTCACAGCCTCATTGGGAATATTTTGGATAGGTCTTATTCTGCACCTGTAAAGTATATATAGTGATAGAGTGGGATATTACCAAAGTGGGACTCGCTTTTTCTATCCATTGAGTGATTGTTATAGTGACTTCGACGACGCTACTATTTGTCATAATATTTTATTGTATGGGGAAGAATTCTCCCTAGGGGAATTCCTGAAATAAAACAATACCTCTTGGAGAGAGTTTGACTCCACCTATTTTTATTGCCCTGAAGAAGTCCTGCAAGGGGACGAAACGCGTCAGCTGTTCTGTGTGTTAAACGCTGTGTGTCATCAACGTGAAATGAAAGTGAAATAATAAAGGAGAAAAATAAGAACAAATTTAAGAACTTTCTTTTGGACTTGGACGTAAAAATTGGTCCTCTTTTTGGCATAAGCTGTTTTTTGAGTGGTGCACCTGTGCTTTGGTTTTAAATATGAGTTACTATGTGTTTGAATAAATGAGGTGTTGTGTGTATAATTGTGTAAGTGAGTAAATGTAAGTGTGATTAATTTTTTTCATGAGTGAGTAGGATGACTGCATAACCGACTAAGATGACTGCTGATGTGTCAATGTCTATATATGTGTATAAGTGCATTTGAAAGTGTTCTATTAATTAGTGACTGCATGTATAAGTGATTCTGTTGTTGAATGGGTAGTTGTGTGTGTAGACTTAGGAATCAGTGAGTGGGTATGTAGTAACTGGTATTGGTGTGTCAATGGTTTCAAATATGGTACTCTGTATTTTACAGTGAGTGATGAAAGGTTCTACTAGTGTATGATGAGGTGTATCAGATTGTCAAGTGGATGATGTCATCAGTGATGTCATCAGTGATGTCACTGACCATGTCATGAATGATGTAATATGTGACATCATCAGCAGTGCATTGCGGGCGCGCGAGTTATAGTTAGCAGAACTAACTATAAGGGAGGAATTTCTATGGTTTTGTACGAGTGAAATGTCCAGCTAACTATAACACCCCTGAAAACTATGTTTTTTTCTGTGAATTTCTAAGGTTTTTTTAAATGTTAATTTCTAACTATAACGTCTCTGAAACCTTTGGTTTTTTCAGTGAATTTCAAAGCTTTTTTAAATGCTAATTACTAACTATAACGTCTTTTTTTGTACTGATTTTCTACAGTTTTTTAACTGTTTATTTATAAATTTTTTCTGCATTAAATAACATTATATATTTTTCTCAAAATTGCCCAAAAAAGTTTAAAAAAAATTAAAACTGAAATATTGTTTACATTTTTGTTTTATTTTTTTATTTTAATATATTTATACTATTTTCTTTTTACATTTTTATTTTCCCATTTTTTTTTGGAGTCGCTCACCCAAAGAGTTCACGTGATGTGTGATGGTGGGTGTGCGGATTCTAGCCACCATTTTAGAAATGTCGTGAAGGATCCACGTACGGTGTGCGATGGCTGCGTGTTTTTCAGTTACATCATATACATTTAATATTACGTGATGTGCACGATTGGTATGCAACCAGTGTGCGACTCCAGCTCCCGTGCATTCGCGACACATGCGCATTATGGTAAGCAACGCTTGCGCGGTGGTGGGTCCCGTGTGACATCATATACGTGCTGGGGCACGCTGGGTGCGCGACTCCTGCGAAATGTTTTTATGTTCTAAAATTATATGTATGTGTGTTTAATATAAATATTAGGGCAAGAGACTATCTAAGATATTCATAAAAATAATATATTTGTACTTATAACAAACTTAGATTATTTTTTAATATATTTTCGCGAAGTTGCGTTGGGTGCTTGCTTTGTGAGTGCAGAGTGCGCGGATCCCATGTGACCTAAAAAAAAAGATTTCATTGGTTCATAACATTTCCCACTGTAACTATTGAAGGACCCCACCCATTTTAATCATTCTTGTTGGATCATCTTTAGAGAGACATCTCTTTTCCTACAAGAACCCTTTTTGCTTGTTTTTGTGGGTGTTTTTCAAAAAATATCAAACAAAATGGCATCTGGACAGCAGCAGCAGCAGGAGGAAGTATCTTCTGAAGAAGAATTCTTGCAGGAGGCACCACGTCCACAGAGGCCGGAATCTGTCATGTGGAAATTCTTCACTGTAAATGCGAGAAAGGGGACGTGCAAAAATTTGTGACTGAGTCCTGTCAAGAGGAAGCGAAAAAAAAACTCTTGTGGCACTGCTTCTATCTACAAGCATCTCCGGACCACACATCCTCTCAATCTTGCTCGGGAAAAAATGAGGCGACCTGCTTTGAACCCCTCATCTGCTGTGGCAAGTACATCTGGAGAGTCCTCAGGAACACCTGCAATGGACATTAGGCCAGAATTCGCCTTTCTCGAGCAACACTGAGTGAAGTGTAAGAAACCTATATGCTTCGGTGAACAGTCGGTGGATGCAGTTTGTGCTGCGCAACGCAACCATCATTGTTAATTTTTTTGTTTTTTGTTTTTGGAATGATAAGTAATTCCAAATGTTTCCTGTTTTATTCGTTCTTTTTTTTTGTTCATTTAAAAAAAAAAAAATACAAAATTGTTAACAAAAATAAAAAAATACAAAAGAAAAAAGAAGAAAAAAAAAGTTCTTATCAAAACTACCTTATCTGGTTAAAGAAAGAATTATAATTGCAAGGTAATGTGTAAAAGTTTGGTTGAATATATGTGTACAGCATGATTGACTGAAAGAATGCATTAGTAGTGTATGGTGAATTTATAGGTGAAGATTTATGAGGAAGTACTGCAGCTTGACACTGCAAGCTCTTTAGCTTCACTGCACTGTGGCACTTCCGAAGCACAGGGATGTGACATATGTACATGAATATGTTGCAACTCTGTGCTTCCCTCTGCACTGCTGCACAAACTGCAGCCATGTGGTGACACAGGCACCCTTGCACCATGGTGCAAGGATGTCTGTGTTGTGTGGAGATTCTTTTTGTGCAGGAAGGGTCACCATCCTGCACAAAAACAATCAGTAAAGGCATTTTCCTCTTTCAATGTATGCTGTGGAATGCAGCATGCATTGAAAGAGGAAAAAATGAGAAGAAATTAAAACAATTCTCCTCGTTGCACCTTGCTACACCAACTCTAGGAAGGCACAGCATTCACACACATCTCCAGATTTACGATTTCTCATAAATCTGGAGATGTGTCTTGTTCAATGGGTGTTGCGTGGGAACACCCACAGCAACACCTATGGGACGCCCCTTCAACGCAAAGTTCTGTGTATGAAGGGGTCGTATTTACAAAGAGAGGAAAAACCACGCAGGGTGGCTTTTCCTCTCCTTGTAAATATGAAGGAGTGCCTGGCGCCATCACTACGTTACAAAAATTGACGTACTGGTGGCACAGGGTGCTTGTAAATCTGCCCCATAAGTGCTTAGGTATTAGCAGACTGATACAATAAGAACATAGTGCTGGATTGGTGAATGAAGAATTGCATGAGAGTGACAGGAGGTATCCTACGCTGCATGGGTACTACTTCAGTATTTAATGGAGTGGACCAATATTATGTATCTGCTTAGAGATTTGTAGGGATTATGCACAGAATATTTTATGTGTACTTGTGTTGGTGCCTTGGTCATTTTATAAGAATACCACTAGTAACTGGAATGATGACAGTGCTGCAAACAGAGTGAACACTTAATTTATAAGTGTTTACATATTAGTGGAGTGATAGGATAAGTAGATAAGTGATTAAAGAAGTGCATCGGACAGACTGGACGATTCCTACACTGCATGAGTGCTAACTGGGTATTTAGAAGAGTGTATCAATAGTATGTAGCTAGTTAGAGGTCTGCTTGGATAGTGCACAAAATATTATAGATGTACTTGTGTTAGTAGCTAGGCCATTCCACAAGTTCATGACTAGTAACTACAATAATTACAGAATTACAAACAGAGTGTATAGTGAATTTATAAGTGCTTAGGTATTGGTGGAGTAGATCGTGCTGGATGGGTGATTGGAGAAATGCATGGGACAGACAGAAGGATTCCTACACTGCATAGGTACTAACTGGGTATTTAGAAGAGTGTATCAATAATTTGGAGCTGGTTAGAGGTGTGCATACATAGTGTACAAAATATTGTACCTGCACTTGTGTTTTTGACTACGCCATTCCTTAAGTATACCACTAATAACTGGAGTAATTTCCGTGTTGCAAAGAAAGTGCGCGCTGAATTTATAAGTGCTTTGGTATTGGTGGAGTGATAGGATACGTAGATAGTGCTGGATGGGTGAATGGAGAAGTGCATGGGACCGACAGAAGGATTCCTAGACTGCATAGGTACTAACTGAGTATTTAAAAGACTGTATCAAAGCTATGTAGCTGATTAGAGGTCTGCATGCATAGTGCACAGAATATTTTATCTGTACTAGTAATGGTGTGTCTATGGTTACGAGAATGGTAGTCTGTATTTTAGGGTGTGAGGAGGTGCATCAGATGATCATGTAGATGATGTCATCAGTGATGTCATTTGAGATGTCATCAGTGATGTCATCAGTGATGTCACTGACCATGTCATGAGTGATGTAATATGTGACGTCATCAGCAGTGCATTACTTTAATCCAAAAAGCTGGTGGCCATATTGGCCTGGTCATGATGCGAAAATTCAGGAATTGATACAATAAAGAAAAGAAAATAAGTGTTAATATGCACACAATGTCATTTCAGCATATCTTGCCCCATGACCGCCATACCTGTATGTTCGTCAACGTGACATATTCATAATAAACATACTTAGAATTGCAAACATCAACATAAACAATGGACTACACATTACTTTAAAGTGAAAGGCTATCAGATATATTAATCTGGGCATGTTGCGTATTATAATGGTTCTTACACAAAAGAAAAGGAAAAAAAAGTGTGTTAATATACACACACTATCCCTAAATAAAGTTCTAGCGATTATAGTTCCATTCCATTCACAGCTCATTAGAGATGTCATGAGTGATGTCATGAGTGATGTAACTGACCACGTCATGAATGATGTAATGTCTGAGGTCATTAGCAGTACATTGCGGGGGGATAAGTTATAGTTAGCTCAGGTAACTATAACTGCTGAATTTCACTGGTTGTGTATGAGTGAAATCTGAGTCTAACTATACCGTCCCTGTAATCTTTGTTTTTTTCAGCAAATTTCTATTTTTTTTTAACGTTAAGTAAGATGCATATCACAATGGATGGTGGGGGGTTGGAAGCAGAGCCTGGCATTGTGCTGCCCCCACCCAAGCTTGCTGCTCCTGCCTTCCCTCCTCCTAGCCATCCATTGTCCAAGTCCATGTCCCTGCTTCCTTATTACAGCCCTGTGTGGCCGTTGTTCTGCCACCGGCCTGCCCGCCTTCTCTGAACAGTTAGCTTGCTTCCCCATCCACCTCCTCCCTAACCTCTGTTGTCTGAATCCATGGACTAGCCTCCTCCCTCCTGCCATGCATGGTCTGATGTGCTGCAACTTCCCTCCATTTAGCATGATATACCAGTCCACTCTTCCTGGCCTCCATTGCCCAATTCTATGCCCCATCATTGACCTCCTGCTTAGCCTCGGTGCTTAGCTTGCTGCCCCTATTCTCCTTCCCCCTGCCCTCCGATGTCTTTGTGCATGCCCCTGCTCCATCCTTTTTGCCCACCATGTTCCATGGACCTGCCACTCCTATCTACTCTGAGTGTTCTGTTGAGCTGCCACTCCCCTCACACCTGCCTAGCATTGTCAGATGACTGTAACCTGTCCCTGCCACCTCCACCCTGCCTGTCCACATTCCATGCCCCAATCCCCTTTCTCCTGTCCTCCATGGTCCATTTTACTGCCACACCCTTCTCCCCTCCCTGGTCTGTTGTGCTGCAACTGCTCCTCCTGCCTGCTCCGCGTGGTCCGTTGTGAGGCCCCTTCCCCTGAACTCTCTTGTCTGTGCCCAGGTCCTGACCATCCCTTCTATCCTCCATGGTCCTTTGTGCATGCCCCTGCACCCTCCTTCATGCCACTCATAGCCATTGTGCTGCCACTAACCCACCCGCTTGCCATGCAGGGTCTTCTGTGCTGTCACATCCCCTCCCACCTGACCTGTGTGGTCAGCTATCTGCCCCTGACCCCCTCCCACCTTCCCTCCATGGTCTGTGTGTATGCCATCATAGTCTCACTGTTGCTCTCCATGGAGTGTCTTGCTTCTAGTGCCCATCCTGCCTGACCTCCATGGTCATCTTGCTGCTCCTGCCCTGCCCCCTTGCCCCCAGCCCTCTGTTTCCATGTGCAGACCCCTATTCCCTCTCTCCTGGCTTGTCTGTTCCATTGTAATGCCCCTGATGTGTCCCTCCTGCCCTTTATGGTCTCTTATGCTGCAGCTTTCTCTCCTGTCTGTCCATTATGGTCAGCTAGCTACCATTGCCTCTTTCCCCTCTGTTCTCTGTTGTCCATGTGTATGGTCCTGTACCCTCCCTATTGCTTTCTATGGATTGTTGTGCTGCACTCCCGTCCCGCATGCCCTGTGTGGTGTATTGTGCTGCTGCAAACCCTGGTGCCTGCCCTGTAGGGTCAGTTTGGTGCACCTCTCCATGTCCCTCCTGTCCTCTGTTATCCGAGTCCATGTCCCTACCCCAATTCCTGCCTTCCATGATCCAATGTACCATACTTGCGAACATTTTGAACTTGGTAAGAGGGAGATTTTGAAACAAAACTGGGGTATTGATTTTCCCCTTTGAGTTACATTGAAAAAGAGGAGATTGTAGACAGGAGACAGATCAAATAAAGTCCATTTGAGCTAAAAAACATTGGACGTTTCCTGGCTGAATCCGGTGTGTTGGCATGTATGGTTGTACTACCACTGCCTCTTCCTTCTGCCTACAATGGTCTATTATATTGCCACAGCCTCTCTTGCCAGTCTTGTATTGTTGCCCCTGCCCCCCTTTCCACTGCCCTCCATAGTCTGTAGTGCTGCCACTGCCATTCCTGCCTGCCCAGTGTGGTCAAATTGTTGCCTCTGCACCCTCCTACCTGCCTTCAATTTTCAGGGTCCATGCCCCTGGCCTCTGCCTCTCAACAGTATCCTAATGAACAACTAGATTGCTAACATTCTATATTTATTACAAAAGTGTGGAACGCCTAACGTCATCTTGATGTAATCAAAACTGTAATACCTAGAGCATTTCCTTTAGAAATTACATATATGAGAGGGTCTTATTGGCATCAAAATTATGGTTAGTGCTCTAAAAAACTAAAATGAGAACATATTTTCTGAGTTTTCAAATAGCGACAAAGCACTTTTAAATGATTTGTTATCTTTATGTTTTTTTATCCAGTTGACCACTTGATTAAATGTTGCACTTAGGGGAGAGGATGTGGTGTTACTTCCAGAACTGCAGACTTTGCAACTGGGAAACCAGGTTGGAGTTTCTGCTTCAGCTCGACATTCTGTGATTCTGATCAAATCACTTAATCTCCCCATGTCTACAACCAAAATGAATTTGTTCTTGTGTGATGTAACCAATGCTCATTGAAAGCACTCGAATACCTGACAAGTCTGCACTATATAAACCTTCAAAAACACAAAAAATAAAAAGTGTTTTGCACACTTCTGTCATTGGGCTACATCTGGGTGATATTTGTGCTGCATTTGGGCTCTTTTTTCTCTGGTGGCCAACTTGGGAGATTTATTTGTTCTGAAGTTTCCTAATTTCCTCATTTACTGCAGTCTCCTTAGTAGGAAATGCTTTCAGTTTTTTACTTTGATTCCATCAAGAAGGTATTCAGATGTGTCACACATTTGCCATAAATTCTGAATGTTAGCCCTCTAGTTGCTCATTAGATCAATGTAGTAAAGCGACTGCTCACCACGGAAGTCTGCTGCTGGTATTAAAAGTGCATGTTTCAGTCTGCCTGTCAGAATTTTTTAATGAAATAGAAGAGGATTTGAGAAGTCACTCAAAATGTGCCCTAATTTTTCTTTCTTCAGCACTAATCATAATTTCTATGGCAAAATGAACCCCCTCATTTTATTCCTTTGCAAATTAAATGTTTTAAGTGTTACCACTTTATTCCAATCAAGATGGCTTCAGGTGTGCCATACTTTTGTCATAAGTAAGACTGTTAGCGCTCTAGTTGTTCTTTAGAACACTCTGGGACATTTTGTCATTGGGCTATACTTGGGCTACATCTGGGTGATATTTTTGCTACATTTGGCCTCTTTTGTCTCTGGTGGATATCTTGGGAGACTTATTTGTTATGAAGTTTCCTAATTTCCTCATTTACTACAGTCTCCTCAGTAGGAAATACTTTCAGTTGTTTTACTTTGATTCCATCAAGATGGCATTCAGATGTGTCTCACATTTGCCATAAATTCAGAATGTTAGCACTCTAGTTGCTCATTAGATCACTATAGTAAAGCTACTGCTCACCAGGGAAGTCTGCTGCTGGTATTGAAAGTTCATGTTTCAGTCTGCATGTTAGAATTTGTTTATGAAATAGAAGAGGATTTGAGAAGTCACTCAAAATGTGCCCTCATTTTTCTTTCTGCAGCACTAATCATACTTTCTATGGCAAAATGAACCCCCTCATTGTGTTCCTTTTTAAATTAAATGTTTTAAGAGTTACCACTTTATTCCAATCAAGATGGCTTCAGGTCTGCCATACGTTTGTCATAAGTAGGACTGTTAGCGCTCTAGTTGTTCTTTAGAACACTCTGGGAAGCTGCAGTAGAACACAAAGGAATCAACTGACAGTCTCTGCCCTTGTAGGATGTACATGTTTAACTGAGAATGTCAGACTTCATTCTCACATGACTGAGAAAGATAATGTGAATTTACAGAAAATATGCTCTCAGTTTAGCTTATAGATCACCTTCCAAACCTCTGTGGGAAAAGCATGAGAAAATAGTTTTCTCTCAACCATGATTCATGATATCTCAGCAGAATGCTTTTTCACATGGTAAAATCCCCTTAGAACACACCACAATTCCTAAAATGAGTATGATACCATCAACAAATGATTTATAATGTAACTAAAGTCTTAAAACCTTCTATTAACTGCAATGCTTTTTAATGAGGTGCTATCATGTAGATTGGTCCCAAGATGGCTGCCAACACTTCTTGGATGAAGTGCTGACAGCCAATCAGATCTCACAATGAGATGTGTGGTTAGGCTCTGCCCAGATATATATGTGATTTTGATTTTGATTTGCTCAGGAACTACTGAACAGATTGACACCATTTAAGCAAAAGGCACGAGTCTGAACTGAGGACTACCTCTTTCCCAAATTTGCTGTAATTCCGTTCAGCAGTTCGGGCTGTAGCTGTGGCTAAAGGTCTTATGGGAAATTGCATGGGAAAAACACATTTTGGGACCCCCTTTTTTCTCGGCCCCCGCTACACGAATCATCCCAAGACTTTCAGGATAGGAGCAGACCAGAGCTGGCCAAAAGTTTTGAAAATTTCGGGAAGATTCGTCAATCGGCGCCACAGTTATTGGGAATAGAATGTTGCGGATTTCCAATGGAAAATAGGTCCTAACTATAACGACCTACTAGCGACCACCAGTAGGTAATAAAACGTATTTTTGTACTTTACATAAACACACATTCACTGAATGATGTCATCAGTGATGTAATCAGTGATGTCATTTGAGATGTCATCAGTGATCTCATCAGTGATGTCACTGAGCATGTCATGAGTGATGTAATATGTGACATCATCAGCAGTGCATTGAGGGTGCGCGAGATATAGTTAGCAGAACTAACTATAACAGAGGAATTTCTTAGGTTTTGTACGAGTGAAATGGACAGCTAACTATAACACCCCTGAAACCTATGGTTTTTCTGTGAATTTCGAAGGTTTTTTAAATGCTAATTTCGAACTATAACGTCTCTGAAACCTATGGTTTTTCAGTGAATTTCAAAGCTTTTTTAAATGCTAATTTCTAACTCTAACGTCTCTGAAACCTATGTTTTTTTCAGTGAATTTCAAAGGTTTTTTTAAAAGCTAATTTTTAAGTGTGATAATAGTTATACCTATTTATTTGTACTGATTTTCTACAGTTTTTTAACTGTTTATAAACATTTTATTCATTAAATAACATTATATATAAACTGAAATATTGATTAATTTTCCTGTTTTCATTTTTTATTTTAATATATTTATATTATTTTCTTTAAAAAAATCCAATTTTGTTTCGGAGTCGCGCACTCAAAGCGTACACATCACGGTGGGTGCGCGCATTCTAGCTGCCATTTTAGAAAAGTCATGAAGGATCTGCGTACGGTGTGCGACGGATACATGTTTTTTCAGTTACATCATATACATTTAACATTACGTGATGTTTGCGATTGGTATGCGACCAGTCCACGACTCCTGCTCCCGCGCATTCGCGACACATGCGCATTATGGTATGAGATGCTTGCACGGTTGCGGGTCCCGTGTGACATCATGTACGTGCTGGGGCGCGCTGGGTGCGCGACTCCCGCAAAAAAAATGTATGTTCCAAAATGATATGTATGTGTCTTTAATATACATTAGGGCAAGAGATTAGCTAAGATATTCATACAAATAATATATTTGTACTTATAATAAACTTATATTATTTTTAAATATATTTTCATGAAGTCGGGTGCGTGCATCGTGAGTGCAGAGAACCAGGTCAGCAGAGCTGCTGTAGAACCAGAGAAACCAGGTCAGCAGAGCCGTTGTAGAGCCAGAGAACCAGGTTAGCAGAGCTGCTCTAGAGCCTAAGAAGCAGGTCAGAAGAGCTGCTCTAGAGCCAGAGACCCAGGTCAGCAGATCTGCTCTAGAGGCCGAGAACCAGGTCAGCAGAGCTGCTGTAGAGCTAGAGAAACCAGGTCAGCAGAGCTGCTTTAGATGGAGAGAACCAGGTCAGCAGAACCGCTTTAGAGCCAGAGAACCAGGTCAGCAGAGCTGCTCTAAAGCCAGAGAACCAGGTCAGCAGAGCTGCTTTAGAGCCATAGAACCAGGTCAGCAGACCTGATCTAGAGGCAGAGAACCAGGTCAGCAGAACTGCTTTAGAGCCAGAGAACCAGGTCAGCAGAGCTCTTTAGAGGGACAGAACCAGGTCAGCAGAGCTGCTTTAGAGCCAGAGAACCAGGTCAGCAGAGCTGCTTTAGAGCCAGAGAACCAGGTCAGCAGAACTGCTTTAGAGCCAGAGAACCAGGTCAGCAGAGCTGCTTTAGAGGGAGAGAACCAGGTCAGCAGAGCTGCTTTAGAGCCAGAGAACCAGGTCAGCAGAGCTGCTCTAGAGCCAGAGAACCAGGTCAGCAGAGCTGCTCTAGAGCCAGAGAACCAGGTCAGCAGAGCTGCTCTAGAGGCAGAGAACCAGGTCAGTAGAGCTGATTTAGAGGGAGAGAACCAGGTCAGCAGAGCTGCTTTGAAGCCAGAGAACCAGGTTAGCAGAGCTGCTCTAGAGCCAGAGAACCAGGTCAGCAGAGCTGCTTTGGAGCCATAGAACCAGGTCAGCAGAGCTGCTTTAGAGCCAAAGAACCAGGTCAGCAGAGCTGCTCTAGAGCCTAAGAACAGGATCAGCAGAGCTGCTCTAGAGCCAGAGAATCAGGTCAGCAGAGCTGCTGTAGAGCCAGAGAAACCAGGTCAGTAGAGCTGCTTTAGAGGGAGAGAACCAGGTCAGCAGAGCTGCTTTAGAGCCAAGGGTCCAGGTCAGCAGAGCTGCTCTAGAGCCAGAGAACCAGGTCAGCAGAACTGCTTTAGAGCCATAGATCCCGGTCAGCAGAGCTCCTTTAGAGCCAGAGAACCAGGTCAGCAGAGCTGTTGCAGAGCCAGAGAACCAGGTCAGCAGAGCTGCTCTAGAGCCTAAGAACTAGGGGGCATATTATCAAGCAGCAGCGATAATTATCGCTGGCCGCTCTTAGCGAGAAAAATGTTATCGCTGGCTATCGCAGGAAATTATCGCTATGCTAGCGTTGTATTAACAAGGCATAGCGCAATGGCGATAATTTCCAAGAGATAGCGATGTTTTCCATGGAACATCGCTGGTTTTCCAGCTATGTTCCATGGAAAATGGCGATAACATTGCTGATACGACCCTGTGGTCGTATCAGCATAATCCACCTCCAATGGTAAGTATAGCTAAATCTTCATTTTAGCAGACGTTAGTTTTTGGAGAAAACAGCTGGTTTCTCCAAAAACTAACGTCTGCTAAAATGCGTGGGCAGCCTTGTAAATATCGCGCTGTGTACATCAGCGATATTTACAAGGTTGTACTGCCCAGTGACGCCCACTTTGCATCTCATTAGAGATGCAAATGGAGGCATCGGGTAAAAGGGTGTTAACATGCGCTAATGCATGTTATCACCCTCAAATAAATAGGGCAATATTTTTATCTCCGCTTTTTTGGCTTTAAAAGCCAAAAAAGCAGAGATATGGCCCTTGTAAATATGCCACTTGGTCAACAGAGCTGCTCTAGAGCCAGAGAACCAGGCTAGCAGAGCTGCAGTAGAGCCAGAGAAACCGGGTCAGCAGAGCTGCTTTAGAAGGAGAGAACCATGTCAGCAGTTCTGCTTCAGAGCCAGAGAACCAGGCCAGCAGAGCTGCTTTAGAGCCACAGAACCAGGTCAGCAGAGCTGCTTTAGAACCATAGAACCAGTTTGGCAGAGCTGCTTTAGAGCCAGAGAACCAGGTCAGCAGAGCTCCTCTAGAGTCTAAGAACCAGGTCAGCAGAGCTGCTGTAGAGCCAGAGAAACCAGGTCAGTAGAGCCGCTTAGAGGGAGAGAACCAGGTCAGCAGAGCTGCTCTAGAAGGAGAGAACAAGGTCAGCAGAGCTGCTCTAGAGCCAGAGAACCATGCCAGCAGAACTGCTTTAGAGCCATAGAACCGGGTCAGCAGAGCTGCTTTAGAGCCAGAGAACCAGGTCAGCAGAGCTGCTCTAGAGCCTAAGAACTAGGTCAGCAGAGCTGCTCTAGAGCCAGGGAACCAGGTCAGCAGAGCTGCAGTAGAGCCAGAGAAACCAGGTCAGCAGAGCTGCTTTAGAGGGAGAGAACCAGGCCAGCAGAGCTGCTTTAGAGCCAGAGAAACCAGGTCAGTAGAGCTGCTTTAGAGCCAGAGAACCAGGCCAGCAGAGCTGCTTTAGAGCCAGAGAACCAGGTCAGCAGAGCTGCTCTAGAGCTAGAGAACCAAGTCAGCAGAGCTGCTTTAGAGCCATAGAACCGGGCCAGCAGAGCTGCTTTAGAGCCAGAGAACCAGGTCAGCAGAGCTGTTGTAGAGCCAGAGAACCAGATAAGCAGAGCTGCTCTGTAGCCTAAGAACTAGTTCAGCAGAGCTGCTCTAGAGCCAGAGAACCAGGTCAGCAGACCTGCTGTAGAGCCAGAGAAACCAGGTCAGCAGAGCTGCTTTGGAGGGAGAGAACCAGGTCAGCAGAGCTGCTCTAGCTGACACTGACTGACTGACACTGACTGACTGACACTGACTGATTGACACTGAGTGACGCTGATTGACTGAAACTGACTAACAATGACTGACAATGACTGACACTGACTGACTGACAGACAGACACTGACACTGATTGACTGACACTTACTGACTGACACTGACTGACACTAATTGACTGACACTGACTGACACTGATTGACTGACACTGACTGACTGACACTGACTGACTGACACTGACTGACTACTCTCTTCTACTGAACTACTCGCTCTCTACTACTCTCTACTACTCTCTCTCTACTACTCACTCTCTACTACTCTACTACTCTCTACTACTCACTCTCTACTACATTCTACTACTCACTCTCTACTACTCACTCTCTAGTACTCTCTCTCTAATACTCACTCTCTACTACTCTCTACTATTCACTCTCTACTAATCACTCTCTACTACTCTCTACTACTCACTCTTCTACTCTACTACTCTCTACCACTCACTCTCTACTACTCTACTACTCACTCTCAACTACTCTCTACTACTCTCTCTCTACTAATCACTCTCTACTACTCTCAACTACTCACTCTCTACTACTCTTTACTACTCACTCTCTACTACTCATTTGCTACTACTCTCTCCTATCCAGTCTCTTCTACTCACTCTCTGCTACTTACTACTACTACTCTCTACTATTCACTCTCTACTACTCACTCTCTACTACTCACTCTACTACTCTCTACTACTCCACTACTCACTCTCTACTACTCTCTACTACTCACTCTACTACTCTCTACTACTCACTCTCTACTACTCTCTCTCTACTACTCACTCTCTTCTATTCACTCTCTACTACTCACTCTCTACTACTCACTCTCTACTACACACCCTCTACGACTCACTCTCTACTACTCGCTCTCTACTACTCTCTACTAATCACTCTCTACTAATCACTCTCTACTCAGTCATTTCTCCTGAGGCGGAAGCCGGGAGCTTTTACTCACGCACTCTGCTTATTTTAAAAATTGTTTGATTGTCACGAATAACTCTGCACTTTTTAAAAACAAATACTACTCACCTTCCAGCGAGGCCACCTTCAGAGCATTCGCTCCTACGGGACAGGCACGCTCAGCGGATCCTAACGCTGCCACGTAGCCTCCCACAAACACTTCCCCTGACGCCATTGCCGACACGAGAGAGGCCAGGCCCCTTCCTAGGCCACGCCCATCGCTGCCGAGCATAAATACGCTGATCACAAGCGACCTTCAGACAGTCATTTCTCCTGAGGCGGAAGCCGGGAGCTTTTACTCACGCACTCTGCTTATTTTAAAAATTGTTTGATTGTCACGAATAACTCTGCACTTTTTAAAAACAAATACTACTCACCTTCCAGCGAGGCCACCTTCAGAGCATTCGCTCCTACGGGACAGGCACGCTCAGCGGATCCTAACGCTGCCACGTAGCCTCCCACAAACACTGCCCCTGACGCCATTGCCGACACGAGAGAGGCCAGGCCCCTTCCTAGGCCACGCCCATCGCTGCCGAGCATAAATACGCTGATCACAAGCGACCTTCAGACAGTCATTTCTCCTGAGGCGGAAGCCGGGACCTTTTACTCACGCACTCTGCTTATTTTAAAAATTGTTTGATTGTCACGAATAACTCTGCACTTTTTAAAAACAAATACTACTCACCTTCCAGCGAGGCCACCTTCAGAGCATTCGCTCCTACGGGACAGGCACGCACAGCGGATCCTAACGCTGCCACGTAGCCTCCCACAAACACTTCCCCTGACGCCATTGCCGACACGAGAGAGGCCAGGGCCCTTCCTAGGCCACGCCCATCGCTGCCGAGCATAAATACGCTGATCACAAGCGACCTTCAGACAGTCATTTCTCCTGAGGCGTAAGCCGGGAGCTTTTACTCACGCACTCTGCTTATTTTAAAAATTGTTTGATTGTCACGAATAACTCTGCACTTTTTAAAAACAAATACTACTCACCTTCCAGCGAGGCCACCTTCAGAGCATTCGCTCCTACGGGACAGGCACGCACAGCGGATCCTAACGCTGCCACGTAGCCTCCAACAAACACTTCCCCTGACGCCATTGCTGACACGAGAGAGGCCAGGCCCCTTCCTAGGCCACGCCCATCGCTGCCGAGCATAAATACGCTGATCACAAGCGACCTTCAGACAGTCATTTCTCCTGAGGCGGAAGCCGGGAGCTTTTACTCACGCACTCTGCTTATTTTAAAAATTGTTTGATTGTCACGAATAACTCTGCACTTTTTAAAAACAAATACTACTCACCTTCCAGCGAGGCCACCTTCAGAGCATTCGCTCCTACGGGACAGGCACGCACAGTGGATCCTAACGCTGCCACGTAGCCTCCCACAAACACTTCCCCTGACGCCATTGCCGACACGAGAGAGGCCAGGCCCCTTCCTAGGACACGCCCATCCAATCACCCCTCTCAGCATAAATCATGTGCACCAATCGGAGGCGCAGCGGACGAGCGCAGCGGGCGCGCCGTTTGCGCGCCGAAGGCGCGCCTAAGGCAAGCCCGTCTGCACCCGTCCGCGACCGACCGGGGCCAGGGGCAGGTCGCTCTGTCCAATTCATCACTTACACTTCCTCCCAGCTTCGTAGTCTCCATGGCACGTCGCGTCTGCCTGCCCTTACTCGCTCTCTCATATCCTCACTTGATTTGTCCCCGGCTTCCCCGTCTTCCCGTCCTCTTCCCCCCCCTATCCCCCCCCATCTTCCCAGTAAAGATGCTAGCCCTGTCGCATCTAGGACCCTCTCTGCCTATTATCCTAATACCCGGTCAGCAGTGGCCCACTCACACGAACTGTCGGTACTGCTGGACCTTCACGCACCGGATCTACTCTTCCTAACAGAGACTTGGTTTAGTGATGATTCTCTCCCTGTTTTACTGGCCACCCTCCCTGCCCCATATTATGCTCTACGAGCAGACCGCGCTGACGGTCGAGCTGGGGGCGGCGTAGCAGTCATTACCCGGGCTGACCTCCCCTTCCAACTACTCTCTGTGCCAGAAATCGCCACTACAGAACACCTCGTTATCCGTACTACATCTACCACTCCTCCTCTCACCTGTGTTCTCACTTATCGTCCTCCGCAGTCACCCTTGCAGTTTCTCCCTGACTTTCAAGAGGTACTGGCCACTCTTACGGTCAATAACTCCTCCATCCTGATTTTGGGAGATTTCAATTTCTGGCCATCAGACCCAGCAGAATGTCCGTCCTCGAAAGTGTTTTCAGATACCCTTCTCTCTCTTAATTTTGTGCCACATGTTCGTCTACCCACCCACGTTAAAGGACACATCTTAGACCAGATTTGGTCCTTGAATTGTCCGGTGGATTCCCTGTCCATCTCACCCTTCACCTGGTCTGACCATTGTCTGATCTCATTTACCCTTCACATCAACCCCACTGTTAAGCCCCCGCTCCTAAAGAATGTCTGGGTCCGCTCATGGAACCGAGTGGACCCGGAGCATTTATCCACCCTGCTGACCTCTTCCTACCCCACTCTGCAAGGCCTATCTACCCTCTCTCAGGCCACTGCCATCGAACACTGGCTCTCCTCAGGCTGCGATTCCATTGCCCCACTGAAGCGGGTGACCTCAAAACAGGAAAAAGACGCCAACCTGTGGTTCAACAAGGATCTTAAGACCACTAAACTTGCGGTACGCCGAGCCGAGCGTGCCTGGAGGAGGAACTATTGCCCCTTACTCAGATCTGAGTTCACTACCATCTTAGCCCAATATAAGAACGCTATCCTGGCTGCAAAAACGGCCTATTTCTCCTCAAAGATCCTAGCAGCGGAGAATCAACCAAGGGAAATTTTCTCGATTGTCCACAAACTAGCTTTTTCTGATAGGACATCTCTTAAGCCCTCCCCTTCCTTGGACCTCTGTCTTTCCCTCAACAACTTCTTTATCGAAAAAATTGCCATCATCAAAGCCAATTTTCCCTCACCCCCCCTCACTTTTGTTGACCCTCATTTTCTTCCATCTAAGGGTCAACTCAACGCTCTTCCCCCTTTGACTAAGGAATCCTTGACTTCGATAATTCCCCTTGTTAAATCTGGATCCCCATTGGACACCTGCCCCGCGCACATCCTTCGTCACATCTATACAACCTGCCCAGACCCCTTTCTTCACTTCTTTAACACTTCTCTCTCCCAAGGGGTTGTAGCCAGCTCACTGAAAACAGCTGTTATTGTACCCATCTTAAAAAAGCCCGGCGCGGACCCTTCGGTCCTAGCCAATTATCGCCCCATCTCACTCCTACCATTCTCGGCCAAAGTGCTCGAACGTCACGTTACCAGTTCTTTGAGCACCTTTGTGGAGGAGTATGGGGTTCTGGCTTCTCGCCAAGCAGGCTTCCGCCCCGCTCACTCTATGGAGTCCGTAGTACTCTCGGTCCTGGCCAACCTCAGGGAGGGAATGGATACCAACCAGGCTCAGGCTCTGGTCCTCCTCGATCTCTCTGCCGCCTTTGACACGGTAGACCACACTATCTTGCTTTCCTGTGTCAGGGCGGCGGGGATCGGGGGTACGGCCCTGGTGTGGCTGTCCTCCTTCCTGAGGGACCGCACCCAGGCTGTCCGACTAGGCGATTTTTCTGCAGACTTCCGCAAAGTTCAGTGCGGGGTTCCCCAAGGTTCCTCCCTCTCACCTCTTTTGTTCAACCTCTATGTTGCCCCCCTTATTTTTTCATTGCAGCAAATGGAGGTAAGCGTATATAACTATGCGGATGACCTCCAACTTGTCTTTAACCTATCTTCTTCCTCTGCCTCTACCTTAAATTTCCAGTCTATTATGATTTTTATCCAGGACTGGATGAACCACAATCACTTGAAACTCAACCCGGATAAGACCGAGCTGGTGTTGACAGGTGGTTCCTCCAGTCCTTGGTCTTCACTGTTTTGGCCCCCTTCCCTAGGTCCTCCCATTGGGTTCCTTCGACCTCAGTCAAAACCTTAGGTATCAAACTTAATTCTCAGCTCACTCTTCACTCCCAGGTTAGCTCTGTGGTGTCTTCTTCCTTTCTGTCACTATGCACCATTCGTAAGGTATCTCGTTTCTTTTCCTTTGATGCCTTAAAACTGATCATCCTGGCAATGGTCATCTCCCGCCTGGATTATGGCAACGCCCTGTATGCAGGTATTCCTGCATATAGTTTAAGGCGTCTGCAACTGATCCAGAACCAGGCGGCACGGTTGGTGTTCAACCTTCCTAAATCCCACCATGTAATGCCCCTACTTAAATCCTTACACTGGCTTCCTGTCCGCGAACGCGTCCAGTTTAAACTTGCTTCCATCATTTTTCAATCACGACTGGGCGCGGCTCCGGCCTTTATTTCATCTGAAATTGTTCCCTATGTTCCTACTAGGGAATTACGCTCATCCTCGCTATTCCTACTGACAGTCTCCCGTTTCCGGAGGAAGAAGTGGGGAGGATCGAAATTTGCGACCCTTGCCCCAGCTCTATGGAATTCTCTTCCTTTAGAGCTTAGATCCCTAACTATCTATCCCCAATTCCGGAAAAAGCTCAAAGACAATCTATTCTCTAAATCTTTTTAAACCTCTTGCTATTTTTCTGTTCCCTTCTTACCTCTGCTGCTTTTTACTCTGGAGACCTGTCTGTAACAGCGCCATGAAACCGCTGGTGAAAGTGCGCTTTACAAATACTTTTAAACTCAAACTCAAACTCAAACTCTACTACTCTACAACTCTCTACTACTCTCTCTACTACTCACTCTCTACTACTCATTCTCTACTACTCACTCTCTACTTTTCACTACTACTCACTCTACCACTCTCTACTACTCACTCTCTACCACTCTCTCTCTACTAATCTCTCTACTACTCACTCTCTACTACTCTCTACTACTCTCTCTCTACTACTCTCTACTGCTCACTCTCACCAGTCACTCTCTACTACTCGCCCTCAACTACTCTCTACTACTCACTCTACTACTCACTCTCTACTACTCACTCTCTACTACTCACTCTCTACTACTCACTCTCTAATGCACACTCTCTACTACTCTCTACTACCCACTCTCTACTACTCACTCTACTACTCTCTACTGCTCTCTCTACTACTCTCTACTACTCTCTCTACTACTCACTCTCTACTCCCTATCACTCACTCTCTACTCTCTAACTCTCTACCTCTCTCTACCTCTCTCTCTACTACTCTCTACTGCTCTACCTCTCTACCTCTACACCTCTACCTCTACACCTCTACCTCTCTACCTCTCTCTACCTCTCTCTACACACACACATATGCACATATATATGCATATTGCATTTATATATATGTATGTGTATATAGAAATACATATATAAACATATATATAATCTGCATATCTATATAAATACAAATATAAATGCATGCATACATATACATATATGCATGCATATGCATGTTATGTACATGAAAGTTTGAAAAACTCTAATAAAAGGAAAACTAAAAAGCCCCCTAATTACAAACAAAATTGCTTTAACTTAAACTAGGGCTAGACCTGTTGCATTTTCAATGCTTGTTTACTTTGGTTCCATCAAGAAGGCATTCAGATGTGTCACACATTTGCCATAAATTCTGAATGGTAGCACTCTAGTTGCTCATTAGGTCACTGTTGCAAAGCTACTGCTCACCAGGGAAGTCTGCTGCTGGTATTCAAAGTGCATGTTTCAGTGTGCATGTAAGAATGTTTTAATGAAATAGAAGAGGATTTGAGAAGTCAAAATGTGCCCTAATTTTTCTTGCTGCAGCACTAATCATAATTTCTATGGCAAAATGAACCCCCTCATTTTGTTCCTTTGCAAATTAAATGTTTCAAGTGTTAGCACTTTATTCCAAGCAAGTTGGCTTCAGGTGTGCCATACTTTTGTCATAAGTAAGACTGTTAGCGCTCAAGAACACTCTGGGACATTCTGTCATTGGGCTATACTTGGGCTACATCTGGGTGGTATTTGTGCTACATTTGGGCTCTTTTGTCTCTGGTGGCCATCTTGGGAGACTTATTTGTTATGAAGTTTCCTAATTTCCTCATTTACTACAGTCTCCTCAGTAGGAAATACTTTCAGGTTTTTTACTTTGATTCCATCAAGAAGGCATTCAGATATGTCACACATTTGCCATAAATTCGGAATGTTAGCAGTCTAATTGCTTATTAGATCACTGTAGTAAAGCTACTTCTCACCAGGGACGTCTGCTGCTGGTATTGAAAGTGCATGTTTCAGTCTGCATATCAGAATTATTTTAATGAAATAGAAGAGGATTTGAGAAGTCACTCAATATGTGCCCTAATTTTTCTTTTTTCAGCACTAATCATAATTTCTATGGCAAAATGAACCCCCTCATTGTGTTCCTTTTAAATTAAACTACTCACTCTCTACTACTCACTCACTACTACTCTCTACTACTCACTCTCTACTACTCACTCTCTACTACTCTCTACTACTACTCTCTACTATTCACTCTCTACCACTCTCTACTACTCACTCTACTACTCTCTCCCAGTCACTCTCTACTACTCTACTACTCACTCTCTACTACTCTCTACTACTCTCTCTCTCTCTACTACACACTGTCTACTACTCTCTACTACTCACTCTCTACTACTCTCTCTCTACTACTCACTCTCTGCTACTCACTTTCTACTACTCTCTACTACTCACTCTCTACTACTCTCTACTACTCACTCTCTACTACTCTCTCTCTACTACTCTCTACTACTCACTTTCTACTACTCACTCTACTACTCTCTACTACTCTCTACTACTCTCTACTCTCTACTACTCTCTACTTACTCTCTACTACTCTCTAATACTCTCTGTCTGCTACTCACTCTCTACTACTCTCTACTACTCACTCTCTACTACTCATTCTCTACTACTCTCTGCTACTCACTCTCTTCTACTCTCTACTACTCACTCTATTACTCACTCTCTAATACTCACTCTGCTACTCTCTACTACTCACTCTCTACTACTCACTCTCTAAAACTCACTCTCTACTACTCTCTGCTACTCACTCTCTATTACTCACTCTCTACTACTCATTCTACTACTCACCCTCTGTTGCTCTCTCTACTACTCTCTACTACTCACTCTCTACTACTCACTCTCTAAAACTCACTCTCTACTGCTCACTCTCTACTACTCACTCTCTACTACTCGTTCTACTACTCTCTACTACTCACTCTCTACTCTCTACCTCTCTCTACCTATCTCTACTACTCTCTACCTCTCTACCTCTCTGCCTCTACTTCTCTACCTCTACCTCTCTACCTCTCTACTTCTCTCTACACGCACACATATGCATATATATATGCATATATATGCATATGCATTTATATATGTATGTGTATATTACCTACTGGCGGTCGCCAGTAGGTAGTTATAGTTAGGACCTATTATCCATAGGAAATCCGCAACATTCTATTTAGAATAACTTTGGTGCCGGTTGACGAATCTTCACGAAATTTTCAAAACGTTTGGCCAGCTCCGGTCCGCTCCTATCCTGAAAGTTTCACAGTGATTCGTCAAGTGGGGGCCGAGAAAAAGGGGGTCCCAAAACGGGTTTTCCCCATGCAATTTTCCATAGGGACCTTTAGGCGCAGCTACAGCCCGAACTGCTGAACGGAATTACACCAAATTTGGCAGAAAGGTAGACCTTGGTTCAGAGTCATGCCTTTTGCTTAAATGGTGTAAATCTGTTCAGTAGTTCCTGAGAAAATCAAAAGTAAAATCACATATATATCTGGGCGAAGCCTAACCACACATCTCATCGTCAGCACTTTATCCAAGAAGTGTTGGCAGCCATCTTGGGACCAATATACATGATAGCACCTCATTAAAAAGCATTGCAGTTAATAGAAGGTTTTAAGACTTTAGCTACATTATAAATCATTTGTTGATGGTACCATACTCATTTTAGGAATTGTGGTATGTTCTAAGGTAATTTTACCATGTGAAAAAGCCTTCTGCTGGGATATCATGAATCATGTTTGAGAGAAAACTATTTTCTCATGCTTTTCCCACAGAGGTTTGGAAGGTGATCTATAAGCTAAACTGAGAGCATATTTTCTGTAAATTCACATTATCTTTCTCAGTCATGTGAGAATGAAGTCTGACATTCTCAGTGAACCATGTACATCCAACAAGGGCAGAGACTGTCAGTTGATTCCTTTGTGTTCTACTGCACTTCCCAGAGTGTTCCAAAGAACAACTAGAGCGCTAACAGTCCTACTTATGACAAACGTATAGCACACCTGAAGCCATCTTGATTGGAATAAAGTGGTAACTCCTAAAACATTTAATTTGCAAAGGAACAAAATGAGGGGGTTTATTTTGCTATAGAAAGTATGATTAGTGCTGCAGAAAGAAAAATTAGGGCACATTTTGAGTGACTTCTCAAATCCTCTTCTATTTCATTAACAAATTCTGACATGCAGACTGAAACATGCACTTTGAATACCAGCAGCAGACTTCCCTGGTGAGCAGTAGCTTTTCTACAGTGATCTAATGAGCAACTAGAGTGCTACCATTCAGAAGTTTTGACAAATGTGTGGCCCATCTGAATGCCTTCTTGATGGAACCAAAGTAAACAAGCATTGAAAATGCAATAGGTCTCGCCCTCGTTTAAGTTAAATCAATTCTGGTTGTAATTAGGTGGCTTTTTAGCTTTGCTTTTATTAGTGTTTTTCAAACTTTCATGTACATAACATGCATATGCATGCATATATATATATGTATATGTATGCATGCATTTATATTTGCATTGATATAGATATGCAGATTATATATATCTTTATATATGTATGTATATATATATTCACTGAAAAAAACAGGTTTCAGAGACGTTATAGTTAGAAATTAGCATTTAAAAAAGCTTTGAAATTCACTGAAAAAACCATAGGTTTCAGAGACGTTATAGTTAGAAATTAGCATTTAAAAAACCTTAGAAATTCACAGAAAAAAACATAGGTTTCAGGGGTGTTATAGTTAGCTGGCCATTTCACTCGTACAAAACCATAGAAATTCCTCCGTTATAGTTAGTTCTGCTAACTATAACTCGCGCTCCCGCAATGCACTGCTGATGATGTCACATATTGCATCATTCATGACATGGTCAGTGACATCACTGATGACATCTCAAATTACATCACTGATGACATCACTGATGACATCATCCAGTGAATGTGGTTTAGTTTGAAATTTAAATATGTATTATATATATACAAATCTGTATTGAAGATTGAGTGGATATATAACTGTCTGGATGGAGGATTTAGTAGCTGTCTGACTGTCTGTTTAAGTGAGTAATTAAAAGTGTCTCACTTAATACATGGATTAGTAACTAAACTATGTGAATGTGTACAGCACTGTATCTGTTGTTGTATAACATGCTGCATCAGTTGGTCACTAACTACATAAGTGTGTATATTCGTTATTAATTAGTTGGGTGAGTATTTGTGTGGAACACTGAGTTTGTGTGTGGTTGGAAGGGGTGTGTGTTACTTTAGGTAAAGATGTGTGAATGGTTGATTGACTAGGTGTATAGGTTTAAGAGTGCATGTGGAAACAGTTGTTTGGGTGACTGAGTGTATTTATTTGTGTGTTGTGAGCGAATATATGTTTTAGTTGTACATCTTCAACAAATAAAAAAAATGGAAAGCATTGTATGTGAGAGTTGGTGTATAATAAATAAGTATGTGTAACAGTCAGTGATTGTGGGAGTAACTATATGAATGAGTGTATACTTGTAATGGTGATTTGTTAACATATTAACTATGAGTTACTAAGTGTTTGAATAAATGAGGTGTTGTTGGATAATTGTGTAAGTGAGTAAATGTAAGTGTGATTATTTTTTTCATGAGTGAGTAGGATGACTGCATAACCAACTAAGATGACTGCTGATGTGTCACTGTCTATATATGTGTATAAGTGCATTTGATAGTGTTCTATTAATTAGTGTCTGCATGTATAAATCATTCTGTTGTTGAATGGGTAGTTGTGTGTGTAGACTTAGGAATCAGTGAGTGGGTATGTAGTAACTGGTATTGGTGTGTCAATGGTTTTAAATATGGTACTCTGTATTTTACAGTGAGTGATGAAAGGTTATACTAATGGATGATGAGGTGTATCAGATTGTCATGTGGATGATGTCATCAGTGATGTCATTTGAGATGTCATCAGTGATGTCATCAGTGATGTCACTGACCATGTCATGAATGATGCAATATGTGACATCATCAGCAGTGCATTGCGGGTGCGCGAGTTATAGTTAGCAGAACTAACTATAACGGAGGAATTTATATGGTTTTGTATCAGTGAAATGGCCAGCTAACTATAACACCCCTGAAACCTAAATTTTTTTTCTGTAAATTTCTAAGGTTTTTTTAAATGCTAATTTCTAACTATAACGTCTCTGAAACTTTTTCAGTGAAGTTCAAAGCTTTTGAAATGCTAATTTCTAACTATAACGTCTCTGAAACCTATGTTTTTTTTCAGTAAATTTCAAAGGTTTTTTAAATGCTCATTTTTAAGTGTGATAGTAGTTATACCTATTTTTTGTACTGATATTCTACAGTTTTATAACTGTTTATTTAAAAATATTTTATTCAATAAGTAACATTATATATTTTTCTGAAAATTGCAAAAAGAAATGTAAAAAAAAATTCAAACTGAAATATTGATTCATTTTCTTCTTGTCATTTTTAATTTTAATATATTTATATTATTTTGTTTTAAAAAAATGCAATTTTTTTTTCAGAGTCGCGCACTCAAACGTACACATCACGGTGTGTGCGCGCATTCTTGCCGCCATTTTAGAAAAGTCGTGAAGGATCCGTGTACGGTGTGCGACGGCTGCGGATTTTTCAGTTACATCATATACATTTAATATTACGTGATGTGCGCGATTGGTATGCGACCAGTCCGCGACTCCTGCTCCTACGCATTCGCGACACATGCGAATTACGGTAAAAGATGCTTGCGTGGTTGCGGGTCCCGCGAGACGTCATATACGTGCTGGGGCGCGCTGGGTGCGCGACTCCCGCAAAAATAAATTATGTTCCAAAATGATATGTATGTGTCTTTAATATACATATTAGGGCAAGAGATTATCTAAGATATTCATAAAAATAATATAATTGTACTTATAATAAACTTATATTATTTTTAAATATATTTTCGCGAAGTCTGGTGCGTGCATCGTGAGTGCAGAGAACCAGGTCAGCAGAGCCGCTGTAGAACCAGAGAAACCAGGTCAGCAGAGCCGTTGTAGAGCCAGAGAACCAGGTTAGCAGAGCTGCTCTAGAACCAGAGACCCAGGTCAGCAGGAGTGCTCTAGTGCCAGAGACCCAGGACAGCAGAGCTGCTCTAGAGGCCGAGAACCAGGTCAGCAGAGCTGCTGTAGAGCCAGAGAAACCAGGTCAGCAGAGCTGCTTTAGAGGGAGAGAACCAGGTCAGCAGAACTGCTTTAGAGCCAGAGAACCAGGTCAGCAGAGCTGCTCTAGAGCCAGAGAACCAGGTCAGCAGAGCTGCTTTAGAGCCATAGAACCAGGTCAGCAGAGCTGATCTAGAGGCAGAGAACCAGGTCAGCAGAACTGCTTTAGAGCCAGAGAACCAGGTCAGCAAAGCTCTTTAGAGGTAGAGAACCAGGTCAGCAGAGCTGCTTTAGAGCCAGAGAACCAGGTCAACAGAACTGCTTTAGAGCCAGAGAACCAGGTCAGCAAAGCTCTTTAGAGGTAGAGAACCAGGTCAGCAGAGCTGCTTTAGAGCCAGAGAACCAGGTCAGCAGAGCTGCTCTAGAGCAAGAGAACCAGGTCAGCAGAGCTGCTTTAGAGCCATAGAACCAGGTCAGCAGAGCTGCTTTAGAGCCAGAGGACCAGGTCAGCAGAGCTGCTCTAGAGGCAGAGAACCAGGTCAGCAGAGCTGCTTTAGAGGGAGAGAACCATGTCAGCAGAGCTGCTTTAGAGCCAAAGAACTAGGTCAGCAGAGCTGCTCTTGAGCCAGAGAAACCAGGTCAACAGAGCTGCTTTAGAGGGAGAGGACCAGGTCAGCAGAGCTGCTTTAGAACCAGAGAACCAGGTCAGCAGAGCTGCTCCAGAGCCAGAGAACCAGGTCAGCAGAGTTGATTTAGAGCCATAGAACCAGGTCAGCAGAGCTGCTTTAGAGGCAGAGACCCAGGTCAGTAGAGCTGAGAGGGAGAGAACCAGGTCAGCAGAGCTGCTCTAGAGCCAGAGAACCAGGTCAGCAGAGCTGCTCTAGAGCCTAAGAACCAGGTCAGCAGAGCTGCTCTAGAGCCAGAGAACCAGGTCAGCAGTGCTGCTGTAGAGCCAGAGAAACCAGGTCAGTAGAGCTGCTTTAGATCGAGAAAACCAGGTCAGCAGAACTGCTTTAAAGGGAGAGAACCAGGTCAGCAGAGCTGGTTTAGAGCCAAGGGACCAGGTCAGCAGAGCTGCTCTACAGCCAAAGAACCAGGTCAACAGAACTGCTTTAGAGCCATAAAACAGGGTCAGCAGAGCTGTTTTAGAGCCAGAGAACCAGGTCAGCAGAGCTGTTGTAGAGCCAGAGAACCAGGTCAGCAGAGCTGCTCTAGAGCCAGAGAACCAGGTCAGCAGAGCTGCTGTAGAGCAAGAGAAACCAGGTTAGCAGAGATGCTTTAGAGGGAGAGAACTAGGTCAGCAGAGCTGCTTTAGAGCCAGAGAACCAGGCCAGCAGAGCTGCTTTAGAGCCAGAGAACCAGGCCAGCAGAGCTGCTCTAGAGCCAGAGAACCAAGTCAGCAGAGCTGCTTTAGAGCCATAGAACCAGGACAGCAGAGCTGATTTAGAGCCAGAGAACCAGGTCAACAGAGCTGCTCTAGAGCCTAAGAACCAAGTCAGCAAAGCTGCTCTAGAGCCAGAGAACCATGTCCGCAGAGCTGCTGTAGAGCCAGAGAAACCAGGCCAGTAGAGCTGCTTTAGAGGGAGAGAACCATGTCTGCAGAGCTGTTCTAGAGGGAGAGAACCAGGTCAGCAGAGCTGCTCTAGAGCCAGAGAACCAGGTCAGCAGAGCTGCTTTAGAGCCATAGAACCCGGTCAGCAGTGCTGCTTTAGAGCCAGAGAACCAGGTCAGCAGAGCTGCTCTAGAGCCTAAGAACCAGGTCAGCGGAGCTGCTGTAGAACCAGAGAAACCAGATCAGCAGAACTGCTTTAGAGGGAGAGAACCAGGTCAGCAGAGCTGGTTTATAGCCAAGGGACCAGGTCAGCAGAGCTGCTTTACAGCCAAAGAACCAGGTCAACAGAACTGCTTTAGAGCCATAAAACAGGGTCAGCAGAGCTGCTTTAGAGCCAGAGAACCAGGTCAGCAGAGCTGTTGTAGAGCCAGAGAACCAGGTCAGGGGAGCTGCTCTAGAGCCTAAGAACTAGGTCAGCAGAGCTGCTTTATAGCCATAGAACCAGGTCAGCAGTTCTGCTTTAGAGCCAGAGAACCAGGTCAGCAGAGCTGCTCTAGAGCCTAAGAACCAGGTCAGCAGAGCTGCTCTAGAGCCAGAGAACCAGGTCAGCAGTGCTGCTGTAGAGCCAGAGAAACCAGGTCAGCAGAGATGCTTTAGAGCGAGAGAACCAGGTCAGCAGAACTGCTTTAAAGGGAGAGAACCAGGTCAGCAGAGCTGGTTTAGAGCCAAGGGACCAGGTCAGCAGAGCTGCTCTACAGCCAAAGAACCAGGTCAACAGAACTGCTTTAGAGCCATAAAACCGTGTCAACAGAGCTGCTTTAGAGCCAGAGAACCAGGTCAGCAGAGCTGTTATAGAGCCAGAGAACCAGGTCAGCAGAGCTGCTCTAGAGCCTAAGAACTAGGTCAGCAGAGCTGTTCTAGAGCCAGAGAACCAGGTCAGCAGAGCTGCTGTAGAGCCAGAGAAACCAGGTCAGCAGAGCTGCTTTAGAGGGAGAGAACTAGGTCAGCAGAGCTGCTTTAGAGCCAGAGAACCAGGCCAGCAGAGCTGCTTTAGAGCCAGAGAACCAGGTCAGCAGAGCTGTTGTAGAGCCAGAGAACTAGGTCAGCGGAGCTGCTCTAGAGCCTAAGAACTAGGTCAGCAGAGCTGCTCTAGAGCCAGAGAACCAGGTCAGCAGAGCTGCTCTAGAGCCAGAGAACCAAGTCAGCAGAGCTGCTTTAGAGCCATAGAACCAGGTCAGCAGAGCTGCTTTAGAGCCAGAGAACCAGGTCAGCAGAGCTGCTCTAGAGCCTAAGAACCAAGTCAGCAGAGCTGCTCTAGAGCCAGAGAACCATGTCAGCAGAGATGCTGTAGAGCCAGAGAAACCAGGCCAGTAGAGCTGCTTTAAAGGGAGAGAACCATGTCTGCAGAGCTGTTCTAGAGGGAGAGAACCAGGTCAGCAGAGCTGCTCTAGAGCCAGAGAACCAGGTCAGCAGAGCTGCTTTAGAGCTATAGAACCCGGTCAGCAGTGCTGCTTTAGAGCCAGAGAACCAGGTCAGCAGAGCTGCTGTAGAACCAGAGAAACCAGGTCAGTAGAGCTGCTTTAGAGCGAGAGAACCAGGTCAGCAGAACTGCTTTAGAGGGAGAGAACCAGGTCAGCAGAACTGCTTTAGAGCCATAAAACCGGGTCAGCAGAGCTGCTTTAGAGCCAGAGAACCAGGTCAGCAGAGCTGTTGTAGAGCCAGAGAACTAGGTCAGCGGAGCTGCTCTAGAGCCTAAGAACTAGGTCAGCAGAGCTGCTCTAGAGCCAGAGAACCAGGTCAGCAGAGCTGCTGTAGAGCCAGAGAACCAGGCCAGCAGAGCTGCTTTAGAGCCAGAGAACCAGGTCAGCAGAGCTGTTTTAGAGCCAGAGAACCAGGTCAGCAGAGCTGCTCTAGAGCCTAAGAACCAAGTCAGCAGAGCTGCTCTAGAGCCAGAGAACAATGTCAGCAGAGCTGCTGTAGAGCCAGAGAAACAAGGTCAGTAGAGCTGCTTTAGAGGGAGAGAACCATGTCTGCAGAGCTGTTCTAGAGGGAGAGAAGCAGGTCAGCAGAGCTGCTCTAGAGCCAGAGAACCAGGTCAGCAGAGCTGCTTTAGAGCCATAGAACCCGGTCAGCAGTGCTGCTTTGGAGCCAGAGAACCAGGTCAGTAGAGCTGCTCTAGAGCCTAAGAACCAGGTCAACAGAGCTGCTATAGAACCAGAGAAACCAGGTCAGAAGAGTTTCTTTAGAGCGAGAGAACCAGGTCAGCAGAACTGCTTTAGAGGGAGAGAACCAGGTCAGCCGAGCTGGTTTTTAGCCAAGGGACCAGGTCAGCAGAGCTGCTTTACAGCCCTAGAACCAGGTCAACAGAACTGCTTTAAAGCCATAAAACCGGGTCAGCAGAGCTGCTTTAGAGCCAGAGAACCAGGTCAGGAGAGCTGTTGTAGAGCCAGAGAACCAGGTTAGCGGAGCTGCTCTAGAGCCTAAGAACTAGGTCAGCAGAGCTGCTCTAGAGCCAGAGAACCAGGTCAGCAGATCTGCTGTAGAGCCAGAGAAACCAGGTCAGCAGAGCTGCTTTAGAGGGAGAGAACCAGGTCAGCAGAGCTGCTTTAGAGCCAGAGAACCAGGCCAGCAGAGCTGCTTTAGAGCCAGAGAACCAGGTCAGCAGAGCTGCTCTAGAGCCAGAGAACCAAGTCAGCAGAGCTGCATTAGAGCCATAGAATCAGGTCAGCAGAGCTGCTTTAGAGCCAGAGAACCAGGTCAGCAGAGCTGCTCTAGAGCCTAAGACCCAGGTCAGCAGAGCTGCTCTAGAGCCAGAGAACCAGGTCAGCAGAGCTGCTCTAGAGCCAGAGAACCATGCCAGCAGAACTGCATTAGAGCCATAGAACCGGGTCAGCAGAGCAGCTTTAGAGCCAGAGAACCAGGTCTGCAGAGCTGCTCTGTAGCCTAAGAACTAGGTCAGCAGAGCTGCTCTAGAGCCAGAGAACCAGGTCAGCAGAGCTGCTTTAGAGGGAGAGAACCAGGTCACCAGAGCTGCTTTAGAGCCAGAGAACCAGGTCAGCAGAGCTGCTCTAGCTGACAATGACTGACTGACACTGACTGATTGACACTGACTGACACTGATTGACTGACACTGACACTGACTGACACTGAAACTGACTGACACTGATTGACTGAAACTGACTGAATGACAATGGCTGACTCTGATTGACTCACACTGACTGACTGACACTGACTGACACTGATTGACTGACACTGATCGACACTGACTGACAGTGATTGACTGACACTGACTGACACTGATTGACTGACACTGACTGACTGACACTGACACTGACTGACTGACACTGACTCTGACTGACTGACACTGACTGACTACTCTCTACTACTCTACTACTCACTCTTTACTACTCTCTCTCTACTACTCACTCTCTACTACTCACTCTCTACTACTCACTCTCTACTACTCTCTACTACTCACTCTCTACTACTCTCCTACTCACTCTACTACTCTCTACTACTCACTCTACTACTCCCTCTCTATTACTTTCTACTACTCTCTACTACTCACTCGCTATTACTCACTCTCTAATACTCACTTTTTACTACTCTCTACTACTCACTCTACTACTCTCTACTACTCACTCTCTGCTACTCTCTCTACTACTCTCTACTTCTCTCTACCACTCACTCTCCACTCTCTATTACTCACTCTCTATCTCTCTCTACCTCTCTCTCTACTTCTCTCTACCTCTCTACCTCTACCTCTCCACCTCTACTTCTCTACCTCTACACCTCTACCTCTCTCTACCTCTCTCTACAAGCACACATATGCATATATATATATGCATATATATGCATATGCATTTATATATATGTATGTGTGTATATATATATATTCACTTAAAAAACCATAGGTTTCACACATGTTATAGTTAGCTGGACATTTCACTCGTGAAAAACCATTGAAATTCCCCCGTAATGATGTAATATCTGACGTCATCAGCAGAGGATTGCGATCGCGTGAGTTATAGTTGCCTGCACTAACTATAACGGGGGAATTTCAATGGTTTTTCACGAGTGAAATGTCCAGCTAACTATAACATGTGTGAAACCTATGGTTTTTTAAGTGAATTTGCAAGGTTTTTTAAATGCTAATTCCTAACTATTTCGTGTGTGAAACCTATGGTTTTTTCAGTGAATTTGTACGTTTTTTTAAATGCTAAGTTATGTATATATTTTTTTATTGTAAGGTTTTTCACCGTGCGCGTACCGTACGCGCACCATTACGCAGTTCGTGGAATTTTTCCGTTTCTACCACATGACCACGCTACGCGTACTCTGCGATTTTTCGCAAAAAAATTAAAGGAAATTTTGGCCCTTGGGGGTCCTTCTGGGACCCCCTGACAAAGACTAGGGGGTCAGGATCTGTCCACCCTGCCCCCTTTTCACGTTCTCCACCTTTGTTTTTCACCCCCTCAGACTGCGAGAGACAAAATGGCGGCCGACACTTCCTGGTTTCGACCGATTCGAATGTTTACTAAGATCTAACAACCAATCAGAATCGCGCTCGCGCACGGCAGCGTGCGCGAACGGTAAGTTTTACCGTACACGCACGGTGCGCGCTTATAGATATATATATTGATTTAAATGCTATTTTCTCAGGAACTACTGAACAGATTTACACCAGACCTGCAAAAGGCACATCCCTGACCTGAGGACTACCTCTCTGCCAAATTTCAAGTAATTCTGTTCAGCCGTTCGGGCTGTAGCTTGGACTAAAGGTCCTATGGAAAAATGCATGGGGAAAACGCGTTTTGGGACCCCCCTTTTTCTCAGCCCCCGCTTGACGAATCCCCCCGAGACTTTCATGGAAGGAGCGGAGCGGAGTGCCCCACCTATTTTGAAAATTTCGCGAGGATTCGTCAATCGGCGCCAAAGTTATTCCAAATAGAATGTTGCGGATTTCCTATGGAAACACGGTCCTAACTATAACTATCTACTGGCGACCGCCAGTAGATAATAAACATACTCATATAAACATATATATAATCTGCATATCTATATAAATAAAAATATAAATGCATGCCTTCATATACATATACATATACATATATGCAATCATATGCATGTTATGTACATGAATGTTTGAAAAGCACTAATGCAAGCAAAGCTAAAAAGCCACCTAATTACAAATAGAATTGCTTTAACTTAAACGAGGGCGAGACCTATTGCATTTTCAATGCTTGTTTACTTTGGTTCCATCAAGAAGGCATTCAGATGTGTCACACATTTGCCATAAATTCTGAATGGTAGCACTCTAGTTGCTCATTAGATCACTGTAGTAAAGCTACTGCTCACCAGGGAAATCTGCTGCTGGTATTCAAAGTGCATGTTTCAGTCTGCATGTCAGAATTTTTTAATGAAATAGAAGAGGATTTGAGAAGTCAAAATGTGCCCTAATTTTTCTTTCTGCAGCGCTAATGATAATTTCGATGGCAAAATGAACCCCCTCATTTTGTTCCTTTTTACATTAAATGTTTTAAGAGTTACCACTTTATTCCATTCAAGATAGCTTCAGGTGTGCAATACGTTTGTCATAAGTAGGACTGTTAGTGCTCTAGTTGTTCTTTAGAATACTGTGGGAAGCTGCAGTAGAACACAAAGGAATCAACTGACAGTCTCTGCCCTTGTTGGATGTACATGTTTTACTGAGAATGTCAGACTTCATTCTCACATGACTGAGAAAGATAATGTGAATTTACAGAAAATATGAACTCAGTTTAGCTTATAGATCACCTTCCAAACCTCTGTGAGAAAAGCATGAGAAAATAGTTTTCTCTCAAACATGATTCATGATATCACAGCAGAAGGCTTTTTCACATGGTAAAATCACCTTAGAACACACCACAATTCCTAAAATGAGTACGGTACCATCAACAAATGATTTATAATGTAACTAAAGTCTTCAAACCTTCTATTAACTGCAATGCTTTTTAATGAGGTGCTATCATGTATATTGGTCCCAAGATGGCTGCCAACACTTCTTGGATGAAGTACTGACAGCCAATCAGATCTCACGATGAGATGTGTGGTTAGGCTCCGTCCAGATATATCTATCTTTTTAACTCTAATTTTCTCAGGAAAACTACTCAACGGATTTACACCATTTAAGCAAAAGGCACGAGTCTGAACTGAGGACTACCTCTTTGCCAAATTTGGTGTAATTCCGTTCAGCAGTTCGGGCTGTAGCTGCGTCAACAGGTCCTATGGGAAAATGCATGGGGAAAACTCGTTTTGGGACCCCCCTTTTTTCTCAGCCCCCGCTTGACGAATCACCGTGAAAGTTTCAGGATAGGAGCGGACCGTAGCTGGCCAAAAGTTTGGAAAATTTCGGGAAGATTCGTCAATCGGCGCCAACGTTATTCCAAGTAGAATGTTGCGGATTTCCTATGGAAAATAGGTCCTAACTATAACTACCTACTGGCGACTGCCAGTAGGTAATACACAGATAAGAATCCCTGCATTTCCAGCAGGAAAAAGTGAGCCATTCCAGTGTGAAGGTGAAAATATCAATAGTTTATTCAGCAAACAAGACGCGTTTCGACCTCAGGCGAGGTCTTGGTCACATATATATATATATTATGAAAGAATCTTTGTCGTCGGTAAGTAACAAAGAAAAAGTTGCCACTCAAGGGATGCTTACAACGATGATTTATTAAACAGCTGATGCGTTTCGACCTTACGGTCTTTGTCAAAGCCTTGTTACACAGTGGAATGTGATAAATGCCATTAAAAACAGTGAAAGTTTGTTGCAATTAGTAGATATAGTGAAAATACTGGGGTAATTTTGTTTCAAAACAAAAAGAAACACTGCATTTTACAATTCACAAAAAACGAAATTGATAATTTGGAGCAAACAATGTGTAATGTCCTTATGCTAAAAAATTCATCAACAAATGTTAATGTGTAATCTGATGTTCAAGATTAGTAGCTTAACTTCCACATGAGAATCAGACAAATGGAATAATAATCTGCATATTGCATTTTGATCCATAGATCATATGAATGCACCATAGATTGCATGCTGAAAGCAAAATCAAAATAAAATATAATTTTTCTCAGGACATGCCGAGTTTGTCAAAAAATTTAACTAAATTAGTGCATTTGTATATTAAGAAAATACCTTCTGTCCATGCAGTCCTCTATAATCGTCACTACCTTATATTTATAGGTTTCTCAAGCCTATCATTATCCCAATATGCAGCTGCTGCTGCTGTGCATGACTGGAGTGGGAACAGAAACCGGCCCTGGCAATTCCACTCGACCAGTAGGGGGACCAAAAACATTTAATTAAAAAGAGCCATCAACTCACTGGAGGCTCCTCTGTCTTTCTCCACCACTCTGCAAACACATCTCCCGGTGCGCTGGGATGTTTTTTGGGGGAGGGAAAGACTTTGTTTTATGCTCCAGAACTCGCAACACTGCTCCAGAAGCAGCCACCCCACCACAGGTAGCACTGTGCTGCCTGCTTTCTAGCTGAAAACAAGATGCTGTCTGGATCCTCACATCACCTCACCTTTCCCTTTGCACCGATCCTGGCAGCATTGGTGGGAAACGCCTCCCTGTCTAGGATTGGAGGACAGAGCCACCTTGCCATGATGTACTCGTGGGCAGCCAAGGCACCGTCCAGTGCTTGAGGTGTGCGGTGGTGGAGGAGGCCTTATCCCTCCCTGCAGCAGCAGCTCTCCGACTCCTCATTCTTTTTCCAGTAGCAGCAATAATGTTACAGGACCTTGTTTTCTGTGCAAGGCACTACATTGAACTTTTTAAAGTTACAGTCCAGGTATTGCTGCTGCCCTAGGGGGAACTTTTTATGGCCCTGCCAGTGGTGACTACAGTGATGTCGGTGACCCCCTCGCCTTGATGAAGTTCACCATGATGGATTGTGCCTTTCAATTCTGTTTGTGGACTAACTTCCGGCTTACCAAGATTTTTCCTGGTGAGTGATGTCTGTATTCTCATGTTAAATCCATCTTGTATACCCTCATATGCTGGTTAGTTACATACGTGGTGCTCACAGTATACTGTGTGTGTGTTCACTTGTCAAGAGGATGAAATGTGCTTGTAGCGTATCACGTTACTTCCTCCCTGGCTGCCCCTTCAGCATTTTTGGGAAGGATTCAGTGTCCTCGCAGGCATGCAACAACCAGACAGCTTTAAGATTACTATCTAAATTTAGAAACAAAATGCTTCTAAGTTCTGACAGCATTCACAGTAGCACCTGGACACTGGAGGAGCATAGCTTACACAAAGCGTTTACAGCACGAGCTTGTACACTAGATTCCCAGGGCCTTGATGACCTCACTACTTCCTTTAGTGTTCATGCTTTGGTTGTAAATTTTGCTTGGAACAAACACACTAAACTTTCCTTTCTCTGCACAGTGGGTGTCTTGTTACATTTTGGTCACTCAGACTGATATTTCCTATCCTTCAGTCTTTTTAATTTACTTTTAAAACAATTTTGAACTGTTTATGTTTCAGACCATCAACAGAAACAGATGTGAGCTCCCTCCCTCCTTCAATTGATCAGCTTGGATGGTCTAAGCCACCATATATATATTTTGTCTTGCGCTCCTATGAAGGTGTAATTATCCACTAAAGTGTGTTTTTCCTACCAAGATACACGCTGGCGAAATCTTTCTGTTTGGCCCAACTTCTATGCTTATTAAAACAACTCTCATTGTTTACAGATGGACTATGCTGATATATGTATTGTTTATTAAAAGAAAATCATGTCATATGTACATATATGTTAACTGTTGCCAACAAATTATTGGCCAACTTATATTGCATTATAATATGTCTGGAATCTTTGAATAATGTTTTTAATGTTTGGTGTATATGTGTTTCTCTAGTATGAGTCAGTATGATTGATCATAATTGTGAGCATGTGGCTGTTTTGGTTTTTGGTTTTGCCTAGCTAGGGAGCCCATGTATAAACTTATTTGTTTGAATTGATGAATATAAATTGAAAAATAAAATGCAAACTGAATTGGTCTGACTTATGATCATGAATATTCTGAGAGTTATACCTACCTTAATTTGAACGGAGAAGCACATTTTGTTTGCTGCACCATGATTGTTTGATTTCTCCAGGTTTGCATCTCCCCACCCATATATTTAGGGCCCCTCTTTTGTTTTGCTCTTAATGCTTGTGTGCTACTGCCAACCACCAGACTCTATGGTGGGTGGAACTCCTTGGAATCTAGCAAAGTTTTTAAGTAACTCTGCGGTATTCTGTGGACCAAAACTTTGTGAGTTCTGCCTATCCCTAACTGTAATGCAGCAGATGGGATATCCGTTATCCGCCAATTGTGTTCTATCTGCCAGACAATCAGCCTAAACCTATAATTTGTAACATAAGTTTGGACTTAGGGCAGAAGAATGGAGGAGAGAGTAGAAGGAGAGCAGGGCTACTGGGATGAGAAGTTCATAGAACATGCTACTGCTGGGCTATCCCATAGCATGCTAGAGTGGAGAGTAACCAGACCCGCGAGCACTACTTAGTCATGTTGCATAGTCAAGTAGTGATTGTGCAGCATACAATTTTATTTGCTTTGCTCAATAATGGCAGGTAAGGTAATTCAAATTCCTTAACACACAACAAAACAAAATCCTTTTGAGAAAAATAATCTTTCTTTTTTATTATATGCCAGTGATCTGGCTTAATATTATTCCTGCATGACCGTGACAGAAGGCTCACTCGTAGCTCCGCCAAACGGTGTAATTCAGCACGCATAGGTGCAAGATATAATCAGAGACCATCATTTCTGAGTTTCAGTCTTGGTTTCAAGAAAATTAAAACGTTTGTAAAAGAAGATAACTGAGTTGGAATAAGCTTTGAGATCGCTACAAAAGTGAAATATCGAAATACGATTGGAAAGGGAGCTCTATTGAGCCAATGGCAGCAAGCAAAAGCTAAATCGAACAGATATCATGGACTTTTACAAGTACGAATAAGGATCACAGGCTCAAAGTATGCGAGATTGATGAAATGATTATTTACACCAACCGATCACAACAAGGACTCAGACCAAAGGCAACCTTACAGTGCCAATAAGAGAGATTTATAGTAATTGTCTTGATAAAGATGGGACATCAATAGAACCATTGAAACGCATTGACGCCTCATCTACATAATCTGTGGAAGTAATTAGCTCTGTAGATATGAAAAAATAGATTATATTCAGGCCTAGTTACACATTTGTTCATGACGGATATGTTCCTTTAATGACAAAATATAAAGTATTTTTTTTCTCTCTTTTTTTAATGTGATGTACTTTGTGCATTAGTAGAAGCATATGAATTGGAATTTTTTAACAAATTGATGATTTTAAATGTATACGATTTCAAGATCGAGAGCTATTGCAATTGTTAACTGTTTTTTTAATGATATTATTGTGATATATGTGACTGTTTTTTAAAGAAAGAATAGATCTTGGTGATACAACAAAATGTGTTGCATGTTAAACCTGTTCAGTTCTATTACATGGGCTGTCAATTTCTACATTTTAGAACTTATGATTCTGTTTTAACTCTAATGGTTCTCCATTTTTCTATCAAGGGATATTTTGTTTCTACCTCCTAATATATTATTCCTTTCAGTCAGTGCTATGAGTGATGATTACCTAGCTATGATATGATGCATGGGTGGGGAAGACTTGGCCCTGGTTGTATGTGACTGACTAGTACCACTACCAATATCACTAATGATCACAGTCAAATTAAATTCCAATGATCTTAGGGGAACAGCAATGTTCTGCTACTGTATTACAGTATAAACAAGTGTTTGAGGCAAGCAACATCGTAATTTGTATTTTTGTATTTTGTTTTTCTCTTACTTTCTTGATATAGCTACTCCTGCTGGTGTGTCCCGCAACAGGCACCACTGCCCATCAGCACAGGAGGAGGGAGCTGCCTGGTTGTGGCAACAGAAGTTGGAGAGTGGCTGCCAAATATTGCCAGCTAGTGGGCCTTGAAGTTGAGGAGCAGGAGACAGGGGCCCAACAATAGTTGGGGACCTCAGACAGTAAGCCAGGACCGTCTCCAACTAGGCCATGCCACCACCTTCAGCTGGGATCCTCTGCCACCCGTACCACCATTGCCCTTTCCTCATCAAATGTTTTCAAACAATGCCTCCACCATCGCGTTCTCTGACAGCTAACACACGTACCACAGGAGATGGCACGGGCAGCAGAAACTGGCCTGTTAAGTTGATACCCTCAAAGTTCTTTTTTATTGATTTTTTGCTTTAGGGGATGGGAATGTTGTGGGTGTGAATGGTGAGGGGCTCCAAGTTGGGGAAAGGGTTTATTACGTAAAATGGACTTTTGAACTTTACTTTGGACTTTTTGGGACATTTTGGCTTGAAGAGGGGTTGGGCCTGTTGTGGGTGGAAAAGGTGGGGTATGTGTTCTTCTTGTAAAAATAAAAGTGTTTTACTTTTTTTGTCACCATTCACTGTCTGTCTTTCTATTGCTCGTTGGCGAAGTATAGTTTTTATAGCATTTTTGGGTGCACTGTTGTTCCCCCAAACTTTCCCTACCTGAAGTCCTCTGCCATGTATTATTCTTTAATAGGTTACTTACCTCTTCCTGCAGTCAAGTTTTACCCCGCCACCCGAGTGGCACTGTCTGGCAACAGAAAACTGGTTAATGTTAATCTGTTTCACTTGACGAGGTTTTCTCTAGCACCCAGCAATTAATCAGTTTTATTGTATAGTATAGTTGTAGCTAGTATAGTAACCGACTGCCTTTATCCTACCATCTGTAACGGTTTGTCCAGTAAAGGGTCTGACAGCAACTAGATACAAAAATGTAATTTATCTTTCCTTCCAAAGAATGACTTAAGTATTAAGTTAGTTCTTTCTTATCTGAATTGTTTTGGTGATGGTATCTCTCAAAAATCTTACCAACCCTTATTGTGGGGTTTCCCAAAGTGCCTGCTTATGAATGGTGGTGGTATTAGTGTTCTTCTCTTCATGTGCTACCAGGGAAGACATCAAAGTATGGTCCCACTCACACATATTCAAATGAGGTGAACTCCAACTGTCAGATTTATCAGAAAGATAATTCATCACAGGCAACTAGACTGAATAAAACGTAAACACAGAGTTGGTGAGTTATCAAAGACTGAGAACACCAGATCACCACGACAACAAAGTAAAACTCTTGTACTAGTGTGCACTATTGTGGGACACTGGAACAGAGTCCGATATTGCTCTGACTCTTCTGCACCTATAGTATCCCTTTCTTGTCTGAGTGGGTAAGTGGGGCTGGTGTGGGCTATTGTATTGTTCTGGAAAGTACATCCAGCAGTGAGTTGGTGTCGCTTTCACTACATTTGCCCCATTAAAGGGTGTGATCAATTTATGGTATAAAATTAAGTCACAAACCTCAATAAATCACACAGCCTTGGAAGGTTAGGGGTTTGATGAATGGATGAAAATGGAGTGTTGGGGATAGGTGTGACAAAGGCAAACACTACACAACAACAATATTCATCAGGGCGATGAGCAACACATCATAATCAATCTGTTGTGGAAGGAAATGAAGGAATGACATAGTTCAGTTAAATGCATTGCAATCAATTCTTCATCCCCAGAGACCCAAGTTATTATATATCTAAATGTTCTGTCATCTAGGTTTGAAAATACTAATCATTAAGGAGTGAAGTGAACTAACACAGTTCTTACTAAAAATTATGATTGTTAACCCTTTGGGTCTCCAGGAAGGCCTGGAGCCGTCCTCAGCCATGGTGGTCATGTGCCGAGGATGGATCCAGGCCGTCCTTCCACCCAGCCATATTGGGAGTGCTGGCGCTCCCATCACAGGCCCCCTCCCTGGGGTGCCTCGATTGTGAGTGGCAGCAGAAGCATTTCAGCTGCCACCCCCAATCCCTCGTTAGCGCCCATGGAGCACCAACGTCATCAGATGGTGCAGTGGATGAACTGGAAGCCAATTGCTTCCAGCGTGTCCAGGAGAGAGGACGTCTAAAGGTAAGTTCTACTCGGGGGGTAGCAGAATATTCACGGGGAAAGGAAAGAGTTTTTCCTTTCCCCATGTGTCTGTCTGTCTGTAGTGGATTTCTGCTCCATGATCGCAAGGGAGGAGCGCAATCATGGAGCAAGAGTTCACTTGTCTAGACCACCAAGGCTTTTTGGTTGTTGACAGAGCTGCCTCTTGAGTAAGGGCATTTCCTCTTTCGGGCAAATAATTAATCCATGCTTCATCCACCCCATAGTTTGGCAAAAAAAAAATCCAATCTACCCCCAAGGTGTGAATGGAACACACTAGATGCAAGGGATAATATTTGTGACATAACTGCTAGAGCGACTGCTTAGGCAAGGGTTCACCCCCTTTTAGGGTTAAATGCATTTTGCATTCTGCTCCCCCCAGAGTGCAGATTGGCTGTTTTATGCTGATCTGCCCTCTGAGGGAGGTGGAAGCCCACTAGACACCAGAGAATAATCTTTAGAAGGGAAGTGACCGCTTATGCAAGAGTTACTTCCATTGGGGGGGCCATATTGTTTTTATTCTGCACTCCCCAGGGCCAATCGGTTGTTTTTAGGATGATCTGCCCTCTGATGGGGGGGGAAGCCCACTAGACACCAGAGAATAATCTTTAGAAGGGACGCGACCGCTTAGGCAAGAGTCACTTCCCTTGAGGAGCCACATTGTTTTTATTTTGCACTCCCCAGGGCCAATCGGTTGTTTTTAGGCTCATCTGTCCTCGGGGGGGGTGAAAGCCCACTAGACAACAGGGATTATGTTTGGAAAAGGAGTGACTACCTTGCGCAAGGGTTGCTCCCCTTGTAGTATAGTTATTTTGGAGGGCCCTTTTTAAAGACAATCTGTCCTCTGGGAGGAGCAGAAGCACACTAGATACCAGGGAATTATGCTTTAAAGGGGAGCAACCCCTTGGGCAAGTGTCGCTTTCCTTGGGGGCTGTATTATTGATGCTTTCCATCCTCCCCCTGAGGGCACATTTATTTTGTTTATTGGTCTTTCTGAGTGGATTTGGCCTCATGGTGGGTGGTAACACTTGAGTCACCTGAGAATAAAGTTATGTATTTAGTGGGGGATCTGCGTCCTGGGAATAAGGTTTGTTTCCATCTGGGGTGTCTTTTTTGCCTTCATCACACCACTTTTTGGGGGAATATCAGTGTCTTTTGATTGCTATTTTATCATATTGTAGAGCCAACTGTTTCCTTTGCCTTGGTGGTTAATTCTGTTTGCGGGTGCAGCTTTGGCAGATCTGTAATTTGTGGAGCTGCGTTTGGTTAGAAAATCATTTTGCAATCTTTACATCTAATATTTATACTTGACCTGTTTGTATAATGTTTTCACTGCAGTACTAATCTTTTCATCTTTAGATTTTTGTGTAATTTTCTTTCAAAATAACCTATGATTTGTGCATGTTCTAGACTGCCTTTTTTTTCCTTTCCAGTGGGACTTCTTTGGTGCTTGCTGTGTCTGTGCAAGGTAGGTGCAGTTGATTCTCATTCTTGCTGTCTTTGGCAAGTGAGTGGTATTGTTTTTGAGTATGTAGGTCTTTGTGTGCTTTGTATTGATTGGCTTTTCCTTCCAGATTACTATATGCCAGTACTTTTACTTTCTGTTTGATGAAGCCACAGTTTGTTTATTACTTATTTTACACATTGTTAGTTATTGTTGACTTATTTTTGTGTTACTTTTATTAGTAAGGATTATGCTAACTGCAGGATTACTGCTCAGCATTTTGTTGGTTTGATTTCTTTATCTTCCACTGCCCATAGCTTTGAGACTGACTCTGCATCTGAGGCAGAGGACAAAGTTCAAGATTCTGGCAGTGAATCTTTGGTAAGAGAGAAATCATCTGATTATGAAATCATTATCAGTGTAGAGGAACTGCCTCTTTTAGAGGAGCACACAGATATGCCGATAGTGCAGCAAGAAGAATCTGGGCTGCCGCCTGGGGCTGAAGGGCTTCCCATTGGAAGTGCTGAGCTCTGGGTTGCCCCAAACATGGGGCCTGATTCACAAAGGTAAACTTACACTTTTGTTTACCTTTGTTTCACAAGGGTAAACTTAAACCAAATGTCTCGAATTACTACTTTTCGGTATTCACAAAGTTAAACTGAGAACAAAAGTCTGACTTTACTCCTTTTGGGTATTCACAAAGGTAAACGTAGACCAAAAGTCTAACTTTACTAGTAGTAACTTACCTTTGAGAATACCAAAAAGTTGTAAAATTAAACTATTGGGCTAAGTTTACATTTGTGAATATCAAAAAGTTGTAAACTTACAAAAAAGTGTACGTTTACCTTTGTGAATCGGGCCCATGGTGCAGGCTGTGTTGCCTGCCTTTAGTGGTGTTGCAGGGTGTAGAGTAAATACTGAAAACGTTTTGCCTATACATTTTTTTCAGCTGTTTGTGGATTATGTATTTTTGGATTGAATTGTTGACCAGACTAATTTGTATGCTAAACAGTATTTAAAGGTCAACAGCGCAAGACTTATGATCCACTCTAGAGTGAGCCAGTGGACTCCCACAAATCTGTATGAGTTGAAGAATTTCTGTGGTTTAAATTTTTTGATGGGATTGATAAGGAAGCCTTTGCTGTCTTCATATTGGTCTACTAGTCCCATGATGACAGCTTCTATATTTCCTGCAATCATGAGTCGTGAATCCCTGTAGGCTGTGCGCATGAGTGTGTGCGCACCTTAACTTCCCAGAGCGCACAATCTCTTTTGTGAAGCGCGCACACTTCACACATCACTTATGAGACCATTTGCAGCTGCAGTTTTAAAAAAAATGAAAGCACCACAGTCACTTGTGTACTGGAAAAGCACAGGGAGAAGCAGCTGCAGCAATCTCGTGTGGAAGAGCAGACTACCGTGGAAGAGGAGAGCAGCAGTTTAGCATTCCTCTTCGACTGCAGTGTGTGGTACTGCAAGGGTCAAAAGTTGCAAAGCAGGTTGTGGCAGTGGATACATACTGACAACAGCAGCGTCTCTAAAGAATGTTTTTTTCATGGCAGTGCACTCATTGGCATTGTTCGTGTCGGATGGCATGGCGCGTGTCATTATTTCAGCATGATCTCAGAATACAAACACTCATTTGTTTGCCAGGAAATACATTGTGTTCAGGGAATACATCAGGTTTTACTTCTTGTGGCCTAAAGCTGCCTGATAATATTTATTTAAAGTTCATGTGCTGAGCATTTTTCTTGTTTACGAGACCAGGCAGTTGCTGATGCAGGGGCAGCTTCTACTGTTTTGGGCTGCCCATTCCACTCCTGGGGGTGAAAATTAAAAAGATAAAGACCAGCCTGCTCACTCCCCCATGCCTGGCTGTCTAGGTACTTTTAGCTCCTGTAGCAGTAAAGTGCTGAAATGTTCGCCCGTAAATCATGCAACAATCATCTCATAAAATATGATTTTTGTATATTCAAATTCAAAAAAGCACCTTTCACTAGCATCCAAAAGCTTAGGTCACACTATATCACTGCACTGAGAGGTACGAATTAAAAGTGAGAGTTGTTAAACATGAACTTAAAACCCTTCCTGCCCTGCCCTCATAACAATGCCATCTGCAAGTCAAGTAAGTTGGCATGTGCGCCTGTATGTGGCCCACATTCTTATAGACAGAACAAATGTGTAGTCAATTAAATTAAACCCAATATATCTGTACGCCTCCTATTCTGAACTCAAGTATTTGAAGGTACTTTCGTATGTGATAATGAAGAAAATGAAGAAATAAATATTTGGCTAATGGCTCACAATTTGGTTAAGTGTGGAATCTGGGATTAGTCCTAGGTTTTCTGGTTTTACTTTGTATAAATATGTATCGATTTTGCTCTTCTTTTTTTCCTCAAATGTAAACGGTTTGTTCTTTACCTCTTTGTGCATGATTTCCACATTGCTTATGAAGCACTGGAGAGACAGGCATACTGTTTCCTTCCCTCTTGCCATCTCATTTGTTCCAATTTGTATAGAAAGGGAACAGTTAGATATCTCAGATTGTTAGCATTATTTTTAATTTTGTCACTACAATGCCAGAGAAATTAAATTTGATAACCAGCACCAGTGACGTAGCCAGTAAAGCATGGGCTCTAGTGTGGGGAAGAAAATGGGCCCCTTGTCTGCTGTTTGAACTGTGAAATACAGAAATATTCGGTGTTCAGTGGACCTCTCAGGAGTCATGGCACCCTCTACCTCAATGGAAGCTATACATCACTAATTGTGAACTTTTCTTACGGAGGCACCTGTTGGCTGTTTTGAAGCACTGTGCATGAGCTGATGCTAGTACTACCATTTATGCAGCAGTTGCAGTGGCATCAGACCCCAATAAACCATGTAAATTGTAGGAGAGGGCATAACTCCTGTAATTTGCTGTAGCAAACTTACAGCAAAATTAGACAGGATGAAGCAGAATTAGGAAGTGTAACGCTGCATTTAGCTTAATTTTGTTAGTGCAAAAATAAACCCTTTTGTCCAAAATGGACCTGAGGATGCTATTGTGCGAGGAAATAATGCTAAATACAAAAGAAGATGAAAATTGGGATGAGTAGCTACTCACGCTCACTAAATGTTCTCTTGAGGTAGGATTTTTCTCCCAATGTACTCCCAGCATTTAGTGCTACTTTCTTAGTACAAAATGTTCACTTGAATCCAAAATGGTCACATAGATGCAAATTGTAAATGTGGGAAAATGTGTGGAAAGGTTACACAACTAAATAAAAAATCAGATATCACCAAAAGGAAACAAAATGCAGTGCTTACAGCAGGTGAGTGGGTATATGTGGTGAGGTGGATTTTGTGGTAGAGGAGATGAAAGGAAGTATTTGAAGGAGTGATTGAAAAGAGCCCAGCTTGATTGGTCTAGGAACAGATCTAAATACCTCTTCAACATCAAACAGCAAACCTCCTCGTTACCTTAACACTCACTTGTTGACTCTACCAACTGCTTCAAAGAGTTTGCAACATTTTTCTCTGAAAGAATATTTAACATCAAACTCTCCCTTGACCCAGCCTCCACCCCGCCCAACACCAAAGATGCCCCCCAGCAAAGAGGGTCCAACCAAGGCCTTACCTCCAACTAATGATTGCCTCCCCAAACTCCCCCACTCAGCCATCCAGGACACAAACTGCAACCCTTTGCAATTGAAAAATGATGCACCCTGGACTGAATTCAACTATATGCCTGAAGAAGTACTCAATTACCTGCTGACATGAAACCGACTTCTCACAACTGCACCCCCTTCCTGCTGAGCTTATCAAAACTCTCTGTCACATCATCTCTCCTGCATGACCAAAATCATTAACTTCTCTTTATCGAGTGGCTCCATGCCAATCTCCTTCAAACTCAGCCATCTCTACCCTCTCATAAAAAAAAGACGCTGACCAGAACAACCTTAACAATTACAGGCATATAACTCTCCTCCATTTCCTTGCCAAAACTATCAAAAAATGTGTGCTTGCACATCTTAACAATCATATTGAAAAATACTACCTGCATGACGCCTTCCAATCTGGGTTCTGGAAAATCTGCAGTACAGACACTGTAACACTGAACCTCGTAGACCTACATAGATCTCTGGATGAAGGCTTGGCCTGCCTCCTAGTCCTGCTGGATCTCTTGGCTACCTTTGATACTGTCAACCATGACATTCTCCTAAACACTCTCTCACAGCGTGCAGGCATCAATGGAATTGTCCTTCAGAGGTTTGCTTCTTTCCTGAACCAACGCTCACAGCTAATGAAACTAAACAGTTGCAACTCAAAAGCAACATCAGTCTCACAAGGAGTTTCGCAAGTATTAGTCCTGTCTCCTGCCCTATTCAACATCTATTTGGAAACCCTTGCAATAATCCTGAAACAAGACAGAACTGTCTATCATCTCCATGCAGATCACAACCAGCTCGACATTAAACTTTTCTCAGCTAAAGGCATCCAGCACCTAAACAGCACTCTCTCAACAGTTCAATCCCGGCTGAGCAACAGTCATCTTAAGCTCAACCCCAACAAAACTGAACTCCTCTTCATCCAACTGAAAGAAAAGTCCTTTCCCACAGATATCCGGCTTGACGACCTCACTGTTTAAAACAGCAAACTATCCTTCGTCAACTCTGTCAAATCTCTGGGGATTACACTTGACAGAAACCTGACCATGAAAGAGCACATCAATTCCTCAGCCAAAAAGGCCTGCTGCACGTTGAAGCATCTTACAAAAAAATCAAACCCTTTATCCCCATTTAAGAACTAAAGACTATAGTGCAATCCTTAATCCTCTCCAAACTGGATAACGGTAAGACCACACTCATGGGCGCCCCAATAACAAATGCTGTCTTGTTGAAAGCAACACTCTATGCAGCAGCCAGACTATCGTCAGGGGAGAGTTGCTTTGAGCAAATCACTCCCACGCTCAAGAAACTCAAATGGCTATCAATTGAGACAAGATGTATTGGTAAAACTGCCTGCATAACCCATAAACCTCGAGGACAAACTGTACATATACTCTCCCCACCTTTGCAATACCCTACCAGAGCTACCTCAGAACTATATTGTCCACATATCCTACTATCTAGATTATACTTCTCGAATATACTGCTGCTATTTATTTTCATTTACTCTTTTTGTATTTCCATGTAATTGCTGCTCTGATAACTCTGTAAGCGCTATGATACCTTTGGGTCTGGTTCGCACTATCCTCCCTATATACCACTGTCTATTGTTTACTTCTTTTATTTACTGTTACCATGTATTATTACTTACTCTATATGTAACTTGTATAATTGCTGCTGTGCTCACTCTGTGAAGCATTCTGATACCTTGGGGGCACGTTCACACTATATAAGACTTGATAAATAAAATAAATGGTGGTGAAGAGGAAAATGATGATATTTGAGATATTAATATGGAGGATTTCAGAAAGTTGTGGGGACAAAAAAGGTACACGTCTCTAACACAATGAGGGACTGCAGAGAAAACTGGTGTGAAGGGCAGATATTTCCCAATCACACTATCACACCAAACTAATTGTAACTCATTTATTTGTTACAGCTAAAATGCATTTGCAAAGCCAGTAGATCTGGCTTGTTTTATCTGTATGTTCATTGTAGCATTATGTCTTGTCGTGATAACAGAAAACTCGAAAATACACCCAAATATTAGTTATGCTGCTGCTTGAAACATATGCTTCTAGTTTGCATGTTGTCATCCATGACCCTCAGAAATGGCTATGAGTTATACTTCTTTTACCATCCCACTTAAAGCACTACTGCATATATACAGTAAAGCAAGGACACCCTCAGAAGTGACACTGCAGGGAATGGAGCTTGCATTTTGACTGTCGCTTGCCCAAAGACCAAAGGTCAAAGTGTGTGCACGTCATCTCAACTTATCCACACATGTATGGAGGGTGAGGGACACAGGTTCAAACACTTCCTCTAGAAACGGATAGTGAGAAAGAATGTTTGTGGTATACCACATATTCTAATATTATGGTATGGCCTCAAGAACCTAGTGTGGCTTCAGCCTCTCTGGTTTCTAGAGTGATGTTTCAATCTAAAGAATGGCTCTTGGGTTTTCAATTTGATGTTGCATCTTCAGTGTGATGTCACACTCGGGTGTCAGGTTTTAGGGTTGTGGCAGTCTGCTGCCTATTTCTTATGAGGTTGTCAAAGTCTGTCTCCATCATTTTGCAGTGCTATCATCTATTGTATTACAAATCAATTGAAATGAAACTGTTAAAGAAAAAACATCTTTTTAATTAGCCAAAAGTCTATCATATTTTTGCAGGCTGCTGTATCATTTCATGTGGGATCTTCTAAAAGATCGTATCTGGCTCTGGCTTTCATTTAAATTTCTTAGCTCACCCAGCTCTACCACTTCTGCAGTATGAATGCCAGGAAAAAGCTGCATCACAGAAGGTGTAACACACAATGCATGATGATAAATAAACATGTTAGCATATTCCTGTTTCGCCTAAACTGGAACCCCAGGTAACTATTGAATCCATGGCCCATTTCTTGGCTCTCACAGTCTTGGCTGCAGTGCACATAGACCTTACATTTCCGCTCATAGAGGAGTAAAATTAGGGGGAACTTTGGTTACAATGGATTAAAGGCTTTAGAAATATAAAGTCCTGTTTAGGTATTACTTTAGGCCTTAGTGTACTGCTAAAACATAATCAAATGGCTGGTATTTTTTCGCTTGGAAAAGTGACAACCCAACCTTTCAAGAGGAAAGGGTGAAAAAAAATTCAAAAACACCAGTTTCAAGGGAAGGAGACAGTTAACACATGGGTTTGTCATCTTTCTGGGGGAAAAATACGGGCATTATGAGTGCAAAGGCCCAGAAAATACTTAAATAGGACTGTATATAAAAATGTCCTGAATCATTTGGAACATTACATTTGTGTCTCTGTTTATTAGTAAGGGAATATTAATGTAGCCATAGAAAAATAAAAATAAATATAAGAGGAAAGCACATTTCAATGTGCACTTGAGCGGTGTGAATGATCACTGAGTAATACTTAAAGGAAACAAATGCAGAAATTTCATGTTAAAACATCTGTCAACTTTTCCTCCTATCCAAGAGGAAAATACCAGTCATTGGTATGCAAAGGTCCGTAACGTCTCTGTAAGCCTTTGTAACATAAAAATGTTGCCTGTGTTTACTTTATCTATTAGCGAGCGATCACTAAAGCAGGCCTTAGACCAATACAAAATAAGAAATATTAATGGAAAGTACATTTAAATATGTTCTAGTTTTGTGTTAATGAACTCTGACAAACAATGAATAAATAAAAACTTATTATCTTTATAAACAGGACTCGATTAATCATAGGCTCCCTGATTTTAGTTGACCTAGTTTCTTTAGGCCTCCTTAAATTTGAGGTCAGTGAGACAGTCTCTCTAATCAAGAATATTGCGAGGGGCAAGGCACCAGGGCCGGATGGTTTCACAGGTGACCATTTCAGGTCTCGGCTAGCGTTGCTGCGCACATGCAAAGCTCGTTTAGTGAGATTTATTGTAAATGAGGAGTTTGAGAAAAGGGCTTGTAGCCCGACCCTTTATTTCCATTGGCCGGCGTCACAATTTATGTGAAACTGTGGCCTGCAATTGGAAATTAGGTGTTTGGGTTACCTCCCTTTTGCTTTTTGTGCCAGCCCACCCGGACTGGCTTGCCTGCTTTGCGTCTGTCGCAAAGCACTTTCTTATCTTTATGGGGCCATGTGTTTCTAATTAGAAACTCATGGCCTCATACAGACAAGAGATCCCCATGCTCCGGCTGCAGTGTGGTCCTCCCTTAGCTTATCTGCCATTTCCTGGCTTTTGTTGTCTTTCACTGTCTGACTTTGCCATAACTTTCTATCTCCCCTTCTGTCTTACTTTCACTTTCAAACCTTACTTCTGTAAGTCCCTTTCTTTTCTTTCACCCCACTGGTCTTGTCGATTCTTTCGCTCCTTCGTCTTGCCTTTCTTACCTCCAATGCCTGGCTCTCTTTCAATCCCTTTTCTCTAAATCTGTCTTGCGTTGTTTTTCTCTTTTACTCGCTTTCTCTTGCTCGCTGCATCTTTACTGCATTTTCTTCACTCGTACAGCCATCGCTCTCTCATGCTCCCTGCAGCTGATGTACCTCAGTATATGCATTGGATAACAGGCTGTTTAGATGCACAGTCGCCCCACAACCCACAGGTGCCAGTAAGGAAGGAGTGACCCTGGGCGCTGCGGCCTGAGGTGTCCGGGCCATGCGTTGTGTTGGGGGGGCGTAAGCGCTGCTGACAGAGTAGAAGGTGCTTTTGAAAGCAGGGTGGAATTAGCGAGGTCGTGAGGGCAAACAATCCCAAAGCAAGTGGTGGACGTGTTTCTGCAGATTACTCCCTCCCCACCCATGCATGCACACCTTGAAAAGGCCTGCAAGCTTGTTCCTCGGGAGACAAGAGGGTGTTATCACGCCGGACAGCTCGCCACCAAATGTCCGTCCAGGCCACCGATCACTCGGGAGATTAAGCATACTCCACTTCTGGAGGAGAGGACTTGGCAGTCATGAAAATAGAACTTTATTTTTAATTTGTGAACCTACAGAACATTTCTCTCTCCCGATGCACTTCAAATCAAAATATAGGCAGCTGAGTAGTCGCAGTTTACAGCTGAATTAGTGAGGTCGTGAGTCAGCAGCGTAAGGGAAGACAATCCCAAAGCATGGGGTGGACGTGTTTCTGCAGATTCCTCCCTCCCCAACCCTGCATGCACACCTTGAAAAGGCCTGCAAGCTTGTTGATCGGGAGACAAGATGGTGTTATCACGCCAGACAGCTTGCCACCAAATGTCCGTCCAGGCCACCGATCACTCAAGAGATTATGAATACTCCACTCCTGGAGGAGGGGACTTGGCAGTCATGAAAACAGAACTTTATTTTTCTTTCGTGAACCTACAGAACATTTCTCTCTCCCGATGCACTTCGAATCAAAATATGGGCAGCTTAGTTGTCGCAGTTTACAGCTGAACTATTTGAGACTGTCTGCAAATGTGCTCTCCGTGGCTACCTCTTCTACTATTTCTCTTTTCTCCCTGTTCGATCCCTTACTCTCTCTTTTTCGCCTCACCGCTCTTCTGTCGGTCTCGTCCACCCTCTATCATTTTCTCCTGTCCTATCTTAACTTCTGTGCCTTTGTTTGCTGTCATCCCTTATTTCTTTCTTCCTGTTTTCTCTCTCTCTCTCTATACATATATATATATATATATATATCATCAAAACCAATTTTAGGATAAGTACACTCTCAGAAACACAAAACTCCGTACCAAGGTGAAATCGCCGTTTATTCACAACGCGTTTCGCTCGCCCTCGAGCTTGATCACGTGAATGTAGGCTACCGGATGGAAAAGCAACTATGTAGAAAACAACAGTAATAGAAAGATGGACTAATGTGTTGGGTGCAGCAGACATCTTGAAATGGTGTAAATACATATAAAAGATCTGTCCCCAACATCGTCCCAATGACCAAATGACATGAAAACAGATGAAATATCTGGACATATGGCGCTGCATATGGTCACAACGATTAACTCAATTGGACAATTGAACCACAATTGTTGTAAGTATACTGTGCTTTAAAAGAAAAAATAAATGAAACAAAACACAGAAATGTCAACGCTCACACTGTTTGAATAAACAAAATGAGGTAAGAGCATCCTGCGACCCGTGACCTGAGCAGTTCGCACAAGAAAACCACAAATAAATGACACGTGGGGGTCTAGTGCCCCGTGTTATTCCTAATGAAAATCACAAGCATTAAAGTCATATCTCATGGGGTTATAGTGCCCAGTTCAAACAGAAATGTCCATCTTAGTCATGTTGTCATAAAGGATGAACATGATGCATGAAATTGCTTAACATTGAAAGGTAAATACCACAGCGTCATCCTCATATGCTCGTGTTTTTCAAATGATGAAGTTGTGATCAAACTTCCCATCCGGAAAGAAGAAAGATGTGAGTGATGTACAGGTTCCTGTGTCATGTGAAGAATTGGTAAAAAACTTGTGCTGGTGAGATTTGATAGAAGGGCCAAGTCCTTGGCTCTAGTGACTAAAAAGAAACACAGGAAACCAGAATTAGAAAAGAAGATCAAAGAGGAAGATCAATCAGTCATAGAGCAAAGAAAATTAATTAACTGGTAATGGGTAACTGCAATAGTGACACCCTCAAATGAAGAGAGGGAGATAGCATGTTCCGCACTAGTGGCGGCCACCCATCCAGCAGTGTAGCTATAACATGAGCTGTAGCTAGTTAAAAAGTACATCCCAAGTTCAGATGAACAGATGTCAGGAAAGAGAAAATATATACGAAAAGCAAGACAACTATAATGATGAGAAGCTCCAAATTCGCAATGACTAGTATTTACAGAAATAAGTGTATGTGCAACAATGACACACCCGGTATTATCTGGGTATCTACAGGATCATTCTTTAAGGTGTATTGACAACTCCTCGTCCTGGTTCAATCCAGTGGGATTTTTCGTTTGAAAGTCTATGATATATTTCGACTCTCTTTGCCTTAACATGAGTAGCCTGTTCCCTCCCCTAGGATGTTTTTCAATCTGTTCTAGGATGAAGAAACTCATGTCGTTGGTGTTAGAGCAATGTGTCTCTCTGAAGTGACGCGCTACTGGGTATTTGGGGTCCTGATTTTTTATGGCCCTAGCATGTTCCAGAATACGCTTCTTTGCCATGCATGTGGTGCTGCCGATGTACCAGAGGTTGCACGTACACTCAATGGCATACACCACAAATGTCGAACTGCATGTGAGGAATTGGGTGAGTTCCTTACTGACACCATTGTATCTGACATGTTTACGATAATTGCTTCTGTTGCACGCTTTGCAATGGCCGCAGGGGAAAAAGCCCCTCAGGCCATGCAGATCTTTCTGTGGATAGATAGTGACATCACTGCGTACCAACATGTCTCTAAGGTTTCTCCCTCTCCTAAAAGTTATATTGGGTCTGTCTGGAATCACTCCCCCAATAACGTTGTCACTCTTGAGGATACCCCAATGTTTCGAAATGATGTGCCTGATCTTGTTGGCATCAGTGCTGAAAGTGGTAATTATTCTGGGGGAAGCCTCACCCTCCATCTCATCACCAGATTTATCAGCAATGGTGGTAGATCTATCTACCAGTTTGGCTCGATCAAGTGCTCTCTTAAGTACCCATTTCGGGTAACCTCTCTCTGTGAACCGAGTGATGATGTTATTACTCTCAAGTACATATACCTCTTCTGTGTTGCAGTTCCTTTTTGCTCTCAGCAGCTCACCATAGGGGATACTCCATTTGAGAGTATCCGGGTGGCTGCTGAGAGCATGCAGGATGCTGTTACCTGCTGTGCTTTTCCTAAACAGGGAGGTGTGTATTTTGTTCTGCCTTACTTCAAGCTTCACATCTAAATATTCAGCATAAATATTGCTGATATTCCCGCTGAGTTTGATGTTATACTCGTTGTCGTTGAGTTTCTCAATGAACTCCTTAGCCTCCCGCTCTGTCCCCCTCCAGATAATGAACAAGTCGTCGATGTAGCGAAGCCACAACGCCACCAGTCCAAAATCAGAGATGAGATCCGGATGGGATCGAACAGTCTCCTCCCAGCTCCCCATGAAAAGATTGGCGAAGCTGGGAGCAAAGCACGAACCCATCGCGGTACCGGTAGTTTGGCGAAACAGAGACCCATCAAACATGAATATATTGTTCAGCAGACAGAATTCTGTCATGTCTATGATCATTGAAGTATGATCACGGAGTCTGATGGGCCTCTCCTTCAAATAATGCTTACACGCCTCCAAACCTTGCTGGTGATTGATGATGGTATAGAGGCTGTGTACATCGAGTGTGATCATGAGGAGCTCACTGTTCCATGTGAAGTTATCGATTTTCTTGAGGAAGTCCTTGGTGTCACGTATGTAACTCGGAAGAGTCACAACATACTCCCTTAAAAAATGATCTATGTACTTGGAGATACATTCTGTCACACTGCCTCTGGAGGACACAATAGGTCTCCCTGGGGGCATTTTGGGGTCCTTATGTATCTTCGGAAGAAGATACAGGACAGGGAGGGTAGGGAAATCCCTTTTCAGATACCCATATTCTTCCCAAGTCAAAATGCCCTTGTTTTTCCAGCTTTCCAGAAGATCCCAGATGGCCAGAATGCTATCGTTGTACCTATCTGTACTGACTTTTTCATAAAATTTGTCATCACTCAGCTGTCTACAAGCTTCGTTGATGTATTGTGCACGATCTAAAATGACAATATTGCCCCCTTTGTCCGCAGGGCGGATAATGATGTTTTTGTCTTCCATCAACGATTTGAGGGCCTGTCTCTGCTTGAATGAAAGGTTAAAATCCCTTTTGTATTGGTTACTTTGACTCTTGAATCTGAATTCGTTGAGTGCTTTGCTGACACATTCATGGAATGTGTCAATGTTGTCATGTGCTGTCATGGGCGGAAAATTGGACTTAGGTTTGAAGTGAGTAACTGTGGATGCATCAGTGGTGATGTCAAGTTCGACCAACATTTGTGTAGTAGTGACATCTTGCTCATTGTTACCATTCCCTTGCTCTAAGGAGATCATGGTGTTCAGTGTGTCAATGTCATCAATGTTAAGATCTTTATTACTGTCCAATGGGGTCACCCGTGCTGTACTCATGTTGGTGTTCCCTTTGTACTTTAATAAAGGACTCTGTTACCAATAGCGGGGCCCTGCTTCCTCATTGAGTGCGTTTCTAAGCAGCGGACACAAGTTTTTGAAATATATATATATATATATATATATATATATATATTTAAAAAAACAATGAAACGGTTGTGATTAATAATTACGATAAGGGAGGCAACATTGTTTCATGGGGAAAGGAACAATATAGAGAGGAAGCATATCTACACATCAATGATACGGACTGTTATGAACTATCTATTGCCTCAAAGGTCAGGAAAATCAGCAGGCAATACAAAGATGAGCTCAGTTATGTCCCCTATCTTGGACCCCAACGGTTTCATGTATGAATCACAAATACATGTATGTTCCCTCCAGTTCCAGTTATGAAGACGCAAACACATGTGCGTCCACCGTCAACATGTCCTCTGTCAGATCCGCCATGAAGAGGCCGGATATTCCATTCCTAAGTATGAAAGGCCACCGGCTTTATATGGTTCACTTATGCCATTTTATTGTCCAGGCAAGTAGGCCCTGATTCTGTCATCGAACTCTTCTTGCCTTCTGCCTCTGAAAGCTCCAGTCTGAGCCTGCATCTGTAACCATGAACTTTGTCTCATTTCTCTGCGCGGCTCACGAAGCCTGACATCAGCCCGCTGCCTGCCAAAAACTGTATTTCACCTTCGAAATTATCTGCTCCGTTCCCTGCCCGATGCATTCCTGTCTAGCAGTTTAAGTAAACATTCTTCCAGCTACCGAGCAAAGGCTCGACTTCTCTGTCCTTATGAAAGTAATTCATAGTCCTATTGCTATGGAAGATTTCCGCCCTCGCATCTAGTGTAGACACTTAGACGCTTGTACACGCACTAATGGTCAGTATAGTCAGTATAGAATAAAGATTCTACTCGAAGAGACCTCTCTTTTGGATAACTTAGTTCTTTAAACATAGGATGGTAGATATGATTTGGGATTAGGTTGACTTGACCCTCCAGACTTTTGTCGCCACATGTAGAGCTAAATGTCAAGTCCCCTTCACCCCCTAGTTGCACGTCAATTACACGTCATGCTGCTGCGCGCGCATTTCTGCCAAGTATTTCTGCTGACATTGCGAAATTCTTTCATAGAACCACCCTCTTATGACATCACATCTGATGACGTTCTTTAAATCACTCCCAGTTACGCCTATTTTTGCTACGCACGAACATATTATCACCACTATCAATTGTTACGCCTCTTGTATTTGCTCCACTGTAATGCCTATTGTATAAAAGTAATTGATTGTCAATAATGTATGTACTTCACTTCCTGAACCTTCGTGGTGATGGAACTTGGAGCAACCGATTATAATCGACCATTGGAATAAAGCCCATTCCGAACCTCTAATACCACGGATTCTGCCTCTTATTTTACTGAGCTATTTTATTATGTTTCTGTATCAAATTAAGTCCCGGTAATTAAATTATTTACCACATGAATGGCGCCCGAACAGGGACACTTTCTCATCTCACGCGCCGGCGGTGAGTTGCAGGCCCGGTCTCCTGCCACAGCTGGACGGACAACAACGCGTACCAGCAGGATTTCCTGTATCTCCCTCCGGTCAAGCGGGGGCGACTGAGGCTGCGATCAACACCCAGACGAGGCGGTGAGAAGTGCGAAGTATCCCGACCAGAGCCTAGCTGAGAGAGCAAGATCCGAGGTATACAGAGGCCCACCAGTTTCCGAAGTCCCAAGTCGAGTCCAGTCTCCGCAGTGTTCGAGTCGAGTCCAGTCCGGTTCAAATTCAGTTCAGTTTCCGAGGCCTTCCGTTTCCGAGCTACCCGGTGAGTACCATTACTGGGGAGGCTTTCTGACGTGCACATAGTTTGTGCCGGTCAAGACGGGTTTGGGTACACAAATCCGGTCTGCACTGTTTTAGCAGTGTATCTGTACTGTTTAGCAGTATATCTAGTATATCAAGTATATAATTCAGAATGATTCAGTTAATGTCGAGTATTATGTTTAGTGATTAAGTTTTCCTTAGATCGTCATCATTATTGATTGTTCAGGTAAATGTTAAATGTTAAATGTTTTAAGTACGTTCTGCATATTGTGGAGTGAATGACTGTTCATTATCGTGTTTACTGTATTAAGTTTGTTTAAAATCAAGTATCAGATCAGTTCTCAATATGCCGCTCTTTTCGAAATTAAGACAGATCACAACTAGAAAAGGGGTACTCGAAGAAGCCGTTCCTATTCCTCCTAGGGACACTCCAGGGTACTTCATGTATCATAAACATGGCTTAGACGCTATATTGTTTCTTGATTTATGGGTAGACTACACCAAGGAATTACCAGAAAGTCAGAGGTGGCCCACAGCGGGGACCTGGGATGCAGAGTGCATCATGAAAGTAGAGGAAGAGTTATGGAAAAGGAAAGTCAGACAGTCACAGAAAGACGCCGTTGAGTTATGGCGTAAAGAATCTCATAGACGTACAGAAAAAGCACTCCGACAGGAAGAGAGAAATAGAGAGAATTCAAATAAAGTTCGAGAAAATCTATTAATTGAAGAAGGTATCCGAGTGAAAGCAGAACAAGTAGACAGACAAAGAAATACCCTTATGAATGGTATGTATCCCCTTCTGGCCGAAGGATTACTTAAGGCTACTCCGGAGATACCAAAAGACTTGTCACCCCCATTATTTCCAATAAAGGTACATCCTAAGGGGCATCCTAGAACCGCAGAAGATGTTTTTCTTTCCTCATATTTAGATGACGCAGCTCCCGAGTATGCTAATTCCGCCCCACATAGACCGCCTGCCAGGGAGGTTCAACGCCAAGACCCAGTACCGGTATCTCTACAGCAACAAATTCCGGCAAGCACATCTGTTTCTGCATCTGTTCCTACAGCTACTTCTATAGCTGTGTCCACACCTATAGTTGCTGTATCACGTTCAACGAACCCTTTCACACCCGATACCCCAGATGGGGCTACGGGAGGTGCTGCCAACATTTTTTCCACGCCACCCAGAATAAATAAACTTACCTTTCAAGAGTCAGCACATTCACGTACCCCCAAACTCATAAATGCCCGTACGCTTAAGGAACTTCTTGTAGATTGTAGATATGACCCTGTGCCCGGCAAAGAGGACGAAATGATCATGGCATCATTACGTATCAGACGAGCCGCAGTGTATTTAGGGAAGTTACCAGGAATGACTGCGCATCTAGATAATATATATCATTTTGTTCAAACAGGGCGAGATTCTGAAAGTATTAACAGAGCTATGGAATACCAGAAAGTGGAGATACAGGGGGAACTGTTACGTTTCCTCATAAATTGTGTGATCAGAAATCAAGACCGACCGGGGGTAGACCCGGAAGCAATGCAAATTCTTACCAGATGGAGCCAGAATATATCAGAAGGAAGACATGATAAGCAAAATTGTATAATAGCCATGTGCCGAAAGATCCGTAAAGAAATAGAACGCCTACACGAAGAAAGATTAGCGGTAGACCAGTTCGAACAAAACGAGGAGGAAGGATCAGGACTGCCCACAGGACAGTCAGACACCATAGCCTATGTAGGTAGAGGAAGATCTTGTAATAATAATAGATGTCTTATTGACCCGATACGTCCGATATGTCCAGATAATAACAGGAATTTCCAAACACCTATAATTAATATAAGGTCTAACGAGCATTCGTTCCAAGCCACTGACAAAATACTCCGAGAACGAAGGGGTTATCATTTTCTCGATTCTATGGATGAACAAGATTTAGCCAGGTCAGCTGTCCATTGGGTTGACAGTCCCGGAAAGTATAGTGATGATACAGTAGCACGCACATTTTTGAATCTCACCCCAGATGAACAGCGTTTAGCTGGGATTTATATGATTCAACAACTCCTTATACTATATCAGAGCCAGCATTCGGATCCTGGTCCCTTACCTGATATATTGACTGAACTACTGATGAATAGATGGAGAGGTTCAGGTACTAAATTAATTAAAGAAATACTAGAATCAAGAAAACAGTACATTCTTTTTGTATGCTCAGAGCATGTCTCACTGCCCATTAAGGGAAGAACCACGTATTACATGGACAGACAGAATCCCTTACGAGAAGTACACCCAATAAAAGGCGAGGACAATGAGTTTAAACGCGTGTTTGTATATACGCCCATATCGAAAATAGAATTGTTAGAAATGAAGAAAGTGGTACCCAGTCATGACAAGGACCCAGCGGGTTTCCACCGAGAAATTAAAGACATGTTACTCATGGGAGAGTATACCTATCCCGACATTATGACAATATTAAAGGTATTAATGCCTGCTGGCATTTATGAGAAACTCAGGGAAAAAGAGTGGGAGGTAGGAGACCAAAAGATAGAATGGTCAGTATTAGAAGCAGAAGAAAAGGCCCGAACTGCAGGAGCAGGGCTTGGGGATAAAACTAAAGCACTACCAGGTTTATTAGTACAGGTACTGCCACGTTTATTAACTACGAAAAAGGAAGATTGGGGTACAATTTCAGCCTGTAAACAGAAGCAAGATGAAGACACTAGTGATTACTATGCCCGATTTGAAAAATGTTTTGGTATAAATAGTGGCATAAAAGCGAGTAGCGAATCATACCCACATCTGTTTGTAACAAAATTAGTAGAAAATGCCTTGCCTCAAGTGAAGAATAGAGTATTAAAATTCGAGAGTACATGGCAAGGTAACACTCCATCACAAATGTTACAAATGTTACAATACCATCACAATAGAATTAGAGAGGAACAAGAACATGAACATAGACGCATGAAAGACACGAAAATGAAAATGCTAGTTTCCCAGACAGTTCCAGCTGAAGGACATAAAAAGGGTACGACACATTCCAGTGATCCAACAGGACCTGTAAAAGGGACATGCAATTATTGTAAAAAGCCAGGTCATTACGTACACGATTGTCCAGTCTTGAAACATAATATCGCCATAGGTAATACAAAAGAAAGACCACGGCCACCTAGACAGGATCAGAATGAACAAGGAGCCCCGCAGCATGCACAGGCCATGCCAGCTCCACCACAGTCTATACAGTTTGTGCCAGCTGCACCAGCGCTGCCCGTTGCTGCCACACAAACCACGACACGACAACTGTACCAGACCGCACAGTACGACTATCCTGATTATCAGCGATACGCATGAACCAGCCTAGAGAGGGAAGTTGACTTACCCCTTATCGAGATCCCTGTAGATCAAGAAGGACCTTATGTACATAGTGAATTATTAGGCCAAGACAGAAAATTTTTACTCGATACAGGGGCAAGTCGAACAACCATAAAACGTAGTGAAGTTCCAGGGGCACCCCTCTCAGGCTCACAGAATATTTCCCTTGGTTTTTCAGGAAAACCTATTGTTAATGAAGTGTCACAGCCTCTTCCACTTACGATAGGACCTTTGACCCGAACTACAGATTTATTGCTTACTAAATCATGTCCAGAAAACTTGTTAGGAATAAAAACACTGAAAGCTCTAGGAGCCATAATATGTTGCTCTCCGGAAGGAGTAAGATTGTTTTTACGTGATTTTAAAGGTCACTATGTGTCTAGAGACATGGATCCCCGACTACAGACTTTACCTACACATCTATGGGCACGAGGCCCTACTGATGTTGGTTGCATGAATATTACACCATATCGAGTCACACTAAAGGCAGGAGTGGTACTACCACGAATGCGACAATACAAGTTACCACCAGATGCTGTAGTGGCTTTACTACAAATCGTTGACGAGCTCATTGCCCAAGGAGTGGTTGTGGAAACAGACTCCAATGTATGTAATTCACCGATAATTCCGATTCTTAAACGAACAGATCCAAAGGCACCGCCAGTATATCGATTGGTTATTGATCTGCGCGAATTAAACAAATGCATTGTGCCACAATTCCCTGTGGTCCCAGATATCTCGTCATTACTGACAGCTATTGATTCCGAAGCAACATTCTTTACTGTAATTGATCTCAAAAATGCCTTTTTCAGCGTCCCAATAGATCCGGAAAGCCAATAATTGTTCGGATTTAGTTTAAATGGACGTAGCTTTAAATTCTCACGTGCACCTCAAGGATTTACGGAAAGCCCCAGCATCTATAGCCAAGCACTGAAACGAGAACTCGACAGTATCCACATGCCAGTTAACACTGCCTTGCTTCAATATGTCGATGATCTGCTGATCACCGCGAGAAGCGAACCCGAATGTGAGAAAGCATCACTGACAGTTTTACAATTTCTAGCTGAAAAGGGGCACAAGGTGTCCCCTTCTAAGCTGCAATTCTGTGTCCAGCGAGTTGTTTATCTTGGACACTCGCTGTCCAAGGAGGGAAGGCAGCTTACACCCGACCGCATTCAGTTAATAGCTAACATGCCAATACCCGAGACACAAAAGGAGGTACGGGCTTTCATAGGCCTCACTTCATATTGTAGGCAGTGGATCCCTCAGTATGCATTTCTAGCAAAACCACTCATTCAGTTGACAACACAGGAGGCAGCCACATCGACTGTTCTCCCTTGGACTCAGGAACATACACAAGCTTTTGAAAGCCTAAAGAAAGCTTTATGTCAGGCACCTGTTTTAGCAACACCATGTTACAGTAAACAGTTTACACTTTTCGTTACAGAACGCGAAGGTACTGCCTTGTCAGTACTCACACAGGAACAAGCAGGAGCACACAAACCATGTGCTTATTTTTCTAGTACATTAGATCCCGTAGCTCAGGCTTTGCCTGCGTGCCTGAAATCAGTGGCAGCGACAGCTTTAGCAATAAGACAGAGCGATGCCATAGTGTTAGGACATCCATTGACAGTTCAAGTACCACATGCAGTAGAGGTTCTTGTAAATAGAACGCAAACGCAACACTTGACTATTGCGCGACTCACTGGGTACGAACTAACATTGTTTCAGCCACATATAGAAATCAGACGTTGTAACACCTTGAATCCTGCCACACTTTTACCTGTGATTGGAACAGATCCATTAGCCCATGACTGTATTGAAGTTATTACAATAACGACGAAACCCAGACAAGACTTAACCGATGTCCCATTGTCAGACCCAGACCTGACGTTGTATGTAGATGGTTCATGTATGAGCACAAGTACAGGAGAGTTAGTGGCCGCTTACGCAGTCACAACAGATACTGAAGTCATTGAAACAAATTGCATTAATACCTTGTCAGCTCAAGCCGCAGAGCTCATCGCTCTGACACAAGCCTGTATTCAAGCCACAAATAAGAAAGTCAACATATACACTGATTCACGTTATGCATTCGGAGTTGTACATGACTTCGGCGTGCTGTGGCGAGAGAGAGGTTATTTAACGTCCCACGGTGCCCACATTCAGCACGGACCCCTCATCCATGCCTTATTAGATGCGATACATCTACCCACTGCAATATCAATTATGAAATGTAAAGCTCATACGAAAGTTACTGATATCATTTCTCAAGGCAATGATCTAGCCGACAGAACAGCTAAACAGACGGCTCAAACTCAAACATCCGACATGACAAAGACAATAGTCCCGACGCCGACACATTGTATGACGGTTAAAGATCCTACTCTTGACGTAATTGACATACAGACACATGCTACACCAGACGAAATAAAGAAATGGACTGAATTAGGAGGGATCCAAACGGACCAAGGATGGATGATGAAGGAAAAGTCTGTGTGGATCCTTCCTGATTCAATGGTCCAAGTCATTATTAACACTATACATAGTCCCGCACATCTAGGAGAAAAAGCTATGCTAGACAGCATTCAACACATTTGGTTCAATAAACATTTACGAGCAGCAGCCAAACAAAAGGTTCGTACCTGTATGATCTGTTGCCAGTTCAACCCAGGAAAAAGCGTTCCCGTAGAACAGGGTGGATTTCATCCTCCTGATCACCCTTTTGAAGTTCTCCAGATGGATTATATCCAGATGGAACGATGTCGAGGATTCAAATATGTTCTCGTAGTTGTTTGTGCTCTTTCCCGTTGGACGGAGGCATACCCGGTTTCAGATTACACTGCCCCGACTACTGCCAAACAGTTGGTTCGAGAATTCTTCCCACGATACGGTTTACCACGTGTTGTTCACTCAGATAACGGCCAGCCGTTCTCATCCGAATTAATGAAACATGTTTCACTTCTGTTAGGATATCAGTGGAAATTCCACTGTGTTCGACACCCAGAGGCAGCAGGTCTCGTAGAAAGACATAATCAGATACTGAAAATCAGATTGTCCAAAATATGCAGAGAGAAAGGTGTCGACCGGGTAGGAGCATTACCAGTTGCACTCTTTTACATGAGAATGGTAGCACACTCTCGAACAGGGCTATCCCCGTATGAAGTGATCTTCGGCAGACCACCAAATATGTGGGGGACGCCTATACCACGCAAAATAACTGATATTGACTGTAATATGCTGACAGATTACTTGGCTTCCTTGATGTCTGCACTACAATCTTGTCGTTCACAGGTAGCTGCAGCTTTTCCTGACAACACTGAGGTGAAACCCCATGACGTAGTTCCGGGAGACTTGGTCCTCGTGAGGAACTTTGACCGAAAGACTCAGCTGGAACCTAGGTGGAAGTCGCCCCAGCTGGTGTTGCTCACCACAAGGACAGCCGTGAAGATCGAGGGCAGAAAAGGATGGATTCATTCAAGTCATATCAAGAAATTTCATGGACTGCAATCAGATGTGAACACCACACCTCGTGTGACTTCACCCATTGACTCAAAACTTCCTTTTGTTGAAAAAAGTAATTCTGAACAGTATAAACTAAAGCTTAGGTCCAATCAGTCTAGCAATTTGATTGTTTAAGTCCTCTCCAAGGTGAAGCGGTTGAATTGTCTCTGACATGTATCCCTTGGACCTGAGTGGAGCAAACACCCGAAAAATGTTGAAACGACAGGCGTACTGTAAATCACTGCGTAGTCATTGCATAGTGACATTATTAATCTTGTTTTTCTTAAGTCTTTTAATGATTATTGCAAGTATATTGTTGCACATATATTATCCTATCTCTAGACATGTTTACAATGTTACTGCTGAACATTCTTTTAGTGAATTACCTCCGCTTGAGTTATCTTATAGATTTGCGCTGCGCAATAACACGTTTATTAGTATGTTACATCATTCCCATCAGGTTAGCAATGCTACAAATTGTTGGATATGTGGCCGACTCCCTCCCTATCAGAATTATAAAGGAATTCTACCTCTCTTTCCATACCCATTCACACACAACGGCTCCTGTGGAGCATGGTTTAGTTTAATTAATTCTCTAGATTCGAATTCTGCAGTTTATCAAGATAACTGGGTATGGGGAAATTTGAACTTAGTTTTGCTTAAAGTCTGCTACCCTAACAAGGAGGGACTTCCCCAGAGAACAGGAACTGATCTAGAAAACGAAGTGTATGGATTAGGTAATTTTACGCTTAATCTTATGATCCTAAATGTCGAATCCGAAGCTACTCCAATTTTGCCCGCTATATCAATATTTCCAGTAAAGGGTGAATTGTGTGTAAGAAAGAATGGTTCCATACATATGGGCCATAGTAAATGCACCACTGTAGTAGAATTTAGTGATCAAGGCAAGTCTACATTTAGAGCTTCCCGCCATTCTTATTTCATATGTGGTCAGACGGCATATGTACGTTTGCCTCTAGATTGGGATGGTACTTGCTATATTGGATTCCTTTTACCACCTGTTTTTCTAGCTCCTCCTGATTATCACAGAAATACACATCTAGTAAATAATAGAGTAAGGAGAGATCTCCCAATAATTGATTACACTGAAACAGCATGGGAAAAATACACAGATTTCAATAAAGGTCTCTTTCCCTATATAGGTACCGTTACTAATAGTAAGCTGATACGTAGATTAACTAGAACCCTTGAAGCAGTAGTGAACGAAACTATTTCCGCCTTAGGCAATTTAACAGAAGAGCAGTCTGCTATGCGGATTGTTGTGCTTCAAAATCGTCTTGTCCTTGACGTCATCCTGGCCGATAGGGGCGGAGCTTGTAGGGTCATCGGATCAAGCTGTTGCATTTTCATACCAGAAAATTCGCCATCTGTATATAAAGCCATAACTCGCCTTCATAAGATTGTCAGCCAGATACACCAGAACCCAGGCACCTGGACTTGGTCCGGTTGGTTTTGGAGTGTATTGTCTATCTTTGGATGGAAGGTCCTATCTTTCCTAGGTATTGGCCTTCTCATACTATTGAGTTGCTGTCTATGTCTACAATGTGGACCAGCGATCTGTGGTCTGTGTGCCACATTGTGTATTCCACCACCAAGACTTCATTCGTCACGGAAGAAGAAAGAAGAACAAATGATGTTATATGAACAAATCAATGAATTGATGAAGATTGATATCTCTTAACGGGCAAGTAGGGGACAAGGAGGGAATGTGGAAATATGGATTTTTCTGATCAGTTATGTCCCCTATCTTGGACCCCTACGGTTTCATGTATGAATCACAAATACATGTATGTTCCCTCCAGTTCCAGTTATGAAGACGCAAACACATGTGCGTCCACCGTCAACATGTCCTCTGTCAGATCCGCCATGAAGAGGCCGGATATTCCATTCCTAAGTATGAAAGGCCACCGGCTTTATATGGTTCACTTATGCCATTTTATTGTCCAGGCAAGTAGGCCCTGATTCTGTCATCGAACTCTTCTTGCCTTCTGCCTCTGAAAGCTCCAGTCTGAGCCTGCATCTGTAACCATGAACTTTGTCTCATTTCTCTGCGCGGCTCACGAAGCCTGACATCAGCCCGCTGCCTGCCAAAAACTGTATTTCACCTTCGAAATTATCTGCTCCGTTCCCTGCCCGATGCATTCCTGTCTAGCAGTTTAAGTAAACATTCTTCCAGCTACCGAGCAAAGGCTCGACTTCTCTGTCCTTATGAAAGTAATTCATAGTCCTATTGCTATGGAAGATTTCCGCCCTCGCATCTAGTGTAGACACTTAGACGCTTGTACACGCACTAATGGTCAGTATAGTCAGTATAGAATAAAGATTCTACTCGAAGAGACCTCTCTTTTGGATAACTTAGTTCTTTAAACATAGGATGGTAGATATGATTTGGGATTAGGTTGACTTGACCCTCCAGACTTTTGTCGCCACATGTAGAGCTAAATGTCAAGTCCCCTTCACCCCCTAGTTGCACGTCAATTACACGTCATGCTGCTGCGCGCGCATTTCTGCCAAGTATTTCTGCTGACATTGCGAAATTCTTTCATAGAACCACCCTCTTATGACATCACATCTGATGACGTTCTTTAAATCACTCCCAGTTACGCCTATTTTTGCTACGCACGAACATATTATCACCACTATCAATTGTTACGCCTCTTGTATTTGCTCCACTGTAATGCCTATTGTATAAAAGTAATTGATTGTCAATAATGTATGTACTTCACTTCCTGAACCTTCGTGGTGATGGAACTTGGAGCAACCGATTATAATCGACCATTGGAATAAAGCCCATTCCGAACCTCTAATACCACGGATTCTGCCTCTTATTTTACTGAGCTATTTTATTATGTTTCTGTATCAAATTAAGTCCCGGTAATTAAATTATTTACCACACATAGAAAAGGGAAGGCCTCATCACCAAAGATGAATTCAATTTTCTGCATAATGAATTTCCGACTCTGCCCACATTCTATTTAATTCCCAAAGTTCATAAACAAATGGATCCGGTGCCAGGATGACCCATCATCTCGGCTAAGGACAGCATCTTTGAAAGTCCCTCAAGTTAAGTAGACCATTACCTACAAGAACATGTACTTAATTTACCTACATACCTAAGAGATAATAATGATTTTCTAGTCAAATTAAATGCATTGCAATGGTCTAATGAATTTTTGCTCTGACTCTTGATATCACCTCCCTGTACATGAGCATAAGACACAGTGATGGTTTAAATACAGTTAACCACTATTTAAAACAAAGTTGTATTTCTATGTACAAGCACAACATCATGCTGTTGAGAATGATACAATTTTGTCTGAACAACAATATGTTCATGTTCGATGGTAAGATATTTAGGCAAAAACAGGGCGTGGCCATGGGGGCATGCTTCTCCCCCAGCTATGTGTGCTTGCACGTAGGCTGGTGGGAGGAGCATGTCCTCCAGGTCGAGCATAGAGTTATTTCTGAAGAACATGTAGTGAAAATGTGGAGGTACATTGATGATATTTTTATCATATGGAAGGGAACATATGCGCAGGCCAAAAATGTCATTGATGCAATCAATCTTAATAACCTTAATTTGCATTTCACGGCACACATTGACCCTTCAACCATCAATTTCCTTGACATCACAGTTTACATAGAAAAGGGAGCATCCAAACATGCCTCTACAGGAAACCTACAGCAAGCAATACATTATTACATGCTACCAGTTTTCAACCCCATCACACTATCTCTAGCCTTCCTTATGGCGAGTTCTTACGTATTCATAGAGCATGCAGCACCAGTGAGGCACTGGTATCAGCACAAAAGGCAGCGAGAGAAAAGTACCTAGAGAGAGGGTATAAGGCCAAAAAACTGGATGAAGCTATGAAAAAGGCCAACAACAGGGACAGACTGACATTATTGGAACCCAATGTTGGACCGTCGATTAGCATCACCCCCCTACAGGAAAGCACAGGAGATAGGGTGTGCCATGACAACAGAGGATATGTCCCTGTAGGTTTATATCCACCTACAGTGGCAGGCCAATGCTATTAAAAACATAATTAACACCCAGTGGCCTATAGTCCTCACTGATTCTACGCTCCAGCAGAGACATATTGAATTGGAACATAACAACAATCTAAACGTTCTCCAATATTATGTCATAGACAGTGTACCCAGCAACAAAAGAGGGGGCAACAGAGAAAAAAAGCTGAGGCAGTTGGACACACAATACATTGTTGAACTCGACACGAAAACCCCTCGGGGATTGATTATCTGTGAGGATTTACATCACTTTCTATAGCTGTACAATAGTTTTTTAACTCAAAACCTATAAGTGTTTTCCTTTACAATAAATGCAACATGAAGCAAAGGTTTTAGTTATTTATTACAATACGCAAACTGGCATAGTCAAGTCAGGATTGTATATAACTATTGTTTTTGTAAGACCAGCGTAGAATCCTGCTAATGAGTACAGAAGCTAGTGGCCCCACTGGATCAATAGCTCCATCCGTAATTTACTATTGCAGTTTTTTTAAATGATAATTTTTATAATTCACATGCAGCCTTCTTTCACAGTTTTTAGCTTCACGTATTGCACGTTTTGTACTTTAAGCTTTTTTGCACGTGTACAGTTCATTGAGGTCTGCACGCAGCACTTTATAGGGGATTCTATACAGTCAACATGCACTCTAGATGAATTTGGGGATGTATATCAGATTCCGCATTTCAAGTTACAGTATTTGTACTGTTATCAATTTTCACTCACGTTTTAATTGAATGTTTTTTTAGGAAATTTTAGGAAATTATAAAACATCATGAGTTTCGAGTTTCCATTTGTTCATGATCATTTTTTCAAAACGAGACATATAGTATATTTGCATTTGAGCATTTTAATTTATCATGTTTCAGTGGCAGGTATATCGGTAATGTAAATTGCAAATATTTAATAATTAATGAATTGATGGCACGTCACATTATTTCCCTTTAAATGTCTGCATTCAGTTTTTACTAGTGAGCTTTTGTCCATTTTTAATATCCAGTGCGTGTGTTGGTTAAGATTTTAATTTGGTATAGTATTTCCTCTATGTCTATGCTGGCGGTAGATGCAATGTCACATGGTATAAGGGTTTCTAATTTAAACGTCACTAACTTGCTACGCGCTCATGTGATCAAGGCCACCGCGTATCCCGAAACACGTTATGTCCGAGCTGCACTTTGAAATGAAATAATAAAAAATGCCATCACGGCCAGCAGAATCAGCATATTCAAGTTGTCCGTCTCTCTGTTCAGTGCCTGGATTCACCTTCGAATGGTAACTGGATATATATATATATTATCTACTGGCGGTCGCCAGTAGATAGTTATAGTTAGGACCGAGTTCCCATAGGAAATCTGAAAATTCTATGTTGAATAACTTTGGCGCCGGTTGACTTATCTTCATGAAATTTTCAAAACGAATGGGGCGCTCCGCTCAGCTCCTACCCTGAAAGTCTCGGGGTGATTCTTCAAGCGGGGGCTGAGAAAAAAGGGGGGTCCCAAAACACGTTTTCCCCATGCATTTTCCCATAGGACCTTTAGTCGAAGGTACAGCCCGAACGGCTGAACAGAATTTGACAAAGAGGTAGTCCTCAGGTCAGGCATGTGCCTTTTGCTTAAATGGTGTAAATCCGTTCAGTAGTTCCTAAGAAAATCAAAAGTAAAATCACATATATATATCTGGGCAGGGCCTAACCACACATCTCATCGTGAGATCTGATTGGCTGTCAGCACTTCATCCAAGAAGTGTTGGCAGCCATCTTGGGACCAATATACATGATAGCACCTCATTAAAAAGCAGTTAATAGAAGGTTTTAAGACTTTAGTTACATTATAAATCATTTCTTGATGGTACCATACTAATTTTAGGAATTGTGGTGTGTTCTAAGGTGACTTTACCATGTGAAAAAGCCTTCTGCTGTGATATCATGAATCATGTTTGAGAGAAAACTATTTTCTCATGCTTTTCCCACAGAGGTTTGGAAGGTGATCTATAAGCTAACTGAGAGCATATTTTCTGTAAAATCACATTATCTTTCTCAGTCATGTGAGAATGAAGTCTGACATTCTCAGTAAAACATGTACATCCAACAAGGGCAGAGATTGTCAGTTGATTCCTTTGTGTTCTACTGCAGCTTCCCAGAGTGTTCTAAAGAACAACTAGAGCGCTAACAGTGCTACTTATGACAAACGTATGGCACACCTGAAGCCATCTTGGTTGGAATAAAGTGGTAATTCTTAAAACATTTAATTTAAAAAGGAACAAAATGAGGGGGTTCATTTTGCCATAGAAAGTATGATTAGTGCTGCAGAAAGAAAAATTAGGGCACATTTTGACTTCTCAAATCCTCGTCTATGTCATAAAAAAATTCTGACATGCAGACTGAAACATGCACTTTGAATACCAGCAGCAGACTTCCCTGGTGAGCAGTAGCTTTACTACAGTGGTCTAATGAGCAACTGGAGTGCTAACATTCAGAATTTATGGCAAATGTGTGACACATCTGAATGCCTTCTTGATGGAACCAAGTAAAAAACTGAAAGTATTTCCTACTGAGGAGACTGCAGTAAATGAGGAAATTAGGAAACTTCATAACAAATAAATCTCCCAAGATGGCCACCAGAGACAAAAGAGCCCAAATGTAACCCAAATATCACCCAGATGTAGTCCAAGTATAGCCCAATGACAGAATGTTCAAGAGTGTTCTAACGAACAACTAGAGCGCTAACAGTCTTACTTATGACAAAAGTATGGCACACCTGAAGCCATCTTGATTGGAATAAAGTGGTAACACTTAAAACATTTAATTTACAAAGGATCAAAATGAGAGGGTTCATTTTGCCATAGAAATTATGATTAGTTCTGCAGAAAGAAAAATTAGGGCACATTTTGACTTCTCAAATCCTCTTCTATTTCATAAACAAATTCTGACATGCAGACTGAAACATGCACTTTGAATACCAGCAGCAGACTTCCCTGGTGAGCAGTAGTTTTACTACAGTGATCTAATGAGCAACTAGAGTGCTAACATTCAGAATTTATGGCAAATGTGTGACACATCTGAATGCCTTCTTGATGGAACCCAAATAAAAAACTGAAAGTATTCCCACGGAGGAGACTGCAGTAAATGAGGAAATTAGGAAACTTCATAACAAATAAATCTCCCAAGATGGCCACCAGAGACAAAAGAGCCCAAATGTAGCCCAAATATCACCCAGATGTAGCCCAAGTATAGCCTAATGACAGAATGTCCCAGAGTGTTCTTAAGAACAACTAGAGCGCTTACTGTCTTACTTATGACAAAAGTATGGCACACCTGAAGCCATCTTGATTGGAATAAACTGGTAACACTTAAAACATTTAATTTAAAAAGGAACACAATGAGGGGGTTCATTTTGCCATAGAAATTATGATTAGTGCTGAAGAAAGAAAAATGAGGGCACCTTTAGAGTGACTTCTCAAATCTTCTTCTATTTCATTAAAAAATTCTGACATGCAGACTGAAACATGCACTTTTAATACCAGCAGCAGACTTCCGTGGTGAGCAGTAGCTTTACTACAGTGATCTAATGAGCAACTAGAGTGCTAACATTCAGAATTTTTGGCAAATGTGTGACATATCTGAATGCCTTCTTGATGGAATCAAAGTAAAAAACTGAAAGCATTTCCTACTGAGGAGACTGAAGTAAATGAGGAAATTAGGAAACTTCATAACAAATAAATCTTCCAAGATGGCCACCAGACACAAAAGAGCCTAAATGCAGCACAAATATCACCCAGATGTAGCCCACATGTAGCCCAATGACAGAAGTGCGCAAAACACTTATTTTTTGTGTATTTGCAGTTTTATATAGTGCAGACTTGTCAGGTATTGGAATGCTTTACATGAGCATTGGTTACATCACACAAGATCAAATTCATTTTGGTTGTAGACATGGGGAGATTAAGTTATTTGACCACAATCACAGAATGTTGAGCTGAAGCAGAAACTCCAACCTGGTTCCCCAGTTGCAAAGTCTGCAGCTCTGGAAGTAACACCACATCCTCTCGCCAAGGTGCAACATTTAATCAAGTGGTCAACTGGATAAAAAAACATAAAGATTACAAATAATTTAAAAGTTCTTTGTCGCTATTTGAAAACTCAGAAAATATGTCCTCATTTTAGTTTTTTAGAGCACTAACCATAATTTTGATGCAAATAAGACCCTCTCATATATGTAATTTCTAAAGGAAATACTCTAGGTATTACAGTTTTGATTACATCAAGATGACGACAGGCGTTCCCCACTTTTGTAATAAACATAGAATGTTAGCAATCTAGTTGTTCATTGGGATACTGTTGAGAGGCAGAGGCCAGGGGCACGGACTCTGAAAATTGAAGGCAGGTAGGAGAGTACAGATGCAACAATTTGACCACACTGGGCAGGTAGGAAGGGCAGTGGCAGCACAACAGACTATGGAGGGCAGTGGAAATGGGGGCAGGAGCAACAAACCAACAATACAGGACTGGCAAGAGAGGCTGTGGCAATATAATAGTCCATTGTGGGCAGAAGGAAGAGGCAGTGGTAGTACAACCATACATGCCAACAGACCCGTTTCAGCCAGGAAACGTCCAATGTTTTTAAGCTCAAATGGGGTTTATTTGATCTGTCTCCTGTCTACAATCTCCTCTTTTTCAATGTAACTCAAAGGGGAAAATCAATACCCCAGTTTTTTTCCAAAATCTCCTTCTTACCAAGTTCAAAATGTTCGCAAGTATGGTACATTGGATCATGCTAGGCCTTTGTGTTTCCTTGTTGTTTCCTCTTTCTAAGTGTGCTGTATTCGGCAGCACGCTTAAAGAGCGGACAACGTCTCAGAGGAATGTTTTTGTGCAGGAAGGTATGCAAGAAATAATCTCAAAACTCCCAGCATATAAAAAGAGATAGCACCAAGAAATTGAGCAAGCACATAGTGAGTAGACATGTGTCTCATTCTATTTAAAGATCTTAAAAGCTAATAGGTAATTCATCCATGACATTTATGTATATGCCCCATTGCCAAAATATTGAAAGAAAGCATTGAGGAGAAAAGCGCATAATTTGAAAAACAAGTGTGCACACTCCCCAGAACACATTGTCATTGTAAGGCAGCAGTCTGTTTTATGCCCAAGCATAGAACGACCCAGGGGCAAAGGTTCCTTACATTCTATAGTGTTGTATTCAATTACGCTGACAACCTCATGGCCAGTCTCTTCCGACTGCATCTGCAAAGCAATGCCTCCGAACAGAATCCATTTTAGAAGTGCTTAAAAATAATGAGGGAATACTCAATTGAGTAGTCAGTGAGGAGTCATGTAAATGAGTAGGTGCAAGATATCTGCTTTGTGATCAACTGAGATTACACCAATTCCAGAAAACAGATAATTTGGCTAAGTATGACAAGTAAAAAAGAAAGTGTGGAAACAGAGATTCTTTCAACAAAGAGTAATACAGTGCCAGAAACAGATTAGTTGAAAACATAAAGCAATGCCATTGGCCTTTTTATGGTAGTGTTATGTTTTGTGACTTGTGTTTACAATTCACACATAACGCCCTAGGGGTATCCCTGGCATGCATGGAGCAAGGCTGGCCAAGGGTTCTACTTGCAAGGAGTGTAAGATTAGAATATTCAAGCTTGTAGCGTTCTTCTAAATTCCTTCAAGGAGTAGGAAGAGCAGATGGTTAGAGCAAGCTTGTTCCATGCAGTATGGATAAGATAGGAAAAGGAGAGACCCCCAGATCTGGAACGGTAGATACGTGGGGTATGGGCTCACAAGAGAGAGGCAGAGGAAAGACAAACAGAGTGTGAAACTTTATTTTCTAGCTTAGGTACGGGGGAGTCTAGGTTGGTTGTGAAGAGCTCTGTAAGTGTGGCAGAGAAGGTTAAAGGTCACAAGCTGATGAAGGATTCACAGGTAGTTGGAGACGGAAGCACTTGAGGACAGGGCCAGACTTACATCAGTAACCAGCCCTGGCAAATTGCAGCTCGACTGGCCCTGGGAGCGGGAGTGGTGGTGGGGTGTTAGTAAGAAACACTGCTCCCGCTTTTGTTACAGGGGGCGGATATTGCAGCACAGATGCAAAACCATTCCTCATGGCCACAAAACCGTTGCCCACCCCTCCAGCCTACCAGGGGAATGCCCGGTATCCAATGCACACTACGGCTAGTCTGGCCCTGCTTGAGGAAGATTCAACACTGGCAGCTGTGGTCTGGATTACTTAAGGAAATGTGGTGGTATGCTTAAGTATAGGGCGTTTCCATAGTCTAGCCCAATGGTTCTTCCCCTTCTGACTTTTCTGGACCCCTGGTTAATCATTACTGGAACCCAGGGGCCCCCACTGAAACATTAATGGAATCTGGGGCCCGTACTGTGTCATTACTGGAAGCCAAGGATCACGTCCAGAACATTTGTGATGATTTCAAACACAAAATAATACAAAAAAATACAGAAACAAGCATTCTTCAAATAAATACACACATTATGAAATTCACATACAAACATGGAAGAAAAAAGCAAAAATGGGATCTCAATGGAAACTTTGAGCTTTTCTAAATCCAATTGAAGCCACCTATTGTACATACTATAGTCTGTTTAATACACTTGTACTGCTCTCACAAATCAATCTGAGGACACTAACTCAAATTATTTGCCTCCCATTTCAAATTCCTTCACATTTACAAAATATTTAAAAATGTTAAATTCAAACATTTTCATTTTCTATTTCAGGTGTATTAATCTGTTAGTAATATTTAATTTTTTAAGCAGTAAAATACCTCCTCAATAGGCTTCACAGACCCCCTGGAGGCCCTGAACGCCAGGTCAAGAACCACAGGTCTAGTCTGCTAGTGATAATTGCTTAGGTGCCAGTTTTTCTAGAATCTAGGAGAAGTCACTTGAATATTTTTCTGAGCATCTTCAGGATGACAAAGCAGCAAGGTGACAATGCTGTCACCTGGTCAGTCATTGGGAGCTGTCTGTCAAAAATGATGCCTAAAGTCTTGGTGGATTGAGTTGACTAAGACGGAGCCCTAGATCTGTGGGCCACCAGGTACTGGGGCAAAGGGATGGGTCCTTGCTGTATTAAATAGTTCTGTTTTATTACTGTGGAGTCTGAGGCAATTGTTGCTTATCCACTTGGCTACCATTGACATGCAATGGTAAAATTGGCCTGGATACTTGTAGTGTCCTCTAAAAGGGAGAGTATTAGCTGTGTGCCATCCACATATGACATTATGATAAATCTGAAGGATCTGATTACAGCTGCAAAAGATTCCATGTAAACACAGAATACATTGGGGCTGAGGGAAGAACCAGTCCCACACAGGATGTTGATCAGATCTGAAAGAAATGGAGGGGAGAATGACCGAGTGTAGTGGGAAAGGAAACACTGGTACCAGTAGAGAGTCAAGAGGCAGATGCCCACACCACAGAGGTGTTTGAGGAGACTGGCATGAGATACCATGATGGAATCCTCCAATAAGTCCAGGAGGATCAGAGCAGCAGTGACTCTCATACTAGTGATAAGATGGATGTCATCTGTGGCTGCGATCAGGGCTATTTCAGTGCTATGATAGGCTCTAATGCATGATTCAGAGGTATCTGGAAGGTTGTGGGCCTAAAGGTAGCGGCTGACTTGCTGATCAATCAGTTTTTAACATACTTTGGTTAGATACAGGAGGAGAGAGATCGGTCTGAAGTTGGCCAAGCTTTGGAGTCAAGTGAGGGTTTCTTGACTAGGGGCTCGACCATGGCATGTTTCCATTCCTTGTGGTAGGAAATCGAGGAGAGAGACAAATTAAAGAGGATAGAGAAGCCTTCTCTTAGGAATTTGTATCCTAGAGAACAAAATATGGTGAGGACAGGCGTTGTTAGACAAGACTGCCTTAATTGTCAACATGGTCCGGAAAACATGCTCAACCTAAAGTGGTGATAGGGTAGACAAGAAAGCCCTGGTAGGGCTAGTGGAGGCCAGGATGATGAAGTTATGGGAGTCCAGAGAGGGCTAAAGTTTGAAGTTATCATAGATAAGTTTAATCTTGTCTTGAAAGTGATTGAACAGGTCAGAGCAGAGATCAAGGGTGAGAGTTAAGAGTTGTGAGGAGGCAAGAGGTTGCGTGAATTCTTTCACAATGGTGAAGATTCTTTTATGAGGCTAAGACACCAAGCATGGCGAACGTGTGAGCGCAGAGCTCTGTCCCAGCCAACAAGGTATCCTGCTATTATTGAGGCCTCCGCCACCTGCGAGAGGCTGGACGGACCTCCCCATGGTACCTAATAGTGGGGAGGCCAAAGCTGGCTCATATACGTCGCCGGCACCACAGTTTACTGAGAAGCGGCTGGCGAAGGAGATGCACTCCCGGTCACCATAGCGGGGGAGGAGCGTCCATACTGCCCGGGCCGCCCACGACCTTTGCACGAAGGGCCCCGGTTGGACTGTGGCCGTGTAGACGGCGGAATCCTGGTGCGAGCACTAGCAGACAGAACACTTCATCGGCCAATTGAGGCACGGCCGGGAGGTTGCCGACGTCATACAGTGCCAGGGCAGAGGTGATTTGGCCAATGAGGCCTGGCGGGACCATGAGTTGTGGCGCTGTTGTATCAAGCCAGTCTCTGAGGCAGCGGAGACCTGGGAGGGCCATGTAGAAACCCCTGGTAGAGGAATCCTCACGGAACACCTGACAACATCGCAGGCAAACGTACCGGAGAGTCCGTCAGAGTGACTGCAGGGAGGAGATTAGCCAGGAAAAGGCCGGCGGAGGTGTTGGGAGCTGCGCTGCAAAGTACCGGTGATCCACTGAAAGGGAATGGGCCGTGGAGCTTGTTGCGGCACCCTGGGACTGACGTGGGCTTTGCCAAATCTGGGACTGGAGTGCTGCAGGTGAGGCCTAGCGGTGGTTCACCATCCACAGGGGGTGAATAATGCAGGCGTGATAGGCCTCAGGCCTAGAAACAAGAGGAGGAGACCCGGGGCTGCTGAAGACAGGTGTGGGAGAGGAGAGGCCTAGCGGCTCAAAGCAGCAGAACAGACCAGGGGCCCCCTTCTTCCCCCTCTTATCTGCATCAGAAGTGGGGGTTTGAAAAAGCTGATCCTGACAGAAAGGAGGGGCCCTGAGAACTCATTGCCAAACCGGGAAGACCCCTAGAGGCCCTGTCCTAGCCCTTGATAACCCTACAGGTCCCGGGAGGATGCACTTAAACTGCCCCACTGGGGAAGATGGCACACAAGAAGCCTACCCAACCAAGCATAATGAACAGGTACTGTGACCCGGTGCTTGAAGCTTCCCAGGGAAAGACATTAATGACCTGCATTTCGCCGACTGCAAGCGCTTGAAGGTGAATCTCCAAAGCAAGAGACTCACTCTTCTCCGGCTGTACTATCTACGTAGCGCTGCTTACAGATCCTGCTCGGACATGAGATGCCAAAACAGAAACAGAAAACTGGTGGCACCCAGCCTGCCACCAGGGGACCCTCACCCGCACCACACGAGGGGGGGTGGTGAGACCCCCGGAGAAGGTGGCTACCTGCATTCACACCTGGATAGGGTGTTGGCTGCTATCGCCGACACCAAAACCGCTCTGTAGCAGGACATTGGGGTGGTGTCAGTAGGCCTGAACCTGCTACAGGCAGAACACCGTAAACTTGCCAACAGGGTCCGGGAGGTGGAATCCGCGGTAACTAAGTTACAACCAGAGTAGAAATCGCACGCCTCCAGACTGTGCGAGCTCGTTACAAGAGTGGCAGTAGTTGAGCGCAGGGCGGAGGACACAGAAGGCTCAATCTCAAAAATAACATCATATTTATTGGAATTCCTGGGAAAGTAGAAGGGTCCAACATGGTTGAATTCCTGGAATCATAGCTGCGTTCCAGTAAAACACCAGAGCTTATATCTCAATTTTTTTGTGCTGGAAAGAGCATACAGAGTACCAGCCCACCTGCCGGCCCCAGAACAGCCTCCTCCACCTGTGATAGCGAAGCTTCTCCAATATAGAGACCAGGACACAATACTGCAACATACCCGAACACATGGACCGTATCCAGTTGACAGTAGCAAGGTATCAATTTTTCCAGATTTCACTGCCAAGGTACAAACCCAACGAGTATCCTTTCCTGAAGCTAAAAAGGCTCTCTGAGATGCAGGAATACAATACTCCCTTGATATTCCCTGCTCGGCAGAAATCATGCTAGACGGGCCTCCCAATTGTGTGACTCCCCAAAGGAGGCTTGGTCTTGGTTGGGGGCATACAAGTCGGGCACGCCATTGCCCTTGACAACTCAAAGAACGGAGATAGCACAGTATCCATCTCTGAAATGACCGAAGCAAACCTGGACAAAATCATGTGTGCTAAAAACCACATCATCGCAAATTCAACAGGACAGATAAGCCGCATTGCAAGCAGTAGCACAAATTAGTTCAACCCAAATCCAAGATCTAGCCTCAGATGCTTCGGCCAGATCTTTTGATGCATCATCTGAATCCGGCGACTCCTTTGAAGCGGACCGCCCTTTGCCGAAGATCCATCCAAGATAAGTAGATAACATCATTTAGCTAGGGCAGATCTCCTCAACATCACCTGAGCCGGCACATACACCACGGCCCTTCGGGAACTTTTCTAAAAAGGAGAGGAAGTTATAGATCGATAGGGACTCTGGGACTACACGGTCCGTGAACATGAAGCCCTGGCCAAGAACTGCCGCTTTGAGGAAAAGTATAAGTTGGGCCCAGGAAGAGGTCCACCAGCGCCTTTGATGCACTGAAAATACCCCCAACTAGAATGCTCAGCCTGATGACCCAGAGGCAGCATTCTAACTTTATATACTGATTTGTTTGCAGGTTTGGGCGATTAGCGGTTGCACTCTTGCTCTTGGGTTGGGGAGTTGGGGTTACAAATTTTCAAATGCGCATCCGGGGGCCCAGACATAGTCGCATCCGGATAAGGCAGGTAGGTCAAGACACTACACACACATGGCAGCTACAAACATGAGCCATAGAGGGATAAAAATCATTTCTTGGAATGTTGGAGGCATGGGTTCTCCTGTGAAACGTCATAACATACTTAGCTATAGTAGGCGTAGGGGTGCATAAATAGGTATGCTTAAGGAAACCCACCTGATCCTGGAAGAGGGACAGCGTCTCCATAGATGGGGGAGAAGCCACTTGTTCCCCAAAAAATATTCCGCTTTTTCCCAGAGGGGCGTAGGTTTGGATACGTCCTGGGACCCCTTTCAATGCGATACAAACCCTGGTTGACCCTGGTTGACCCGAAAGGGTCATTATGTACTGGTCAAGGGGAGGCTACTAGGCAGGGAGATAACAATAGGTAGCATCTACGCCCCTAATCAGGACCAGTCACAGTTCATGCGTAGGCACTCCAGTCCGCTTGCAGGAGTGGCTTCTCAAGACATAAAACTAGGGGAAGTCAATATGGATAGATCCACCCCACTACTTCATGGCACAATTGCCAGTTCCAACGTGAAAGCTCTCCGAGATTGGATGGAACACTAGTAATAAGTTGATGTATGGTGACTGCACCACGGCCATGTTAAAGATTATCCATTTTACTCTCCTCTGTATCATCTACATACTAGATTAGACATGTTCCTTTGTTCATCACATATTAAGCCGCAAATAGTTGACTCTGAATATCAGGGACGCACCCTGTCAGATCATAGCCCATTACTCCTTGCTTATTCTACTGCATCCGAAACAACAGCTATTCCAACTTGGCATCTGAATGCAGCCATGTTGGGGCATACGTGTTTCTGGCAATCATTACATACCTCCATCACTGATTATTTACTATGGGACCAAGGTTCTTCAAGCTCCCCCCTAGTTGAGTGGGACACTTTTAAGACGGTCATTAGGGGTCACAGGAGGGAAATAGAGTGCGAACTACGGAAAATGAAAAGGATGAAAAGGATGTTAAATTAAAATTAAAATAAGCAAAATTTGGCTTTTGGTGTTACAGAATTTGTTTCTATGCACAAGGGAAGGAATGTTTGATATATCATCAGTTTTGGCAATTTTGTTGTTTGATATTTTAGGCTCAGCCTTACTGATTGGTGCCAAGACCCTGTACTTGTTCTTTACTTATCCAAAATGGTCATGTTTCCTCGACTAACTGTATATATTACTGAGGTACTCGATTTGGGATAGGAGCTGAAACCAAGTGTCGTTGTCTACTGCTCAGAGGTCACCTGGGGGGATGGACGGACTGGGACCGCTGGATTTTGAATCTTACTATCTGGCTGCTCAATTGCAGTGGTTCGTCCAGTGGCTGGCAGGAATAGGATTGGAGACACTAGATATATCGCCTTAAACTGACCTGAAAGGGAAACTGCTAGCTAGGCTGTTGCTTCCCAGAAATCAAGACCATCCCCAGAGTATTTTGTTTAACGTGATCTTGAGATGCTGGTGTAGAAGCGTTATGCGTGTGCCTAGAACCCCATTATATTCAGCGGACCTTCCCTTGGTAGGTTTACCATGAGGTAGCTCCTCTTCATTATTCACCAAGAACCAATTGAGGGAATGTGGCTATGTAGGTTTACAGAGGGCAGGAGACTGTTATCTTGATGGTTTAATGATTCTATTGGGCGACTTAAGTTCTCAATAGGACTTGCCTTCAGGGCAATTTCTGAATTATCATGGGTTGCAGAAATCCTTTCAGTCTTTGTGGGGGAGAGGAACTCTGGAACCTGATACGCATGCTCTTTTGCAGGCCATGATCACTCTGGGTTCAGCAAGGCATCGCATTTAAATGTCTATATCCAGCCTTGAGAGAGATTGTGAAGGGCCCACTATCCACACTACAACAAAAATGGAAAGCACTTCTTGACCACAACATAGCTGAGATAGAATTGAAAAAGGCACTTAGTTCCCCCAAGACTATTTCTAGAAATGCCAGTTTCAAATATACCCAATTCAACATCCTTCACATGACTTACCTCACTCCTCATAGGCTCAACATAATGCTAGATATCAGTGATAATCAATGCCCGCACTGTGCACAACCAGACGAGGACTTTAAACACATGATGTGGGACTGCCCAACCCTGCATATGTTTTGGCATTGCGTGCTTGAATTATTACATAAGGTCCTTGCACGCACCATCCCCTACACGATTGAAGCATGCTTGTTGGGCTTGTTCCCGAGGCCTAAAGCCAAAAAAGTAGGAAGCTGGTTTATAGAACTAGCATTAACGCTGGCAAAAAGAAGAATTGCATTAAGATGGAAATACCCATGGGTCCTAATATTTCAAACTGGGAAAACGATATCACAGGCTGGGCACCGGCAGAGGAGAAAGCACTAATAGAAGAAGATAATTGAGGCGTGAGTTGCCGTTTCATAGCAGACCTCTGGTCGGAAGTTACGAGAATAGGAATCAAGGGACTTAGGCGAAAGGATTAGCTCTACCAAAATCATAGTCCCCAGCACATCACCATGAATACAAATCCCTCTCATCAGGGCTCCAGCTGGTATTGAGGAACCATGCCCCTCTCCCTCATGACTCCTAGGCTGCCCCTCCAATAACATCAGGATATACTGAATGCAAGTGTAAATTGCCTGTCAGTAAGGAAAACTGGAATGATACCTGCATAGCCCGTCTGGATTTCTTTGGTGCCTTTCGTTGTTCATACGTTTCATGGGTAGCTCTTATATACTTTTTATGATACTAGTTTTTGACACAGTAATTTAAGCATGGCGAGCTAACCTCCAACTATGACAAGATAGCTGTTGTGCCTTGAATATTAATGTTGTACCAACGTGCATGGTCAGAATGATGTATTTCACAAATGTCAATTTTTACTCTTTGCACAATTAGTACCTAGATACTATTATTGTGTAAAGGGCTAACGAACCATGTATGTTTATTTGCTGAAAAGGTAAAGAAAATTCAATAAAAAGATATCTAAAGAAAAGATAATTTTTTGAAGAGTTGCCACTCACCTAAATGCGAGAAGCTAAGGAAAGGTGATAGATTTCTCACATAAGTTAGTAGTTGTGGAGGGATGATTTGAATGTAGGTCTGTAGTGAGGAGAGTGTGTGTACCTCCGACGATGCTCTGTTTACAGTGACATTCGAGATGCTTAAGTTCGTCCATATACCGGCTGGCATGCATGTGTTTTGAGATGGGCGAGATTGCCAGAGACTGTGGTCATGTCTGTACTCAGACATGGTGGTATATTTGGAGGAGTCAGAGTTCCAGCTGTTTCGAAAACTGTGGCCTTGCGCAAAGAGAGTGGGATATAAAATGCCAATGACTGGTGGTCAAACTAAGTAATCGGGACAGGAGTTTCTGCTTTAATGTTATGTTATGCTAAAAATATTTCTAAAGCACTCGAATACCCTAGGGTGTCTTAGCACTGGCTTTTATACAGGAAAGGAGATATGTGGGAAGATCCAGGAGATTAAGTATTAAAAAGCCAGGTTTTTAGAAGCCTCCTGAAGGAGATAAGATTGGGTGCATGCTTAATGTGAAATGGTAGGGTGTTCCAAGTGGCTATTGTTCCCAGAAAAAAGCTTCTGCCTGACCAGGTGCTGCATGTGAATCTGGGAGTGAGAACTTATTCCGCCGTTCAGGAGTGAGCACAGGGTATGACTTGGGGTGTATCAGTTGAGGTTCTGTTGGAAAAAGTCAGGCCCTGACCCGTGAAGTTCCTTGTAGGCTTTGCAGAGTGCCTTAAAAGTAATGGGCTGTCTGATGGGAAGCCAAAGGAGGTTCCTAATTCCAGAAGCTACAGAGTGGTGTGTTGAATATTTAGAAGAAGTTTTGTCACTGTGTTTTGTAGAATTTGCAATCTGTTTAGGATGTATTGATGGGCAGTTAGTAATAGACCATTGCAGTAGTCCAATTTGGACATTATGAAAATGGCGATAAGAGATTTTTGAAGATGGGCTGGTGTGAATGGGAGAATCTTTTTTTATCATTTTCAAAGGTAAAAAATGTGGAAGATGATAGGGTACTAATGTGATTGGAGTAGCACAGTTTTTTTATCTATCAAAATTCCCAGGTTTCGGGTCCTGTTGACAGGAGTTGGGAGAGACCCAACTCTGCCGGCCAACATGATGGGGACCAGAAAGAAGTTTGTTCTCCAAGTAACATCACTTCTGTTTTCCTTGCATTTAGTTTGAGCAAATGTCCGCTCATCCATGCACTAACTGCCAGAATGCAGTAACATAATCTGAAAGATATTCCAGAGTCCTCTTTGCTTAGTGAGGTGACAATCTAGGTGACATCAGCATAGGAGGTCAGAGCGAAGCCAAAACATTTGATTACATTAGCTAGGGGTGTAATGTATATATTAAATGAGATTGGGCTAAGTGAGGATCCCTGAGGGACCCCGCAAGGAAAGGAAAAATAATGAGAGGTGAAATCATCCAGCCTGACTGACTGTTCTCTGTTTGGCAGGAATGATTTCAATAGGTCCCATGCAGGCCTGTGACATTAATTTCACACAGGTGTTTCAACAGCACACCTTGATCGACCATATCAAAAGCATCCAAGAGATCAAGCAGGATGAGGGCTACTCCTCTGCCTTGGTCCTGAGCCTGCCTGATCTCTTCAGTGGCCTTGATAAATTCTGTTTCTGTGCTATGTCCACTATGGAAGCCAAACTGGGTATTATCTAGGTGAGTGCTGAGTTGGATGTATTCCGTAAGTTGGTGGTTTAAGATTTTTTCTATGAATTTGAGGGTAAGGGGAGGCAAGGCATCAGGCGGTAATTGCCAGTGTCATTGAGAGCAAGCTTTGTCTTTTTTAATAAAGTCTGGAAGCTCTCTTCCAGATGAGGGAGAGGAACCAGTCAAAATCATAAGCTGGAGGATGGATGCCAATTGGGGAGAAATAATGACAGCCACCTATTTCACTACAACGGGTGGGCAGGGGTCATGGGGAGAGCCGGAGGAGGTAGAGTTCACTAAGGTGGTGACCTGATTTATAGTAGGCAGTGTGAAGTCATAGAAGTTGGGACTGTGGCCAGCCTTGATCGTGGGTTCGTAAAAAGCATCTGATTGAGAAATCTGGGAAGAGAAAATATCATACACTGCTTTTACTTTGTGGAGGAATGCGTTGATCAAGATGTTGCAAAAGGATTAGCTACTGGGACATTTCTTGGTAGAGGAATTGATGGTTAGCTTAGTCACTGTTAGGTAAAGTTCTTTTAAAGTGTTTTTGGCTTCATCTATTTTTTTTGTGAAGTAGGAGGGCTTTTCTTTGATTATGAGGGCTTTTTAGGTGGCCAAAGAGAGCTTGTGGTTGGCCTTCTCTGTTTCATTATAGTTCTGTCTCCATACTTTCTTTTGTCTGCAGCAGAGTTCTTTTTGAGATGTTAGCTCAGCTGTCAACCAGGGGGCGGACACCTAGCTCCTTTTCAATTTCCTTTGTTTAGGTGGAGCCAATAGCGGGGCCGAGTTATTAATCCAGTAGGTATAATGGGCAGCCACTTTGATTATGCTATTTGACAGAACTGGGAACGAGGCGGTAAGTGTGTCCGCTAGCCGGTCCGGCTAGATATTGTGCCAAGCACAGGATGTGAGCTGGCTGGCTCTGAAAGAAGACCTGTGAGAGGGAGGGGATTATGTGAAATGAAAGAAGATTGCGCTATGGTTGGAACACGTTGGAGGGAGAGCATTGGTGATAGTTATCGATGAGTTGTTGGTAAAAATCCAATCTAAGTTGTGACCTGCCTGGTGCATGGGGCCGTTAACTGTTTGGAAGAAGTCGAGACTGGACATAGTTTGGAGTAAAGCTGAGGACTCCGGTTCATGCAATGCTTCGAGATGAAAATTAAAATCACCTCGAACTGTGACGTCGTTGGATAGTCATTGGATAGAATATATCGTTCCAGGAGGGTGGCAGTTTCCGGAGAGAACATATGCCTGTAAAAGCAGTGATATTGGAGAGCATGATTTTAAAGGAGAGTGCTTCACAATTTAGAGATGGTGCAGGGCTGCATTTAACTTTTAATTAATTTTTTAAGACAATTGCTAGGCCGACCTCTTTTTTCTGTAGTTTATCCAGTCTAGAGATTCAGTAGCCTGGGAGGTAGGGCTTCAAGTAAATTAGAAGTACATGCCCATGTTTCTGTAATGAATGCCACTGTGGACCTGTAGGTGTCCAAGAATACGAGAAATTCCAGACTGTTTTTGATCAAAGACCTCACATTGATCAAAACACAGGGCAGGGTGAGGGGAGTGCTTCAATTAGCATAACGATTTGTGACGGGTTTGTTCACATTGAATGCTGAGTTATATATGAGAAATATCTGCCGGCAACCTATGCAGCATGCCAGGTGTTGGTTGGAACGGATAGGCGGACAAGTTTGGGGCTATTATTACAGTTACCTGTAGGGTATTCAAGCAGGTTGTCTTGTGCATATCTTCTAATCTTTGTCTCTGAGGGTGGAGAGCCAGGGGGACCGGCTGTAGGCGTGGTCCAGGGGTGGAAGGGCACAGACAGACTTGGCTGTGGTGCCCCTACGGAGCGCCAGCAGCACGGACGTGCTTTGATGTCTTTGATATAGCCCATCATGCCGAGGGGCATGGCTGGGGTGTGGCCAGTGCGCTTGAGCAGCTCTAGAGCGATCAGCAGGTAAGACTTAAAAGTGAATGGGCAAAATAAAATGGAACCGGGGTCTAGCAATCAATGAAATTAGTTGCAGGCTCCTCTGCAGCTAATTACTACTAGTAACACAAGCATAAAATAAAATAATGAAGGGGAAGTAAAAGTATAAAATTAGTAAAAATTAAAGAGAATTACCCTTCCGATTTGGCGGATCATTAGGCTGGGAGTCAGGCATCTCCCGAATACAAGGAAATGAAAAGGCCATTAGAGCACTGTCTCCTCGTGTGCTGCAAAGCTGTGCGGATGCGCTTTGATGTCATTGATATAACCTGTCATGTCGAGAGGCGTGGCAGAGGTGTGGCCAGTGTGCTCAAGGGTGTCAGGGTGGTTCTTGAGAATTGGACTCAATAGTTGACCAGCTTGTTTGGTGGTCCACTGTAGTTGTTGGGAGAGACCCGGCAATCTTAGGTAATCCTTGAGGTTTCTGGAGTTTGTGTTGGTGGTGCCATCTTAGTGAGAGTTCAGGTCTCCTAAGATGATAAAATACTGTAAGGATAGTACAAATGGGGAGATAAGCTCCATGAGGTTGGTACTGGAGATTTTCATGGAGCCAAGAAGAAAGCTGATTAGGACCCCACTGTAAGAAATTGGGTGGTTAGTTAAGAGGAGTGGAAGTTTCACTCAGGCAACAACCACAATCCTCATCAGGGTGTACCACAAAAGTCAATACATTAACCTGTGTTTAATCCTCTGGTAGCTTTACACAAAACAGTCAGGCTTAATTTAGAGGCAATGTGTTAAGTATTTATGTAGCACACAGATGGAAATAAACTGAAAATTCAACAAAGAAAAATCCAAAACCGATTTCGAAAAATAGAGTACTTTTATTAAATAAAATAGCACAAAAACCAACTGTGAGAAGTTGGCCTGGTATATGATGTCCACTAGTTAAATTTGGTACCCTGCACCAGTCCAAACAACCCATATGGTGATTTAAGAGGTCAAAGATAACGTTAGAAAACTATCCAAGTGGTAGCTGTGGAGAGCAGCCTTCAGGCTTAGTCTTGAAGGAATGTTAAGCAGCTTGTTTGACCAGAATGCAACTTATAGTACTGGTTAAATGAAAGGGGAACCACACAGTAGTTATAAAAATATGTATTTATTAATAGAACACTATCTAGAACGTCACAGTAGCAACAATACACAGTGGGCCCCAGGGGGGGACCAAACCATATACTAAATAAGTGGTATAAGAACTACGACTCGAGTCGAGATAGTGTCTGGAGGACATAGAATCGCTGGGACACCATGGAACCACCCAAGGTGAGTAAGTAGGGACCCCACGGAGGATGGGTGCAGTGTGGGAACAGAACCACGTGTTTTGTACAATTCAATGGGAAAGTCGCGGTTGAAGTTTTAGAATTTAAAGACCCTTCCCAGTGGATTCCGAAGAAACACCTTTGGATCATAGTAAGTTGGAGAGCCACCCCACCCGTGTATACTGAAGTACCAGAGTTACCTATCCCAGGGAAGCTGGGTGCATAGGGCTGAAGTGGCGTCTGAAACCGCCGTCAATCTCAATGGAGGACTTCAAAGAAATGTCACTGCTGGAAGGAAGAAAAGGGTCCGTTGGAATCCAAAGGTGGATTCTTGTTTAAAGGGACCTGAAAGCAGAGGGGACAGAGTCTGGATCACTCAGGAGTGACCAGGGTCTCGTTAGTCGAATGCTCACCGATGTCAGGTGCTTCAGGTGTGTTGATGGAGACTTTGCCTCTGCAGCTACGGGGACCAGGAGACATCGAGGATGACCAGGGGCTGGATACGAGCTGTCCCACAAAGGATGTCGCGTGCTGAGGGGTCGTGTCCGGCAGGAGCACCAACAAGTCTTGGTAGCAGCAACCCAGGAAGAAGGTCGAGGAAGGTTACGGTTTGGACCAGCAAGGTCCAGGAGACTCACCACAGCAAGGGGAAATCACCGCAGGCCTGGAGCAAACAGGGGAGTCCAAGAAAAGCAAAGTTGACTCTCAAGTGGACTCACAGGCCGGAGGCGCAGGAGTCGCGAGGGGACTTTGAGCAGTTTCACCAAATAACAGCTTGCAGAGCACTCGGTGCGAAGAGGCCAATGTTCTTGGTAGGAAATAGTACCAGAGGTGGGGAATATTCTTAGCCCAAAGCACTTGTTTAGGAAACGCCAACAAGCATATGCACTTGCAAATGGACACTGTGCACAGGGGTTCAGGTATTGTAGCCCCCACGAGGGATTCTGACCTCAGACTTGGTGAGAGCCTAGAGGGACGTAAAAACCCACCTCCTGTGTTGCCGGAGCCTTTGGAGTCCACAGGAGCTCAGGGTCAGCAGACCAGACAGATGCATTATGGTGCCTGCAAATGCAGGGGAGTGACTCCTTCACCCCAAGAGAGATATCTTTGGTTGTCCTCGATGCTCCATAGGTCCTGCATGGAGCCTGTATGGTGCACAGGCACAGACGATGCTTCAGACTGAGAGGGAGAAGAAGTCTTGCCCAAACGAAGTCCAGCAAAGTCCAGTGTGTCCAGATGGTTGAAGTTCCGTGGTTTCATGATCAGAATCTTGTCCACATCGAATCTAGGGTCTTACAGTCAGGTAAGCCCTTAAGTCCCCACGGGAGAGGGTTGGACAGATTCAGGGAACCCTCCAAGGGGAGGGTCTGGGCAATGGGGAAGATACTCCGCTGTCCTTTTCCCAGTTTTGCACCAGAGCAGGAGCCAACGGCTCCCAGGACTGGTTTGAACTGGATTATTCACAGGGACATCCACCAAATGTGCCCCTCATGCAGCCTTTCATTCACTGTTAAGCGTACCCACCCAGCCCTAATACACTAAATCCTATCTGGGAGGTGATATCAACTCCCTGTGACAGGATGCCTCTAGTTCTGCCTTCCCCTGCTCGAGCTTGGCTCAGCAGCAGGAGGGCAGAAATGTGTCTCTGGTTGGCAGCAACCATTTTGTGCTGTTGTGGTCGAGAAGGCTGGTCCGGGAAGAAAGGGACCCCATGAAGCTTTCTTCAGAAGGGTGGAATCATACCAGTTACCAGTGTGGAGGTATGATTCCAAGGTCTTTGATACCGAACACAATGGGTTTCTGTGCAGCCATTTTCAAGATCGCATTTTACGCGAGGATATAATGCACCTCTACCTATATGCATGGCTGCTTCACTGACAACCCGGGAGAATGGACTCTGCAGGCTGCAGAGGTGCCCTGCTCATGCAGGGGCACCCTCTCACTTAGAACCAAGCACCCTGCCTTCAGGATTGTGAAGACCTGCTAGAGGGGAGACTGATAGGTTTTAAAGTGCAGTGACCTATAGATATAGCAAACCTATATCTTTTGTAAGTGGTGGAAGCACCAACTTACACAGGCTGCAATGGCTGGCTTGTAGTTCCATTTTGAATGGTCTCTCAGGGGTGGCATAATCCATGCTTCAGCTCTTGGGAGACCTCTGGGGTACCTATTCCCTGGGTACCATATACTAGGGACTGACAAGGGTACCCCAGTATCCAATCTGGGGTGCACTTAAGTACATAACACAACCAATTTAGGGAGAAAGCAGAGACTGGGGTCCTGATTTGCAGGATCCCAGTCAGACTAGTCAAAAACCAGCAAAACACCAGGGAAAAAGTGGGGGTAACCATGCAGTCAGATCCTACCTTCCTACACTAACCAAACCCAATCCTAGAACCGGCAATTTCGTTTTTGAAAGATTTTAGTGAAAATTGCGCTAAGAGGCAAAAAGCACCACTCACGGTTATCTGATTGTGCTTGACCTGAGAAAAATTACAAGTTCAGGCAAAACACGATGGAATGAGGGCAGATTACAGAGACCAGAACAGTCCCACTGAAGCATAACCTTCTTAAGTTTGCTGTGAAGAGTTTCATTCTCATTGTGGGAGACTGCAGTGAGGAGACTTTCAGCCTGAGAGCAGGTTGAGCGTTGCGGATGGTCATCACCTGGATGAGGACCAACTGCTTTAAGCTCAACTTGGACAAGAGAGAGGCCATTATCTTCAGGAACAAGCCCTCCCCATGGAACGACACCTTGTGGCTCACCACATTCGACCCACACCCGCTTCCTACAACCACGCACGTAACCTCAGAATCATCCTGGACACCCATTTCAGCATGAAGCAAAAAATCAACACAGCATCCTCCGCCGGTTTCCACACACTACGTATGCTCTGCAAGATCTTCTGATGGATCCCCATCACAACTAGGAAGACAGTCACGCAAGCCCTCATCGCCAGCCCACTCAACTACGGTAACGCACTCTACGCCTGAACCACCAATGAGCTCCTGAATTGCCTCCAGACTGTCCAGAACTCTGCTGCAAGACACCCCCTTGACCTAACCAGAAGAAACAGCATCAACCCGACTTCAGAGCTCTCCACTGGCTGCCTGTCCAGGAAATATGCCTCTTCAAACTCCTCACACATGGGTACAGAGCCCTCCACAGGTCCGGTCCCACCTACATCAACAACTGCCTGACATGCCACATACTGACCAGAGTGCTCCAATCCTCCTCCCTCGCCGTGGCCCATATGCCCCGCATCTTGTCTGGAACGACTCCTCTCCCACCTGTGCACCTCCCCAACTTTGAGGGAATTCCGGAAACAGCTCAAGACCTAGCTCTTCGACAGCCACCACTCTCCAACCGTGGCTCACAGAACCACAGCACCTGGAGACCGCTAGGGGTGACACGCCACGCTCTACAAGAACCTCTGATCGATTTATTGATTGCTCACTGTAGCATGGAAATCCAGTCATATATGGTGCCTCGCATGGTGGATCGTCGCAGACGGACCCTGTTGGCATGGAGTGCAGAACTCTCATTGCCAGTTGTCGTGGACGGTCACCGTCAGCACAATGGGTAGATTTCATTGTAACGTTATGTTGATGGTCGTCGTGGTTGGAAGAGCCTTGGCGTGAAAGAACCTGTTCACAGTCACAAGGAGCTCAAACTTCTGGGTTTTCATCTTTTCTTCAGGAGGAGTTCACACTGAAGTCAACTAAGCGCCCAGGGCCTGAGGGGCACCTCTTAGACATCAGCCCTCACCCCAGTCAGAGACCAGCAGCAGGAGTCAGACAGATCCAGGCAGTTCCAGTTGCTTGCCAGTTTGGGCAGTTGCAGGTAGGCCACTGCTTGTTGTGTCCCTGTAGCTCACAGAGACGTCTAGTGAGCTAGCCTTTGAAGTCACTGTGGTGGTCTTAGGTTCAAGAAGCAGATCCAGTCTTCTTACCTCAGGAATCAATGCACCAGGCAGTTCTTCTAACAGCAGGGGAGCAGGACAGTCCTTCTTCTGAGTCTTCCATTGGTCCAGCAGTGATCTGATTTGAAGTCTGAGAGTGCCACCTTTTACTCCCAGGGCAGACTGTGGATGGGGATACCATTCCTCCTTCCTGAGCTTTGCTCCAATCTGTCTATGGTGCCAATAGCAAAGAAAGGCATGGTGTCAGGTTCCTTTACATGTGCTGGACACAAAGTCCTTCGAAGTGGAATTGTCACTGGGTACAGAAAGACACTAAGCTATCCTGTCTGGATGGCCCATCCTATCCACACCTAACCCGTATGTTCCCTGTCAGATCAGAATCAACAACCCATTATAGGAGAGACAGCCACAGATGTGGCCCTGGCTACTGGCAGAAAGTCATTGGTGACTTGGCACAAAAATGCCAACTTTCTAAGAGTGTCATTTTCAGAATTGTAACTTAACATACAACTTTATCATTAAAGAGGGTTTTAAATTACAATTCAAATAAGTCCTAGAAGTATTCCTCTACCTGCTCCTAATCTAATCTTAGCACTTAATAATTGTACTGAGGCAACCCAGTGTTAGACTATGGGAGAGATAGGCCTTACACCAGTGAAAAATGACTTAAGAAGTTTTTCACTGCCAGTACATACAAAACCTAAGCCCACAAGTTTTACGTTTTTAAATAGCATGCACCCTGTCCTAGGAGCTGTGTCAGCCCTACCATAAGGGTGACTTACAACTATTAAAAAGGAAGGCTTAGGCCTGGCAAAAGGTTTATTTGGCCAGGTCAAATTGGCAGTTTAAAACTGCACTACAGGCTGCAGTGGCAGGCCTGAGACATTTTTTAAAGCATTACGTTAGTGAGTGGCACAACGAGTGCTGCAGGCCTGCTAGTAGCATTTAATTCATGGGTCCTGCGTGCATGTAGTACCATTTACTAGGCACTTACAAGTAAATTAAATGTGCCAATTGGGTGTGCAATGTTTCAGGAAGAGAGCAAAAGCACTTTATCACTGGTTACCAGTAGAAAAGTCCTAAAGCCAGCAAAAACTAATTCAGCAAACAGGGAGGGGGGGTGAAGGGAACATTTTAGGTGGACAACCACACTAGGATGTCAAGTCTAGTACCCACCAAAGGTGGGGTGATTAGGAGGACTGAGTTTGAATATAAAGTCCAGTCATTATTGTCTGAAGAAAGGGTGGTGAAGGTGAAAGAAGAGCAAAATATTAGGCCCAGGCATAATTTTAATTATGCCAGCCTAATAAAAGTAATTTTGGTAATCCAGTTTCACTCATGACCTTGAAATTACTTATAATAATGCGATTGTGCCTGCTAACGTTATTTAGAGTAAATTGGGCGGAAAACAATGCTATGGTGAAAGCACATTTCACAACCAACAGCGCCTGCTTGCGCTTGCTATTTCTGTTCTGCTGCCTTTAGTGTTATTTCTTGAAACAAAATGCTTCCCTTTGTTCCCTTTACGGTGGGCACCTGACTCCGCTAAATATTTAACAACAAAACTACAGTGGTTCCGCAGGGTGTAAGACTGATTACTTCACACTAATATATACTATTTTAATAGTATCACTCAATTTAGATAGAAGGAACACATGCGAAAAATACTTCATATATGTCAGATTCAATCAGAATATTTATTTTAATTAAATTTCTCAGGCTGTCAAAAATAAACAGTGACATATAGTACAGTGAATTAAGTGCTCAGTGACTGTGGTGAAGTGAATGTATTATATACAAGGGCAGATAAGGTATATACAAATATTCACAATGGGTTTACAATTTAACATGAGACGGGGTCAGAACAAGTGTGATCAATGTCTCCGGTAGAGGACAAGTATGCTCATTATTTAAAACCAAGAAACTTGATATTGCTGAGCCAACGTATAACGTGAGGCATTATACGTTGGCTCTGCAATATCAAGTCTCTTGGTTTTGAATAATGAGAATTCTTACCCTCTACCGGAGACATTGATCACACTTGTTCTGACCCCTTCTCATGTTAAATTGTAAACCCATTGTGAATATTTGTCAGATTTTTAGGTTTTCAGTTCAGTTCGAGGTGTGAGGTCACAAGTTAGTTCAAGAGTCAGCTCGTTCCGGTTTATTGTGAGGTCGATTGTTCTCGGTCTTGGCTGATTTCCCACTGTGTCCTTGTTCGGGTACATGGTGAACATAGGTCATGACGAGGTTTAGGAGATTTCTTGCGCAAGCGCAGCTCACTCCGCGCCTCGTGGGACAGTGGCCACTTCGTCGTGTAGCGTCAGCGGCCATCTTTGATGTAGGCCCAAACGCCAACTTAAGCGAAACAAACACAAAAGAGTAATTAATACATAGAAATAATAAATCTAATGTTAACCCCTTACTAATCCCTCTATTTGCTTGTACTTATCTAGCGTATAGCAACATTTAAAGCAATTATATTCACCCTTTTGGTCCTCTTCTCGGGCAACATTACAAGATATTACAAAAGCAACATATATCATGCAGTATTCTAATTACTACATATACTACTTGTTAGCATGCGTACGGATTTTAGTCATAAAGGTTATTTAGCCATGCAAAATGCAAATCCCACGTGTAATTCGAATATTAATAATGTTGATCAATAAACATGCAAACTCATTTAATAATATTATAGTTAATAGATTATTTAATTAGTATTTTCATGCAGACTAGGGGAGGTATACAAAATGTACTACCCGCTCCATCACTACCAACAACTGCTCAGCACTATGACTGGTGCACTATCTGTTTTTATGCTCACCCTCCCACTACACACACACCACCTCCCACTCACCCCCTCCTTATTATATTGTATTGTCTGTTGTTTTTTTTTTCAGCAGCTCCATTATACACATAATGATTAAGGTGTCCTATTGACGAAGGCAAGTTGTAGTTAATTTTCATGAATATTAAACTTTAGTTTTGATAGCACTAAGAGTGTAACAATAGGCACATTATAGGCCTTAAGTGAAAGGACTGCAATAATTGATTAGACTACACATCTCCAACAATTAGAACTCTCCATCTTTATATTTATGAAGATGCCTACACTGCATAAATATTTCTTAATGTTGTATCCTATGATTCTCTATTGACTGAATGCTGTGCTATATGTTAGATGTTAAAAAAACAATAGAAGACAAATGCATCCCTGTGCACATTTTGGATATGAGGGTGCATTTTGCAGTAAGAAAATAGAGTTTGGTGCTGAGAGTTAGTTGAGTGGAAACTTCTTCCCAAACTGTGTGTGTCGCTATTTCATTGCACAAAATGCCTTTTCGCAATCATTTTTATGCAAGGGGGTCATTTTGCAATAACAAAATAACGCTAAATGACCGGGATAAATTGGGTGAAAATGCTACCCCAAGAGCACATTCAGCGAGTTCAAGAAGCCACTCATTACTGCTATTCGTATTCTGTTACATTTAGCAGTATTTCTTATTGCGAAATACATTTCTGTGCCCATTTTAGATGCAAGGGGGGCCTTTTTTGCATTAAGAAATAGTGCTTAATGCAGAATTACACTTCTCACATAATTATACAGAATCTCGTGGAATTTTTAGATCATTCTGCGTGATTAAACTACACTGAATTACGCAAGTTACACCCACTCGAACAATAAATGACGCCAACTCCACCACCGAGTTTATGTGTTCTGTCCTGCTTGAGAATATTGAATTCTGGCAATATCTATGTTGGGAGGATAAGCCAAGTCTCTGTCAGAAAGAACATGTCAGTGGCCTGAGTATCGATGAGAGCCTATATTCCTATATTTTTATAGCAGCGCCGACTAACACTGTGTAGCTACCCCCCAAGAGGGCCGAGGAGGAAATCGATGAGCTGCCTTACTGCACCGGTGATGCTGCGTGGGACCGTGCACCAGCGCAGCACAGAGATCGGCTATTACAGACCCAAAGAGGCCTGCGTCTAAATTAGCAGCAACCTGTAACCGATAAGTGGCAGACACGACGGAGCTCAGGGTACAGCAAGGTATAAACTCGCCCCGCATGAGGAAATAGTCCACAATGCCCCAGCTACCTTGTGATGGCAGCAGTAGGGGAGGGGGATCATGGATCGGGCTCCAGCCATCTTCACCCGGGAGCATCACCTCCCCTGCTGCAAAATACACGGAGCGACTGCCGTGGCCCAAAGCTGCACCAGGAGCACTGAGTACTTTGCATGACTCAGGCCCGCAATTCCACCCAGCAGGACAAAGAGGTACCGATCGTCCTGCAGTGGCCCAGTCTCCCGTGAACCGAACAGAAGAAACCGGCTGGAGCAACCCCTGTCTGCCCTGTGGCAAGAGAGAAATGCCCTGTAGTGTGAGGAAGATTGTCATGGCCTCCAGTGTTCAACTGGCAGCACCACTTACCTACGTGACTCGTGAACAATGGCCTGGCTTTGATGAGTGAACAGCCGCCAGGCCGCACCCACAGAGCAATCCTCACTGCCCTGCCATCTTTCATGGAGCGGAGGAGCTGAGTAGAAGCACCTCCAGTACACTCTGAGGCTCGCAGCAGGAGGAAAGTTGTGGCTTCCTGCAATGCCTGCAGCGCCCGATAGAGACAAGCGAGGCCATAGCAATCAGGAAGAGCTGCCTGGCCTCTCTGTAATTGTCCACAGAGCCACCTAGTGGCCAGTAAGAGGTACCTGGCTTTAAAAAAATCAATAAATAAGACTGAACGCTTTTGCAAACAACTGGCAAGCAACACTGCTAAGGCTGCAGCCGCCTACAGTGACAGTAAATACAATACTGCCAGAAGGGAGCAGAGAGCACCACATGTCCCTGGTGGCAGCTTGATTCTACCACAAGGAGAAACCGACACTGTTGGTCTCCCTAGGCAGAGGAGACTATTTTACCTCCACAAGGCCCTGCTAATCAGCCAGCAGCACACTGAATGCCATATAACCACCAGTGTTCTCCTGCCACCAGCGTATGCTGCCAGGAGCCAGCAGCAACAGTCACCAGGTCCAAGAGTGCAGTGTGCCTCTAGAAGAAAGACTGCTTGCTCATGTCCGACTTTGCTCGCAGGAGAGACAGACTGGCACAAGGCCAGCGAGGCACACCCTCAGAGATAAATACCTGAGAGAGTGGCCCTCTTACACCACTGCAAGTGAAAAGAGCAGGGACACTCCCACTGACAACACTAAGCAAGTTTTACAGAGGCATGGTTACCAGCCTGGCACCCAGCACTCCCCCAGAGAAGAGAGGGGAGGAAAGGCCTAGTGTGGCCCGAATGCAGGAGGGAAAACCTTATATCTCCACTACACCAGCACCGCCCGCTGTGGGCCAGAGACAATCAAGGAAGCACCCCAACACTGCCATAAGTCTGTGTCGTGTTCCCGACCCCACAGACCACGCGAGACACACCAGAGCTTTCAGGTATTCTTTATTCTTTGTTCGTCGTCTCACCAGTGGGCCCTGACCTCTCGCCCTCTCGCCCTCAGGTCCTGCCCTGGAATGTCCTTGGTTCCCCTTGCCCCCTCCCCTCACCGGAACTGGTGTCCAGTGTCCTTTGGCCTCTGCCCTTGTGTCTCAGGGTCCTAGTGCCCCTGGTCTGGGCATGACATCTCCCCCCTTGTTGCAAACAACATTTTTTTTTGTTGTTTTGTATTTAGAGAGAGAGAGAGAGAGAGAGAGAGAGAGAGAGAGAGAGATAGAGAGAGAGAGAGAGAGAGAGAGAGAGAGAGATAGTGTCTCCACGGACCTCTGTCTCCTCACATTTCTTCAATTAGTCTTTTTGTTTTCTTGCATTCTCTTCTCGGTCGTTGCGTTCTGTCGTCCGCTTGATCTCTTTCCTCATGTGTCTCTTCTTTCAGCCCATGTATTGGCAGCTCCTCTTCTTTCGATTTCAGTTCTCTGAAGTGCGAGCTGTTGCGAGTGATGTGGTATGGCCCGGCTGAAGCCGTTATCATTGGCCCTTTGACTCCTGTCACTGTCAGTGGGTCCCTTGAGAAAACACTGTCTGACTTTCGCACTTGTCTCTGCCGTACTACCACGGCGTCTCCTTCTTCGATCTTTGTGCTTGCCGCGTGTCTTCTCCGATCAGCATATGCCTTCATCTTTTCTTTCGCTTGGGTGTCTCTCGTTGCTATGTCATGTCGCTCTATGCTTTCCTTTTCTTTCACTTGTGGCAGCCTCGTCCTGCTTGATCGCCCCAACACCAGTTCCGCGGGGCACCTTCCTGTGGAGCTGTGCGGGGTGTTTCGATAATCCCTTAGGACAGAGCTTGTCCTATTGAGATCTGCGTCAACTTTGCTCTTTATATTGCCTTTTTGATCGTTCCCATGAACCGTTCTGCCATCCCATTTGCTTGTGGCCATAGGGGAGTTATTCGTCGATGATTGATCCCGAGGTATTCCATGAACCTTTTGAATTCTTCGCCTGAAAATGGGGGCCCGTTGTCCGTCTTCAATGTCTGTGGTGAGCCCCATGCTGCGAAGATGTCGTCCAGGACTGGCAGTGTTGCGTTTGCTGACGTCGAAGCTACCTGCCTCACTATTGGGAATCTGGAGAATTCGTCTATTATTACCAACAGGTAATTTCCTGTCTCCAGCGGTCCATAGAAGTCAGCTGCCAGTTCTGTCCACACTGCCTTTGGTAGTTTGGACATTTGCAGTGGCTCCGGCTTTGATGGGGGACCTGTTACTTGGCAGATGTGGCAGTGCATCACGGTGTCTTCCACCATGTTGTCCAGTCCCGGGAACCACACTTTCTCGTAGCATTTTTTTTGTAGCCACAATCCCTCGATGGGACTCATGTGCTAGTTCTACTGTCCTTCTCCTCAGAGTTTGCGGAATTACAATTCGGGTGCCTCTCATCATTATTCCATTTTCGCTTTCGGAGAGTTCTTCGCTGATCTTTTTGAATGCGAGCAATTCTTCTTTTCTCACTCCTTCTTCCCAGTTGTTGTTGTTGTTGACGTGCCTCCACCTTTGCTGTTTCGTCACTTTCATCATTGCTTGCATGGTGGGGTCTTTCCTTGTCTCCTGTTCCAGTTCTTCCATTGATATTGTTGCTGGTGTGTTCAGTCAGTCAGTCAAAAACACTTTATTCGATTAGTTAAAATCATAAAAGTACAGAAATACATAAAAGCATAAACCATGACATGATCAATCAAAAATATGGTTACAATAAAACCATATAATAAAACATACAACATATTTAAAAATCATTAGAAAATTACTCATATGATGCCCAAGCTAGAAGATTGTTTCGCCTTACAGCGCATAGCAGCCACCAAACAATTTGCAACGCTAAAGATAATGCGAGTACTACTCAGCTGTTGAAGAAACAACAGGGCAGGTCTAACTTGTAAGAAGCCAGCTTCCTTTAAAATTGGAAGTAAGTATTTTTTACGGCTAGCAGAATAAAACTCGCAAAACATAATAAAATGCAACGTATCCTGACATGAAAAGTCATCACAGTGGCATGGTATGCTGCATTCGGGCTTGCCCCACAGAGGATAAGAGCCAAGAGAATAGTGAATCAGATTGAATCTAAAACGCAGTAATAAAAATCTATGGAAAGAATTTGTAACAATGCTTAGATAGGGTTCCAGCGAAGGAGACGAGAGAAGCAAAAAATGTGCTCACATTTGGTTTTCGAAGTTCTGTCTCCTCGCGGTCCATAGTAAGTCTATCTAAAAAAGACTGCCTGGTCCATGCAATATCTGCTTTAACTATGAGAGATGGAGACGAAAAAAGCTCAGGGCGCCCCATGCTAGAGAACGCCACTCTAATGTACTCTAGCCAGGGGATTCTATTAGCATGATCTAAGGCTAAAACATCACTCAGGATCTGATGATTAAGGGAGATTTCCTGGTTTAACCAGGTTTTCACCCAAAATAACAATGGAGCCAACTTCAATTTATCAGAAACATAACCCAAACCAACCTCCGCATGAATAGAAAAAACAGGTGTTGATTGGGGAACTGATAGCAAAGAACGCAGGAATCTATTTTCTGCAACTTGAATCATATCCTGTGTAACATAGCCCCACAGAGCCGCGCCATAAGTGGCAATAGCCAGGCTTTTTGCAGTATAGACCTTCAACAAGGCCTCCATTGGCCTTGCCCCCAACTTCTTAGCAAAACTGATCACAGCTGAAGAAGACCTGGCTACTGAGTTGCGTTTAAGTTTAATTTGTGGGCCCCAGGAGCCATTCTCATCAAAGAGAACTCCCAAGTAGCAGAAGACCTTAACCCTGGAAATCTCTTCCCCGTTGCAAAATAGGGATCTAGACTTTGGCTTTTTACGTTGTTTCCCCACAACCATAAAGTGAGATTTTTTAATATTCACTTTAAGATCCAGGGCAGCCATGAATGCACCGAAGGCATCCAACAATCTCTGAAGCCCCACCGCCGTGCGGGCCAACAAAACAGCGTCGTCCACGTATAGAAGAACTGGTACAACCCGTTCCCCCACGCGCGGCGCATCAGCTCTCGAGACCCCCCCCCCCCAGAGACCCTTCCAGGCCGTTAATATAAATTGTAAAGAGGAGTGGGGCAAGGATACACCCCTGCCTCACCCCTCTCTCCGCCCTAAAGTGCTTCGTGCATTTCCCATCCTGTGTGACCCTCACAGATGCGGATAGATCCTGATGCAAGGTTGCAAGAAAACTTACTAAGGGCGGGTCAATACCCAGATCCAGCATGATTTGCCAGAGCTTGGACCGGTTGACCAAATCAAATGCGGAGGACAGGTCCATGAAAGCCATGAAAACGGACCCGTCCTTCGCCACCGTATATTTGCTGATTAAAAGCTGAAGATTTAGACACTGGTCCAAAGTCCCCCTTTTTGGTCTAAAACCGTATTGCAGATTAGATAAAATACCTCGGCTATCTAAGACATCCCTAAGTTTACCAAGTAAGACCCTGCCCAAGATCTTAACCGCAGAGTCTAGCAGGGAAATAGGTCTGTAGCACGAGGGGTCATCACGTTGGCCCTTTTTAAAAATGGGTATAATAAGAGCAGTTGACCAAGAAGCTGGAAACCTATAGGTTGAGACGGCATTAAAAACAATAACTAGGATCCTTGCCCAAACATTAGGAGAAGAGGCGAAAAGGTCGGCTGGTACACCATCAGGGCCAGGTGCCTTATTACTAGCTGACTCCTTAATCGCCATTTCCACATCCCCCTGCTCAAAAACTAGGGAAGACGTGGAGCAGGCTACCGAGGGAAGAAGACCACTATTAGCGCCATCACCACAGGCCCCATAGATTTTACTAAAATGGTCATACCAGAGCTCATCCTGGATGACACAGTCCTGGATAGTACCCTCAACATCTGAGAAGAATGGGTTATTTATTGTGGCCCAGAACTTACCGCTGTCCCGAAGGACATCAATAGATAAAAGATTATTCCAGGCTTCTGATTTTATTTCCTTTTTCCTATTAGCAATGGCCGCTTTATAGGCCCTTCTCGCGTGTGAGATTTCTCCCCGATCCCTAGGGCTCTTTTTTAATGCATCATACAAAATCCTATGCGCCCTAGAGCAGCTCCCATCAAACCATCTAGGAGGATTACTGTTGTTTCGACGGGAATTAGTGGAAGTCAGATCCCTTGAAATCTGTGCGCAGATGGCCTCAAAGGCCCCGACCACCTCCTCTGCTGACGAATGTTGGTTCAAACAGGTGGTCCATGGCCCATCCATCTTAGCACACAACTCCTGTAAAAAGGAGGCAGGGGCCACCTTAGCCCATTTAAGCCTGCGACCCTGATCTTTCACAATCAGGGAAAGGTCTCTTGGACAGGGAGGGTGTATTACGCCCAAGCTCTTCGGCAGGGCCACCTCTAAAAAAAACGGATTGTGGTCACTATGTACAGATGGAATAACTGAGTGAGCTAAAACCCTAGCTAAGACGCCAGAGGATAAAAAGTAGTCGATTACTGAACCCAGGATCGAACCTTTAAAAGTCGAGGCCCTACCTCCAGCCTCAATGAGATTGGATTCAAAGATGTTAGTTGTAGCGAGGAGAACTTCAAGGGCCTCCCCCTGCTTAGTATGCTCGAAATGTGGAGCCACAGCGTCTACCGGCCCCTCATAGACATCAAGCCCCTTTAGGTAACACTCGTCAGCGCAAGGATGAATATTAAAATCGCCCATAAGGACGAACTCGAAACCGGTGTTTTGTTTCTGACTATATTCCAACATGAAAGTTTGCAAGGCAGCCACATGTTGTGTAAGATCAGCACCTTCTCTTGCATTATAAAAATTAATTAATAAAAGTTTCAAAGTGTGGGAAACCAGCCATTCAACACAAAGGAAATTGTTAGAGACAGTAGCCAACCGGGTGAAAGTACCCGTCAGGTGTAGTGACAAAAGAAACAATAAACCCCCTTTGGGACGACCAGCCCCCCCTGTAACAGCCGGAACAACAAAGCTGAAGTAGCCATCCACACAAATATTGCTAGAGGGGTCCCACGTTTCCTGGATGGCAATAATATCATGTTTACCTAAAAAGTCCAACCAGGATGGGTCCGTTTTTTTAGAGCTTATCCCAGCCACATTCCAACTCAGCAATTTACAACTGGCCCCACCAGGAGAGTAGTCCAAACAGGGATCAGATGTCTGAACCAGGTCTGGCAGTCAGTCATTAGTTGTCAAGTCTGACAGTGGGGAATAGTAATTGTTCAGGGTCAAAATGGGAGGCTGTGGTGGCAAAACGTTCTGAGGAGGTAAGGGAACTACAGGCAGATGCGGAGCTCCATAGTTGTGAGTCCCTCCCAGGTAGGGCACTCTTGAGAGAGAGTGAGGCTTCGAGGGTGGGGGTGGGATATACCTGATGTTACGGGGTAAAACCCGATGATTGTGTAACCCAGGGAGGGGTAGAGGGGCAGGTTGGTAGAAAAACCCCAGGGGGACTGCTCTCATGTCACCCTGCCTGATCTCAGACCCATCCCAAAACAAACTGTCAGCAATATTTGGACTATTGCTGGTGTGTTCAGTTTGAGTGCAAAGTTTAGGTATTCCTCCGCCATCGTTGTCGCTTGAGAAGCTTGTGGCAGGGGGTGCCTTGACACATAATCCGCAGGATTCTGTTCTTTCCCTGGTTTGTGTATTATTTTGAAATTGTAGTCCATTAGCCGTATCCCCCACCTCTCTATCCTGGGCGGTATTTTTTGCATTTGGATTTCCATATATTGTTATCAGCGCTTGGTGATCTGTTATTATTGTGAATGGTTTTCCGTAGATGAACATGTGGTAGTGTTCACATGCCCATATGCTACTACATGTCTTGGGGAGTCTTTTCCTGGTTGGTGTTGCGCTAGTATTGCCCCTAGCCCCACTGGGCTGGCATCTACTGTCAGTTCAGTGCATAGCCTCGGATCGAAGTATGCTAGGTGGTCTACTGCTGTTATGGCGCTTCTGATCTCCTCAAACGCTTTGCTGCACTTTTCAGTCCATGCGAAACTTTGGCCTTGTTTTGTTAGTTCCCTCAGTGGTGCACTTACTGTAGCGAAGTCTTGAATGTACCTTGCACAGTAGCTGGCCAGGCCAAGAAATGACCTCACTTCTGCCACGTCTCTTGGTTGTTGTGCTCTTTCCAGCGTTTTTACCTTGTTGCGATCTGGTCGCATTCCTTTCTTGGAGAAGATGTGGCCAAAGAATACTAGTTCGTCTCGCTCCAACTCACATTTCTCTTTGTTTAGTGTCAGACCCGCCTGCTCTAGGTGAGAGCACACCTCTCTTAGCGCTTTGTCGTGCTCCTCGTTTGATTTTCCAAACACCAGGATGTCGTTGCTGTAGTTTAGGCTGTTCTTTATCGGCCTTATTACTTGTCGTATTGTCTCTTGAAATATTTCTGCAGCCGACGATACGCCAAAACTCAGACGTTTGTATCTGAACAGGCCTAGGTGTGTGGAAAACATCGTGATGTATCGAGACTGAGGATCTAGTTCTAGCTGGTGGTATCCCTTGCACAGGTCTAGTTTAGAGAATCGCCTCATGCCTGTTAGACAGCTGATCATGTCATCAAGGTGTGGTCCGGGATGCCTCTCGCGTTCAATTGCTTTGTTTGGTATCCTCATGTCGACACAGATTCTTATTTTTGACGCATCTTTCTTTGGTACGGCCACAATTGGAGACACCCATGGTGTTGGTCCTTCTGCTCGTTCTATGATGTCTTGCTTTAGTAATGCATCCAATTCCTCTTCTAACTGTGGCTGCAGGTGTATTGGTACCCTTCGATGATGTCGCGCTATCGGCCTTACTGTTTCATCAATGTGTAGTGTTATTTGCCGCCCTTTTAGTTTCCCTAAGCCTTGCAGTAATTTGGGGTATTCATTCAGGATGCTTCCTTTGTCTGATATATTGTAAGTCATTTCAAAAAGACCCATCATCTGAGCCGTGATGTTGCTCAAAAGGCATGGCGCTGGGATGTCGCCCTTTAATACATGAATTTCTTCCTGCGTCTTTTGGTCTTTGTATGTCAGTTCTTCTGTGAATTTCCCCATGTTTGTTACTGGTGTTCGGGACCCCCAGGTGAAGACTTCAATTCGGGACGGCCTCAAGCTTGGCTTTATTTTCATCTTTTCGTATTCCGACACACACATGATGTTACACGTCGCGCCACTGTCTAAAACAAACTTTGCTTTGTGTGACCCTACACCTATTGTCACCGATTCTGTCTTTTTGATCTTGCTTTTGTCTACCAGACATATGCTTTCTCTGCTTTCACCCTCCTCATTTTGTTCGGTAGTGACATCCGACATGAGGTATAGTCGTCCCGTCGATCCCTCTTCTTTTTCTTCTTCTTCTTCTGATCCTATTGAGAGGCTCCTTGTTCCTGTGTCGAACATGCCTGCTGGCTGGTACTCGTGGTCTTTCTGTTCTTCCTCTGTCATTCCTGAATTGCATTCCTTGACACACACTGGCATAGTGATTTCTCCCATTGCATTTCCGACAAGTCTGACCAAACGCCGGACATGGCCCTCGATGTGGAAATTCAAGTCCGCACCTGTAGCACGTTCCTTCCGGTCGTTTCTTCACTGTCTGGCCATTTCTGTCCTTCTTCCATCCACTTGTGCGGTTGTTGTTTGTCATTCGGTGCACTTGGTCCACTGATCGTTCCTTTCCTCGTTCCATTTCCTTTGCTTGTGCTGTCGCTCTTGCTTCCGCTCTTGCTAGTGATAGGATGTTTTCTAAAGACGTTGGTTCTTTTAAAATTCTTGCGCGAAATTCCGTGTCACGGCAGCCCTCTATAATGCGCAGTCTGATGGTTTGTTCGTTATCGAATTTGTCGAACTCACAGTGCATTACTAGCTTTCGCAGTCTCGTTGCGAAGTCATCCAGCGTTTCATCTTGTTGTTGGAAAGGATACCAAAAATCTTCTGGCCCTAATTCAGACACTGAATGTGGATAATGACAATACCATTCTGGTCTCAATGGATATCGAGAGCCTCTACACGAGCATACCCCAAGATGAAACCATAAGGGTCCTCACTGAGGTTCTCGGTGCAGCGGAATGGGATTACACCACTCCCAGATCTTTTGTCATTGAATGTGCTACACTGGCATTGAAAAGGAATTTTTTTGAATACAATGGTGATTTATTTCTGCAAACCACAGGTACATCTATGGGCAGCGTTTTTGCCCCGAGTGTAGCGGGGTTATATGTTTTTGACTTTGAAAGCAAATACATTTTAAATGCCAATAACCCTTTTGGACAACATCTATCCCTGTGGCGCAGATACATCGACGATGTATTCATTATATGGCAGGGCTCAGAAAATCGCCTCCTAGATTTTTTCCATTGGATCAACACCTGTGATAGACACCTTAAATTCACTCACTCTTACCATCATACAGAGATGATTTTTCTCGACCTGGTGATTACAAAAACTAATGGGTCTCTGATGACACGTACCCACTACAAACCTACAGCCAAAAACAATCTATTGCTCTTTTCGAGCTTTCATCCTCGCACATTACGCGAGAACTTACCATATGGCCAATATTTGCGCCTTAGACGCAATTGTAGTGAGGTAACTGATTTCCGCCAACAGTCAGAGGATCTGACTGAGAAATTAAAAAATCGAGGCTATCCCAAGAGAATCCTCACTAAAAGCTGTAAGAGAGCCCGGAATCAACCAAGGGAGGCTCTTTTGGAGGAAACAGTGAAAACTGATATGAGTATTCCTTTGACATGTGTCACTACTTACAATACGGCCTCTAATGCTGTCACCAATTCAATACGCAAGAACTGGCGTATTTTGGTGAGTAATAATAGACAATGGGAAAAACCTTTATTCTCCTTCAAGAAGGCTAGAAGCATAAAAGATGCCCTAGTACACACACGCCCTAAGAAGATGATTACACAAGGCGAACACACACTTTACAATGCCTGGGGCCTCCCTAAAGTAATGGGACACTTCCCATGTGGGTCATGCAGCGTTTGTCATCTAACGAAAGCTAGTAAGACCTTAAATCTAGAGACCGACAAAGTGTGGACACAGAGACAACACACGAATTGCAACACTCAGAACGTGATCTACCTTATTACCTGCCCATGTGGGTTACGGCATATAGGGATGACCACCAGAAAAGTTAAGCAACGAGTGTGTGAACATCGGAGCAATATAAAGGTGTAAGCGTAACACCACCAAGCTCACAGAACATTTTCTCCTCTTGAACCATACTATTGAAGAGCTATCGTGGACAATTATAGAACATCTAGAAGGAGGGAATAATATAGCCCAGAGACTCTTTGAAAAGGAGCAACGATGGGTATACCGTCTGACCACTCATGTATCTGGTCTTAATGACAATATACCCTGGAACAGTGTGCTGTAATATTGCCTTTACTGACTCTTTACCTGGTTTCCCTCGAATCCAAAAAGGGTAAAAAGTTCCCTGTGTTTTTCTCATCAACTGCCATTGATTAAGCCCCTTGTATGCCAATAGCGGTGTTACTGTATCAGTTTGCCCACAAGGGTCTAAATAACAATCTTAAGCAGTTTTCAACACGGTTGTTATGAAAAGTAACCCCCCATTTCAATGGAACTTAATATGCCCCAGCGCCGACAGGGAGTTCAATCATGCGGGATCCAGTCCCTATCTGTGGTCTGTTTTCTGCGCGATGTTTTTTCTGCGCGATGCCTTTTCCCACTGTGAGGTTCTGGTAATACCATGTTATGTTTTGCCCCTCATTATTTGTAACGTAGAAAGCAACGGTCTAGTTTCTAAATGAGTTTCCCGTTGCCTCTCTTATGATTGGCTGCAAGGACGTTGCGTGACGTGAAACGTCATTCCGGGTTTTCCGTCCTTAGCAGCAATCAATATCCGACTTGTGTGGCTACCCATTGGTTCTCCCAGGTATTTATACCATTGCTCTGACCAATAGTGGCACCGACGGAATCCAAGTTGAAGGGAACGTTAGGTTGTACGGCGGGAGCTGCGCTTTGACGAAGTAAGTGGCCTTTTTGCTCGTTGTCTTTTTCCTTCTTTTGGCATTATCGTTTCAGTTAGCGGCTGACAACGAACAATCTAATTCTCTATTTTAAATTCTAGAGTGTGACTACAAGCGCGCTCCCTACTCCCTCCTGGATTCATGATGTGAGGCTGTTTGTAGCCATCAGTAAGCCTCCCTCTATTAATAAATACGACTGTTTAAACACTCTTTCCCCCAATGATACCGTCGGGGTGTTTCTGAAATGACGTGACTTCTATAGTGAGTTCCAGTTCTTTCTCTGGTCTCTTTAGGCCATTGAGTAAAAAATTTTAATACGAAATTAATGAGACAGTAACCACTTTTCGATAGTGATACGAAAGCTATGTTTACTGTCCAAACATAAGGAATTTGGGTATAATGGTGCCTGAATTAAAATAAATAAACGAATAAAAATTATCTGACAATTGATCTTTTCACATATCTTGGTCTTATGGGCCAGGACATATTCCACAGTGGTTTCCTGACCAACCTGTGGTATCATTGGGAGAAGGGATATACCTGTTATCTTTTCCATATACGCAAATTTTGTTTGTATCTCTGTTTATTCTTACAGATACGTTTCTTCAGAAATTCTGAATTTCCTCTCCGGTAAAAGGAACCGTGAGTTTTTTACTAATATTGCTGCCAACGGTAGGGTGGGCCTTAGTGTGTGTATACCACCGGGGCAGTAGGGTCCTGATGAATGCCTGGTGAACAATCCAACAAGGCAGAAACATGTCGACCAAATTTTAACATTTCTTGTCACTACGAGGGTTGACTAAGCCAGATCTGGTATTTAGTTATTATAACCCATTTTAATTCTAATGCCGGGTTTACCACAATAAAAGATTTTGGTTAAAACCTAGACATTTTTTACATTCACTTTGCACATCACTTTGCACTACACACATCACTGTCAATTACCAGCTCCGCTGTAAACAGGCGTTGAAGCACACCGGGGAGGTATTAGACCTCCCTGGTGGGGGTCCAATGATGAAGCATGTCACCAACCAGATTGGTGAGTGAGGACCCTTTTAAAACACTTTGTGTGCTTTTTTCGGTAATTCCCCTTCCCCTTTGTAAAGTTAGTTGTTCATACTCTTTTGTCCCATGTGCATAGTCTACTTCCATGGGTTGGACTTTGTTTAGTTTTAATAAAGTTTGGGAGAAATGTAGTATTGTGCTGGACACGTTCTAGTGTCTCAGAAGACACTTGCTTTGCCTGCCACTCCATTGTGGGAGTGGGCACACTGAACCCCACACCCATCCACCACAGGCATCACAAGTGATGTGATCCTGCAAATAAAAGGGCCCGGGTGCATTTGCTCGTGGCCAGTTAACTGACTATCACCCAGTGTCTGTGTCACTTATTTTTGAAGTATGTGAGACTAGGGCCCACAACTCCAGTTATGACTGGTTCCAGTGTCAAAATAGAATTGTTCTTTTTTATTGCTATTATCTGAATCTCAAGATTACATAAAATGCACATATAAAGAGCACCTTTGTGTAATCAAACACCACCCTGGCAGTTTAGGTTAATCATTGTAAAGCAGATATGTACATGCAAGTTCCTTATACTCAGCTGTGCAGATATGTGGTATCAAGAACCTTTTATACCTACTTTTGCCGCCACTTTTAATTAGCTGTTGCTTTTGGGTAAAGAGATGTGAGTAAATATAGGCACTATATAGAACAAACATAGCTAGGAAACAAAGGACCACTGTACATTACATAGGAGGAAGGTGTTGGAAGGCAATCTACACGATTGTGTATATCAAGTGGGAATTATATAAATATATTTCACAAAATTTAGGGAGAGTAAGTGATTTGCCCATAATTACGCACTGTTGAGTCAAGCGCCAAGGCCCAGATTCAAAACCCTTTTTCCCTGGTCCCAAAGTCAGCAGCGCTAGCCACTAAGCCTCATCTCCCCCTTATGCAGGGCTTCAAAATGGCTGCTCGCCCAGACAAAGGTGCTGACCGGAATTACATCTGAAATGTATACATGCCGCTGACTGACATTAAAATGGCCCTTAGAAAAATGTAATCATAGAGGAATTGGAAAAGTAAGTGAATACACTCATTTCGTGAAAGCATATATTGTTAATTGATATTAATAAAGAATTTAAGAAATTAAAAGTCTCTTTACACTGAAATGTTTTCTACCACCTGCCCTCACACACATTTTGGAAGTATTTCAGCTGCGTCATTTTTTTAATCTCAATTCTATCTTTTTTTCCTTGTCTTCATCTACAACTTCTTCACTAAGATTTGTTTTCTTAGATGATGCCTAAATGGGTAAAATAGAATGTCAAAAATATAGCATAAATTGTTTCATTTAAATGGTCTGGCTTGGCCGACCAGTTATCACCAGACAGTTATGTGAGAACCACCAGGAGAGGGGCTTTGGATCCGCCCACATGTTGGAAGCCAGGAGTATATGTTTTGATGGTGCAAAAGTTTTGTGCTTCCACAAATAAAGTGCTTACCCTCCACACAGCTGTGATCATTTTGTTTATTTATCCAGCAGCCGAAGTTTGAACTTTAAGAAGCCCACGCCCACACGCACGCACGCACGCACACACACACACATGCTATTTAAGTGTCTTAGCAAGAACTCTTCGGTCTGCCTGGTTGGATCATGGCGAGAGACGTAGCGTAGTAGGGGGGTCAGGTGGAAGAACGAGGCAGTGTCCTTGACTGGGTCCTTTTGTGATAGACCAGTTGTTATACCTAGTTCTGGATAGTATCAGTTCTAATAAGAATGTATACAAAAAGAACGTTCATGCCAAGTCTTGCCTGCTCTCTCAGAAATGCGAGAAGTGTTTGCCCAACCGTAATTCATGTCAGTTTGGCACAGAGCAATTATGACAGGGCAAAACAATTTTTTTTAAAGAGAACAAAAGCAATACCTGTTAGATTATTACAGATAAAAGATCAAGTTTAATGACATCAAATTATTTTAAAGTACATTCTGCGAAGCTCTTACGCTGCCCATTCAACACGAAAAACATAGTGTACTAGGCGTTTCATAACATTTCTAAGAACCACATGCCAAAAGCGTGACAATAAGGGTTGCACGGTTTATAACCAAACAAGGGTTAACTGCACGAACGTGAAAGTGGTTTTTCGAGGTATTTGGGAGAGGCAAATTGTCCAAACATAATATGTTGACATGTTTTTTCAAAGTGTATTTGTTTCCTCAGCAGGTGCAAAATAGTCAAAAAGAACAGGAGGCTTCCAGAGACATTTGTAGGCATTACCTTCGTGAGAAAGTTCTAATACTCAGGACAAGTAGCTCTTGGCTGTGTCATTTTCATGTCCCACTAGGACCCCCTATCACAGCCAAGGCTTCCATATGACCCATCAAACTGTGCTTCCCAATTTGACCTGCTAGGGAGTGAGTGCTGTAGCAAAAGGGCAATGGAGTCCTAATTCAGGTAAGCATAATGCCCCATCTCCTGGTTTGGTAGTAAAATAACAGTTTTAATTGAAGTTCAGTCAATGGACGACTGCTTCTCGGGACCAGGGGGATGGACGCCCGCCCAAAAAACCTCTCCCAACTCCTCCAGCTGTGCCACTGCCAAGTGAGCTCATTATAATTGGGTAATGGCTGCACATGTTTTTTTATAGCACTTAGAAATGGCAATAGTGCTACATAAAAGGCGATAATAAAAAGCAAATTACTCTCTAAGGCCGTGATGCGTGAGTATGGAGAGAGTTGTTGTAAAAAACTGTCTTGGTAGTCGTGAAATCTGCGACCAGAATATAAAAATCCTCCGTAAGTCGTTTACAGGATGACCGAGAAAACTACGACGAGTACAAAGGGGGAAAATCCCTACACAGCACATCAGGACTAGCTCTGTAGGAATACAAAGCCACAGGCAACATCATCGAATGGTCACATCACAAAATTTCAACTCAAACAGCCACACATTAGCCAACTAACACTCATAATGAGGGCACCATGGACCCAGGACCTTCAACATACATCCAAGCGGACATCATTCAAATATCCCTACATAAGATCATGGGGATAAAGTCACATGAGCTAACAATGGCCGACTATATGCTAATCATCACACCAACATCAGACTCTCAGGTGACACCCATAAAGGCATATTTGATGTAACTGTAGGTTGCTTTTTGTGCATAAATGTAATCTAGAGATTAATGCGCCAATTAGCAGTCCATACTACATCTCACTCATGACGTGGAAAATCTCTCCACCCCAATACAGGAGACAATATCTAACTTAGATGAAAGATGATCTGGAGGAGCCAAAACAGATAAAGGCCTGTCTTACACGGCACCAATATTATTCCCATGTCATCATCACTCTTTGCAGTACAGGTACCTGTGCCCACATGCAACCTCCTAAATATACCAATTTATGGGAACATAGAATAGGAAGACATCTGCTGGATGTCCAAACCACATCTACCCCCATGGAACTACACTCCACCGACTTTCCGTCCTTGAGTCGCGACCAGCATATCCAACAACTTTAGTCCACCACCATCTCATGGAGGAAACCTCCTCTTATAAGCTATGAAAGCCCGGGATGGATGAAGACAACCATGCATACAGGTGTAAATGTACTGGTGTAATGGATTTGTCACAAAATCATCCTGAGAAATGGAACACCTCTTGGAACAGCAAAGCCCCACCAATAACACTGACTCAGACTTCCAAAAGTGGCTGCATACCCCTCTGGACAAGAAAATCTTGAGTGGGCTTCGTTGGGCTGTACACAAACTTGCATCTGTAACTAACTGTCTCTCTCTAGAAAACCAACTTTGTTTGATTTTTTTTTCCAAAGTTCTTTCAAGACTGAGGCAAAAGACCATCCTCATGTGATACATTATTGTTTAATGATGTAACATCAAATGTAGCCAGGAGAGTGTCATAATCAAATACGTATGTTTGGTTTAATTTTTCAATATTCTGAAGGAAGTGAGTGTTACCCTTAACAGTTGTATGATGGAACCACGCCTGCAATTACTTTGCATGCCTTATCAACGCGGTCTTTACCACAACCAAGTGTTTACCACGTATGCCTTTACCACGCATGCCCTTACAAGGAATTTAGTTGTAAAGACTTGATTGATGAGTGGTAAAGGTCACACCCCAGCCCCCCACCCCAGCCCTAAAACCAGACTGCCAGCCCTTAAAAGTACCCCGATTCCAGCCCTTAAAGCACCCCAGCCCCCTGCCCTGAGTCCTAAAACTGGCACCCAGCCCTAAAAAATATCATAACCCCAGCCCTAAACACACCAGTCCCCGGGTCTGAGCCAGTCAGTCAGTCAGTCAGTCAAAATTACTTTATTCGGCTCATATCAAGAGCCATAAAAGTGCAAAACATCACAATAAATACAATATATACTACATTTAAAATAAACATGTGCACATGATTTAAAAACACTACATTAAAATAAGACAAGGTCGGGTTTGCTCATGAATCACAATCAATTTTAAAACAAGACTAGGACCACTTGATTTTTTTCCTTAATCTCATCGCAATAGTCAAAAAATTTGCAATGTTAAAAATCTCCCAGGTAGTACTTAGCAGCTGGAGATACAAAAGGGCAGGTTTGACTTGTCTGAATCCCTTATTCTTGATTAGGGGGATGATGAATTTTCTGCGGAGAGGGGACAAATGTTTACAAAAGAAGATAAGATGAGCAGTATCCTTGAGAGAGTATCTGTCACATGAACAGATCTCTAAGTCCCTGTCCTTCATCCATCCTGCGGAATCAGTGAACAAAAGATGATATTTGTTCAGTCTAAACCTTGTCAATAAAAAGCGATGATTCATATTGTTCACAATGGTCAGGTAAGGTTCAATGCTGCATGTAGTAATTAATAGCTGATGGGCCTTTACTGTAGGTTTTATTAACTCCCTTTCTTCTCTGGCTAAAGTGGTTCTGCGCTTATATATATCTTTTACCCATTTAAGGTCTCCCTTTGATAGATTATTGGGATTATCGAATATATCTGGGCGACCTATATCGTCACTTAAGTTCTTAACATAACGAAGCCATGGGATAGCCCTTCCGAACTCAAGTGATAAACAATCTGTTATAATTTCGCGATTTAAATCGAGTTCCGGATTTAGCCAGATTGATAACCATTTTAATAGGGGGGCTAAAGCTATCCGATCAGTTAGGTAACCAACCCCAAATTCTTGATGTACAATATAACCCGAGGTGGCCTGGGGAAGCGATAGAATGGATTTTAAGAACTTGTCCTCTACCACCTGAAGTTCCTTCACATTTTTGAAACCCCACAGGTCCGCACCATACATAGCTATGGAAATGCATTTGGCTGCATAAATGTTCAGTATAGCTTGCATGGGTTTCACCCCCAGTTTACGAGCAAAGTCCAGAACGCCTATGATGGATCTAGCAAAGGCATTACGTTTTGCAACTAATTGAGGGGCCCAGGATGACTTGTCATCAAAGATGACCCCCAAGTATGGGAAGCTGGTGATTCTAGATAAAACGTGGCCCTCACATAGCATGGTCTTTATTTTCTTGGGTTTACAACCTACAGTCATGACGTGAGATTTAGAGAAATTCACGCTTAGGTCAAGTCTTTTCATGAAGTCGGCAAATGTGTCTAGAAGACTTTGAAGCCCTACTGCTGTGCGCGCTAACAATGCAGCATCGTCTGCATATAATAGTGCGGGAATTTGATACTTCCCAGCCTTAGGAATATCCTTACAAGACTCTGTTAAGGCAGTGGCAAGGTCATTGATGTAAAGTGTAAAAAGGAGGGGAGCTAAAATACAGCCCTGCCTTACACCATTGGAGATTCCAATCTTACCAGTGCAGTTACCCAATCGGTCGTATCTGACAGTTGCAGAGAGATCTCTATGGAGATCTGCTAAGAAATAGACAAGATTTTCGTCTACTCCCTGCTTGAGAAGGATTTCCCACAGTTTCGACCGATTCACTCGGTCGAAAGCCGAGGATAAGTCCATAAAGGCCAGGTATAACGTCCCTTTCTTAGCTATAGTGTATTTACCTATTAAGAGGTAAAGATTCAAGCTTTGGTCTATGGTGCCACGGCCCTTACGGAACCCATATTGTAGGCACGAAAGGGTGTTGGTATCCTCCAACCAATCTGTTAATTTACCCAAGACTACACGCCCCAGGACTTTAACTGCGGAATCGATGAGTGAGATGGGGCGGTAGCAACTAGGGTCCCCTCTGTTACCCTTTTTAAAAATGGGTATGATCACGGACTCGGACCAAGTGTCCGGAATGCCTGCGACACAGACCCTGTTAAAAACGTTCAGCAAAACTATAGACCAAGTCTCAATGTCTGATTTAAAAAGGTCCGAGGGGACGCCATCGGGACCCGGAGCCTTATTGCTCGTCATCTTGCCGATGGCCTCAGCCACCTCGCCCTTGGTTACGAATAAAGTATATTGTTTTGTAGTGGGAAGAGGGGGATTTGATCCACCGTTCATACCCACTTCGTAGACTGACTTGAAGTGAGAGTGCCACTGGTGAACCCCAATACCGCAATCTAATTGAGTATTACAGGGATCGCGAAAGAAAGGTTTATTAACAACAGACCAGAACTTTGCACTGTTGCGAAGGACGTCAACGGAAGAAAGTTCCTCCCAAGCGTCCTCCCGGATCTCCTTTTTCCTGGTATCCAAGGTTTTAGTATAATCTTTCCTAAGTTGGACTATGTTAGACCGGTTCAAAGGTTTACTGCTCAAGGCCGCCCTCAATTTTCTGTTGGCCAAGGAACAATTTTTGTCAAACCAGCCTAAATCTGCCTTGTCCTTTGTTTTCGCTGGGCACCGAAGATCAGCTGAGATCTGGGAGCAGATTGCGGAATACGCCCCTAGTACTTCCATGTTCCCTGCTTCCAGGTCAAGGCAAGTGGTCAATTCAGGGCCAACCTTCTTTTTCAGATTTGCAAAGAAATCATCCGGGATAACTTTATCCCATCTGATTCTGCGATCCTGATCAGTTGGACGAATATGAGATTTGTCCGTTCTATCGTCGACTATAACAGGCTGTAAAAAAAGATCAGACAAGATTAGGACCACAAGATTATGGTCACTAAAATGTGTCCAAACTGCCGAATATTCCTTAGTCGTGTTCCTCAATCCTGAACTGATAAAGATATAGTCGATCACAGAATATTTCCCATTCCCTTTAAATGTTGGGATGTTCTCATCCACCATGGCAGGGAGTAACAAGCCATGGTCAGCAAGAGTTGTTTCCAAAAGTGCACCCTGTGAAGAGTGCTCAAAGTGGGCCTCCCGTGATTCAGTTGGGCCTAAGGGATCCGACAGATAACATTTTTCTAGGCATCTGTGAATGTTAAAGTCGCCCATGATAATAATAGGACAAGTTGTCTCAATTTTCTCTCTAAAATTAGCCAAAAAACAATGTAATGCGGTAAGATGATCAACCGTGGTGTCTCTATAAAAGGAATTGTAAAAATTAACAATTAAAAAATTACTGCCCCCATTGAGGGAGATCTGAACTGCCAAACAGTTACTTGAGCCTGTATCGAGTTGAGTCAGCGAGCCGGGAATGCTAGCTGAGATCAGGGTGACCAAACCTCCCTTGGCCCTCCCCATATGAGACGGTACAGCAGGTGCAAAAAAGCTTTTGTATCCATCTAAACTCAGAGAGTTGTCCGTATCCCAAGTCTCTTGGAGACAGATAACTTCGCCTGAGCAGATAAGTTGTCTGAGCCCTAAAAACAGCCCTCGGCCCTAAAAACTACCACATCCCCCCGCCTTGAACCCTAAAACGTGACCCAGCTTTGAAAACTACCCAACCCTGCTCAAAAAACAACTCACCAAGCCGCAGGCAGGAAGGATGGAAACAGGAAGTCCAGGCACGAAGTCTCCAACACCTTCCTTCACCCATTTGCTCCAAGACTAGAGTGCTGACTCCTTTTACCCCACATATGCCTTTACCGCCTTTACAACAGGTGGTAAAGGCATAAGCATGATAAAGGCAAGCATGGCAGGATTCCGGGCCCACCACAGCACGGAACTGGTTATTCTCTCGGTATTAGATGGATTGAGACTAAGGGCAGACACAAAAAAAACATACGCTCTGATTCTGCTAGATATATCCGCGGCATTTGACACAGTCAATCATGACCTACCCTTGTCGCGGATATGTGATCTGGGGGTTCGGGGCAAGGCGCTAGCATGGCTCACGTCCTTTCTGAATGACTGCTCCCAGAGAATACAGCTGACGGATGCTGTATCCAATGCAGGCACACTTCCCTGTGGGGTGCCACAGGGGTCGGCACTGTCACCCCTTCTGTACAATGCCTATCTCCAACCCTTGATAGCTGCACTGAATCAGATGGAGTGCCAGATTTACAACTACGCTGATGATACCCAAATCATCATTCAGATTGATAATTCTCCAATCGCCCAGGCCAGAGTTCAGAACATTCTCAAATTCACAGTCAACTGGATGACGGCCAACTCTTTGAAGAGCAATCCAGATAAGACTGAGGTGCTGGCCATCACCACTGATGCCAACCCCTGGCCTCAAGAACTAGGCAAATACCCAGAGCCGGCACAGGCTGTAAAAAGCCTGGGTTTGAACATCGATACCAAGCTATCCATGACCCAACAAGTGTCGGCAATAGTGGGCACTTGTATAGGCTTGCTGAGACAGCTACGCAAATTGTCCCCCTTATTACTTTTGACACCCTTAGATTAGCTGTATCAGCCCTAGTTATATCAATATTAGACTATGGCAACTCCCTCTACCTCGGCCTCCCAGGCAAGCAACTGGCAAGATTGTAGATAGTTATGAACGATGCCGCTAGACTGATCTTTAAAGTGCCCAGACAAACGCATGCCACGCCTCTCCTGCGCCAACTACACTGGCTCCCAATCAGACAGAGGATAAAGTTTAAAGGCCTCTGCATTCCACATAAAGCCATTTATGGCCAAGCCCCGAGATACATCAAAGAGAGTCTAGCCAAATACAATCCAAGTAGAACGTTACGGTCTTCAGAGGCCAGTCTGTTGGTCTGCCCCCGCTCTTGCTTGTCCTCCATCGGAGGAAGAGCGTTCTCCACTTACATCCCCCAAATCTGGAACAAGTTGCCAGAGAATGTACGAAAGGAACATTCCCTGCTCCCTTTCAGGAAAAAGCTCAAGACAGTACTCTTTCAGGAGGCTTGGAGCACGCGGTAACGTGCACCACTCCCACCTGGACCAAGGCAGCACCCTCTCACAGCGCTTAGAGACCGCATGGTGATAATGTGCTTTACAAATAACAATTACAGATTACAAATGACAAATTACATGGTAACGCTTTTGCTCTTATGGCACACGTGGTTCTGACCTCATTGTTAATGCCAATTCCCACCCTTAACACATGATGGAAGTTCTTGGACAATGGTTAGGAGATGCAGGTCAACAAATAAACATAGTGTCAGTTATTGAAATGACCAAGTGGGACCAGTAGGGGAGTTTCCAGTAATATTTATTTGTATTAAGTCCTTTTTTTCATTTTCCTTTGTGTCTATATATGGAGCTCCGGTCTGTCTGTCTGTCTTCCTTCGTCGAGGGACTCAGATAGCAGGTTGGTATCTCTCAAGGAAACAGAACAGATAAATATAAGTGTTTGAGTCACACTACCTATCGTTTATTGGGGAGGGGAAGTGAGGGCTCACCCAGAGTATGGTAGTCCACTATCACGTGTGGTTTAGGATAAAGGGGAGGGTTGTGCGTACGGCGGTCCTAGGGTTTGTTGGTGATTTTATGCCGTGCTTGTAATCTCCCTCCTCCCAAATAGCTCCTAAAGACACACACGTACCTGTGTAAGCCACACTCTTCTGGGAGTGTGGTGGGATGATTTGCTGGTTTGTTGACCTCTTGGCTTCTCACAGGATGCTTCCCCTCATCTGAGCTCTCCTCCCGTACTCTGGGGATTACTCTTCTTCGGTTTGTACTCCGGTCTCCCGTCTTCTTGGTGGTTGGTCTCTCTGGCGTTTCCTCTCTTCCGTCTCTTCCGGACCCAGGACTCTTATCCACGTGGGAAATTACAGCATTCTCTGGGGCGGAGTCGGATGGTCGTTGACTCCATTTAAAGGAGACACGTTGATGTACCTCAGACTCGGTATCTTCGCGGGTGTCTTGGTCTTCTGTCCAGGTTTCCTTATTTGCAGGCTGTAAAAACAGAAGAGGGTCTACATGATGAGGAACACACTACCCCTCGATTTCATCCTCCTTGGATTCCAGCTCAGAGGTACCCTCTTCGTGACACCTAGTCTTTCAGTTGATGTATCATTCCCAAAGGTGATGGGACTTCCAGGATTGTTCATTTGATGAATTTTGAGAAGCATATAACATCTCCCAGATCTTGGTTTAGTATGAACAAGTAACTCTTGATATCCAGTAGTTGTCCCATTCAAGCCTTAATATAATCACTTACTTTCAACCACTACACCACCTTTGTTTATCGATTTTAAAATTAAATCCATTCTCTGTCAAAGGTGATAGAGAGCTTTTTTTCTCTGGGAATGTTTTTAGGTGTTGATTCCTTAATGGGTTTCTTGATGGATAAAATGTATGTATTAAGAACAGGATTTCTATCACATTTGGAAGCCCATGATTTGGGATGGTGGAACTTTTTAAATGGATCTGGAAGGTAGATTGGCAGATGAAGATCAAAATTATTGTAAAAGTGTTCTGCAAGTATGCATCTTATCTCAAAACCTTTTAGGCCCCTCACCATGTTTGCAGTATTATGGTCCTTAGGAATAGGACAGAAATAGAAACCTTTGCTCAAGAGTTTTATTTCACTAGGTGATTTTAACCTTTGTTTTTTAAGTGAATAGCAAGAGTTTTTTTAATGTAAAGTAATATTTTATTACCATATGTGAAGCCAACCCCTGCTGCTCACGGCCTTTGGCAATACGTGGGTGGGGGGGGGGGGAGGGGGTTAGGCTGCAGAGCCTAATCTGCAGCCAGGCCAACCCTCGGTTGTATGATGTTACAATGCACTCCATTTCAACGCATGCCTTTACCACGCATGCGTTACAACACGAATGCCATTCCCACGCATAACCTTTACCACAAATATTCCTTTACCACGCACATTTTTACAATGATTTTCGGTGTAAATTCATGCATGGTAGGGACATCCTCTTGGTAAAGGTTATTCCCCCACCTCTAAACCCTTCTTACAAATACCCCTCCCCTGCCCTTAACCCTAAAATCGGGCCCCTGCGTTTTTTAAAATCAAAAATTCCCCTTATCTCTCCTTGTCGTCTCGTCTGTCGTCTCTTCTCCATGATCTTCCTTGTTGCCGTTGCACGTCGTAAAGAGGAAACGGAAGAGTCTTTCCGTTTCCACTAACAACGTTGATTGCCTCCATGATCGGTACTTTATGAGGTGCATTTTTTTGGGGGGGGACCCCCCAATCCCCTTTTTTTTCGCGCACATTTTTGGGGGGGGGGGGGGGAAGACACCCCAAGCCCCCTTTTTTAATTTTAGCCTTTACCACACATGCCTTTACTACGTATCTTGTAGTAAAGGTAAGCGTGGTAAAGGCTATTCATGTTAACCATGCATGCGTTGTAATGCATGCGTGGTTAATGTTATGTGTGGAAACAGCCGCGTTGTAGTGGCTGTTTCCCCCAAACCTCCAGGTGCTGCCAACCCCTAGCCATGCACCGCTGTGTGCATTGTGGTGTTGGTCGCAGAGACTGCCCTGCGCCCAGCCAAACCCATGCTACACATGGCCTTCTGCGCAACTTGCATGGTCTTGCAGGTCCTGGATGCACTCTGGCAGCCTTACTGACTGTGTCAAAGAGTTACAACCAAAATATAAAAAGTGAAAATAATAGATTTATCAAGGGGTTAGCATATCAATCTATATAAAGCAGATCTATCATCTTTTTCCAAAAATCCCTAATCTTTTCATTCTAATGTATATTTCATCAATTCAGAAAATGCAATGTTTATTAATATTCAATATAAAAAATATTTAATTAAGTTTTAATTAAAAAACTTGTCTCTGAGGCTTTTTTTAACCCAGTGTGGGTGAAAAATGTTTTAAATGCATATTCAGAGGCATATTGTTTTTTTAAAAACACATAAAACCAACATATCTTTGAGTCTTCCTTTTGAAATGTTTTGGCTAAGAAAATACAATCATAAAACAACCACAACATGACCTTGCACTCTAGCTAAAAAGTACAGCGCTCCAGCTAGGAGTGCTTAATAATGTTAAGTTCTCCTGTGGTCCAAAATTTGATGACCCAGGAGACTTACCTTTTTTTTTTTAAATGTTGCTACGGTGGGGCTGCTTGACTCCCTGCAGACCCCAACAACTTAAAAAAAGGATTGGCAGTGCCACTCCCTATTCCAGGGGCACCACCAAACTCAACAAAATATAAGCAAAAAAAGCCATCGCAGGGCTGTATGGTGTGCTTCTTCAAGGAGCAGTGAATAATAAATTAGCAGCTTCTGACGCTCATTTATTGTTCACTTTAATTAAAATAAAATTGTTTTGAGTGTCCCAGTGCCCACCTGGGACATCCTTTTTTGAGGAGGGTAATGTGACACCCCTCCCTCCCAGACCCTTTAGGCCCCAGTGACCCCATCCTCCATGGCCTTTCTTTTTTTGAGGGGAGGGGGGTGCAGGACCCCCTTTCCTGAGCCTCTAGGCATCACGGGAATCCCATCACCTGCAGCCTTTCCTTTTTTAAAGGGAAGAGGCATGCAGCCCACTCCCAGAGCTTTTACGTCACTGGGTACTCCATACCCGAGGCGCTTTTCCTTTTTTAAGGAGAAGGGGCATGGAGCCTCCTCCGCTAGCCAATAGTCACCCCAGGGACCCCATCCCCGTGGCCTTCAATGGATCCCCATTGCCCAGCCAGAGCACTCACACCATAAAATACACATAGTTGGTGAAAATGGGGGGAGCCCGAGGGACCCTTCAGCCCATCAGCTTGTCATATGCACCCATCCTGGGTGCAGTGGGAACTGGCATTGTCCCCCTCCAGCAAGAGCAGTTATTCTTCACTTATCCCACTGGGTGAGAGCACTTTGAGTTTCGCTGCCCCCACAAGAGCGCATACAGGGAAACACATCTGCCCGCAGGCGGCGGGAGCATTTTTTCAAGCTTCCATTATGGGAAGGAGAGGGCAGACATGCCATCTCCGACTGTGCTCATGCAAACAGGGAATCTGTGTCCCAGGGGTGGGCTCCCCTGGACAGTCTTTGAGCCAGCCCCAGGGATGGGGTCCCCAGGGCCTTAAGTGGCTTGGGGAGAGGGGCTGAATGCCCCCCAACCATTCAATCATTTTGCTGGCCCTGGGGGATGAGGTTCCCGGAGCCAAAAATGGAGTGGGGGGGGGGCCTCAGAGCGTCTACCCTTTTTTAAAGTTGGCTCCAGGAAATGGGCCCCCTGGGACCTTCAAAGGCTTGGTGAGGAGGGGCCTGTGCCCCTCGTCTTTTTAAAAAAAAGTATTGCCATAATGGGATGTGGTCCCAGGGGCCATAACAGGCTTTAATATGTAATCAACCCCAGGGATGGTGTCCCCAGGGCCAAAGACTAGCTTGGTGTGGGGGGCTCCATGCATGGCATTCCCAAGAATTAAAAAAAACAATGTGGATATTTAAAAAAAAAAATGTTCTTTTGTCAATATACCATGGGATTCCCGCCGGTCCAGATTTATTTTATTTTGTCCGACAGGTCTCTCTTGGACCTCCCCCCACCAGGGCAAGGGGGCAGGATATCCCTACCCTGCCCACTTATCCTATTATATCCTTTTCTTTAAGCAATCTCCAGACTAGGTCTAAGTCTCTGAGTCCTGTAAAGGCTGCCGCAACATTTTTAGAGGATGTTTTAGCCAGATAATCAGAGCACTTGATCCTGCAAGAGCTTTATGACTGTGGGAGCAAGCTCGCCCAAGGGAAAAAAGCCCCCAAGGCCAATCAGAATTCCCTATTTTTTAAATTGGGTTTGAGAAACCCCCTTGAAAGTCCCTTAACCCAGCTGTCCAGGTATACAATTATTGTTGATCTCTAATTTCCTAAAAGAGTACTACACAGATTTACATCAAATCATAAAAAGCGCTTTTTCAGGACCAAGATCTAGCTTCCTGCCAAATCTGGTGTAATTCCATTCAGCTGTTTTTGTGGTGGAACTGCCTAAAAAAGTCTATGGAAAATGCATGGGGATTTTGTATCTTGAGACCCCCCTTTTTCCCCATCTCTGCTTAAAAATATATATATGGGGAGGGGGGCACGTGGCCAACTCCCCAAGCCTCTTTAGGTCCTGAGGAACCCACTCCCAGGTCTGAAATGTTTAGAAAATTGGGAGCCGCCCCCTCCCCTATTTTAGATAAATGTACTTCCCTAGGGAATGGGGTCCCCAGGGCCAGCCTTGTGGCCAACCCCGCGCACAACCGATGGCCCTACACAGTGTGGGGTTTGCTGTCTTTAAGGGGTTAGCCACAGGTTCTGGCCACAGGACAGGCCTTGGGACCAACCGCACACCGCGCAGGGCTGCAGGCTCTGTGAAGCACAGGGTTGGCTGAATGGGGAGGTTGGCCACACGCCCTGCAGCCAACCTTCCCCCACACACAGGCAAAGGCCATACGTGGCTTTGGATTAAATATTACAATACATTAACAAAAACCCTAGAAATTCACTGATAAAAACAAAGGTTAAAGTAACGTTATAGTTAGGTGAATTTGTAAGTACAACATTAACTTTTTGAACTAAATAAAACACAGAAAATCACCAGTTAATGTTGGCAGAGCTAGCCATAACTTGTGTCCCCGCAATTCACTACTTATGGCCTCACCTATGACATTCCTCACAACATGTTCTATGACATCTTTTATGGCATCAATGATGACATCAAATTATATCATTGATTACATCTCTGATGACACCGCTCTTTAAACAGGTATACCATTAGAGCTATGAAAGTAAGTGCAAATTAGCTCAGAATAATATGAAGTCTCTTTACTGCTATCATGCATACATACCCCACAGGTAAAGCAAATTTGTGTTATTTGCAACATTGACTCTATACCATACACTTCGTGGTTAGCTGGACTCATGTTCACTATGAACCACACATGAAAGGGTAACCCATCCTGCACACGGTGTTCAATCTGTATACAACTGTTCAGGGAAAACTCAGTTCCTCCAGATACTCAAGCCCTGTTACATAACAAATGAGCTTCTACAGACTCTCTTGACCTGTATCAAATCCATAAATTAAATGAATATGAGTAGAAAAGTGGATACTGTTAACAGTGTTTACTCTATGGAGAGAGTTTATTGTGTACCACACGGTTTGCAGACAGTGAAACTCTCATGAGAAATACACCACAGAGTATTAAAAAGTATTTACTGAGCACAGTGTACAGTCTATGCAAATATTGTACAAAGAGCGACTATTCACTTAAAATACCCAGGGCCTGAAGGTGCTAAAGATCATATTACCTGCAGCCCTCATACTGTGATGAAAACGTTTCAGATAGCCCATCTTCTGAAGCAAAACAAACACAGGTACATAGGTTATTACCTGGTGCACACAGTCTTCTATTTTATGGTTAACTTTGTTTTATTGATTTTCAGGCAGATGAAAAAGCACAGTACATACAACGGGCATTCCTGTATTTCATCAACAGGATATCCCTCCTCTCCCCAATCTGACCCGTCCAAAGCATACATGTAGAAGCCCCAGTGAGTTTCCCTGGTGCGATTAGGGGGGCCAGTACTTTCAGACTAGGATATGGGTCTGACCCAGACAAGCTGCAAAAAATGCCTACAACAAACCCCCAAACACCCCCTCTTCCCCCATCCCCCCACCCCTGAACTGGTGTGCTGGATGCGTGCCTCCTTAGGTCTCTACGTAAAGGGTCAACTTTGTGCAGCAGATTAGGTGGCCATGACCGCCGACTGAACTTCGGTAAGCCGAAGAAGGCGGAGGTATTTTGGACATGTTACCTCATTGAGTTCCGAGGCTAACAGGGACAATAGTGGATGCCAGGTGGTTCTGAATGAGTCTGCTGAGTTCGTTAGAGTGGCTTGGATTCTTTCCATACCAAGGATATACCATAATTTCTGTAGCCAACCTGTGTGAGTCGGTCGGGTCCGTGTGCCCCATAGGGAGAGGATATGTTGGACCGCTGCTCCCAGCGCTAGACCCATCTGTTTCCCCTTTAGCGACTTCAGTGGATATGTCATTGGGTTAGGAAGCCCCAGGAGTGTTTAGGCAGGGAAGCGGGGGATTTCGGTCTCAAATTATTTGTCAATGTCATGTAGGATGGCGGTCCAGTACCCTATCAATTCCTTACAGTCCCAAAGAAGTGAGTCAGTGTGCCCTCCTCAACACAGCCTCGCAAGCATGCCGGACTATGGTCCGGGTTCCCTTTGTTCAGTCTGGCTGGTGTCAGGTACCAGTAGGGAGCCACCTTAACCGCCGATTCCCTACTGGCCGTATTGCGGGCCGTGTGATTGGCCCTGAAGTAAATATCACGCCATTCTTTCTCTGACAAGTCTCTCCCCAGTTCCTGCACCCAACGCCTTTGCCCTGCTGAGGGCACAGAGGAGGCTGGTGGACAAAGCATGTTGTATAGTTCTGAGATAATCTTCTTGTCAGAGTATTTTGTTATGAGCCATTTCTCATAGGTCGTGAGCTTTCTGCTCACCAGCGGACGCACGTCGGGTGGAGGAGCCAATGGCAGAGTTGGAAGTATTGGAATCGGTTCGGCGCTGTTGTAGCATAGGATTGTTTCACATCTGAGAACATGAGGAACCCCTCTAAATCGAAGAGATATCCCGCCGACTTGCAGTCGGTGACCCGCCACTGCGAGAACGCTTGCTCCTCTAGCCCCGGTGTAATCTCTGGGTTATCAAATAGGGGTGTTAACGGTGAGGGAAAAAAGACGTGAGTCCACGTTTGACGGCAACTGTGTCCCAGACTTGTAGCACTGTGCACGTGATTGGAGAACCCTCGAGGTTTGGTGGTCTATCCGGCCACTTCAAAAAGGGTACCTTCCATAAGGATAACTTCGCCAGTGCACGGTCTTGGAACAGCCACCTTTTTTCAGACTCAGGTCTGCTCCACTCCACCAGGTGCCTAAGTTGCGTTGGCCTAAAATATTCCAATAAGTTTGGGATACCCAGCCCTCCTTCATCAGGAGGTCTATGGGAAATATCTCTGCGCATCCGGGGGTACGCACCCACCCAACTGAATTGTTGCATCACTCTTTGCAGCATATGGTGGGTCCCCGGCGGGGGGCCAGGCCGGAAGGGTCTGGAAAACAGAGCACTTTAGGTAGTATGGACATTTTTGTAGCAGCGATATGGCCAAGTAGCGACAATGAATGTTTCTGCCATTGTCAGAGGTCTTTCTGGATTTGGGAGAGGAGTTTGGTATAATTTCTCTTGACTGTCTGTGCGATAGAAGGAGCCAGATCTATCCCCAGGTAAGTGATTGTGGCTCGGGACTGGAGCTCTCCGAGGGCCGTTTGACCTTCCCTGGGCAGGTCTTCATTTCGACTAAGATGCTGGACCATAGATTTCCCCATATTTATCTTAAAACCGTAAACCCGGCCAAAGGATGCCAATTCCCGGAGGAAGGCTGGCACAGAGCGCTCAGGGGACTCCAAAGTCTCCAAGATGTTGTCGGCATATTGACTTACCGTATGCCTCTCTCCTCCAAAGGGGATGCCTAGGATGTCAGGGTTGTCCCTTATCCTTTGTGCTAGGGGCTCCACATATAGCGCAAAGAGGAGGAGTGACAGCGGGCATCCCTGTCTCGTGCCTCGCTGGATCTGAAAAGGCCGTGAAGTTTTCACATTGACCCTAATCGTAGCCCTGGGCCTATCGTAGCAGCTCACCACCCAGGCCCTGAATCGGTCCCCAATGCCAAAGTGAGCTAGAGTGTTGTCTAAGAAACCCCAATCGACTCTGTCGAAGGCCTTTTCGGCATCGACCGACAGCAGCAAAGCATCCATCTTGGTGCGGTGGGCTTTGTCTATAAGATGCAATATGCGTTTGGTGTTGTCACTGCTCTGTCAGTTGTAGATGAAGCCAGATTTGGTCTGGTTCGATGATACCAGGCATACAGGGGCCCAATCTGGCCCCTAGAATCCCTGTAAACAACTTCAAATCCAAATTGAGGAGGGAGTTCGGGCGGTATGAGCCACATTGAGTCATGTCCTTCCCGGGTTTAGGAATGACTACAATATCAGCGGCTAGCATGTCAGGGGGGATAGTTCCAGGGCCCTGAAAGAAGTTAAAAAGCCATGTTAAAATCGGGGCAAGGAGTGGGCAGAAGGCTTTATAGAAACCTGCTGAAAAGCCATCAGGCCCTGGCGATTTCAGAGATTTGAGACAAGAGATTGCCCCTATCACTTCTTCAATCCTAATAGGTGCTGTGTTCAGCGCTGTCGTGGCGGCACTCTGAAGATAGGCCTCCCGTCTGCACCCAGCTGTGAGTCTTTACCATATAAGGTAGAATAGAAGTCCCGGAGGACTTCCGCTATCTGATCGTCTTGTTCCACTGTCTCCCCCTTGCATTCTGAAGTGCCAATATTTTTGATCGCTGGGTACGGGCTCTAGGTTTTACTTGCTAGAAGGTGCCCTGTTTTATTCCCCCCTATATAATAGGAGTGTTTGAGCCGAAGGGCCACGTATTCGGCTCTGTCAAGGTCAAGACTTGCTATTTGCGCCCTCGCAGCTTTCAATTGGTGCCACATCCTAGAAGCGCAGGTTAGACTGTGTACTCTTTCTAATTCTACCACTTGTGCCGTGAGGAGTTCCCTCTTGTCTCTACGTTCTCTGGCTTCGGCGGCGGGGATGGCAATTAGTTTGCCTCTCACCACAGATTTGAGCGCCCCCCATAATGCCACCAGGGGAGTGTCCAGAGAGTCATTCGTCGCTAGGTAGTCAGTAAAGCATTTGAGAAGCTGCAGGAGTACTCCCTCTCGTTGAAGCAGGTTCTCCCTAAGTCGCCACGTCCCCGTCGGTCTATGAGTCGGGGCATAGAAAGTGTCAATGTCACTGCATCGTGGTCTGAGAGCGCTACTGGTGTAATGTTTGTGTCTACTAGTGTGCTCAATTCAGTAGAGCCTATGAAATGATCAAGTCTGACGTAGGTATGATGTGCATTGGAATAGAAGGAGTATTGTGTGGACTGAGGATGAGCCTCCCGCCAAATGTCCACTAGGCCCCTGTCTTTCAGGCACTCTTTCCCTCTTTTGGACAGGGCACCTGTTTGGCCGTACCGTTGGCCTGACCGGTCATTCTCCGCATCCATAACCAGATTAAGGTCACCCCCACCACCATCCTCCTATCTTGGGAATGCAGGACGTCCAACAGGGCCACTTTAATAAAGTTTTCTTGTCCTGAGTTGGGGGCGTAAAGGGAGCCCACTACCAGGGGAGCACCCCACCCACAACCTGTAAGCCAGTAGACGGCCTTTTACTTCTGCCACCTTGTCGCCCACCGTGCCCTGAAACGTCCTGGCAATCAATATGGCCACCCCTGCTTTCTTATCCACTGTGGAGGAGTAGAATTGCTGTGGAAAAGCGCGGGACCTCATTTGGTGCCAATCTTTGGGAAGGAGATGGGTTTCTTGTAAAAGGCACACCGCTGCCCCTGAGTTCTCTAGGTAAGACAGGATGGCTCTTCTCTTAATGGGGTTGTTTAGCCCCTTCACATTAAGGGTGATCAACTGAAGTGCAGATCTCGACATGAGGTAATAATGGGTGTGATCTGTTGTCGCCGCAGGAACCTGGTCACCTCCTCTGCATAGCAGTTCCCGTGGGCCCTGGCGTCGTTTGTCTGTGACCTTGGCCCTTGCTTGGACCCCTCCCCGAGCAACACACCGGTTTCCCTTTGCCCCCCTCCCTTACCCCAACAACACCCCATCTACAAGCATGAAACATTGCCACCCCCTGCCCCTGGAGCTCGCTCCAAGTCTGCCTCAGTCTCACCCACCCTCCCCCTGTCCCTTGAGTCCTCCCCCTTGCCCTGACCTCCCGGTTTCCCCTCGTTCCCTCCTAACCCTAACTGAACAACCCCTGGGTTTTACCATAGTCCAGTGCCCATCATCCAAGGACACGGGCATGTGGGAAAGAAAAAGTTGGGGTGTACGTGTGGTCCAAGTGTTCCGGGCCCCCAGCCCCCCCTCCGGTCAGCTCCAGATCAATGCCATTCGACCCCATTGTGAAATTCACGGGCGTTCAGTCGAGGTGGTATCCTTCATTACTGCTTCAAGAGCTGACAGTCTCTCCTGTGTTATAGTGTCAGAGTCTGGCCGCAGTTTGAGGTTGGGCGAGCGTCTGCGGCCCACTCTCTGCCACCTTCCCCCGGAGGACTTCCGTGTGCGACTGGGTGTCTCGTTCAGGCTCAGGGTACTCCAGCCCAAGTATTGTGCAAGTTTCTTGAAGGGATCTGAGTTGGTGTAATTTGCCATTCCACCTGAATATAAAGCGGAAAGGGTGACCCCAGGAGTAGGCCACCCCCTGTTCTCTCAAGTGTGCGGTCACCTCTCTAAAGGCTTTCCTCTTCTGTAGGGTGATGGAGGCCAGGTCTTGATAGAGTGCTAAAAAGTGTTCTTGATATTTGAGGGGCTGATTCAGCCTGGCTTCTCGAAGTATACGTTCCATGAGAGGGAAGTCCAGGAGGAAGGCAAGTATGTCTGGCGGAGGAGCCGGAGCACGTGTCGCTAGGCCCACGCGGTGTGCCCAGTCAATGCGGATTTCAAAGTCTGGTGACTCGCCCAAGATTTCTCTAAACAATCCCTGAAGGTATCTAGCGACATCAGACACCTCCTCCTTCGAGGACACCCCCCCTCACGCGAATGTTATTCTGCCTAGAGTGGTTTTTGAGGTCCTCTGCGTGAGCCTGGAGGTCCAACTGCTGGTCGCGCAAATGTATCACCTCCTGCTAAAGTTGCTCTATCTCCTCACCTTTGGTTTGCTCGCGGTCTTCAATAGCAGCTACTCGCTCCCCGATCCCGTCGACGTCGCGGCGGATCTCCTTCACCTCTCCCACCACTTCAGTTTTGAGTTTTTGAAAGTCCTCTCGGAGGGTGTTAAATAGCGATTCGAGGAAGGAGCGAGTGATCGGTACCTCTCCCTCTTCTGTATCCATGTGTGATTTGGGTGCTGGAGACGTTTTACCCCCTTTCTCCCCTGACAGGGAGCCTTTGGATCATCTCCTTCAGGGATCTCTCCCCCTTCTTCCTCACGGAGGCCATCGTTGGGCCACAAGTCAGTAGGGGTTCCCCCTCGGCGCACAGCTCGCTCGCGTGACACTTGAGTAGCACTACTGCATGCAGTGCTAGGTCAGGTAGGTCCCTTGCCAAGCCTGCAGTGATTGGTTCCCGCCAAGCTCTGTCTCCCCTCTGCCGCAGAACTCTGATCCGGTCTTAATTGCACCCTGGTGCCCTCCAGCTTACACAGCGTCTCCCCTCCTTACCACTGTGCTCAGTGGGCCCAACACAGCTTCAGAGCAGCGCTCCTCCAACAGAGACTCATTCCGGCCTACACCCAGCCCCTCCACTGGCCGTGTGCGGATGCTCCTGCACCTCTGCCAGGCGAGGGCCCTGGCCGGGTACAAGCTTCCTCTCACTCCACACTGTGGCGCTGGGCCCCCTTCTCAACACTGTGTTGCTCTACACTGTCGCGGTGGACCTCTGGACTCCGCCAGCCACCAAGCATGAAGGGCCCTCCCTTCGGTTTCTCTGCAGCAGGCTTTCCTTCTAGGCCCCAAGCGCACCCTGCCGTGGGCGATCTTTTCGGCAGGCCCTGCAGCCCTCAGGGGAAGCGCCGTGGAGCCCCCAACACACCACCATCTGTGCTGCCACCCGCTGGGGCCCCCCACCTCGTCTAGCCTCTTTAGTGGTGTGTCTCCTCCACCCGCGATATGCGGTCACCAGCGCCGCCGTCGGGTGACCCCCTGCCGCTGCCCAGTAGATAATGGAGTCCTCCGGTGGGTGGGAGCACCCGTGGTACGCGTTCCTGCTTTCTCCTGGGAGGCCGCCTTGAAAATCAAGGGGGATTGCAGGCCTGTCCCGTTGCCGCCGCCGTAATCGCTCTCCTACCTCGCCTGGGTGCCAACCACCGATGGCGTCAACTCTGCTGCCGAGGGCCTGCCAGATTCCGCAGCAGCATTAGGCGCAACCCGACCTGGGCTCCGCTTCCCCACGCCACTAGCTGCAGGAGGTGTGCGCCGCTGTTCCGTGGGGGCACTGGTATCACGCTCGTGTAGGCCCGTAGTCTGCACCTTTGCAACCATTCCACCGGCTGGAGGGAACCGCTGGCCTCACTCAGCGCCGCTCCACTGCTGTCCCCGCGTCGCTGCTGCCACTGAGGTCACTCACCAATTCCAGACAGGTATCAGCCACTGCTGCCGCCGGCTCTGCCGCTGAGGGCCCCTCCGGTGTCGCCCCGATGGCGGCGCTAGACGTTACTTGGCCTGGGCACCATTTCCTCTTGCCGTCACCTGCACTCGGAAGGCCGCCAAGCACGTCGATCGAGAGCGGACTTCGCCGATTTTGCTCTCTGGGCAGCCGCTCTGCTTCCACTCTCGGTACCGCCATCTGTGGCAGCTATCCGGGGGTCTGGTGCAAAGATTTGACTGGATTAGAAGGCCAGCAGTGAGGAGCCTCCGAGTCAAGCGACCGATCAGACCGCCATCTTGGCCACGCCCTCACAGTCTTCTAATTTAAGTAGAAATTGTCATGCTGAGACAATTCTGTTTAATAACTCAAAGCTGCTCACTGTACTTAGTATGTATTGCATAGAATCCTTGATCTGCTGGAAACCTTTTCTGCAGTGCCAAAACACCTGTGTGGAACATAATGACCACCAGTCAACTGTGATCTGTACACAGTTACTAGTCAATACAAAGATTTATAACATGTTCAATACCTCAACACGCCTATGGTGCATTGGGAGCACATGCATATTGTAAACACTTATACCGATCAGCTAGACACAGGCTGTACAAAATTAGGTAAACAAGTAATATGGTAGTTACCCGACACTACGTAAACTATAAAACCATCTAACACACTCATTGGAAGAAGTCATCAGTGATGTCATCAATGATGTCATTTGAGATGTCATCAGTGATGTCATGAATTATGTCATAGAAAATGTCATTAGTGATGTCATATGTGAGGTCATAAAGCAGTGTATGATGGGGGCTTAAGTTACAGTAACTCTGCTAATTGTAAGTGGTGAATTTCTGTGTTTTTATTTTAGTTCAAAACCTTAATGTCACTGACAAATTCACCTAACAATAAAGTTACTTAAACCATTGTTTTTTCAGTGAATTGAATGAATATATATATATATATTTCCCCTTTCAGGCATAGAGTGACGAATAAATTATGTAAAAAAGAAGCAGAGAACTCTGGGTAGTTCTCAAGTTTAGGTGGAAAGCAGCTCACCCCAAACGTCTGCTTTTTTCAAAGTCATTAAGAATAGGATTAGCACAGTGCCATCCACTCCGAGATAGAAAAGGACAAAGTCTTTTCCCATTTCTACAGCAAAGTCTTTGAGCATAGGACTAGCACAGTGCTGTACTTGCCAAGCTGTAAAATGACGAAAGCCATTTACCACTCCAGGCACAGTATTACAGCTTTGGATTGGTAAAATACCATTCAAGCGAACCTGAAATTATTAAAAGCAACCCCTGAAATGTGTTTCGCTATCATTACAACTCTTCAGAGAGGTTTAGCTTTGTCCAGACACAAGGGTGCACCCAGTATAAGTCAAAAGAAAACCCTTGCAGTCATTGAGTGACGCATAACTTATGCAAAAAAGAAGAAGAGAGGTCTAGGTAGTTGTCAAGTTTAGGTGGAAGGCAGCTTCTGTATGTATGTATATATATATATATATATATATATATATATATATATATATATATATATATATATATATATATATATATATATATATATATATATATTAACTACTGGCGGTCGCCAGTACGGTTGCGTGAGTTATAGTTGCCTGCACTAACTATAACGGGGGAATTTCAATGGTTTTTCACGAGTGAAATGCCCAGCTAACTATAACATGTGTGAATCCTATGGTTTTTTAAGTGAATATATACATATATATATATATATATATATATATATATATATATATATATATATATATATATATATATATATATTCACTGAATAAACCATAGGTTTCAGGGGCGTTATAGTTAGGAATTTGCATTTAAAAAACCTTAGCAATTCACTGAAAAAACAAAAGGTTTTAGGGGCGTTATAGTTAGCTGGACATTTCCCTCGTACAAAACCCTAGAAATTCCCCTGTTATAGTTAGTTCAGCTAACTATAACTCGCGCCCCCGCAATGCACTGCTGATGACATCACATATTACATCACTCATGACATGGTCAGTGACATCACTGATGACATCACTGATGACATCTCAAATGACATCACTGATGACATCATCCAGTAGGTATGGGTTTCTGTACAGTTTTAATATGTTTAATATATATATAGGGAAAGGTCTGTTGAAGAATGAGTGGGTGTACAAGTGTGCGAATGGATGATTTTGTAGGTGCGTAACTGACTCTTTAAGTGAGTCTTTAAATGTATCTTACTGCAGACTAGTGACTAAACTGTGTGAATGTCTGTATGTGTCTGTGTGTAGGTGTATTAGTGGCTGCATGGTTTTGTGAATAGCTATATGAGTGTCTATATGGGTTATTGATTGGTTGTCTGAGTATCTGTATGGGTGCCTGAGTGTTTGTGTGGGTGGGGTGTGTGTGACTCTATGCATAGATGTGTGAGTGGGTGATTCTATGGGTGCATGGTTTTAAGAGTGCATCTGTGATGGACTGTATGGTTGGGTGAGTGTATGTATGAGTGTGTTAGGGATTGAATGTATATCTCAGTGGTACATGTGTGAATAACTACATATGTGAAAGGCAGTATATATGTGTGTAAGAGTATATAAGTGGGTATATGTGAGAGTGTGTGATTGTGAGAGTGGCTGTATGGATGAGTGTGTGCTTGTATCAATGATTCTATTAGAGCGTAAGAATGTGGTACTATTTTTATGAGTAAGTGAACTTGAGTGTGTTTAACTGTATAGGTGAGTAAATTGGACTGTGTTTAATTACTTGCACGACTGACTAGGTGTGTCAGTACCTCAATGGATGATTGGCGGTGTGTGAGTGTCTATATAGGTGTATAAATGCATGTGATAGTCTTGTACGGAGTGACTGTACAGGTGAGTGAGTGGAGGTGTATGTAGACCTAAGAGTTAATGAGTGGGTATGTAGTTATTGGTATTGGAGTATCTATGATTTTCAAAATGGCCGTCTGAAATTTTGAGTCGGTGTATCAAAGGTTATATTAGGGTGTGAGAAGATGCACTAATTTATCACATGGATGATGTCATCAGTGATGTCATGAGTGATGTCATTTGAGATGTCATCAGTGATGTCATCAGTGATGTCACTGACCATGACATGAGTGATGTAATATGTGACGTCATCAGCAGTGCATTGCGGGGGCGCGAGTTATAGTTAGCTGAACAAACTATAACAGGGGAATGTCTAGGGTTTTGTACTAGGGAAATGTCCAGCTAAATATAACGCCCCTGAAATCTTTGTTTTTTTCAGTGAATTTCTAAGGTTTTTTAAATGCTAATTCCTAACTATAACGCATATGAAACCTATGGTTTTTTCAGTGAATTTCAAAGGTTTTTTAAATGCTAATTCCTATCTATAACGTATCTCTGAAGATATCATGAAAAGCATGCTTTTTTAAAAGTAGGGTGCACATTAGTTTTGTGGAAAAGCATCTTTGTGATTGGTTAAGAAAAAGCAGTTTCAACGTGGAGTACATATCAAAGGATAAAATTTGCTCAGATCAACCACACCTGCTACTTGCATTTGAAAGGCACTGTTCGAACTTAAAACAATCGTCAACTTTTAACCTGCACGTGTCGTTAAATATTCAAGAAAATGTTACAAAAAAATATCGTTAAGTTTTAAAAAATTGATGAACGTTTAACCTGCACGTGTTGTAGAATGTTCTAGAAAGTGTGTTGATAGAATACGTTGCACTTCTGACTTCTATGTGTTGTTGAATATTAAAAAAACGGTTCATATGGAAAATTAAAAAGAAACCAATAGAGAAGTTTTGAAACCTAAAAGAATCAAGGAACTATTCTAATTTATTCTTTACATGCATTTATGTGTGCAGCAACAAAATTATAGACACAACAGCACTAGGAAGAGGAAGAAGCAGGGAGTGGGGGGAGGGGGGAGATGAGCAGAATGCCACACATGCACAATTAAGTACAACACACATATGGACTAACAATGGCCATAATGAAACACACCAACAAGCAGCACAAGTCACACAACCCGCCAACATCACACCACTGAACGAGCATAGAAGTGAAAACCACACTGCATTCATACAGGATGTGCACAAAGGCCAGTCTTTGGTGTTGTGGGATGTCTGCGAACGTGGTAATTATGGATGAGATGCCCAGCATGTGGCACATGGTCGAGTTCACTGTGTGTTATGTTGCCAAACGGCTGCACCTCCCTCCCACGAGCCCCCACACTTTTGTACGGTGCACTGTTGTATCTCGTGCACTCGTACGGCACACCATTGTAATGCCTATTTGCGCATGTCCTGCTACATTCCAACTACAACATCACAGTGCCGTTTGGAGGTGGTGCATGCCAGTTTACAACATCAACTGCTGCGGCTCTTTTAGCAGGCCACACCAGAACACAGAGACACACTTACCGCACTTCCTGTACACGGACATGTGCGAGACACCCCGTTTCCCTTGCCGGATAGGCACACCCCTGCACTGACCTGTGATCCCCAGACCAGCACACACCAGTTGTGCATGCAGGAGGATGCGTGTGTAGCTACACATCCAGGCTCACTGCCAACGCTGAGGTGACAGTACACTGTGATGTTGCAGGGCTCGTGCCTATCATGCTAAGACAATGACCACAGGGACACACTTACTAAGATGTGGGTTTGGGGGTCATTTACGGTACTGGAGTTGGTATCCCTGTATCATGCTCATTGACTCTATGGTACCTGTGGGTGTTCTGGTGTGGTTCTTGGCTGTGTTCCCTTTCATGGTGCAGGTAGTTGTCCTGCTTAACACCAGCAGAAAGCAGGTGTAAAATCCCTGGTGCTAATGTGTCTTATCGCCGGAATTTGTTTCGCATTGCAATTGGTGTGAAAGTTGTGATGTGAATTTTTTCATGTGCAGAACAATATACGAACTGAGCAGTGTATCTCATCAAGATCCAGCACCGGACGCACTATTCCCAATCAATATAAATACAATGAGATTTCTTAATACATTTTGTGTGTACACTGTAAGTGCAGCCAATACCTCAGTGCAATTCAATACAGGATTTTAGTATTTAGAATAAATCGGAAAGGTGCACCTTGTGTCTTTTTGCATGGGAACGGCTACTCTCCATTTCATTATCAGCACTTTAACGGAAGTAAAGTTGAGATAAATCTAACACACTATTCAGAAGTTGGTGCAAACTGCAGATATCAGCAGTATTCCAGCGATAAGTGCCCCAAAATTTAACACCATGGTGGACTCCATCAAATAACAGTAATAAGAACAAGAAAGAGTCACACAGCAGTTGAGAGAACAACCAAAAACGTTATTAATTTTTTTTTCAAACTTTATTTTTAATAATAATAAATGTATAAACGAAAAACTATTTTCAAACTTTATTTTTTTATTAACATATATATGAACAATAATCTAATAAACAAAATGTAACAACAATAATAAAAAACAACAAGGCGGAACACTACTGTGGGGACAATGGATGTCGACGACAGACCTGGAAAATAAGAAAGATTGTTAAAAAAACAACAACATGGTATTCTCAACAAAATACCACAAGAAACAAATCACAGATATATAAAATGCATACAGCTAACACAATTTTATAAGTTTAACTTACAAAAACTGTAAATGTTGCCACTTTAAAATATTTACAGAATCTGAAGAAAATGTTTTGCAGAAGGCACCACACAAACAACGTTTTTCTTCAGTGGTGAGGAAATGTTTTACTTTTTGCAAGGAGCAAACAAAGACCAATGCCACCTTCGTCACTCGCAAGATTTGCCAAAGAGTTCTGTTACGAGGGGATCCTAACAAAAAATACTCGTGCGGCACAGCAAGTATGATGAAACACCTAAGGACCCTTCATCCAAACAATCTTGCATGAGAAGAGTGCAAACAGATGAGAAACACTCCTGTTCTGTATCTGTAAAAAAGAATCACAAATAAATGTTATATTAATAACTTTCAAATTTATACTATTCCATTACTGTACAAACATATTTTATATAAAAACTGACTATGAAACTATAGCCCTGAACCACAAGTGTGACGATCATTAAAACACTACATGCATAGTGCATACTACTTTGAAGCAGTTCATGCCCTAAAGCCTACCTCACTAAAAGACTACATGCTAACTGACTAAATGATTACAGTACTATAAGGAGACACACTGGGTGACTCACAGGGTGTTTGCTAGAAGAGTATGAATACTAAATAGGGAATAAAAGTGTTCCTTTTCAGAGCTGCAGGCGCGTTTTTCCCTTCACTCCTCTCAATTTTATAGATACCTCCAGCTGCGCCACGCCATACGCACCTACACCCCACTGGACATCCGGCTGCCAGACCACAGCCCCCCGGAGGCTCAGGTCCTGCTGGGCAACCTGGGGAGGGGGGGCATTTCCAGGATTTACCGTTCCCTCGTCAATTGCACCCCTACATCCCTTGGGGTCTTAAGGAGCGCTGGGAGGGGTGGGTGGGTCCCCTGGATGAGGCCGACTGGCGGGACGCCCTTATGGCCCCCCGCTTGGTGACGGCCTCCGCTAAGCTACGACTCATCCAAATTTACTATCTCCATGCGGCATACCTCACACCGGCTCGCCTTCACCGTGCGGGCCTCTCCGGGGACGCGGCATGCCCCCGCTGTGGTTCCGAGCCGGCGGACTTCCTGCACATGGTGTGGTCCTGCCCGGCCCTGGAGGGGTTCTGGAGAGGCATTGAAACCGAGCTTACGGAGGTCCTGGGGTGGGAGGTGCCACATGACCCCCGACACTCGCTGCTGGGCATCACAGATGGCTTAGATGGCACACGTTCAGAACAGCTGTTTCTCATGACGGCCTTGATGGTGGCCAAGCGCGACATTGCAGCGGCATGGAAGCAGCCGTTGCCGCCGAGTGTGGCTAAGTGGGGAGCTGGGGTGGACTGGTGCGCGGCGCAGGAGCGGACTCTCTATCGGGCACGAGGATGCCCCAAGAAATACCGGAAAGTTTGGGGGAAATGGCTAGGCAACATACTTTAGTAGGGCGGTTCGGGGGGTGGGGGGGGCTTCTGGGGGCGGGGGGGAACGGGGGGTGCTTCCTAATGTATTGCTGTGTGGTACTGCTTCGGAATACCAGACTGTTTCTGTTGTTGTACCGTTTAAAACAATAAAAACTTGTTTATCAAAAAAAATAGGGAATAGAAGGTGTGAAACACAACTGTGTAGGTGATTAGGGGACTGCATCCATACTCCATAGGCATTTAAAGCAGTCCATGTGCTAAGGCCTGGCTCACTGCATGACTACTTGGGTACTGACTGAATGATTATCGTACAGCAAGGAGAGTGCCTAGGTGAATTTATAAGTGCTAGGCTTTTCGCACAGGGAATAGATTAGTACTTGGTACTGAATGGGTCACTAGAGGAGTGCAAAGGCAGTGACAAGTGCTGGACTGTATGGATACTGACTAGGAAATTGAAAGTGTGAAAGACAAGTGTCTAGGTGGTTAGAAGACTGCATGCAGAGTGCATAGGGGTTTGAAGCAGTCCATGTGCTAAGGCCTGGCTCAGTGTATGAATACTGAGGCACTGACTGAATGATTAGAGTACTGCAAAGATAGTATCTTGGTGAATTTATAAGTGTTGGGGTTTTAGCACAGTGAATGGATTAGTACATGGTGCTGAATGGGTCACTAGAGGACTGCAAAGAGAGTCACCGGGTATTTCCTGGAAGTGTATGGATACTGACTAGGGAATTGAAGGTGTGAAAGACAATTGTGTAGGTGGTTAGAGGACTGCATACATAGAGGATAAGGGTTTGAAGCAGTCCATATACTAAGGCCTGGGTCACTGGATGAGTACTTGGGTACTGACTGAATGATTAGAGTACTGCAAGGAGAGTGCCTGGGTGAATTTATTAGGGTTTGGCGCTGTGAATGGATTAGTACATGATGCTAAATGGGTCACTAGAGGAGTGCAACGACAGTGACAGGGTGTTTGCTGGAAGTGTACGGATACTGACTGGGGAATTGAAGGTGTGAAAGACAAGTGTGTCGGTGGTTAGAGGACTGCATGCATAGTGGATATGGGTTTGATGTGGTCCATGTGCTAAGACCTGGCTCAGTGCATGAATACTTAGGCAGTGACTGAATCGTTAGAGTACTGTAAAGAGAGGGTCTAGGTGAATTTATAAGTGTTTGAGTTTTGGCACAGTCAATGGATTAGTACATGCTGTTGAATGGGTCTCTATAGGACTGCAAAGGAAGTGACAGGATGTCTCCTGGAAGTGTATGGATACTGACTAGGGAATTGAAGGTGTAAAAGACAAGTGTATAGTATGTCAGAACACTTTTATTTGAAGCAATCTATTTGGTACTTAGAAACTGACTAAATAATCAGACTACTTCTAGGACAGTGCTTAGGTAAAACTTTTAAATTTTCAGTTCTGCCACAGTGAACAGAATAGTACATGGTACTGCACCTTAGTGTCAAACCTTGACTCATTTTATCAATGCATAAGCAAAGACTAGCTTCTAATGCTACTAAAACTTGAACACATGAGAGGTCTTAAATTAGTTATCTGTCAGCAAATACACGATGTTACCAAATGCTTCTCTCACAGTGGTTCTCAAATGCACACAGACTCACAGTGTAATTCTAGACAACAACCACTATACCTAGTAGTTTACCAAAAATGATTCACTACTGTGGAAGTGGTAAGCAAACTGCACACAATCTTCATATTTCAGGACTGCACTTTTGTGTCAAAGCCTGACTCATTTAATCAAAGCATAAGCAAAGACTGGCTTCTAATGCTACTAAAACTTCACAACATGACCGGTTTTAAAACAGGTATATGTCAGCAAATACACAATGTTACCAAATGCTTCTCTCACAATCCTTACCCAAATGCACACAGACTCACAGTGTGATTTTAGACAAGCAACACTATCCTAGGAGTGTACCAAAACTCATTCACTACTCTGGAAGAGTTAATGGTACTGCACACAATCTACATATTTAAGTACACCACATCAGTGTCAAAGCATGACTCATTTAATCAACGCATAAGCAAAGACTGGATTCTAATCCTACTAAAACTTCACAACATGACAGGTTTTAAAACAGTTAACTGTCAGCAAATACATGATGTTACCAAATGCTGGTAAGGGAACTGCACACAATCTACATATTTCACAACTGCAATTTACTGTCAATGCCTGACTCATATAATGAAAGCATAAGCCATAACTGTCTTCTAATGCTACTAAAACTTGACAACATGACATGTTTTACAACACTTATCTGTCAGCAAATACACGATGTTACCAAACACTTCTCTCACAGTGGTTCCCAAATACACACAGACTCACAGTGTGATTCTAGACAAACAACACTATCCCTAGCAGCTTACCAAAACTCATTCACTAAAGTGGAAGTGGTAAGGGAACTGCACACAATCTACATATTTCACAACTGCACTTTAGTGTCTTTGCCTGACTCATTTAATCAACGCATAAGCAATGACTGGCTTCTAATGCTACTAAAACTTGACAACATGACAAGTTTTAAAACAGTTTTCTGTCAGCAAATATACAATGTTACCAAATGCTTCTTTCACAGTGGTTCCCAAATGCACAAAGACTCACAGTGTGATTCTAGACAAGCACCAGTATCCCTAGGAGTTTACCAAAACTCATTCACTACACTGGAAGTGATAAGGGAACTGCACACAATCTACATATTTCACGACTGCAATTTACTGTCAATGCCTGACTCATATAATGAAAGCATAAGCCATAACTGTCTTCTAATGCTACTAAAACTTGACAACATGACAGGTTTTAAAACAATTATCTGTCAGCAAATACACGATGTTACCAAATGCTTCTCTCACAATCCTTACCCAAATGCACACAGACTCACAGTGTGATATTAGACAAGCAACACTATCCTAGGAGTTTACCAAAACTCATTCACTAGTCTTGAAGAGTTAATGGTACTGCACACAATCTACATATTTAATTACAGCACATCAGTGTCAAAGCATGACTCATTTAATCAACATATAACCAAAGACTGGATTCTAATGCTATTAAAACTTCACAACATGACAGATTTTAAAACAGTTATCTGTCAGCAAATACATGATGTTACCAAATGATGCTCACACAGTGATCCCAAATACACACTAACTCACAGTGTGATTCTAGACAAGCCCCACTATCCCTATGAGCTTACCAAAACTCATTCACTACAGTGCAAGTGGTAAGGGAACTGCACACAATCTACATATTTCACAACTGCAATTTACTATCAATGCCTAACTCATATAATGAAAGCCTAAGCCATAACTGTTTTCTAATGCTACTAAAACTTGACAACATGACTTACAACACTTATCTGTCAGCAAATACACGATGTTACCAAACACTTCTCTCACAGTGGTTTCCAAATGCACAAAGACTCAGTGTGATTCTAGAAAAGCACCAGTATCCCTAGGAGTTTACCAAAACTCATTCACTACACTGGAAGTGATAAGGGAACTGCACACAATCTACATATTTCACGACTGCTCTTTAGTGTCAATGCCTGACTCATTTAATCAACACATAAGCAAAGACTGGCTTCTAATGCTACTAAAACTTGAGAACATGACAAGTTTTAAACAGTTTTCTGTCAGCAAATACACAATGTTACCAAACGCTTCTTTCACAGTGGTTCCCAAATGCACAAAGACTCACAGTGTGATTCTAGACAAGCACCAGTATCCCTAGGAGTTTACCAAAACTCATTCACTACACTAGAAGTGATAAGGGATTTATTTAATCTCTGTACCACCCCTTGTACTTTCCGTAGAGTAGCTTGGGCCTTACGCCCGTCATGCGCAGTCTCTTCCCTTTGTGATGCGATTGCTTGGAGAACAGTTACCATTACTGTATCCAGGGTAGCAGGTGAGCCAGAGGGCAGATCTGTAGAGCCAAGAGCAGCAATTTGGTGGGGCAAATGTAAGGCGCTAGTCGGCGTATATTCTGTTGATTGTTGCGGGATGAATTGCGTTGTAGGGGTATAATCCCATACCAATTCAGTCGCGCCATAGTGGCCCTTTCTTTTTCTGACTACTGTTTTTTGAGCTCCGCGGCCGGTCTCATTATCATTATCGCTCCCCGTTGATGTAGAGCATGTCTCGTCCGACCATTCAAGTTCGTCAGAAAAGGAGTAAAAATCACTTGGGTCCTTTTCTGTGTCTGTATCTACAGCTTTCCTGTTGTTTGGTTCAGCACTGCAAACCGCTTTCTCAGTGTTTTTATCTTGGGAGCCAATAGGGTGAATCAGTCCCTCCAGACTAGACATAGTAACCGTCTGATTTTGTGAAATCACGTCTCTGCCAGCCATGCCAGCCGTGGTCTCCTTGAGACATGCCTCGGGTAATACTGCAGGAGTTGCCCTGACATCAGTGTCCTTGTCTTTGTTTATAACTGTAACTATAGCTGTACTCGGCTGCTGCAGGATAGATATAGAGGGGGAACTTTGAAGCATTTCATTTTGATTTACATTTGTAACTATAACTGGTTTTGACTGAAGTGGGATAGATATGGTGGGGGCATTTTGAGATACTTCATTAACATTAGCTGCGTCTACAAAGTTCTCTTCCACCACTTCCCCCACAAGTAAATCAGACCTTACTTCACTAGCTGGAACTCCAGAGACCCCGAAGGTTTCAGAGCTCCCCAAACAATTCTGCAGCGCTTCCTCTGCACTCACTGGCTTGCTCTGCTATATTTGACCTGGAAGTGCTCCAACCAGTGTTCGGCGAAGGAGGTCCGCAACTGAGGGGCCGGTCGCGCTCGCTTTCCTTGACACCGCAGCTCCCTGCCTCGGAGTCCTGACGCCGGAGCCCACGTCCGTTTCCTTAGCGGCCCGCTTTTCATTTACAGCGTCCTCCCGTTGTGCCTGCCTTGCCGCCGCCGCTGCTGCAGCCCTTGCCTTGGCTGCGGCGGTGGATCCAGCGTTTTTAGGAGCCATCACTGATCCCTCCTTGTTAACGTCGCGAGGAGATTGCTGGCCAGAGTCTCCGACAATTATATCTGCCCGGACACCGCGTAGTTGCCCCCTCGGCTCCCTCGGCTCCCGTGGCGCTGACAGCTGTTCTCGGCATAGAAAGCGGATAACAGAAAGACCGATGAGCGAGCCGAGAGTCTTCAGGTAGGCTCCTGCATTCACATTAGACCCGGCATTTAGCGTCTTTCCGGTTTCCAGCACCATCAGGGAACTTGACAAATATATTCCTTTACACTGTTTACTTAATCGGCATATTCTTCTTTTCTTCTCCCCTTCAGAAAAATGTTCCGTATGTTTTCGTTGCTTATTGGGAAAAGCTCAGAGCTGCCGGTAGCCTCCCCAGCACCGGTCCATCCGCACCACGGTCTCACTCGACCGCCATCTTGCCTGACCTCGAGTCTCGTATACTATCCAACGAAACTGAGATTGCTGTAAATCATGAGTTAGCAGAGTCACATGAAGGAGAGCTCTCTGATGTAAGATGGAAGTTAGAGGACTTCGAGAACCGCCTCCTAAGAAATAACCTCCGCGTTCTTGGTGTCCCAGAAACATTAGAAGGGGATGATGCTCTGTCTTTTATTATTACAGTATTCCGTGACTCTCTGCCAGAATTGTCCAATTGGAACTGGGACTTAGAAATACAACGTGCTCATCATGTGCCTATGTATCTAAAACAGTCTGTGCGTCCGGGGGGGGTATCCACGAGCAATTCTATTTTACTTCGGTAACTTCCTCCTCAGGCAGGCAATATCTGAGAAAGCTAGGCCAGAGGCAAAGCGTGTTAGGGGCACTATCTCCCATTTTGTCCGTCCCTATTTTTGCCACGCTACAGTGGAAAGGAGGTGGCGTCTTCGCCAGCTGATTAAACCTTTCCAGGAGAAGAAAGTGGTGGCTTACCTGAATAACCCAGGCCGTCTTAAAATAATTAATGGGGGGGTTGCAAAATTTTTTACATCTGAAATCAAGGCCAAAGAGTATTTAGACAGTCTATGATTCAGCCTTCAATTTAAGCGCTGTTAAAGTCTTTGATACAATAGGATGCACTTATTATAGAAATGAAATTTATATTAAGGTATAAGGGCACTGGTGGTATCATCGACGCAATGTTTTTGTAGTATCTCTTGGTCTTCTTTCGTATTTTCTTTTCCACTTTATAATTTTCGAGCTTTAGGCTTTCTTGCTCAAGAAATAAAGTGAGCGACCGATTTTGGGTAAAGGTTATCATGATCATATAAGCATAAGGCTCCAGCGCCTGTCCTCGAAACGCACACTCATCAAACAGACTCTTTTGGAGTCTGAAAGCCTCACTGAGGGTGTGGGGGAGGGGTGGGGGGTGGTAGTAAGGGGGGGGAAGTTGGTAGGGGGGAAAAGTAAGGGAAAAAATGGCAACTCCTTACGCATATTGAATCCTAAAGTAATAAAGTGAATGTTTTATTTTTATAATTATAAAGAGATAATTTTGGAAATCAACTGGACGACGCTATGGGGAAGTTGAAAATATGCTCCTGGAATGTGGCTGGGCTTAATGACAGAGCAAAGAGAGCTAGTATTAATGAATTAATCAAACAAGGGCCTTACGACATTCTTTGTTTCCAAGAAACCCACATTACATGGGAAGATAGGGATTTACTAAGAATACCTGGGTATAATTTGTTAGCAACCACTTCACAGACTTCAAAAACTTGTGGTGTAGCTATTTTCGCCAGAGGGTTTTTGGGGCAAGCTAAACGTAAGCTAGCAGACGCCTCTGGTAGATGGGTCATCATTGAGTTAGAACCCGGAATTACAATTTGTTCAGTCTATGCTCCCAATCATGACGATCCACACATGTTTGAAGACTTAGAGCTTGAGCTGGCTTCTTGGCCTAAGGTATTGATATTGTGTGGCGACTTGAATATTTCTCTTAATCACGTAGGAATGCCTTATAACCAGTATATGTCCACCTACACAGGAAGAAAAACCAAAGTTTACATAGCGATCTCCCAACTCAGAGAAAGCCTGGACTTAATAGACATCTGGGCTTTTAAACAACAATCTGATCCTGGTTATACTTATTTCTCATTTCCACACAATAAATATGTACGAATTGACTATGTGTGGGTGGTTAGTGATCAGGTTTCAGTCGCTGAAATTGAAAGAAGTCCTAAAACACTCTCTGACCATAATATGCTCACCCTCACTATTAATTTGTCTAATCTTTATAGGCCCCGTTTTAACTGGACATTCGACAGGAAACTGCTCGCAAATAGATAGTATATTAACCACATAAAGATTTGGGCACAGGGGTACTTCGATTGTAATCGATATAGTACGTCAAGGGTTATAGTGTGGGACTGCTTCAAGGCTGCTCTTAGGGGAGAGACTATGAATTTCGTAGCCAAACACAAGAAAGAGGCAAACCTGGCTAACCAGCAGCAGATGCAAGACCTTGCCAAAGTTGAGCAGGAACACACAACCGCTATAATGAAAGGTGGGGACGGCAAAATTACAGTACGTAAAATGCTAATTCTTAAAACTATGATCAATAGCAGGATCAACCAAAAAGCAGCTGAAACCTTTCAAACTAGCCGTAACAAACTGTACGAAGATGGGGAAAGGGTCGGAAAGCAACTAGCCCTACGTACCCGACAGAAACAATCACTAAATAAAATTAGTAATATCCACGCAAACTGTATGATTTATACCGAACCAGATAAGATACTAGAGGTATTTAAAGGATATTATGAAACCCTTTACAGTAACGAAGAGACTCTTGAGATAGACGAAATTAAAAAATCATTACGGCTTTGGCTAATGGAATGTGGATTCAATAATATTCTTGATGTAGTCACTAGAGACGACTTAGACAAAGACATTACGTTAGTCGAGGTACAAGTGGCCTTAACGGATCTTGCTTCTGGCAAGGCAGCTGGTCCGGATAAGATCCCCCTATACTTCTATAAAATTCTGGGAGAGGTCATTATACCATATATATTAGATCTTTGTGTAGGTATACAGGGGAATGGCAATACGCCTCTATCTTGGAAGGAGACCAACATAGTGATATTTCCCAAGAAGGGTAAGCCCCCAGAACTTCCCACTTCGTATCGCCCTATTTCCTTAATAAATTCAGACTCAAAAATATACGCAAAGGTCTTGGCCAATCGGCTCAGGAGGGTGGTAGAACATCTGGTCTTCCCGTGGCAGCATGGTTTCATTCCCCATAAAGGAACTACGGATCATACTCGTAGGGTCATATCACTATTAAACATCATGGCTACGACAGGGGACCGGATGTCTATGATCCGCCTTGACGCCGAGAAGGCCTTTGATCGAGTCTCATGGAAATACATGTGGGCGATAATGGATCTTAACAACTTTGGGGCCTGCTTTGTTAGATCTATACAAGCAATGTATCAAGATCCAATCGCTAAAGTTCAGATGATGGGCTTAGAATCTAGATCATTTAACATCTTAAGGGGCACAAGGCAGGGGTTCCCCTGCTCCCCGATATTATTTGCCCTCTATATAAATCCGCTGATTATGAAATTATTGGCAAGTACTGCGATAATACCGATTAAGACAGGCACGCATGAAACTAAGATACTTGCTTACTCCGATGACGTGGCGGTCGTAACACCAAACCCCATCGAGGCAATTGGAGAAATTGAGAATATAACTCAGTCCTTCGGGGGTCATGTCCGGATACTCTTTGAACCGCGAAAAAACTGTTGTTATCTGTACAAATAATATTCTATTTAATGATCCCAGAAAGTCAAATACCGCTGTGTATTTATGCGTCTCTATATCCCCACAGATCGAAAATATTAATAAACTTAATTATGACCCCCTGCTTGAAAACATAAAAAAGGACCTTTTGAGGGTCAATAGTTTATATCTCTCCATCATTGGTAGGGTCAACTTTGTTAAAATGAATATTTTCCCGAGGATACTGTACTTATTTCGCGCAATCCCTATAATTGTAGAGGACAAGGTGATTATAGCCTTAGAATCACAAATTTCTAAATTTATCTGGGGATACGGTAAAATTAGGAGATCCTCAAAATTCCTCTCCCTACCGCAGGAGAGAGGGGGCTTGGGGCTTCCAAATATAACTCTATATTTTTGGGCTTGTCTCCTCCAAGGGATGTTTCCACTATTTAACACAAACCCAATAAGTAACAACATAGCTGGGATTGGGATCCCCTCAATATATGAGCTAGCTGTAGGGGAGAAAGCAAAAGGCCTTTTGTTGAGACAGATAGAACCATCGTACTACAAGAAGGTTAAGTTCAAAATTATTAACAGCGCTTGGAAGGTATGGAAGAAAGTTTCCAAACACTTGGATATCTCAATAATCAATAAATATACACCATTATGGCACTACTTCCTGTTCTCTAGGCAAGTCAATGACGATATCGCTAAGAGGTGGGAGAGCCTCGGACTGGTATCAGTGGGGTATTTTTTAGACGCTGAGCCCTGTGTGAGGTTCTCTAATCTCCAAATAAAATTCAACATTCCGACCTCTGACCTCTTTAAGTATATTCAAATAAATACTATTCTTTCCTCAAAAACTCTCAAACATTTCAATGTAGAATATTTTTATTCTTGATCATATTGGGGGGAAGAAAATTTGTAGTATAAGCATACTCTACGAGCTGTTGCTGGAACAACAACATGATGATTTGGAGAGAACAGAATCACTCTGGGCATCTAAGTTGAACAATCCAAATGTTGACATTGATAAGGTCCTCTCCCTTACTGATAAGGTTTTTCTAACATCAACCCTCAAGGCCCAACTTTATAAGACTATATACAACTTATATTTTACACCGGCAAAATTGCATACATGGGGGAAAAGAATAGACGATAAATGCCCCAGGTGTGGTACAGGCCCGGGCCATTTAATACATATGCTCGGTGAATATAGCAAATTAACTATTCTCAAATTAAAAGTATCAGACTTCTGGGAAGAGGTATTTGGGCATAAAGTTCATATGTCCCCGACCCTTTTCTTGTTAGGCTACGATAATACCCTAGGGCATAGTAAAGAAGAAGAAATATGCTTGTTTTTGGGTATGGCTGTATATAGGTTAATATTGGCTACACGATGGAAAGATATCGATTCTCCTAACTTTCAAGTTTGGATAACCCGGTTCTTGGGGATATTTAATCAAGAAACGGCAATCTATTCAGCCAAGGGTAAGAAGGCTAGACAGCGTGGTATTCAAATTTGGTTGCCTATTACCTCCTGGAAAGATAGGTTTTAGTTTCTGTCTCTATATAGTACTTGTAATAGGTCGTACTCCTGTGAATAAATGTAATTTAATGTAATTAAATATGTATGTGTGATATATTCTTGCCGCAAAATGTATAGCTTCTACATGTCTTAGCATTTTTCTGTTCCATTATTTATCTCTTAATGGATTTTGGTATGTAGCTATATTACTGAAATATTGTTTTAATTGTTTTCCATATTTTTGTACGTATTGAAGTTGCTTAATAAAAATTTCGAAAAAAAATTAAAATAAAATAAACAGTCAATCACACAGCTAAAAAAAAAAAGAAAAAAAAAAAGGAAGTGATAAGGGAACTGCACACAATCTACATATTTCACGACTGCAATTTACTGTCAATGCCTGACTCATATAATGAAAAGCATAAGCCATAACTGTCTTCTAATGCTACTAAAACTTGACAACAGGTTTTAAAACAGTTATCTGTCAGCAAATACACGATGTTACCAAATGCTTCTCTCACAATCCTTACCCAAATGCACACAGACTCACAGTGTGATTTTAGACAGCAACACTATCCTAGGAGTTTACCAAAACTCATTCACTAGTCAGGAAGAGTTAATGGTACTGCACACAATCTACATATTTAAGTACAGCACATCAGTGTCAAAGCATGACTCATTTAATCAACATATAAGCAAAGACTGGATTCTAATGCTACTAAAACTTCACAACATGACAGATTTTAAAACAGTTATCTGTCAGCAAATACATGATGTTACCAAATGATTCTCTCACACTGATCCCAAATACACACTAATTAACAGTGTGATTCTAGACAAGCACCACTATCCCTATGAGCTTACCAAAACTCATTCACTACAGTGCAAGTGGTAAGGGAACTGCACACAATCTACATATTTCACGACTGCAATTTACTGTCAATGCCTCACTCATTTAATGAAAGCATAAGCCATAACTGTCTTCTAATGCTACTAAAAATTGACAACCTGACTGGTTTTAAAACAGTTATCTGTCAGCAAATACACGATATTACCAAATGCTTTTCTCACAGTGGTTCCCAAATGCATACAGACTCACTGTGTGATTCTAGACAAACAACACTATCCCTTGCACTATATCAAAACACTTTCTTCATCTAGAAGTAGTACTACATTTTAGTATAGAAACATAACATAACTCATTTCACAAATTCATAAACAATGCCTGGTTTCTAATTCTACCAAAATATAAAAACATCACAGTTATCTGTCTACAAACACATGAAAAACACAAATGACAATCACAGAATGGTTTCTACATGAACACACATTGTAGAGAAAAAAAGTACTCCCTACACTTTAGCAGGAAAAATACATTAGTCTGATTAAAATCAAAATAGTCTACATACATCCCCTCACAATTAAATAACTCATCTTTCAAGTTATTTTGTAGATTAAAGAGTATATCAATCACTCATTATATTTTCTTTTACAGAATCTCTGCACTGTGCACCTCTCAGCAAAAGCAAAGAATGGAAAAGTTTCCCTTTCATTTTCCACACATATACATGTACACATCAAATCACAATCCTTCGCACATAAACTCAAAAGCAAACACACATTTCTATTGGTTAAACATTTCAACCCTTTCCAACTGAAATACATTTCAACCCTTCCCCCAATCTGCCTTCTGCCTGTTACCATAGAAACAGGTCATGGAACACTGCACTGAGCTCACAGGTCACAAGTTCAGCACACAATGTTCCTACACAAGACAGGAAGTGTGCTTGACTTTTCAACATATCAGCTTATCATATATAATGTTCCTTACAATCTGTTTTTGTTAACCAATAACAATCATACCTTTAAAAAACAAAAATATACACCCTACCTTTCAGTGTAGAAAGTTGTTATACAACCAATGATTTCTTGTCGTTTTTCAAAAAACGTTGCCGTGGATCCGCGCAACCACCTGCGAGAGAATCCGTGCATCCAACGCGATAGGATGCGCGCACCGTGCGCACATTTCGCTGCTTTTTTTTTAAAAAAAGGGGGGCCACAGGGGGTCCTTCTGGGACTCCCTAAGCAGATCTAGAGGGTCAGAGTATTTCCACTCTGCCCCCTCTATATCTTTTACACACTTATTCCCCTTCCATTTCAGCCTCGCTTCTACTGAGGCAGAAAATGGCTGCCAACAGTTCCTGGTTTCGAATGTAGAGAGACGCTCGACAGCCAATTAGCATTCAGCACGCGATCGGAAGGGTGCGCGCTCCGTTCGGGGAGGGTGCTCTTACGGTGCGGGTACGGTCCGCGGATCCTCCGCGGCCATAGATATCACTAACTTTTTTACCCAAATTTTCTCAGAAACTACTGAACAGATTCACACCACATATGCAAAAGGCACGAGTCCGAACTGAGGACTACCTCTTTGCCAAATTTGGTGTCATTCCGTTCAGCGGTTCAGGCTGTAGCTGCGACAACAGATCCTATGGGAAATTGCATGGGGAAAACGCGTTTTGGGACCCCCTTTTTTCTCGGCCCCCGCTTCACGGATCACCGCAAAACTTTCAGGGTAGGAGCGGAGCTGGCCCAAAGTTTGGAGAATTTTGCGAAGACTCGTCAATCGGCGCCAAAGATATTCCCAATAGAATGTTGCGGATTTCCTATGGAAAATAGGTCCTAACTATAACTATCTACTGGCGACCGCCAGTAGATAAAATATATATATATATATATATATATATATATATATATATATATATATATATATATATATATATATATATATATATATATATATATAAATGAAGTTCGCCACCAACACCAGTCTTTCAAGGACCAAAGGACGAAAAGCGGACCACCAAAGTCTGTGCAATTTCCAATTTATTCCAAGCCAAGCAAATCCGCCATTACGCGTTTCAACCCCCACTCGGGTCTTGATCACATGACGAATTGCGTAATCAAATCATGACATTTAAAGGGAAAGGTGCGTGGATATGACGACACAAGATCAAAGTGCAAATGCATGGCAACTGAAAAGTTACTACTAGCAGCAATTGTTGTTAAACACGCATGAAAACACAATCAATGGATAAAGTGCATTGTGAATAAATATATAAATATGTAAATAAATATATATACACAAACGCTGTTAAATACTTAAAAACATTTGCTGATAAAATCACAATATGTTAAAAAAGCGAGAAAAACCAGCTGTGTAAATAAATAAAGTTGGTTGACAAATTGAAAAAGTCCTTACACATTCGTGACTGAAAGACAAAACATAAGCAATTGGAATCTCTTAAAATGTTGCCAAATGGTTTTCAATAGAGTTAAAATTGCTCGCTTACTAATTTTGTAAGAACATATCGTTATGTCTTAATTCGTCTCAACCAACTGTTAATGCGTGTAATACAATTCTGCTGTTATAATGCTGCAAGAAATAATGATAATGCCCAAGTGGGCTTTTTCAATAGGTGTGTGTCATATAATATCACAATATATCAAATCCCTCAAGTCAAATTTGAATAAATACAAACATGTAAATAATAATGTGCAAAACAAGGATTATTTAACAAAAAATGTTTCAAAGAGTATTTAAAAGAGAATCAGTCTTATAGTTGCGATGTTTGATGCCTAAGAGTTTTTCTATCATTATGTGTATGGTTAATCATAGATGTTATTGGTCACTGCTGTACATGTAATCAAAAAATGTGAGCCCACATTTTAAATTACAGTGTCATGCCAAGATTAATCTTCAGAGACATGTATAAAAATCTTCACTAGCATTCAATCCTGACGGTTGTTTAGTGTCTAATTCCAATATATAACGGGTTTCCAGCAAGTGTAATTTAGCTTCTCGATTCCCCCCACGTTTCAGTGGTAAGATGGTAACAATTACATAATATTGGAGCTACAGGGGATTATATATATATATATATATATATATATATATATATATATATATATATATATATATTCACTTAAAAAACCATAGGTTTCACACATGTTATAGTTAGCTGGACATTTCACTCATAAAAAACCAATGAAATTCCCCCGTTATAGTTACTGCAGGCAACTATAACTCACGCGACCGCAATCCTCTGCTGATGCTAATACTGTATTTAGACACTTATTTACCCATGTCTTCTTCCATTAATCTTTAGCTATACATATATTACAAATATTTATTTTTCAGAAAGACACATATGTCATCAGTGATGTAATATCTGACGTCATCAGCAGAGGATTGCGGTCGCGTGAGTTATAGTTGCCTGCAGTAACTATAACGGGGGAATTTCATTGGTTTTTTATGAGTGAAATGTCCAGCTAACTATAACATGTGTGAAACCTATGGTTTTTTAAGTGAATTTGCAAGGTTTTTTAAATGCTAATTCCTAACTATAACGTGTGTGAAACCTATGGTTTTTTCAGTGAATTTGTACGGTTTTTTAAATGCTAATTTATTTATGTATTATTTTTTTTATATATTTATTTTACAATAAACTACGTATTAAAAATTATTATTTTTTTGGGGGGGGGTTTTCACCCTGCGAATTTTTTTTTTTTTTTTGTAAAATTTTTTTTTTTTTTGTGTTTTTCTGGGTGCGCGCACTGTGCGCGCACCCCCGCGATTTATAAAAAAAAAAAATTTTTTTGCCTTCGGGGTCCTTCAGGGACCCCCTGACAAAGGCTAGGGGGTCAGGAACTCTCTACCCTGCCCCCTTTTCACGTTCGCCACCTTCCTTTTTCACTCTCGCACTGAAAACAAACAAAATGGCGGCCGACACTTCCTGATTTCGACCGATTCGAACGTTGACTAACATGTAACCACCAATCAGAATTACGCTCGCGCACGTTAGGGTGCTCGCACGGTGCTCGCACGGTGCGCGCACCCTGCGCGCATATAGATATATATATGCTTTTAAATGCTATTTTCTCCGGAAATACTGAACAGATTTACACCAGACCTGCAAAAGGCACTTCCTTGACCTTATGGCTACCTCTCTGCCAAATTTCAAGTAATTCTGTTCAGCCGTTCGGGCTGTAGCTGTGTCTAAAGGTCCTATGGAAAAATGCATGGGAAAAACGCGTTTTGGGACCCCCCTTTTATCTCAGCCCCCGCTTGACGAATCCCCCCAAGACTTTCAGGGTAGGAGCGGAGCGTAGCGCCCCACCTATTTTGAAAAATTCGCGAGGATTCGTCGACCGGCGCCAAAGTTATTCAAAATAGAATGTTGCGGATTTCCTATGGAAACGTGGTCCTAACTATAACTACCTACTGGCGACCGCCAGTAGGTAATATATATATACATATACATATATATATATATATATATATATATATATATATATATTACCTACTGGCGGTCGCCAGTAGGTAGTTATAGTTAGGACCACGTTTCCATAGGAAAACCTCAACATTCTATTTTGAATAACTTTGGCGCCGGTCGACGAATCCTCGCGAATTTCTCAAAATAGGTGGGGCGCTATGCTCCGCTCCTACCCTGAAAGTCTCGGGGGGATTCGTCAAGCGGGGGCTGAGATAAAAGGGGGGTCCCAAAACGCGTTTTTCCCATGCATTTTTCCATAGGACCTTTAGAACGAGCTACAGCCCGAACGGCTGAACAGAATTACTAGAAATTTGGCAGAGAGGTAGTCCCTAGGTCAAGGAAGTGCCTTTTGTAGGTTTGGTGTAAATCTGTTCAGTAGATTCTGAGAAAATAGCCTTTAAATCAATATATATATCTGAGCCCGCTTACGGTACGCTTACCGTACGCTTACCGTACGCTTACCGTAAGCTTACGGTGGCGTGCGCGAGCGCGATTCTGATTGGCTCTTAGATCTTAGTAAACATTCGAATCGGCCGAAACCAGGAAGCGGCGTCCGCCATTTTGTCTCTCGCACTGAGTGTTGTTTATCAAACATGATGGCCAAAAACATGTTACGGGGCTGTTTTGACAACTCCCTCCCACATAGTCATGTTGAGGGAGTCCCCAAACATCCCCCAAGAGCAAAAACAGTTTTATTTTTTTTTCGGCAATTTCGCGGGGTACGCTTACCGTACGCTTACCGTACGCTTACCGTAAGCTTACCGTACGCTTACGGTAAAAAAATAAAAATAAAAAAAACACTATCCACACTTACCCCACCCCCTGTGCTTTTGGTGGCCGCAGGCCACCAAATGTGCAGGGCTTATTAATAGAGAAAAAAAACGTAATTTTGGCAACATGAAATTATAAAATCGAAATAAAAAAAACACTATCCACATTGACCTCACCCCCTGTGCTTTTGGTGGCCGAAGGCCACCAAATGTACAGGGCTTATTAAAGTTGATAAAAACCGTGCACGGAACGAACTGCGTTAAGTGGGCGCGCACGCCACAAATGGCGTAAAGTAACTTAGCATTTAAAAAACCGTACAAATTCACTGAAAAAACCATAGGTTTCACACACGTTATAGTTAGGAAATAGCATTTAAAAAACCTTGCTAATTCACTGAAAAAACCATAGGTTTCACACATGTTATAGTTAGCTGGACATTTTACTGATAAAAAACCAATGAAATTCCCCCGTTATAGTTACTGTAGGCAACTATAACTCACGCGACCGTAATCCTCTGCTGATGACATATGTGTCTTTATGAAAAAAAAATATTTGTAATATATGTATAGCTAAAATTAAATGGAAGAAGATATGGGCAAATAAGTGTCTAAATACAGTATTAGCATCAGCAGAGGATTGCGGTCGCGTGAGTTATAGTTGCCTACAGTAACTATAACGGGGGAATTTCATTGGTTTTTTATCAGTAAAATGTCCAGCTAACTATAACATGTGTGAAACCTATGGTTTTTTCAGTGAATATATATATATATATATATATATATATATATATATATTTCATTGGTTCACTGCTAAAGCATTCCCCGTGCCTACGACGCTGGTGCCGTCAGTGGTAGCAGTAACCACTCCAAATGATTACGAACCTGTCCTCAAAGTATGAATCCAGAGAGAAAAGGGACAGCACACCAGGAAACAGCACAAATTAACTTTATTTGTGCACTAGCTTAATTCAGGACGACGCGTTTCGGCGTTAGCCTTTGTCAAGTAACTTCCTGTGTTCCCACAAGCCATAGAAATACACGGACATGGTTGATAGACATAAAGGAAATACTGCTATTGATTTAAGCATAGCGTAAAAAATGCATTAATTTAACCAGAAAGTCATCCTCTATAATTCAGTTCACATCCATCAATGACAGTCGAAATCTATTTACAAATTCATAGACTGAAACTGAAAATATTCTAATGATACCAAAATATTGTCGTAATTCAATGCGGTCATGTGCTGTAAAAATAGACAAAGTATTGAGTCCCTCATGGTCATGACATGGCCTAATATAAAATTACATTAGTGACTCATGCAAGTGTATTCGATAGGCAATAGCAATATAATTGCAAGCTATGCCTCATCTGACAAATGTTTTTAACAATTTCATGTACAATAAAGTTATACAAATTCAATCAAACTCGATTTCGACATGAATACATATGCTACTTTTGCCATGTTTCTGTTATTTTTTGGATTATTTTGCATTTATTTACTTTTTTAACATGAGGTACCATGGTAAAAGATATTAACGTAGCAAAGTACATCACCAGTGAAAATAAATAGAGCATAAATCTCAATAACGGGGTAAGGGCGCAATTGCGCAATTATCTTAACCCCGTTCATGTATGATAGTTCATGTGGGTGAGTGCCCTGCAATAGTATCTGCTGCGGGGAAAGCAGGAAGAAGCCTTTATTAAGTGCTAGATAGGGGAAGTGATGGGGAAGTGTGGGAGTGAGGTACATGATTACAAGTGAAACAGGAAAGGGGATCAGGACATGCCATGGACAGACTACATCTACCACAATTGTGGTTAGTAATACATGTTACCCCTATTGGGGTATATAACACAATCCATCGGTATCCTATTACCCTAACTAAATAAAATGTGTAAAATAAGAAATAGAATATCATTACCATTAAAATCCCAGCCCACATAGGTTGGGAAAAGACACACTACTAATTACGAGATTGCAGAATACGGCGAAAGTGGCAAGCTATAGGCCTATGTGGGTCGCGAGTTCTTCCCCACTGTTGAGTCCCTTGGGTGCCTTGCAGTCCAGATCGATAATAAATTTGGACTCAAGTATTCTTAAAAAATTTTCTCGGTCACCTCCCCGTGTGTGTTTCAAAATTCTCTCAACTTCATAGAACCTTAAACTACTGTTGTCACTGTTGTGAAGTTCTGAATAGTGACGTGCCACAGGATAATTGTGATCACAATTAGTGATGGCACGTAGATGCTGTAGAATTCTTAGTTTTAAGGGCAGCTTTGTACTGCCCACATACTGGAGGCCACAGGGGCATTCCAGGACGTAGACAGTGAAATCGCTGGTACAGTTAATGATATGTTTGATTGGACGTATTTGTCCAGAGCCCGTAATGTATTCTTTGCAATTTTTGCCATTTCGGTCAGCTTTACACATACCACACGTGGTGAAGCCATTAGGCATTTTCAACCACTGTGATCTCATGTCCTCATTCTGAAAGCTGTGGACTAGTCTGTCTCTCAGTGATCTATATATATATATGCAAAATAGAGTTTGGGTAACAGGTAAATTGCCCGGCGCTCACATACTCTCAGACACTGGTCCCCACCAGTGTAGTTTGAAATGTAGAACCCAAGCACATCTGAGAAAAATAGTAGTCAATGCAATCAAAGATCCACAGATGATTAGTCTTCTTATTCAGTTATGTTTTATTCTTGTTGCTTTTAGAAGTTAAAAAGATTACACAGGAATATCACAAAAGTGCCAACACGTGTTTCGCGCTAGCTGCGCATCTTCAGGGCTCATCTTCCATTTTTCGTATCTTTTGATATAGTTAAAAGATAATCTTCCCTGTTGATTAGGTCTCCCTGTATTTGAACACAGTTCCTTATTCGTGATTCTGTCACGCACAGTATTTGTGATTAAGGTTTTATCTGTTTAGTGACCTTTGCAAACCGACGGATGTTCTGAACCTGGGACACTCTTCTTTCTAGCGATCTTATCATGGAGCGCTACTCGAATCACTTCGATTGTATTGACTACTGTTTTTCTCAGATGTGCTTGTGTTCTATATATATATATATATATATATATAATTTTCACATCCTCGGGTACCGGGACACAAAAGCGGCGGTGCAATGCAGGGTCCGAGAGAGTCCTGTATAAATTCAAGTTTCACCAAGTGTATAGCATACACGTATGCACTCCTGCCCCAATAATAAACAAACAGCATCTTTGATGAATCCAAAGATTTGATTCAGTGTGCAAAAGCCAAATAAATACCCAACGCGTCACGGGTAACTGACTGTTTACAATTCAACAGTATAAATACATACAAAAGAACATCGGAGCTACGCTCGAATTGTGCAAAAATCAACAGTGAAAGAGGACAGTAGTTTGTGTATACCTCTGCCAAGCGACATGGCGGCCATCTTAGAACGGTGAATAAAGACCATAATAATTCATCAAACACAATGGTACCTTAATCAAGTTATGCAATAAAGTTATGCATTCAAAGGAAGGAAAACGAATGGTGCATATCAAAATTGTTATAAATTCATGCATATGCCTAAATTCAAAGCACAATCAGTGTTACTTATATAGCGGCTGCTCCTCAACAACCGCTACTTGTTTAAAGATTTACTCTCGATAAAGTTTTACAATAAAGTTTTGCTTTCAAAGGAAGAAAAACGAATGGTACATTCAAAATTTTGTAAAATCATACACATGCCTGGATCACAATCAATATTACTTATGTGGCGGCTGTTCTTCAACAACCGCTGCTCGTTTGGAGATTCTATCATCTATATCCCCTCACGTATTGCTTGTAACCCTCGTTTTCAGAATATCCTCTTCTAAAAATTAGGTACCTAAACAATATATCCCAAGTGGAGAAAAGTTAATCATATCAATCAATATAATCAATATCTTTATCAATTGAATTAAATTTGCTTTGTTTATTATTGGGGAAGGAGTGCATACGTGTATGCTATACACTTGGTGAAACTTGAATATATATATATATATATACATACATACATACATACATACATACATTACCTACTGGCGGACGCCAGTAGGTAGTTATAGTTAGGACCTATTTTCCATAGGAAATCTGCAACATTCTATTTCCAATAACTTTGGCGCAGGTCGACGAATTTTCGCGAAACTTTCAAAACACGTGGGGCGCTTCAGTCCGCTCCTATCCTAAAAGGTTCGGGGTGATTCGGAAAGCGGGGGGCTGAGAAAAAAGGGGGGTCCCAAAACATGTTTTCCCCATGCAATTTTCCATAGGAAACTTTAGCCCCGCTACAGCCCGAACTGCTGAATGGAATTACCCCAAATTTGGCAAAGCGGTGGCCCTGGGTTTAGAAAGGTGCCTTCTTGTTAAATGGTGTAAATCCATTCAGTAGTTCATGAGAAATTATTAAAAGAAAAAATATTGGTATCTGGGCGGATCCTAACGACACATCTCATCGTGAGATCTGATTGACTGTCAGCACTTCATCCTGGAATTGCTGGCAGCCATCTTGAGACCAATATACAAGATAGCACCCCATTGAAATGCATTGTAGTGAATAGAAGGTTTAGAGGGTCACCAAAAGGAGAACTATAAAAGGTCATAACAGACTTTAGTTACATTAGAATTCTTTTGTTGATGGTACCATACTAATTTTAGGGATTGTATTGTGTTCTAAGGTGATTTTACCGTGTGAAAAACCTTCTGCTGGGATATCATGAATCATGTTTGAGAGAAAACTATTTTCTCATGCTTGTCCCATAGAGGTTTGGAAAGTGCTCCAGAAGCTAAAATAAGAGCATATTTTCTGTAAATTCACATTATCTTTCTCAGTCATGTGAGAATGAGGTCTGACATTCTCAGGAAAACATGTACATCCAAAAAGGGCAGAGACTGTCAGTTGATTCCTCTGTGTTCTACTGCAGCTTCCCAGAGTGTTCTAAAGAACAACTAGAGTGCTAACAGTCTTACTTATGACAAAAGTATGGTACACCTGAAGCCATCTTGATTGCAATAAACTGGTAACACTTAAAACATTTAATTTAAAAAGGAACAAAATGATGGGATTCATTTTGTCATAGAAATTATGGTTAATGCTGTAGAAAGAAAAATTAGGACATGTTTTAAGTGAGATCTCAAATATCTTCCTGTTATATTTCAACAGGAGCAGCCTGTCAGTTGATTCCTTTGTGTTCTACTGCAGCTTCCCAGAGTGTTCAAAAGAACAACTAGAGCACCAACAGCCTTCCTTATGACAAAAGTATGGCACACCTGAAGCCATCTTGATTGGAATATAATGGTAACACTTAAAACATTTAATTTAAAAAGGAATAAAATTAGGGGTTCATTTTGTCCTAGAAATTATGGTTAGTGCTGTAGAACGAAAAAGTAGGACATGTTTTAAGTGAGATCTCAAATATCTTCCTGTTATATTTCAACAGGAACAGCCTGGCAGTTGATTCCATTGTGTTCTACTGCAGCTTCCCAGAGTGTTCTAAAGAAAATGAGGAAATTAGGAAACTTCGTAACAAAGATGGCCACAAGAGACAAAAGAGCCCAAATGCAGCACAAATATCATCCAGATGTAGCCCACATGTAGCCCAATGACAGAAGTGTACAAAACACTTTTTATTTTTTGTGTTTTTGCAGTTTTATATAGTGCATACTTGTCAGGTATTGTAGTGCTTTACATGAGCATTGGTTACATCACACAAGAACAAATTCATTTTGGTTGTAGACATGGGGAGATTAAGTGATTTGACCAGAATCACAGAATGTCGAGCTGAAGCAGAAACTCCAACCTGGTTCCCCAGTTGCAAAGTCTGCAGCTCTTTAAGTAGCACCACATCCTCTCCCCTAAATGCAACATTTCATCAAGTGGTCAACATAAAGATAACAAATAATTTAAAAGTGCTTTGTCGCTATTTGAAAACTTAGAAAATATGTCCTCATTTTAGTTTTTTAGAGCACTAACCATAATTATGATGCAAATAAGACCCTCTCCTATATGTAATTTCTAAAGGAAATGCTCTAGGTATTACAGTTTTGATTACATCAAGATGACGTCAGGCGTTCCACACTTTTGTAATAAATATAGAAAGTTAGCAATCTAGTTGTTCATTAGGATACTGTTGAGAGGCAGAGGCCAGGGGCACGGACTCTGAACATTGAGGGTGCAGAGGCAAACATTTGACCACACTGGGCAGGCAGGAAGGGCAGTGGTAGCACAACAGACTATGGAGGGCAGTGGAAAGGGGGGCAGGGGCAACAAACCAACAATACAGGACTGTCAAGAGAGGCTGTGGCAATATAATAGACCTTTGTGGGCAGAAGGAAGAGGCAGTGGTAGTACAACCATACATGCCAACAGACCCAATTCAGCCAGGAAATGTCCAATGTTTTTAAGCTCAAATGGGCTTTATTTTATCTGTCTCCTATCTATAATCTCCTCTTTTTCAATGTAACTCAAAGGGGAAAATCAATACTCCAGTTATTTTTGAAAATATCCCTCTTACTAAGTTCAAAATGTTCGCAAGTATGGTACATTGGATCATGGAAGGCAGGAGGAATTGGGGTAGAGACATGGACTCGGATAACAGAGGACAGGAGGGACATGGAGAGGTGCACCAAACTGACCCTACGGGGCAGGCAATCGGATTTGCAGCAGCACAATACACCACAGACACACAGGACGGGAGTGCAGCACAACAATTCAGAGAAAGCAATGGGGAGGGGACAGAACCATGCACATGGACAACAGAGAACAGAGGGGAAAAGGGCAATGGTACCTAGCTGGCCATAATGGACAGACAGGAGAGAAAGCTGCAGCATAACAGACCATAAAGGGCAGGAGAGACGGATCAGGGGCATTACAGACAAGCCATGAGGGAGGGAATAGGGGTCTGCACATGGAAACAGAGGGCTGGGGGCAAGGAGGCAGGGCAGGAGCAGCAAGATGACCATGGATGTCAGGCAGGATGGGCACTAGAAGCAAGACACACCATGGAGAGCAACAGTGAGACTATGATGGCATACACACAGACCATGGAGGGAAGGTGGGAGGGGGTCAGGGGCAGCTATCTGACCACACAGGGAAGGTGGGAGGGGCCATGGCAGCACAGAAGACCATGCATGGCAAGCGGGAGGGTTAGTGGCAGCACAATGGCTATGATGGGCAAGAAGGAGGGTGCAGGGGCATGCACAAAGGACGATGGAGGATACAAGGGAGGGTCAGGACCTGGGCACAGACAAGAGAGTTCAGGGGAAGGGGCCTCACAACAGACCACGCGGGGCAAGCAGGAGAAGCAGTTGCAGCTCAACAGACCAGGGATGGCAGAAGGATGTGGCAGTAAAATGGACCATGGAGGACAGGAGGAAGGGGATAGGGGCATGGAGTGTGACAGGCAGGGTGGAGGTGACAGGGACATGTTACAGTCATCTGACAATGCTAGGCAGGTGGGAGGGGAGTGGCAGCTCAACAGAACACTCAGAGTAGATAGGAGTGGCAGGACCATGGAACATGGTGGGCAAAAAGGATGGAGCAGAGGCATGCACAATGACATTGGAGGGCAGGGGGAAGGAGAATAGGGGCAGCAAGCTAAGCACAGAGGCTAAGCAGGAGGTCAATGATGGGGCATAGAATTGGGCAATGGAGGGCAGGAGGAGTGAACTGGTACATCATGCTAAATGGAGGACAGTGGCAGCATATCAGACCATGCATGGCAGGAGTGAGGTGGCTAGTCCATGGATTCAGACAACAGAGGATAGGGAAGAGGTGGATGGGGCAGCAAGCTAACTGTTCAGAGAAGGTGGGAAGGCCACTTGCAGAACAACGGCCACACAGGGATGTAATAAGGGAGCAGGGACATGGACTTGAACAATGGATGGCTAGGAGGAGGGAAGGCAGGAGCAGCAAGCTTGGGTGAGGGCAGCACAATGCCAGGCCCTGCTGCCAACCCCCCACCATCCATTGTGATATGCATCTTACTTACCGTTAAAAAAAAAACTAGAAATTTGCTGAAAAAAACAAAGATTACAGGGATGGTATCGTTAGACTCAGATTTCACTCATACACAATCAGTGAAATTCAGCAGTTATAGTTCCCTGAGCTAACTATAACTTATGCCTCCGCAATGTACTGCTAACGACCTCAGACATTACATCATTCATGACATGGTCAGTTACATCACTTATGACATCACTCATGACATCGCTAATGAGCTGTGAAAGGAATGGAACTATAATCACTAGAACTTTTTTTCGGGATAGTGTGTGTATATTAACATCCCTTTTTTTCCTTTTCTTTCGTGAAAGAACCATTATAATACGCAACGTGCCCCGATTAATATGGCCGATAGCCTTTCACTTTAAAGTAATGTGTAGTACATTGTTTATGTTGATGTTTGCAATTCTAAGTATGTTTATTATGAATAAGTCATGTTGACGAACATACAGATATGGTGGTCATGGGGCAAGATATGCTGAAATAAACTGGCATATTTTAAATTGTGACTCTACGAATACCGATAAACTAGAGAAACCTCTTTATGCTCACCGTAGGAATAAAAACCTGTAAGATATCATGGTACACTCTAGGTTCAAAGATTACAACATAAACGTTCCCTTTATCCAAAAATCCATTGTTGGAAAATGTCCTATTAAAGGAACAACTAGATGTACAAATTGCAAATCTTGCAACTCTATCATTCCAGGTGAAACATTCATACATCATGGATTTATTATCCAAGCAACAAACATGTGGAACTGTAAGACACAAAATGTGATAAACTTGATTCTCTGTCCGTGCCAATTAGGCTACGTAGGAGAAACTTCGAGAGCCATACAAACCAGAATAGCAGAACACCGTTCAGCCATAAAAACAAAAAACTGTTGGCCCCTTTAGTAAAGCATTTTTTAGAACTGCGACATAAACCAGAAGATACCCGCTGGCGCATTCTAGAAAAAATTAACATATCAGACGATAACAATGGGACAAAGATCCGCAAAAAACGTGAAGTCTTTTGGATTTTTTCACTAAATACTTTTTAAAATGACCCTAATAGCGAACTGCCATGGGAAAATGCAATCACATAGTTATTTCCTGTATTTTTTATATTATGGCAATATGAAAAACTAACTTTGATCTATGAGCTGTATTGGCACTCATATTTTCTTAACATATTTCTATTCTTTAGCTATTAGACAAATAAATTAAGTGACTTATAAATTTGAAAGTGGTTTTGGCTTACGAACCACTACCCTATCTTATTTGTCATGTTTATCCTCTGTTTACACTGATCAAGTGATTCACACATAGGTATTTATATGGCGCTATACCAGAATTACACTTGTTAGGTCTTTCCTCCTTTCATTATTGATAATAAAGGTATAACCATGAGCTTGCCCTTTTCTATGTCTATGTTGAACGTGCCTCACATAGAATGTGATTCTCGCTCTACGTCTAACGAAGAAGCTTTCCATATGCGGGAAGTACGTGTACCAATAGATACACGTTATGTGAGTAGTGTTTCACGCACCACCTAGACGTTTTCCCACAGAATATGAGTAACATCACATGTTCAATGAAGACGTTCTCCATATACGTGAAGTACCAGCACCAATAGGTACACGCTATGTGAGTAGCGTTTCACGTAACGTTTAGACGTTTTTTGCACGTACAAACTACAATATGCTCAGACACGATGCCGGCTATATATAAATGAAGAGTACATGCGGCGATTGCCTTTTATTTGTCATCAAGGGACGTACCGCTGTCCATATCGCATGAAAACTTTACCGCTAAAAGAATATTCCAAATCGAGGTAAGCCTTAACAGACAAGAATTCGTCACATTTGGCTTCCGCATTAGATGCTCTGCTATGTTTTTTTGCTTCTATACATCCATATAGATATTGCCAGGTCTTTATAAATAACTAATTAAAGTATGCACAAATTGTTTGCCATGCTGCGCACTTAGTTAGAAGTAGAATCCACCATTTACTATTGCCTCAGATATGTTGGCATGTCGGCAGTCATCTCGTAACATTTCACTAATCAAGACGGTCTTTAGTCAACTACTCACATTGTCAATAGTATGAGTAACATGGCCGTTCAGTGACATTCTATATTAGAAACTGAAACAAAGTATTATTTGCCAAGAAATGCAACATATAAGCTGTACTCAAAATACAAAATAGCTTGATTATTACAGTCAATATTTGACAATCTCTGTCTGTGAAGTCGAAACTCTAGATTATGCAAAATAGGCAGTAAGAGATAAATTAATTAAACATTAAAGATCTCAATATAAGAGATACATATTAGTTCCACGTCCAAAACATACTCACAACAACATATATAGACATGTCAAATCATAATTTAAATAAACCCTCTTTCTTCATTCATAGGTCACATCAAACCTGTCATATATTCACTATCTACGTGAGATAAGCCCGCGATCTAAGCGAGTGAAAACAGTTGCTTTCTGGATAGGTTTCTATATCTAATTGAGGTAATATTAGTAAACACCTATGTGCAATTGACTATGATATACATACTTAAGTCTATGATTAAACATTAGATAACAGTAGTGCTTTTAATTCTAGATTTGATCATCTCTAGAACTATTCATAAATACAACTTAAAAAGGAGTGCTATCTGTTACCCTGATTGACCTAGAACCATTGGTTGGACCAGTATAAAACCAATAAGGTATTGATCATAATACTTAAGATGACTGTTTTATGAATTATTGAATTATAAACATCATTCATATAATCATATGTTCTGCTTCATTAGGTATTTATCTACTGGGGATATTTTAAGTCTTCTGATCTCTAGTAATCCTACTCTGGAGTACAGGTACACATATTAAGAACAAACTTTAGATCATCACCTATCACTGAGGGTCTAGTAAAAAATAAAAAACAGCTTGGGAAGTTTTGGTATCTGCTATTTCACTCTTACTCTTTTTCTTTTTCTTTTACTTGCTTATTCCCACCTCTATCTGATGGAACAACAAAAACTGTTTATTTTTTTAATGTATTCCTTGTTACTCCTTTATCCTAATATATTTAGTAAATGTTTTTTTACAAGGAATGTCATAAGTGCTTTTGGAAACATATAAAGAAGACATACCATAAATTAATTAAAAATATGTGTCAGTCAAATAGATACAATGTAATTAACAACAATGATAAACATGTTACGTGAAAATATGCTGTTGAAATGGTGTTCAGAACACTTTTTTAATTACAGGAATTGTGGCTTTTTCCAGACAAAGGCATAGCTTATGCCGAAATGCGCGTTGAAAAGTACCAAAGCATTGTCTACATTTTGTATATAAATACTAATTTTTATGATTGTAATGAATTTACTACAGATGTGTGTAGAATAATATTGTGTTTTAATGCAATATCCATATTATGAATGAACAAATTAATAAAACCACTAACATATTTTTTATATATCTTATTCATTGTTGATTTGAGTTATTTTTGACTAATAGACACATATTTAGTAATTGTTTCTATCCTTTATGATTGCCTAGGCTGTTACTTTTCAATATACAAGATATGCTGAAATGACATTGTGTGCATATTAACACTTGTTTTCTTTTCTTTATTGTATCAATTCCTGAACTTTCAACTCGTGACCAGGCCAATATGGCCGCCAGCTTTTTGGATTAAAGTAATGCACTGCTGATGACGTCATATATTACATCACTCATGACATGGTCAGTGACATCACTCATGACATCACTGATGACATCTCAAATGACATCACTGATGACATCTACGTGATCATCTGATGCACCTCCTCACACCCTAAAATACAGACTACCATTCTCGAAACCATAGACACACCAATACTAGTACAGCTACAATATTCTGTGCACTATGAATGCAGACCTCTAATCAGCAACATAACTTTGATACAGTCTTTTAAATACTCAATTAGTGCCTACGCAGTCTAGGAATCCTTCTGTCTGTCCCATGCACTTCTCCATTCAACCATCCAGCACTATCTACGTATCCTATCACTCTGCCAATATCTAAGCACTAATATATTTAGCATGCACTCTCTTTGCAGCACTGAAATGACTCCAGTTTTTTGTCCTATACTTAAGGAATGGCCTAGCCACTAACACAAGTGCATGTACAATATATTGTACACTATGCATGCAGACCTCTAACCAGCTACATACTATCGATACGCTATTCTAAATACCCAGTTAGTACCTATGCAGTCGAGGAATCCATCTGTCTGTCCCATGCAATTCTCCATTCACCCATCCAGCACTATCTACGTATCCTATCACTCCACCAATACCTAACCACTTATAAATTCAGCCCGCACTTTCTTTGCAACACTGAAATTACTCCAGTTATACTATACTTAAGGAATGGCGTAGTCAAAAACACAAGTGCAGGTATAATATTTTGTACACTATGCATGCACACCTCTAACCAGCTACAAACTATTTATATGCTCTTCGAAATACCCAGTTAGTACCTATGCAGTGTAGGAGTCCTCCCGTCTGTCCCATGCATTTCTCCAATCACCCATCCAGCACTATTTACTTATCCTATTACTCCACCAATACCTAAGCACTTATAAATTCACTATACATTCTGTTTGTCATACTCTAATTATTCTAGTTACTAGTCATGAACTTATGGAATGGCCTATCTACTAACACTAATACATCTATAATATTTTGTGCACTATCCAAGCAAACCTCTAACTAGCTACATACTATTGATACACCCTTCTAAATACCCAGTTAGTACTCATGCAGTGTAGGAATTGTCCAGTCTGTCCCATGCACTTCTTTAATCACTTATCTACCACTATCTACTTATCCTATCACTCCACCAATATGTAAGCACTTATAAATTAAGTGTTCACTCTGTTTGCAGCACTGTCATCATTCCAGTTACTAGTGGTATTCTTATAAAATGACCTAGGCACCAACACAAGCACACATAAAATATTCTGTGCATAATCCCTACAAATCTCTAAGCAGATACATACTATTGGTCCACTCCATTAAATACTGAAGTAGTACCCAAGCAGCGTAGGATACCTCCTGTCAGTCTCATGCAATTCTTCAATCACCCATCCAGCACTATGTTCTTGTTGTATCAGTCTGCCAATACCTAAGCACTTATGGGGCAGATTTACAAGCACCCTGCGCCACCAGTACGTCACATTTTGTAACGTAGTGATACCGCCAGGCACTCCTTCCTATTTACAAGGAGAGGAAAAGCCACCCTGCGTGGTTTTTCCTCTCCTTGTAAATACGACCCCTTCATACACAGAACTTTGCGTTGAAGGGGCGCCCCATAGGTGTTGCTGTGGGTGTTCCCACGTAACACCCATAGAACAAGACACATCTCCAGATTTATGAGAAATCGTAAATCTGAAGATGTGTGTGAATGCTGCGCCATCCTAGAGTTGGTGTAGCAAGGCGCAACGAGGAGAATTGTTTTCATTTCTCCTCATTTTTTCCTCTTTCAATGCATGCTGCATTCCACAGCATATATTGAAAGAGGAAAATGCCTTTACTGATTCTTTTTGTGCAGTAAGGTGTCCCTCTGTGTCATGTGGAGAAAAACAATCTCCACATGACACAGACATCCTTGCACCATAGTGCAGGGGTACCTGTGTCACCGCATGGCTGCAGTTTGTGCAGCAGTGCAGAGGGAAGCACAGAGTTGCAACATATAAATGTACATATGTCACATCCCTGTTCTTCGGAAGTGCCACAGTGCAGTGCAGCTAAAGAGCTTGCAGTGTCACGCTGCAGTACTTCCTCATAAATCTTCAACTATAAATTCACCATACACTACTAATGCATTCTTTCAGTCAATCATGCTGTATACATATATTCAACCAAGCTTTCACACATTACCTTGCAATTATAGTTCTTTCTTTAACTAGATAAAGGTAGTTCTGATAAGAACCTTTTTTTTTCTTCTTTTTTCTTTTGTACTTTATTATTTATTTTTTTGAACAATTTTGTATTTTTGGGGGGGTTTTCAAAAAATGAACAAAAAAAGAACGAATAAAACAGGAATTACTTATAATTCCAAAAACAAAAAAATCAACAACGATGGTTGCGTTGCGCAGCACAAACTGCATCCACCGACTGCTCACCGAAGCATATAAGTTTCTTACACTTCACGTAGTGTTGCTCGAGAAAGGCGAATTCTGGCCTAATGTGTTCCTGAGGATGCTCCAGATGTACTTGCCACAGCAGGCGAGGGGTTCAAAGTAGCTCGCCTCATTTCCGCCCGAGCAAGATTGAGAGGATGTGTGGTCCGGAGATTCTTGTACATAGAAGCAGTGCCATAAAAGTATTTTTTTTCACTGCCTCTTGACAGGACTCGGTCACAAATTTTGCACGTCACCTTTCTCGCATTTACTTTCTTCTCTCCAGCCTCTCTGGACGTGGTGCCTCCTAGCAAGAATTCTTCTTCAGAAGATACTTCCTCCTGCTGCTGCTGCTGTCCAGATGCCATTTTGTTTGATATTTTTTGAAAAACACCAAAAAAAACAAGCAAAAAGGGTTCTTGTAGGAAAAGAGATGTCTCTCTAAAGATGCTCCAACAGAATGATTAAAATGGGTGGGGTCCTTCAATAGTTACAGTGGGAAATGTTATGAACCAATGAAATCTTTTTTTTTTTAGGTCACATGGGATCCGCGCACTCTGCGCTCACGAAGCACGCACCCAACGTGACTTTGCAAAAATATATTTAAAAATAATATAAGTTTATTATAAGTACAAATATATTATTTTTAATGAATATCTTAGATTGGCTCTTGCCCTAATATGTATATTAAACACACATACATATCATTTTAGAGCATAACATTTTTTTGCGGGAGTCGTGCACCCAGCGCGTCCCAGCACATATATGATGTCACACGGGACCCACCACCGCGCAAGTGTCGTGTACTGTAATGTGCATTTGTGTCACGAATGCGCGGGAGCAGGAGTCGCGAATTGGTTGCATACCAATCCCGCACATCACGTAATATTAAATGCATATGATGTAACACACAGCCGTCGCACACCGTACGTGGATCCTTCACGACATTTCTAAAATGGCGGCTAGAATCCGCGCACCCAAAGTGATGTGTACGCTTTGGGTGTGCAACTCCGAAAAAAAAAATTATTTTTTTAAAAAAAAGACAATAATATAAATATATTAAAATAACAAAATAAAACAAAGAAATTAAACAATATTTCAGTTTTAATTAAAACATTGTTTTTTTTTGCAATTTTCAGAATATATAATGTTATTTAATAAATAAAATATTTATAAATAAACAGTTAAAATACTGTAGAAAATCAGTACAAAAAATAGGTATAACTACTATTACACTTAAAAATGTGCATTTAAAAAAACTTGGAAATTCACTGAAAAAAACCATAGGTTTCAGAGACGTTATGGTTAGAAATTAGCATTTAAAAAGCCTTAGATATTCACAGAAAAAAACATAGCTTTCAGGAGTGTTATAGTTAGCAGGACATTTCACTCGTACAAAACCATAGAAATTCCTCCGTTATAGTTAGTTCTGCTAACTATGACTCACGCGTCCGCAATGCACTGCTGATGATGTCACATATTACATCATTCATGACATGTTCAGTGACATCACGGATGACATCACTGATGACATCTCAAATGACATCACTGATGGCATCACTGATGACATCATCCACGTGACAATCTGATACACCTCATCATACACTAGTATAACCTTTCATCGCTCACTGTAAAATACAGAGTACCATAATTGAAACCATTTACACATCAATACCAGTTACAACGTACCCACTCACTGATTCCTAAGCCTACACACACAACTACCCATTCAAAAACAGAATCACTTATACATGCAGTCACTAATTAATAGAACACTCTCAAATGCACTTATACACATATATAGACATTGACACATCAGCAGTCATCTTAGTCGGTTATGCAGTCATCCTACTCACTCATGAAAAAAATTAATCACACTTACATTTACTCACACAATTATACACACAACACCTCATTTATTCAAACACATAGTAACTCATAGTTAATATGTTAAAAAATCACCATTACAATTAGTGCCTATGTTCCTTCTCTAAAACTGTATTGAAGCTGAACCCAATTTGCATCTCTGGCCACATGTCAGCCCCTGGTAATTGGTACTCTAGGTACCCAGGCCATTGTGACCAGAGAAGACCCCTAAGGGCTGCAGCAATTATTGTGCCACCCTTAGGGGCCCTGCACCCTGACACCCACACACTGCCTTTGCAGTGTCCTGGTGCAGAACTAAATAAAGAGTCAACATGGCACACATCCCTGTGTGCCATGCCCACAAACCCACTGCCCTGGCATACATCAGTCACACCTCTAGCTGGGTGCCCTATGCCAGTGGTGTGGGCACAGGTGCATGAACCCTGTGCCCCTACAGTACCCAGGACCATTCCTGGGCACTGTAAGTGCAGTGATGCCATTAAGAGTATATGGTGCTGGGAGGTTGTCATTACGAACTCCACAGCACCATAATGGCTACACTGAAGACTGACAAGTTTGATATCAAACGTCTTAGCACATTAAACCCACACTGATGCCAGTGTGGGATTTAAGGAAAAATGCACTACAGAGGGCATCTTAGAGATGCCCCCTGAAACCTAACCTACAATTCACGTCTTGTCTGAGAGGCTACCTAGGCTGCCACACAGCAGACATGTTGCTGGATCCCTGGGTGGAGAGCCTCCCCGCTCTCCTAGGCCTGCAACAATGCACATCCTGGGCGAGGTGCTAGGTCTCCTCCCCCAGGATGGGCAGGGGGAAGCTGCAAAGGCATACCTCCTTTGTGAGCTTCTCCAGACCACTTGCAGCACTCAGAAACTGGTCCCTACCGGTTCTGACCCCCGCTCTGGTGGGAAGACTGGCGGGAAACCCTACGTGAGGAAAGGAGGTGTGCCTGCCTGTGCCAACTCCACCCCTCAGGTGTGAGAGGCGAGGTGAAGCATAACTCCAGGCCCTGGCCATCTTGGGGATGGGGAGCCCTGTTCAATCAGAGATAGGCTCCTGCCCCCTCCCACAGGAGAGGAGCAGGATAAGGGGTGTACTCACCCCAGGACAGGGACCTATTGGTCCCTGCCCTTCCCCTACCTGTAACGCCCCTAAATTTAGTATTTAGGGGCACCCTGAACCTTCCTTCCTCAGATCCCGATTTCGAAACAAGAAAGAAGACCAAGAAGAAGAAGACCTGTCGTACAGCTGCTAACAAGAGGATGACACCAACTGACTTGGCCCCAGCCCTACAGGCCTGTTGATCCTTGGACAGCAACCTCAAGAGGACCTGTCTTCCTTGACACTCCTAGATACTGGGACTCCCATGAGCAGTGGCTCTGCTCAAATAGTAACACCCCTGGTGCCAGCCAGGAACCGCGAATCCAGCCCACTCTGCACCTGCCGAGCCCGGTCTGTGCCCGAGTGGACAAATACCCTGAGGACGTCTCCCCAGCAATTCTGACCTGGAATCCAGTGCCCAAGGACCCTCTTTGACGACCCAGACGACGCCTGCAGACTCAGAACCAGGGACCCCTCCAACCGCGACCAGCAGAGGGTAAGATTTCCCAATGTCCAAAGACACCCCTGCACCGGGGTGCCTACCTACCTTCCAAGATCCCAACTTACCCCTTGACGTGCTTGTCGCCCCAGAAGATCCCTTTTAAAGATCTCCATTGAATAACATTGAGCCCCCGATGGCTCAAAAGCACCCTGCACCCAGCCGCCCGAGTGCCCCTGGCAGTGCAACCTTTGTCCTATCCTACTTCCCCATTTGCCCTGAGCAAGTGACCAGGAGCCCAGCTCCCACAGCCGTGTGGCCTGCTAGCCAGCAGCCACCAACCGAAGGACCCCTGCCTCTCATTGGATAACACTGAGCCTAACTACCTCTGCACACGGCTGCCCCTGTGCCGCTGAGGGTGTACCAACTGTACCTACCTGACCCTGGGAGACCCCTGAGTCTATGCCCAGAACCTTAACTCTGCCAGTCAAGTAGTTACGTAAAAGCCGAAAACTCACTTTTTATTCCATAGGCTAACATTGACTGGTTTCACTTGGAAATTCTTCGAAGTGTGGAGTTTTGAAACTTACAAATATTCCTCTAAAATCAGCCGAACAGCGAATTCCAATTTACTCACCTGTTATCAGGAGAGACCTCAGTGCTGCATCTTTGAGCCCAGTACTGATCCTGAAAAGTAATTCTAATCGTGTTTACCAGTAACTTGAGGTTCCTTCCATAGGCTAATATTGACTGGTTTCACTTTGAAATTCTTCTAAGTGTGGAGTTTTGGAACTTTAAAATATTCCTCTAAAATTCGCCGAACTACGAATTCCGATTTACTCACCTGTTATCAGGAGAGGCCTCAGTGCTGCATCTTTGAGCCGAGTGCTGATCCTGAAAAGTAATTCTAACCGTACTTACCAGTAACTTGAATTTCCTTTCATAGGATATCATTGCCTGCTTTTTGCTGAAAAAGTTTCTAAGTGTCGATTTTTCAAACTTACAAATATTCTCAAAAAATCGTGCCAACGATAAAAACGTAATTACTTGCCTGTTTTAGATAGAGTTCCCAGTGCTGAACCTAGGAGTCCAGCACTGGATTACAAAAGTAACGTGAACATACTTTACCTGCAAACTGAATTTCCTTCCGTAGGATAACATTGGCAATTCCAAATGAAAACGTTTCTAAGTGGCAACTTTTAAAATACAATAATATTCCTTAAAAATCACTACTGTAACCAAAACGCTTTTACTTAACTGTTTACAGCTCATGTCCAGGGACTGAATCTAGGATCCAGTCCTGTGGTTAGAAAAGTAATCTACAAAGTAACTAATTGCATTTAACCAGAAATTCCCATTGAGCTCAATGTTGCATTGTGTTTGAAATTGTGTTGCCTATTGCTACAAACTGTAACTATTGCATTCAAAAAGTCTATTGCCTATTTGAAAAGAATTTAACTAAAGTAACTCATCCTGAGAAAGTATATTTTGATACCTTGTTGGTTCTAAAATAAAACAACTATATCTTTTAATACAAAACAATTGGCCTAGAGTTCAGTTCTTGAGTGTGTGAGACCATTTGCTGACTGAGTGTGTACAACAAATGCTTTACACTGTCCTCTGATACTGCCTTACTGCACAACCAAGCTACCACTTTAGAGAATAAGGTTATATCTAACTTTAACCTCTGCCAAACCTCTGGGGACTGGGGACTGTATACACACTGTACCTTACTTTGGTCCAGTATATATAGAGCCACTTTCCTATACCATCCCCTCTCTTCACCACTGTGTAAGCGCTCCTGTGTCCATTTTAATTTGGGAGATTAAGTCCCCTTAAATCCTGAGTGTCCCTAGGGTCCAAGTAGCCTACTAGGTACCTCCAGTAAGCGCCACAGTGCTGCGTTGCAGAGAGGTGTAAAAAGGGGCACAGCCTGGGCCACCTCTCTAAAACACAGCGCAGTGGCACTTACTGGAGGCTCCTGGTGGGCTAGTTATCCCCCAGGGGCCCTCAGGATTATAGGGGAATTACTTCCCCAACTTAAAATGCACCACAGGGCGTATTTTCACATGTCACCTCGGGCCCCATCCCCTCTCTTCACTACTGTGTAAACGCACCCTGTATCCGTTTTAAGTTGGGAGATAAAGTCCCCTTGAATCCTGAGTGTCCCTTGGGTCCAACTAGCAAACTAGCCCACCAGGTACCTCCAGTAAGTACCACAGAGCTGCGTTGCAGAGAGGTGTAAAAAGGGGCACGACCTGGGCCACCTCTCTGAAACACAGCGCAGTGGCACTTACTGGAAGCACCTGGTGGACTAGTTGGCCCCCAGGGTCCCTCAGGATTGAAGGGGAATTATTTCCCCATCTTAAAACCCGCCACAGGGCATGTTTGCACATATCACCTCAGGTCCCATCCCCTCTCTTCACCACTGTGTAAACGTGCCTTGTGACCGTTTAAAATATGGAGATTCAGACTCCTTGAATCCTGAGTGTCCCTGGGGTCCAAGTAGCCCACTAGGTACCTCCAGTAAGTGCCACATGGCGCTACCACTGAGCAAAAGGGAGATAGCCCTGCATTGGGAGCATGAGCCACTGCGAGGACATGGGGGAAGACTATGCCAATCTACAACCTCCTACACCCTTGCGCACATATCATTCAACCTTAACACTAGATGCCTCAACACCATCCTCTCTCCCGAAACACCATGCAAGGGGAACTTCCCCATATCTCTTAACGGATCTTCTGTGAGATACCATGGCATCACATTAACCCGTCTAAATATACATTTCATAAAGATGGCTCATATAGTATATGTTAACAATCTTTTCTTTCTTGTTTTTTTTCATGGGAATTAATGTTGTGAATGGCTGATATTGTGTAACTGTCAACTGCTTTACTGTTTACATTCTAAAACTCAATAACGACAATTTAAAAAAGATAGTGATTATAACTATATATCACAAATAAATTATACACTGGCATAATTCCACAGAAGCTAAAATATCCAGTCCTATATATGCATATTCTAGATTTACACATAGTTAGTCAATTCCTACTATGTATAAATACTAAAGAATGAATATGCCGAAGAAAGTAGAATAGAAGAAAATTAGAATGGCTTCTTGACAAGAAGGGAAGAAGACAAATCTTCACTCTGGATGCCTACAGCTCTTCTGATTCATAGAAAACAGGGGGCATAAGAAAGAATCCAGTCCATAGGCATTTACCAAATACTACAGTTTCCACTGGCCAAATGGTTTTAGAGGTAAGTCCGTCCCTGTGTGAACATAAACAAAACAAACACATTAAAATAATTACTAATTGTATGAAGTTGGTATTGGAACTACCCATGCACTCTTCCAATCACCCAGGCACTACACATCCACTCATGCAATAACCCAGGCACTACCCATGCACTGCTCCAATCACCTATGCACTAAACATGTAGTCCACAAAAAACCCAGACACTACTTATTCACTCCTTCGATTACCCAGCCAGTAGCCATGCACTCCTCCAAACACCCAGTCACTACCCATGCATTTATAAAATCACTATGCACTATCCTTGCACTCCTCCAATCACACGGGCAGTACCCATGCACTCATACAATCATCCATGCACTAACCTTGCACTCATACAATCATCCAGGCATTACCCATAAACTCATGCAATCACTCAGCCAAAACCTATGCACTTACAAAATCATCCAAACAATACCTTTCCACTTACAAAATCACCCAGACACCTCTCATCCACTCATGCAATAACCCAGGCACTACCCATGCACTGCCCCAATCCCCTATGCAATAACCATGCACTCCTCTAAAAACCCAAGCACTACTTATTCACTCCTTCGATTACCCAGCCAGTAGCCATGCACTCCTCCAATCACCCAGTCACTACCCATGCATTTATAAAATCACCATGCACTATCTTTGCACTCCTCCAATCACATAGGCAGTACTTATACACTCATGCAATCTTCCAGGCACTACCCTTGCACTCATGCAATCATCCAGGCATTACCCATAAATTCATGCAATCACTCAGGCAAAACCTATGCACTTACAAAATCATCCAAATAATACCTATCCACTTGTAAAATCACCCAGGCACTACCGATGCCCTCCTGCAATCACCCAGGTAATACTCATACACTTATGCAATAACCCAGACAGCACCCATGCACTTATCCAATCACCTGTGCACTACCCATGAAATCCTGCAATCACCCAGCCAATATCTATCCAGTCACTCCACAAATACCCAAGCACTTATAAAATTACCACGCACTACCCTTGCACTCTTACAATTACCCAGGTACTACCGATGCACTCATGCAATCATCCACGCATTACCCATAAACTAATGTAATCAGTCAAGCATTATACATGCACTCTTCAATCACCCACACATTACCTGTGCACTCATGCAATCACCCAGGCAGTAACCAGGCACTTACAAAATCACCCAGGTACTAACCATGCACTCCTCCAATCACCCAGGCACTACTAATCCACTCATACAATAACCCAGGCTCTACCAATGCACTTCTCCAATCACCCAGCCAGTACACATGCACTTATCTAATCACTTCTCCAATACCCAAGCACTTATAAAATCACTATGCACTAACCTTGCATTCTTACAATCACCCAGGAACTACCAATACACTCATGCAATCATCCAGCTATTACCCATAAACTCAGGCAATCAGTCAGGAATTACCCATGCACTCTTCCAATCATCCATAAATTACCTCTGCACTCATGCAATCACCCAGGCATTAACCAAGAACTTACAAAATCACCTAGGAACTACTCATGCACTCTTCCAATCACCCAGACACTGCTCATCCACTCATGCAATAACCCAGGCACCATCCATGCACTCATGCAATCATCCAGGCATTACCCATAAACTCATGCAATCACTCAGGAAAAACCTAGGCACTTACAAAATAATCCAAACAATACCTATCCACTTACAAAATCACCCAGGCACTACCGATACACTCCTGCAATCACCCAGGCTCTACTCATCCACTCATGCAATAACCCAGGCAGTACAGTAAACAACAGTAGAGGGACCCTGACTGTTTCACATGTGTGAGGAAGGTACAGGGAGAAAACCTATATACTACAACAGAACTTCCTACACCTATCTATTTAGAAATCAGGCAATATGTCCATATAATAATATAGAACCCACAGTCAACAGTGTACTAAGAACATATCAATTCATTTATTTGATTATTTTTTTCTCTTTTTTTATAGAAAACCTATACAGATATTTTTTTATATATATATAAAGTCTATATTTATACATATAGTGCATATTATTTTTCAATCATAAAAAACAATTACAGCCTGTCTAAAACAGCCCGCACCATACTGATATTGAACAAACTGCCAATCTGGCACAGTTGAATACACATTTACAATGCACAGAAATTAAATAAGAAAAAACAATGTACATAACAATAAAACAACAAAATGTACACAAGACCAGCGCCAACGCGGGTTTCGGAGATCCTATATATCGAATACAGGCTCCTTCTTCAGGGCTTGTTCAATAGGTCTTTCAAATAACAACACATGCAAAACATCATTTCATATCCGACATTGTGTGATGAGGGCGCTTGCGTATATTCAAATATTGACAACTGTTGGTTAGGAACCAGCGTTTTCAGTCAAAAGCCTCGGATATAAGCTTGACTTCAAGAAGAGTGCGAATATATTTACAAGTCATGAATGCACGAAACGTCGGTAAAGCAAATTAGTATTTGTTCCAAGAGTTTTTAGAATAGGCGAGCGATACGTCTGTGAGGATTTGATCGGACCCGTAAGAATGTTACTTGGTATACCAACCCGGTATGAGGCTAGCAGGGTTGCTAGTGAAGGCCCCTCGAGCTGGGTATCCAAGGATTTAGGAAATTCCTAGAGTTTATTTTCTAAGTGGTAGTATGGTCTCATATAGAAACGGGGACCTCATCATATCGGGTGGTTTTTAGAGAGAGTCTTCCGTGGTCCGTCTCCTCCCGCTCTCGGCAATCATCCAGGCATTACCCATAAACTCATGCAATCACTCAGGAAAAACCTAGGCACTTACAAAATAATCCAAACAATACCTATCCACTTACAAAATCACCCAGGCACTACCGATACACTCCTGCAATCACCCAGGCTCTACTCATCCACTCATGCAATAACCCAGGCAGTACCCGTGCACTGCTCCAATCACCCATGCACAACCCATGTACTCCTCCAATTACCCAGCCAGTAGATATGCACTTATCTAATCACTCTGCTAGTACCCAAGCACTTATTAAAATTACCACAAATTACCCTTGCACACTTACAATCACCCAGGTACTACCGATGCACTCATGCAATCATCCACGCATTACCAATAAACTAATGTAATCAGTCAAGCATTATACATGCACTCTTCAATCACCCATACATTACCTGTGCACTCATGCAATCACCTAGGCAGTAACCAAGCACTTACAAAATCACACAGGCACTACGCATCCACTCATGCAATAACCCAGGTTCTACCAATGCACTCCTCCTATCACCCAGGCAGTACACATGCACTTATCCAATCACTCCTTCAATACCCAAGCACTTTTAATATCACTATGCTCTAACCTTGCATTCTTACAATCACACAGGCACTACCAATACACTCATGCAATCATCGAGCTATTACGCATAATCTCAGGCAATCAGTCAGGCATTGTCCATGCAATCTTCCAATCACCCATACATTACCTCTGCACTCATGAAATCACTCAGGCATTAACCAATAACTTATAAAATCACCTAGGAACTACCAATGCACTCTTCCAATCACCCAGTCAATACCCATGCATTTATAAAATCACTATGCACTTTTCTTGCACTCCTCCAATCACACAGGCAGTAACCATGCACTCATGCAATCATCCAGGCACTACCCTTGCACCCATGCAATCATCCAGGCATTACCCATAAACTCATGCAATCACTCAGGCAAAACCTATGCACTTACAAAATAATCCAAACAATAGCTATCTGTTTACAAAATCACCCAGGCACTACCTATGCACTCCTGCAATCACCCAGGCTCTACTCATCCACTCATGCAATAACCCAGGCAGTACCCGTGCACTGCTCCAATCATCCATGCACTACCCATGCACTATTCCAATTACCCAGCCAGTACATATGCACTTATCTAATCCCTCCACCAGTACCCAAGCACAAATTACCCTTACACTCTTACAATCACCCAGGTACTACCGATGCAGTTATGCAATCATCCACACATTACCCATAAACTAATGTAATCAGTCAAGCATTACACATGCACTCTTCAATCGCCCATACATTACCTGTACACTCATGCAATCACCCAGGCAGTAACCAAGCACTTACAAAATGAACCAGGCACTACCCATGCACTCCTCCAATCACCCAGGCACTGCTTATCCACTCATGTAATAACCCAGGCTCTACCCATGCACTCCTCCCATCACCCAGCCAGTACACATGCACATATCCAATCACTCCGCCAATACCCATGCAATTATAGAATCACTATTCACTAACCTTGCACTCTTACAATCACCCAGGCACTATCCATACACTCATGTAATCATCTGGCTATTACCCATAAACTCAGGCAATCAGTTAGGCATTACCCATGCACTCTTCCAATCACCCATACATTACCTCTGCACTCAAGCAATCACCCAGGCATTAACCAAGAACTTACAAAATCACCTAGGAACTAACCATGCACTCTTACAATCACCCAGGCACTACTCATCCACTCATGCAATAACCCAGGCACCACCCATGCACTGCTCCAATCACCTATGCACTAACCATGCACTCCTCTAAAAATCCAGACACTACTTATTCACTCCTTCGATTACCAAGCCATTAGCCATGCACTCCTCCAATCACCCAGTCACTACTCATGCATTCATAAAATCACTATGCACTATCCTTGCACTCCTACAATCACACAGGCAGTATCCATGCACTCATGCAATCATCCAATCAAAAAACACAGACACTACTTATTCACTCCTTCGATTACCCAGCCAGTAGCCATACACTCCTCCAATCACCCAGTCACTACCGATGCATTTATAAAATCACTATGCACTATCCTTGCAGTCGTCTAATCACCCAGGCATTAACCAAGAACTTACAAAATCACCTAGGAACTACCCATACATTCTTCCAATCACCCAGGCGCTACTCATCCAGTCATGCAATAACCGAGGCACTACCCATGCACTGCTCCAATCACCTATGCACTAACCATGCACTCCTCTAAAAACCCAGACACTACTGATTTACTCCTTTGATTACCCAGCCTGTAGCCATGCACTACTCCAATCACCCAGTCACTACCCATGCATTTATAAAATCACTATGCACTATCCTTGCACTCCTCCAATCACAGAGGCAGTACCCATGCACTCATGCAATCATCCAGGCAATAGCCTTTCACTCACACATTCACCCATACATTACCTCTGCACTCATGCAATAACCCAGGCACTACCCATGCACTGCTCCAATCACCTATGTACTAACCATGCACTCCTCTAAAAACCCAGACACTACTGCTTCACTCCTTCGATTACCAAGCCAGTAGCCATGCACTCCTCCAATCGCCCAGTCACTACTCATGCATTCATAAAATCACTATGCACTATCCTTGCACTCCTCCAATCACACAGGCAGTATCCATGCACTCATGCAATCATCCAGGCACTACCCTTGACTCATGCAATCATCCAGGCATTACCCATAAACCCATGCAATCACTCAGACAAAAACTATGCATTTTCAAAATCATGCAAACAATACCTATCAACTTACACAATCACCCAAGCACTAGTGATTCACGTCTTTAATCACCCAGGCACTACTTATCCACTCATGCAATAACCCAGGTACTACCTATGCACTGCTCCAATCACCCATTCACTACCCATGCGCTTCTCCAATCACCCAGCCAGGACCTATGCACTCCTTCAATTACCCAAACAGTAGCCATGTACTCCTCCAATCACCCAGTCACTACCCATGCATTTATAAAATCACTATGCACTATCCTTGCACTCCTCCAATCACAGAGGCAGTACCCATGCACTCATGCAATCATCCAGGCAATAGCCTTTCACTCACACATTCACCCATACATTACCTCTGCACTCATGCAATAACCCAGGCACTACCCATGCACTGCTCCAATCACCTATGTACTAACCATGCACTCCTCTAAAAACCCAGACACTACTGCTTCACTCCTTCGATTACCAAGCCAGTAGCCATGCACTCCTCCAATCGCCCAGTCACTACTCATGCATTCATAAAATCACTATGCACTATCCTTGCACTCCTCCAATCACACAGGCAGTATCCATGCACTCATGCAATCATCCAGGCACTACCCTTGACTCATGCAATCATCCAGGCATTACCCATAAACCCATGCAATCACTCAGACAAAAACTATGCATTTTCAAAATCATGCAAACAATACCTATCAACTTACACAATCACCCAAGCACTAGTGATTCACGTCTTTAATCACCCAGGCACTACTTATCCACTCATGCAATAACCCAGGTACTACCTATGCACTGCTCCAATCACCCATTCACTACCCATGCGCTTCTCCAATCACCCAGCCAGGACCTATGCACTCCTTCAATTACCCAAACAGTAGCCATGTACTCCTCCAATCACCCAGTCACTACCCATGCACTTATAAAATCACCATGCACTTTCCTTGCACTCCTCCAATCACGTAGGCAGTACCCATGCACTCATGCAATCATCCAGGCACTACCCTTGCACTCATGCAATCATCCAGGCATTACCCATAAACTAATGCAATCACTCAGGCAAAACCTATGCACTTACAAAATCATCCAAATAAAACCTATCCACTTATAAAATCACACAGGACCTGCCGATGCACTCCTGCAATCACCCAGGTACTACTCATCCACTTATGCAATAACCCAGACAGTACCCATGCACTGATCCAATCACCTGTGCACTACCCATGCACTCCTGCAATCACCCAGCCAGTATCTATCCAGTCACTCCACAAACACCCAAGCACTTGTAAAATTACCACGCACTCCCCTTGCACTCTTATAATGACCCAGGTACGACCGGTGCACTCATGCAATCATCCACGCATTACCCATAAACTAATGTAATCAGTCAAGTATTACACATGCACTCTTCAATCACCCATACATTAACCAAGAACTTACAAAATCAGCTAGGAATTACCCATGCTTTCTTTCAATCACCCAGACACTACTCATCCACTCATGCAATAACCAAGGCACTACCCATGCACTGCTCCAATCACCTATGCACTAACCATGCACTCCTCTAAAAACGCAGACACTACTTATTCACTCCTTCGATTACCCAGCCTGTAGCCATGCACTCCTCCAATCACCCAGTCACTACCCATGCACTTATAAAATCACCATGCACTTTCCTTGCACTCCTCCAATCAAGTAGGCAGTACCCATGCACTCATGCAATCATCCAGGCACTACCCTTGCACTTATGCAATCATCCAGGCATTACCCATAAACTCATGCAATCACTCAGGCAAAACCTATGCACTTACAAAATCATCCAAATAATACCTGTCCACTTATAAAATCACACAGGCACTACCGATGCACTCCTGCAATCACCCAGGTACTACACATCCACTTATGCAATAACTCAGACAGTACCCATGCACTGATCCAATCACCTGTGCACTACCCATGCACTCCTGCAATCACCCAGCCAGTATCTATCTAGTCACTCCACAAAAACCCAAGCACTTATAAAATTACCACGCACTACCCTTCCACTCTTATAATGACCCAGGTACTACCGGTGCACTCATGCAGTCATCCACGCATTACCCATAAACTAATGTAATCAGTCAAGCATTACACATGCACTCTTCAATCACCCATACATTACCTGTACACTCATGCAATCACCCAGGCAGTAACCAAGCACTTACAAATCACCCAGGCACTACCCATGAACTCCTACAATCACCCAGGCACTACTCATCCACTCTTGCAATAACCCAGGCTCTACCCATGTACTCTTCCTATCACCCAGCCAGTGGACATGCACTTATCCAATCACCCCACCAATACCCAAGCAATTATAAAATCACTATGCACTAACCTTGCACTCTTACAATCACCCAGGCACTACCCATATACTCATGCAATCATCCAGCTATTCCCCATAAACTCAGGCAATCAGTCAGGCATTACCCATGCACTCTTCCAATCATCCATACACTACCTCTGCACTCATGCAATCACCTAGGCATTAACCAAGAACTTACAAAATGACGTAGGAACTACCCATGCACTCTTCCAATCACCCAGGCGCTACTCATCCACTCATGCAATAACCGAGGCACTACCCATGCACTGCCCCAATCACCTATGCACTAACCATGCACTCCTCTAAAACCCAGACACTACTTATTCACTCCTTCGATTACCCAGTCAGTAGCAATGCACTCCTCCAATCAACCAGTCACTAATCATGAATTTTTAAAATCATTATGCACTATCATTGCACTCCTCCAATCACACAGGCAGTACCCATGCACTCATGCTATCATCCAGGCAATACCCTTCCACTCATGCAATCATCCAGGCATTACCCATAAACTCATGAAATCACTCAGACAAAACCTATGCTCTTACAAAATCATCCAAACAATACCTATCCTCTTACAAAATCACCCAGACACTACCAATACACATATGCAATCGGCCAGGCATTATCCATAAACTAATGTAATGAATCAATCTTTACCCATGCACTCCTCCTATCACCCAGCCAGTACACTTATCCAATCACTCCACCAATACATAATCACTTATAAAATCACCATGCACTAACCTTGCACTCTTAAAATCCCCCAGGCACAACCCATACACTCATGCAATTATCCAGGGATTACCTATAAACTCATGCAATCTGTCAGGCATTACAAATGTACTCTTCCAAACACCCACACATTACCTCTGCACTTATGCAATCAACCAGCCATTGCCCAAGAACTTAGAAAATCACCTAGGCACTATCCATGCACTCCTCCAATCATCCAGGCACAACTCATTCACTTATGCAATAACCCAGGCACTACCCATGCAATGCTCCAATCACCTGTGCACTACCCATGAACTCCTCTAATCACCCAGACACTACTTATTCACTCCTTCAATTACCCAGCCAGTAGCCATGCACTCTTCCAATCACCCAGTCACCACCCATGCACTTATAAAATCACCATGCACTGTCCCTGCACTCCTTAAATCACACAGGCAGTACTCATCTACTCATGCAATCATCCTGGCACTACCCTTGCACTCATGCAATCATCCAGGCATTACCCATAAACTTTTGCAATCACTCAGGCAAAACCTATGCACTTACAAAATCATCCAAACAATACGTATCCACTTACAAAATCACCCGTGCACTACCCATGCACTCCTGCAACCGCCCAGCCAGTACCTATGCACTCGTCCTATTACTCCACCAATACCCAAGCACTTATAAAATTACCATGCACTATCCTTGCACTCTGACAATTACCCAGGTACAACCTCTGCACTCATGAATCATCCAGGCATTACCCATAAGCTATGTATCTTGATTGTAGTTTTAGAAAATCTTTTATTGTAAATCTCTTGTTCCGTTATTTATTAAAAACACCGAACAATTGCTTTGCCTACGCGTTTCATCCCTCATGGGACTTCTTCAGGGCTAGAAGCAATTACAAAAACACTATTTACAATATGTACACAATAAAAAAGACAAACAAATTTAACAAATATTATAATTAAAACAATTTCACATTTGAAGTGAATATCCTGCAGCTAAGGGTCGACTGTGGGACTGATTTATTATCTTTTTACATAATTTGAATATTGGGAAGCCATTCTACAACGTACATGGTATTCACGTATTAACTTTCTAACCAACATGGGAGAGAGCAGAAATAATCAGTGCATCAACCAATAATATAAACTCCATTTTTTTTTAAGATATCATGCTATGCATACATGTATTGTTGGTGTCATATAATCATAATCTATTTATGTCATCTACAATGATCAATCCATATAGCAAATCAATAGTAAATTCCTTCTCTATGGAGTAATAGTATATTAACCCCGCTTGTCCATACCTTATTAGAGTGTTGTTTCTTTTGTTACCAAGAAGTGCGGCTCCAAGCCAGCCTTAGCAGCAACGTTGGTCACACAGTATATCTATAGGTGAACAATATATATATTTCGCTTTTAATGCACGTTTAAATATTTCTTTTGAACATACTATTATCATATCATTACTTATTATTATTGTAGCACCTGACATAACCATCTGGCTATTTGTGCAAAGGTCAAACTTAGTTATACCATTTATTAAGCCTCACTGAACCTTGAAAGTGAGCACATTATCCTGAAATCACCCACTAGTTCAACAAAAGGTACATCTTTTTAAATAAATAGGTTTATGTTACCAAAGCAGAAAACCATGGGCATATGTAACATCCGGAGGATACAGAAATCGTTATAGATTTCTAAAAAGTTTCATTCTCATGTTAAAGTATAGGTGTAAGTTACTACTTAATCCTACTGCTTATTATACACGCAGTAATATATATCAGCTAAACTTACCAATATTGATCTTTAGGTTGCCGTTATTAGGCAGCGGTATTCCTCCTAGAGTACCAAAAAGTCGATCCTGTGTTGACGTAGTTTCAAGAATAATCATAACTTCATTAATAAGCTCACTGTAGAGATACAAAAGAGAACAGACAAGATTGCAATATCATCTATTACATGTGGATATATTGTTCTTCTTCAATCAATCCACCGTAGATAAATAATCCATCGAATGTTTAAAATATAAAATCACTTACTAGTGAGATTCACCCCGGATTAACCACAATAGGTCCATGCAGCTAGTGGCTTATATTCTCTTTATTTATCTTTCCAACCAAAAAGTATATCATCCTGTCGCAAAATATCAATCTGTGAAATACAATGGGTAACAGTGAGCCCCAGATGGCGTTTCACTTATAATAATATCTCTGTATTTCTACTCGATCTCACAATCTCACAGATGGCTATATCGTCTCAATCCTCACAAAAACAAAATAACCATTATTCATGGTTCTGTTCGTACAGATAGCTATCATTACACATGGATCCAACATAACCAGACAGCACATTTGGCAGTATAGGCTTAAAAAAGTCCAGTCTGGAAAAATATACAAGTGACAGTGTCCTATATATTTCTTTTCACACTATATAACAAAATTGTTTGAACCAAAGCGGTACATCTAATAATATCCTGTTATTCGTCAACAACACTGTCTAGTAAAAACAAATATTCACGTCATTATTTACAGGCACGGGTGCCCAAATGAGTAATCATGGGAAAAACATATAATCTGACAGAGCCAGATATCCCATAGAAGCTGACCGGAATATTCAGATCCCCCACAGACATCTCAAACAGTCTGTGTAAAAATAATATTGTGCTATACGCAGAGTAATGACACTTCCTCAATGTGTTCAAGAACCGAGAATAACTCCACTATGTTAAAGAGCTATCGTTTTTTTCTTCTCTATATTTTATACCCTTTTCAGATTGCTTACACCTATAGATTGACCAGTATGTTACCCGATCACGTGACCTGTTTCTAACTTTACGCGCCATCTTAGCATGTCACGTTAAAGATTTTAAATAATGCAGTACAACTATGCGTGTATTACGTCGCCCATCACGTAAGATTTAAAAGCTTTTATATTAAAAACGATATAATTTATCTAGGGAAATGATCAAAGAATCTCTTTATTTTCATGTAAATATAAGAACACACGTTGTTCGTCTTCGTATTAATAACTTCTAAGGTGCTCACTAGGTGAACCTCATAGTCGTATAACTTTAATGAAGCATTGAGCGCCATCTTAGCGTGACCATATATCATCTCACCAGTAATTTTACGATCTGAAGCTTCATAACATAAACAAATAGTGCAGCCTAGAATTCTTCTCAATTAGAAATAAGTTTAGCAAATCCATTAAGAGAAGAAAAGATTCCCCCACGGACGCCTCAAGCATTCTATCTGTAACGTATACCATGCTACTTACATAGCAATGTCGCTTCCTCTGTATGGGCAGAGTCCTGGGATGTCTTAAAAAAGTATGGAAAATAACGTCATTCAACTCTGTGTTTTATACCGATTTCAGATTGCTCGCACCTGTGTGCTCGCTCGGTATGGTCCCAGATCACATGACCTAATTCAAACCTTTAAGCGCCATCTTGGAGTGTGTAAATTGGGGATGTTAAACAAATATAATGCAACCTTGTATGTATTTTCTCACCCAGTATATAAAGTACAACCGCTCTTATATTGAAGCTTAATTATTTGGCCTACAGAATTGATAATCGAAAAGTTCCTTCCTTTTCACAAAACGATATGAAATACACGCATTTAACGTCTCCATTTATGATAACCTTTTCGAGCACTAGCATGTATTTATTACAGATAATATCTCAGTCTTACGACTCAAAATAGAGCATAGCGTGTCATCTTAACGTGCTCGTAAGCACAATATGGGAGAGATATATTAAATTAGACATCTATTCATTTAATCCACAGTGTTCCAATCTAAACGTCTTTTTATTATCACCATAGCGTCATCCAGTGGTGTGACCTAAAAGTGTTTTTTACACAAAAACTAGAACTAAAGACCATAATTGACCAAAACATCCTGTCGTGTCGTTCAAAGCAGAACAGGCATTAATAAAAATACTATGTTAATGAGCAATGTTAGTTATACATTGCTAATGAAAATTTCCTGCATATTATGCTAAACCGAGCATAGCTAATATAATAGCATATTGCTCACTTTAAATAAAGTTTTTATTTCAAAACATCCGATAGATGAGCTGAGTTCTCGGCATACCACTAGTGTGATTATTCTAACAATTTTTTAACATCATTGCGCTAATGGGATAATAATCAGTAATAGCATTTCTATATTGTAGGCAATAGATCTCTTTGCCTGGAATTGATGTTATTCTCAATAAAATTGAAATAATATACCCTTTTTATTATTATAAGCTTAACAAACCCTATTATTCTTTATACCTATATTTGTTACATTATTTATTTGATTGGAAGGCAGACCTATCCTAAGCGGTGTAGTGCACATTGTTGCTTTCAAAATTATTTGTGGATCAACTATTATAACATACCTAATGTCTATCTCACACATCTTAGTTATGGTTTCCCTGTTGTCATTAACAGAATATCCCCTATATATATAACATTTTTAAAAACCTTTATCCAATCTTTATATTTTTCACGAATATACGTACAGAGATCATGTATTAACAATCAGCACAAAATTACCGCTGAGAAATAAACCAGGGACTTGAAACCCAAAAGAGACAAAGTGCATCATTAATTATAGTCAACAGAATATCTATCCAGTCTTCATATTTTTAAAAAATGTACGTACAGAAATCATGTGTTGTCAATCAACACGATATTAACATTGAAAAATGAACCAGAAACATGATACTCAAAAGAGACACAATGTATCATTGATTACAGTCATCAAAGTCTCCATAGGCATCTTCATAAAAACAATAAGGTACATTATAAATAACAGAGCATCTATAAACATCATCACAGGAAATTATGAAATTCATTGTTGCAATTGAGACCAGAAGTGACAGTTCTCAAACGGCAAATCCATAATGCTTCTGTTTGTCTTAATAGAGTGTCCCTGTCACCCCCTCTGATATTATTCTTTACTTGATCAATAGCATGAAATGTGATCTGTGGTCTGTCAGGGTGTTTGTCATATATATGTTGGGCTACAGGGGAATGTATGTTCTTGTTTCTTATGTCTCTCACATGTTCTTGTATACAGATCTTTAAACATCTGATGCTACTGCCCACGTAAATTAGGTTACATGAGCATCTCAGCACATACACTGTGTAGGTAGTATTGCAGTTTATAAAGGAGAATATCTTATATTCTTTAGAGTTGTTGTATTGAAAACTGCTACATTTATTCTGTCCAATTTCACAGATGCAACACATGGCGCATGTATTAAAACCAATTGGTTTATTTGGCAGCCAAGACTGAGATGTCACCTTGGGTTCTTTGACATGGCTAGGGCAGGGCATATTTCTCAGTGTTTTACCCTTACGATAAATAACCCGTGGTTTATTCGAAACAATATTTTCTGGCAAAGAATTGGACTGAAGAAGATGCCAATTCTTACTTAATATGTTGAAAATATGTCCACTGTACATAATATTATTCAGTGACGAATAGAGCCTGGTCTTGATACCCCTTGTCAAGTTTAGGAGTCCTATCCTCCAAGGAATCTTTTCTATTTAATCATTTTGTCTTTGATACAGCTTTTTTAAGGCAGATGTTACTATAACTTTTTTTTCTTAAAATCTACCTGAATACTTTTCAGTGTTCTTTCAAAATCAGCATCTTGGCTACAGTTACGGCGTGCTCGTACCATCTCACCATATGGAATAGCGTTGATGGTTGAGCTTGGATGGCAACCAACAGCGTGTAAAACACTGTTACACGCAGTAGCTTTCTTAAATATGTCACTTTGGATGTTATTGCCCGATATATATAATCTCAAACCCAAATACAAAATCTCTGTTTTGGAACTATTGACTTTTAATCTCACATTGAAAACATTATTATCAAGGTATAGAAAGTACTTATTCAGATCTTCATCAGTACCCTTCCATATCAATAGAATATCATCAATGTATCGGACATAAAACACAGTGTTTTCAATCCAATCATGGGCACCTGGGCCCCAGGCGTGCTCCATCTCATAAAGCCCCATAAAGAGGTTAGCATAAGATGGAGCAAACCTGGAGCCCATCGCAGTGCCTTGTTGTAAAAACCACTTATCTCCATGCATAAATGCATTTTGGGTCAATATCAGATCAGCCATCTCGAGCAACATCCGAGTATGTTCCACATGACTAGCTTTTCTTTTATACAGGAAATGGGTCAATGATCTAAGATCTTGCTTCTTCTCTGTGCAAGTATACAGACTCTCCACATCCATTGTGACGAATGTGAAGACATCTGTATCCCATTGAAAGTCCTCCAATTTGCAGAGAAGCTCTTTGCTGTCCCTGATGTAAGAAGGAAGATTTCTAACAAAAGGTTGGAGGAAAGTATCTACATACTCTGACAGATGTTCCGTGGGTCCGCCGTTCCCTGATATTATAGGGCGTCCCGGGGGAAAACAACCCCCATTATGTATTTTGGGGAGTATGTAGATACATGGGTGTCTAGAGTTCTGGGCAAGGAGGTATTTATATTCCTGATCAGTGATCAAGCCAGACTCATGCCAGTCAAATAGTTTTGTATTGATGTTTCTTTCAATTTGTGCCGTTGGATTGGACTGAAGTTTCTTATAGCAGCACACCCGATTTAATTGGCGATCTATTTCGGCAACATAATCTACATGGTCCATCAGGACTATGTTGCCTCCCTTATCCGCTTCGCGGATCACTATGTTAGTATCATCTCTTAATGAATTCAAACATAATTGTTCATCTTTGGTTAAATTATGTAGATGTCTGCATTTACTCTGGATATTATGTGTATCTTCCAGACGATATAGGTCATGTTTGACCGTAAGTGAGAATTCATCTATTACTGATGTAGTGTAACTAGGGGGTATAAATTTAGAGGTATTGTGTAACCCACTATCAATTGTGGTATCTTCCATGACCTCTATGCTGCGTGCAAAGTCTACCAAATCATTGGTATCTCCTTCATCATGCAGTGTAGTTAAAACATGTGACAAATTGATATCAGCAATAGTAAATTCAGACCTGCATACATTATTGGCTGAAACATTACGTACAGTCGGATGTTCTGCAAAAAACTGTTTTAATCGCAATTAACGGACAAATTTGTACAAGTCCAGATGCACATTCTCTAAACATGGTTTCTCAGTGGGACAGTAATTCAGTCCCTTACACAATACAGCCACCTCTCCCTTGCTCAACATTCTTGAGGACAAATTGATGACATTTAGTGTATTGGTATTAACTACTACTTCCTCACTGACCACACTGTGGTTCAAAATCTCCTCATTTATTTGTTCTGTCCATTTGCTATACTTGCTTTTGTACTGGCCCGTGTATTTTTTGCCACCCCGCCTTGTTCGTCTGCCTGAACTTCTCGTAAAAAAACATAAGGTGGTTCTGTATTAGTCATACTGGTGCTGGGACCCTCAGTTAGATCACTTCCTATAGAGGAAAGTGAGGCAGAACTAGAGGACATACCCGGATCCTTAGCTATAATGTTTGGGGCTTGAATCGGTTTGTTAGAGGCATCATCATACTTTCGAGCGAAAGTAAATATCTGTCCTCGTTCATAGTCCCCCGGTCATGTTGTATCTTTTGTAGCTTTTTATCCTTAAGATAGATTTGATAATTAGCTCATTCTTTTTTTAAATAGCATAATTTGTTTGTATGACATCAGTCATATTGGTATCACTTATTTCTTTTTCTAACTGAACGATATCATCTCTGATCTTTTTAACTTTACGTTCAGAGTTACGAATCAGGATATCCATCATTTTATAGGAGGCATTGTACAGTCCATCCTCCCGCTCCCCTAGGTGGTCGGCATCTAGATCTTCGTAATTTGGAAAAATGAGAATACGGAGACCCCGTGGGATTCTCCAAATATTTTTTAAGTGTTGCCCCGTCCCACCATTTGGCGAGTTCCTGCTTCTTCAATCTCTCCAAATGTATAAATTAATTTTTTAGACCTTCTGTCTTAGGTGTTTTCGATGCTATCTGTGGAGTGCTAGTATCATTTTTACCATATAAATCTCCCAAAAGCTCCTCCCTGTTATTATCAAAATCCATATTCTCACGTTATCAAAGGCTTTTTTTAGTAGTAGAGTGTGCTGATAAGCTCAATTTTAAATATATTGACAGAAGAGCAGGGTCAGAGCTTAAAAAGGTCCAGCACCAAACATCACTGAATAATAGGCCTATTAAATTAACCTTGAGTCTCGGTGCAATTGGTCTAGGATGTGACCCACATACATCCCAAAAAGGTGGTTAAAAAACCCCGTTGTCCAAAACTGAAAATTAACCCCGCACCCGAGAAAGATGTTTTATATTTATATAACTGTCATGGTGCAACTTGTTCTGACAAATAAACACAATATGTAAAAAAATGAATCACTTCCCAAACGTAAGTATCACACAGTCATGTATTTTGATTGTAGTTTTAGAAAATCTTTTATTGTAAATCTCTTGTTCCATTATTTATTAAAAACACTGAACAATTGCTTTGCCAACGCGTTTCATCCCTCACAGGACTTCTTCAGGGCTAGAAGCAATTACAAAAACACTATTTACAATATGTACACAATAAAAAAGACATACAAATTTAACAAATATTATAATTAAAACAATTTCACATTTGAAGCGAATATCCTGTAGCTAAGGGTCGACTGTGGGAGTGATTTATTATCTTTTTACATAATTTGAATATTGGGAAGCCATTCTACAACGTACATGATATTCACGTATTAACTCTCTAACCAACATGGGAGAGAGCAGAACTAATCAGTGCATCAACCAATAAGATAAACTCCATTTTTATTTTAAGATATCATGCTATGCATACATGTATTGTTGGTGTCATATAATCATAATCTATTTATGTCATCTACAATGACCAATCCATATAGCAAATCAATATTAAATTCCTTCTCTATGGAGTGATAGTATTTTAACCCTGCTTGTCCATACCTTATTAGAGTGTTGTTTCTTTTGTTAACAATAAGTGCGGCTCCAAGCCAGCCTTAGCAGCAATGTTGGTCACACAGTATATCTATAGGTGAACAATATATATATTTCGCTTTTAATGCACGTTTAAATATTTCTTTTGAACATACTATTATCATATCATTACTTATTATTATTGTAGCACCTGACATAACCATCTGGCTATTTGTGCAAAGGTCAAACTTAGTTATACCATTTATTAAACCTCACTGAACCTTGAAAGTGAGCACATTATCCTGAAATCACCCACTAGTTCAACAAAAGGTACATCTTTTTAAATAAATAGGTTTATGTTACCAAAGCAGAAAACCATGGGCATATGTAACACCCGGAGGATACAGAAATCGTTATAGATTTCTAAAAAGTTTCATTCTCGTGTTAAAGTATAGGTGTAAGTTACTACTTAATCCTACTGCTTATTATACACGCTGTAATGTATATCAGCTAAACTTACTAATATTGATCTTTAGGTTGGCGTTATTAGGCAGCATTATTCCTCTTAGAGTACCAAAAAGTCGATCCTGTGTTGACGTAGTTTCAAGAATAATCATAACTTCATTAATAAGCTCACTGTAGAGATACAAAAGAGAACAGACAAGATTGCAATATCATCTATTACATGTGGATATATTGTTCTCATTCAATCAATCCACCGTAGATAGATAATCCATCGAATGTTTAAAATATAAAATCACTTACTGGTGAGATTCACCCCGGATTAACCACAATAGGTCCGTGCAGCTAGTGGCTTATATTCTCTTTATTTATCTTTCCAACCAAAAAGTATATTGTCCTGTCGCAAAATATCGATCTGTGAAATACAATGGGTAACAGTGATCCCCAGATGGCGTTTCACTTATAATAATATCTCTGTATTTCTACTCGATCTCACTATCTCACAGATGGCTATATCGTATCAATCCTCACAAAAACAAAATAACCATTATTAATGGTTCTGTTCGTACAGATAGCCATCATTACACATGGATCCAACATAACCAGACAGCACATTTGGCAGTATAGGCTTAAAAAAGTCCAGTCTGGAAAAATAAACAAGTGACAGTGTCCTATATATTTCTTTTCACACTATATAACAAAATCGTTTGAACCAAAGCAGTAGATCTAATAATATCCCGTTATTCGTCAACAACACTGTCTAGTAAAAAAAAATATTCACGTCATTATTTACAGGCACGGGTGCCCAAATGAGTAATCATGGGAAAAACATATAATCTAACAGAGCCAGATATCCCATAGAAGCTGACCAGAGTATTCAGATCCCCCACAGACATCACAAACAGTCTGTGTAAAAATAAGATCGTGCTATACGCAGACTAATGGCACTTCCTCAATGTGTTCAAGAACCGAGAATAACTCCACTATGTTAAAGAGCTATAGTTTTTTTCTTCTCTATATTTTATACCCTTTTCAGATTGCTTACACCTATAGATCGACCAGTATGTTATCCGATCACGTGACCTGTTTCTAAATTCACGCGCCATCTTAGCGTGTCACGTAAAAGATTTTAAATAATGCAGTACAACTATGCGTGTATTATGTCGCCCATCACGTAAGACTTAAAAGCTTTTATATTAAAAACTATATAATTTATCTAGGGAAATGGCCAAAGAATCTCTTTATTTTCATGTAAATATAAGAACACGCGTTGTTCGTCTTCGTATTAATAACTTCTATGCTGCTCACGTCTATTTATCATTAAGTGAACCTCATAGTCGTATAACTTTAATGAAGCATTGAGCGCCATCTTAGCGTCACCATATATCATCTCACCAGTAATTTTACGATCTGAAGCTTCATAACAAACAAATGGTGTAACCTAGAATTCTTCTCAATTAGAAATAAGTTTAGCAAATCCATTAAGAGAAGAAAAGATTCCCCCACGGACGCCTCAAGCATTCTATCTGTAACGTATACCATGCTACTTACATAGCAATGTCGCTTAATAAAGGTTTGAATTAGATCATGTGATCTGGGACCATACCGAGCGAGCACACAGGTGTATAAAACACAGAGTTGAATCACGTTATTTTCCGTACATTTTGGAGACATCCCTGGACTCTGCCCGTACAGAGGAAGCGACATTGCTATGTAAGTAGCATGGCATACGTTACAGATAGAATGCTTGAGGCGTCCGTGGTCCCCCTCCCCTGGGCCATTTCTGGCACTGGTGACCCCATCCCCGGGGCCCGGATATTTTTTTTAAATTAACATGTAGGGGGCCAGTATAGCCCCCTCCCGTGCAACTCCTGACCCCGGGGACCCTGCGGGAGCCGGCATTGCTTTTGAGCAAGGGGAGCTTCTAACATGCAGCACCCCTTGCTCAAAAGCAATCCTGCTTTGCTTCATTGAAGCGAGAGCAGGTTTTTCTGCTGTCAGTTCAATTAAGGAAAGCAGGGTTTGCTATGGCAGGGCGGGCATAGCAAACAGCAATGTCCTGGAGTGGGCACCCCGGGACATTACAGGAGCCAGCCCTGGGGGGGTGGCAGTCCCCAGGGCCATCAAAGGCTTCAGGAGGGGGGCCCCTCCCTTCTTTTCTCAAGCCCTGGGGAGGTGGTGGTCCCCGGGGCTGGGGGGCCATAACGGACCCCTATATTTGAATATTTGGGGCCCAGGGAGGTGGTGGTGCCTGGGGCATGTGGGGCCCCCTACACACATTTTAATTATTATAGATACAAGCTTCGGGAGGTGCCCGCGCTTCAATTTTTTTTTCACGGCAGGATTCGCGACCCCAATGTGAATTCTGCAGTTTAAAAAAACAAAACGTTTTTTTTGTCCCTGGAGGTCTTTGTGGGACCCCCTGAGCAGGCCTAGGGGGTCAGGGTGTTTCTACCCTGCCCCCTTTTCTTGTTTTTCAACCTTTTTTCACTCTTTTCTTGTGACTCGGTTACCGATCAATCATGAAGGCCTCTGGGGGCCAACTAGCGCACCAGGTACCTCCAGTAACCGCCAGAGGCCTGCATTGCAGAGAGGTGGTCCAGGCCACGGCCTTTTTACACCTCTCTGCAATGCAGCTCTGTGGCGCTTACTGGAGGTGCCTGGTGGGCTAATTGGACCCCAGGGACCCTCAGGATTCAAGGGGACTTGATCCCCAAACTTAAAATGCGCCACGGGCTGCGTTTGCACAGTGGTGAAGGGAGGGGGCTGGGCCTGAGGTGACACGTGTGCAAGCACACCCTGTGGGGCGTTTTAAGTTGGGGAATTAATTCCCCTTCAATCCTGAGGGCCCCTGGGGGCCAACTAGCCCACCAGGTACCTCCAGTAAGGCCTGCGTTGCAGAGAGGTGGTCCAGGCCACGCGCCTTTTTACACTTACTGGAGGTACCTGGTGGGCTAGTTGGACCCCAGGGACCCTCGGGATTCAAGGGGACCTAATCCCCCAACTTACAATGCGCCAGGGGTATGTTTGCAGACTGATGGAGAAAGGGGGCATGGCCTTTGTCTACCTTTCACCAAACCCACTGCGTGGGGCTTACTGGAGGTAAAAGGTAGGCTAGTTGGCCCCTAAAGGACCCCCAGCAGTGAAGGGGACTTCATTCCCCATCCAATAGCGTGCCAGGAAGTACGTTTGTAGAGTAAGGGTGGGCGTAATGTGCGTAAGGGACCTACGTGATGGAACCAATCTCCACACTCTGTGTTCCGTTACGCGCCTCCCACCTCCCGCCCGCCTCCAGCCTGCAGTATTAAAGATATTTAAAAAGCACATTTCAAATAACCTTACCTTATCGTCGGCGTCCCCGGGTTTCCATCCGTCTCAATCGCGTCTTCTTCCTGCCGAGGAATGCGCATGCGCGGGATCCCACGTATGCGCAGTTCCCAGAACAAGACGCGATGGAGACGGATGGAAGCCCGGGGACGCCGACAATAAGGTAAGGCTATTTGAAATGTGCTTTTTAAATGTATTTAATACTGCGGGCGGGGGGCGGGGGTGGGAGGCGGGCAGCAGGCAGCAGGCGGGAGGCCAACTTCCGTTACGCCCGAGTGTGCGGAGATTTGCCTTGTTTCTCCGCCTATATCGCGGAAGGCAGAAGGGCAAATCTCCTCACATTCCGTGGGCGGAACGGAGTTGTCCGCCCACCCCTATTGTAGAGTGATGGGCAAAGTGGGCATGGCCTGGTACGAGAACTTACCAATGCTGCTGTGTGGGACTGACTGGAGGTAATAGTTTGGGAAGTTAGCCCCCAAGGATGTCCTCGGGGCCAACTACCCCTCTTGTTACCTCCAGTAAGTCCCACACAGTGGGATTGCTAAGACTTCTTTGGAGGCCATGGCCCCCTTTCTCTACCACTCTGCAGACGCGCCTCGTGGCAGACTGCGGGATGGGGGATGATGTCCAATTTAGTCCTGAGGGAGTTTGGGGGCCAAGAATCCCTCCTGCTACCTCCTGTAAGTCCTACGCAGCGGAATTCCTGAGCATTGGTTGGACGCCCAGCACCCTTTCTTCACCACTCTGCAAACGCGACTACTAGCTAAAGTAGCATCTTTCTGCACCTCTGACTTAGAGGTAGTTTTAATCCCCTGCCCTATTATGTACTAAGGCCTTACAGAGGAGGTCATGCTAAGCACAGGGGTACCCCAACGCATAGTGTTCCCTAGTGTATGTAGGTGTTTTCACTGTATTCTAAGTGTCTTTTAGCATTGCACTGTCTCTAGGCCTGGTTAGTCAAAGTCAGTTACCACCAGTACCCGTCTGAAAAAGTTGTGGGCACAGGATGATTTTGCAACGAGGCCTCTTTCTGCTCCTCTGTTGGTTCTTTCTGCATATGTCTTGCTTCTTCCTGCACTTTTCTTTGTCTTTGTGGACTTCTGTTGCTTCTTTCTGCATTTCTTTTGCTTCTCTCTGTGTGTTTTTTCTTATTTATTCACATGTACTACCTCTGTAGGGATAGTTAGAAACTAGCATTTAAAAAACCTTAGAAATTCACTTAAAAAACCCATAGGTTTCAGGCACGTTATAGTTAGAAAATAACATTTAAAAAAAGCTTTGAAATTCACTGAAAAACCATAGGTTTCAGGCACATTATACTTAGAAATTAGCATTTAAAAAACCTTAGAAATTCACTGAAAAAACCATAGGTTTCAGGGGCATTATTGTTAGTTGGGCATTTCACTCATACAAAACCCGTGAAATTCCCCCGTTATAGTTAGTTCAGCTAACTATAGCTCACGCCCCCGCAATGCACTGCTGATGACGTCACATATTACATCACTCATGACATGGTCAGTGACATCACTGATGACATCTCAAATGACGTCATTGATGACATCATCCATGTGATACTTTCATGCATCTTCTCACACCCTAATATAGCTTTTGATACACCCACTCTAAATTACAGACTGCCATTCTCAAAACGATAGACAATCCAACACCAATACCTAGATACCCACTCACTGATTCTTAGGTCTACACACACATCCACTCACTCACCCGTACAGTCACTCATACTTACGGTCACTCAGTACAGGACTATCATATGCACTCATACACCTATATAGACAGTCACACACCGCCACTCATCCATAGAGGTACTCACACACCTAGTCAGGCATGCAAATAATTCATCACACTGCCATTTACTCACTTATACAGTTATACACACACCAGCTCAATTACCCATATAAATACTAGCACATTATTATGCTGTTATACAATCAATGATACAAGCACACACTCATCCATACAGCCACTCTCACAATCACACACTCTCACTTATAGCCATTTATGTACTCTAACACACATATATACTGCTGTTCACATATGTAGTTACTCACACATGTAGAACTGAGATATACATTCACTCACTAACACACCCATACACACACTCACCCACCCATACAGTCCATCACAGATGCACTCTTGAAACCATGCACCCAATGAATCACCCACTCACACATCTATGCACAGTCACACACACCCTACCCACACAAACACTCAGGCACCCATACAGATACTCAGACAACAAACCCATATAGACACTCATGCAGCCACTTACACACCAACAGACAGACGGATACAGACATTCACACAGTTTACTCACTAACCCATGCATTCAGTAAGATACGTTTAATCGCTCACTTATAGAGTCAGTCACACACCTACTAAATCATCCATTCTGACACTTATACATCCACTCATTCTTCAATCTGCCTTTCCCTATATATATTAATCGTATTTAAACTTTACAGGAACACACAGTCACTGACCATGTCATGAGTGATGTAATATGTGATGTCATCAGCAGTGCATTGCGGGGGCGTGAGTTATAGTTAGCTGAACTAACTATAACAGGGGAATTTCATAGGTTTTGTACGAGTAAAATATCCAACTAACTATAACGCCCCTGAAATCTATGGTTTTTTCAGTGAATTTCTAAGGTTTTTTAAATGCTAATTTCTAACTATAACGTGCCTGAAACCTATGTTTTTTTCAGTGAAAATATGTATATATATATATATATATATATATTACGTATGTAGTTATAGTTAGGACCTATTATCCATAGGAAATCCGCAACATTCTATTTGGAATAACTTTGGCGCCGGTTGACGAATCTTCGCAAAATTTTCAAAACTGGTGGGGCGCTCCAGTCCGCTCTTATCCTGAAAGTCTCAGGGTGATTCGTCAAGTGGGGGCCGAGAAAAAAGGGGGTCCCAAAACATGTTTTCCCCATGCAATTTTCCATAGGAACCTTTAATCGCAGCTATAGCCCGAACTGCTGAACAGAATTACAACACATTTGGCAAAGAGGTAGCCCTTGGTTCACACTCGTGCCTTTTGGTTAAATTGTGTAAATCCATTCAGTAGTTGCTGAGAAAATCAAAAGTAAAATCACATGAATATCTGGGTAGAGCCTAACCACACATCTCATCGTGAGATCTAATTGGCTGTCAGCACTTCATCCAAGAAATGTTGCCAGCCGTCTTGGGACCAATATACATGATAGCACCTCATTAAAAAGCATTGCAGTTAATAGAAGGTTTTAAGACTTTAGTTACATTATAAATCATATGTTGATGGTACAATACTCATTTTAGGAATTGTGGTGTGTTCTAAGGCGATTTTACCATGTGAAAAAGCCTTCTGCTGGGATATCATGAATCATGTTTGAGAGAAACCTATTTTCTCATGCTTTTCCCACAGAGGTTTGGAAGGTGATCTATAAGCTAAACTGAGAGCATATTTTCTGTAAATTCACATTATCTTTCTCAATCATGTGAGAATGAAGTCTGACATTCTCAGTAAAACATGTACATCCAACAAGGGCAGAGACTGTCAGTTGATTCGTTTGTGTTCTACTGCAGCTTCCCAGAGTGTTCTAAAGAACAACTAGAGCGCTAACAGTCCTACTTTTGACAAACGTATTGCACACCTGAAGCCATCTTGATTGGAATAAAGTGGTAACTCTTAAAACATTTAATTTAAAAAGGAACAAAATGAGGGGGTTCATTTTGCCATAGAAAGTATGATTAGTGCTGCAGAAAGAAAAATTAGGGCACATTTTGAGTGACTTCTCAAATCCTCTTCTATTTCATTAAAAAAATTCTGACATGCAGACTGAAACATGTACTTTCAATACCAGCAGCAGACTTCCCTGGTGAGCAGTAGCTTTACTACATTGATCCAATGAGCAACTAGAGTGCTAACATTCTGAATTTATGGCAAATGGGTGACACATCTGAATGCCTTCTTGATGGAATCAAAGTAAAAAACTGAAAGTATTTCCTACTGAGGAGACTGTAGTAAATGCGAAATTAGGAAACTTCATAACAAATAAGTCTCCCAAGATGGTCTCCAGAGAGAAAAGAGCCCAAATGTAGCACAAATATCACCAAGATGTAGCCCAAGTATAGCCCAATGACAGAATGTCCCAGAGTGTTCTTAAGAACAACTAGAGCGCTTACTGTCTTACTTATGACAAAAGTATGGCACACTTGAAGCCATCTTGATTGGAATAAACTGGTAACACTTAAAACATTTAATTTAAAAAGGAACACAATGAGGGGGTTCATTTTGCCATAGAAATTATGATTAGTGCTGAAGAAAGAAAAATGAGGGCACATTTTGAGTGACTTCTCTTTCCTATTTCATCAAAAAATTCTGACATGCAGACTGAAACATGCACTTTTAATACCGGCAGCAAACTTCCGTGGTGAGCAGAAGCTTTACTACAGTGATCTAGGGGCATATGTATGAAAGGAAAAATTAGTCGCAAACGCTGCGAATCGCAAAAAACAGCGTTTGCGACTGATTTTTCGCTATTTCATATGTATGACACACTTCTAAATTGAAAAGTAAGAAATCGCTAAATTAGCGATTTCTTAGGCTGCGAAACAAGAAAACAGCGAATTTCCTAGCGAATACCTAATTTGCGATTCCTTAGCGTTGCGAAAATCGCTAACAAGAAATCGCTAGCTAAGAAATCGCAAACACATGTATGACAAAATCGCAAATTGCGATTTTACGAAATTCGCTAATTAAGAAATCGCAATTAACACCAATTGCTTGCAGGTGGTAAACTGGTGCAAGGTACAAAAACCAGCCCACAATGCAACAAACACACCCACAATGGCTGCAATGTACGTGATAGCCAGGAGGCTGCGTATTCGGGCCCTTGCACACAGGAGAATGAGACAGGAACGTATCTTCAGGCTGCGCATCACCCTGTTCCAGAACACTGAAGAGGAGATCTATGACAAGTACAGACTGCACCCACAGACCATAATGGACCTGATTGAGGAGCTGAAACCCCACTTGGAGCACCCTACTCGCAGGACACAAACAATTCCCACACATGTGCAGGTCCTGTGCTCCCTGCACCTCCTGGCGTCAGGGAGTTTTCAACGGGTCACAGCGGAGGTTGGTGGGGTGTCACAGAGTGCACTTTCGCGCTTCTTCCATGCCTTCCTAGATGCAATGCTACTGAGGCTCTCACATCACATTTACTTCCCCACCACCCAACAGGCATTACAGCAAACGATACTGGACTTCTACCAGATTGCACGTTTCCCCCACGTCATTGGCTGCATTGACGGGACCCATGTGGCCATCACACCCCCAGCAGAAACTGAATATGTCTACAGGAATCGGAAATGCTACCATTCCCTCAACATACAGATTGTGTGCAACGCTAAGTATCACATCACAGACATCGTAGCCAAATACCCCGGCAGTACACATGACTCCTTCATCTTCCGACACAGTGGAATGCACAGACGTCTGAGTGCTGGAGAGTTTGGGGAGGGGTACCTGCTCGGTAAATACATTGCACACATCAATACATCCACTACATCAGTTGAGGGGGGGGACATTGACTCACCTATTGTGTTTTTTTCCATGCAGGTGACAGTGCCTATGCAGTGCGCGACTTCTTCCTGACCCCATACCTGGATCCTGCAAATGCACGTGAGAGGAGCTACAACAGGGCACACAGATCTACACGCTGTGTCATTGAGCGAACCTTCGGAATCCTGAAGAGCCGCTTCAGGTGCCTGCATAAAAGTGGAGGCGCACTGCAATACAGCCCTGAGACCTGCTGTAAAATCGTGGCAAGCTGTGCAATGCTACATAACATGGCAATGAGGAAAGGCACCACAATTGATGTGACCGATACAGACACATCGGATGACGAGTGCCCTGCTCCCCCTGCCAGACCAGCACCAGGAGTTGGGGCAGCTGCTGGACGCCAGAGACGGACTGAGATCACACGAAACTACTTTTAGGTGAGTATTGAGGAAATGAGACTACAAAGCCTGATGATGTGTCAAGTGTTTAATCACACTTCACATGAAAGAAATTGTAATTGTCCCCAGCACATGTTGTACACACAGTGCAGAGAAGGCACAAGAAATAGGGCAAACAGCCTTTTGCGGGTTAATGCACCCGTGTTGCAGTCAGTGTCCCCGCAGATGATCACCTCCGCCGGTGCCGTCCAGGGTGAGTGCCCCCCATGGTGCGCCCTTGGCCTGCTACCTGTCTGCCACTGCGGCGTCTTTCACCTGGCAAGGTTGGAGTGATGCTGCTGTGACTCGATGTGTCCTCACTCTCAGCAGAGGCCATTAGTGCGCTGCCACCAGCATTGGCTGTCTGCAGCTGTTCCACAGCAGTGGTCACCTGCGCCAGCCCTCGTGCTATGTCCTGGCAGCAATGTGCCATGTCCACCTGCATGGTTACGCTTCTGCGTGTGAGTGCGCTGGTGGTGGTGCAGAGGCGGTTGACTGCCTTTGTATAATTGTGTAGCCGTGCATTGGCACGTCGTCCAGCCCTGTCATTGGCAGCTTGGGTGTCCCTCAAAGTGGCACAGAGCTCTTGTATTGCCGCTACCATGTTGCGATTGTCCTGATGTATGCGGCCTAGCTGGCGATTTATTGACCGCATTGCCTTGCTTTGCAGGCGCTGTTCCTGCAGCATGCACTGTTCCAAGCCGGAGAACACGGTGCCTTCTCCTTCTGTTGCAGTGCTGCTCCTGGGCCTTGACCTGGAAATGGCCTGTTCCCTTTGCCTTGGTGTTGGTGCGTCATGACGGGGCATGTCTGTCACACCCTGACTCCCCTCTCTCCTGTCGGTGTCATCGCCTGTTGCTGGGACTTCGTCCTCAAATGGAGGCAGTGGGGGCACATGTGCGCGCTTCCTGCGCTGAATTGGCTGCTGCTCTGTCTCATCGCTGGAGTCCGCAGGGTCTGCAGGCTCCTCTCCCTCTGCGCTGTCTTCTTGTGGCATGCCGTGTGCTGTGGATGGAAAGGGGACTACATGAGTTTGTGTTACTGTCTGCATGTGGCACTCAATAAAGTTAAAATTCTTTGACGGCTAACCTCTGACACATTTCTATTCAATGATCCCCAAAACACATATGTTGCATTTAATTGTGATGGTGTCATGGACACACAGTCAGACACAGTACTACGAGTCCCATGATGCATTGCTGGGTGTGCTGTAAGACCTGGGCTGGATTGGCATGTTGGGAGTTTACTATGCGCATTTGGGGGAGTGTGCAAGGGATGGGGAGGAGTGCAGGGTGATTTGGCATGCATCTTACCTTGTCTGCTGGATGAGGGGTCGGAGCTGTCTATTGCCGCCAAACCACCAACGCTCTCAGGCAGGAGGGTAGACTCCACGAGCTCCTCATGGGGTGTTGGCTGCTCTGCAGTGGATGGTCCTCCTCCAGTCTGATTGGCATCCTTGAGTCTGGCTGCCACCCTCTCCTTGGACCTCTGGCGCATATCATACCACCGCTTGCGCAGCTCCTCGATGGTGCGTGTGGTGACTCCAACAGCATTCACCTTGCTCTGTATTTCCAGCCAGATTTTCCTCTTCCTGGCCTCTGGGACTTTGAGTGCCTTCTTCCCAAAGAGGAGCTCATGGCTGCAGACCATCTCCTCAATGAGGACCTCCTGCTCCTTTTCTGAAAACTTGTGTTTTCTCTTTCTTTTTTCTGCATCTTTGCCCTGCTGGTTTTGTTTGGGATCCATTGCTGGTTGCTGTCTCCAGGAAAGCCTCCTCACACTCCACAAGCAGCCTCTGGGTGTGGCTCAGGTGAGCAGGTGCAGGCAATCACTACAGTTTCCTGTTTGTGACGTCATCAGCCTGCACCAGGCTTGCAGATTCCCGTTTTTGCGATTTCTTATTTAGCGAATTTCGCTATTAAGAAATCGCAATACGGGATTCTGCGAATTATTTGCGATTTTTAAGGAATCGCTAATGATTAGCGATTTATTTTATACATCCCGTTTAGCGAATCTGATTTTGCGAATCGCAAAATCTCGCAAATTAAGATTCGCTAAAGGGGAGTTTGATACATATGCCCCCTAATGACCAACTAGAGTGCTAACATTCAGAATTTATGTAAGGGTGGGCGACAATTTCCGGTCCGCTTGCGGAAATTGCGAAATTTTGACATTTTTGCGTTCCGTGTGGAACGCGAAAATGTCGAAACTTCCGTGATCCGCGAGGGAACGGAAATTGTCGCCTAGGCAGGTGTGCTTTCTCCCCATATCTACTACCGTCAACAATTTGCAGTAATCCTTGATGGAGCTCTGTGCACCCATGAGTTTCTCAAGCGCAATCCCCGTGTAGTTCCTGACACCAGGAGGTTCTGTCTCCTCATCTGCTGCTCTGATTGGTCTCTGGCCCTTTATAAACAAGAGGCATGTGAACTGCATGGAAGCCCTGCCCGTTTGGCACCGGCCCACACACCAGCGGTGTGCATCGTCTTCCCGCCCTTTCCCCCACTATGATGGACAGCTCACTCGAGGGACCCCAGCGCCTGTCGGCGTGGTGGCAACGTTACAGACACACATGGTCGCTGTAGACAACTCTTCTGGCCCATTACGCAGCTGTAGTGTAGGAAAAGCACTATACATTTACCCAACGAGGTAGCACTTACTGATTAGCCAGTAGAAAGTACTCCAGTTGAGTAGAGGTATTGCACAAAACGGTGGCATCTTCTTGGGTAAATATGCAGGGCAGGATTCAATCTGGCACGATGCTCCTGTCACAAAAATTAAACCCCAACAGGAAGCACTTGTATTTGACCTTCAACTTGGGCACCTGCTTTATTTATATCTGTAAGTCTTACAGATATGAATAAAGCAGGTGCCCGAGTTGAAGGTCAAATTCAGTAACGCATTAATCAGCACACAAAAATCTCCGCGATCACGCGAAATTTCGCGTGATCGCGGAGATTTTTTACCATTTCGCGATATTTTGCGAAAGGCACTTTCGCAAATTCCGCCCACCCTTAAATTTATGGCAAATGTGTGACATATCTGAATACCTTCTTGATGGAATCAAAGTAAAAAACTGAAAGCATTTCCTACTGAGGAGACTGCAGTAAATGAGGAAATTAGGACCCTTATTAAACAAATCAATCTCCCAAGATGGCCACCAGAGACAAAAGAGCCCAAATGCAGCACAAATATCACCCAGACGTAGCCCACATGTAGCCCAATGACAGAAGTGTGCAAAACACTTTTTATTTTTTGTGTTTTTGCAGTTTCATATAGTGCAGACTTGTCAGGTATTGGAGTGGTGCTTTACATGAGCATCGGTTACATCACACAAGAACAAATTCATTTTGGTTGTAGACATGGGGAGATTAAGTGATTTGACCAGAATCACAGAATGTCAAGCTGAAGCAGAAACTCCACCCTGGTTCTCCAGTTGCAAAGTCTGCAGCTCTGGAAGAAACACCACATCCTCTCCCCTAAGTGCAACATTTAATCAAGTGGTCAACTGGATAAAAAAACATAAAGATAACAAATAATTTAAAAGTGCTTTGTCGCTATTTGAAAACTCAGAAAATATATCCTCATTTTAGTTTTTTAGAGCACTAACCATCATTTAGATGCAAATAAGACCCTCTCATATATGTAATTTCTAAAGGAAATGCTCTAGGTATTACAGTTTTGATTACATCAAGATGACGTCAGGCGTTCCACACTTTTGTAATAAATATAGAATGTTAGCAATCTAGTTGTTCATTAGGATACTGTTGAGAGGCAGAAGCCAGGGGCACAGACTTTAAAAATTGAAGGCAGGTAGGAGGGTGCAGAGGCAACAATTTGACCACACTGGGCAGGCAGGAAGGGCAATGGCAGCACAACAGACTATGGAGGGCAGTGGAAAGGGGGGCAGGGGCAACAAACCAACAATACAGGACTGTCAAGAGAGGCTGTGGAAATATAATACACCATTGTGGGCAGAAGGAAGAGGCAGTGGTAATACAACCATACATGCCAACAGACCCGATTCAGCCAGGAAACGCCCAATGTTTTTAAGCTCAAATGGGCTTTATTTGATCTGTCTCCTGTCTACAATCTCCTCTTTTTCAATGTAACTCAAAGGGGAAAATCAATACCCCAGTTGTTTTTCAAAATCTCCCTCTTACCAAGTTCAAAATGTTTGCAAGTATGGTACATTGGATCATGGAAGGCAGGAGGAATTAGGGAAGGGACATGGATTCAGATAACAGAGGACAGGAGGGACATGGAGAGGTGCACCAAACTGACCCTACAGGGCAGGCATCAGGGTTTCCAGCAGCACAATACACCACACATGGCATGCGGGACAGGAGTGCAGCACAACAATCCAGAGAAAGCAATAGGGAGGGGACAGGACCATGCACATGGACAACAGAGAACAGAAGGGAAAGAGGCAATGGTAGCTAGCTGACCATAATGGACAGACAGGAGAGAAAGCTGCAGCATAACAGACCATAAAGGGCAGGAGGCACAGATCAGGGGCATTACAATGGAACAGACAAGCCAGGAGGGAGGGAATAGGGGTCTGCACATGGAAACAGAGGGCTGGGGGCAAGAGGGCAGGGCAGGAGCAGCAAGATGACCATGGAGGTCAGGCAGGATGGGCACTAGAAGCAAGACACACCATGGAGAGCAACAGTGAGACTATGATGCCATACACACAGACCATGGAGGGAAGGTGGGAGGGGGTCAGGGGCAGCTAGCTGACCACACAGAGAAGGTGGGAGGGGCCGTGGCAGCACAAAAGACCATGCATGGCAAGCGGGAGGGTTAGTGGCGGCACAATGGCTATGATGGGCAAGAAGGAGGGTGCAGGGGCATGCACCAAGGACCATGGAGGATAGAAGGGAGGGCCAGGACCTGGGCACAGAGTTCAGGGGAAGCGGCCTCACAACAGACCACGCAGGGCAGGCAGGAGGAGCAGTTGCAGCACAACAGACCAGGGAGGGCAGAAGGGTGTGGCAGTAAAATGGATCATGGAGGACAGGAGGAAGGGGATAGGGGAATGGAATGTGGACAGGCAGGGTGGAGGTGGCAGGGACAGGTTACAGTCATCTGACAATGCTAGGCAGGTGGGAGGGGAGTGGCTCCTCAACAGAACACTCAGAGTAGATAGGAGTGTCAGGTCCATGGAACATGGTGGGCAAAAAGGATGGAGCAGGGGCATGCACAAAGACATCTGAGGGGAGGGGGAAGGGGAATAGGGGCAGCAAGCCAAGCACAGAGGCTAAGCAGGAGGTCATTGATGGGGCATAGAATTGGGCAATGGAGGGCAGGAGGAGTGAACTGGTACATCATGCTAAATGGAGGGCAGTACTAGCACATCAGACCATGCATGGCAGGAGAGTGGAGGCTAGTCCATGGATTCAGACAACAGAGGATAGGTAGGAGGTGGATGGGGCAGCAAGCTAACTGTTCAGAGAAGGCGGGTAGGCCAGTGGCAGAACGGCCACACAGGGATGTAATAAGGGAGCAGGGACATGGACTTGGACAATGGATGGATAGGTGGAGGAAAGGTAGGAGCAGCAAGCTTGGGTGGGGGCAGCACAATGCCAAACCCTGCTTCCAACCCCCACCATCCATTGTGATATGCATCTTACTTAACGTTAGAAAAAACCTAGAAATTTGCTGAAAAAAATAAAGATTACAGGGACGGTATAGTTAGACTCAGATTTCACTCATACACAACCAGTGAATTTCAACAGTTATAGTTACCTGAGCTAACTATCACTTACGCCCCCGCAATGTACTTCTAATGACCTCAGACATTACATCATTCATGACATGGTCAGTTACATCACTCATGACATCACTCATGACATCTCTAATGAGCTGTGAAAGGAATGGAACTATAATCGCTAGAACTTTTTTAGGGATAGTGTGTGTATATTAACATCCCTTTTTTTCTTTTTCTTTCGTGAAAGAACCATTATAATACGCAACGTGCCCAGATTAATATGGCCGATAGCCTTTCACTTTAAAGTAATGTGTAGTCCATTGTTTATGTTGATATTTGCAATTCTAAGTATGTTTATTATGAATAAGTCACGTGGACGAACATACAGGCATGGCGGTCAAGGGACAAGATATTAACCCTGGGCGTAGTGGGCGTAGTGGGGCTACGCGGAGCATCACGGAGTGTGCCCAAATCTACGCGCACCCGCACACTCCGCATAGCCCCACTACGCACCGCCCGCCTCCCTCCCGCCCTCATTTTAAAATTACTTAGAAAGTTCTTTTTTTTTTTCTAAGTCATTTTAAAATGAGGGCGGGAGGGAGGTGGGTGGCGGGCAACTCTGCTCCGCCGTGGTGTGTGCGTAGTGTGCCTGCTATGCCTACTTTGCGAAGCGCTAAGTAGGCAGCACTATGCACACTCCGCGGGCGGAGCGGAGCACTGCGCCCACCCTTACAAGATATGCTGAAATGACATTGTGTGCATATTAACACTTGTTTTCTTTTCTTTAATGTATCAATTCCTGAATTTTCACATCGTGACCAGGCCAATATGGCCACCAGCTTTTTGGATTAAATTAATGCACTGCTGATGACGTCACATTTTACATCACTCATGACATGGTCAGTGACATCACTAATGACATCACTGATGACATCTCAAATGACATCACTGATGACATCATCCATACGTGATCATCTGATGCACCTCCTCACAACCTAAAATACAGACTACCATCCTCGAAGCCATAGACACACCAATGCTAGTACAGCTACAATATTCTGTGCACTATGCATGCAGACCTCTAATCAGCTACATAGCTTTGAAACAGTCTTTTAAATACTCAGTCAGTACTTATGCAGTCTAGGAATCCTTCTGTCTGTCCCATGCACTTCTCCATTCAACCATCCAGCACTATCTACGTATCCTATCACTCTGCCAATGCCTAAGCACTAATACATTTAGCATGCACTCTTTGCAGCACTGAAATTACTCCAGTTATTAGTTATATACTTAAGGAATGGCCTAGCTACTAACACAAGTGCAGGTACAATATTTTGTACCATATGCATGCAGACCTCTAACCAGCTACATACTATTGATACGCTCTTCGAAATACCCAGTTAGTACCTATGCAGTCTAGGAATCCATCTGTCTGTCCCATGCAATTTTCCAGTCACCCATCCAGCACTATCTATGTATCCTATCACTACGCCAATACCTAAGCACTTATAAATTCAGCACACACTTTCTTTGCAACACTAAAATTACTCCAGTTATTAGTCATATACTTAAAGAATGGCGTAGTCAAAAACACAAGTGCAGGTACAATATTTTGTACACTATGCATGCACACCTCTAACCAGCTACAAACTATTGATACGCTCTTCGAAATACCCAGTTAGTACCTATGCAGTGTAGGAATCCTCCTGTCTGTCCCATGCATTTCTCCTATCACCCATCCAGCACTATCTACTTATCCTATTACTCCACCAATACCTAAGCACTTATAAATTCACCATACACTCTGTTTGTAATACTGTAATTATTCTAGTTACTAATCATGAACTTATGGAATGGCCCAGCTACTAACACATGTACATCTATAATATTGTGTGCACTATCCAAGCAGACCTCTAACTAGCTACATACTATTGATACACTCTTCTAAATACCCAGTTAGTACTCATACAGTGTAGGAATCGTCCAGACTGTCCCATGCACTTCTTTAATCACTTATCTACCACTATCTACTTATCCTAGCACTTATAAATTAAGTGTTCACTCTGTTTGCAGCACTGTCATCATTACAGTTACTAGTGGTATTCTTATAAAATACCCTAGGCACCAACACAAGTACACATAAAATATTCTGTGCATAATACCTACAAATCTCTAAGCAGATACATACTATTGGTCCACTCCATTAAATACTGAAGTAGTACCCATGCAGCGTAGGATACCTCCTGTCAGTCTCATGCAATTCTTCAATCACCCATCCAGCACTATGGGACATATTTACAACGAGGCGTTAAAAAATTATCGCCGCTTTAGCGGCCGTTTTCGGCCGAACAGCGGCGATAATTTTATCGCTATATTAGCAAGGTCACGCTAACGCGTGAAACCTTGCTTTAGCGTGGGGATTTCTAACGCTCAGCTTTGCATCTCTAATGAGATGCAAAGTGGGCGTTCCTGACCTGACATGACAGGAGAAATGTCGCTAAGCATCATTTCTCCTATCATCAAGCCCCACGCTATGAAGCATAGCGTCAGGAAAAGTAGCGATAACACCTCTTATCGCTACTTTCCTAGCACCTGCTTCAGGACTGACTTAGCCATGATATCCTATGGAAGGTGGATATCATGGCTAAATTTGTGAGTCCCTATCAACTAGCTAACGTGAGATTATCGCTGGGTTTCCAGCGATAATCTCACGTTAGCCAGTTAGCGCTAGGATTTTTATCGCCGATGAGATAAGCGTTGCTAATAGCACGCTATCTCAGTGATAAAAATCGGCGCTAGCCGGCGATAATTATCCGAGCGCTAAGTGCGCTCAGCGATAATTATCGCCGGTTGTTGTTGATATGCCCCTATGTTCTTATTGTATCAGTCTGCCAATACCTAAGCACTTATGGGGCAGATTTACAAGCACCCTGCGCCACCAGTACGTCACTTTTTGTAACGCAGTGATGGCGCCAGGCACTCCTTCATATTTACAAGGAGAGGAAAAGCCACCCTGCGTCGTTTTTCCTCTCCTTGTAAATACGACCCCTTCATACACAGAACTTTGCGTTGAAGGGGCGTCCCATAGGTGTTGCTGTGGGTGTTCCCACGCAACACCCATAGAAGCAGACACATCTCCAGATTTATGGGAAATCGTAAATCTGGAGATGTGTGTGAATGCTGCGCCATCCTAGAGTTAGTGTAGCAAGGCGCAACGAGGAGAATTGTTTCATTTCTCCTCATCTTTTCCTCTTTCAATGCATGCTGCATTCCACAGCATACATTGAAAGAGGAAAATGCCTTTACTGATTGTTTTTGTGCAGGAAGGTGTCCCTTCCTGCACAAAAACAATCTCCACACGACACAGACATCCTTGCACCATGGTGCAAGGGTGCCTGTGTCACCACATGGCTGCAGTTTGTGCAGCAGTGCAGAGGGAAGCACAGAGTTGAAACATATTCATGTACATATGTCACATCCCTGTGCTTCGGAAGTGCCACAGTGCAGTGCAGCTAAAGAGCTTGCAGTGTCACGCTGCAGTACTTCCTCATAAATCTTCACCTATAAATTCACCATACACTACTAATGCATTCTTTCAATCAATCATGCTGTATACATATATTCAACCAAACTTTCACACATTACCTTGCAATTATAGTTCTTTCTTTAACCATATAAGGTAGTTCTGATAAGAACTTTTTTTTCTTCTTTTTTCTTTTGTATTTCTTTTTATCTTTTTTAACAATTTTGTATTTTTCTTGGTTTTTAAAAAAAAGAACGAATAAAACAGGAAACATTTGGAATTACTTATCATTCCAAAAAAAAAAAATTAACAACGATGGTTGCGTTGCGCAGCACAAACTGCATCCACCGACTGCTCACTGAAGCATATAAGTTTCTTACACTTCACGCAGTGTTGCTCGAGAAAGGCGAATTCTGGCCTAATGTCCATTGCAGGTGTTCCTGAGGACGCTCCAGATGTACTTGCCACAGCAGGTGAGGGGTTCAAAGCAGCTCGCGTCATTTCCTCCCGGGCAAGATTGAGAGGATGTGTTGTCCGGAGATGCTTGTACATAGAAGCAGTGCCAGAAGAGTATGTTTTTCACTGCCTCTTGACAGGACTCGGTCGCAAATTTTGCATGTCAACTTTCTCGCATTTACTTTCTTCTCTCCAGGTGGAAAAGTGAAGAATTTCCACACGACAGATTCCGGCCTCTGTGGTCGTGGTGCCTCCTGCAAGAATTCTTCTTCAGAAGATACTTCCTCCTGCTGCTGCTGCTGTTCAGATGGCATTTTGTTTGCTATTATTTGAAAAACACCAAAAAAACAAACAAAAAGGGTTCTTGTAGGAAAAGAGATGTCTCTCCAAAGATGCTCCAACAAGAATGATTAAAATGGGTGGGGTCCTTCAATAGTTACAGTGGGAAATGTTATGAACCAATGAAATCTTTTTTTTTGAGGTCATATGGGATCCGCGCACTCTGCGCTCACGAAGCACGCACCTGACGTGACTTTGCCAAAATATATTTAAAAATAATATTATTAGTACAAATATATTATTTTTATGAATATCTTAGATAGTCTCTTGCCCTAATATGTATATTAAACACACATACATATCATTTTAGAACATACATTTTTTTGCAGTAGTCACGCACCAAGCGTGCCAGAGCACGTATATGAGGTCACGTGGGACCCGCCACCGCGCAAGCATCGCGTACCGTAATGCACATGTGTCGCTAATGCGCGGGAGCAGGAGTCGTGGACTGGTCGCATACCAACTGCGCACATTACGTAATATTATAATGTATATGATGTAATTGAAAAACACGCAGCCGTCGCACACCGTACGCGGATCCTTCACGACGTTTCTAAAATGGCGGCTAGGTTCCGTGCACCCACCGTGATGGGTACACTTTGGGAGAGAGACTCCAAAAAAAAATTGGACAAAAAAGATGTAAAAATAAAATAAAATAAATATATTAAAATAAAAAAATAAAATGAAAAAATTAAACAATATTTCAGTTTTAATTAAAAATTTTTTTTTTTTCAATTTTCAGAAAAATATATAATGTTATTTAATGAATAAAATATTTATAAATAAACAGTTAAAAAAGTGTAGAAAATCAGTACAAAAAATAGGTATAACTACTATTACACTTAAAAAATAGCATTCAAAAAACCTTTGAAATTCACTGAAAAAACCATAGGTTTCAGATATGTTATAGTTAGAAATTAGCTTTTAAAAAAGCTTTGAAATTCACTGAAAAAACCATAGGTTTCAGAGATGTTACAGTTAGAAATTAGCATTTAAAATACCTTAGCAGTTCACAGAAAAAACCATAGGTTTCAGGGGTGTTATAGTTAGCTGGACATTTCCCTCATATAAAACCATAGAAATTCCTCCGTTATAGTTAGTTCTGCTAACTATAACTCACACGCCCGCAATGCACTGCTGATGATGACACATATTACATCATTCATGACATGGTCAGTGACATCACTGATGACATCACTGATGACATCTCAAATTACATTACTGATGACATCACTGATGACATCATCCACGTGACAATCTGATACACCTCATCATACACTAGTATACCCTTTCATCACTCACTGTAAAATACAGAGTACCATATTTGAAACCATTGACACACCAATACCAGTTACTACGTACCCACTCACTGATTCCTAAGTCTACACACAAAACTACCCATTCAACAACAGAATCACTTATACATGCAGTCACTAATTAATAGAACACTATCAAATGCACTTATACACATATATAGACATTGACACAGCAGCAGTCATCTTAGTCGGTTATGCAGTCATCCTACTCACTCATGAAAAAAATTAATCACACTTACATTTACTCACATACACAATTATACACACAACACCTCATTTATTCAAACACCTAGTAACTCATAGTTAATAAGTTAACAAATCACCATTACAATTATTCACTCATTCATATAGTTACTCTGACAATCACTGTCTCTTAAATATACTTATTTATATACACCACCTCTCACATACAATGCCTTTTATTTTTTTACTTTTTTGAAGATGTACAACTAAAACATATATTCGCTCATCAACACACAAATAAATACACTCAGTCACCCAAACAACTGTTTCCACATGCACTCTTAAACCTATACACCTAGTCAATCAACCATTCACACATCTATACATAGAGTTACACACACCCCATCCAACCACACACAAACTCAGTGTCCCATACAAATACTCACCCAACTAATAAATAACTAATATACCCACTCATGTAGTTAGTGACCAAATGATGCAGCATGCTATACAACAACAGAGACAGTGCTGTACACATTCACATAGTTTAGTTACTAATCCATGTATTAAGTGAGACACTTTTAATTACTCACTTAAACAAACAGTCAGACAGCTACTAAATCCTCCATCCAGACAGTTATATATCCACTCAATCTTCAATACAGATTGGTATATATATAATACATATTTAAATTTCAAACTAAACCACATTCACTAGATGATGTCATCAGTGATGTCATCAGTGATGTCATCAGTGATGTCATTTGAGATGTCATCAGTGAGGTCATCAGTGATGTCACTGACCATGTCATGAATGATGTAATATGTGACATCATCAGCAGTGCATTGCGGGCGCGTGAGGTATAGTTAGCAGAACTAACTATAACGGAGGAATTTCTATGGTTTTGTACGAGTGAAATGTCCAGCTAACTATAACACCCCTGAAACCTATGTTTTTTTCTGTGAATTTCTAAGGTTTCTTAAATGATAATTTCTAACTATAACGTCTCTGAAACCTGTGGTTTTTTCTGTGAATATCAAAGCTTTTTTAAATGCTAATTCTTAAGTGTAATAGTAGTTATACCTATTTTTTTGTACTGATTTTCTACAGTTTTTTTACTGTTTATTTATAAATATTTTATTAATTAAATAACATTATATATTTTTCTGAAAATTGCAAACAAAATCAAAAAACTGAAATATTGTTTAATTTTTTTGTTTTATTTTTTATTTTAATATATTTATATTATTTTATTTATGTTTTCCAAATATATATATATTATATATATATATATATATATATATATATATCCTACTGGCTTGCCTCGATCTTTGGCAACATTTAACGAATCTTCATGAAAGTTTCCTAAAAATGTGCCCAGGTGATTCTTGTTGGGGATAGAACATTTTTGAGTGATCCATCAATCAGGGGCTGAGAAAAAGGGAGGGGTGTAAAAAAACATGGTTTCCCAGTCCCGTGATGAGATCTGATTGTCTTCCAACACTTCAAACCAGGACGTGCTGGCAGCCATCCTGGGACTCGGCTTGAAAAATGTAAAAAAGAGAAGGAGCATGGTAGGAATACCTTGACCCCCTAGGCCTCTTGAGGAGGTCCCAGAGGACCCCCAGGCCCAAAAAACTGTTTTAAAAAAAACATTTTGGTGGCAGTCACACTACAGCTGCAGCTCCCACTGAAAAATAAAAAAGAGAAGTGAGGGCTCACGCACATCTCTATAACGAAGCCCCCAGGTGGAAGGGTCCTCGGGGCATGCACCCATTGTATGTATAAAGAGATGAGGGTCTGGCATATCTTCTTGTGCCCGTGGACTGCCAGCTCCCCAGGGCTTATTGATACTAATGGGGGTAGACCCCTGTGCCCTATGGACCGCCACCTCCCCATGGCTTCTGAACAAACTAATGTGGAGGAGGGCTGTACAGCTGCACCCGCAGCCCCTAGGACTACTACTTCCCCGGGGCTAATATAAATAAATCAGGGAGGGCCTTGTGAACTCCCCATGTCCTGGGGACCACCACCTCCCCGTGAATATTACATCTGTAATGGGGGGACTCAGGGACACCCACGGACATCGGGGAACACCACCTACCCAGGGCCAAAATATTTGTTTTGAAATGGGAGATGGGCCCCCCTCTTTGGCTGTTCAAGGACCCAGGGACCAACACCACCCGGGGCAGGCTCTATAACAACAAAAAAGGGGCTCGCACAGCCCTCCTAATGGAGTCAATAATTGCCCTGGGGACTGCCGACCCCCCATGCCGCATCTTGCTATGTCCCGGAGTGCCCACCCCAAGGACATAGCTACTTGCTGTGGCGTGGCGGGAGTTTTACCGCTCCCACCAAGCCCCAGCAAATGATTCGCTTCCAGTAAGCGAGGACATTAAAATTGCTCTTGCTTGCTGGAATCGGAGCATAATTGCTTTCACACACAGGGAGCTGCCTTTCCAGAAGCTCCCTGTGAGTGAAAGGAATGCCGGCTCCCGCAGGAGGCGGGGAGCCGGCAGGGACCGCTGGGGCCTTCAGGTTCCCCCTGTGGTCTCCATCAAATGTCACTGGGTGCTCTGGGTGGGACCAGGGCACCAAGAATGGAGGTCAGGACCCGGGGGATGGGAACCCCAGGGTCGAAATTGGCCTGGAAGGGAGGGGGGCACATGGTCTCCCTACGCTAAAAAAATAAATGGTGCCAAAATCCTCCCAGGGAGTAGGGCCACTAGGCCCCTCACTCCCATTCCAAAAAGGCCTGCCCCAGTGGGATGAGGTCCCCAGAGGCAAAAACAGCCCAGGGAAGGGTGGCCATGCAGTCCCCTCCCCAACAAAACAAAAAAAAAATTAAAAAGCCGGCCCCAGCAAGTCACCTGAGGCCCCACCCCATTTCACTAACACTCTGCAAATGCACATCCTGGAGCTCTGCTAGTTGGGGGATGAAGTCCTCTTGGCCCCTGAGGGTCCTTGGGGGCCAAATTCCTCTCCTGTTAACTCCAGTAAAGCCCACACAATGGGATTGCTGAGAGAAAATGGAGTCTCCACCCCCTTTGCCTACCAGCCTGCAAACGCACCTCCTGACACACTACTGGTTGGGGATGAAGCGCCCTTGGCTGCTGAGGGTCCTTGGGGGGTGAACAACCCCTCCTGTTACCTCCAGAAAGTCCCACACAGCAGGATTGCTGAGAGGTCTTCACAGACCATGCCCTCTTTCTCCACCACTCTGCGAACTTGCCAATTGGCACACTACTGGGCGGGTATGAAGTCCCCTTAGATGCTGAGTGTCCTTGGGGGCCAAATTCCTCTCCTGTTAACTCCAGTAAATCCCACACAATGGGATTGCTGAGAGAAAAAGGAGGCACCGCCCCCCTTTGTCTACCAGCCTGCAAACGCAACTCCTGACACACTATTGGTTGGGGGATGAAGCTCCCTTGGCTGCTGAGGGTCCTTGGGGGGTGAACACCTCCTCCTGTTACCTCCAGAAAGTCCCACACAGCAGGATTGCTGAGAGGTCTTCAGAGACCATGCCCTCTTTCTCCACCCATTTTTCGAACTTGCCTCTTGGCACACTGCTGGGTGGGTATGAAGTCCCCTTAGGTGCTGAGGGTCCCCGGTGGCCAAAACCACTCCTATTACCTCCAGTAAGTCCCACACAGTGGGATTGCTGTGAGCTGGTTGGAGGCCACACCCCCTTTCTCCACCACTGTGCAAACACGGCTCCTGGTTCACTACTAGTTGGGGGATGAAGTCCCCTTGGATGCTGAGGCTCTTTGGGGGCCAAGAATCCCCCCGGTTATCTCCAGTAAGTCCCATACAGTGTGATTGCTGAGTGCTGGTCGGCGACCCCGCCCCCTTTCTCCACCAATTTGAAAATGCGACCACACGTTAAACAAGCATTGGTAAATGCATTAGGTTTCGCCTACTGGTTAATAATAAGTTGGTTTTTGTTGTAAGCTGTAGCTTGGTGAGCAGTTGTGCAATATAAGTTTGTGAAATGCTGTGAAAGTGTTATGACTTGCAATTACAATAGCCTAATGGAAATAACAGGCAGTGAGCAGGTTGTCATACAATTTACTCTGTTTCACAAGAGAAAGGCACAAGGTTAAATGCTTTTGTAAGTTATGCATAGATGACAGATGAAGCAGGGACAGTACTTGCAGCGAGGTTGGCATAGAAAGAGAGGATCTGTTGGCTCCAAGTGATAGGGCGATAGTCCATCACTATGATGTGTCATATTAGGGAAACAAGTGCATCAATGGTGTGGTGTGAGTATGTCAGTCGAGAAACCACTTGAATCAAGTTAACAGCAAATCCTTAAGGATTTCCAGATGCAGAGATTGTGGTGCATTTTGATGATGATGATGATGGTAGTGCTAAGGAAGGCAATGCTCAGGGATTTGAAGGAGGCCTTTAAATCATGAGAAATGAGCATGTGATAGTTTCGGTAAGTAAGCAGCTGACAAAAAACAAGTTTGCTTTCCGGATGTTACTGATCAAGTGTATATCATCAAGTCCTGTTAGTTATGGAAAATGGGTGATGAATTGGGACACTGGGAATTGAGACAGTACTAGTTAGCACACAGTACACATTTTTGTCATACTTTATCAATTTCAGCTGTGCATAACTGCAATTGAAAGTGGAGGTTGCCGCTATGAATGTCTGAAAGCAAGATGAAAGGATCAAAAAGGAGGAGTGTAATTGGGTTACAGTTCATAGTAGTAAATGTTTGAGAGGCTCTTTTTCTTGAAACCTGTTACGCCACTCAGGTGCAAGGTAATATTTTGGAGCATCTGAGATTACAAGGTGCAGCCATTAGTAATGTTGTACTCACTTGTACTTTTCATTTGAATACCAAATGTTGATAGTTCGGTCTCAGGAGAAGGGTGTCTGCAAGTTCCTGGCCCACTGTCCCCATTACATCAAGTGAACCAGGCAATATCAAAACATAAGGTGTGAGGTGGCTGCTCATTGCTTCTCACCTGATGGAGTGGAAACAGGCCTACCAAGCCTCGGAGGTGTGAGAAGTAGTCATTCAAGGGATTTGGCACTTATATTTGTTTGTATCGAAAGATCACACTAAGTACAAGGAGGTGACCAAGGAGCGAACTGCATCATTTTGAAGGTGACTCAAGTAATAAACACCCTGCCAGGGTGCAGGTGCTGAGATTGTATCATGGTGTGCTTGCCTCGTTATCAAAATAGCTTTTTCAATGGGTTTTGATTACATGAGCTGTGTAAAAGCCATGTCTTGTTCTGCAATGCGATGCCGTTGTGAAGACAGTGATGCGAGCTCCGAACTTGAAGTAAGCTCTTCTGGAGTCCTCAAGTGTGTGAACCGGTGAGCTCGTGCTCTGCTGGTATTAATTACAAGCACAGAACTTGTGCCTAAAGATAGTTTAGTGGCACAGGAAGTGTGGAGGGACTAGGAAGTCACGCACCAGTTTGGAGTGTGATATCAGCCTGGGGATGGAGAGTTCTATCCTTCCTAGGTATTGGCCTTCTCATACTATTCAGTTGCTGTCTATGTCTACAATGTGGACCAGCGATTTGTGGTCTGTGTGCCACATCGTGTATTCCACCACCAAGGTCTCGTTCAAAATACCGGAAGAAGAAGGAAGAAGAAATGATGCTCCATGAGCAAATCGATGGAATGATGAAGATTGATGTCTCTTGAAGGGCAAGAAGGGGACAAGGAGGGAATGTGGAAATGTGGATTTTCCTGATCAGTTATGTCCCCTATCTTGGACCCCAACGGTTCTATATGCATGTTATAAGTACATGTATGTTCCCTCCAGTTCCAGTTTCTAAGACGCAAACATATGTGTGTCTACCGTCGACATGTTCTCTGTCAGATCCGCCATTGATGGGCTGGATATTCGATTCCTAGGTATGAAAGGCCACCGACTTTATATGGCTAAGTTACTCCATTTTTACAGTTCAGGCAAGTAGGCCCGATTCTGTCCTCAAAGCCTTTCCCTGCTCTCTGTCTTTGACAGCTTCAGCTTGAGCTCGCATCTGTATCCATGAACTTTGTCCTACTCCCTGTGCAGCTAACGGTGCCTGCCTCGGCCAGTTTTCGCATGCCTGCCAAGAAGCTGTATTTCACCTTCGAATTATCTATTTTGCTCTTCAGCCGATGCATTCCTGTCAAGTGATTTAGGTAAACATTTCCTTTAGCTCACAAGCAAGGACTCAGCCTTTCCGTCCTCCTGCAAGTGATTCATAGTCCTGCTGCCATGGAAAGTTTTCTGCCCCTCGCATCTCATATAGACACTTAGACGCTTGTACACGCACACACAGTTAGTATAGAATAGATTCTGTCCGAAAGTCCTTCCTTGTGGATAACATAGTTCTCCAAACATAGGATGGTAGATATGATTTGGGATTAGGTTGACTTGACCCCCCAGACTTCTCGTCTCCACATGTAGAGCTAAATGTCAAGTCCCCTTCACCCCCTAGTTGCACGTCAATTACACGTCATGCTGCTGCGCGCGCATCTATGCCAAGTATTATCTTATAGATCCACCTATGTCTGATAATGCAAACCAATCATGTTTCTTTTATTCCTTGTTACGCCTAGTTTCGATTATGTCACTGTCACGTCATTTTTCTTATCAAATGTTACGCCTTTTACATTCGTTTCATTGTAATGCACTTATTATAAAAATACATGTCTGTCAATGAATTATTGTACTTCACTTCCTGAACCCTCGTGGTGACGGAACCTGAAGGCCGCGACTCGAGTCGGCCATTTTGAATGGAATAAAGCCCATTAGAAAACCTCTTATACCACGGATTCTGCCTCTTGTTATTTTGAGCTATTTTACTTTATTTAAGATCCCGTATGAAATTCAGTCCGGTATATTTTATTTACCACAGAATGGCGCCCGAACAGGGACACTTTCTCATCTCACGCGCCGGCGGTGCGTTGCAGGCCCGGTCTCCTGCCACAGCTGGACGGACCATAAACGCGTACCAGCAGGATTTCCTGTAAGCTCCCTCCGGTCAAGCGGGGGCGACTGAGGCTGCGATCAACCCAGACGAGGCGGTGAGAAGTGCGAAGTATCCCGACCAGAGCCTAGCTGAGAGAGCAAGATCCGAGGTATACAGAGGCCCACCAGGTTTTCCGAAATCCCGATGTCGAGAGGGTCCGATGTCCGCAGTCGTCGAGTCCAGTCCATTCTCTGAGGCCTTCCGTTTCAAGGAGCTACTCGGTGAGTACCATCGCCGGGGAGGCGTGTTGACGCGCACATAGGTTGTGCCGGTCAAGACGGATTTGGGTACACAAATCCGGTCTGCACTGTTTAGCAGTGTATATGTACTGTTTAGCAGTATATCAAGTATTCCGAAGTATTCAGTTATTGTCAAGAATTCAGCGTGGTGATTAGTTAGGCAGACTGTCATCATTGTCGATCATTGTTAAAATGTTTAATGTTTAATGTTTAAAGTATTCAGAAATGTCTTGCATATTGTGGTACGAATGACTGTTCATTGTTCACTGTTCATTTATTGTGTTTTTCGTATTAAGAAAATTCAAGAGTAAGTATCAGATCAGTTGTAAATATGCCGCTCTTCTCGAAGTTAAGACAGATTACTACCAGAAAAGGGGTGCTTGAAGAAGCAGTTCCTATTCCTCCTAGGGACACTCCAGGGCATTTCATGTACCATAAACATGGCTTAGATGCCATATTGTTTCTTGATCTATGGGTAGATTATACCAAGGGATTACCGGAAAGTCAAAGGTGGCCCATAGCGGGAACCTGGGATGCAGAGTGCATCATGAAAGTGGAGGAAGAGTTATGGAAAAGAAAGGTCAGACAGTCACAGAAAGACGCTGTTGAGTTATGGCGTAAAGAATCTCATAGACGAACAGAAAAAGCACGTAGACAAGAAGAGAGGAGTAAAGAAAGTTCAAATAAAGTTCAAGAAAATCTATTAATTGAGGAAGGTATCCGAGTGAGATCAGAACAAGTAAATAGACAAAGAAATGCTCTTATGAATGGTATGTATCCCCTATTAGCCGAAGGATTACCTAAGGCTGCTCCAGAGATACCAAAAGACTTGCCACCCCCATTATTTCCAATTAAGGTACATCCAAAGGGGCTTCCCAGAACCGCAGAAGATGTTTTTCTTTCCTCATATCTAGATGACGCAGCTCCCGAGTATGCTAACGCCGCACCACATAGACCGTCTGGCGGAGGGGTTCAACGTCAGGATCAGGTATCTGTCCCCGTGCAACAGCAAGTTCCGACACAAGCGTCGGCAAGCACATCTGTTTCCGCATCTGTCTCCGCAGTCGACTCTACAGAGGTATCGACACCCATAGTTGCTGTGTCACGTTCAACGAACCCATTCACACCCGACGCCCCAGATAGGGCCACGGGAGGTGCTAGCAGTACTTTTACACCACCTAGAATCAATAAACTTGTTTTTCAAGAGTCAGCGCATTCACGTACACCTAAATTCGTAAGTGAACGTACGCTTAAAGAACTCCTTGTAAATTGTAGATATGACCCGGTGGTTGGTAAAGAGGACGAAATGGTCCTGGCATCACTACGTATCAGGCGAGCCGCAGAGTATTTAGCGAGGTTACCAGGGATGACTACGCATCTAGACAACATATATCATTTTGTTCAAACAGGACGAGATCCAGGATGTATTAACAGAGCTATGGAATTCCAGAAAGTAGAGATACAGGGGGAACTGTTACGTTTCCTCATAAACTGTATGATCAGAAATCAAGATCGTCCGGGGGTAGACCCGAATACAATGCTTATTCTTACAAGATGGAGTCAGAATATATCAGAAGGGAGACACGATAAGCAAAATTGTATAATAGCCATGTGCCGAAAAATACGTAAAGAAATAGAGCGTATTCATGAAGAAAGATTGGGAACAGACGAGTTTGAGCAAGATGAAGTGTCCGAATCAGGGAATTCCGCAAGACAGTCAGAGACCATAGCCTATGTAGGCAGAGGAAGATCCTGTGAAAATACTAGATGTTTTCCTGATCCAATACATTCTGTATGCCCAAAAAACAGCAGAACGTATCCGACGCCTGTAATAAATCTGAAGTCTCCTGAACATTCGTTTCAAGCCGCAGATAAGATACTACGAGAACGAAGGGGTTACCACCTCCTCGATTCCATGGATGAGCAAGAATTAGCCAGATCAGCCGTTCACTGGATTGACAGTCCTGAAAAATACGGTGATGAGACCGTAGCACACACGTTTCTCAATCTCAGTACAGATGAACAACGCTTAGCTGGAATCTATATGATTCAGCAACTCCTCATATTATATAAGTGCCAACATGCTGACCCTGGTCCTTTACCTGATATATTAACGGAACTACTCACAAACAGATGGAGAGGTTCTAGTAATAAGCTAATTAAAGAGATATTAGTGTCACGTAAACAGTATGTCCTTTTTGTAAGTCCGGATTCTCTCTCGCTGCCCCACAGAGAAAGAACGCCGTACTATATGGATAGACAAAATCCTTTACGAGAAGTGCACCCAATAAAAGGCGAAGACAATGAGTTTCACCGTGTATTTGTTTACACACCCATATCAAAAATGGAATTATTAGAAATGAAGAAAGTAGTACCTAGTCATGACAAAGACCCAGCGGGTTTCCACCGAGAAATTAAAGACATGTTACTGATGGGAGAGTACACCTTTCCTGATATTATGACGATATTAAAGGTGCTTTTGCCTGCTGGCATTTATGAAAAACTGAAAGAAAAAGAGTGGGAAGTAGGAGACCAAAAGATAGACTGGACAGCATTAGCAGAGGAAGAAAGGGGCCGAACTGCAGGTTCGGGGCTCGGGGATAAAGTTAAACTGTTACCAGGTTTACTAGTACAGGTACTGCCACGTTTATTAACTACAAAAAAGGAAGATTGGGGTGCAATCACAGCCTGCAAACAAAAGCAAGATGAAGACACAAGCGATTATTATGCTCGATTTGAAAAATGTTTTGGTATAAATAGTGGTATAAAAGCAAGTAGTGACTCATATCCACATTTATTTGTGACAAAATTGGTGGAAAATGCATTGCCTCCAGTGAAGAATAGAATATTGAAATTCGAGAGTACCTGGCAAAGTAACACTCCGTCGCAAATGCTACAAATGTTACAGTATCATCACAATAGAATTAGGGATGAACAAGAACACGAGCATAGACGCATGAAGGATACAAAAATGAAAATGCTAGTTTCTCAGACAGTACCAGCAGATGGTCACAAAAAGGGTGTGACACATTCTGGTGATTCTGCAGTTCCTGTAAAAGGAACCTGCAATTACTGTAAACAACTAGGCCATTATGTACATGATTGTCCAGTCCTGAAACGTAATATAGCTACAGGTATTGCAAAAGAGAGACCACGATTAGTTAGACAAGATCAGAATGAACAAGGAGCTATGCAGCATGGACAGTCCATGCCAGTTCAGCAACAGTCCATGCCAGCCTCACAGCAACCCATACAGTTTGTGCCAGCTGCACCACCGTTGCCTGCTACTGCCACACAAACAACGACACGACAAATGTATCAGACTGCACAGTATGAATACCCTGAATATCAGCGCTACGCATGAACCAGCCTAGAGAGGGAAGTTGACTTACCGCTTATCGAGATTCCTGTAGATCAAGAAGGACCTTATGTACATAGTGAATTATTAGGTCAAGATAGAAAATTCTTACTCGATACAGGGGCAAGTCGAACAACTATAAAACGAAGTGAAGTTCCAGGGGCACCCCTCTCAGGCTCTCAAAATGTTTCCCTTGGTTTTTCAGGAAAACCTATTGTTAATGAAGTATCACAGCCGCTACCACTTACGATAGGACCTTTGACACGAACTACAGATTTATTGCTTACTAAATCATGCCCAGAAAATCTGTTAGGAATTAAAACTCTGAAAGCACTAGGAGCCATAATATGTTGTTCTCCGGAAGGAGTAAGGTTGTTTTTGCGGGATTTTAAAGGTCACTATGTGTCTAGAGACATGGATCCCCGACTACAGACTTTACCAGTACATCTATGGGCACAAGGCCCTACGGATGTTGGCTGCATGAACATTACACCCTATCGAGTTACATTGAAAGCAGGAGTGGTACTACCACGAATGCGACAATACAAGTTACCGCATGATGCTGTAGTGGCTTTGCTGAAAATCATTGATGAGCTGATTGCCCAGGGAGTAGTTATAGAAACAGACTCCAATATATGTAATTCACCGATAATTCCGATTCTTAAACGAACTGACCCTACTGCCGCACCAGTATACCGATTGGTTATTGATTTGCGTGAACTAAACAAGTGTATTGTACCACAATTCCCTGTGGTCCCTGATATATCATCATTGTTGACAGCAATTGATTCCGAAGCAACATTTTTTACTGTAATTGATCTCAAGAATGCTTTTTTCAGCGTCCCAATAGATCCGGAAAGCCAATACTTGTTCGGATTCAGTTTAAATGGGCGCAGCTTTAAATTCTCACGCGCTCCCCAAGGATTTACAGAAAGCCCCAGCATCTACAGCCAAGCACTGAAACGAGAACTTGACAGTATCCACATGCCAGTCAATACTGCACTGCTTCAATATGTCGATGATCTGCTGATCACCGCAAGAAACGAGCCAGAATGTGAAAAGGCTTCTCTGACAGTTTTACATTTCCTAGCCGACAAGGGGCACAAGGTGTCCCCTTCTAAGCTGCAATTCTGTGTTCAGCGAGTTATTTATCTTGGTCACTCGCTGTCCAAGGAGGGAAGGCAGCTTACACCAGATCGCATCCAGTTAATTGCTAACATGTCAATACCCCAGACACAGAAGGAGGTGCGGGCTTTCATAGGCCTCACTTCATATTGTAGGCAGTGGATCCCTCAGTACGCTTTTCTAGCAAAACCACTCATTCAGTTAACCACACAGGAGGCAGCCACATCGACTGTTCTCCCTTGGACTCAGGAACATACACAAGCTTTTGAAAGCTTAAAGAAAGCTTTATGTCAAGCACCTGTTTTAGCAACGCCATGTTATAGCAAACATTTTACACTTTTTGTTACAGAACGCGAAGGTACTGCCTTGTCAGTACTCACTCAGGATCAAGCAGGATCACGCAAGCCATGTGCTTATTTTTCCAGTACATTAGATCCCGTAGCTCAGGCTTTGCCTGCATGCCTGAAATCAGTGGCAGCGACAGCTTTAGCAATCAGACAAAGCGATGCCATAGTATTAGGACACCCATTGACAGTACAAGTACCACATGCAGTAGAGGTTCTTGTGAACCGAACACAAACACAACACTTGACCATAGCAAGACTTACCGGTTATGAACTGACATTGTTTCAACCACACATAGAGATCCGACGGTGTAATACATTGAATCCTGCTACACTATTACCTGTAATTGGAACAGACCCACTAGCTCATGATTGTGTTGAAATCATTGAAATAAAGACGAAACCTAGACAAGACTTGACAGACGTTCCATTGTTAGATCCAGACCTGACGTTGTATGTAGACGGATCGTGCATGAGAACAAGTACAGGAGATTTAGTGGCCGCGTATGCAGTCACAACAGACACTGAAGTTATTGAAACAAATTGTATAGATACTTTGTCAGCCCAAGCAGCAGAACTTATTGCTCTAACACAGGCCTGTATTCAAGCCACAAATAAGAAAGTTAATGTATACACTGACTCACGTTATGCATTCGGAGTTGTACACGACTTCGGCGTGCTGTGGCGAGAGAGAGGTTATTTAACGTCCCATGGTGCCCACATTCAGCACGGACCCCTCATTCATGCTTTGTTAGACGCAATACATCTACCCACTGCTATATCGATTATGAAATGTAAAGCACACACGAAGGTTACTGATACCATTTCTCAAGGCAATGATTTAGCTGACAAAACAGCTAAACAGACTGCTCAGAATCGCACATTAGACATGACAAAGCCAATAGTTCAGACACCAACACAGTGTATGACAATTAAGGATCCCGCACTTGACGTAATTGACATACAGACACATGCCACAGCAGAAGAAATAAAGAAGTGGACTGAACTAGGAGGGATCCAGACAGATCAAGGATGGATGACGAAGGAGAAATCTGTATGGTTTCTCCCTGATTCCATGGTTCAAGCCATTATAGCTACAGTTCACAGTCCAGCACATTTAGGAGAGAAGGCTATGCTAGACAGCATTCAGCACATTTGGTTCAATAAACATTTACGAGCAGCAGCTAAACAAAAAGTTCGTACCTGTATGATATGTTGTCAGTTTAATCCAGGAAAGAGTGTTTCCGTAGAGCAGGGTGGATTTCAGCCTCCTGACCATCCTTTTGAAGTCCTCCAGATGGATTATATTCAGATGGAACGTTGTCGAGGATTCAAATATGTTCTCGTAGTTGTCTGCGCTCTCTCCCGTTGGACAGAGGCGTATCCCGTATCAGATTACACTGCCTCAACTACTGCCAAGCAGCTAGTTCGAGAATTCTTCCCACGGTACGGTTTACCACGTGTTGTATATTCAGATAACGGTCAGCCTTTCTCATCCGAATTAATGAAACATGTCTCACTTTTGTTGGGATATCAGTGGAAATTCCACTGTGTCCGACACCCCGAGGCAGCAGGTCTCGTGGAACGACATAATCAACTTTTAAAAATCAGATTGTCTAAAATATGTCAGGAAAAAGGTGTGGACTGGATAGTAGCCTTACCAGTTGCGCTATTCTACATGAGAATGGTAGCACACTCTCGAACAGGGCTATCCCCTTATGAGGTGATCTTTGGTAGACCACCGAATATGTGGGGGACGCCTATACCCCGTAAAATAACTGATGTTGACTGTAATATGCTGACAGATTACCTGGCTTCCTTGATGTCTGCACTACAATCTTGTCGTTCACAGGTAGTCGCAGCTTTTCCTGACAACACCGAGGTGAAACCTCATGACGTAATTCCCGGTGATTATGTTCTCGTCAGGAATTTTGATCGGAAAACCCAACTGGAGCCAAGGTGGAGGCTTCCTAAGTTGGTCCTGCTGACGACCAGAACAGCTGTGAAGATCGAAGGAAGAAAAGGATGGGTGCATTCCACCCATATAAAAAAATTTAATGGACTTCCTCCTGACACAAACAGTACTTCCCGTGTGTCTTCCCCCATTGACTCAAAGCTACCTTTGGCTGAGGCCAGTAGCACCGAACTCTATAAACAGAAACTCAGGTCCAGATCTAAACTGTCGGACGATTTGATTGTTTAAGTCCTCTCCAAGGTGAAGCGGTTGAATCTGTCCCGACATGTATCCCTTAGGTCTGAATCATGTAGAGTCCAGAATCATAATGAAACGACATGCTTATTGTAAATCACTGCGTAGCCACTGTATTGTGACTTTATTAATTTTGTTTTTCTTGAGTTTTTTAATAGTTACTGCAAGTATATTGTTGCATATGTATTATCCTGTTTCTAAACTTGCTTTCAATATAACTGATGAACATTCTTTTAGTGACCTACCCCCACATGAGTTGTCCTATAGACTTGCGCTGCGTAATAACACATTCATTAGTATGTTACATCATTCCCATCAGACTAGTAATGCCACCAATTGTTGGGTGTGTGGCCGACTTCCTCCCTATCAGAATAACAAAGGAGTTCTGCCTTTCTTTCCACATCCGTTCACACACAATGGCTCCTGTGGAGCATGGTTTAGTTTATTAAATTCCATAGACCCAGACACAGCAGTTTATCAACAACATTGGATATGGGGAAATCTGAATCTAGTTTTATTCAAAGTCTGTCACCCTAATAAGGAGGGTCACCCCAGTAGAACAGGAACTGATTTAGAAAATGAAGTGTATAAATTAGGTAATTTTACGCCTAATCTTATGATTTTGAATGTCAAATCCGAAGTTGAACTAATTCTGCCCACTATGTCAGTATTTCCAGTTAAGGGTGAATTATGTGTGAGAAAAGTTGGTTCCATACATATGGGCCATAGCCAATGCGTTACTATAGTAGAATATAGTGATCAAGGTAAATCTTCATTTAGAGCTTCTCGCCATTCTTACTTCATATGTGGCCAGACGGCATATATGCGCCTGCCTCTAGATTGGGATGGTACCTGTTACATAGCATTCCTTTTGCCACCTGTTTTCCTAGCTCCCCCTGATTATTATCGAAATGTTCATTTAGTACACAATAGAGAGCGAAGAGATCTCCCAGTTGTCGATTATACTGAGACAGCATGGGACAAATATGTAGATTTCAATAAAGGTATCTTTCCCTATATAGGTACTATATCAAATAGTAAGCTGATACGCAGACTCACCAAGACTCTTGAAGCTGTAGTAAACGAGACTATAGCCGCCCTAGGCAATCTGACAGAGGAACAATCAGTGATGAGAATTGTTGTTCTCCAGAATCGTCTTGTCCTTGACGTCATCCTGGCCGATAGGGGCGGAGCTTGCAGGGTCATCGGATCCAGCTGCTGCATATTCATACCAGAAAATTCGCCATCTGTATATAAAGCTATAACACGCCTTCATAAGATTGTAAGCCAGATACACGAGAATCCAGGCATTTGGACGTGGTCCGGGTGGTTTTGGAGTGTGATATCAGCCTGGGGATGGAGAGTTCTATCCTTCCTAGGTATTGGCCTTCTCATACTATTCAGTTGCTGTCTATGTCTACAATGTGGACCAGCGATTTGTGGTCTGTGTGCCACATCGTGTATTCCACCACCAAGGTCTCGTTCAAAATACCGGAAGAAGAAGGAAGAAGAAATGATGCTCCATGAGCAAATCGATGGAATGATGAAGATTGATGTCTCTTGAAGGGCAAGAAGGGGACAAGGAGGGAATGTGGAAATGTGGATTTTCCTGATCAGTTATGTCCCCTATCTTGGACCCCAACGGTTCTATATGCATGTTATAAGTACATGTATGTTCCCTCCAGTTCCAGTTTCTAAGACGCAAACATATGTGTGTCTACCGTCGACATGTTCTCTGTCAGATCCGCCATTGATGGGCTGGATATTCGATTCCTAGGTATGAAAGGCCACCGACTTTATATGGCTAAGTTACTCCATTTTTACAGTTCAGGCAAGTAGGCCCGATTCTGTCCTCAAAGCCTTTCCCTGCTCTCTGTCTTTGACAGCTTCAGCTTGAGCTCGCATCTGTATCCATGAACTTTGTCCTACTCCCTGTGCAGCTAACGGTGCCTGCCTCGGCCAGTTTTCGCATGCCTGCCAAGAAGCTGTATTTCACCTTCGAATTATCTATTTTGCTCTTTAGCCGATGCATTCCTGTCAAGTGATTTAGGTAAACATTTCCTTTAGCTCACAAGCAAGGACTCAGCCTTTCCGTCCTCCTGCAAGTGATTCATAGTCCTGCTGCCATGGAAAGTTTTCTGCCCCTCGCATCTCATATAGACACTTAGACGCTTGTACACGCACACACAGTTAGTATAGAATAGATTCTGTCCGAAAGTCCTTCCTTGTGGATAACATAGTTCTCCAAACATAGGATGGTAGATATGATTTGGGATTAGGTTGACTTGACCCCCCAGACTTCTCGTCTCCACATGTAGAGCTAAATGTCAAGTCCCCTTCACCCCCTAGTTGCACGTCAATTACACGTCATGCTGCTGCGCGCGCATCTATGCCAAGTATTATCTTATAGATCCACCTATGTCTGATAATGCAAACCAATCATGTTTCTTTTATTCCTTGTTACGCCTAGTTTCGATTATGTCACTGTCACGTCATTTTTCTTATCAAATGTTACGCCTTTTACATTCGTTTCATTGTAATGCACTTATTATAAAAATACATGTCTGTCAATGAATTATTGTACTTCACTTCCTGAACCCTCGTGGTGACGGAACCTGAAGGCCGCGACTCGAGTCGGCCATTTTGAATGGAATAAAGCCCATTAGAAAACCTCTTATACCACGGATTCTGCCTCTTGTTATTTTGAGCTATTTTACTTTATTTAAGATCCCGTATGAAATTCAGTCCGGTATATTTTATTTACCACAGAGTGAGCGCAGCACACTGAGGGAAGCATCTCTGGACAGTGATCGTCAAACCCAGTGCCAGTCAAAGCTCTGGCTCTACAGAATAACGGTCTGGCTGCGGAAGCCTATTCTACAGCAAACCCCCAAAACAGAAAGGTCATGGTGGGCTTCCCGGAAGTCAGGCCCAAAACTTGCAAGCGCACTTCTGTTCACAGGTCAACCAGCCCTTGGTGTAGCCCTCAATAGTGCAGATGGTGCAGTAACACCAAGGCCCAGGAGCATGCAGGGCCCTTAGTACTTCTGGTATACCTGACTCATTCATCTTAGAATGGGGGGCCCATTACCCTTTTTTGTAATAGGGCCCGCTGTATAGTTGTTACGCCACAGCAACGAGCTTCAACCAGCTTTACAGTAAAGCAGCATCCGGGCCCCAACATCACAGATGAGTGTCGTCATTTTGAGCCTTTCATTCCCTGGATTGCACTCTTGAGCAAAGCAAACACAGATCTGTGACTGGGGGTGAGTGTCTGAAATGTTTCAGCACTTCGTCCATCATCTCCTTGTGTTTGCTCTTTCGCCCTAAGTTGGCCGGGTATGCCCAGACTTGGGTCCCTTGCTCACTTTGCCACTGTATTCAAGCTAGCCTGGCTGATGAGGGCTGTTAGCCCGAAACTGGTCCCAGGATGCTTGTTTCTGGTCCAGGGAAGATATGGCTTGTCAGTTCGGGCTGGACTGTTCACTGAAGGCACAGGGTCAAGACTGATTTGCATATAGCTGGTTCTGAACTGGGGTGGGGAAGTGAGCTAAAGAACGATGATGGATTCAACTCAGATCTGTGACTCGGGGTGAGTGTCTGCAAAGTTTCAGTGATCCGTCCATCATCTCCTTGTGTTTTCTCAATGAGTATTCATACCAATCTGCTAACTTAAGGGGAAACAAAAAATACCGAGCAGATAAAAGTCAAAAGGCTGGAGTCAATAATAGTAATCACAAAGGACATCGGATTTTAATTGCATTTGGCATTTAGTACTTTAGAAACATTACCTAAATAATTAAACAGGATGATAGCTCCATGTAAAATGAATATGCTGCACAGGTAGGTCACAGGTGAAGGTTACGTTTCTAGTCAAACACAAAATCCCCAATAAGCAGCCCAGGAAAGTGATTTGGACTGACACCTGTCAGAAAGCTTTTGAGGCCCTGAAAGCTGCTATGTGCACAGCGCCCGTGCTCTTGGCTCCCAATTTCTCCAAAGAGTTCATCGTTCAGACAGACGCTTCAGAGCATGGTGTGGGGGCTGTTCTTTCTCAGATTAATGAAGAGGGCCTAGATCAACATGTAGCTTTTCTTAGCAGGAGGTTACTTCCACGGGAACAGAAATGGAGTGCTATTGAGCGTGAGGCATTTGCTGTGGTCTGGGCACTGAAGAAGCTAAGACCCTACCTGTTTGGGTCTCTCTTCCGGTTTCAGACAGACCACAGGCCCCTCAGATGGTTGATGCATATGAGGGGTGAGAATCCAAAGCTGTTGAGGTGGTCCATTTTCCTACAGGCGATGGATTTCACAGTGGAACATCGCCCTGGTACAGATCACGCCAATGCTGATGGTCTGTCCAGATTTTTCCGCCTTAGTGATGAGGAACTCCCTGGGGTAGGGTAGTTCTCCCCACATTTCAGCCGGAGGGGACACGTGTTAGACCTGGCACCTTGGCGTGAGTCTCCCTTCCACTTTTTGTCGCTGTGCCACATGTGTTTTTATGGTGTTGGCCTCTCAGAGCACTGTGCCACTGCCAACCAGTGCCACAGTGCAAGTGCTCCCTATGTAAAATGTATATGTTGGTTGGATTCCATGATTGGCTTATTTGGTTTACTATCAGACCCCAGTAAAGTGCACCAGGAGTGCCAGGGTGTGTAAATACAAATGCTGCTGGTGGGCTTGCAGCACTGGTTGTGCCACCCACAGAAGCGGCCTGGTAAAATGTGTCTAGGTCTGCCATTGCAGAACCTGCGTGCAGTCTGGTACTGACATGCTGACTGGCAAGTGAACCCACTTGCCAGTCCCTAAACCTTCCCTTAACTTCATGTTAGTCACCCCTATGGTAGGCCCAAGGGCAGGGTGCATTGTAAGCATAAGGTAGGACAAGCCCGGATGTGTGTGGCATGTCCTAATAGTGAATTACAGCCATTTTCTTTTTTCACTATTGTAAGGCTACCCTGTTCTCATAGGCCAGAATGGGCTGTTAAGATTGTTACATCCTAAGATCCTAACAGACCCAGGGAACATGGTAGAAAATCGAGTTTAGTATGCCTGAACTCAGAATAATAAGGTACATCTTTTAGTAAGGTTTATTTTAATATTCTGCGTTTGCAAATGCCACTTTTAGGAAATTGGCCTTTGCTTGCCTAACCATTTCAGCCCGCCTCTGCGTGATGTGTATCTGCTGTCTGGCTTGTGTGAGTGACAGGGCTGGGGAAACCCAGATGGGCAGGGCTAGGTAGCCTGGTGGTGAATAGGAAGATTGACAGATAGATGGGTGGGAGGAGTACACCTGGACTCTGAATAGGGCTGTGCTCTGCCACCACAATGCTGGCTCCACCCCCTGTGGAGCGTCTGATGGCTCTGCCCTGCACCCTGAAAGAAGCAGCCTGCATCATGTCAACAAAGTGCTCAGAAACTGGACTGAACTAGGTAAAGGCCCCCCTGGCCTGAAAGAACAAAAGAAATGGCGTATAAATGTAGGAGCCCTGCTCCTAAGAAATCAGATCCAGTCCTGCCAAGAAGAATCCTCTGTCCGACCTGAAGGAACTGGAAAAGCTGCATGGAGGAGTACTGTCCCTTACCTGGAGAAGAGGAGGGCTCCCGTGGGGCAGCTTCAGACATGGTCGACCCCGACCCTCCGGTACCTGAAGGCACAGCGGCTATAATAGCCGAACTGCATGCAGGATTTAGATCTGTGGACACCCGTTTAGACGCATTAGCTTAGTCATGCATGAAACAGCCGAACAGCATGAAGACTGCATTTCTACCACTGAGCAGCGCATATCAGACCTTGAAGATGCAAACTCCTCAGCCTCCAAACGTATAGATGAGCACAAGAAAATGCTCAAACCGACTGCTACTAAAGCCGAAGATTTGAAAGCGAGATCACGCAGAAACAATTTACACATAGCGGGAATCTCAGATTCTACGAAAACTGGTCGCATGTGCTCTTATGTAGAAAATCTCCTTACTTAACTTTTTGGCAGAGAAGCGTACTCATCCGCATTCGCAATCGAAAGAGCCCATATGGCCCTCGCCCACAACGGCACCGGGAGCACACTCCCGATTGATAGTAGCCAAGCTTCTTAATTACCAGGATCATGACACAATTCTGCGCATCGCCCGGGAGAAAACTGCACTGCAGTATCAGGATATATCACTATACTTTTTTCCTGATTTTACACCATTTGAGCAGGAAGCTCGCCTCAAATTCATGGACACCAAGCACTTTCTCCAGAAGGCTAACATAAAATACAACATGCTATACCCGGCATGACTGAATGTGGAATTGAACGGCAAAGCTCATATATTTGATACCCCTGCAGGAGCCCTAACTTTCTGCAAGCAGAATCACATTGAACTGACATTGTCAACATGGACCCGCCAACTCTCCGTCACACTCCCCAGTGACCTGAAATAAAAGATGCCTGATTGGTTACTGAAATGGGCTTGAACAATACCTGGTCATCAGCAAAAAGTGGCGCTATTACAGACAGGCACTGTCACAACTTCTTGAGTATGCCTTGGTAATTGTATTATGTTATTCATGACAATAGGTGCTCTCCTTTGAGTGTTGCCCTCCCCCAAGGATGACTCCATTTGTTTGCTCTTATCATTGGTTGATTGTAATTTTGATGGTATTCACCGGTAGTGGATTATTAGCCATTCCGATGTGGGTGGGGAGGTTTTGGTGTTTGCATGTGTAATCAGTTTATGAATAATCAAAATTTCAAGCAAGGGAATGAATACTAAAACAGTAGTTGCATTACCTGATATACATATGTCACCAACCTTGTCCTTACATTATATACCCATGTTTGACGACAATCTTCAAATGGCTTCCCAAGCCAAAAAAACTATTGGTGTGTGCTTTGCTCTTTTGAAGGCTCTACGACAGATTTTGCCTCTTTTGCCTATGGGGGACAGACCGATGGTGGTACGCAGCACTATTTTGAGTAGGCTGGACTACTGCAATTCTCTATATTTGGGAGCTCCTCTTTACATCTATCAGAGCTTGCAGAGGGTCCAGTCTATTGCAGCAAAATTAGCACTGAACAGGAAGCGCTGTTCTTCAACCACGTTAGCGCTACAAGAGCTCCACTGGCTTCCCATACAAGAGAGAGTCATGTTTAAGTCCCTATGCATCGCTTTTAGAGCGGTGCATGGCCTTGGCCCAATCTCTCTGCAAGAGAGACTGTTTGGGTATAAGCCTCAAAGAACCCTACGATCCTCGCATGCCTCGCTGCTAAGTACTGGCAGAGCTAAGAAGGCCAGGATGGGGGGCAGGGCTTTTAGTACAGTGGCATCGCGCTGCTGGAATGACCTCCCTCTGAATATCAGACAAGCCAAATCTCTGATGGATTTCAGGCGGAGTCTTAAAACCTGTCTCTTTCCCAGGGAGAGGTCTATGACCTCCTAATCCTGCACTTTTGGCCGGCCTCTTCTTCTGCTGTCTCTTTTTTCTTGTTTCTGTAGGAGGCGGACACTGGATTGGTTAAAGTTTTTTTCTTCCATCTTAGTCCTAGCGCCAAGATACCCGTAGGGTGATAGATGCGCTCTACAAGAACACTCTACAATACAATACAATACAATAAATGCTACTGCTCAATGGTGAAGTTGTGAGTGCAACATTAAAATGCATAATTTAGAATGTATGGGGGTTATCCAACCCGCAAAAAGGGTGCCAGGCACTGTCATACCTGACCAGACACGGCACCCAGATAGCTTTTTTACAGGAAATTAACTCCTCCCCCCCGGTTCTCTCAACCACTTTGCTGACAATTGAGGAGCAAATTGTTTTTTTGCCAGAGGTGTGTGCATACTGATACATAGGGAGATCCCCTTTACTACACTCGAGGTTGTGACTAATCTGGAGATTCACTATCTTTTAGTCTCAGGCCTGCTGGCTAATATGCCCCTTAAGTTAGCAAATATCTACGCTCCCAATGTAGATGCCCCTGACTTCTTTGCTACTATTTCTTTACATCTTAATTGACTGCAAGCCCACACAATACTCTTGGGGGGGGCGATTTAAACCTTGCTATAGATCCTTTAGTGGAGTCAACTGGCACAAGACTCATTACCAAACCTCACTCCCTCCAAGCATTCTATAGACGTATTCAATCTTATCTCCTTGCAGATGCCTGGTGCTCCAAAGTCTTATCCAAACACTTATCCGCTAGGAGTTACACTTTTTATTCTGCCCTGCATGGCTCATGGTCATGTATTGACCATTGGTATCTCACCCCAAATTTACGCTAGCACTTAAAGAAATCAAACATTTCCCCAGGACTCTATCACACCATTCTCCTGTACTCCTCACTTTCCGGCTTCCAAAAACCATACTGCCTCGCGCGCTCTGGGGTTTTCCTTTGAATGGACTACTCAATGACATCTTCTGGTCCGAAGTACATGATGCAATAACGGAATATTTTCAGCTAAACACAGGCACTGTACAACACTACTCGACAATGTGGGATGCTTTTAAGCACATATCAGAGTGGTGTGCATAGCCAAAACTTCTGGACTGTTACGCTCCATGAGCGGAGAGCTTGCATCAGTCGAATAAGGAATGTCTGACAGAATATCAACGGACAGAAAATCGACCTACAAAAATATCGACACAAAAATATCGATGAAAAGAATATCGAGATCCTATCTACAACATGGTAAGTACAAAAATATCGAAAATAAAATATAGAATGTCAAAAATATCGTTATTAAAAATATAAAGTATTTTTTAGTTAAAAAAATATGTAAAATAAACCAAATAATACTTATAAATAAAATAAACATAATTAAATATATTTTATAATGTTTAAAATGAATAATTAATATATATAATGTAATAAAACATTAATTAAACATATACATATAATATATAAAATATATACTTACTTAATAATACATTTTAATAATTGTTTTCATAACTTATAACTTGTTAAAAATTATTATAAATTACAAATACATCATACACATAAAACAATCACATGAATAAAAATTAAATAATTATATATAACACATTTAAAAAAATACATTTAATGTGAATATTGTTAAAATTAATTTTATATTACATTAGCTAAAATAATACAAAAAATATTAAATAGCACCGACAATAAAACTACTACTCCAGCTCCCAAAAAATACAGTAAAGAAAATGTTGGATAGCGTAGAGCTAAAAATTACTATTTCCACTCCAGGGAGTGTAACAATAGGGAAAGTGTTGGATAACGTACAGGTATAAATTACTATACCCACTGCAGGGAGTGCAACAGTAAGGAAAGTGTTGGATAGCGTAGGGGTAAAAATGACTATTCCAACTCCAAAGAGTGCAACAGTAGGGAAAGTGTTGGATAGCATAGGGGCAAAAATTACTATTCCCACTCCAGAGAGTGCAACAGTAGGGAAAGTGTTGGATAGCGTAGGGGTAAAAATTACTATTCCCACTCCAGAGAGTGCAACAGTAGGGAAAGTGTTGGATAGCGTAGGGGTAAAAATTACTATTCCAACTCCACAGAGTGCAACAGTAGGGAAAGTGTTGGATAGCGTACGGGTAAAAATTACTATTCCCACTCCAGAGAGTGCAACAGTAGGGAAAGTGTTGGATAGCGTAGGGGTAAAAATTACTATTCCAACTCCACAGAGTGCAACAGTAGGGAAAGTGTTGGATAGCGTAGGGGTAAAAATTACTATTCCCACTCCCGAGAGTGCAACAGTAGGGAAAGTGTTGGATAGTGTAGGGGTAAAAATTACTATTCCAACTACAGAGAGTGCAACAGTAGGGAAAATGTTGGATAGCGAAGGGGAAAAAATTACTATTCCCACTCCAGAGAGTGCAACAGTAGGGAAAGTGTTGGATAGCGTAGGGGTACAAATTACTATTCCAACTCCAGAGAGTGCAACAGTAGGGAAAGTGTTGGATAGCGTAAGGGTAAAAATTACTATTCCAACTCCAGAGAGTGCAACAGTAGGGAAAGTGTTGGATAGCGTAGGGGTAAAAATTACTCTTCCAACTCCAGAGAGTGCAACAGTAGGGAAAGTGTTGGATAGCGTAGGGGTAAAAATTACTATTCCAACTCCAGAGAGTGCAACAGTAGGGAAAGTGTTGGATAGAGTAGGGGTAAAAATTACTATTCCCACTCCAGAGAGTGCAACAGTAGGGAAAGTGTTGGATAGTGTAGGGGTAAAAATTACTATTCCAACTCCACAGAGTGACACAGTAGGGAAAATGTCGGATAGCGAAGGGGTAAAAATTACTATTCCAACTCCAATGAGTGCAACAGAAGAGAAAGTATGGATAGCGTAGGGGTAAAAATTACTATTCCCACTCCAGAGAGTGCAACAGTAGGGAAAGTGTTGGATAGCGTAGGGGTAAAAATTACTATTCCAACTGCAGAGAATGCAACAGTACGGAAAGTGTTGGATAGCGTAGGGATAAAATTTACTATTCCAACTCCAGAGGGTGCAACAGTAGGGAAAGTGTTGGATAGCGTAGAAGTTAAAAATAACATAGTTATAAATAAAATATTTATTTAAAATAATTAGTGATTTAATTAATAAATAACTCAAAATTATTTACAAATACCAATAAATAATTATTACAAACATAACTACCAAAGAATAATTAATTAACAATACATTAATAACAAATACCAATACATAATAATTAATAAATATTAATTACCAAATAATAAATATTAAATGATAAAATATTTTTCATAACCAAAAACATATGAATTATTAAAAAGTAAATACCAATTAAAATATATTTGACAATTTAAAAAAATATATACCGCAAAATACTAATTATGAAACATTAATTACCAATTTAAAAATATTGAACTATTAAATATTTTTCATACGCCAAAATAATAAATATTATACATTAATTACCAATTAATAATTACTTATTAATATATTAATTAGAAATATCAATGCATAATATTTAATTATATTTAATTAACAATTAATGATTAATCAACAATTAATTATTTTTCATAACCAAAATATTATAATTTAAAATATTTACCAATTAATAATTATTGTCCAATTAATTAATTATCAATACCCAACAACTAATTTAATAATTACTCAATTCGATTTCAATCACTTCCAACACTATTCCCCTATAAACGCACGACACACTCCACTAATAAAATAAAACACTTAACATAATTATCAATTAATCAACTAATTAAAACTAATTGCCAATTAATAAAAATTAATTACCAATTAATACTTAATTAACAATAATATAATTATCAATACCAATAAATCAAAATAAATTATTAATTAATTACAATTAAATTACTTCCCACCCTATTCCCCTATAAACCCACAACCCGCTACAGAACTTAAACGCAAAAATTTATTAAAATCAATTTATAATTCCTAAAAATGTATAATTAATTCCATTTAATTAAATTACTTCCCACCCTATTCCCCTATAAATCCACAACCCGCTACAGAACTTAAACGCAAAAATTAATTACAATTATTTTATAATTCCTAAAAATGTATAATTAATTCCATATAATTAAATTACTTCCCACCCTATTCCCCTATAAACCCACAACCCGCTACGGTACTAAAACACAAAATTGACTTAAAAAACCATTGTTAACATATAAAAATTTTATACATATATGTTAAAACCAGTAGAACACTTAACTAAAAACATATAACACATACATATTAAATACATAATAAAATACATAACAATAATATAAATATCGATATTAGTAACATCAATATTAGTAAAATCGATATATTTGATGTCGATATTACTAACTTCGATATTACTAACATCGATATTAAAATACTTACCTTAGGATCGATAATCTGTCCACAGATATTATTGACATCGATATTCTGTCCCTACGATATTTAAAACTCGATATTAGTGTAGGTAGATATTTTAGTTTCGATATTTTGGCTGCTCACCTCGAAGAAGCATTGCAAGACCTAGATCGACAAACACACAATAATGATTCCACTTCACTACTCCGCGGATGAGCTTCCCTGAAACAGGACTTTCAAGTTCTGGCAGCCCAAGAAGTAAATATGCAAATGCTCGCACCTATGGTGAGGGAGAAAGACCAGTCCAAACGTTGGCCGGATTACTGCGTCCCTCATATCAGGCTTCACTAATCACGCACCTCAAGTTGGACGATGGCTCCACAGCCACCAGTACTGATGCTCTAGTTGATACTTTTCTGGGCTATTACAGTCAACTGTATACATCACGCTGCAATACTGCTACTGAAGCAGTTGAAAACTACCTGACGGAAGTAGCCATGGTTTGGTTAGATACAGGACAGCAGCATTTTTTTTGCTTCCTCTATTTCATGGGATGAGATTATAAAGGCCATTGAAGATTTAAGCATGCCCTGTGACTTGACGGCTTTACTGGAGCTTTTGATAAAGCCTACAAAATGGTGCTGGCCCCACAGCTGCTTCAGGTCTATGAGTAATCACTGATGCATGGGACCCTCCCAGTCAATATGCAAGGCTACCATAACCTTGTCACTAAAAACAGGTAAGTCCCCAGACAGGTGCACCCCTTACAAACCATTGTCATTGAATCATGACAATAAAATATTGGCTGAGATTCTTGCTACTCGACTTTAACTGCTAATGGACCAAATAGTATCCCTAATGCACTCAGGGTTCAACCTGAATCGTTCCACATCAATACATTTGCTGTCCTTGATCAGATAAACCAGGAGCTCCCTGCTGTAGCTGTTCCACTCGACGCCGAAAAAGCGTTTGACTCACTTGATTGGCCGTTCCTATTTGCTACATTGAGTATGCTCAGACTTCCCACGCATTCTCTCTGCCACCCTATTGGCACGGTTAAAAGTCAATGGCACCATGACTGGCCAATTCAGACTGATCCGTGGCACCAGGCAATGATGCCCCTTATCCCCCCTTCTGTTTATAATTGCTATGGACCCCCTTGTAAGACACTTACAGGAGCGTCACTTGATGAGGAACCTTCAATTTCACTGTGGCCCCTCTTGGCCCCCCTTTACACTGATGACATAATGCTATTCGTCAGGGACCCATAGACCAACCTACCGCCTTTACTCTGCCTAAGTAGTCCTTTTCGGAGCACTCACTGGTCTTGCCATTAACTGGAATAAGTCTGAAATCTTCTCCTTAACAAATGCCACAACCGCTTGTCCCTTAGAATTTCCCTTAAAATGGTGCACTGACCCGCCCAAATATCTCGTCATTTACCTTCACTGACAAAGTACTGAGGTCATACGCCTGAACTACGGCCCCTTCAATTGACAGACCAATGTCTTTGGTACAGCAATGGATTAAGCTTCCACTATCAATTGTGGGCAGAATAGCAATCATTACCCCATTTTCTAAACTTATTTCACAACATTCCCATAGTATTGACCAACTCCTGTTTTTTGATACGCTTCGTAGCATGCTGACTCGCTTGGTATGGGCCTGTAGGTAACCCTGAATCAATTGGCAGACTTTGACTTTGCCATTTGAACGTGGAGGGTTTGGTGTCTCTGATTTGTACCTCTATTATTTATTAGAACATTGGAATTTGGAGCACTCCATTGTAGACAATGGAGTGCTCCATGCTTCTACGGGCCGGTAAAGGCCCGCAGAGCAACATTCCAATGTTTTACAAAAGCCTCTTCGAGGGGATTTAAATCCCCTCGAGCTTCGAGAAGCCTTTGTTTAATTTATTAGACCATACTGCCCTCTAGTGGCAGAATGTTCTAATAGCCTTATAGCCCTTCGTAGCAGGGCTATACAGCTATTAAAGTCCCGCTGCTTTTGTTAAAGTCCCTCGCCTTCGGCTCGGGCCTTTAACGCTGCAGCGGGCCTTTAATAGCCGGTACAGCCCGCGACGGCGGGCAATAAGGCTATAGTAGAACAAGCGCCCTTTGCATACCACTGGTTGCATTATGATGCATGGCTGTAATACCTAAGGAAGAAAGGTGGCAGATTCACCTACTACTACTTACCACAATCCTACCACAAGGACTACCTACAAAAGCGAATACAAACACTTCCACTACTTATTGGGCCTGGGCCAAATCCAACGGTATCTGGGTTATGATTATTTTTACTCCTCACACATCCCTCTTGCTGACAATCCTTGGCTGCCAATAACCAAAGAAGCCCTTACTAAGCGCACCTTGTCCGGCTGTTGGCTGCTCCATCTGGGCGACCTCTTTGAAAATAGTATTTTGCGCTCTGGCACATCACTAACAGATGCGCAATATGTATCATATATGGATAAGTTCATATTGCATCGACTGCACAACACACTATGTGCCACAGTTTCAACTTCCCTGACGGAACCTACTCATGTGGTCGAAATAGAATTAGTCCCATCTCCGCTCATGGCACTGTTAGGATACGTTAAGCCACTACCTATTGCGGTTCGGTGATATGCCGCTATTGCTCTCCTGTTAGCAAAGCACCAGGTATCTTTACATTGGTGTGCCACATCAGTTTCAATAATTAAGGGCTGGATCCGGGATTTAGTCAGCTGCGACACAATGAGTGACAGTTATGAAACATTAAAACCTCCCCCTTCCAGGCCTAAAATATATGGCAACTACTACGTAACTACTTGCTGCTTCATTCACCTGATGATGATATACCTGCCAGAACCCAAGATGCACTCTAATCTAACATACACACAGCTACAGCATAAACTATGTGCAGAATCCCACAGGAGGGGTGATTGACATGAATCCCTATGGAATAATCTCCCCATTGCATGAGTATTACACTCTGGATATTAGCCCTTTCAGTGTAGTCATTATGTACTCCCCTTGTTATTGCTTACTGTACTATTTCAAATTGCTTCTCTCGCTAGAACTATTCACCTCTGTACAAGTCTATCGGTTTTTTTACTATGATTTACAGGAATGCACAAACATATTGTATTTCATTAATTGTATAAGATTCCTCCGTTGACTTATATTTCACTTATGTAATGTTTTTTCTTTCTTTTTCTCTCTGTAATCTTGTTCTGGTTTCCAAATAAACAATAAAAATTGTTTGTTTGTTTTTTAAACTCCTCCTGGTCACTATATTTCTTCCAGTGCTGTAAAGGGCTGCAGCGCGGTAGGTCGCGTGCGCGCTGCAGCTGCTGAAATAATTACACTACGCTAGTGATTCGTTTGGTAGCGTGGTCCCGATTCCCGATGCGGGGCCACGCCTCTTTATTTTATATCGATGCGTGGCGTCATACGCCAGCACCAAGGCATAGTTACAGGTCATGGGTAAGCTGCAACGCTACCCCGCCTAGGAACATTACATTCCTTCTAACCTTTAATAAAACAGAAATACAACATTTACATTCAATATGTTACCAGTTCCGGCCATGGCGTCTGCTTTCAGCTTACCAACCCAGGTACAGGCCCCAGTCTGCTGCGGGTCCTTGGTTCTTAACACCATGAATCCCACAAGAAGGGAGGAGGGAGCTGGATTGCTCCGCAGGCAGTATCTGGAACCCTCTCCTCTGGCTGAGGACCTGGATGGGGCGACTTCCTGTGATGCCATGTCCGCAGGGGACCTCAGTGGGGAGCTGGACGGCTCTTCTTCAGGAGCTCCAAGCAGTGATGACGGTCCTCTGCCAGCCACATCCGAATCATCCGCGGGGTTGGTTCTCTGGTTTGCCTCCCCCTCTTCAGCCATTCTCTGACTTGGGCCAGCATCCATATTGTCGGAGATGGGAATGTTGGGAGTTCCGGCGTGGACCTTTTTGAAGAAGGATACATTCCCTGTGAGTTCTTCTGTTCCTATCTGGGCTGTTACCATCGTGCCTGTCTGGCGGGTTACTGTCCATGGACGCCGCTCAAACGGGAGGCGGAACTTACTCCCTGGATGTCTGTCTTTGACGTAGACCATGTCCCTCTCCCGGATGGTCGACGCTCTCGCTCTTCGGTTGGCACTGGATTTATCGTTGGTATTGGTCCTTTTGGCTAGGACCCTCGCACTGTCAATCGGGGAAGGGGCCCAGTTCGGGTGATGTGGAATAGTATCTCGTACCACTCGACCCATACTTGCGGATCCTGGTGCCCTCTCTGTCGTGAGATGGGGTGTCAACTTATACTCCCTCAGGAAGCTGTAGATGGCTCTTTCCAGAGGTGCTTCTTCAGCATGCACAATATGAATGACCTTGTTGAGGGTACGCATGAACCTCTCTACTTCCCCGTTTGCTTGGGGCCAGCGCGGTGTCACTTTCCGGTGATGTATGCCCCAAGATTTGAGATAGTCGGCAAACTCTTGTCCCTGAAAGGGTGGGCCGTTGTCAGTCTTCACCACCTCAAAGAGCCCGTGGGTAGCAATGATCTTTTCCACTTTGGTGATCACCTCCGTGGCCATTTGGCCTCCGACAATTTCTATTTCGGGGTATTTTGTGTAGTCATCTATGACCACGAGGGTATAGCGCCCGCCTGGTAGATGCCCAAAGTCCATACTGACACACTCCCATGGTCGTCGGGGGTTGTCTTCAGTGATGACGGGGTGAGGTCTGTCAGGTTGGCCTGACAACTGGCACCATTGGCATGTTCGGACTGCCTGCTCTACCATTGTGTCCATCTCTGGGAAATACACTTTTGCTCTCAGTCAACCTTTTGTCTTCACCATGCCTTGGTGCCCTTGATGTGCGAGATCCACCACCTGCTGGGCAAGGCATGAAGAGATCACTAGCCAAGGACCTCTCAGCAGGCACCACCTACTGTCAGCGGAGAGTTCTTCTTTGATTCTCATGATCCACTCCAGCGTGGTCTTTGCTTGTGGTGTTCACCGGGCCATCGTGGTTTGGATGGAGCGCCAGTCATTTGTTTGGACTGCGGTGATGGCTAGCTGCAGACACTCATCATTCTGGGTGGCTTCCACTATCGCTTCGAGACTCATCGGAAGCGGTCGGGACTGTTCTGCTATGAAACGGACATATTCTTCGGTGTTCTCGGCATCTTCTTCCTTTGCTTTGGTCGCAGCCCTCGGGTGCCCTCGAGAGATAGTCTACAAGGTTGGATGAACCAGGTTTGTACTCGACCCGGTAATCATATCCTTGCAGCTGGAGGATCTATTTCTCTATCCTCGGGGGGGGGGGCTTTGACGCTGATCCTTGAAAGAGGGATACGAGGGGTTTGTGTTCGGTGGTAATTGTGAATGGGTGGCCATACACGTAGATGTGGAAATGCCATCATGCCCAGTGGATGGCGATCACCTCCCTCTCAATCTGAGAGTAGCGCTGCTCGGTTTCTGTCAGGGAGCGGCTTGCATAGGCAATCGGAGCCCAGTCTTCATTGCGTTGTTGTTGCGTGAGCACTGGACCTAACCCGTACGGGCTGGCGTCAATGGCAATGTTGGTAGGCCGGGCCGGGTCAAAGTATGACAGTATGGTATCTGCCGAGAGGGCTGCTTTGGTGTTCTTGAAGGCTTGTTCTTGGTCGGGGCCCCACTGCCATGTGGTAGCGGACGTCGTCAGCTCCCTGAGGTGCTTCGTGATGTTGGTCAGATCTGGAATGAAACGTCCACAGAAATTTACCATCCCAAGGAAACTCCGCACTTCCGAGATGATGGAGGGTGCCGGGGCTTCCTGGATGTCTACCACCTTGTCAGGGTCTGGGGCCACTCCTTTGTCCGAGAATGTGTAGCCAAAGAAGCTAATTTTCTTCTTCATGAACTGTGCAGTGTGAGGCCGGACTCTCGGATATGCTGGAAGACACTGCAAAGCCTTCTGTGGTGATCATCCAGGGATGTGGCGTATACCAGCAGGTCATCACTCACATTCAGGAATCCAAGGAGACAGCTGAGGACTTCTCTAATGGTGTTCTGAAACACCTCGCCGGCACTTGAAATCCCAAAGTTGAGACGCTTGTATCGTCTGAAGCCTATGTGTGTTGAGAATGTGGTGAGGTATCGGGAATCCGGATGTAGGGGCAGTTGGTGATATCCGGAACGCAGGTCCATCTTCGAGAACCACACTGCACCATTCAGCTTCCCCAGAATGTCATCGATGGTGGGGGTGATGTGACGTTCCCTTTTTATGGCTGCGTTCGGGAGGCGCATATCAACACAGATGCGGACCTGCCCTGGCTGTTTTGGTTTTCTCGCCACTACGATCGGGGACACCCACGGAGTGGGCCCACTGACCTTTTCTATGATCCCCTGCCATTCCAGCGCCTCCAGTTCATCTTCGACCTTCTGCCGTATGTGGAACGCTATGCGTCTGTGCCTCATCGCCACCAGTTGAACTGACTGGTCGATGTGGAGTGAGACTTCTTTCCCTTTGAGGCACCCGATTCCTTTGAAAATATCATCAAACTCCTCCATAATGGCCACTAGTTTCTCTTCCTGGACAGCGAGAGCAAAGGAGATCAGTTTCAGTTCTTCTGCTGTTTGGCCGCTTGCCAGCATTCCACTCCCTTCATCTGTGACGTACACCGTGGTGGGGACCCTCAGATCCTGATGCTGAACTTCGGTTTTGAAACATCCCAGGAGTGGGATGGGTGTCTTCTGCCCATAGGCGAATACACAAATTCTCGCTTCGCACAAAGGTGGGCGTGGACTCAAATGGTTGTACACGTTGGCGGCTATCAGTTCGATTGAGGCACCCATGTCTATGGTGGCCTGCACGTCTTGGTGGTGAAACTGGACCCGGCACTTTGGGTGCCTGTGTCTTTTCTGCAGCGGTTGGTTCACTGCGAATACGTAATGAACGGGGTAATCTCCCGTGTCGTCATCCATGTCTTCGCTGTCTTGCGTTTCTTCTATGGTCTGGGCTGTCTCTCTCTGGGGCTTCGATGACCTACACACGGTCGCGTAATGGTTCATCCTGCCGCAGGCAGATCACTTCTTCCCTCTCACCGGGCAGGTCTGCATGCGATAGGGCGTGCCTCCACAATAGCCGCATTCTTTCTTCCTGTCTGGTGGACATTTGCCTAGGTGTTGGCACGGCATGGCCTTCATGACGTTCACCTGCTCCATCTTGACGGGATGGTGGAGAGCGGCCTCCATATGAGAAGCTCTGACCTTTGCTAGTTTTTTAGACTGTCCCATGGTGAGGATGTCTGCCAAGGGTTTACCGGATTTTTGGAGGATGTTCTCTCTGAGTTATTTTCGCTCTTCAGTTAACTTTGTCGGAACAACATGTGATTTAAGGGCTTCAATTTCAAAGCTTTGGCCCCTGTAGCATCAGGGCTGGACCATGGTGAAGAAATAGCTCAGTTCCTAAAACATACATAGCAACCTCAGTGATTTTTGACAATGCAGCAATCTTAGCTTCAGAATCAGCTTGGGTAATGCCTCTTCAAACATTGTCATGATGGTGCTAGTGTGCAGCACACTTCACAACTTCCAACTCTTCTAGTAACTGCAAGGCATTTAAAATGCTTTAAAAATATTGTCCATTCTTCATAGAAGTACTGCCTGATGACAAGAAACCTCTTTACATCTAGAGGAGCCCAAAGCTGTTGCTAGAACACAGTCATCTGGATCTCCATTATCACTCATGGGCATTAAGGTTCAATTTGGAACAGGAGGTCAAAAATCATATGGGAATCAGACAACAGCATTTCATATTGAGAAAGTCAAGCCGTGGAAAGGTGCTTTTTTGCAGTACAGAGGAGAGTAACTACAAAATAGGACACACCAATAGATAATGGGGAACTGAACACAATAGTTTCAGAAGCTCCAACAATATTTGCAGCTGCTGCCACAGAACATAAACATGGTGGGAGATGAGCCACAAATGGACCCAGAAGTACAGAGTAATAAGCTGTTGGCCTTTTCTGATCCTCATGACTTTGTACCAACATTCCACTTGCAAATCCATTTTGTTCATAACAATGCAAAGTTAATGGTCTGGTGTAATTAGGTAGTCCTAGAGAGTGTGGGGAAGTTAGATCTTATTTAACTTTTAAAAATTGATTTTCGGCTCCACAAGATTGCTGCAAAGCTTCAGTGGTATATTTTCGGGCATGTTCTTTCAGTGTAGCTCTGAGTCCAATGTCTATTGTATCTGGCCATCCCCAAAATTGGATGTACCTGGGAGGCAGTAACATGAAAGAGAAAATTATGGATTGCTTCACCTCATGCAGAAGACAAGCTGAAGCTTCTCAGCAGAGATTTCATGATCAAAATATCACACTCAGGCAAGACAAAACTGCAACTTCTCCTTTTAGGCCTTGAGCCCTTTATTGGTCAGTTCGGTGAGGAGGTAGATCGATTCCTCCTACCAATGATCTAGAGTAAGAAATATCTCAAGTAAATCATCTACATTTTGAATTAAGGTAGAACTCTTGGGGAAAACCAATGTGTCAAAATCCTTTTTTTCAGGTTTAGAAAAAGATTAAGGTAGATTCTGTAAATTCTTGAGGGAGTCAGGTCCACGAATGGTAAGACCCCCCGATTGTGAATGAGAAGACATAGTGACTCTCCTCATGTAAGGGAATGCAGAAAAAAGCTGAACACAAAGATCAACCGCAGTAAAACACTGCACATTTGTGGAGATCCAAGAAAGGATGGTGACATGGTTGGGGAGTGCAGGGAAACTTGAGATAACCACATTATGAATTCTCTAAATTCTTAGATGAACCTTTAAACACTGGTTTTCCCTACCTTGCACATCGGGAGATTCAGAGTATTATGTCTACTAGCAGTAGGTTCTAAAATCCCTTGGTAAATCAAGTCTGCTGTTGTAGTGCAGATCTTCTTCTTCGTCTTGTGTTTAAATAAGTTATGAAGCATTATCCTGTTTCCATCATGATCAAAAACTCCTCTGTATTACAGTATTGATGTGAGAAGTTGACCTGGTATATGCTGTCCACTAGTTATAGTGGGCACCCTGTACCAGTCCAAACAGCCCCTTATTGATGATAGGTTCAAGACAACCTTTATTGAAAGCTATCCTAGTGGTGGCTATGGAGAGCAGCCTTCAGGCTGAGTCTTGAAGGAATGTAAAGCAGCTTGTTTTACCAGTCTATAATCTCTTGAATGACCAAATGAAAGGCAACCACACCAGGTATATAAATAAAATATATGTATTTATTTCTAAACTCACCCTACTAGACTCTTTATGAAGCTAGAGGTCAAAACATATAAATTACACTTCAAATATATGACAGTAATAAGTACAAATACAAGTCAGGCCCTAGGGGTGAGCCAAAACATATACTAAAATAGTGGTATAAGAACCACGACTTAACTAGACACAAGGCCTAGAGCCTGTAGAATCAATGGGACCCCAAGGAACCACCCAAGGAAGTGACACAGGGGACCCACGGGGGCCGTGTGCAGTGTGTGAACACAGCCGCGAGCTCTCGTTAGCTTCTATGGGGAAAGTCGCAGTTAGATTTTTAAAGATTAGGGACACTTAGAAACGAGTCAGGACCAAACCCTTTGGGACTTAGGAAGTTTTAGGGTCAACACCCACGAGAGCACCGGAGAACTCGAGTTACCTCACCCAGGGAAGCCGGGTGCATAGGTGTCAAATGGTGTCGGGTCGCGTCATCGATTTCAATGGGAGCTGGCAAAGAAGTGCTACTGCCGGGAAGATGTGAAGTGTCCGAAGAGATCCAATCCTGGATCGAAGTCAAGAAGAACCTGAAAGCAGAGGGGACAGAGTCTGGGTCACTTGCCAGTGACCAGGAGGACGATAGGTGGATGCCCACCGATGTCGGGTGATTTCAGGTGAAGAAGGTGAAGCTTAACTCTTCAGCCATGGGGACCAGGAGGTGTCAAGGACAACCAGGAGCTGGATTCAAGCTGTCCCATGAAGGATGCCGAGTGCTGCAGTGTCGGTGCCCAGATTGGACAAAACAAGCCTTGGCAACAGCAACCCACGCAGAAAGGAGAAAGATGCTTCGGTGCAGACCAGCAAGGTCTGAGGGACTCACCACTTGGTAGGGAGTCAGGGCACGTCTGGAGCAATCAGGCAAGCCCAAGGAAAATCAAAGTTGCCTTCACAGAGACCCACCAGTCGATTGACCAGGGATCGCAAAGGAGCCTTTAGAGGAAACACAAAATGGTAGCCCATGGGTCACTCGGGTGACTAGGCCAACAATCTTTGGTGGATTTCCTGCTCGAGGTAAGGGCTACAAGTAACCCCAGGCACGACTTCAAGAGATGTGGAAATGTTAATGCACTTGCAAAAGTGCACAGTGACCAGGAGTTCTGGTTCCACGCTACTCACAAGGGCTGTGGGTCTCAGCTTTGCTGGGGACTTGGGTCGGCCTCTGAGATGTCTGGAAATCCTGTTCCTGGGCTGCAAATACTTCGAAGTCCGGCGGGAGCTTTGGAGATGCAGACCGGCAAAATGCTTCGTTGGCGCCTGCCAAGCAGGAGAGTCACTCCTTGACCCCAAGGGAGATTGCTTCAGTCCTCTAGTCTTTAGTAGAGAATCGAAGTTCCAGGATTCAGCTTCAGAGTTTTGTCCAGGGATATCTAAAGTTTTGGTTACAGCGGTTCCTTACTTATACCTAAGGAAGGGGATAGACTAACTCTGGGGACACACCTATGGGAGGGTTTGGAAAGAGGGGTGGTTACACCCATTTCCTTTGTCCAGTTTCATGCCAGAGCAGGGGCTGGAATCCCCTGAACCGGTTTGAGCTGGACTATGCACAGGGACACCAAATGTGCCCCCAGTGCAGGACTTCAAAGCACTCTGAGAGTGCTCCCACCTAGCCCCAATACACATAAGCCTGTCTGGGAGGTGGACACACCTCCCTGTGACAGGAAACCTATTGTCCAGGCCTCCCCTGCCAGAGTTTCGGTCAGCAGCAGGAGGCCAGACCTGTGTCTGTGGCTGCAGCATCCATTTTGTGATGCCAGGACTCTGATAAGTTTCTACCGGGTATACCAGTACTGCCATGTCTCTCCCTCTAGAAGGCTGGGATCATATGCTCACATCAGGAATTGATGTGGGGGTATGATTCCAAGATTTTTGACACCAAACACAACATGTTTCCGTGCAGCCAATCCAAAGTTAGCATTAACCGTTTTAGATATAATGCACTTAAGAGTATATGGTTAGGCTGCACTACTGACAACCCAGAAGAGATTCCAAAGGTTTCAGAGGGGCTCAGCTCATGCCTGGGCACCCTCTCACATGTAACCAAGCACCCTGCCTTCAGGATTGATAAGGCCTGCCATAGGGGTGACTGATAGGTTTCTATGTGCAGTGATAGATGAGATATAGTGAACCTATATCTCAGTAAGGGGTGCATGCACCACCTTACCAAGGCAGCAGTTGCAGACCTGTGGTGTCATTTTGGAGGGCTTTTCCAGGGATGGCAAAATACATGCTTCAGCCCCTGGTAGGCCTCTGGGGTACCCATGCCTTAGGTACATGATATACCATATACTAGGGACGTATAAGGGCACCTCAGATTCCAATCTGGAGTGTACCTACTGTACATGCAATCAATTTAGAGAGAAAGCAGCTAGGCTGGGGCCCTGCCAGACTAAAGTCGAAAAACAGTGAAACACCAGCAAAAAGTGGGGGTAACCATGTGAAGCAGATCCTACTCTCCTACACAACCCCCCCCCCCCAAACGCAGGGACATTAAACTAACCTTGACCAGTTGAGTCTTCATGTTCTAAGTGGAAATATCTGGAGAGTCCATCTGCATTGGCATGGTTACTCCCAGGTCTATGTTCCACTGTATAGTCCATACCCTGTAGGGAAATGACCACCTGAGAAGTTTGTAGTTTTCACCCTTCATCTGTTTTAGCCATAAGAGGGGATTATGATCTGTCTGAACAATGAAGTGAGTACCAAACAAGTATGGCCTCAACTTCTTCAGAGCCCAAACAGAGCAAAGACCTCCCTCTCAATGGCTGACCAACGTTTCTCTCTGGGGGTTAACCTTCTGCTTATGAAAGCTACTGGTTGATCCTGACCTTCATCATTCCACTGTGACAGTACAGCCCCTACCCCCAACTCAGATGCATCTGTTTGTACAATGAACCTTTTAGAGTAATCAGGACTTTGCTGAATGGGAGCAGTGCACATGGCCTGCTTCTGGTCATCAAATGCCTTTTGACAGCTAACTGTCCACTGAACCTTTTTGGGCATTTTCTTAGAGGTTAAGTCATTCAGGGGGGTCACTATTGATCCATACCCCTTGACAAATCTTCTGCAATACCCAGTCAGGCCTAAGAAAGCTCTCACCTGAGTCTGGGTAGTGGGAGCAACCCAGTCCATTATGCTCTGGATTTTGCTCTGCAATGGTTGAACCTGACCTCCACCTACAAGGTGGCTCACGTACACAACCTGACTCTGCCCTATCTGGCACTTAGTAGCCTTGATAGTTAGGCCTGCTTTTTGCAGGGCCTCCAAAACATTCCTCAGGTGGACCAGGTGATCCTCTCAGGTGGAACTAAAGACAGCAATATCATCTAGATATGCTGCACTATAGTCTTCCAGGCCTGTAAAGACTTGATTCACCAACCTTTGTAAAGTGGCAGGTGCATTCTTCAAACCAAAGGGCATCACCACAAATTGGTAATGCCCACTAGGGGTTGAACATGCTGTCTTTGGCTTTGCATCATCAGCTAGTCTGATCTGCCAGTAGCCAGCTGTCAAGTCAAATGTGCTTAGAAACTTGGCTAAGGCCAAAGTATCTCTCAGCTCATCTGCCCTTGGGATGGGATGGGCATCAGTCCTAGTGACTGCATTGAGACACCTGTAGTCCACACAAAACCTCATCTCTCTCTTACCTTCTTTGGTGTGAGGTTTAGGTACCAGGACTACTGGACGAGCCCAAGGGCTATCTGAGGGTTCAATGACTCCTTATCCAATATCTTTTGGACTTCTGTCCTTATACAGTCCCTGACATGATCAGGTTGCCTGTAGATCTTATTCTTCACAGGTAGACTGTCCCCAGTGTCAACTTCATGAGTGCACCAGGCAGTCTGACTTGGAGTCAGAGAAAACATATGTCTAAACTGACTGAGAAGTTTTCTGCAGTCAGTTTGTTGCTGGACAGTGAGGCTGCCTGCCAAGGCTACACCATCTACTGACCCATCATCAGGGTTCTGAGAAAGCAGGTCAGGGACTGGGTCACTCTCTTCCTCCTGTCCTTCATCAGTAGCCATGAGCAAGCCCATGTCTGCCCTGTCAACATATGGTTTTAGTGTGTTGACATGAACCCTGTGGGGACTACTAGGGGTTCCAAGGTCTACCAAGTAGGTGACCTCCTCTTTCTGTTCAACAATTTTATGGGGGTCACTCCATTTGTCCTGGAGGGCTGCTGGGGCCACAGGCTACAACACCCACACTTTCTGCCCTGGCTGGTAAACAGTCAGTACAACCTTTTGGTCATGCCAGGCCTTTTTCAATTCCTGGCTAGCCTCAAGGTTTTTAGTAGCCTTTTTCATGTACTCAGCCATCCTGGAGCGGAGACCTAGTACATAGTCCACTATGTCCTGTTTAGGGGGTTTAAGAGGTAACTCCCATCCCTCCTTCACCAGACACAAAGGACCCCTAACAGGATGGCCAAACAAAAGTTCAAAAGGGCTGTAACCAAACCCCTTTTGTGGCACCTCCATGTAGGCAAAAAAAAGGCAGGGCACAAGGATGTCCCATCTGCGCCTAAGCTTTTCTGGGAGACCTTTGATCATGCCCTTTAAAGTTTTGTTGAATCTTTCAACTAAACTATTGCATTGTGGTGATAGGGTGTGGTGAATTTGTAATTCACTCCACACTCCTACCACATTGCAGTCATGTAACTTGACATGAAGTTTGCACCCCTGTCAGATACTACCTCCTTAGGAAAGCCCACTCTTGAGAATACACCCAAGAGGGCTCTTGCTACCACAGGTGCTGTAGTGGTCCTAATTGGAATTGCCTATGGGTACCTAGTGGCATGGTCCACCACCACTAGGATAAATCTGTGCGCAGATGCTGTTTGAGGATCCATGGGACCAACAATGTCAATCCCAACCCTCTCAAAGGGAACCCCCACCACAGGTAGTGGCATCAGGGGGGCCTTTGTGGTTCCACCTGCCTTGCCACTGGCTTGGCAGGTCACACAGGAGCGACAAAACTCCTTAGTGTCTTCAGACATGTGGGGCCAGTGAAAGTGAGGGACAATTCTGTCCCAAGTCTTGTTCTGGCCCAGGTGTCCTGCTAGCGGAATATCATGGGTTAGTGTCAATAGGAAGCCCCTAAACTTCAGAGGTATAACCAACCTCCTGGATGCACCAGGCTTGGGGTCTCTACACTCTAAATAAATGAGTCCATCATCCCAATACATTTTATGGGTGCCACTAGCATTCTTAGCAGCCTCATCAGCAGCTTGCTTTCTGAGGGATTCAAGAGAGGCGCAGGTTTTCTGCTCCTGACTCAGGTCTGACCTGGAAGGGCCCCCTGTCCCCAAGAACTCAACCTGATCAGGTTCAAGCTCCTCTGGGACAGTTCCTTCTTCAGGCTCAAGATCATCTCCCTCAGAAGGCTGATCTGTGTTCTGAGTCAGTTGGGAAGGTACTGCCTTAATCATACTGCTCATCCTCTTGGGAGGCACCTGGTCCATTCTTCCAGAATCCAGGCCCTGTCCAGTGTTAGACATTTTGGCCTGTGACCTAGTCAAAGCAAAAACATGAGCAGGGATCCCTAACATTTCTGCATGTGTCCTGAGCTCCACTTCAGCCCAAGCTGAAGTTTCCAGATCATTGCCAAGCAAGCATTCAACTGGTAGGTCTGCACTTACCACAACCTTCTTAAGGCCAGTTACCCCTCCCCAGGAGAAGTTAACAACTGCCAGAGAATGGTCTGTCCTGGCATTGCTAGCATTGGTCACTTGGTACATTTCACCAAGTATAATCTGCCCAGGATCCACAAGATCTTTTGTCACTATTGTGACACTTGCTCCTGTGTCCCTGAATGCCAAAACCTCTTTTCCATTTATCAAAGGCTGCTGTCTGTATTTTCCCAAATTACTGGTACTCACAAAGGAGGGCATGTCCATGCCTCCATCACAGATCAGGACAGCCTGAGTTGAAACTCTGACTAGGCCAGAGTCCATCTCAGAACCCAGGGTCAACCCTACTACGCCCTTATTCTGAACATTACCGCGGCCAATTGTAGCTGTACTATGGGGAGCAGTTGCCTTAGGGGCAATGGTGGCTGGAGTTGAGTCTTTGGACTTGGTGCATTAACTTGTCCAGTAAATCTTCTGTTTACTGATTTTGCACCATGGTTTCTTTTGGCCTTTTCCCTTGTTAGACTGTACATCTCCAGGCGAAGAAGATTTTTGGGGACCTTGTGAAGACTTCTGGTCTTTACCCTTCTCCCCACCCTTGTCAGAGGTTTTAGGATCTTGCTTCTTCTGGTCACCGCCTTGGTTTTGAACCTTCTGCCTCACCCTGGTTCTGACCCATTTGTCTGCCTTCTTTCCCAATTTTTGGGGAGAGGTCAGATCTAAGTCCACCAGGTACTGGTGCAACAGCTGATTTTGACAATTATTAAGTATCTGCTCCCTCATAATTAAATTGTACAATCCTTGAAAGTCATGCACTTTGCTGCCAAGTAACCAACCCTCCAGAGCCTTAGTAGCAAAATCCACAAAGTGCACCCAGTCTTGATTTTGTGCCTTTTGGGTATCCCTGAACCTTAACCTGTATTGTTCAGTGGTTAGGCCAAACCCTTCAATAAATGCACTTTTCAGACTGATATAATCATCTGCCTCCTCCTCTCTAACAGTGAGGAGCTTATCTCTACCTTTGTCTGCAAAGGAGAGCCATAAGATTGCTGCCCACTGCTTCTGGGGGACCCTTTGAACTTTACAGGCCCTTTAAAGTGCAGTTATCCATTTGTGGATGCCATCCCCACTCTGGTAGGGAGGGACAATCTTATTCAGGTTTCTGTGGTCATGAGACCTCTCCCTATCTCTAGGGATGCTGCTGCCACCATGGCACTCTAGCCCCACCTTTTTCCTAGCTCTGTAGAGCTCCAGGGCTTCCCTGTCTAGGGCTTCCTGCTGCTTTCTGATTTCAAGCTGGGTTTCCTCATACTTCAACAGTCTCTCTCTCCTCTCCTGGGAGGTTTCCCTCCTATGAGAAGAAACAGAGGTCCCTGAACCAGAATGATTAGACTCCACTGAGGGAGATCTAGACCTTCTAGGCCCACCACCAACTCTTCCAGAAGGGACAACGAGGGGACCATTGTGGCCCTCCCCCTCACCTTCCAGAGGAGCTGGATTTCCCAGGTCAAGATCATTCTCATCTTCCTGATCAGCATCAGAGGTCAGGTCATTGGGAATTTCATCCCTAGGCCCTTCCTCATTTGCTGCCCCACCCACTCTGCCTACCCCTTCAGACCCTATAGGTCTTCTGAGATCATCCAGCCTGAATACCTCTATGAGATGCTGGGGGGTTGGGCTTTTGCCTGTCTTCAGTTTCCTAGTAGTGTATAATGCTCTCAATTCCATGAATGGGAGGTTATCATACTTGGAGACAAGATGCCGATTGGCTTCTGGCAGGGAACCACTGGATCATGGCCTTGAAGAAATTACTAGTGAGGTGTGGTGTATTAAACTACCTGCTCTAGTGTGGCCTACTAAACTCTCTTGAGTTGTTGAAAGGGTGCGCTAAGCCCTTAACACACAACTCTAAGTTCAGTAGAACTTACTGTATTCTAAAGCTTGTATTATATGTACCTCAGGTACCTTTAGTGATTTTCAGTTAGTCAATTCAATTGAGATTATCTGGTAAAACAATAGCAAGCTGGAATCCCATACGCTCCACACCAATGTGAGAAGTTGGCCTGGTATATGCTGTCCACTAGTATAGTGGGCACCCTGTACCAGTCCAAACAACCCCTTATTGATGATAGGTTAAAGATAACCTTGCCTAGTGGTAGCTATGGAGAGCAGCCTTCAGGCTAAGTCTCGACGGAATGTAAAGCAGCTTGTTTTACCAGTCTATAATCTCTTGAATGACCAAATGAAAGGCAACCACACCAGGTATATATATAAAATATATGTATTTATTTCTAAACACACCCTACTAGACTCTTTAGGAGGCTAGAGGTCAAAACACATAACTTACACTTCAAATATGACAGTAATAAACACAAATACACGTCAGGCCCTAGGGGCGAGCCAAACCATATGCTGAAATAGTGGTATAAGAACCACGACTTAACTAGACACAAGGCCTAAAGCCTATAGAATCACTGGGACCCCAAGGAACCACCCAAGGTATTGACACAGGGGATCCACGGGGCGGTGTGCAGTGTGTGAACACAGCTGCGAGTTCCCGTTAGCTTCTATGGGGAAAGTCGCGGTTAGATTTTTTAAAATTAGGGATACTTAGAAACGAGTCAGGACCAAACCCTTTGGGACTTAGGAAGTTCTAGGGTCAACACCCACAGGAGCACTGGAGTACTCGAGTTACCTCAGGGAAGCCGGGTGCATAGGTGTCAAATGTTGTCGGGTCACGTTGTCGATTTCAATGGGAGCTGGCAAAGAAGTGCTGCTGCCGGGAAGATGCGAAGTGTTCGAAGAGATCCAAGCCTGGATCGAAGTCGAGAAGAACCTGAAAGCAGAGGGGACAGAGTCTGGGTCACTTGCCAGTGACCAGGAGGACGATAGGCGGATGCCCACCGATGTCGGGTGATTTCAGGTGAAGTAGGTGAAGTTTGACTCTTCAGCCACGAGGACCAGGAGGCGTCGAGGACAACCAGGAGCTGGACCAATCTGTCCCTCAAAGGATGTTGAGTGCTGCAGCATTGGTGCCCAGATTGGACACAACAAGCCTTGGCAAAAGCAACCCATGCAGAAAGGAGAAAGATGCTTCGGTGCAGACCAGCAAGGTCTGAGGGACTCACCACTTGGTAGGGAGTCAGGGCACATCTGGAGCAACCTAGGAAACCCAAGGAAAATCAAAGTTGCCTTCACAGGGACCCACCAGTCGACGGACCAGGGATCGCGAAGGAGCCTGGAGAGGAAACACAAAATGGCAGCCCACGGGTCATTCTGGGTGACTAGGCCAACAATCTTCAGTGGATTCTCTGCTCAAGGTGGGGGCTACAAGTAACCCCAAGCACGACTTCAAGAGATGTTGAGAAGTCAATGGACTTGCAAAAGTGCTTGGTGAACAGGAGTTCCGGTTCCACGCTACTCACAAGGGCTGCGGTTCTCAGCTTTGCTGGGGACTCGGGTCGGCCTCTGAGATGTCTGGAAATCCTCTTCCTGGGCTGCAAATACTTCGGAGTCCGGCGGGAGCTTCGGAGACGCAGACCAGAAAAATGCTTTGTTGGTGCCTGCCAAGCTGGGGAATCACTCCTTGACCCCAAGGGAGATTTCTTCAGTCCTCTAGTTTTTATTAGAGCGTTGAAGTTCCAGGATTCAGCTTCAGAGTTTCGTCCAGGGATATCTAAAGTTCTGGTTACAGAGGTTCCTTACTTATACCTAAGGAAGGGGATGGGCTAACTCTGGGGACCCACCTATGGGAGGGTTTGGAAAGAGGGGTGGCAACACCCATTACCTTTGTCCAGTTTCACGACCAGAGCAGGGGCTGGAAGCCCCTGAACTGGTTTGAGCTGGACTATGCACAAGGACACCAAATGTGCCCCCAGTGCAGGACTTAAAAGCACTCTGAGAGTGCTCCCACCCAGCCCCAATACACATAAGCCTGTCTGGGAGGTGGTTACACCTCCCTGAGACAGGAAACCTATTGTCCAGGCCTCCCCTGCCGGAGCTTCAGTCAGCAGCAGGAGGCCAGACCCGTGTCTGTGGCTGCAGCATCCATTTTGTGATGCCAGGGCTCTGTTAAGTTTCTACCGAGTATGCCAGTACTGCCATGTCTCTCCCTCTAGAAGGGTGGGATCATATTCTCACATCAGGAATTGATGTGGGGGTATGATTCCAAGGTGTTTGACACCAAACATGACATGTTTCCGTGCAGCCAGTCCAAAGTTAGCATTAATCGTTTGAGATATAATGCACTTAAGAGTATATGGTTAGGCTGCACTACTGACAACCCCAGAGAAGAGATTCCGAAGGTTGCAGAGGGGCCCAGCTCATGCCTGGGCACCCTGTCACATATAACCAAGCACCCTGCCTTCAGGATTGATAAGGCCTGCCATAGGGGTGACTGATAGGTTTCTATGTGCTGTGATAGGGGAGATATAGTGTACCTATATCTCAGTAAGGGGTGCATGCACCACCTTACCCAGGCTGCAGTAGCAGACCTGTGGTGTCATTTTGGAGGGTTTTCCAGGGGTGGCATAATACATGCTTCAGCCCCTGGTAGGCCTCTGGGGTACCTAGGTACATAGTATACCATATACTAGGGACTTATAAGGGCCCCTCAGAATCCAATCTGGAGTGTACCTAAAGTACATGTAATCAATTTAGAGAGGAAGCAGCTAGGCTGGGGCCCTGAATAGCAGGGGCCCAGCCAGACTAAAATCGAAAAACATTGAAACACCAGATCCTACTCTCCTACAACGTATATGATCATGAATATACCAAAGTTATATCATGAAGTATGGTTGTCGTTTTACAGAGGTTGGGAATTTCCAGTAACTTTGAATATACTTGGGGGCGTGGCTTGGACGCATGGCAGAGTAGCTGCGCTTCACTGGATCTCCCGCCAGCAGGGCAAATACGTGCCATAATCCTGAACACCTCCTTGCCTGCGGAGTCCATGAGGGTGGAGCTTGGAGCTTGGAGCCTAACCGCGACTTAAATTCTTTGCAGATCTGCCAGCAGGCAGCATTATAAAATGAATGAAAAAGCAGGTTCCCCGAAGGAGACGGCGCCATCTTGACTCTGCGCTGAACTGGGGAAATGCGGCCCGGGGATCGGATCTCATTGCCGCGCTACGAGCGGACACCTAACTGAGCAGCGGGAGCTGTGCGGCGGTAGAGGGGAGCTGTCCTGGTGGGAAACCCGAGCAGGTTGGTCCTGGGAGCAGGCAGTAACGGGAAAGTGCCTGTTGGGGGTGGGGCACCCGGGTCGCTGCGGCCACAGCTGGCGAGTAGCAGGGCTGTGGGGCCTGGGACCAAGAGCTGCAAAAAAAAAAGTGAGCGGCTGTGGAGGGTTTGGGACTGTCGGTGCCACCCCCTCCGTCCTCTTACAAGCACAGACGGTGGTGGCATAAAGAAGATCCGGAGGTACAAAGTAAAGGGCACATCAACTACCGGGAGCAAGAGGAGGCCTGGTCCTAGAGATCGATTTATGGCATATCAGTGTCTGGCTGGAGCGAAGCACACTGCGGGCAGATTGGGACCCCCCCAAGAGAAATGACATATATTTGATGAGGGCTGCCCTGAATAATCTGGCCGATGACTGGGCTGTTTATGACCTGACTGCGGCAGTGGCAGGACAGGAATGGTGGATACGGCCTCTGATGTTTACCACAGCGAGCCAGGTGGTGCTGATACTGTAGGAGGCGTACTGGAATGCAGAGGTCCGAATAGGGTCCCCAGGTCCCTGATTCTCGCGTGTCATGAGAGAGGATTAATAAGACAGATTTCTTGGGTAGTCAGTCCTCCATATTGAAAAAAACATTTTCCCAAAGGGATTGACATGAACTACTTTTTGAGAAACAATATGGAGGACTGTTTGAAATATCTACAGTTTAACAGATGATGTTGGTGAATGCTCACGTCAAAAGTAATTTACTCTACTGGTTAAAAACACTACGTCATAAATGGCAGCTACGGGTGGGCGGTGAATTCATGTAAATACATTGGAACAGATTAGGTTATAGTGAATGATTTAAGTATTGAAAATCTAAGGATACGAACTAGAACGCAACATGAGAGGTAGGGGCATGTGATGCATTATGGGATTTGTAGGATTGAGCACTATGGAGGGTTGGTTTTTAACGCTGAGTTGACTCCAGTGTACACTGGGTAGATGCACAAGTATGGTAGATTTATAAGGTACTGACAAGGTTAACATATAAGTCAGAGGGAGAAAAAAGCCATGTGTAAATGGTTAGCGCACAAGGTTAAAATCGGCTAAAAGAGGTCAGTGAATGACAGTGACTGGGCGTCAACTTTTGAAAGGGATTAATTCCACAGTTTGTATAGTGCACATCAGGGCTCAGGCAGTTTAAGAATCGGCAATGCTTATTGGTTAAGCACGAAGGGGTGGGGATTAGATAAAGGCATTTAAGTGGAGTGAAGGGTGATGCACTAGAAGGATTACAAATGTGAGTGATAACCATCGGCAGGTCCGTTCGTTAAGGTATGTGCGTGTTTGAAAAACTTATATGGGAGGGTTAACGTATTTTAGAAGGGGTCTGTTGGATGAACCAATGTGCATTAATGGGTGATTTTTTGAATATGTACAAGAGCAAAATGTGGTTCTGTGGCAGTTGGGGAGAGAGTGTTGCGAGGCAATGATTAATAATTAATTCAGAGGGCAGACGTTGAGTGCAGGGTGAGTTACTTTTGATGCGATGTATTTTTTAAACATTTGAAACCATATTCTTTGTTTTGGTAGATCACAGTCTAACAGGAATGTTTTAATTTGTAGATAACCCCTGATGAAGAGCCAGGTACGGCTCGAAATGCATTGGGTAAACATAGATTGACCTTTGAGGATGACTTACGCACACTCCATGCTCCAGAATAAGGCCCGGATGGGCATTTCGACAGCATTTAAGGAAAACGTGTATAAGTGTCTCTCATGTGATCGGAATAACCACAAAGATGTATTGAGAAGAAAAGGATTGCATTTGAATAAAATTGTGAGAAACTGGAAAAATGGATGGTACTTTTGTGATAAAGTAAATAACGCTGTGCACCCGGATTGAGGCGTCTGTTCGCCTCATTTTCTTAATGTTTCTACAAGCACGTGTTTGGGCAGATCACGGAAAACTGAGCTTGCACGCACACGGATAAATTGTTAAAGAATATTGAGGATGAAAAGTGGAAGAACAGGGGGGGGCGTGGTTTGGAAGCCGGAGAAGATGGCGGCTTAGCGCATCACTCCTCCCGTGGCAGTGAAACAAGGAGTAATTTGGGAGTCACAATCAAATCCGTGACTAACGAGAATAAAGGCTTTGGCGACCGGAGGTTAATGTCTACCTCTGGGCTGAATCTGAGACGCCTAGGCGGTCCTGAAGGTGAGTTTTAAGCAAGTGCCCTGGAGACCGACCACGAGCGGTACACGCAGCCGTAGGATCTGGCTGGTCCCCCGGGCTGACGCTGGCGCTGTTGCTGCCGCTGCCTCCTTGGAGGATCGGAGGAGATCACGCCGTCACCACACCAAAGAGTGAGTGGGACTGAGTGAGGGTCTGGATAAGGTGGTGCATATCATCCCCGACATGCTGGGTAACGCCGATGTGCGGAGCAAGCAAAATGGCGGCGGTGGGAATCTCTGAGGTCCCTCCGTGTTTGTCGGAGTGCGAGTCAAACTTTAATAAGAAGGGAGGCCAGCACGGGATTGCCACTGGAGCGTATGAAGGGTAAAATACTTTATGGCTACCATATATATCACCCCCGATGTGCTGGGTATTGCCGGTAATCGCCGATGCATGGAAGAAACAAAATGGCGGCTGTAAGAGTTTCTGAGGCTCCTGTGTGTTCGTCGGAGTGCGAGGAAGGCTACAATAAGAAGGGAGGTCAGCGCGGGATTGCCAGTGGAGCGTATGAAGGGTGAAGTGCTTTATGATTAATGCTGCAAATGGGTGCATCGTATCACAAGTAAAGAGCTGGATTGGTGCATGGGGTCGCTCCTTCACAAAATGGCGGCAGTGACGGCGGTTATCGGGCTCCTCTCTGAGCATTTGGCATTCACTTATTCAGTACATGGAGTGCATGGAGTACGTAAGGAGTACTATTGAAGGCAAGATGTACTGCATAATGTATTGCTGGTAACGCAGGTGTCATGGCTCTCTAGATGTGCATATGTGCCGGCTATGCAGCAAATGTTGATCTGTGAGAGGCTGTCAATGAGGGGATGGCAGTGTGCAGGAATATGCTAACACGAGATGAAATTGTAATGCAGTGAGATGAAGATTGGACGCACCATGTCCACGTTTGCTGTGCACGGGATCTGAGCAGTACATGGATCACAGGAAAACTGCAGAGAGGGCACGAATGGCTCGGATTTGCTGAGCGGATAGGTTAATCACGGAGAATAGTGGAGCAAGAAGGTCTGAGCATGATGAACGCGATGTGATAGGAGCTCGACAACACAGCACCGCACCCCATGCACGACATGCTGGCCACAAGTAGGGCGCTGATGTCTACTCTACAGTTTTAAGTCCCTAACCACGCTGCCGTCAGCGGTAGGAGGGGACCGGTAGAAGTACCCCTGCCGAGGTGAATATCTTGTCAGTGTGCATTTATTGCGTCTGGTGGAGGGCTCCTAACCACGAGCTGACTGGGCCTTCTTAAGAGTTATCAGGCTTCGTAATCGAGTCAAGCGGCTTCTACAAGTGATCACAAAATGGGGGACAAGGACACAAAGAACCTGTAAAGACTTAAGGCTGAACCCCCTAATCCGGTCTCACCTATCAAAGGTAAAAAGGATGTGACCGATACGATGGACATAATACTGAATAAACTAGAAGAGGCGAGGGAGATTGCGAAGTCCACAAAGGAAGAAATTGTAGCTATCCGTAAGGACATCCGAGACACTAATGCCAGACTTACAGAGTCAGAATCAAGAATCAGTCGTCTAGAAGATTCAGAGACCAAAACCTGTTGCTCTCTAAAACACCTACATATCTCCACAGAACAGATGTCAAGGAAGCTGTCGGAATTGGAGGACAGAAATCGGAGAGGGAACCTGCGCATCTTTGGTATACCGGAGGGGTCAGAAGAGGCATACGAGTCCTGTGTCCCATTTCTGGAGGCATGGTTCTCGCAGGCAACCAACCCTAACTTTCATCACCCATTGGAATTTGATAGAGCTCATAGGGTTCCGGGTAGGATCATGCCGGGTCACAAAGGTCCGCGACCTATTGTTTGTAAACCCTTGCGTTACCAGCATGTGGATCAAATACTATCCTTTGTGCGCAAAAATAACCACGTTCTATGGAAATCCAGTAAGGTTTACATATCACAGGACTATAGTAAAGAAACTGTCGACACGAGGAAAGCCTTTCTTGCCTTACGTCCAAAGTTGAAGTCGCTGGGCCACCAATTTGGTTTTGTAGGTCCTGCAAGGTTCCGTGTCTTTATCAAGGGTTCTCCGCAGGTCTTCACAGATCCACTAAAGCTCAGGCACTTTCTGGAAGGAGGCGAAGAGCTACATATGGATACATCATCGTTGGCCTCTGCTTCCTCTTCTAATAGGATCCCTCTCTGACGTTTACGTAGCAGATTATTGTGTCATTATGTCATTTGTGGTCATACAATGATGGGTCCTAATGTATTGCTAATGCATTGCTGTACTGTTGCTGTACTGTTGCACTGTTGGGCTTTGTTCATGGAGAAGGGGGATACACTAGTTCTATCTTATGTGCTCTTATGTAGTTTGTGCCTTGTTCGAATGCTAATCACTAATCGCTAATTGGTATGCACTAGTGGCCCCCACCAGTCAAGAATTATGGAGGTGCACCCAATGCCTTGCTTATAAGGGGATTTTGCATTGTATTGTATTGAGTCCTTTGGGATAGATGGGAGGCCCGTTCGGTTGTGCCTTCTTGTTCAGTGAGGATGTATAGTTACTGCGGTTAGTGAAAGTAGAGAACCCCACCAGGGAATGGACCAATTGCAGCTATGTTTATATCAGTTAGTTGTGCTATTGCTTAATGGATGCACAAGTTATGTGCTGTTTTGTATGTTGGGTTAGCTCCCGAATTGTCAACATGGATACGACTTGAGGCCATGGGAGGGACACTATTTTTTCCGTGTCACCATGTCTACTAGATTATTTCGGGGTGGGGAGGAGGGGGAGGGTGGTTTGGGGGAGAGGGGGAGGAGGGAGGATGGGAAAGGGGGATAGGGTGGGGTAAATGTTTGTTTTCTGTGTTAATTTTCTTTTGTGTTGTTGTTTATGCTGTCATGTTCCAATGCATACCAGATCCGACATCATTTTACTGCCAATGCCTATGCCGATTGTACTGCGACGGCCCCGATAAAATGCTCTACTGCGTTGCCTATGCTGACACCTCTCGACCTGTGGTTGTCTCACTTAGCCAGGTTCAGGCCAGACGCTGCTTTTACCTTCATGCCAATGCTGTGATAGTTGGGATGTTTTTGGAGAGAATGAGGGGAGTCCATATAAGTACATATAAGTGCAGTTTATTAACAATTCACTATGTTTAGCTATTGAATAGCTATGTCACTATCCACAATAGACACTCCTATAGGCGTCACAAGAGTGAATAACTTGAAAATACTCTCTCTCAACGTCAAGGGTCTCAATCAGCCCGTTAAGCGCCAGAAGATCCTGGATTATTTATGTAGGCAAAAAGGCGATATTGCCCTGTTGCAGGAATCTAAGCTTGATGCTACACAGTTTCATACTCTCAGGAATACATTTTTTGTTGAGGTTGCAGGGTCAGAGGCGATAGGGAAGAAAAATGGGGTCCTGACATTGATCGCAAAAAAATCTAACGTAGATTTGCTTTCCACCACTACTGACACTAAAGGGAGATGGGTTACGACCAAGTTGGCTAAAGATGACACTGAATTCTATGTCACGAATGTCTATGCTCCTAATACATGTGATCTGACTTTTTGGTCCGATCTGTCCAAACAATTCGAGACTATCCCTGATTCTGCCATACACATTCTTGCAGGGGACTTTAACCTACCATTTGACCCAGTATTGGACAGAGATTCCAGATGGTCCTTTCGAAGCAACAGTTCTCATAAGGCTTTCACTAACCTATGTACCCGGTTCCACTTAGAAGATACATGGAGGTTGCAGAACCCTGACGGGAGGGACTATATCTTTTACTCTCCTCCACATGATTCATTCTCCTGGATTGATTATTTATTCATTACAAAGAATGGCATTCCAAGAATAGAAGAAACATCCATAGAACCAAGGGTTTTATCCGATCACTCATGTATCTCCCTGTCCATCTCCAACGTCAAATCTTCCACTCAACAATCAATCTGGAGGTTTAATGAGGAGGTCCTCGCAAAAGAACAGCATAAGGCAATGATCGAGACCGCGATTAGACAGTACTTAGAGCATAACAGTAGGGGAGACACTACTGACTTGATTCGTTGGGAAGCGCTAAAGAGCACGATAAGAGGGGTCGTTATTAAAATAAAATCTGCCATAAACAAGAACCACAATAATGCACTGGAGGCTTTAGAGGGTGAAATTGCCGCACTGGAGAAGAGACACTTGTTTGATAGGAAGGAGGAAACACTGAATAAACTAGCCAATAAGAAGTACGAATATAACAAAATAGTAAGTGAAAGAGCGGGGATTTGGTTAACTAGGAGGAAACAATTCAAACTATGTGACTCAAATAAGGCACGGAAGAGCCTTGCTGCATACCTCAAATTCAAAATACAGAAAAATATGATAAATTCCATCAGGGATCAGGGGGGGGACGACTCACTCGGACCCGGTTAAGATAGCAGAGCTATTCAAACAATTCTATGAGCAACTTTATGCCAAAAATACAGAGGTAGTAGACTCCAAAATCGAGGGCTATTTGGATGAGTGTAATCTTCCCTCCCTCTCTACTACGGATCGTGATGACCTTAACGGTCCCATCACGCTTCAAGAAGTCGAGATGGTCATTAAGTCGTTAAAACTTCACAATCTCCTGAGGCGGAAGCCGGGAGAGGACGAATTATTTTTAAAATTGTATTCTGTGTCACCAATAACTAATTGCATTTTATCTGCGCACTCACCCTTCAGGCACCTCCTTTTGGGCTAAAAGTACGCTTAAACAGCGACCCCCTCGCTGCACCGATTCCGCCCAAACAGACAGTTCTGCCGCCATTACCGGCGAGGAACAGAGGCCACGCCTACCTGCAGGCCACGCCCACTCACCTTGGTATATAACGCTGCCGACAGCTCGACCAAGACAGAACTTCACAATCTCCTGAGGCGGAAGCCGGGAGAGGACGAATTATTTTTAAAATTGTATTCTGTGTCACCAATAACTAATTGCATTTTATCTGCGCACTCACCCTTCAGGCACCTCCTTTTGGGCTAAAAGTACGCTTAAACAGTGACCCCCTCGCTGCACCGATTCCGCCCAAACAGACAGTTCTGCCGCCATTACCGGCGAGGAACAGAGGCCACGCCTACCTGCAGGCCACGCCCACTCACCTTGGTATATAACGCTGCCGACAGCTCGACCAAGACAGAACTTCACAATCTCCTGAGGCGGATGCCGGGAGAGGACGAATTATTTTTAAAATTGTATTCTGTGTCACCAATAACTAATTGCATTTTATCTGCGCACTCACCCTTCAGGCACCTCCTTTTGGGCTAAAAGTACGCTTAAACAGCGACCCCCTCGCTGCACCGATTCCGCCCAAACAGACAGTTCTGCCGCCATTACCGGCGAGGAACAGAGGCCACGCCTACCTGCAGGCCACGCCCACTCTCCCCCTCTCCCGCCTTTAAAGATGTGCATTCACCGGACGCGCAGCGGACGGGCGCAGCGGGCGCGCCGTTTGCGCGCCGAAGGCGCGCCCAAGGCAAGCCCGTCTTCGCCCGTCCTCGCCAAGTCCTCGCCTCTCGCCAGACCCCCTGCCCAAAAGTCACACGTATACGACAGTGATACACTGTGGTCACTCAACCCTGGCCTGAGATGCGATAAGCTAGAGGGCTGCATTGGTCGTACCGCCCTCCACTGTAAAAGCTGTAATCTGGTCTTACCTGCACCACGCCATATCAGCCAGAAAGAGAACAAAAGGAAGGAAACGTCACTTACCATCATGCAGCTGAATGTTAGATCCCTGGTCAAACACCATGCGGAGGTAAGAACGCTACTAATGGATGAGAACCCAGACATAATGTTTCTGAGTGAAACCTGGCTTAAAGATGATCTAACCAGTATTCCCAATCTTGCTATACCGGATGGGTTTGCCATGACCTGTATTAACAGAAATTCAAGAGGAGGGGGCATCGCCGCCATCCACAGATCCTCCTTCACCTGCTCCTTTCTAAAGGAAAGCATTGCGGACTGTGAATGCGCGCGCTTCAAAATTGCCACTAATCCAAATTGCACTCTTTCAGGCCTGTTTATCTACAGACCGCCGGGGCCTTCCGCGAAATTCACGGAAGAGCTCATTGAGGTAACACACGCTATGATTACTGACTCGGCCAACTTCACAATCTTAGGAGATCTCAATCTCCATATAGACAACTCATCAGATGCTAAAATCAGCAATTTGACAGCAGACCTAGCCGCTCTTCAGCTAATTCAGCTGATCCGAACCCCAACACACGTTGCGGGCCATCTGCTGGACCCAGTGTTTACGAACATTCCGGAGGCCAGTGCGGATGATCCTACACCCATGGCCTGGACGGACCACTCACTAGTAACCTTCTCCATCCCTAATAACCACTATGTCATAAAAAAGCCTCCAACTTCCTGCCTAAAACGACCTTGGCACAAACTCCAACAATGTGACCTTGCAGCGAGTTTGGGGAGACCTAACCTGGAGGATATAGATGATATTGAGAAATCATATATATCCTTCCAGAACTGGATTACCAAGGGACTGGACGCCATTATACCAGCGAAGTGGACCAAAGGGCGTAGCACCCCTTCCAATCCCTGGTACAATGAGAACCTCAAAACAATGAGGAAAGTCTGTAAAAAAATGGAGCGACAATGGAGAAAGGAGTACAAGCAGGAAGATAAAGATGCATATTTGACCACTCTTAGAACATATCATAAGGCAATCCGGGTAGCCCGTGCTGCCTTCTACGCCACTGAGATAAATGCTAGCCCTAACCCCACGAAAACGATCTTCCAAATCGTGCAAAAACTACAACTCGGATACAAACCGGCGTCTCACATTACCTCCACGCAACAATGTGAAGACCTAGCTACCTTCTTCACGGAGAAAGTGAAAAGAATTTACAACGCCTTCACCCAGGATAGCCCAGAGGACATCAACCCTCCCACTACCATCCTCGGAGACTCTAGTCTCACACGCATACCCGCCATCTCCGGTGAAGAACTCTCTAAACTCTGTAGGAAGGTGAAATCGGGCGCTCCCACAGATCCGATGAGGCCTACTCATTTTCTGGAAGCCTTGGAACTCTTCCTCCCACCCTTGACCTCACTCCTTAATCTTTCTTTTGCCACGGCTACGGTCCCCACCTGTTGGAAACAGGCTTGGGTAACACCGATCATAAAAAAACCCTCCTTAGACCCAGCTAAACCGGAAAACTACCGGCCCGTTTCGCTGCTCCCATGGGTCGCGAAACTGGCGGAAGCCCACGCTAACAAAATCCTAAGTGAGCACATGGCGAAAAACAACATCCTGGACCCCTCCCAGCACGGGTTCAGGCCGGGCCACAGCACGGAATCCGCGCTCCTAACTTCCACAGAAAGTTTACGGGAAATTATGGACTCCGGCAAAAGTGCCGCGCTGATTCTACTGGATCTCAGCGCGGCCTTTGATACGGTCTCCCATGCCATCCTATTGAAACGCCTAGAAAACATAGGTATCACAGACGCGGCACTCCAATGGTTCAGATCATTCCTAACCAACAGATCGTTTAGGGTATCCGCCCCCCCGTTTATCTCCCAACCTCAAAACATAGGACAAGGAGTTCCACAGGGCTCTGCCCTCAGTCCCTCCTTGTTTAACCTATACATGCAACCCCTGGCGGAGGTTGCCAAGAAATGGGACCTCACAATGGTGTCGTACGCCGACGACACACAGCTGGTCATCAGCATCAACCATGCCCCCTCCCCCGATGCCACTAGATTCAGGGATGGTCTGACCGCCGTTGCTAAATGGATGACGGCTAATTGCCTTCAACTCAACGGCGGCAAAACAGAGGTGCTGATAATGGGGAAAAATAGTAACAACTGGAATGACCTCTGGTGGCCCCAATCACTGGGCCCAGCACCCCCCCCTAAGACTCTAGCGAAAAATCTGGGAGTGTGGCTAGACTCTGCGCTTAGCTTCCAGTCGCACACAAAAAAAGTTGCCGCAACCTGCATTGGCCTACTGAGAAGCCTCACCCCCATCTTAGGCTATTTTGACTCCAAAACTCGACAACTCATCGTACAATCTACCATTCTGTCCAGACTGGACTACGCGAGTGTCTTGTTGTTAGGAGCTAATAAAACTGAAGTTAAGAGACTCCAACGGATACAAAATTCGGCGGCAAGGGCCATAGTAGGTCTCCCTAAAAAATGCTCGGCGAGAGCGACCATTCACAGACTACATTGGTTACCCATGGAAGCCCGCATCCAGTTCAAAGCCCTCATATTCGCCTTTAAAATCATGAGGAACGAAGGCCCGGAGCTACTCCGCTCACTGCTGACCCCCTACTCTCCCAAACGGAACCTCAGGTCCATGGGGCAACACCTAGCTATGGTGCCCTACACTAAGTTTTGCCGCATCGGAGGGCGCTCCTTCAAACTACTGGGGGCCAAATTATGGAACTCCCTTCCCCTCAATATTCGATGCATGGACAACATCCTAGCTTTCCGCAGAACTATTAAAACCTATCTCTTCCCCCCCTGTTAGGTCCCTCCCTTCCCCCTGTTTCAGTTGGTTGTGTTATGGTTCCAGCGCCGGGACGCCCCGTTGCGAGGGCAGCTGTTTGCGCTTTACAAAACTGATAACATAACATAACATAACAAAATGCGGTAAGGCACCCGGTCCGGACGGGTTCACTGCTAGATTCTATAAGGGCTTTTCCTCACTTATATCACAACCACTTTTGCACCTATTCCAAGAAATCAGCACTATAGGGGAGGTGAAAGGTACGCTATCTGAAGCCATCATAGCGGTGCTTCCAAAAGAAGGGAACGATCCAACGCTCCCAAAGAATTATAGGCCTATCTCACTCATTAATCTGGATTGTAAGCTCCTAGTCACGATTCTGGCTAATGGACTTCAAAAGGTCCTGCCCAAACTGATACACGCCTCACAGGCGGGTTTTTGAAAAAATAGACTGTCCAGTGATAATACCAGGATACTAACACATGTATTCGAAAAAGCAAAACTGTTATCTACCCCCACTGTTGCAATCACACTTGACGCCGAAAAGGCATTCGACAGAGTAGAATGGAACTATTTGAATGCGGTCTTAAATAAATTCAACCTGGGCCAATTGTTTACGAAGACGGTGATGTCTCTATATTCTTGCCCCTCTGCTAGAGTTAGAGCTGGAGGTTCATTTTCCTCCGCGTTTCAATTGCACCAAGGAACCAGACAGGGGTGTCCCCTCTCCCCTTCACTGTTTTTATTAGCCATTGCGCCATTTCTCTATCACTTGAGAGCTAACAATGGTATTGCCAGAATTCCATTTGAAGACTGTATAATAAAGCTGACTGCATATGCGGATGATGTCTTAATTGTATCAGAAAGGGCGGAGGAGGCTATATCGGCCCTCATTTGTGTCGGGATACAAGTTAAATAAAGATAAAACAGAGGTTAAATTGTTGAATAATTTGGGTAATAGAGAGGTTATGGGGAACTCTGGCCTGACGTGGCAACCAGGCTGCTTTAAATATTTGGGGCTGGAATTTGATAAAGATCTAATCACAACATTGGGGGTTAACGAGAGCTTGACTCTGAAGAAAATATCTAAATTACTAGAGGGATGGTCACCGAAATTCCTTTCATGGTGGCGCAGGGCGGAAACTTTAAAGATGATGGTGACCCCATTGGTAAACTACCTGGCGAGTATGCTACCGATGACCTTCTCGGAGGCCTTCTTGACAAAGGTGGATAGGCTATTTGGTGAGTTCATGTGGCAGGGGAAAAAACCCAGGATATCGATGAAGAAGCTACAGCTATCTAAAGGAAAAGGCGGCCTGGGTCTTCCTAGCTTCAGGAATTATCAGACGGCCTTTCTCTGTAAACAGGGGGCACAGTGGCTGGCTGAAGACGCGTACTACACTCCGGAGTGGATTGATATTGAAAAATCCCTGATTGGTAACGCTCCTCTTATAGCATTGCTCTCGATGGATCTATCCCATCTCCCCCACTCCAAATACAAATTACTAAGCACTAGAAGAGCACTTCTGAGGCTTGATCAAACTCATAAAGTAGGACTACTGTGGAGGAAGTCTACTATGGTGTCCTTATGGTATAATCCATCACTTAAGATGGAAGGGAAACCTCTGCAGTGGAGGAGTTGGTCTAAGAGAGGAGTTAACCTGGTCAATGACTTATTTGGGGGCATCCTTTGCCGTTCTCCTCGCTCCAGGCCAGCCACAATCTGTCACCAATGGATTTCTATGACTTTTTGAAACTCAAAGTCATTCTGTCTACGCGCTCCCTCAACACGAATGACCCTTGGCTTAAGACCCATGTCCCACGACTTATGAAGTCGGGTCATTTTGTTTCCAAAATTTATAAGTTGCTTCTTCCTGCCCCAAGGAAGGCACACAAGAAAAATGAATCCAAGTGGGAATCTGAACCCAACTCTACCGGTTTAGTATTTGACTGGGATTTGATACATGCTGCTGCCCTAACGAATAAGATCTCCCCGATTCTAGTCCAAACCAAATACATGCTCATTAATAGGACATACTGGACGCCAGAAAAACTCCATAAACTCCATCTGAGGGATAGCCCCCTATGTTGGAACTGTGATTCAGCGGTAGGAGACTTAGCTCATATGCTCTTTGGTTGCTCTGCGCAGGGACCATTCTGGGGAAAAGTGTTTGATTGCATAGATCATATTTTCAAGGTCAATTCTAAAAGAGAGTTCGTCTATGTTCTATTGGGGGTTTTGGATCAGGAGCTTCATAATGACAATGATCGTCAGTTGTTAGATATCTTGCTTACTCTAGCCTGTAAGGTAGTACTGTGTAAATGGAAAAGCGCCTCGGAGGTCTCTTTCAGGATTTGGCAGGAATGGCTCTCGTTTCTAAGAGGAGCTGATAATCCAGCTCTGCACTCCTTTCCGTGGCGTGCTCCCCACAAGAGGCTATGGAAAGCCCTAGATATATTTCTGGCTGCAGTGGAATTACCTCAATTGGACCAGAAGATAGAGGAAAGTATGGGGGCCCCAGTCACAAAAGAGGAGGTGCTGGGAGCAATTAAACGACTAAAACCAGGGAAGTCGTCTGGGAATGAAGGCTTACTGGCAGAATTTTATCAACAATTTGCTCCACATATGGTGGATCGGTTACTGGAGGTATACAATGAAGCCCTACAGAGGTTAGAGCTGCCAGATTCTATGCAAGAGGCTATGGTGATAATGATCCCCAAACAAGACAAGGATCCACAGTTACCAAACTCACATAGGCTGATTTTGCTTCCCAATATTGATATAAAGATACTGAGCGGCATTCTGGCAGATAGACTTCTTCCTCACATGCCTTATCTGATCCACCCAGACCAGGCAGGATTCATCCCACGCCACAGCACAATGTTCAATTTACGACGGCTAGCGCATGTGTGGCATGGCCCGAGTTTAATAACGGAAGACCACACAGTCGCACTATTGGATATCGAACAAGCATTTGATTTGGTGGCCTGGCCTTATGTATGGGCCACCTTACAAAAAATGGGGGTAGGCCCGATATTTCTTCAATGAGTTACATTGCTATATACGTCCCCCCGAGTCAAGATTAAGACAGGGGTTAGAATCTCTAGCGCATTCCGATTGAAAAGGGGGACCAGGCAGGGTTGCCCCCTGTCTCTCCTCCTATTTGCAATGGCAATGGAGCCATTGGCAGTAACACTCAGGACCCAACTAAAAGAATGGGGGATTACAGTGGGGGGCACAGAACATGTGGTCTCTATGTATGCCGATGACACACTGGTATACTGTAAACAGCCTAGGAGGTCTGTTCCGCTGCTAATGAATATCCTTACGGAATTTGGGGAAGCGTCTGGTCGTTGCACGAACTAAACCAAGTCTAAGTTGATACCTATTGTGAGATTAGCTGACCGGCCGGCTGATGCCCTTCCCGACCTGGAGATGCAGTGAACCACGACGGCTCCCAGATACCTGCTAATCAAACTAGCAAAAACACCCGAGAGTTTCCTGCAACTTAATATAGGAAGGGTTGTTGAGGGCATTAGGGGCTCCGTACGTTTCTGGAGGGACCTGCCCCTGTCCCTTATGGGCAAGGTAGTAATCACCAAAATGGTCATTCTCCCACGATGCCTATCCATACTACAGAGTCCGTTCTATAAGATCCCGACAAGTTATTTTAGAACACTGGACACATTGGTGATAGATCTTCTGTTGGGTCCCCGACGTAAACGGATCAGCTATTCTACACTGCCAAGACCTTGGTCACTGGGGGGAGTAGAGGTGCCATATATTATATATTACTACATGGCAGCGCAATTACAACATGCAATACACTGGCTGGACGAACAAGACAACTGGGAAAAAGGCTTCTTGAGGGGTCCTATGTGAGAGGTTCTTTACGGAATTGTTGATATGGGGAAGGGGGTTACCCAGAGAGACTCCATACATTGTTAGACATGTAGCCGAGGTTTGGGAGACTGCAGTTAGAAAAGTGGTGAGACATGCACCTTACGCACCAGACGCACGTAGGTGGTCCCGTCGTTTGCTAAGATTGCAGGATCCATGTCGATTTAGAGGTGGAAAATAGTGGGAGGCCAGACAATGGGTGATTTATATCAGAATGGTCAGTTTATAAAGAGGGAGGAAGCAGCGGCAGCCTTCGAGCTAGGTACTGGGCAGTATCTTTAGTATGCAAAAATCTCCAGTGTGGCTAGAGTATTATGGCCGCCATTACCGGAAGAACCACCGGTAACCAAAACATTACAAGAGATGCGTATATGTCCCAAGGAAGATATTTTATAGCACACTCATAAAAGGCGATTCGCAAGGATCTCCATCAGAGCCCCCTCCCCATACACTGCAGATGGGAGGAGACATTGGAGTCCCCATTGTCAGAGGAAGAGTGGAGCAGACTGCAAGAAATGGTGAAGCAGGGGTGCTCAAATGCACTTTTTAAATTAATACAATACAACTTCATACACCAAGCCTATCTCACCCCGAAAGTTTGAGCAAAATATACACAGACCGATCCAGCAGGTGCACTAGATGCCAGCAGGCTGATGCGGATTTTATGCACATTGTGTGGACATATCCGAGTGTGGCAGATTTTTGGGACAAGGTATTGCAGCATCTAAGAAAGGTTTCCGGATTGGCTATACCCAGGGAGGTGCAGTTAATTCTATTGGGTCTTCTCCCATCAACAAAAAACAAGAAACTTAGCAGGAAGTTTGTGTTGCTGGGATTGATCATTGCTAAAAGAAGCATTGCGATTGAGTGGCGTAGGTCGACCTCCCCGAAGTGTGTTAGATGGGTTAAAGATGTGTGAGTGGGCAACAGCGGAGAGAGTAAGAATGAAACAAGTCCGCAAGGACGATAAATTAGAGGAGGATCTGCTGGCATGGTCGGGATGATAAATGATCTACAGCCCCCAACAGACGACTAGTGAGAGAAGGGTTGTGTGTAACCCCTGACATACGCTGAATAAGTATATCCTCAAAGACAGAGCAGACCACGCATCATCTAGTTTTCAAAAGTATATTAAAAGTCGGATGGGGGGGTGATTTGGAGGAAACAGTGTTATTTTGTATAATGGATAAGGGGAAAAAAAAGGAAAACCTGGAAGGGATTAATCCTAGCTGAAAATGCAAGGAAAGAAAAGAATTGTTTTATATATATGTCACGAGTGTATATTTCTACCTCTGGTTCAGACAGCATCGTTTATATTTCTGCAAAATATTGTATGCACGATGTTTATATAAAATCCCACTAAAGTTGTTAAAAAACAAAAAAACTTTGAATATACTTGCGAATTTTCATGATTCATACAGACTGGAAGTCATGTTATTCAAAGTTGTACATATGCGCATTTCTAGGAAGTACAACCTTGCTTTCGAATCTGGCAAGTGGAAGTGGGACTTAAGGATAATAATGAGCCTAGTGTTCAAACTAGGTTAAGGTTTCCTATATTTTGTGTCCACACTTATTTCTGTGTTTTCCTGCTCTGCCTAAATATTGTGACCTACATTTTGCCCTCTCTTCCAGCCCATGGCCTCTTTTCCATGCTCTTTCTCTGCTATTCACCCAAAACACTGCCAGAATGGTCCGCTCCTAGCTCATATGGCCAGCAGGTCAAGTGTCCTTTGTGTACAGAGTGTATTTTTAAAATCCACCAGAAATTGTAGATTCATGTGATAATATTGCCTGCATATTGCATTTGCATGTGCTACTTTGATTCATTGCTGAAGATCCTCTTCTATATACTTGTCAAAACCTTTGCTTTGCACATGTCAAAACCTCTGCTTTGCCCTTTCTCATCCCAATCTCCTACACTTGCCCTTTCTCCTACAAAGCAATCAGCACTGTCCAATGCCTTAGCAAAGAGATAGACTCACCCATGCCTCCATTCTCTGTTTTACACATGAGCTACAGGCAAATGGTTGCATTCTTGAATTGTCAGGTCAGTGGGCCTAAACCTTTGTCTATAGTGGTTTATCTGGAAAATCCATCAACATTTGTAGCATTGTATTGCCCGAATTTTGCATCCACAGGCGATTGTATTTTTTTGTCTGTTCAACACTCTTCTTCATACTTGACCCATGCTTTGCCCTCTCTCCTCCCAAAGTGCTTCTGTCGGCCTCTCTCAGAGATGCCAAGCACTGTATCCTATTATCTTAGTGTAGGGAGAAATACATCGGTGTCACAATTCTTTGTGCCATGACCATAGCCATTGGCAAAGAGCTCTTGCAAACCTGGCTTATTAGATCAGCAGGCCGAGGGCCAGTTGTGGGTCACTTGCTAAGAGGATCCATGAGAAATGTCAGTGTTGTGGGACACCATTCCCTGCATTTGGAATAAACATATCTTTTTGTGGTGTCTTAGCAAAGGTCCTGCTCTGCCCACCTATTGTAACCTGTACTGTGTCCTCTCTCCTCTCTTCCTGGCTTTTATACCCAGCCAATTAGGTCTAGGTAGTTATGGCTAGAATCCCTTCTTCTTCTCTAGCCATCCTTTATGGCGACCATAGAGCTTATATACTTCACTTGTGCATTCTCTTAGGTTGCTCCTCTAGTTTGTCATCATAGAACACATATCCATGTACAATGTAACAAGTGCTTTCTTTGGGTTGTTCTGTTTTTCTCCTGGCTAGACATGATGGGACACATAGCCTACTCTCTCCTGGGTTGACTTCTTCTGGACATAGACTGGCTGCCTGTAGTCAGTGCATTTGTATGGATTGCTCCCCTAATGCTCCTTGTTGGACCTCTATTGCTTCTTGGTGGACTTAATGGAGTGTTTAGCCTAGCGGCTAATCTCCTGTACCTTCATCAATGTTCAACCTGCATTCATCCTGCATTTATCATTGGTATACTCCATAAAACATATACCCTGGCTGCTTCTCAGCAGTGCATTGTTGTGGGTTATTCATCCTTCACTCTTGGGTGGATCTCCTCTACATCTGGATGGAATTCATGAAAGGATTAATTGACTACCTGTAACCAGTAAATTCCTGTTTGCGCTCCTCTCTCACTACTGGTTAGAGTCTGTAGAGCATCAGCCTGTGTACCTGTAACCAATGCATATCTCTGTCATTCATACCAACCCAAGAAGAAAAAGCTATTTGCTCTCGTGGTTATTAGGCAAAACCATATGTGCAGCTATGTCCCACTCCATTTCTTTCCAGTCTAGATGTCAGGAATCCCCTCCCGCACATGGATTCCCTCCCACGATGCCACTTCCGTGAACCTGGTGCGCTTGGAGGAGAGCGGACTACAACTCCCAGAATTCCCTCCGGCAACAATTGCCTTTTGCCACTCAAGAGTTCTGGTTACATAACACCAAGGGAAACGCCTAGTTTTCATGTTATGCAACTCAAGAGTTCCAGTTACATAACACCAAGGGTAACGCCTAGTTTTCCTGTTATGCAACTCAAAAGTCATGGTTATACAACGCCGAGAGTACTACTTAAGGAGAAGATCACTGGGACTCGGCGTCGGATATTCTGATCTTTGCCGGAGTACCTGGTTGAGGTACACGGACCCGTTGGTGAGTTGAGCGGCGGAAGGAACATTCTAAGGAGCGGAGGAGAGGTGCTGGCGTGTGCTTCCTGCCCGTGTCCTGTCCCGTTCTGAGAGCCGTATTCAACGTCATTGGGCACAAGTCCCGTTGGTAGAGCCGAAGCTCCCAACAGCCTGACAAATTGGAGAAAACGAGGTTGGTGCGAGCCGAAGCTCCCAACCCTCGTTCCTTGGGTAAACACACGCTTAGAGCTAAGACGCTATCCAGGAGGTGTTTCCGCGTCTTAGCCATCGACACTCGTAGGAGAACTGGGATAGGTAGAGCGGCTGCTCCCATCCATTCTCTGCGCCACCTTGGGTATCATCACTTAAACCCGGATACAAGAGACGCACACCAGGAGGTGTTCCCAGCGTCTTTGTGTTGTGGCAGCACTCTGGGGGATACTGGTAGAGCGGCTGTTCCCAGGTGGTAGAGAGCCCGGCCGGGTGACTCCCACGTGCCCCCCCCGTAGATTCCACAACCTTGGAACTACCCTTCACAGCGGTCGAGTGGCATTGTCGGCCACTGCTTAGCACTGTGCCCTCCGTTGGAGCATACCGGGTCCGGTGTGCATGCGGAGGACGGTTAGACGAGCTGTGAATGGGTATCGTACTTTAACTGGTGATTCCAGTACCGATATTCTTTGTTGTCTGTAGTTGTTTATCTGTTTATTAAATCATCCTTAAACCTCCATTTCTCTGGTCCGTCGTCTGTTTGTCCCAACCCCGAGAAAGCCAGGACGTTACATAATATCCGACCTCTTCCATAACTATCTCCTGGTTGGGCGAACGACATGGCCACGATTGAGGATGTGTTGGCCGTCTTAGCCGCGATGCAAATCGAGCTCACCGCTTCCAGACAGGAAACAGCAGACGTTAAGGCTAGAATGGACGCTCGGCAGAACGATCCGCTACAGGCAGGTGCCTCTCACACGGCCACGGCTCCTGCGGTTGTGGTAGAGATGCCCGTAGCCATTCCTTTGGCGACACCAGAGAGGTATAGCGGAGACCCCAACACAGTGCAGGTATTCCTCACTCAAGTAGCACTGCATCTGTCCTGCAAACCAAAGGCCTTTCCTACCAGCCAAGCCAGAGTGGCCTCTCTGATCTCGTATCTTGCTGGGAACGCGGCGCAATGGGCAGTCCCACTGGTGAGCAGGGACGACCCTATCCTATGTGATTGGGGAGCCTTCCGCGAGGAATTCTTGAAGGTGTTTGATCGAAGGGCGGACTCGTATACTGCCGATCGAGAGATGTTGGAGCTGAGGCAAGGCAACAATGATCTGGTGCAGTACCTTAATGCTTTTCGAAGGTTAGTGGCCGAAACCAAGTGGCCCATAGCCAAACAAACCGCGCTGTTTCACCAGGGCTTGAGCAAAGAGCTCAAAGATGTGGTAGCACAAATCGACCCCCAACCCAAGACATGTGAAGGCTTGATCAACCTGGTGCTATGGCTGGACCATAGATTGAACGAAAGAAAGGGCGATCACAAGAGGAAAGGGAAAGCGCTGCCATCGTATGTTTCGATGGGTGGCCCTGAGACCAACTCCTCCACCAGGACGGAACCCATGGACATAGGAGCTATAAGGGCGAGCCTTACAGCCACTGAAAAAGAATCACGCCGCAAGCAAGGCCTTTGCCTTTACTGCGGGAAAAAGGGGCACTATGTACGCGAGTGTCCAGCCAAGCCAAAAACCTCACGATACCGAGCGAACAAAACGGTGACAGCAGTGGTGGAAGCACCGGCGGAAAACTGAGGGACTCCGGGTCTAGGGAAGGGGCATCTTGGAGTCACACCCACATCCCTTCCATGTTGAGCCCGAATCAAAAAGGGCGAAGACATTTGTTTATTACCTTACACGTAGGAGTGCAGGACCAGTGGATACCTGTGGTAGCCATGATTGATTCAGGAGCCACGGGCATGTTCATGGACTACAATGAAGCACGGAGACTGGGTCTCACTCTCCTTCCCAAACAGATACCAGAGGAGGTGTATGCAGTGGATGGGAGAAGTCTGGTGACCGGACCTATCGGACAGCAAACAGGAGAAATACCGGTGAGGTTCGGAAAACTGCATAACGAACGTATCGATTTTAGCATAATCAGAGCCCCGCAGTACGGGGTCATATTGGGTCTACCCTGGCTCCAAAAACATAACCCAACGGTGGATTGGCCTACGCATCACATTGAGATGACTTCCCCGTTTTGTGAACAATGGTGCGGCATGCGGCAGGACCCCCACGAAGGTGAGGTAGGCGAAGGTCACATGGTCGCCACGGCAGCAGAAAAGGACGTAAAGCTGCCCAGAGTGTATCACAGTTTCGGGGACGTCTTCGATGAAATCCGAGCGGAGGTGCTCCCTCCACATAGACCGTTCGACTGCCAAATCGACCTGGTTCCGGGGGCTAGCGTTCCCAGCGGCAGACTGTATGCGCTCACAGAACCCGAAAACGTACATCTACGGGAATATTTGGATAAGTTACTAGGGCTGGGGTTCATCAGGCCGTCGAAATCCCCTGCCGCATCGCCTCTCTTTTTCATTCCGAAAGCGAATGGCGAATTGAGGGCCTGCGTGGACTTTAGGGCCTTGAACGCGATAACCATAAAAAACCGGTACCCCCTGCCTCTCATAAGCGTTATCCTGGAACAGGTAAAAAAGGCCCAAATATACACAAAGCTTGATCTCAAGGGGGCATACCATCTTGTGCGCATGAGGGACGGCGACGAATGGAAAACCGCCTTTAAGACCAGGTTCGGGCTCTTTGAGTACCTCGTCATGCCGTTCGGACTATGCAATGCCCCTGCCGCCTTCCAATACTTCCTCAATGAGGTGTTCCGGGAGGTATTGGATATCTACGTGGTCGTTTACATAGACGACATACTCATCTACTCCAACTCAGAGGAAGAACACGTACAGCACGTATCCGCAGTTCTCAAAAAACTGAGGGAAAACATGCTATACTGCAAACTCAGCAAATGTGACTTCCACGTCACATCAGTGGAATTCCTTGGGGTGATGCTGAGCCCCAACGGACAGGAGATGGCGGAACGCAAGATCAGAGCGGTGGAGGAGTGGCCGGTGCCCCGAGGAGTAAAGGAAGTCCAGAGCTTCATAGGCTTCGCCAACTTTTATAGGCGTTTTATAGAGGGGTTTTCAGGCTTGGTTGCCCCGATCACGCAACTACTAAGGAAGTCTCAGGAGTTCGTGTGGGGACCGGAAGCACAAAAAGCATTTGTGGCCCTCAAGAAGGCCTTCAGCACCGCCCCGGTGCTAGCTCACTCGAATCCGGAATTACCCTATGTGGTAGAAGCGGACGCCTCTGATGTGGCGCTGGGTGCCATTCTATCTCAGAGGAATGAGATGTCGGGTTTGCTCCATCCTGTGGCGTACATGTCTCGTAAATTGAACGACGCGGAACGCAATTACCATATTGCGGAGAAGGAACTACTCGCAATAAAGGACGCATTTGCTGAGTGGAGGCATTTGTTAATGGGGGCCAGACACGTGGTTACAGTGTATACGGACCACAGAAACCTCCAGTTTCTGACGGCGGCGCGGCATTTGTCTCCTCGTCAAATGAGGTGGATGATCTTTTTCTCCGGTTTCAATTTCCACATCACATACCGACCCGGTACGGAGAACAGGAAAGCGGACGCGCTTTCGAGGCAATCGAATGGCAGGGATCCGCAGCCGGTTGCCGAACATTCCATCATCCCTCCAGGAGTTGTGATAGGGGTGATTCAACCACAGACGTTCCTCAGGGGGGTCCAGAAGGGGACCCATACCTTCATGTGGCGGAGGTGGCTTCGCAGTCACAAGGAGTGGCAGATGAAGGACGGGATTCCGGTGAAAGGACGATGTATGTTGTTACCCACAACTAGGCTTCGAAAACAGGCCTTCACCTGGTGCCACGTGTCTCCCTGTGCCGGCCATCTGGGTGTCGAAAAGACGGTAGAGAGCCTAGGACGGCAGTTCTGGTGGCCTGCCATGAGAACAGACGTCCGGAATTGGTGTTCATCATGTACCGTTTGCGCATCCATGAAATCGGACCACAGAAGATCGCAAGGACTCCTCCAACCCCTTCCTACACCGACCAAACCCTGGGAAAACATATCCTTAGACTTCATTGTCGGGCTACCAAAGGATCAAGGAAAGACGGCCATACTGGTGGTGGTGGACTATCTCACGAAGATGGGGCACTTCCTCGCTTGCAAACAGGTACCTTCGGCAGGAGAGCTGGCGTCGTTGTTATTGAAGAATGTAGTGAGACTACATGGCCTACCCAACGTGATCGTGTCGGACAGGGGGTCTCAGTTCACGTCGCACTTCTGGAAAACTTGGTGTTCGGCGTTACACGTCAAGTCTGCCATGTCCACGAGTTATCACCCGCAGACGGACGGCCAGACGGAGCGCCTGAACCAGTCGCTCAAACAATATCTACGTTGTTTTGTAGAGCAAGGGAAGGATGAGTGGGTGGACCTACTTTGGATCGCGGAAATCGCGTACAACAACGCCACACATTGTTCCACCAAGGCTTCCCCTTTTTATAGTAACTACGGCCATCATCCCCGGTTCTTGCCGTTTCTGCACCCGGTCAGGGAAGACAGATTGCCGACAACAGCCAAGAGGGTGGCCCGCATCAAGGAGGCCTTGATGAGTTCTCGAGTTGCCCTGGAGGGGGCTAAGGCCACATATAAAGCCTTTTCTGATAGGAGGAGAAGGCCTGGACCGGTCTACAAACCTGGAGATTACGTCTGGGTCTCTACACGGCACATGAGATTCAAGAAAAGTAGCGTGTTCCATCCCCGCTTCATGGGCCCATATAGGATCCTTCGATGCATCAGCCCGGTGAATGTGAAAGTGTGCCTGCCCCAGTCCCTGCGGATCCATCCCGTATTCCACGTTTCCCTCTTGAAACCCGCGAACGCGGTGAGGCCTCGTACGCCGGTGTCGGTGACTGTGGATTCGGAGGTGGAGTACGAGGTGGCTGGTATCTTGGATTCCAAGTGGCGCAGGGGCAAACTATGGTATCTGGTGGCATGGAAGGGGTACGGACCCGAGGAGCAGTCATGGGAACCTGCGGCGGGGGTTCACGCTCCTCGTCTGGTATCGTCGTTCCATCGTCGATATCCTTCCTGTGCTGGTCCTGATGGGGGGCGCTGATGGGAGGGGGATGTACTGTCAGGAATCCCCTCCCGCACATGGATTCCCTCCCACGATGCCACTTCCGTGAACCTGGTGCGCTTGGAGGAGAGCGGACTACAACTCCCAGAATTCCCTCCGGCAACAATTGCCTTTTGCCACTCAAGAGTTCTGGTTACATAACACCAAGGGAAACGCCTGGTTTTCATGTTATGCAACTCAAGAGTTCCGGTTACATAACACCAAGGGTAACGCCTAGTTTTCCTGTTATGCAACTCAAAAGTCATGGTTATACAACGCCGAGAGTACTACTTAAGGAGAAGATCACTGGGACTCGGCGTCGGATATTCTGATCTTTGCCGGAGTACCTGGTTGAGGTACACGGACCCGTTGGTGAGTTGAGCGGCGGAAGGAACATTCTAAGGAGCGGAGGAGAGGTGCTGGCGTGTGCTTCCTGCCCGTGTCCTGTCCCGTTCTGAGAGCCGTATTCAACGTCATTGGGCACAAGTCCCGTTGGTAGAGCCGAAGCTCCCAACAGCCTGACAAATTGGAGAAAACGAGGTTGGTGCGAGCCGAAGCTCCCAACCCTCGTTCCTTGGGTAAACACACGCTTAGAGCTAAGACGCTATCCAGGAGGTGTTTCCGCGTCTTAGCCATCGACACTCGTAGGAGAACTGGGATAGGTAGAGCGGCTGCTCCCATCCATTCTCTGCGCCACCTTGGGTATCATCACTTAAACCCGGATACAAGAGACGCACACCAGGAGGTGTTCCCAGCGTCTTTGTGTTGTGGCAGCACTCTGGGGGATACTGGTAGAGCGGCTGTTCCCAGGTGGTAGAGAGCCCGGCCGGGTGACTCCCACGTGCCCCCCCCGTAGATTCCACAACCTTGGAACTACCCTTCACAGCGGTCGAGTGGCATTGTCGGCCACTGCTTAGCACTGTGCCCTCCGTTGGAGCATACCGGGTCCGGTGTGCATGCGGAGGACGGTTAGACGAGCTGTGAATGGGTATCGTACTTTAACTGGTGATTCCAGTACCGATATTCTTTGTTGTCTGTAGTTGTTTATCTGTTTATTAAATCATCCTTAAACCTCCATTTCTCTGGTCCGTCGTCTGTTTGTCCCAACCCCGAGAAAGCCAGGACGTTACACTAGACATGATCACAGTAACACAATGGCAACTACTGCATCCCTTTCCCATCATGCACGGCATTCCCATAATGCCACAGTCCTAACCTACATTAGTCCAACCAGGCAACAATGAATTAATATACCATTCAGGCATTCTATAAATTACTTGTCCTTATAACTCTATGCTCCTAAGTGTAAGGACCAGTATCAGGATAAGAGCATCATTCTGGTCATTAAGTGTTACGTCAAAGCACTTTCCACATAGAATACACTGCAAATTAACACCTCCAACAAAACACTTCAGATATTGTAGCACAATAGATGTCCATTAAAGCAAATCAATGCTTCATCAAGGTTATGAATCAATATATAAATGCAACTAAAATTCCATTCAGTGTCACTTATATCAGGAGTAGCAGCGTTGGTGTAATGTGGCATGATGCACTGGAGATTCACTTCACCTACGATGACTGTTGCACCAATCTCCAAGAAGCACAGCCATGCCCCTGGGGAATGATTTGCTAATAATAAGAGCTTTGTATGTGTAGCATACTCTACAGTAGAGCAGTGATTGACAGCAGCAATGTAGAGAATAGTTGAGCCCATGGCAATAACCTCACAGAGAGCAACTTAACGGCCCAAGGGGAAACCAAAACCAGCCATATAATCAAGCCAAGAAACTGTGAGGTAAAGGCACAAAGCATGTCTGTGGGAAGGCGCAGGTAGCACACAGCTCTGTGGTACATGTGAGGATGGCCTCTGAGATTATTCCTCTGGTTCAGGTGGGTGTTGGGGCAACCTGGGCAAGTTGTATCAGCCCTGGACTTCTCCTGTGTGCAGTAAAAGAAAGAAGGGAGAAAGAATTGATGGTCCGGCAGATGTCCTCCCTTATTAGAATATCACAGTGCTACCCAAACATTTTAGTACCACAACCCACATTTTAGCATGACAAACTTTTTAATGTAACCAAAGCATCGTGTGTTAGCGCACTATCATTTACAGACAGCACAGTTTCCACTGAAATGTCCACAAAATTTGCACAGACATACAGTTTTACTGATTGAACGATATCGCACATAAATATGCTGCACCAAGTCTTCAAGTGGCTCCCCATCAGCACCAGGAAAACTGTGACGCAGGCCCTCATCATCAGCTGGCTGAACTACAGCAACGTACTCTATGCAGGCATCATCACCCAACTCTTGAGAAGACTCCAGACAATCCAGAATACAGCAGCCTGACTGATCCTCAACCTGTCAAAGAGAGCCCACATCACCCAGTGCCTGAAAGACCTCCACTGGCTTCCCATCCTGAAAAGATGTCAAGTCAAGATCCTGACCCGCGCCATCAAAGCCCTCCATGACCAAGAATCCGTCTACATGAATCACCACCTGAATTTTTACATTCCTCCCAGGAACCTCCATTGCTCTCACCTCACCCTCACAAACATACCACGCATCTGCCGCTACCACACCGGAGGACTCTCCTTCTCCCACCTCACCGCCAAGTCCTGGAACTCCCTTCCTCTCCACCTATGCACTTCACCCACACTAATTCACTTCAAGAAGGGACTCAAGGCATCGCTCTTTGACTAACACCACGGCACAGCACCTGGATACCCTCTCGGGTGATAAGCAGCCCTATTTAAGTACTGATTGTTTGATTGAATGATGGAACGTGTGTAAATCGTGTTTCAGTGAGTATTGATCAATTGCGCATCACCAAGAAAAAGTGTCTCGAATTGTTTTGATCCCATTATTTGTTTCGCTCGTATTTTAAAATTACGAAAAAATGGGCCTAATCTTTGCTTTCCAAACTGCTGAATGTGTACAGTTCATTTACAGGTATTTACATTGTATTGTGTGGTTCAAAAAATGCCATCCCACAGCCTTTCCTTTCACACTTTCTGTACCCCAGAAAGATTGTCATATAAATCACTTTACTATACTTTCTCTGACTAATAATTGAAAGGTGTTTGCAACCACCAATCACCATGTAAAAAAAAAAGGTAGCAATTTGTCAGAAGGATGGCATGACATTTGACCTTAATTTATGCACAGGAATGTGACAGGATAAATACAGCAGAATTTAAAGGCATCTTTATTTATTGCTTAAACTTTCACGACCCACCAAAAAACAGCTTGTGACTCACTAGTGGGTTGTGACCCACAGTTTGGGAAACTGAAATATCATATCACAAAGATGTGTGCTGTTCCTTGAGTCCTGTTTAACTGTTATCTAGTAAGAGGACTACTGAGGTCACCAGGAGTATATCCTTTACGGGATGTACAGAACCTCACCTACAGAAGTGTCATGGTTCATGATCAGGTTGTGCGCTCCTAATTGAGTGGGCACTGCAATACACAACAGACCCCATAAAGTGTCTCTTTGCTGTAGATATTTTTTATGTATACTTTCAATGTTGGTCAGACAAAAAGGTATATGCCCTTCTCGATGCCATTAGGAGGGGATAGAGTAGATTGGGGTGGTGATAAACAAGTACAATTAACTCTGGACTGCCAAAACGATTTTATTTCCAATGGTTGTCCATGTTAAGTTTAAAAGCAACAGAGGGAACTCATGAACCAGCAATGGTCCCAAAGTTCTAGAGTGTTTCCAATATGAGGGATTGGCTGCAACTCTTTAGGAACTTTTTTGTGCCTTTATTAATCTTTGGGTATTCAATGTGGAAGTGAATAAATGACTGTGCCCCTAAACAAACATGTATAGAATTATGGCATCTCCTTTGGGCTCCAGGGTGACTGACCATGCTGCTGCTTTGCCAGTTCAGACATTAGTGGGTGGACCCTAGCAGGCTGGCATCACATGTTGCCCTACATACTGAAGCTGGTGCTTTTGTATGAGTAGTACACCACAAAGGACATGGGCCATGATACCATCATCATGAGCAAGGCCAGTCACGATGGGGAACCCGTAGAGATGATAGAAATATTCATGGAGCCCTAGAAGACTCATGAAAGCGAGGACAAACACTCAAAGTGATGCCCCAGCAATGCCAGAAACCTTGGAATAATCATGGAAAACAAGCTCACAATGAAGTTACCAATCAACGCTGTCTCCTCCGCCTGCTTCTTCACACTACGTCTGCTACGTAAGATATCTTCAAATGGCTACCCCTACACATGAGATGCACCTTGACACAAGCCCTCATCACCAGCCGACTGGACTACAACAATGCCCTCTCCGTAGGAATCGCCACAAACCTTCAATAGAGACTTCAGACCATACAGAACACCGCAGCCAGACTCATCCTCAGCCTTCCCTAATGAACCCACATCACCCCTGTCAGGCCACTCACCTGGGGAACTTGTCCACAGAGACGATGTTGGACCCTACTCACTCCCAGCACAAACCCCGACCAAGGAATGCTACCCTCAAATAAGGCACTGTTCCAGGAGGGAAGGAGGTCTGGACAAAATAATAAAAAAGAGACAAAGACTTGGGTCCTCTTACTGGCATCTAGCTCGCTATCCTGAGCCCCAAGTGTCTTCCTCTTTCTGGGTGTGTCTTCTAGAGGTGTAGAGGAGAGAATCTAAGGAAAGGGAACACACACACTATATTAGCATTGATACACACTGACCTAGTTAGTTCAAATAACATTTGAGAAATGGAAGTTACACTCAGAGATGCTTATAACAACACAGACAATGCGTATTCTTTTAGTTATTGTGGAATAGAATTACCCACTCCTTTCGAAAGCTTTAGATCACAGTTCACATTTTTCCCCCTGCCTATTACGTCATATGCTTTTGCTATGTTACTGTTCTTCCTTTTTTGAGTTCTCCTTTTCTGCTTTTTGAAAGTTTGCAAATTGTCTCTTGAGCTTCCAGCAAATAGTGTTGGGGTCTAATATTGAGATTATTTACAATCCTTGAAGTTTTTATTTTGTAGACTTGTAGCGGGTGACTTTAAAAAAAAAAAAAAAGAGTAGTGCACTAACCTTGTTTTCTCTTCTTTTGCTTTGTCTTTCCTTTCATTGCAGTTTATGCTGTCACAATGCAGGGATGACCAACGGGCTGGTTCTTGAACAGCCGCGGAGACGATTTGATGCTTTCATTGAACCGTAGGTCTTTTCTGGAATGTGGGGTTCGGAGAAGTCCGATAAGCTGCTCAGGGATGTCTGTGGGAGTGCAAATGTTACTGAGCCAGGTGAGGAAGCTTGGATCTGGGAGAAGAGGTTGTGATGATCCAGGAATGTGGGCGGGAGGTGTAGAATTCTCTTTTTAGGAAATAAAGCCAAGCGCCCGACTTGGGTTTCCCTGAGTATTTATAGGTGGACAGTTCTTTCAAGAAGGGCACATGTTAATCGTTCAATGGTCCTGGAAAGTCTTTGACTGCAGGCACATGGATAATTACCAACACATGTATAATTACATGCGCATAGAACATTGCAATCACAAAGATAATCTAAAAATTTGGTAAAGGCAACAGTGATACCACATTTAGCAAAAATACTTAACCTAAGGTGTGAGATTAAGGAGCAGCTCCATGATTTATAAAGTAATCGGTTGTTTAACATAAGGTACAAGCTTTGGAGCAGGAATTAATGATCATAACAACACCCGGCCTCATTAAACTCCACTGACTCCCCGTACAGAAGACATGCCAATTCAAACTGCTAACCCACGCACACATGGCTCTACACAACCATGGATTCGCCTACTTTAACCACCACCTGAACTTCCACCAACCCTCGAGAAGACTACGCTCTGCCTCCCTTTCAATTGTCCATAATCTCCGTATCCACTGAAGCAGAAGTGGAGGACGTTCCTTCTTCCACACTGCAGCAAAGACTTGAAACAGCCTCCCGCGCAACTTCACACTATCACCTCACTTTCGGAATCCCGAATGGCCTGCAAGGTGAGGCTGTTGGAATAAGTCTACGGGGCCTGCAAGCACCTGGATGCCCTAATGGGGTCTTGCTTCATAAATCCTGATTGATTAATTGATTAATGCGTTCAGTGGCATCTGCTAGCCGGTTTGTATGCCCCACAGATTGGTTATCGCCTCCCTTTTTTTGGGGTGCCCGAGGGGTGCCATCCTCTTCACCTGAGTAAGTGAACTTTTATTCTTCATGGTGACACCTACAGATATATATTTTTACCAGTGAGACTGATGTCATGCGTCCCTTTCGATCACATTGCACTGTTGGCGACAATTGAACTTTGGGGTGCAAGATGCTCCCCACATTGCTTTTGTCCTCATGAGACCCGGCAAACCCTGTTGCCGCACTTAACAAACAAACATTTCATAACTCCTGGCCTGGAGAAGGCAAAAAGACTCTTGCTATTTTGAAATATACAGCCAGCAAAATTCGGCTTGGTTTACTCTGGTATTTACACCACTGGAAAGCTTCGGTAACATGAGCTGGTGATTCTACTTTACTGCCCCCTGGAGGATCATCAGACTTTATTTTACACACACATTGCCAATTTTCTACATTTAAGGACGAAGGTCACCAAAAGTTCTTCTTAACTTTTACCTTTGAACTCACTCTCTTTTTTCCATTCAAAATGAATCGGACATCAGAAAGAGCATGTGTTTTTGTTTTCTTTCTACATGCTATTAGATATCATGTATTAAATGCTGACAGCCGAAGCATATTAAGAAAACATTACTTTTCCTGCTCAAAAAGCAACTGTAACCGCTAAGAGTCTATCTCATAAGGCTTTTGGAAGAACGTGTTTTTTTTTGTTAAGCATCATTTTTAGATAATGTTTCCATTAAATCCTCATTTTTACTGCACTAACTAGATACAGTTTTGTAGCAGATGTTGAACCTGACCAGGGTGGCTTAAATCCACGTAGCAAACATTCCTGAAACCTACTCTCTGAAGAACGGTTGGTGCTCCAAAACCCTCAGAAAATGGGTGCAGTGAATGTCTGTGGAAATATCTAAAGCCTGAAAACTATTACAGAGCCCATTGCCTTCCAAATACGCCGAAATAAACCGTTTACTAATTTCAAAGGACAAATGGGTGTCAGACGATAGAGACTGCACTGGAACAAGGGCAATTTTCCACCACTATTTCTAGATTTCGTAGACTGCACTGGCACTATTGCGCTCGAACCAAAGGGCATAATCCCGTTTTTAGCGCTGCTCAGACACAGAACTTCTCGACGCTTTTGTTTCTAAATTACACTATCTACAGAACATAAGTTAAGTTTTGAAATCCATGTGTCAACGTATGAACTGTAGAGAGCCATCTCGGAAACACAGAGAGGAAATTACGGCTCTGTTTTTGAGCTTTGATGTCTGCAGATCAGAAAATGTCCGATTTAATGTATGCACAGTAGACGAGCGCATACAGAGAAAACAATCATTGACAACTTCTGCGGCTATAGCCTAAATTGTGCAACATGGCCTTTTGACCTGGCAAAGAAGTGCAAATATTGGTTTAAAACGGATCCATTTACAGCAGCCAGGTAGCCACAAACGGATTGCAGGGGCCCCCATTGCAGCGAGTGATCTGATGGCGCAATGGGCCTGTGTGCCTGCTTTTGCGCCTCTCAGTCACTTTGGGATTACAGAAGGGGCCTCTGACGCTTGTGCGGCCCCTTCTGCAAGGCCGGTTTTAGGGCAGTGCTACCTGTGCGGCCGCACTGGGCGCTGCCTGTGGAGGGGAGCGCTGACCCGTAGAGGGGGTGCTTCATTTAGCAATAACCTATGATTGGAGAGATAAGGGGCATTTTTGCCCGGTGCTAGTGAGAGAATCCAAGGAGGCGGTCATAGGGGTGGGGGCGCCAAAAATGATTGTCTCTCTGGGTGCCACCAGCACTAAAGCCTACTCTGCCCTTCTGTAATGCAGATAGCGCAGGCACACATGTAGCCCCTGTGCTATCATTAGAGTGCATTCCCTAGTTTGTATGGGAACATGGCCCCATGCAAAAAAGGGACCCTTATTTTTTCTCTACTCCCAAACTGTATTGTGGACGCAGAGGCAGACATGCACTTAGAAGGCCCACTAAAAGTGTGCACGAAAAGGTGGCGCACCTTCAATGTCTCCCAAACAGCCAAGACTATTGAAGTGGTTGTGAAGGTATGTGTCCCAGTCTTCCTCTGGAAGGTAGGAGTCTATTCTCTGCAAGGGAGAGCGTCGTAAGGATAGAACTTTGCATTGTTCTTGCTTTTTAAATCGTGGAGGTTTGCCCACATCAATTCATTGTCTTGCTGCCTCGTGTCCCAATCAGTCTTTTTGAGGATTGACTTGAGTTTCCTTAGTTCCCCTGTGGGGAGTTCTCCCGAAGGGTTCCAGTGGAGGTCCCTTAAGGTTTGATTGATAGAAGATTAAAGTTTTGTTATTTGAGCTAGTTGTGTCACACACACTTAAGCTTCCTTTTCTGGCTCCCGCATTAGTTGCAAATTTCTCCCTAAGGGTGAGAGTTCCGATCTACAATGTCAAAAGGGGGCTCCTGTTTTGGGTGGAATTTTAAAGCAAGATGGATTTGGCTGATTTTAGGAGCTTCTCCACTGAGTCTAGGTTACACTAGATCCTTTTGTTGTTGGTTCTATAGTCTGTGGCAATTGCCTTGGTTGCTGCATGAAACGGGGGAGCGACTCCTTCAAAGATGGCTTCTTGTGGTAAGTGATCGCTCACCGTCATTTCTCCAAGTCTGTAAGAAGAGATTTTGTGGAATAGTGGGAGCGTTGTAAATGTGTAGTCAATATGAGAGGCGGCAGATGTTAAATAAAAAGTGGGCGCTGGCGGGTTGTCTTCAAATCGTCGATTCAAGGCTCCAAGGTTGAAGTGTTCAAGCTCCCTTAGAAGGAATATACTAAATCCAGTCTGCTTGTTTGTAGCCCTTTTCCACTGTGTTGAGATTCTCCATACCCTGTTTAGATCCTGTAGCAGGTTGTCTTCAATAGGAGCGCCCAGAAGGTGTAAGTTGAAGTCTCCTGCTACTATGATGTTGTCGATCTCTTCCTCCTCTATGATTTTTAGCAGCTCATCTATTAGTTGTTTAGCCCCCTAAATGTTATGCCTATGATGTAGATAAACATTTACAATTATAATCGGGCATTCGAGTTTGTTGATTCTGATCGTTGTTTTTACTGCTAATAGTTCATTGAGCACCAGAAGGGTAGCGTTCAGGTGCTTGACTGGCCCTAATTGTGTTAGTGATGTGCAGATTGAGAAACCACCTTTCCTGTGTCCAAAGCTGGCTTCTTTCTATGCGAGAATGTAATGGGAGTTATAACCCTGCAGGTGTGTTGGTTGGTCGGCCCAGGTTTCTTGGAGAAGTATGAAATCAAAAGTTTGAAGGTAGACCATTAATTGCAGGTCTCTTTCTTTGTTTGACAGGTCACTGATGTCCCATGTGCACATACTGATTGGTCTAAGCTCTACTGCATTGTGGTGGTGGCAGAGATGAGTTGTCTGTCATTGGCTGTTGAAAGCATCGAATGTTCGGGTTACTCGGCTCCAGTTGCCCCTATTTGTTCCGTCCAGTGGCTCATGTCTATTGCTTGTTTCATTCTTATCACTGATGGGACTAATGTGAGTCATAGGGGAGATGTACTTCTTGCTTCCCTGAGTACGGAGTATGTGATGTGTTGCTCCTGAATTCCAGTTGCTGGTGGTTTTTAGGTCAGAAATGGGATAGGGTAGGCCAGTTTGCGGTAGGGGTATATCCTTATCCCCATTGTTGAAAAGTGGGTGAATTGCTCATTATCTTCGTTGTTGTTTCTTTTGTGGTACATGTTGTTTTGGTTGCCTCTAGTCCTTGGGGGTTGTCAACATGATGGAATTCTATAGATGCTAGTTCTGCTGGGTTCAAATCTTCCAGGTTCTTTGTAGCATGATGAAGTCACATTATGTTCCTTCTGTTTAAGATGTCTCCTTTCTCCCTGGATGTATGTTCTGGCTGGAATATTATATAGGTTGTTGGGGATTGTTACTTTTCTAGGGCCCAGTTGTGCTAACATTGTGTCTCTTTAGCTTGTTCTTGTGGCGCTGTGTAAGAATTTGTGTTGGTGTCTAGGGGCTCTCTGGGTTCCATGATTGTTCTAGTTATATGGTGGGCATTTATTGCCCCTCTGATCGGTGATTTATAAATGTGTGCTTCTGGTTAGCCTTTTTCAGCTAGCAAGGGTCTATTATTGGAAGGAACTTTTTCCTCTTCATTTAGTTGGTAGTTTTCTGCCGGCTTGATTTGAAACAAGATTGGCTCTGTTTCAAGTTGGGCCTTGTATTGCAAGGTTTTATTACGGAGCAGGAAAGTTGGTTTTTGACATGTTGTCTTGGTGTCACAGGATTGTGGTTTGCTTGTGAGCTTGCTCTTTATTATCCAGAGTATTATAGGTTACCCGCTAAAGGGTAAACCTACTGTTGCTCCCGCTTGAGTCGCAGTTACCGGGATTGGCTCCTCTTCCGTTGTTTTTATTGGCACGGGTGGGTCACAGAACGTTTTTTTTGGTTTGTGTCGATGTTTCTAGGGGTGGTCTCTCTTACTTTGCTTTCGGTTTTACCAGTCGGGGAAGGGGTGACTGTTGTTGGTTGGTCTGGAGTTGATCTCCTGTAGGCCTTATAGTTGGATCCTGTGCGGGTGGGCCAAGTATCTTGCTTTTCTTGTTTCTGCCTTCCCTTCTCTGTTTGCAGCAAATTTGTATTTTGCTTATACTTTCATTGCCAGTCTCTTGCGAAGGTGAGGTGGCTAAGTCTGCTGTTCAGTGATGTACGGTTCTTGTTCAGTGGGTGTCCCTGATGGGAGGCTACCAATTGGGCGGGTCCTTTTTGTAGTGCTGTTCTGGTCGAATGCATCTGACTTTGATTGTTCTGTCTGGGGCAGAGCGGCAATGGTGTTTATTGAGCCATGGTTTTGTTTTAGGTCCGTTATTAATTTGTCTAGCATGGTCGGGAGAGTGACTATCTTGTCCAGAATTGGGGCACAAGTGCAGTCTGTTTGTACAGGTGCGGCCGCTTGGGAACATTTTATCATCCCATTGAGGTCAGCCAGCTTGTCATCGATTCTGGATACAGAGTGGAGTACTGTCAGCTGTAGATCCATCTTGTCTGATTAGTATTGTATGGCTACCACTGAGTGCTGCATAGTGCTGAAAATGGTCCCCCAAAAAGAGTATTATGTGCGAATGTCAGCAGTTCACCCTCTTTCCTTGGAGATTGGGTGAGTTGGAGGGGGATCACGGCCTGCACTGTTTTTGTGTGTATAATACGCTACCAGCTCTTCCCACTCTTGTGTTGCTGAGTATGACATGTCGTATTCACTGCCTTGTAGGTTCCCCTTGCTCTGTTTAGGGGTTCCCTCTGTCTGGTAAACAAAAAGATGTTTGTCCTTAGCCAGCAGTGGCAGCTCAAAGTTAACTGATTCTGTTGCCCTGGCGGGCAAGCTGTGAGGTTGTTGTGAATATGGTGACTGTTGAAAGAACAGTTTCCGCTGCGGGATTTGTCCAGTTTGTGCTGTCTTTGTTGTCTGTGCGCAAGCCCAAATATCGGTGTGCGGTCCCCACTTGACTTTATGCTGTGGGTTTCTTCGCCTATGCTTCCCTCTATTCTAAGGCCCATTGATAAAGCCAGAGGTTTGTTGCTATCTTCCTCCTGACGTTTTTTGTTCTCCATTCTAATTGACTGTTGCCGTGTTGATTTGCTCATTGGGTTTCTTCTTATCTCGATGGTCCCGTTTGTAGCACCCTCTTCTCTGTTCTTTCCTTCTGGTCTCTGTTCTTTCCTTCTGGACCTGGTTTAGCCTTCTGTGGAGATTTAAGTAAGTTCTGTTGGTCACTTTCATGCACAAGGAGAGCCTCAGGGAGAGCCTCAGGGCAGGCATTTAAAGATTCAGATTTTAAGGGTTGTAGGGGAGATTGCAGACCCTTCAATTCATCATTGGTGGAGTAAAGTATGGTGCCCGGGTCCTTCAAAAATGAAAATGTGGTGTATACTCTTGGTTTATAGGCACATGTTCCAGCCTTCCGTGGCTCTCTTTTTATGCAGATGAGTTCATCCATGCCTTTCCTCTGTGGGTTTGTGATTTGCTTTGCAACCTGCTTGATGCTGTTGTTCCTGCATTTGTAGCTGTCGCAGATGCTAATGCGGTCTTTGCTTTTGTCACTTTTCTCACGAGCAGGCGCCTTCTTCCCCTGACTGCCTCTGTGCTTTTTTCCCTTGCGAAAGGACCTCTCACTTTGCCTAACCTCATAAGTGTGTATTTTGTTGACCTGGGAACTCCGACTCCAGCTTTGATTTTTGGGACCTTGTTGATCATTATCCTTTGTTCTTTATCTTTTGGTCCATGTGCTGTTTACTATATGTATTCTGTGTCTCACTTTGGCTCAGGAATTTGCGGCGTGTGCTCTACATTATTGCTTTGGGTGGGGCATTGTCGTGTTTTCCTGCTCTCTGCTGCCTGTTCCTTATTGCTCGGCTCCTCCTCAGCTTATAGCCAGGGCACTGCAGGGAGGCCTGCTTGTTTTCTTTATTTTTTCTAAATGCGGTTCTGTTGCGGTTATGCTGTGCTTCTGTTGTTCCTGCTATTCCTGCTGTGACCTCCACCCTCTTTGTTGCTGATGAGTCTTTGACTATTCCTGCCGACTAAATCCTGCGAGTCACCTTCGCCCCCTGGAGGTCCCTGGGTGGGATAGGCTCACTGCCCACCTGCCCCCCCCGCCGTCCGGCTTGGCTGACTCAGCAGGAGATCTGGTTCATGCCTTACTGTGTACTGTTTCTCACAGGCTCCTTACCTGATCTGGAACCTTGCTCCTTGATGTCTGCTCGATGTCTGCTCTTATCCAGGTCTCCTCCTCTCTTCTCCTTCCTCTCTTCTCCTTCTTTCAGGTCAGTTGGCCTCAGTTTGCCACTCCGAGCTCCTGCTGATCTCCGTGCAGAGCTCAGAGCAAAGCCCATGTCTAGGCCGACGTAGCTTTGGGCTCTACTGGTGTGGATCTGCCGGCTCTGCACGCAGGGGCTGCTGCCCCCCCTGTCGGCCCAAGCTGCACCGGTCTAGCACCGGCTGATTCCGTACCGGCATAGAGACCTCGGGCCCGACCCTCCCCAGCCGACTTCCATGCCTGCCTTGCCACGCACACAATTTCTGCTGGCGAGGCACTCTGCTCTGTTCACCTTGTCGGATCTCCCAGGTCCTCCGACTGCCACAGTGAGAAGATCACCCAGTAGTTGGCAGTCAGAGACTGCCGGCACCTCTAGGGTGAGCCGTGGCCGCAGACACAGGGACACAGAGCTCGGGTTGCCTGGTATGGAGCTCGCCTCTACCGACTTGCGATGAGGCGAATTAACCGGAACCGGAAAGACAAGTAAACACTGAGGCAATGCTGGTCTACGGAAGCACGAGGCAGGAAAACATGCAGAACACTGACGGTTTCGCCTGTTCATAGAAGCTTGCAGCTGAGACTGTCTTCGCTCTTCCAAGGGAATTTTTTTCCTCTTTTGAATGTGCAGGTGGCATGCCTCACTAACTTGAGACTTGGAGTCGAACTGAGTTATTGTGCAACCACAAATGGCCACATCATATCTGTCATTCAAAAAGCTCATCGACTAAGCGTTTCTGTCTAAGTGGGCCCAGGCTTCATCAAGATCATTGTTCCGATTCCACAGTGTTAGGCATGACATCCTTGATGTGGTATTCATGTTAGACCTAGCACCCTTGGTGTGGTATTCCTCCAAACATTTTGCCTCCTGTTTTGCTCAATTTGTTTCGTTGGTATTAGGACTCTGTGCACTGGTTTCCCTGCTAACCAGTGGCAAAGTTTGTGTGCTCTCTTCCTAAAACATGGTACACTAGGCTTACACCTGATTGGCACATTTAAATTTCTTATAAGTCCCTAGTAAACTGCACTACATCTAACCAGGGCCTGTGAATTAAATGCTACTAGTGGGCCTGCAGAACTCATTGTCCCCAAACACTAAAGTAGCCTTTTGGAACATGGCTCAGACCAGCCACTGCAGCCCATATCTCAGGCCAGCATTGAAGCCTGCAGAGCAGTTTTAAACTAAACCTTTTTTAAAGCCTAAACCTTCCTTTTCAATACATATAAGTCACCCCTAAGGTAGGCCCTAAAGGCTCATAGGGCCTAGTGCATTCTATTTTAAAAGCAGGACATTTGTGTTTATGTTTTCTATGTCCTAGCAGTGAAAAACTCAAAGTCGTTTTTCACTGTTGCAAGGCCTGCTTCACTGACTGACTAACACTAGGTTACCTTATGACATATAATAGATGCTCACTTCAAATTGGGAAAAACTACCAAAAGAACACTATGACCCTCCCATACCTGGGCATAGAAACATCTATAATATATAAACAATCGGTGCAGAGGGATCAATCTCTTGTTTATTTTTGCAAAAGAAACTATAAATTATCTTGGCAATACATTATTTCTTCTATCAAATTCAGCAATTATTTATCTGGTGCAGATATCTCTCAGTGAACATCAGAATGAATATTACACAACTGGACAAAAAGATCACAACAAATTTCATTACAAGGCAACCCATATATACAAACACATATATACAACAAATACACCCTATACATTCCCCTAACTACTTTATAAATATGTACACCTCTCCATCACAGTGGTAGATTCAGAGGTAGTCCTCTTGGTGTCAGAGGTATCATTCCTCTATCTTAATTTATTGCGTGCGCCAAATAACTAATATTTAATCAAAAGAATCGGTGGACTCCTCCTTAGTCTGTATGTCGACGCGGCAGGTGGGCAGTGAGCCCATCCCACCCAGGGACCTCCAGGGGGCGAAGTTGGCTCGGAGGGTTTAGTCGGCAGGAATAGTCAAAGACCTCAGGGAGCCTGTTGACCACCAAACTCATCAGCGACAAAGAGGGTGGAGGTCACAGCAGGAATAGCAGGAACAACAGAAGCACAGCATAACCGCAACAGAACCGCATTTAGAAAAAATAAAGAAATAATGTATTGCCAAGATAATTTATAGTTTCTTGTGCAAAAATAAACAACAGATTGATCCCTCTGCACCGATTGTTTATATATTATAGACACTTCAAATTGGGAGCAGATGGAGATATGCTGTCTAGAGGCAAATGAATTGTAACTTAAAATCCTTTCTAAAGGTAAAGTCGGATTTAAGTCACAATTCGGAAAATGGCACTTTTAAAAAGTTATCATTTTCTTGACCCAACCATTTGTGCCTTCAGTGAGTGTCCTTGGTCACATGACGGTAAATGGCTCTGCTGTTAGGGTTTGTGTATTGCCAGATAGTGAGACAAAGGGTACAAGCAGAATAGGCTTTCCTGCCAGGATGGTTGGGGTGGAGCAGTTCCCTGCCCCATTTACACATCAAAGGGATTGCCTCTAGCACTCACAAAAGAACCTGACACAAGTCTATTGTCACCTCAGACTTCTTGGAGCTTGGCAGGGTAAGTGAAGAACTTTCCACAACTAGATATAAGGGTAGTATAGGGAATCACCCTACTTCAAAGGCTGGAGCCAGGTATAAATATTGGCCCTCCAGAGTCACTCATCAGTAAACTCCTGGACCTGTGGATATTGCAGAAGGACTGCCTTTTTCACAATTGGACCTCATTGCTGCTTGAGGCCTGCCTTGTTCCGCAGTTTCCTGCCCAGCTGTTTAAGGCCTACCCTGCTCTCTGACAAGGAAGACTAGACATTCTCCCTTCATCCAAGGCTAACCTGAGTGACCCCAAGAGTCACTTGGCTGACCAGCTGCTGTGATCTACAGTGATACAATAAGCTCCAAAGGTCCCCCTGCAACTGCCCAGCTGATTTGCTGCAACTGGACCTGCCTGGACCCACAAGTGGACCTGCCTGAGCCCTTCTGGCCTCTGCTAGAGTGGGTTCCTGATCCCCAAGAGGTGCTTACTCAGGTCTTTGACCCTTGACTGGCATCAGAGTGCACTCTTTTTCAACAAAATGAGAAATCCTGAAGTTTTGGGCTCTTTCTGACCACGAATGTGACCGTTTGCACTGACAATCTGCTGCCTACAACGACCGCCAACCCAAAGGTCCAGTGAACCAAACTCCTCACCCTACAGTGACCACCAACGATGATTGGCAATGAGAGAGCTCCAGTTTATGCTATAGCAACAACACCTGCATTGACCGTCACCACGAAGCTCCGGCAATAATGGTCTGTGATGCCCCACTGGCTCCTCATGCTACAGCGTTGACAGTTTGCACCACCCAGCTGCTCTTCGCGCTTCAACCACAGATATCTATGACACTCCCCCTTTCCCTTGCGGCCTCCTCTACCACAAATGGAACTCTGCTCACTGGACTTTGAGAAGGTAACTTTTTCAGTGGGATATACTTTGTCCCTGGAGTGAGCTCCATTGCGGTCAGCCTGAACTTGTGTATTTCCCACGATCTAGCATTGCCAGATGACCGTGAGTGGCGTTTTGTACTTTTTAGCCCAATAACTACCTAAAACTTTGAAAATGCATATCTTTGGTTCTACTTATTGGATTTGTGTTATGGTATTATTTAATTTATTAAAATGTACTCTTTTTTTCTTAGTCAGTTTGGTATTTTTCTGGTGTTCTGTTGTCACTTTATTACTGTTTGTGTGCATGTTGGAAATGGCCCTTTTTGTAGGGTTATCCCCAAACATTAAGCTTCTCCCTCCTATTTTTTCCTGACCGTTGTTGGTTGGCTATATCACTCTGGGCACTTTACCACTGCTGATCAGTGCTAAAGCGCGTATGCTCTCTGTGTAAATTGTTATTGTGATTGGTTATCCATGATTGGCATATTTGATTTACCAGTAGGTCCCTAGTAAAGTGCACTGAGTGTGCCAGGGCTGGTAAATCAAATGCTACTAGTGGTCTTGCAGCACTGATTGTGCCACCCACATGAGTAGCCCTGAAAAGATGTCTCAGGCGTGGTGCCTGCGCGGTTTGTTAACCGCCATGTCGACTTGGCAAGTGCACCCACTTGCCAGGCCCACACTTTCCCTTTTCTTACATATAGGGCACCCCAATGGTAGGCCCAAGGTACCCCCCTGGGCAGGTTGCAGTGTATGTGAAAGGTAGGGCATGTACTGGTGTGTGTAACATGTCCTGATAGTGAAATACTGCCAATTTCGTTTTTCACTATTGAAAGGCTATCTTGCCCCACAGAACAGAATGGGGATTGCTTTGTGACATTTCACAAGCATAAGTAAATGGAGTTTGATATCCCTGAACTCAGAATTTGATAACGCATCTTTTAGTGAAGATGGTTTTTCATTTGTGTGTTTGAAAATACCGCTTTTAGAAAATGGCTTTTTTCTTGTTCAACCATCCTGTGTGCCTTTGCCTGTTTGTGGATTGACTGTCTGGCTTTGGAGTGATAGGGGATGAGGAGGTGCAGTTGCTCCAGGAGTCTGGATGAATCAGAACTAGGCTCAATAGGCCTGATCTGCATTTACAGTGGTGGGAAGAGTAGCACCTGTACCTGAAGAGGGCTTTGCCTGCCTTCCACAATGCTGGCTTCACCCCCTGTTGTGTGTCTAAAGCCAAAGCTCACACTGACTGTGGATGTTGTTGTGCACTTTCAGAGTGCCCCCCGCCCCCGAACTGGTTTGAACTGTGCTCAGAGCCCCTTGCACAAAGAGAACAAATACATTTTGGGGTAACAGAGCCAAAACCCCAGACTTTTAGATCATTCCTGGTATTCAAGAGAAACCTTTGCCAAGGAGAAGAGCTGGAGAGACTGAAGAGAAGTACTGCCCTTGCTGTGTGTCTAGGGTTAGCCTGCAGTTGCTGTTTCTGCCAAGGAAAGGAGAAGGACTTTGCTGTGTGTTGTGTCCCCTGCTTGAAGGAGATCTCCAAGGGCCTGAAGAGTGCTGGCATCCTGTTCTGAACTCTCAGGAAATCAAAGACTTCACCCCCAGCTCCCCTGAACTCTGCTGGTGTGAGTTCTGGCCTTCCCAGAGGGGCCTGTGTGGGTTTGGGGCCTCTGGGGTTGTTGCTGCTGTTTGGGAGCTGGAAGAAAGAAGAAACGTGAAGAACTGCTAAAATCGATGCATCGCTCTCCTTGCGACTGTTTTCTCGACGCATCTCCAAGGTGCGAAAAGAATTTCCACGCATCGCTGTGCCGCTGTGAAAACCGTTGCAGTGCATATCGCCGCTGCAAGAATCTACGCATCGAGAAATCGCGGCTGAAGAGGACCGATGCATCCAGCTCGATGCCACCGCATGGATCGCCGATGCATCCCGCATTTCCACGCATCGTCCCTGTGCGGCACGCTTTCCAAACACATCACCTGTGAAATGTAACCATCCAGAAGAATCGACACATCACTCCCCCTACAGACCGGATTCAACGCAACTCATTCTCTGCATGTCCCAGAACTGTCGCATTGCCTCCCCAAGGTCTCAGGAGTGTTGCATCTCTTTGTTTTCCGTCTCTGCGGCTGTTTGGCTTTTGGAACTTGGATGCATCGACAGGTACTTTGGTGAAAAGTCACGCATCCAAAGTTTTCTATGGTACCAGTTCTTGAAACATTTTTAAAGTCATATTTTTAACTGTGTATGTTGGATTTTTGTTGTCTTGGTCTTGTTTAGTTTAGATGAAGATATTTTATTATTCTAAACTGGTGTCGTGTCCATCTGTGGTGTTTTCACTGTGTTATTGTTAGTGTAGGTACAAATACATTACACATTGCCTTTGGGATAAGCCTGTCTGCTCATGCCAAGCTACCAAGGGGGTGAGCAGGGGTTATCTAAAGTGTGTATCCCCCTTACCCTGACTAAAAGCAAGGGTCCCTATTTGGACAAAGGTACCTACCTCTGCCAACTAGAGACCCCTATTTCTAACAGTGCAGCATAAATGCTTTACACTTTGCCTTTAAATTGAGCCTGAGTGCTTTATTTCAATCTACCAGAATGTTAAGCCACAGGTTAATTTACTGACATTTGAGGTTTACCCTGACAAGAATTGTGGTTATTTGCTGTGAGTGGCTTCCAGCTCACTCAACCATTAACCTAATTTCTTACACACGGGATCTCGAATAACATATTTGCCCAATTAAGTAAAATGTGAAAAATGAATCCTTTTGTTCAGGCTATGATGAAGGCCTGAGAACACCCAAATTGAAATCTTCTCCCCCCCACAACTCCTAAATCAATCACACAAATATGCGTCAAATTTGCAATTTTAATTCATTTTAACATAGTGAAACACAAATACTGTTCTGATACTTTATGATCCCTAATTCAAGGGATAGCAAGGGCAGCACTGGAGATAACACAGTGCATGCTTGGGTAAGAATTTCTACTCCTTAGCCATCCCTAATTGGTGTCAAGCACACAAAAGGTGATGAGAAGAATGCTTACAAATGTCAAACCACTAGCAATCGCTCAGGGTAGCACTCCAACCCATCGTTTTTCACCCACTGTGCCATTCTTGACAAATGCCAGCTTTATGCAAATTAGTACTGACCCTGCTAGAGGGGGTCTTGCCTGGCAGTTAGTCAAGGACTCTTTCCATCAGGAACACAATTAAATTTGCATAAGGTGGGCCTTTGCCAGCCGCGGCCGCTGCAGGTAAGAGCGGTGGGGCCGGCTGGGGGGGTGGATTTCGAGAGACGACAACGAGGGAAAATTAGTTATTCATTTATCAAAGGTTTTTACACATTCTGTGCCTATGGGAAAATGTGTTCGTACATATGGCCCTTATTTATTTAATTTTTCCTTGTTGTTTTCTCTCAATCTCTCTCAGCCGGCCCCACCGCCCCACCGCTCTTACCTGCAGCGGCCTTCGTCTAGAATGGCAGAGTAGGCGAAAAATAATTGGTTGTAATGTATTGCTACCCAAGCGATTGACAGTGGTTAGACTTTTTAGCAAGTTTCCCCAATCACCTTTTGTGTGACTGATGCGCCTAATTGACGGACATTTCAAGCAGGATGGCATTTGAGCTTACCTTTAAGGAAATATGTAGCTTTATCACACAATGTACAGTGAACTATACACACTGCTTTAAAAGTATTCCTACGAACGATAAGAATTCAGTGAAGGCTGCAGAAAGGGGGAAGTGGTATGAGGGAAACACGAGCTCAGCTGCCTAAATGGCATAAAAGAGTTTTCCTCAAAAAACAAGATCCGTCTAAAAATGAATTGTTTCGAAGCCTGTAAATTATCCAGAGCATATAAACACGTTATTTACTATTCTGTTTTGATTGACTAATATGTTTTAATTATTTAACAAAGCAGCAAACCTCTATATTGGTAAATCGCTAATTGTTTTTTCTTAGCACTTTCATATCAAATACACATTTGGGGTGATTTGATTTGATAGAAACACTGAAGGAGTGGATCAGTGATGCTAGTGTCTACCTGGAAACCGGGAAAATGTGGAACATTTTTATTCTCTTCGCTCATCCGATGGAGAATAGCATATGTAAATACTTTTTGCCAGCTACGCTAAGTTTTCACCTTTGATGTATGCACTTTTAAAACCAAATATTTAATAAGGCACACTTCCTCCTTTGGTGCTTACACTGAGGACCAGCCTGAAGACATCTGGTCTGCATAAAGCTGCTGTCTCCTCTGCTGTGCCTTTGTTGTTTATTGTTAAAAACCCTACTCTTGCTGCCAACATTTCTCTATAAATTCTGTAGCTAAGTATTTGTATAAAATGCAGTTGGTTGATGGAGACAAAATAGGAGGACACATGATCCTCCTTTCTTATGAACTTTCAGCAGGGTATGTCGGATAATAAATTGTCAATGTTATGTTTTCCAGCTGGGAAACCAATTGTGGATCTTTGTGTTGTAAAGCTCCTCAGATAGACTAGTTTAGCCAGAGAGCCATGTATATTAAAGGCCACTGAAATTATGCTTATCTGGGACATTACTACATAAGTTACCGTACTTATACTTTGAGCCATTTGCTGCATAGTTTGTTGATTTCAGCATACACATTCTTTTCTTGTGCCAACAGATCAAAAGTTACTAAAATAGCACCACACCCCGCGCCACACTGTAATAGTCCCCTAACAAAACTTAAGTCGATGATTCCTGTGGCAGGAATACTGGTAATAATACTGTGGCATAACCATTGCCCAGTCAGTGTTTGCGTTACAATGAGAAAAAAGCAAAATAATGTTACTGCACATATGTGCTGCATAATCTAGCTTTTCTTGATGCTAAATTTAGCCTACTTTACCATATAATTTAGTCCACTGTTGTTGTATCATTCCTGTGGCTTTGCCTATAAGTATCTGGCAGGCCTGATCATCAAGGCCAGTAATTGCCAGTTAGGACAGGGGTCTGTGGTGTTCTTTGGACACCTGGTGGGCAGGGGTAAGGTGCAGTCCCTCCAGGCCAAGAAAGAGACTATCCTGGCCTGTGAGCAGCCCAAAACCCTGACTGAGGTCAGAGCATTCTTGGACCTCACTAGGTACGACATGAGGTTTGTCAAGGGATATGGTACTTTAGTTGACCCTTCTAAGGGGCTGACTTCTAAGAAGCAGCACAGAAATATGATTTAGACAGAGGCATGCCAAGAAGCATTTGACTCTTATAAGCAGGCCAATTGCACAGCCCCTATGCTCAGGGACCCTAACTTCTTCCAGGATTTTAATGTTCACACAGATGCTTCAGAACATGGCATAGGGGCAGTTTTATCACTGCTCAATGAAGTGGGCCTGGACCAACCTGTAGCCTTCATCTCCAGGAAGGTACTCCTCAGGGAACAAAGGTAGAATGTTATAGAAAGAGAAGCTTGGGGGTGACTTTTCCTGACCTTTGTTGAAGCTGTCCCACAGCCTGCCTGCTCCCTGTGTTACGCTGTCTTTTTGACACCGGAGGACGCCCACACCAGCGCACCTTAGCGTTTCCCTGCCGCTGCCGCATCCACCACCCACGCGGCCGCTGTGCGCAGGGAAACTACTGCTCCCAGCAACCCTTGCGGGACGAGCCCGCCCACGTCATCAGAAGCGCGCTTGTAGGCGCATAAAGCCAGCTGGAGCCCCCGCGACGCGGGATCGCGCGCGGGTCGGCGCCGGGAGAAGCCCGGGACAAGGGCGGGCCCTCTGTAGCCCTCAGGAGCCGAGGGAGGCCGGGCCAAGCACACCCCCCTAACATTTGCTGGTACTGTTCATAAACCTTTTCATTTTTCGTATGACATCGTTGGACTGTTGGACTGTGATATATTTTCTTTTTGTAGTGTTGTATATGTCCATACAGTGGTGTTTTTAAACAAGATATGGCTGATTGCGCTAATAGGGGTACACTTGATGGTTATTTATTGAAAGTTCCCACGGGCTCAGATCGTGAGGCAACACTTGCTGAATTAAGAGTGAGGCGTCGTAATTCTATTGAACTAATTAAAAGCACGCCTCTACTCACGAGCCCACAGCATTTGGTAACTACTCCAGTTGAGAGTGGGTATTCACCTAAAGATACTCCACTCCCTCCTGGTAAAAATGATTTAATTGTACAACCCCAAAGTGTATGTGTTGTTGAGACACTGATTGATTTATCCCCAACTGTTTCACATATATCCTCGAGCCAAACGGCTGAGTTAGCAGTTTGTAATGGATCCCCACAAGCTGGTAAGACCCCACCCCACAAGGCTAATTCATCGAGGCAATTTAAATTAATGGGTCCCTTGCCTAATAAGCGGAGAAGGATAGATCCTGATTTGTCAAAGAATAGAAAGACAAAAGGTAGCCGTAATTCTGGCATGGCAATCATTGATAAAGATCCTACTCATTGTGCAGTTAATTTATCTTCTCCTGGTAAGCTTACATCCTGTCTTTCAAATAACATAAATGTTAAAGAGTTAATGGGTAATATAGATGAGTTATTGAAATCTCTTGTGTTACCTGTTGTTGACAGCTTAAAAGTAATTGAAAAAAGGTTGGAGAAAGTGGAACTCCTTATAAACAGTAAAATGGAATCAACAGTGGGTTTTTGTACATCGCACACAGTTCCTTCCGTTGGACCAGGCGCTGTTGAAACACCTTATATTGCTCCACGTCTGGAGACCACTTCCCAAACTCAGTCGAGTACCAGCAAGATAATCCGCACAAATGTAGATGGCGATACAATGCAACCCACTACTTCGAATAACACCAGTAATTATTTGGGAGATAATGTTTTGCCACAAAATGGCCCAACGAGTGACAGAAAAGGTCATAAGTCAGCTCCTATTGTCAAACCACACCGAGCTTCCTTTATTAACCTGCCACCGGAAGCTGTCCCCCTTGTGGTAGTTCTTGCGGGTGTTCCTACCCTAAAAAACGGCATAACAGAGGGATATTCTCAGCTAAAAAACAAGGTAATTCATTGGCTTGCCCAGAACCGCCCTCTTCCATCACATATTAATGGGGATATTCTTCATGTTCGACGTTTACCCTGGCTGAGTAATACACAAAAAAAGATAGATGGAGATATTATTTTAATTAACTTCAGGGACCCCAGAGCTGTCAGTCATATTCTTAATTGGCACATTAATTACACGAGATCTTGTATTACTACTTGGGAACTGACCTTTTTTTATCCTAGAAGTGAGATAGTTCCCAATATTAATTTTGAGGCACCACTTCTTAACCAATTTAATCCTCCTATCCCGCTGAGAAATCGCTATGAGGCACTAGCAAGTCTTGAGGATGTGGACTGACTTGATAGCCCTAAAGCTCCCCCTTTAGCTTTAGAACAGCCATCCTCTGTGACACTTCTAGCTTCCAGTGATCCAAGTGAGCAACTATTATCACAAGCAAGCTCAGATACTTTTAATGGCTATCCCCCTGCCCCAGATATTCTACCACCTGTTGACAGCTTGGTGGGTATTAAGACAGTCCTGGGGAACCTACTCTCCTGGAATATTGCTGGTCTATCCTCTAAAATGGATTCTGAGGATTGGATAGCTTTTGTTAATCGTTATGATTTGTGCATATTTCAGGAGACTTGGCTTTGTGAACCTCTTTTTGTACAGGGATACCTGAATTATTCGGTGCCTGCATTAAAGGGACCGAGAGGAAGACCAATGGGGGGACTAACCATATGGGTCCGTCAGATTCTAAAACTAACTATTAAAGTTGTAGAGACTAATAATCGAGATATCCAACTAATTAAAGTGAACCTAGAAAATTTAGGTATGCTGGATATTTATAACATCTACGTCCGGAGTAATAGGGGAGGGAGTCTAGAGACTCTAACAGTCTTGAGCAGCCTTCTTGACACCCACTCTCCAAACAACAACATTGTCATTGCTGGCGATTTTAACAGAACATTTGAGCCACTGATTAATGAAGACAATCTTTTTGGGGAGGAAGAGGATTGCCAATGGGGAGTCCCTAAACTAGAGCTCAAACCGGTTGCACGTTGGACCAGTGACGTCATAGCCTTAAACTCTATCTGTTATGAGAAGGGCTTAAGAGCTCTGAATGGAAGGTCTATCAGTGACAGGAATGGAGCCAATACGTTTGATAATGGGCGTTATAGTAGTCGAATTGACTACGTTTTATGTAGTCTTAGTCTGTGGTCCTCAATAAGCGACATGGAGGTTGTTGTGAGAATTGAGAGCGACCATAATCCTTTGTGTATTAGACATAAATGGTGGTCCCTACCCAACCAGCACGCTGGTTTTTCTGAGCTGGTTCCTCCTGAGATTGTTCCAACAAACGATCTACGCAGATTAAAGTGGGAAAAGATAGCAATTAATTCTCAAGCTATTGCTGACATATCTGACCAGGTCGACCAAGCAATGCTGGCAATTGAGCTCTCTAACTCACTTGACACCGGTTCAGAAAAGGTAGAAGGAATACACAATACTCTTTTCTCCACAATCAAAAATTATTTCCTTAAACCTACAAAAAATAACGGACCTAGAATCGTTAAGCCCGCCAAGTGGTATAATAAACAATGTAGAGAAGCTCGTTTAGCCTTGGGAAATGCTATTAAAGGTGGTATACCCCTAGTAATTCAATCAGCTAGAAGGGATTACAAGATCAGCATATCAAAGGCTAAGAAAGCATGGGACGAACACCATTGGTCCGAGTTACTGGTAGCCAGTAACAAACGGGATTCCCGGTCGTTCTGGCACATTGTTAGGTGGGGAAAATCGGGTTTCCCAGAAACCCCATATAATAATGTGCCTGAGGAAGAATGGGTGACATTCTTCAGAGCACAGTATGCCAACCCAAATAGTTTTAGCTTGGGGCTAGAAACTAGAGTAGAACAACCCCAGGAAACTTTTTTCAGTGTCTCTGAGATCATGAAGGCACTTGGTTCAGTGGCAAGTGGGCGTGCCCCTGGTCTTGATGGAGTGCCAGCGGATTTATTTATTAATGATAAAGAACGCTGGAGTAAGTACATCCACCTACTCCTGAATGCCATTGCTTTGGGCGCGCCGGTACCCACTTCCTGGCAAGGCGCAATAATTATTCCTATTTTCAAAAAAGGCGACCGGTCTAAGCCAGGTAACTATAGGCCAATAAGTCTCATAGACACTATACAAAAAATTGTGGGACGAGTTATCGTCAATAGGCTCCTGGATTGGGCGGAGGAGTTTAATGCTCTTTCACCCTTCCAGGCAGGTTTCCGTCGCTCCACCAGCACAGTCGATCAGGTTTTCCGATTCACACTGATACAGTGGAAAACCGTATTGCTAGGCGAGGGAAGTCTCTACGCGGCTTTTGTTGATTTAAGGGCCGCTTTCGACCTTGTCCCACGTTCTATGTTATGGGCGGTACTTAAGAAGCAGGGACTCCCAAACGAATTATTATCCCTCATCATGAGACTTCACAAATCCAATTATGCTAGAATCCAATGGGGGGGGATGGGTTCGGTAACCGCGGACTTTCCAGTTGAAAGGGGAGTTCGTCAGGGTTGTTCGATGGCTCCTGTGCTCTTTACATTATATATCAATGACGTTGTGGGCCGCTTGCTCTCAGCCCAAGTGGATGCCCCTTCTTTAGCAGGGACTAAAATCCCTATTTTAATGTTCGCTGATGACACGCTCATCCTATCGAAAACTCCTAGTGGTCTACAGCATGCCTTGTCAATCTTTGATCAATTCTGCGGGGAGTATGGCTTAGAGGTTAACACTGCCAAAACTAAGCTTATGATTTTTAACCCCCATCGAAGTTTTAAATCTAAAATTACTTTGAACAATCGTCCGCTAGAGGTAGTGAAAACCTTTACATACCTAGGTATTCATATATCTAAAGAGAAGACCTGGCGGAACCATATTGATCTTGCAACACTTAGGCATAGACAACTGTCTGGTGCTATCTGCGCAGAGCACAGGAAATCCTTAACTAAACCTGTTAAACCCGCCTTGCAGATTTATGAAGCAAAGGCTTTAGGCTCCGCGCTATACGGCGCTGAGCTTTGGGGTTTTGAAAAGGTGGCAGCACTTCAAACCTCGGAGAATAAATTTCTCAGGGCTATAACTGGTGTTCCCAAAAGCACCCCGTTATTGCCCCTAAAATATGATTTGGGTAGAAGAGCAGTCACAGATTTAGTTAAGTTACGACCAATAATTTACTGGCACAGGTTGTGGACTACCCCTGTACTCAAACATTATGCCGAGGGTTTTCTAGATATTATGAGTTCCGATGTTTACCACAAAATTGGATGGTTGAAATTATTAAAGACATCCCTTATTGAGCTTGGTATGTCCCAACTTTGGGAAGATCCAACGAGAGCAATCTTTCCCTCCAAAAGTATTCTAAAAAGTGTTTATTGGGAGATGGTTGCCTCCCGACATTGGAGAAGCTCAAGCGCTGGTTCAATGTCTGGTGAATTTTTAGAGGCAAAAATGTATCCCTGTTTAGAATTGTACTGGGACACTATTACCAGGCCTGGAGATAGGAAGCTCCTCTTCCAACTCCGAGCAGGTGCACTCCCCCTTAAATTTTTGACAGCTAAGTGGAATGGTGGATCCTGTGACACCTGCCCTGTTTGTGGTATTACTAAAGAAACCATCGGCCATTTTTTATTTTCCTGTAAACCCTATGCGGTACCAAGGCGCATTTGGTTGTCCCCAATGTGCAAAAATTTTGGGACAGATAGCAGCACTGTGGCCCTGCGTATTATATGCACTAGCACTTTGACATGGGTTTCAATAGCCACCGCAAAGTATTTAGGCTGGGCGTGGTCAATTAGAAGGAGATTGCTAGGTACTTAACTACTCTCCCAACTATTGCAGAGACTGCTAGCTATTGACTATTCTCTGTCATGTTTTATTCTCGTGTCTTATTAGCCGTTTTACAATTATTTTAAATCGTGTTTTTAATTATTTCTTTCTTATTAATATAGGTAGAACAGTACACGCATATAGGACTAAACATCTCAGTTAATAATTTTCTCTTCCATGAAGTGTGCTTTGTAATTGATGTCATTGATGAAGTTTAATCTTGTTTTAAAATGTATGTATTTGTGTTTGATTATTGTATTGTGCTTTGGCTTTTATGAATGAAATTCGAATAAAGCATACTCTGACTGACTGACTGCTTTTGCTGTGGTCTGGGCACTGAAGAAGTAGAGGCCATCCCTAGAGGTTGGATAGATCTCCCCACTTTTAGGTGGGAGGGACACGTGTTAGACCTGTTATCCTTAGGGTGGTCTTCCTACAAACATTTGGCCTGCTTACCTCCTCTATTTTCTGTATCATTTTGTTTGCCTTTGAACTCTGAGCACTTTACCATTGCTGATCAGTGCTAAAGTGCATATACTTTAACTCTAAGCATGGTACCATTGTGTATACACAATCAGCATATTTAGATTACTTTTAGTCCCTTGTAGAGTGGTATATCATATGCACAGGGCCTGTGACCTAAATGCTACTAGTGGGTTTACAGCAATTATTTGTGCCACCCACACAAGTAGCCTTTCAAACCCATCTCAGGCCTGCCATTGTAGGGCCTGTGTGTGCAGTGTACTGCCACTTGAACTTGGCATTTAAAATCACTAGCCAAGCCTTAAACGCCCCTTTTATTACACATAAGTCTCCCCTAAGGTAGGTCCCATGTAGCCCATAGGGCAGGGTGCTGTGTAAGTAAAAGGTAGGACATACACTGTTACGTTTTGCATGTCCTAGTAGTGACGAACACCCACATTTGCATTTCACTACTGGAAGGCTTACTCCTCTCATAGGCTAGCATTGGGAATTCCTTAAAACACTGTTAAGCTTTAATTCTTGATCAGAAAGGAGTCGCTGCATCATATTTTATATTTCTGGAATGATAATGATAAATCCTCTTTAATGGTAAAGTTGATTTAACATTGCTATTTTAGAAATGCACTTTTAGAAAGTTGGCCTTTCTCTTCTCCTACTGCTCTGTGTGCCTGCAGCCTGTTTTCAAGACATGTCTGGGGTGGGTGACAGCTACACTTTGTGCATTTCCTCTAGACAGCCACAAACACAGGAAGGGTGTGTGTGACAGAAAACTCATCTGCATTTTGATAGCTCTTTTCCTGGGAAGGAAGGGGGGGAGCTGATACTGAATAGGCTGCATCCTGTTTCCCCCAAAAAGTGCTGATTATCCCCTACTGATAGTCTGGAGTCAGGGCTGGGAAGAAAGGACCTGTGTTCACTCCAACAATCTTTCTCAGAAAGTCAGCCCCACTTTAAATGCACAACTGGGTATAAATACTGAGGCTCTGACCCTACCAAAACAGTACATTACTAGACCTGTGAAGATCTCTGCCAGGACTAAAGACTGTTGTGTTATAAGGGTTGCCACTCTGCTTGACTGATGCTCTGGAAGAACGGATTTACTGCTTTGCTGTACTGCCCTGCTGCCTGCTGATCCCTACCCTGCTGAGATCAAGGACTGGACTCATCTCTCTTGAACCCAGAGTGACTCCAAGGGCTTGCTGACTTGCCCCATTCTGAGGTCTCCGGGCCATCGAAGACTTTCTTAAACCCTGAAACATCATCTGGACTCTGCCATCTGTGAGTCTTGCCATGCCAAGTGGTGCCAATCTGGTCCTGGGCCCTTGAAAGTGAGCTTCTGCTATATAGAACAATGCAAAGCGACGCAGTGGTGACTTTGCATGGATCGGAACCAACACATTGCCCTTCAATGCCAATGAAGGAGTTGAACGAAGACATTTCTTTGATGGACTGCATGGCTAGACGATGATGGACAGCAAGGCTTGACAGCGGCGCATCGCCTGCACTGTAAAGGGGTTAATTGGCGAACCCTTCATCGCTTGCGAGGATCGTAACCGACACATTGAGTCTTCGACGTCAAAGCTTCCTCCATCCAAGGTACTTTACCAGCGGGACCTGCGTTAGTCCTGTGTCCGGCCTCCCCTTTATTGCAGTTGCCCTGAACTTTGAATTTACCCCGGTCCAGCACGACCTCAAGTAACCCCTAAGTGCTGTTTGCTTCTCAGCACTACATTTTAATTTATTCTTTAAATATTCATAACACCTGTTTTTTTTATTGGATTTTTGTTGTGTTGGTCTTGTTATACTCATAACATTAGGATCTATTTTTCTAACCCTGTGTGTAGTATTTGTGTGGTTATTTTCATTGTGTTACTGTGTGTGTTGGTGTGTATTTGTGTTGCACAAATAGTTTAATCATTGCCCCTTTATACACCCCAACTGCTTTGTGCCAAGATACCTGAGGGTGAGCACAAGTTACCTTTTAGTCTGAATATAGATTACCGTGACTAGAGTGGTGGTTCCTGCTTGTGCAGTGTGCATAGTCTGACAACTAGAAACCCCAGGTTAAACACACTCGACAAGGGACTTGAAAGTAAATTAAATATACCAATTAGGTAGATGCCAATCAAACCATGTTTAGGGGAGTGAGCACAAACACTTTAGCACTTGTCAGCAGTGCTAAAGTCTACAAAAAAGAATGTCAGCAAACATTGGGGGAAAAGAAGCAAAATATTTGGGGAATGGCCACCCTAAGGCTGACAGGTCTAACAACCAATACAATCAGAGGTGCTCATAGTACAAGGCTGTATTTAAAATAAAATTAAACATTTTGGGTTTAGCCACTCATAAAATATTAACTGCTAGGGCCAAGGAGCATACCATAAGCCCTGGCAAGGGTCAATATTTGCAAATTCCCCCCCCCTGCCATGTCCTAAGAGTGGATATTTGCACCCCCAACAGTTTGAGACTGTATTTTAGGGGCTACCAGAGTTGCAGCAGCCCCCCCAGACGTTGTGACCCAAAGGTCATTCTAAGTCTCCCAGTGGCTATATTAATGCCCCTGGGAGAGGTTTCCAATGTTTTCAAGCACTTCTAGAGCTTTTGCACCTGGAATCTGCAGATCCCTGTTGGTTGGTCAGTTGTAAAGCTGCAGTGGCAGCAAGTGTAATTCTTTATTGAGTATAAACAGTTTTTTGTTTATAGAATGCTATCGAAAGATAGTGTCATTCATATTGATTAAAATAGTATTGCATTGACTGATTAGCATGTTTCTGCTTGTTATAAGCATGCCTTTTTAATAATGACACCTCTTTATTTTCTGTGTGATATAGTTGGGGGGGTTATGATTATAGCATTCAGGGCTTGCTGGGAAACTGAACTGTTCTGGGAGTGTCACCAAGCATATTTCCGTCTACCTAATTACATATATTTGTAAATTAATGTGTAGTATTTAGTAGTGTGTGTGTGCGTGTACGTGCGTGTGTGTGTGTGGTTATAGTAAAGTACTTTACCTTTTCATATAAAATAAACCTGGAAAATCATTTTATTGAGTGTTATTATTGCATACCAGTGAGCCTGTGGTCTAGTCCACAACATCATCTCTGAGTAGGCCTTAGACTTCTCTACTTCACTTCCCTGAAAGAGTCAAGTGCTACAATGAGCTACTTAGTTCCCAGTAAAGAGAAGGTTGCAGACGTATTACTTGTGAAGGACTCGCATCCTTTGCAACTAATAATCTACTTTCTTACAGGAAGACCTTAGAATTAGGAGTCAGGGCAGACCCTCGAGTTAAACTGTATCTCGGAAATCTCTTTAAGCGCCCCATGTTTTGTATGCAATCTTTTACAGTGCATTCGTTTGTTTGCCCCTGCACAGTTTAGTTCAAATTGAAATGGATTTCCCGATTAGTTGCCTCACTAGACCAGCATTGCTTGGGGCAGTTCATTTATTAGCAAACTTAGATCCTTGTTTACAATTTTATGATACCTCTTTTTAACTTTTAAGATTCTTTTTGAACATTTAGATTTGGAGTACTCTGCTGGGGGAGCACTGTGTAGTATTTATCAAGGTGAAATGGATTTATTGTACACTCGTTTTCCTCAGTTGACAGCTGGAATAAACTGGTTTAAAAAAAACTCTGCTGACTCTTTTTCGAGGCGGATTGAAAGAAGAAAATAAGGACAAATTGATACATCTGCAAAGTCCTTCTTCGCTGTTGAACATAGATTATGGGACTGTTGGAAAAAACAATGTTTACTTGTGAGTGGTTACAAAGGACTGGGAACTACATCTACCAGAATGCAGAGGGGGAACTGGTGCAGACTTGATGGCTGTGGGATCCCTCCCCCTTGACGCATGAATTTGTTGTTAACACACTGACAAACAAATAAGTTATGCAAAGTATTTAAAAATGGTCCTTTTGATGACGTCATTTTTCATCAAACAGGTTGCTAATTCAACAGTGAGCAAAGTTCTGAGGAGGCATAACCTCTTGCAAATTTCTTTGTATTATATATTTTTTTAACTCTGTACTCTTCAAACCATACTGGAGGTTTTAGAGGTTCCAGATCTTGTTGAAGGGGTTCCAGATCTAGAATATCAATTCGTGAAACAAGTTGCATGGATTTAGAGTGAAATCTGTTTTATTTATCGTATTGCTAATTTTCCTTAAAATTGGATAGTGGATTGAACAGTTTCAATTATATACTACATGGTGCTGTTTCTAGCCATCCTCTTGGCCTGTTCTCTTGCTGATAACGTTCAGACACTTCACCCATTTTGTGGTCCTGTAGTTTCTTAAATGCTCATTTGTCTGTTCTGCAGCCATCTTTCTATAACTATAATGTGATTTCAACACTTAACATGTGCCACCTTATCCACCTCAGTCATAGGCTGTCATGTGTCCATTTCTCTTTGTAGCTCTTAGTCAACTCCAGCCAGCACTATTGGCACTGGCCCTAGCTGCCCTTTAAACTCTCCTTCATTCCATCAAAACTATCACTCTACCTACTTCATTGGTTAGTAATGTTTTTAATTTACTATTAGACAGGTTCCTCTCTATCATTACTTTCTATTCCAGTTGGCCTTTCCCCGCCGATGCCTGTCTTTCCTTTTTACATTTCCATAGGAGATTCTTGTATTTAGGGTCAAAGCTAAGTGTTGGGGCGATTTCAGCCCGACTAAATTTGCATATTAAACTTCTTTTTCCGTCGGGTTCTGGGAACTGATTAGAATTCAAATTCTGTTTCCGTCTTACCTCATACCAAATTACTCACGAAGGGCCCGGATCACAAAGGTGAAGTTAGACGAAAGTCTAACTTTGCGACTTCCGGTATTCACAAAGGGCATTTATTGCTCGGAAATGCCCTTTGTGAATACCGAAAGTCGTAAAGTTAGATTTTCGTCTAACTTTAGTCTAACTTTACCTTTGTGAATCGGGCCGTAAAATTGTAGCCCGAATTCCCCGTTGTAAATGGAGGGACCACTGTTCTATCTCGCACGCACGTGTTGATAATCCATAAATTAGAGTCGCTAATAGTTTAATCTGTAGATTAAAGTTTGCAGAGGCTAACATTGCGAAATCTACGAGTACGCCTGAAGTGCCCAGGGAGGTGCACACACAATAAATAGCTCTTGGTTTTCTCTCCATTATTCCAGGTCGCTCTACCTACCAGTATTTTCCCAGATGAAAAACACGTAAAGGTTGATAGCTTTTTGGAGGTCTGTAAGAGATACATTATTTTTGCTGGTAGACGTACATTATACACCTGTAGTCATAAGATAATAAGAGGGGCTACCGCATCCTCTTGCATTCACCGTATTTCTTACACACAAACTGGACGTGTTTACTTCAGACCTGTGCTGTGCGTTGTGCCTAGCTGCCAATTTCCATCTCCTATTAAATGCTAAAATAAACCAGCTATTTTTAGTTTTCTTTTTCGGTAGACAATAACTGTTATGGTTCCCTTTCCAGGAATGTGCTCAGAAGGCTGAAGCAAGTGAGTTTACAGTTTTTTTTCTACTCAAAAGATGGGAATCGGAGCTGGTTTGCAAGAGAGATTCTCGGCGAAGGTGCTAATGATCGAATAAGGTGTGTACCTTGTACTCGAAATCAAATCGAAACTGGCAACCCCAGGGACATGGCTATCACCATATGAGACAGGGAAAGGTATATTGATCTTTTTTCTGGGAATCTTGACCCGCCAGATGTTTATTCACTTCATCACCACTAACGCCCCCGGTTAATTATCTTCACGGTTTCTGCTTTGATTGGAAGGGGCGTTTGAATACCAAGGCTCGCTTTAATAAGGAACTTATATTCAGGTTTCTGTCGGGAAAAAAGCATTCTTCTTTTTCATAAGTTATGAGAAGGCTCCAGTTACTTTTTCTTTTGATCTCTTTGCACAGAGTAATGCTTTGAAGTCCACTGTGTGAGAAACTGAAAGCGCCCCATTAAATTTTTTTTTAGCAAAAAAAGAAAAAAACAACAAAGTGATGGAAGGAATGCTCGAGGGGAGAGGGGGGCAGCGATATGGCCAGTAGGTCGTACTGGACTGTTCCTATTCAGACACTACCTAGGGAAATGTTCATACAGTCTAAAGACTTTTCCATAGATAAAGGGCTGAAGGCAGTGGTCGAAGTGGGGAAAAAAAAGTAGGGGAACTGTGGGCGGAGCATCAGGGGGCGGGAATATTCCAAGGATTGGGTCAGTGGGCGGAGTCAGAGGTGTGGTTAGAAAGAGCAAAACATCCCAATTTTTAGTATGTTTGGCATTTCACTGTCGAGTTACACATTATATTGTTATTTAATGCAACCAATAGATACACGTTTATTTGAGGTAATATATGAGTTATTGACATTAAAATACATTTACAATGTGGGATACGTATTCAATCACAGAATGTCCCAAATACGCATATAGGTGGAATCATAAGCCATTTGTGTCCGAGCCATGCAGTTTCTTTCATCAGCACTTCTCCTCCCTTTTTCTAACCATTTCTGAACATAACATTTGGCTTTAGATTCGATGACAGGAAGCCCCACGTGTTGGGGAGCACTGTTGATTACATCATTCTGTGCCCCATGGTCAATGCAAAATTGTATTCATGTGTTTTTACATGCTTCACGCAACATGTCATGAAGCCAGCATTAGATGCCTCTTAGTTTCCTGTTATTTTATCTAGACCTAGCACTCTAAAACAACCCAGACCTGTTGGTTTTGCAGATGCTTTTAGCAGTATCAGATGAATGAGATACAACTATTTTATGAGTAGCTTGTGTAATTACCACTCAAGTTAGATAGCAATCAGAATTGCAAATGCATCAATTCTGAAATTATGAGACTCAAACATTGGTACAGTCAAAAATAGGTAGTGGTCCTCAGATTATTTCAATCAGTTATTTTCTCCCCTACAGGCTACTATCCTCTGCAATCACTATTAGACACCTTCCTCCTTTGTCTCTCCATTAGCACTGTAGGTGTCTAGGAATACCACCCACCAGAGACTGCATGAGAGAAGTTCAAACATGAATGGCAAAATATCCTAGTTTGCAAATGTTTTCCACATAATTATAACTCTGCCGTGTTTGCCACATAAAGCACCATCTGCTTCATAAGCTGATGGTTTTACCTAAAAATGTGTTTGTATCTCAAATGGATCAAAACAACGTGACTTGTGTTGCTGTGAAGTGGAGGGCCCTTTACAAAGGTTGACTGGTCACGTTCTCAGGGCTGCTATTAATGAGGCGAAAGTTTGCAGAGACTGTTAGTATGTGTACAAATTTCAAAATATCAAAGTATCAGAAAATGTACCACATTAAGCTGCAGTCTTTCATTGCTGCATAATTTAGTCAACACTGCAACATAATTTTGCCCTCCATTACTGCGTAATTGCAGCGGCCCAAAAGCAGGCAGCACATGTTAAAAGTGCTTGCTGCCTGAAGCAAAGAGACACCGTGAAGTTTGAGAACTTAGGGACATATTTACGGGAATGGTGGTGCAACGCATCAAGTTACTTTGCTGTGCTGCCCTGCGTCACAGGGAAAGGGCAGAAATGCACTGTCTTTATCCAATACGGTGCATTCCTGCCCTTTCCAAGTGTGCTGGTGCCGTTTCGTCAGCCTAGCGCCAACGCAGGCACCCTTGCACCATGGTGCAAGGGTACCTCCGTTGCATGCAGCATTGTTTTTGTGCATAAAAGCAAACCTGAGAGGCTTTTTCTTCTTTGTATGAGTGCTGCACATATAGAAAGAGGAAAACAGGGAGAAATAAAGATTTTTCTCCTTATTGTGCCTCCCTTCGGGAGGCGTAAGATTTTGAATCAGTCCCAGGTTTACAAGTCCTTGTAAATCTGGGAATGCATAATGCATAAAAAATGTGAGAGTTGAGTGGGAACACCCACTGCAACGCCTCCCTTGTGCAGAGTAAGTCAAAGCAGCAATTTGCGCTGTGTTGCATTACTCCATATTTATGAAACAATTCAAAGCCATGCAAAGTGACTTTGCGTGGCTTCATAAATATGACTTGCAGATTTGTGACGTGCATTTACCACGTTCCGTGGTGCAAGCATGACGCAAGGCCCTTGTAAACATGCCCCTTAGTCTGGTGTGCATGCAAATCCTGCATTGCCAATCCCTGGTGAGTTGCATTAATACTGCTGGAACAAGGCCAATGGAGGCACCTGTGTGTGAGGCGGACTGGCCTCAAGGGTCCTGTGACCTCAGTGACAAAGTCACTGCTGTTCTAGGGTGTTCTGCTTTGTAGGCCTACCCGCAAGACTGTAGGTGACCTTCAGTATGGATTGTGATGGACAGGCCTTCAAGGTTAACCCACACTGGCCACCGGTAGGGTCCACTTGCTGGTGCTTAGAGACCAGGGCTTCTATGGTCTAGTATGGCCTTCTAAGGTCTAGTAGGGGAATGTGCTCCCTCAGGAGAGTGGTCTGGTGGACTGGTCATGAAGCCCGATTCCACAGTTCCAGATTTGGTAGCTCTGGCCGTAGTGCCACATCCTATCCTCCCTGAGCACCCTTCTATCCCACTGAGAGACACTTGCACTGCCTTCAGCTACAACCCAATGCTGCCCCATTATAAACACCTGGCTGTGACTCAATTCAAATTACGCACTGCCTGAAAAAAGTAACAACATCCTGGAAAAAGCAAACAATCATAGGCACAGGAAGATTATGTAAAGCGTGCGAAATAAGCAGGAACGACATGGCTACTTTAGTTTTTACACTCCTTGTTTAGAAATCAATGAGTGTTTTTTGCCTCAAACGTTGAGGACATGAAAACTGTGCTCTTAGTGTACACAGGTGTGCCTTTGGTGTACTCGTGGACAGCAAGGAAGGGCATAAGCAGGGCTCAGAAGATTAAGGTATTCTTGAGGAAAATCTGATCTGACTCACAGAAACCCACAGGGCTCCTCCACATTCATGTATCCAGCAAGCTGCTCAAACATCGACATTATGTATTCAAGTGTCCTGCTAACTATACCTTTTGAACTGTCTGGCTTGCTAACTCTCCTACCCACAAAAAACTTGAAAGAGCTCTTGAGGGTAAAAGGCAAAATTATATTTTCATTCGGGAAGTGAAGGATACATCCAACTTTATTTTTTGTGGTGACACAATCGTACATTAGTTAGGCTGTAATGCATTGCTAAAACAAAATCACAAACCTAAGAGGTCCCAAAGGCAAGACCTATTGGCTTTGCCAATGCTTGTTTAGATATCTCATTTGCTAAATGGGGCACTTTTAATTTGGTGCCAGACAGGGCCAAACTGGGAACCCAAAGCAGCCCTGGCAAATTTGTGTCCATCCCCTGCACAGTGTGATGCATGCGAACGCAGCAAGCAAGCCTGATGACTGCAAAAGGGACACGGGGAGAGGGTGTTCTCTCCCCTAGAAAAGTTTGGAAACAATTACATAAATGGTGCATTCTACAACACATTGTATTATGTATTCCATTGTATTAGCTTTTAGAGAACAGTAAATGATGACCTTATGGTGCACCAGGATACGACAATCTTGTTGGAGCCCTTCAAGGATTCCCTTACTATCACCCTCCAACAGCACCCCTCATCTCTCCACTGCCCCTCTCTCACATGTATTTAAATTGTATTATAGTGCCTCTCATACCAGTGAGGGACTTGGAGCACTTTACATCATGCACACATACAGAGACAATTAATCATACGTGTGTAAATCAATGTTTAGAAAATGTTTACAACACAAAAAGGGCTACAAGGTGTTAGGATTCACATGCCATCAATTCTGGTTAGCAAGACAAGCTTGGGTTTTGACTCGAAGGCAGCAGGGCCAAGTCAAGGTAATCAAATAGAACAAAAGAGGGTGCCGGTGCTGCACTGAACTTTCAAAGAAATTTTAACAAATAAACTGATTTAAACAAATCCATTTTATCCATTTTTTTGGTTGATTTTAATCAAAAATATTTTTATGCAATTTTTCTTATTATTTTGCACGGTTCTATTTAGAATGATTCAACCATATACACAAAAATTAATAATCAAAAGGGACAAACACAAGAATACATTTCAAAATATTTACATTACATAAACACATATGAATAACCACACAGCTAGCGTACCTCAGACATTCAGACAATAGACAACATTCAATTAACAATTTACACTTATATGTACAAAGGACAGACCATCAGTGAATAACACTTGCACTATTTCAAAAAACGTCTATTTAAAAAAAAAAAATTTTTTGTTTAGCAGTTATTTGGCTGAAGGCGAAGACAAGTCAAAGTAGGTCAACGCGTTTCGAATCCCTTCACCGGGGATTCTCATCAGGACCAAAGCTCTCTAAAATTTGAAGTAACGCACCCAAGAGTTTAATTGGATGGTAGAAGAGCGTCCAATAAAAGGATTGGCAGGTGTCTGCGATGTCTTATGTAAACGTCTGTGGCCCCTTATTCATCCTGGGCGATATCGGCAAGTTCTAGTCAGGAGCAGCGAGTCAAATAGTTAGCCAGCCGGAATCTTATTAATCTCGTTGTGCGAGCGCCCTTGGATCCGACATGAACCGTGCACAAAGGCCGGTGCTTTGGTCCTGATGAGAATCCCCGGTGAAGGGATTCGAAACGCGTTGACCTACTTTGACTTGTCTTCGCCTTCAACCAAATAACTGCTAAACAAAATTTTTTTTTTTTTAAAATAGACGTTTTTTGAAATAGTGCAAGTGTTATTCACTGATGGTCTGTCCTTTGTACATATAAGTGTAAATTGTTAATTGAATGTTGTCTATTGTCTGAATGTCTGAGGTACGCTAGCTGTGTGGTTATTCATATGTGTTTATGTAATGTAAATATTTTGAAATGTATTCTTGTGTTTGTCCCTTTTGATTATTAATTTTTGTGTATATGGTTGAATCATTCTAAATACAACCGTGCAAAATAATAAGAAAAATTGCATAAAAATATTTTTGATTAAAATCAACCAAAAAAATGGATAAAATGGATTTGTTTAAATCAGTTCATTTGTTAAAATTTCTTTGAAAGTTCAGTGCAGCACCGGCACCCTCTTTTGTTCTATTTGATCAATTCTGGTTGGCATTTTTTTAAGATCTGGAACACAACCTGATGGTTCAAAATGTAACACAGTAGTTGGATTTTCTAATAAGAATGTATTTCTTCCCAAACAAACCAATTTTAGCAGTATTAGGATAATGAATGACTGGGGAAAAACATAACTTCCAAACCCTCACCATGCAGTTTGCATGCAGCTCTCTGTGACAAAAGCAGTAACCCACTGAGCTTTGCCCATTAAATACAGTTCTGTGATTTGTACGGTACAGGTTCTTTGCAGCAGGCATTTTAACCCTCTGCGCTACAATGGATGGGTCAAAACTGGCAATAGACAATACTCCAATCTCTCTCCAACAGGAAGATCAACCACCAGAGAAATAAATCTTGACTCTTTTATTGTTGCCTGAAATCTGCTGGGCTTACAAGGAATCCTGCAGTGATTTTTGCATTTTTGAGAGTGAGAAGTGAGTCATTGTGCTGGACAGCCCTGCGGGTTTTGTTACTGGGGGTCGATTTTGCAGCCTCCAGTAACAAAACTAGATGCCCAGTACACCAGCCCGGCCTTGGAGCCAGGGCTTATTTGTTTTCACAGTCAGACCTTTGATGGGGATCACAAGGGGCTCTGGTGCTCGGGTGTCACAGAAATGGACACCTCCGGCTGCTTTTATGTTATATCCTTAGAAAAGGGTAAACAGACTTTCCAAAAAACCACATCCCTGAACATATACAGAGAAGCAGTACACATTTTATAAAATATAATACGGAAAACAGCAGATAAGACAGTAAACATTTTCCACATTTATTTTAAGTCCTCTTCCTTTCCGTGTGGCATCGTCAGTCTGGGTGAGCTGGAAAATAAAGGGCAGATGAGGTCAAGGGCGGGGCCGCCAATGCTCCTAATGTGTCCATTGTATTGGTCACAGTGAGGGCAGGTGGGTGGCCTCCTCACTAAATGAGGTGTAAATCACCGCACAGCGGGGCCCATCAGAGGTAGCCGGGTTTTTGTGCTGATTGATTGCTCCTCCACTGCCCCACAGCTCCTACAGTGTTGCTGGGCAGGTACCTGCCCACAGATACAGTGGGGAAGCGGGAGGGGGTCCTGGCAACTGCAGAGACCTTCCTCGCTATGCAGCACACCGGCCTGGATGATCCTGTAGTTTTATTTTTTTTAACTCAGAGCATTCCTGTCGTCCTGGGACGCATGTTTTAAATGAAGAAGTAGGGGAACGGACTTTGATAAATTAAATAAGTAGGGGCACGCCGTGCCCCTCCGTTCCCGCCCACTTCGACCACTGGCTGAAGGAATGTCAGAACCAAGGCTGATTTGCATATAGCTACTCCCTGTCTAAAGTGGCATGGCGGCCAAACATAATGGACGGAAATGTCGCCCTGAGTAAGGACCCATGGCTGGGGTTGATTCAAGCATTCCACCCATCATGTTTTGCTTTGCTTCGCAGTTTTTCAAGGGCGTTCCCAGATATGAATGTCTCTATCACAGGAGTTGCAACTATTTTTAAAGTGGAAGTGCTCACCAGTGGTATCAGCTCAATAAAACCATACATTATTTAATACTCCCAGTGTTATTGATCAAACTAGAATTACCAATGCTGATTTTTATCGGAGCGATCCCTGTCCAGAGTGACACAATGAGCAAATAAACTCCTTTCTGTTCCTAGAATAAACAAAGCCCGCCCTGGTGGTAGGGCCTTTTCATATTTGGCTCCAATGTTCTGGAACAATCTTCCCCAATATCTTCGTACGGAAATGCCCCTTCTCCAGTTCAGAAAGCTGATGAAAACGCATCTTTTCTAGTGTTGAGATAGTCTTCTGTTGCAAGCACAGAGATACCCCTTGGAGTGATTCAGCGCTATATAAAATCATAAAAATAAATAAATAAATAAATAAACAGTATTGATCTGTGTTGGGACAGCAATGTCCCGTGCTTGTGGGACACCCCCGCGCCGCACGGCCACCAGCTGCTGCGTGTGCCCCTTGCCTGCCCCTGCCTCGCTGCTGCCTCGTTAGCCGGTTGCCGGCTGCCTCCGCTGCGGGGATTGTTTTTGCCTGGTTTTGTCTATTATTTGTGCCTGTTTTTGTTTAACTTCATTTTTCCCTTGTTTTGTCGAATATTTGTGCCTGTTTAGCTTAATTTCTTTTGCCCGTGTTTTAGCTCTCCTTCCCCGTGTCCGCCTACCCCGCCGCCCTCCGCCCTCCCTTCCCGCCACCGCCGCTTGTCCCCGCCCCTTTTTTCTCTTCTGTAACCCTCCCCGCTCCCGCCTCCCAGCTGCTCCGCCCACCCGCGCACTTCGCCTTAAATGGCGACCGTGCGAACGCGCAGCGGTCACGCGCAGCGGGCGCGCCGATTGCGCACCGAAGGTGCGCCAAAGGTAAGCCCGTCTGCGCCCGTCAGCGACCGGATCGCGACCAGTGCCAGGACCCCTGGACCTCGAAGACCCCGACCGACCCGCCTGACGTACTCCGCCGCCACCCTCACCGCTCTCAACACCGGCCGACTCCCAGAATGCCATCAAGCCACTCCACGACTTACCCACGGACCCTTCAGCTGCCACGCCTGCAAGTTCACCTGCATCCGGACCAGCCTCGCACCAGCACCCGCCAAGACGAACACCAGCAGCACCCACCTCAAGTGCATCCTGCTCAACACCCGCTCCGTCCACAGACACGCCATCGAACTCTGGAACCTCCTAGACGCCACAGCCCCTGACGTTGCCTTCCTCACGGAGACCTGGATGAACGCCTCTTCAGCTCCCGACATCGCCATCGCTATCCCAGAGGGCTACAAGATCGTCCGGAGGGACCGAAACGCCAACCAGATGGGAGGAGGCATCGCCATCATCCACAGGAACACCATCCGTCTCACGACCAGCACCGACAACACCCTGACCAGCGCCGAACACCTGCATTTCCAGATCCACACCAACCCGAACACCACCCTCAGAGGCACCCTGATCTACCGACCCCCTGGACCACGCACGCAATTCAGCGAGGACATCGCCGACTTTATCAGCCCACATGCCCTCCCCTCCGCCGACTACATCCTCCTGGGAGACCTCAACTTCCATCTGGAGAACAACAACGACCGCAACACCAGCACCCTGCTCGACAACCTCGCCAACCTGGGACTCAAGCAACTGGTGTCCACCCCCACCCACCTCGCCGGACACACACTCGACGCAGTCTTCTCTTCCAGCACAGACATCGACTTCAGCCACGCCACTGAGCTTCAATGGACGGACCACAGCTGCGTCCACTTCACCTTCAAGAGAACGACGACCCACCACCACCAGCAACAGGCCGCCCGCAGAAGCTGGAACAAGATCACAGCAGACCAGCTCGCCACCTCCCTGAGCCAGCACCCTCCTGCCAGCTCAGTGAACCCCAGCCAGGCCGCCGTCAACCTCACGAAATGGATCAGCAACTGCGCGGACGAACTCGCCCCACTGAGGACCCCGCCTAGCAGACCCGGCAGCAAGAAGGCCCCATGGTTCACCGATGAACTCAAGAGCTCCAAGAAGAACTGCCGAGCCCTCGAGAAAGTCTGGAGAAGGGAACCGACACCGGACAACAGGACCTCCTTCAAACTTGCCACCCGGAAACACCACCAGCTGATCCGCGCCACCAAGAAAACAGCATTCAAGGACCGGCTGGACAACAACGCACACAACTGCAAGGAACTCTTCAACATCGTGAAAGAGCTTTCCAACCCCAGCGCAGGAAACAACGACATCACCCCATCGCAAGACCTCTGCAACTCCCTCGCTTCATACTTCCACAACAAGATCGCGGACATACACAACAGCTTCAACAACCAACCAACGCACACCATGACCGAACAACCACCCCCCACCACCACCCTCCACGCCTGGACCCCGATCAGCACCGAAGACACCATCCGCACGATGAACTCCATCCACTCCGGATCACCGACCGACCCCTGCCCCCACCACGTCTTCAACAAGGCCGACGCCGTCATCGCACCCCACCTGCGAGACATCATCAACACATCCTTCGACACCGCCACCTTCCCTGAGAGCTGGAAGCACGCCGAACTCAGCGCTCTACTCAAGAAACCCACAGCGGACCCCACCGAACTCAAGAACTACCGCCCCATCTCGCTCCTCCCGTTTCCAGCCAAAGTCATCGAGAAGACCGTCAACAAGCAGATGGCCGCCTTCCTCGAGACGAACGGATCCCTCGACCCCTCACAGTCCGGCTTCCGAGCCAACCACAGCACCGAGACCGCCCTCATCGCCGCCACCGATGACATCCGAGCCCTGATGGACAATGGAGAAACAGCTGCCCTCATCCTCCTAGACCTCTCCGCGGCATTCGACACGGTCTGCCACCGCACCCTAGTACGGCGCCTCAGCAACATCGGAATCCAGGACAAGGCGCTGGAATGGATCATCTCCTTCCTCGACGGAAGAACACAGAGAGTCCGCCTACCACCGTACAAGTCAGAGGCCTCCGAAGTCATCTGCGGCGTCCCCCAAGGATCATCTCTGAGCCCCACCCTCTTCAACGTCTACATGAGCCCCCTTGCGGCCATCGTACGCAAACACAACCTCAGCATAATCTCCTACGCCGACGACACCCAGCTGATCCTCTCCCTGACCAACGACCCCGCCGCCGCCAGAGCCAACCTGCACGAAGGGATGAAAGAGGTAGCCGAGTGGATGACGACCAGCCGCCTGAAACTGAACTCGGACAAGACGGAGGTCCTCATCCTGGGCTCCTCACCCTCCGCCTGGGACGACTCCTGGTGGCCTCCCGCCCTGGGCACCGCACCCAAACCGACAGACCATGCACGAAACCTGGGCTTCATCCTGGACTCCTCCCTCTCCATGACCAGGCAAGTCAACAACGTCTCCTCGGCGTGCTTCAACATCCTACGCATGCTACGGAAGATCTTCTGGTGGATCCCCACCGAGACCAGGAAGACCGTCACCCAGGCCCTCGTCACCAGCCGACTGGACTACGGCAACGCCCTCTATGCCGGTACCACCGCCAAGCTCCAGAAGAGACTCCAGCGGATCCAGAACGCCTCAGCCAGACTCATCCTCGACATCCCACGAACCAGCCACATCTCCGGACATCTGAGAGACCTTCACTGGCTCCCCATCAACAAAAGAATCACCTTCCGCCTCCTCACCCACGCACACAAAGCCCTACACGACCAAGGCCCGAGCTACCTCAACAGCCGAGTCAACTTCTACGCTCCCAAACGCCACCTCTGATCAGCCAACCACGCCCTCGCCGCCGTCCCCCGCATCCGAAGAGCGACTACAGGAGGAAGGTCCTTCTCCTACCTGGCCGCCAAGACCTGGAACTCCCTCCCGACCGACCTGCGCCTGACCCAAGACCACCTCTCCTTCAGGAAGAAGCTGAAAACCTGGCTGTTCGAGCAGTAGCGGCACCCCCCAGCGCCTTGAGACCCTACGGGTATGTAGCGCGCTTTATAAGTGTCACTGATTGATTGATTGATAAATGGACATGTAACCCTGCCCTGAGTCACCCGACTGCATGTGAATTGTTATCCTGGTTTCTTTGGGTCCATCAAGCACACTTATCTAGATTGCGCCCTGAAGCCGAGGCCAGTTCAGGGTGAGTCCAAGCTCCAGAACCTGTTCTGTGACCTGGAGAAATGCACCAAGTGTGCCCTCTTTGTTTTATCATGGCAGTACGGGCTGGACTGTTCCCATGAGGCACAGGGTCAAGACTGATTTGCATATGGCCAGGTCTAAACTGGGGTGGCACGGTGCGCATAAGAATGATGGATTTAACCCAGATCTCTTGACTGGGGGTGAATGTTTTGATTTGTTATGCATTCCGTCCATCAATTGTGTGTTTTTTGCTCTTTGTTTTATGGGCCTACCGTCTATGTCTGGGATGCTGACATCAAGCAGTGGTGACAGCAATCTCATTTTTGGGAATTGATAGAACTGGGCAGAACTCTTTTTCTGTTTCAGGAGAGGTGCAGCATATCGGCCCCAATTGTGTAAACATCTACTGTAATGTGACACCCAGACATATGCGATGCCATTCTGTTTGCGTGTGTCACAATTATGTATGTAGGATCAGGTCTTTAAATGTGATGACAAAACTGGGGGGGTCCCTCAAAGGGGGGTGGCCAATGTAACTTAGGGCGTGGCCTAAAAACACAAGCTAAAAATCTGTGCTGCTTAGCATAGTGTGCCGCCCAACTTGTATTTTGCTATTTCTGTCATATGATACAACAAGTAACATCATACGTACAACAAGTTAGGACTATTGGCTTTGTCAATGGTTGTTAGTTGCATAAGATAAATAAGCAGCAACTCTGGCTTGTTGTATTTAATATTGAAAAAGCTTCCAGTTAAAGCCCTAGGGGCTCCACGACAATGTTGCTGCTCCTGAGATTCAAAAAGAGAAGGGAAATCCAGAAAGAGAATGACTCTCTTTAAAGGATTTCCCTTTCCCTACAACGCTCACCTGGCATGGCGTCATGCCGTATCTTCTCCACTAGTGAGAAGTGAGCAGTGTGAGCACGCGCACATGGATGGGCCTGCTCCCACTGCAGTCCAGGAAAAAACGGACGGCCTGTGCCAGGGCACAAAACAGAGCTCGATAGAAACCCGTTTTGAGGCCCCCTTGGCCCTTTAAAAAACTGCCGGTGCTCAGACCCGGTGAGACCCGGCCCACTTAAAGCACTGTGTAGGTTATAAATGGAAGTAGGACTCCACGGGGCAGTAAAACTCTGATTGCAGCCCAGTCCCACCCATCTTTTGCGGCCATGATGTTTGCGCTGTGCCCATGACTTGACTATGTGGAACTTGACAGTTTAAAAAGTGTGCTTCGAAAACTAAAATATACATTATCTATATTAAGAATGAAGATTGCCGGACCTTTGACCGACGTTCTAGGGCACTCTGAAGCAAAATCAAACACATCCTGATGTAAACGAATTCCACTGATCGCTTGGTTAAACGTGCACTGTACAAAATATGAAATTTTGTTTTTAAATATGACTGTTTTATATCGTAATTTTATCCGATTTTTTTCGAAATTTGTTATGGTTTTAATTAACTAAACAATAAACTTACTTATTTACTTTGGTTGCTGTGACCAGTAGGATCCGTTTGGGACAGCCCATAGTTTTGACATGACACAAGATGGAGAAAGGAATGCAGTTTCCCCAGACAGTGGAAGTGTTTTGTCTGCATTCCTGGAGACGAATCCAGGAGGCCAAGATATTGATGTGATGAAGGATAGAGCCAGTGCTCCCTTTAGAAATTCTGTAATGAACCTTTTAGCAGGGATTGCATGAATCCTTCTAGAGCACTGCCATTTGGTGTAAGTTTCGAGGCTGAGCCTCCACTGTTGTCTGTCCTTGATTGGAAACTTCAGGGACCGTATTACACATTATCACTGTTTGTGCCCGGCGCACCTTTTAAAAGGTTGGCCGGGCGCAAACAGTGATAATGCACCCCATTATGATGTATGCGATGCCCCCAGGGCAGCTGCGACCTCGTGCTGCCCTGGGGGCAGCACATTCATGTGAAAACACGGACCCACTCCATGTTTTCACAGTGCGGGCAGCAGGCGGGACCTGCCTGCACTTTCAAAGAGGTTTAGAGATCTCCTTGCAGGCGGGTGCAGTCAGTGAGACTATCCGCATGCTCAGAGAGGTAGTGCCTGGCACTGCAAGAGGAAAGACTGCCCTGAAGGAAACGCCCAACCTTATTCCCAGTGCGTGGAGCACCAGTTGAAACTGACTTACGCCAGGTGCAGAACCAGAGCTGTTGTGAGCTGACAATGGTCACTTGGATGCCCTACGTGATTCATGTGGTGAACTGCATAAAAACCAACGTGCCTTCGTGCACCACTGCAGTGTGCCTAAAGGGTGACTTGTGCAGCTGCTGCCTTTAATGGGAAGTGCAACCAGTGAGAATCCAAGAAGCCACCGTTGTGGAAAATATGCCCATGGCAACGAGGTTGAAACTGCCGATAGTGAGCACCCACTCTGATTGTTTCCTGCCACACTGATAGTTTTTAATGGCCAGCCATGCTGATAGTTTCCAGTGGCCGGTGAGTGAAACAAGGTCTGCAATTCTGCTGATGAATATGCTGAAGGTACGTCTGCAAGGACATTACCAAGGAGCTCTCCACCATGTTGCGTCCCAGCGAAAGGTATCATGGCGTCTGCAATCAATCAATCAAGGGGTTTATAAAGCGCGCTACTCACCCAAGAGGGTCTCAAGGAGCTGGGGGGCCAGCTCCGGATCAGTCGAAGAGCCAGGTCTTGATGTCTTTCCTGAAGGTGTGAAGGGTTGGGGAACGTCTGATGTTTAGGGGTAGCTCGTTCCAGGTCTTGGCAGCGATGTAGGAGAAAGCTCTCCCGCCTGCTCTGTTTCTGCGGATGCGGGGGACCTCTGCCAGGGCGAGGTCGGCAGAGCGGAGGTTCCTATTGGGCACATGGAAGGATACTCTCTTGTTGAGGTATTTCGGTCCGATGTGGTAGAGAGATTTGTAGGCGTGGGTGAGAAGTTCGAAGGTGACCCTTTTCTCGACGGGGAGCCAGTGGAGGTTTTGCAGGTGTTGGGTCATGTGTTCGTGATGCGGTGTTCCGAGGACGAGTCTGGCTGCGGCGTTCTGGATGGTCTGGAGTCTGTGTAGCAGAGATCTGTTGATTCCGGCGTACAGTGCGTTGCCATAGTCCAGTCTGCTGGTTATGAGTGCTTGGGTGACGGTCTTTCTGCAGTCGAGGGGATCCACTTGAAGGTTTTGCGGAGTATGCGCAGGCAGTTGAAGCTGGTGGAGGCAACAGCGTTGATCTGGGGGTTCATGGAGGGAGAAGAGTGAAGGATGATGCTGAGGTTGCGTGCGTGGTCTGTAGAGTGGGTGGGTTCCTGAAGGCAAAGGGCCACCAGGTGTTGTCCCAGGCGGAGTTGCAGGGTCCAAGGATGAGGACCTTGGTCTTCTCTGAGTTGAACTTCAATCAAAAGACTGAGAGACTTTTCCTTGAACATGTAAAAGATAAGCCATCAGTATTGAGTATAACAATTGCCAACATCAACTTGTTTGCGTGAAATCCAAAAGAACTGACTTAGGCGTTACTCACTTGGCAGTGTGGGTTGCACAATCTGATAGTGAACTCACACCTACACCTGATTATTGCTTATGATCCTTTATGTCTGTCTCAACACCATAGGTATGGCAGGCACTATATTATCTGAATTATTCACTTTAAGAGGTGTGAAGCGTAAATAGAGCCCATAGATGAGATCGTAGAACATTGCAACTGATTTCCTATTGATATGTGTTGTATTTTATTTTGTTGTTACATTAAAGTATTTCTCTTTTGGGCTGGACAATGAGCTATTTTGTTTGTTGTGTGAATGTTTCTCATTATTTCCCTACAAAGCCTTTTACTGTTTATCCTGAGCGTCAAGTGTGGAAAGGGGTATTTTGCCCAGTTTGTAGAGCCATAGTAGAACAGTGCCCAGGACACAAAAGGCAAATTACCCCAACCACCATGGTTGTGGCTCAGTAGCTCCTGCCTCCCTGAAATCCCAGGAACAATGTTTGATAGTCTGGCGTGTGGGGGAAACAACCTTTACAACAGTCATTACATCGCACTACCATTACAACGCAGTCATTACATCGCATGTCACTACAACGCATGTCACTACAACGCATACAATTACAACGCATGCCATTACAATGCATGGTTTTTACACTTAAACAATCCAACACTTACCCTACTGTTGCACTCACTGGAGTGGGAATAGTCATTCTTACCCCTACACTATCCAACACTTACCTTAAATGCAATGTAATGGTATGCGTTGTAATGGCATGCGTTGTAATGGTATGCGTTGATAATGGTATAATGTGATGTAATCGAATGCGTTGTAATTGTAGTTTCTAAAAATGCGTTGTGATGGCATGCGATGTAAAATCATGCGTTGTAATGGATGTTGTGATGTTAAATTGCGTTGTAAAGGCATGCGTTGTAAATGTTTGCGTTGTAACGTCATACTACAGGAGTGTGGCCACAAATAAGGAAAGGTTTTACTTAAAGTATTTACTTGATCACATATTTGTTTTTCCAAGTGTTTTAAAGGCATTTCTAAATGTAATTATCACTAATAATGGAGCAGGAATAATTTTCCAGTGTGAGTGCGAGCCAGTGAAATCAGCACAAAAAGCACAGATGATTTAAATGACTTTTGTGTTACTGAATGAGTGAGTGGTGCAAATTGACCAAAAAATACTCAGAAAGAAACTTCATAACTGGTACTCCCCAAGATATAATGACTGCTTTGACAGAAAAAATGCTGTCATCAGAAAACCGTGACCAGCATTCATAATGGCTGATAGCAGTGTCCTACTAGGGAACAATACACCTATTATTTTAGGCGTTCTTCTCAAACTGTAGAGCCAGAGAACATGGCCTCTGACTATTAAGAGGGAGAGTAAAGTCCTGACCATAGATCTTAGCTATCATAAAGAAAATTTGTGCGAGTACTTCCAACATAAGTCTGTCATAGTTTAAAGCATTTAGAGTAATACCAAGCTCTGGTGTGTTCTATGAGAATGCTCAAGAAAGAGTTTTATAGATTCCACCAGATCATTTACTCATTAAGGGCTATGTTAAAATAATCAGTCTCTCCAATTTTCTGCAGTGTGAGTGCATGATTTGATACTATTCCCTTTCTCTATCATACAACAGTTTTCTTCTTGGTAATCTCGGGAGACTTTAATATCGCTGCCACTAGCTGCACACAGAGGCACTCAGGGGCTTATTTACAAGCCCCTTGCACCTCTTGTACGTCACTGTTGCCATATTAAAAGTGACACACCAGTAGAGCAATGGGCTTGTAAATAAACCCCTCAAAGCTTTCCACTCAGTCTGAGACTGTATACATTTGTGTTCCTGAATGGCAGATTCACCGAAGTCTCTCCTGCTTCCTATACTTTTATTTCCCCTGTGGTCAATCTTTGATTGACCATATGGTAGTGTCCAATCAAATGTTTAGCATTTGCTCACAACTGGAGATTTTGGGGACTAGTTGAAGTGATCATAGTATTTTTTCTGTGTATGTTGGTTTTGAGCTTAAGACTCTCGATCCCTGGAACTTTGGGAGGACGGTGTTGTCAATAATAATTCGAATGGGCGCACTTTTAGGTCATGTGATAACATAAAGACTTTGCGCCAAAGTCTCAAAATAGCAAGCTTGGGTCCTCTTGATTTGTCATCGGATGATCCTACTTCTTGATCAGAAAAGCAGTTGACCTTCCTCCAAACCTTTGGGAGTAGCGATAGAGGCAAAAGACCCAGATCTCTTATTAGGATCTCTTGGGCTGTAAAAAAGGTCAATCATGAAATAAATTTCCTCGTTAGGAAGCAATTTAAATTCTCATTGGTCATGAGAAAGAGGGAAGTCAATCACCTTAAGGGTAAAAGAACAAGACTGAGGGTGACAAAACATAGAAATGAGGTGGATAGGAAATGGATCAATCTGAGGGAAGCTGCCACCTCACATAATTCTCATAATTATTGGGATCTAATAGCCCAATATTCCAACTCCAGAATCACAATCTAGGCAAACCCGATATCGGATCATATGTGGACACAGTATATTTCTCAATTATTTGCCTTTAATCCAAGTAGCAGTGATCAGTTTGATTTAAGTGTTGAAGTGGATTCTATGGAATTATATGGTCCGCCTTCTGGCAAGGAGATCGAGGGATTCATTAAAGGTGCTAGCACTTCGGGCGCTATGGGCCCATATGGATTCCCAATAGCACTTATTAAAAAATAGGCTTCTTTATGGGCTACCTTTTTTATGCCCATTGTTCCTGCACTGCTACTTGTGTGGTGATATTCTATCTTCCTGGAAGGGAAATATCACTGTACACTTATATAAAAAGGGCCAAAGTCCTCTCCCGCCAGTTATAGCCAAATTTCCCTTCTACATGCGATAAGCAAACTATTTGCCAAAAGCATACTACTTCATCTTCAAGAATGGGCATTTTGCAATAACCTTATGGCTGCTGGGCAGGCTGTTTTTCTTAAGAACTGTGGTACTCTTGATAACATTACAGCCCTACAAACCTTAAAAGAAATGTATCCTCAGTCTAGGGGCATGCCCAAATAATTTGCTTTTATTGATTTCTCCACAGTGTACGACAGGGTTGACCGGGGGACACTGTGGAGAATACTGTCAGCGATAGGGATTCCTGCTCATCTTCTAAGGCAAATGATTGGCCTGCATTCCTCCAACTACACTCAGGGTTTGATGGGAGGGAACCAAGGTTTGCCAAGAAGGGTTGTGATGCATAATGGCGTAAAGCAGAGGTGCCTGCTTGCGCCTCTTCTCTTTTCACTTTACACTCATGATTTGCATCATAGAGTTGGTCTGGTAAAGGGGATCCTCCTTAACTCGGTCTAATGAACGTTTGTTGTCTTCTTTTCACAGACGACATTTTGTTAGATCTAACCCCCATAGACCTTCAAAGACATCTTTAGAAAAATATGCGAAAGAACATTTAAAAAAATATATATATCTAAAAGTAAAGTCATGATATTTAGAACGAAGGGGCTCAGAATTATGAAAAACCTTAACAGCTTTTTAGCGAGTGTTAAGATGGCAGCAGTGCAGTTTTATTCTTACCTTGGTAGAATTTTTTTCAAGCAATTGCCTAAATAAAGATCATATAAACCATTGTAAAATTAAGGCTTTGTCCCAGGCCTCTGCTATCCAAAGATTTATAAGTGTTGTGGGCAAAGGCATTTTCCACATGTTCTATTGGTTTACAAGACAAAAATTCCACCCTCACTGAGTTATGCCTGTGAACTGATGGGCGTTTCGCATTGGTCTTTTTTCGAGAAAGTTGAGGGGTGCACATTGTGCCAAATATGTTATTTGAATTCTTTGACTTCCCCACCTGCTTTTCGGCTTGAATTTGGATTACCTTCTACATTTGTTCTCGCTATGACAGCTGTCCCGAAGTGGGGGAACAGTTTGCTTGGGAGCAAAGTGGGTTCTACTTGAGTAGCATTAAAGCTCAAACTTTTCCATAGTACGAAAGGAAAAAGTACGCTTTATTCTACTTACACTACAGTTTTGGAAATGTTTAAGATTGTGCCTAGTGGGAAATTACCATTTCCAAAAACGTTTTTAAAAAACTGAATAAAAAAATCATTGTACATAGTGAGTAGGAAAACAGATATGTTATGTTAAATTGGTACTTGCAGAGCGCACAGCTACTCAGTAAGAGTGTCCCGGTGCTAAAAGACCTCAGGGCAGAGCTATCCCTATTACTGAAGGCTGGAAGAGGCCAATTTGCTATTGTTGAGTTAGCTAGGTTTTCAGCTGCTTCCTGAAGGTAAGTAAGTCAGGCACCTGTCTGAGTGACACCAGGCAGAAAGTTCCACTTGGAAGGAACGGCCACTAATACAGGCACAGGAAAACTTGGGGACAATTGCCTGCAGTCGAAAGGAGGACCTCAAGGCTATACCAGGAATATAGTGCTTAACTCTCTTTTTGATGTAAAGAGCGCCTGTATCATGTAGAGCTTTAAAAGCCAAGATCAAAGCTTAAAAACAAATACTCTTTCAAACAGGAAACCCGTGCAGAGCTTTCATGTGAGTGGAGACCCGTGCTTTGGGTGCCAGCATGAGAATCGCCCTGGTGGCCGCATTCTGGACCACCTGAAGTCTATTCAGAAGGTATTCTGGGAGGCCCAGGCACAAGACGTTCATGTAATCCAGCCTGGAAATAATGAGAGCTTGGACTACAATCTTCCTGTGAGTGATCGATAGTAAGGGAAGAAAATTCTTTAGCATTCTTAGGAGGCCAAAACAGGAACCATCTACTGTCTGAATTTGAGCTTTCATAGATAGAGTGTCATCCAGCTTGACCCCCAGGTTCTTAACTCTATTAACTGATGTTAGGGGGGTGACATGTCTAAAGGCCACCATTGACGCCATTCATTGCAGGATGAAGAACAAGAGAACATTATCTCAAATTTCTCTGGGTTGCACTTTAATTGATTCAGCCTTAGCCAAGTGAACACCCCCGTCAAGCATTTGTTAATCTCCTCTCCTCGGAATTCCTCGCCCTTGTCACATGTAAACAAGAGTTGAGTCATTAGTGTACCAAATTATTGTCGCGCTGTATGACTCAGCCAAGGGAGCAAGGGGGGCCATACATAAATTAAAAAGTGTCGGGCTCAAAATCAAGCCCTGGGGAACACCCACCTTCATGGGGGGAATGGGGGCAGCAAAAGGAGGAGATCAAATCACTTGATGCCTGACCTCCAAAAAGGAAGGGAACCACTTGAGTACCATGCCACCCAGGCCGCACTCCTGAAGTCTCTGCAGGAGCCTGTCATGGGGCACAGTGTCAAAAGCCGTGGAGAGGTCCTGCAAGATCAGCACTGCTTTGCCTCCTTTATCTAGTTTCTCCTTACTGACCTCACAGATTTCACGCAAGGCCGTCTCTGTGCTAAAATTAGATCTAAAACTGGACTGGCTGTGATGGAGCAAATTGTTAGTTTCCATGTATTCTGTGGTAACTAAATTCACATATTTCTCAAGGACTTTGGAGAAAAAAGGGAGTAGTGATATTGGACTATAGTTTGATGCCACCAAGGGGTAGGCAGAGGATTTTTTTTTAGTAGTGAGAGGATTTTGGCATTTTTCCATCTGTCTGGCACATGGCCATTATTCAGCGAGGCATGGAGAATCATATTACCAGCTGGATAAATGATCACTGCTGCTGATGACAGCACTTTGGTGGACAGGGGTCCGAGGGAGAGCCTTACTTGAGGCCTTTCATAATCGCCAAAGATTTTTCCAATGGAAACTGAGAAAACTGTGTGAGAGATGGACCTGTCTCGGGGTGCCGGAGGATGGAGGACCTATGCTCACTCCTTTGGACAGGGTGGGATCCTCAAGAGAATCTTGAATGGTTTTAATTTTAGTATAAAAATATGAGGCAAGATGACTTGTCTATTCACAGGTGGAAGTAAAAGGTCTGTGGGCCGCTCTCGGAGAGGAAAAGTCTTTCACTATTTTGAAGATTTCTTTACTTTTATTCCCCGCTGTCTCAATTTTAGATGAGAAGACATTTTTCTTTTCCGCAAGAATTTTATTGTGGTGGCCCTTAAGGGCATGTTTGTAAATTTCTTTATCTTCAGAATTAAAGTTTTTCTGCCATGTTCTCTCCAGTCGTTTACAGGCACTTTTGCTCTTCCTGAGAGCTTCAGTAAACCAAAGGGCTGAAATTCTAGTGGAATTGGCAGGGCAAGAGGAAAGAGGTGCAAGCTCCCAGGTGCGTAGCTGGAGCCAATTCTCTAGGCAGAGTATATCACTCTCGATATTGCCGCTGAGGGAAATCGGATGGTGACTTAGGGCCTCATGTAGGTAGCCAAATACCGGTCGGTAACGGCCGATTTTCGGTAATTATACCGTTACCGACCGGTATTTTGGCTTTTGGTATGTAGGGGGCTCATTTCTGGATTCGGTAATTTACCGAATCGGTAAAATTACCGAATCGGTAATTTTACCGATTCGGTAAATTCCGAATCCAGAAATGAGATGTAGGGGGAGTGTGTGGGTGTTTTTATGAGTCGGTATTTACCACCAACTAATAGTTGGTGGTAAATAATGAATGGATGTGTTTAAGCATTTTAAAGCGCTTAGACATGTGCAATGTGGCAGACATACATGCCCTTAGGGCATGTATGTGTGCCACATGTGCACACATGGCCGAATCAGGGGTGCAACAGGGTGTCAATGTGACACCCTGCCACCCTTGCATGTGTTCCCCCCATTACCGAATCGGTATTTACCGATTCGGTAATGAGGCATACCTTCCCATCAATGGGAAGGTATGCCTCATTACCGAATCGGTAAATACCGATTCGGTAATTACCGAATTTTACCGATTCGGTAAAATTTCCCAAATGATTACCTACATACAAGTTACCACTTCTTAAATACCGATTCGGTAACGTTCGGTATTTAAGAAGTGGTAACTTGTATGCTACCTACATGAGGCCCTAAGTGCTTCACTCAGGGCTGCTGGGGTAATCCGATGGAAAGGTCTGAAAGTAGTGGGGCTGGGCTTCCCATAGGATTGAGGGCAATTTATCCATTTACACACTCTAAAACCTAATAGGTAATGTTCAGACCATACTAGAGGGAGAGGCACGTCTGTTTCGATCTCTTCTTTGGAGAAAATCTGATCCAGTTTATGTCCCTTATCATGGGTAAGGTGATGGAAATAAGGGAACAGATTAAAAACAGCCAGTGACTCCCGCAGCGTGATGGACTCCTGCTATGCTGGTTTGTCTATATGGATATTAAAGTCACCTAGAACCAAGCAATGCTTGTATTTGGAGACAAGGGGAGAAAGTGAGTCCCTAATGTACTCGAGGAACTTCCCAGCATGGCCAGGGGGCCCATAGATTAATGCTCCAGGCAAGGATTGATGTGCAGAGACTACAAAATGAAATCCAAGGCATTCAGCCTCATCTAACTCTCCTTTTAAAAAATAATCACGCCGCCGCCACCCTTACCCACTGCACGTTCTCTCCTTATGATCCGATATCCAGCGGGAATGGAGCTCGCAATAGTAGGATTAGAGCCCTCATTAAGCCATGTATCTGTTAAAAACATTATATCATGATTTGATTCTAGCAACAAATCAAAAATATACAATTCACGTTTTTTTAAGGAGCAGGTGTTGAGTAGAAATGCCTTTAAATAACCGTCATTCCTAGGCTGTGTACCTGATCGAAGCACCCTGGTGCTCTTAACCTCCCTCCCCAAATTGATCACACCGTTGGAGATGGAGGCCGCCCAGTTGCAGGGTTTGCACGCGGAGATGTAGACATCAGAATTCAAAGCAGAGCGGGAGAGGCATCTCGCATTCTTACTGCTGTCGAGAAACCTTGCTATGCTATAGGTTAGGAGCTTCCCTTAATCAGGGAGAGAACTGGCAGCATGGCCGTCGCCGGCAGCCTCCAGAACACAGATGGGCGCAGACCTGCTTGCCTTAGGCGCGCCTTCGGATATTTCACTTTGTCCACAATATGCAAGGAATGGGATTATAATAGAAAGCAGCATCTGTAAAAAAAATACCTATCTCCTATGGAATTTTCCACACAGTGCAAGGAGATTTATCCTGTTAATAAGGTTACATTTGTTACGTCTATGACTTATCACAGAAACATGGGAAGGTATCCTGAAGGTTTCAAGGCTCTGTATATTAGCCTTAATCCCGTTCAAGACTTAAATCATGTGATTTCCATATGCCCATATCTTCACACTTCACGTTGTCCCTTTTTATGAGAGATATTATTTTTGAGATATAACATAATTTCGTTATTTGAGGCTCGTCACTGTTTGTGTGTCTCCCCCCCACCACTGAAATGGCCTATGCACATTTTGTTTAATGTTTTTTTAAATGTGTTTAAACATTTTTTAGGTATATGTGCAATAGCTTTTTGTACAATACTTGATTTGCCGGGAATCACAAACTTTATTATGCAATTGAATGTTTTATTAGCACTTTATATGCTATGAGCTTAGTTGGACGTTTGATACATATATTGGTATTATTGTATCTCATTATTTGAGTGGACAGAGCTGTATGTTTCCTTCTTGCAGTCACTTTTCCCTGTAGCACTTTATCTGCGTATTTGCATTTTTTAGATCTTTTGAACTGTGATGTAGAGGGTACTGTATTTCATATTGTTCTTGCGCATTTGAACATAATTTGTCTTAATGAGTCTGTTTTGCACATTTGCATTATTAAGGCCTTTGCACCTTACAATAGAGTATTCTATTTTTATAGATATTGTGTACTTGCACATTGTAAGGTTTAGTATTTTTATGTGGGAGTACCACACTATACTTGTTATTCATTAAGATTTACTCTCTCTGCTGGATATGTCTATGGATGTTTTAACCTAATACGGAATGGATGAACTGTAGTGGAGACGGAGTTTCATGTGCACACATTGCTATGTTAGCATAAGCGCTTTAGATGTAAAACGCCATCTTGCCACTTTGCTGCTTTTGCGCACGACACTGCAGGTAGCTGTTATTACAAGAAAAACTGCTTGCCTGCTTTTTCTTCACATGGGAACGGTCTGTTGTTCACATCCCTAGACGTGCACCGCGACCTTAGTCTGAACACTGTGTGCAGAAGCAGTCAAGGTCAAATAACAATGTATGCTTTTGAATTCAGGTTGATTGGCCCACGCTCTAGCCAGAACACACACACAGCTGCAAATATCTGAAACTCGGGTGCCTTTAATATTGCATTTGCATGCATGATTCAGACACTTGGAGAAAACCTTTTCCAGACACAGAGCAGAGCTGATCCTGTGATGTGATTCACCTAAGCAGATATTTACGGTATGGGGTTCCCCATTCAAGCCTAGAGACCTTCTATCAGTTTCATAAAACTTGCTTACTGTTGAAGGGAGGGTGGTTGTATTCCACTATCATTTGTAAAATGATTTCTCTCTTCATTTTCTATGGTATTGTAACAATGCTTATGGTTTTGTTTTTAATTATTTGTCTGCTTATGTTAGCCAAAGTACTGCACCTTAGGGCACGAAGTTAAAAATAAACATTTTAAACTTTACCGTGTCTCCTATTACTCTTGTTGTGGACTGATATGAGAATGATATCGAAAATGTGTTTCTGATTCCCACCATTCCTGAGAGTACTCTAAGTCGCTTGTTCTGGGTTGTCTAATCATTGGTAGCTTCGAGATGATACGGAGACCGAATGAGACACTGATGCTAGTCGGATAGGGGTTCTGGGTACTGAGGTGAGTTTTTTGGTACACCACAATTCACTGAGATCCTGGTTTCCTGCGCATAGTTCTGTGCATGAGCAGAATCCCTGCAACAGAACCAATACATCTTATTATTGTAGTTACATGTAGTTTTAGTAAATGTGTTCTCTTGGGAATGCTAGGACAATGTGGTTTTTATGACATTGTACTAGCACACTGTTGCCAAACACCATGTTGTGCATGGCACACAGTGCGTGCATGACAGCGCAGGCATAGGGGGCACAACCTGTGCCCCAAGTCACAATGCCCAATGGACAAAAGCACCCAGGTGCCCTGTTTGGGGCCCCTACCATGCCCTTCCACTGAACGTTTCACAGCAGGGTCCCCACCATGGAAAGGTCAGCAGAAATCCAACTCCTAAGTGGTATGTCGATGCCGGAATTGGTGCTGCCTCCAATTCCCCCCCCCCTTCCCTACTACAGTAGCCACGGGATCCAGGATCCTGGCGGTGGTGATGGTCTTGTGGCAGTCCAACCTCCATGTTCATAATCAGGTGTCCAGATTGCCTACTCGGCGGCGGTTTTCTCTGCGCCACCGGACTCATAATCAACCTCTCAGTGTTTTGCTCTTGATAATACTTGGTGTCATTCAGAACTTTGTTCTTGATAATACAAAAGCTCATTCAGAATGTTGTTTTTCATAATATCCAGAGTCACTCTAAATGTTCTTCTCAATATAAGCACATAGACATAGACCTTGCTAATAAACTACAGATTTTCTAAACAAATTAAACCATCTTGATATCAAAGAAAAAATTTGATACTGTGTACTATGGATATTCGAGCAATCTACATCCCAATCTTGCATTCAAAAGGAATGGAAACTGTAGAACAAATCAGGTTTTTAATGTAGATACTATATCATGTTCTATATTACAATTATGTCAAATCAAAATGGAGATATTGTCTGCAACTAAACAGACCATTGGTGGGTTCCAGACTATCACTCAGCTATGCTAATATTTTTACAATTCAATTGGTGAAGTTGCATATATTGAAAGAAAAACAGTATAGTTCAGGATTAATAAAACTGTCCAGGTCTGTAGATCTATAGATGATTTATTCTTGATAGGACGCAATGATAAGATAGCTTTAGAAGAGAGCACTGATAAAGAAAGAATCAAAATCACATCTGCTATAAGCAGTCCAGATAACTACCTTTCATATATTACAATGAACATACCCGTGCAAAATTTCATTCTACATTGTATAAAAGGCCTACGTACCAGAACAATCCATTGCATGCTACAGGATTTTACCCAGTAACGCAACAGGAGAATCATCATTTTGTCAAACTGTGAGGATAAAGAAAATAATATCTGATAATGCACTGATCTTGAGTGATTAATACTAGTTGTTTGACAGTTTCACTAAGAGAGAGTATTAAAAAAAAAAACATTGAGAGCAAGAGATCAAAAAGATTGAGCTTTGAATAATTTGAAAGCGACATTATTACAAACAAATTGAATAGACAGAAACCTAAGCTAGTATAGACAATAAAACATTCAACACAAACTAAGAAAATAAAGCTAATTGTCAAAAAGAATTCGAATTTGACTAAATCAAACAGCAAGAGGAATGTAATTTTTGCACAAAAACCTATTTTGCCTACAAATAAGATCCAAATTTAAAAGACAGTTAAGCAGTTAACACTGCAAAGCATGTACAACTTAAAAGGAATAAATCCATGTTTACATTTTCAAACTGGCCCACCATTGTTAAAGTACCTCAACTACATAATCTGACGAAGGTGAAAAAACATAAAATCATAGTAAACGAAAAGTAAAATGTATTTGAAAAACATGCATGCGCCAGCAGCAGTGCATTTCTAATAGCAAAGAAATTATATCAATAAAAAAAAATAAGCATGAATTATGTATGAAAAATCAAATTTTATTTTTTAATATAACAATACATACATTTTAAGAAGTGGATGCTTGAGCCCCACAAAATAAATGCACTATGGACGATGGGTAAAACAAATCAGTGGTAGTATGCACATGTGATCGACTCAAGGTTGAAGGGTTTTGCTTACAAGACCCTAAGAGGGAAACGTATACATTTAAATTAGATTTTGCAGACCTAAATGCATATTACAAATACAAATATTTCATATAAGTGATTTTATTGTCACATTTACATTGATGTGTGTTCAAAAATTCTGATTCCAATCCTTGAATCTCATTAAAAAAACAGTTCCATTACATTTTCAAAGAAACAATACCCCCAAAGAGGGATTTCTGATCTTGTGACATTTTGCAGCAATGGGAGAGGATCATCTAGCAGTTGTACAGCATTTCCAGACATTTAACACCACTTGATTGTGCTGAGTGACAGTATTTCCTACGTGTGGAATGGGTTGGTTATTGTTTGGCAACATGATAAGGCAATCAAGAAGCATTTAGTTGCAGCGCCTCTACAACAAAGATGGATATTCTTCAATCCTTCAATTTTGAAAGTGGAGATTTCACAAGTATCCTCTGGTACAGCATGAAAAGCCTTTTGACAATCTGTGATCCAAATGCCATCTTGGTTTACTGATTTGAAGAGATATACATGGATACGGTCGATGATGGCATTGAAAATATTCGTAACATACTGAGAGGTTATAGAAATTGGCATAAAAAGGGACTAGGGAGGCTGGTATAAACAATTGTACTTTATGTTTAGGGAGCAAAGAGGAATATGGAAACTGCTTTGACAGTTGTGCTTTAAAATACAGATGGGGCCCGACATTGAAATGACCATGATCCTTTAATTATATTCCAGCATAATGCACACCAAGGGTTTCCTCAGGACACATGAGTCTATAGCTCAATAGTCTATCAGTAGTATTCAGTAGGGAAATCCACAGCCCTATTCTCAAATGGTTGAAGAATAGGTTTTTACTAAACAGTCAGATCTTGCATGCTTTTCTGAATCCAAAATGTTCTATAATTCTTCACTGATTCACTGTAAATGAAGTTTCAGAGATTTGAGCTACACACACACATACATGCACAAAAATATACATGCATCCACATGAACACTCAGCGGGCGGTTGTCTCTACAGTCTTTTTCCGTCTGGACACCAGCATGGTCAGATCTGCTGTCAAACTAGGTAGATCCAGAGCCTTTTGCATCTCCAGTGTCTCTTTAGGTACAAAAGCTGTCTACAAAAAAGAGGCCTTGCTTGTAGATAGCTTTATGAGGTAAAGTAAGAGTTTTAAACCATAAGGTAGCTAAAACTGTCAGGTAGTGTATAAGAGCCATAACAAAGATGACATGGTTCCCGAAATATCAGTTTACAGATGATTCTAATTGCTCAGTTATGTACCATTGCAGTCGGGATATTGCATATGAGTATCAACCCACGAAAAACATGTTACAGAAGTCTATCCAACAGATGTCTATTGCCTTGATCAGAGCAGGCCCAAGGTAGAACATTAAAAAAATCTAGGACGTTTTAGCCAGCTGCAGGTGAAAATTGCAGGTGGACTTTTGGGATCTACTTTTAGAACAAAATATTTTGATCCAGCCTGCACACAGGCCCCTGCTGTCCGGCCTGCTTTACTCCCAGGCAGCCACACTTGTAAAGCCACAGAACCAAGGACCTCATAAGTGCCCTGTTAGAAATAGGGTTTCCGGTTGGCTAAGGTATACACATAGGTTAGGCAGAACCCACCACTCTAGTCACGGTAAGATAGAGGCACAACTGAGAAACTGTGCTCACTCTTTGGTTGCTTGGAACAGAGCAGGCAGGCTTATGAAAAGAGGCAATGTGTAAAATAGCTGTGCAACACACACACACACACACACACACAGTAAAACAATGAATACTCCACAAAAAGACTCCACTAGTGTTGGTAAAAATAGCTTATTATATTCTAAAAAAAAGGAGACCAAAATGATAAAAATCACATCAGTATATTTCAAGTTATAAGCGTTTTTTAAAGGTATACTAATGCAGTGCTTAAAAGTTCTCGAGTATTGAAGGAACACTTGCGTTTAATCAGGTAACTACCGTCTCACTGACTGGTTTACTCTGCCTTACTTACAGCAGAAGAATGTTAAATAACACGGCTACCACCTGGTCAGTAGTTAGTATCCAGCGGGAACGTCCACGGTAAGCCATAGAACAGTCTCTGGAGACCAGACTACAAAGGCAGTCTCAACTGCCTGTCATGGGAGTGTGGGAGGCTGCCGGGACCTCCAGGGTCCTATGAGAACCAGTACCCGCTCAGGGCACTTTAAAACAAGTGAACCTCCAGTGGCAAGGATCATGGTGGTGCAGTCTCCTTTGGATGCCTCGCTGGGTATTTCAATGTGTAGTGCAGCAGCAGTCTCCCTGTGGAAGAAGAGGCGGGTTACAGCATTGCTAGCAAACCCTCCAGATCGGCACGACGGCTTCTCTCGGTTCTGCGGTGTCGGCCACTGATGCAGGGCACGCACAGACTGGGAAGATGCAGGTTACGCACAGACTGGGAAATCAGGCAGAAAGGCACCTGATCTCTCTCCTGGCCAGGTTTTTCTAGTTGAAGAGCAGAAGCAGGCAATCAATAATGGTCTGCTTGGGTCAAAGGGTAGCTGCCGGACTCATGATGGCAAAATCCCAAGGCAGCAAAGAAAAAGCAAAGTCTTTGATGGCCTTAACTTCAAGAACAAGGGGAAAGCCTTTGGAGAGCACTCTTTACTCAGCACAGTGAAAAGGTAGCAGACAGCAGGCGAGTTCAACTATGCAGGCAGCAAATTGGCACTCCCTCTTGCAGCTTAACAGCAGCAGGCCAACACAACAGAACAGTTAGCTGAGAGGTAGTCTCTACTGGCAGCACAATAGTCCTTCTGGCGATGTGCAGATGTGGAGCCAGCAAAGTCTGGGTACAGGCCCAAAGAAATATCTGATTTTAGGGGGTCAGAGACCTAGTACTTGTACCCAAAAGTACCTTTGATGTAGGGGTTGACTTCAAAGAAACTCTCTGAAGTGTACAAGGATCCTTTTCAAACCAGTAATTTCTGCCAGGCTAACCCTGGGGGCTAAATCAATGATTTATGTGTAGACAGGACACTACCTATTGAAGAGTAAGTGTCAGTCTGTCCCATTACACCCTGCTCTGGAAGGCCCATCAGAATGCAAATTAATGCAGATGAGGGCTCTAAATGCAGATGAGCCTAACCTTCTTGTGTTGGTGCCTGTCTAGAGGGAATGCACAAAGTGTAGCTGTAACCGAGCCCAGACGTGTATTGGAGACAGGCTGTAAAGCCCACAGAGTTATAAGCACAGAGAAATGTCCACTTACTAAAAGTTGCAGTTCTAAAACAGTAATGTGAAATCCAACTTTACCAGCAAGGAGGATTTATCATTACCATTCTAAACATATTAAACATAACAGCGTTACACCTTTCTGACCAGAAAATACCACTTAAAAGGATTTAAGGGTATTGTCAATCCTAAGCTATGTGAGGAGTAGGCCTCACAGTAGTTTAAAATGAAATAGGCTGTTTGTCACTACCAGGACATACTAAGCATAAAAGTACATGTCCTACCTTTTCCTTACACAACACCCTACCCATAAGGCTGCCTAAGGCATACCTTAGGGGTGACCTATGTATAGGCTATCCAGTTTTAGGTTTAAACCTATAATAACTGATAAAACCCCACTGAAAGGAAAATAGACCTCTTCAGTGTAAACATACAAACACTGAAAAAACACCTTCACAATTAGAAATTGAATGCTATTCAAATAAAGAAAAAGGTGAGTGAAAGAGTAATTTTTATTTCCTCCTTTAGGGGCCAATACATTGTAACTTTGTTATACAAGGCAGCAGCAAGAAAGGATGGGCCAGTATTATTCAGCTTGAGTTTTGTTGTTTAGGGATGTCACTCAAATATTATTTCTTCTTCCTTTTGCTTTTTTTAAATGTTTGTTCTTTGATCTAAAGATGCAGGGTTTAGAAGCATGTTTTTAGGTCTTATTTATTTTATAAACTGTAGAGTATCAGGAAATATTGATATTTTGGCTATGTTTGATTCTTTCACTTTCATAAGAATCTTTCCTAATATGTACCACCACATGTACCCACAGACAGAGAATGGGTGAATACCTTTGATACATCAACCCCCTTTTCTAGCAAGTCAGTATAACACCCCAGGCTTTAAACATTCAATGCAAGGTGTATTGACAACTATATGTGAAAAGAGTCCTGTCACCAAGCATCTGGGATAATGGTGAAAACATGGCACCAGATGTTTGGCAAACAATGGAACACAGTGTTAATTGGAATGCTGCTGCAATATTTTTCTTACCGAGTTCAATAAAGGTTGGAGTGATATTGTTTGTTAATTCAGCTGCGTATATGAAAACGTTTTGTGATGACCTGTCACAATTGATGCCTGAGCTGAAGTACTTCCCTGTAAGAGATCCTTGTCACTTGCTAGATGGTATGCTGAAAGCATCTTTGTCATCTTCAGAGTTAATGAAGAATGCTATTGACTTTGTAGTCCATTCTGCGGCACAAATATTTCTCATTTTGTGCATTTTGTGGCATCAAAGAAAGAGTCATACCAACTGTGTCATTTAGCCGGTGAGTCTCATTCCTAGAGGCCGTGAATGCTATATTATCCATGTGGTGACCACTTACAGAATTCTTGCTTAGTGATAATGCCAAAGGTAAGAAGTGTGAGGCTCTTTGTTCGCATAATGATAGTGATGTGAAAAAAAGCACACTCTACTGCATTCTTAAATTTTTACGGGAAAACATGACTGCTGTAGTGGCCATAATCGATAAACTAGAGTTTGAAAACACCCTTGTCTACCAAGTGATCAGCTTAATTGGTGTAGATGTGAAACATCTCCTTGAGAGTAAGCTGGGCAACACTTTTGGTGACTTTGGCACTGCACCACGTTCCATTTTGGAATTCTTGCCACTTAGTAAGCAAAGAAATGTTGAGGAGCAATTGAGGGAATGGCTTGCAAAGAACAAGCTTCACTGAGGTACTCTGCACAAGCTCTACATCCCTTCCGTAAAGGAGAATGTTCTTTGGACTTTAAAAAGTGCAGCTTCATTCTTGACCGCTTCAATAACTGAGGGCATATGCACCCAGTTCAATGCATATGTTGCAGAACCTGTCCCAGAGGATCGCAATCTTCAGATGCACCAGCATTGGCATGGAAAGCTTTGTTAGTGATCAGAGTTAGCAAATTGTGTACTGGCTGTTTTGGCATTGCCCATCTCAAGTGCCAATGTTTAGAGGGTCTTTTCACAGATAAACGTTTAAATGGGAATGAAAGAGCAAGCACACATGACCAAAAACTCACTAAAGAAGTATTGTATGGTGTACTACAATAGGTTTGATTTGTAAAAATGTATTTGGACCTTATATTACCCTGTATGCATACTGTCTATATCCTGTATGCATACTGTCTGTACATATGCACTATCAGTGCAGAAAGCAAGCAATAATAAAAGCAAAACATTTCATAAACACAGGAAAAACACTGTTTCTGGTGTTTTTAATGGTGCAAAAATGTGTAACCACCGATAACCACTGTTGTCTTAAGGTATTGAAAACACTGAAAAAACCCCACCAGAATTTACCAAAATAGAGTATAGTAAAAGGAAATTTTAAGGCTTGGCAAGCAGTTTTAAATGCCAAGTCGAAGTGGAAGTAAACTGCACACACAGGCTCTGCAGTGGCAGACCTGAGACAGGTTTGAAAGGCTATTTCTGTGGGTGACACAAACAGTGCTGCAGGCCCACTAGTAGCATTTCATTTACATGCCCTTGGTATATGGTATACCACTTTATTAGGGACTTCCAAGCAAATTAAATATGCCTAACAGGTGTAAACCGATTATAACATGTTTATAGAAGATAGCAAATGCACAATACCACTGGTTAGCAGTGGTAAAGTGCTCAGAGTCCTAAAGCCAACATAAAGGTTAGAAAAGTGGAGGCGGAAGGCAAAAGGTTTGGGGTGACCCTTCAGAGATGGCCATTTTCCAAAAGGCCCACACCCAGTCTGCTTCTGGTATTGTTCTCCGGCTACACGTTGCTAGGGTTGGCACAACCTTAAAAAGCATTAGGGTGGTGCAAGTAACCTGTGAGGTCTGCAAAGGCCAGTGAGGGTCTCTCTCATCTCATGTGGCCCATCATCCAGCTGCCAATGACCCAGACACAAATACTTATTCCCCAAATTGAGTAATTCTTACTTACTGGCCTTCTGTCCTGAAAATAGGCAAAAGGAAGACCTGAGTGGAGAGGCTAGAGATATACTTCACTGCCCTGACTATTGATGATGGTCGATAGAGGACACTATTGCGCTATCTAGCAAGTGAGGAGGTGTATAAAATGGCCAAAAATAAATCTGAATCACTCCCATCATTTGCCTACACCACATTAAAGATAGCTCTAACGGCCCAATTTGAGACACTCACCAAGACAGACTATGAGAGGTTTCTCCTATGGGAGACCCGACAAAATCCAAATGAGTCGGTGGGTATGTTCTACCTCCAGCTCCATAAATGAGCCAGCACATGTACCCTCCCAGATAAATAGGATGAAATCAGAGCACAGCCCATTCATGTTGTTTAGACAGTCAAGCCAACCCACAAGTAGGCCAGGGACAAACCACAAGGAGGCCAGGCCCCCCCCCCCAAATTCCAAATCCACATGACCGAGTAACTAATAACTGGTCTTATCTACACAGAGGCATCCATACATTTCATGACGCAGGAACTGTATGAGACCCTGGTAGAGCTATTGACACTCAGACCAACCCAAGTCTGAATATATACCTTTGGAAACAGCACGCACTTTTCTCTTGCAAGAGTGTTCACAGCAGATATCGGACTTCAAGAATGCTCAACATGTGCCAAAGTATATGTGATGAGGCAGGGAACTGGTATGCTGCAATGTTGCCATGCGATAGAAGAACTTCACCTGTTACAGTTTACCCTCAGCATCCATACAATGGGGGTTGAGTCATTATTTGAAGCGTTTGCAGCCATTATTCTAGTGCATGGAGTGTCTAAAGGGAAAGATGAGTATCTTTACATCAGCCAACCCATACAGCCAGTCACTCTATGCCACCGGAGAGTGGCTTTCTATCTCTGCCCCAACATTGAGGAAGAACTCTGTAGATTAGAATGGGCGGACTTTACTGAGAAAGTTGAGGGGCCCACGCCCTCGGTGTCCTCAATTATGTTAGCCCAGAAACCAAACCAATCTGTTGAGGTCCGGATATGCGTAGATATGTGCATCCCAAACTTAGCTATAAAAAGAGAACGGTACCTGAGCCTGATGGTAAATGACGTAGTGAGCGAAGTCATCGGGACAGGCTGATTTTTGAAAATGGACCTGAGCTCCGTCTATTATCAGATATTACTGGCATCAAAATCTCACCACATTACCACTTTTCCAGCACATCTGGGGCTACGTAACTATAAGCTCTTCAATTTCGGCATCTTAAGCACCCCTGAAGTTTTCCAAAACATTGCCTGAGGAGTGTTGGCCAGGTTTCCAAGGGTCGTGAACGTCAGTGACAACATCCGACAACATGCCCTCACCCTAGAAGACCATCTTGCCTGCCTAAAAGCAGTTTTACACAGGCTCCTAGATAGCAGGCGGATGCTTCACAAGGAAAAATGCAAGTTCCTGAAGCAAGACATCAGATTATTTGGCTACAGATTATTCTATTCTTGGCATCAGGAGTAGAGCCTGACCAACCCCTACCTTAGCGACAGGTGTAGCGTTTACTGTGTATGGTCACTTATTGTGGAAGATTTATTCAGAACTTGACCATCTTGACAGCACCCCTAATGGAGCTCTGAAAGGCATTCACACCGTGGATCTGGAGGACTGAACAGGAGCAAGCTTTTCAAAACAGCAAATAAGCACAATTTTAAAACACCACACTGGAGTACTTTAATCCAAAGAAAGGCGCTGGGTTGTCCATGGTTTCCAGTCCCATGGGCTTACTGCCCCAGAAACAAGAGTATGCAGTCTGTGCCTGTGAGGATTGTGGTGTATTATATGGCATGGTTGTGCGACCTTCCAATGTAATACTTTCACAAAAATGTCTGGGTCCAGTAATGCTAATTTGTAAAACCGTTAGCTCAACATTGGGTAGCTGGGTCTTCGAGAAGAAAGATTTAAACAAAGTAACTAGTGTAAACATTTAGAAGCACAAAACAACAAAATAAGAAAGTCACGCAACATGAAACAAATCCAAAACCAATTTATAGAAATAGATGATATTTTTATGAAGTTTTAGACACCAAGATGATCAAAACCTACCGTAGGCTTCTGGAGATATAGATTTTTAAGTAAACTGCAAATCTATGCTTTTTAGTCCAAAGCACAAACAAGCACTGTTAACTGTAAAGCTTAGAAACTTTTGAAAACTTTGAAAGAGTTGTGTTCAGTTATCCCAGCTCGAGTTGGGTGACCAATTTTGACAAGCAGAAGTTCAGGAGGGCCAGTAAGGAGTATTTGGACAGTTACCTTGTCACTATAGCAGTCTCAAGTCCAGTTCTACACTTTACATCAAGATCGCCATAGACTACAGTGGAGTAGTCCTGATGCAGAGGAAGCTAAAATATGTTTTGGGTGCTGTGCATTCCACAGGGTTGTCCTTGCGGTTATTCCTTCATTCACAGATATTGTGGGGTGACTTTGACTACAGGGGTCAGTGTCCCTCAAAGTCTTCTTTGAGCCAGTAGAAGGTAATCTGTTTCTGGGATACCGATCTCTGCACCAGCAGATCCAGCTGTATCCTTTGGAGAAGGCTGGTGTCCATCTTTGGCAACCAATTTGGACTCAGACTAATCAGTCCAGCAGACTCCTATGCCACTTTTGGTTGTCAAGGATCGGTCACATGGGTTGCCCCTCAGCAGTCAGAGGTGTTTCAAAGAATGTGGCTTCTAACTTGCTGGCAGGGGATACTTACGTTTTCATGGCCTTGGTGCTTGTTTGCAAGGGTCATCCGACTGCCCCTTGGAATCACATCTTTAGTCTGGGGCTCAGAGTGACTTTTCCAATAGCCAGGGGCCACAGACACAGACCTCTCTTTGACAGCCCAAGGTACTGCAGGAGCACTCCAGCAGTTGGTGGAGCCTCTCTTGCCGGGTCCAGGGTTCAGCAGGGCAGGATTTCTTAAGTCCTTTCTCCGTTTCCATTGTGATCTGAGGTTCAGGGTGCCAGTGGGGCAATATTTAAGCCTAAAAATGGGCATGGGTGCATGATGTGGTCTCTAGCCAATAAGCTATCAGGGTCCGTGCCATCTTGTAATAACTTCCAGCTATGTGTGGCATCTAGCAATACCAGGGTGCATTATTCCGCCCACCCTTAAAATGTCTGAACCCTTGCTTGGAAGTTAGCACTTTTGTAGTCCACCTTAGTGGTGTGGGTACCTCTGGGCTACACACCCTCAGGAAAACTGGTTTGGCCACTTTATTCCCGTTTCTATTTCTGTCACCAGCCTGGTTACCTGAACAAAGGATAGCCCTAAATGAGGTGATCGCCATTTTGACTACCAAAGGCAGCTTTGCCTTCAAGACTCACCTTTTGGGACAGCACCCTAAGTGGCTTCCTGTAAGGGGAAGGGAACAGTTACCTCCCTCTGTAGCAAGTTTATATTGGTCCACCTCCAGACAAAAGGTGATGGGGAACTAACCCTTATCTTGGTAGTTCTTATCATCTTAGTGGAAGAACCTGGAAAAGCCAGCCCAAGGTCTGTGTTCTACTATAAAGTCTATACCCTGCAGGGAAATGGAGCACCTCAACAGCTTGGGGTTCTCTCCTATCATCTGTATCAACCACCAGAGAGCTCTGTAGTCCATTGGAACTCTGGGGTGAGTCTCAAATTGGTAGAGTCTTATCTTCTTGAAAGACCAAACCACAGCAAAGGCTTTCCTCTCAATGGTACTCCGGAGCTGCTCTCTGGGGTGAAGTCTCATATTGATAAAGGCAATTGGATGATCCTTACCCAGGTCATTCTGCTGAGAGAACACTGACCCAATACCATGTTCTGAGGCATCAGTTTAGACAACAAACTCTTAGCTAAAATCAGGAGATTAAGGAGAGGTGCTGAGCACCAAGCGTACTCTAGAGTGTCAAAGGCCTTTTGACACTGGTCAGTGCAGATGGCTTTTCAGAGCTGTTTCTTGGAGTTTAGGTCTGTCAAAGGTGCCATTATGGTAACATAACTTTTTGCTATTTTGAATAATACCCAGTCAGCCCAAGAAAGGCTCTGATTTGGCTTTGTGCCTTCAGAGTTTCCTAGGCCAGAATTGTATGGATCTTGGGTTGGAGAGGCTGTACATGGCCTCCAACTACATCGGCGCCCAGGTACACATCAGACCCTTGCCCTATCTACCATTTGCTTGCCTTGATAGTCAGCCCTGCCTGTTGTAGGTGAAGCACTTCCCTGAGGTGGACCAGGTGATCCTCCTGGTGGAACTAAACACATCTATATCATCCAGATGAGCTGCATTGAAGTTTTAAAGACCTGAGAGGACTCTATTCACCAACCTCTGGAAGGCAGAAGATACATTTATTAGCCCATAGGCATCACTTTGAATTGAAAATGGCCTTGAGGAGTTGAAAAAGCAGGCCTCTCCGTGGCCTTCGGTGTGAGGGGTATCTGTCATTAACCCGAAGTCAGGTCAAAGGTGCTCAGATATTTTGCAATTCCCAACTGGTCAATGAGCTTATCATCTCTTGGTATGGGTATAAGTCTTGGCGACTGCATTTAGGCCCCAGTAGTCCACACAACACCTCAGCTCTGGTTTCCCTCCCTTGGAGTGTGGCTTTGGCACCAGAACCAGGCTAGCTCTTACACTACTAGAGGGATTAATCACCCTCAACTCTAGCATCTTTGCAACTTCAGCCATGATGCCAGCTTTGACCTTGTCTGACAGTCTGTAAATGTTACTTTTGACAGGCAAGCTTTCACCTGTGCACCCACCATGGGTACACCAAGTTGTCAGACCTGGGGTCTGTGAAAAAGACTAGCAAACTGACTGAGAAGGTTATAACAGCCTGCCTGCTATGGCTCTGCTAAAGTTAAAGGGAGAACTATGCCATCCATTGAGCCATCTTTGGCACTGGTGGACAAAAGGCCTGGGGAGTTTCACTTTCTTCTTCTTCTCCCCCATCTGTCACCATGAGCATTGTAATATCCACTCTGTCATGATAAGGCTTGAGCTGATTCACATGTATCACCCAGTGAGGGTGTCTGGGGGACTCTGAGTCCACCAGATATGTGGTTTCACCCTTATTTTCCAAGATAGATTTTTGTCCAGCCCACTTGTCTTGGAAAGCCCTAGGGGTTATAAGCTCTAAAATCCATACCAGTTGTCTAGGTTAGTACCCAACCATGGAGGACTTCTGGTCATGCCAGTGCTTGACAAGCACCTGACTGGCCTCCACGTTTCTGTTTGCATTCTTCATGTACTCAGCCATTCTGGAGTAATGGCCTAGCACATAGTCCAAGACATCTTGTTTGGGTTCTTTGAGATGTCTCTCCCAACCTTCTCTCACCAGACGTAATGGTCCTCTTATAGCATGCACAAAGAGCAGTTCCAAAGAACTGAAACCTACTCATTTTTGAAAAACCACTCTGTATGCAAACAGTAAGCTTAGTAGAACATCCCATCTCCTTTTGAGCTTTTCAGATAAACCCATAATCATGCCCTTCGTGATCCTATTGAATCTCTCCACAAGACCATTTCCTTGGGGATGGCAAGGGATAGCATAATTATAACTCACTCTACACTCATTCCACATGGCTTTCAGATAGGCAGACATGACATGTGTGCCCCTGTCTCAAATTACCTTCTTAGGGAACCCTTAGAAGATGTCATTAGGGCTATAGCTACTGCAGGAGCAATAACTGTTCCTACAGGAATAGCAGCAGGATATCTGGTGGCATGGTCCACTACTATTAGAATGACCCTTATGCCAGAGGCTGTAGGTGGGTCAAGGAGACCCTCTAAAAAGGAGGCCCCATTACAGGCAGGTATAAGGAGAGAGCCTTTGGCTTGTCACATGTCTTGCCACTGGCTTGATAGGTGACACAGGGGTGGTAAAACTCCTTCACCTTTTCTGACATTTGGAGCTAGTAGAAGTGGTTGACCTGTCTTTCCCAGGTCTTGGCCAGCCCCATATGTCCAGCTAGGGAATTTCATGGGCCAAGTTAAGGAGTAACTCTCTGTGTTGTTGGGGGCAACCACTTTCCTGGTTGCCCCTGGTTTGGGGTCATTTGCCTCACTGTACAGGATTTCCTCATCTCAGTACACCCAAGAGGTACCAGTGACATCTCGTTCCTCTTGTCTGACAGCCAGCTGACTCAGGCCCTCAAGAGTAGGATAAGGCATTTGTCCCTGGCTCAAGTACTCTCTGGAGGATCCATCTGCTCCTTGGAGGTCTGCAAGGTCAGGCAAATCTCTTAAATAAGCAGCCACCTGTTCAGACACCAGAGATTCCCTCTTAGGGTTAGGATCCTTCTGGGTCTTTGGAGTTTGGAGTTTGGCAAGTGGCCTTGCAAGACTTCCTGCCCTTCCTCTTGAAACTAGTACCTTGGGCCATTTTTCTAGGCTCAAAGGTCCCCTGACTTTTTCGAATGGCCTTTTGTCTAGTGGAGACACATACCCACTCAGGGAGACCCAGTACTGCAGTATGAGTCCTTCTCTCCACTGCTGCTGAGGCAAAAGTTTCAATACCATTGCCCAGTAGACACTCCACTGGAATAGCTGGGGACACAGATACTTTCTTAGGGCAGTAACCCCTCCCCACTTAAAGTCTACCACAGCTATGAGATGAGACTTTGTAGCATTGTCAGAGTTACCTCATCAGGTATGATCATCCCTGGGGAAACCAGCTTGGTCGTGGCGATGCTGGCACCTGTATCAGATGAGCAAAAGACAATGTTCACAAGGAACTCATTCATTAAATAAATACAAACTCTGCAGGAAAATATAGCTTGCTTGAATTAATCAGGGACAAAATAATATACAAAATAAGACCTTAATTAAATTCTAGTCAGAGTAATATTACATAAATTTAGAAAGCCCACACGACAATCTATCAAGTCGTACTCACTTCAGCTGAAATGAGTATGGTTTATTTTGGAATCACAATAACAATAACAATGATTACCACACACAGTATTTCCTGAGGCACAAAATATTTACATTATATACAATTCATGTGATTTGGTCAACCCCAGTGAAGTGACCATAACTTAACAGTGATGAATGAATTAAATACAATAAAGGGGGAGAGAAGGTTATTGGTAGTAACAGAAAGAGGAGCCCCATTGATTCTTGCCCACTGTCTGTTAACCATCCCTACACTTACAATGCCTTTGAGATGGTCACCAGCGGGTGACTTTTTGGAGCGCACAGCAACTTCCCTCGTGTGCCCTGGCTGCTTACAGTCATAGCACACCCCAGCCTTTGTTACGTAAAAATACTTCACCAGGTACTCCCTTCCTTTTGAATGTGATGTGGCTCTGGGCTTCCACCTTGAGCATCGTTTGTGGGCGCCTTGAGAGTGTCTGACTTTTAATGTTATACCCAATATTTCCCCTAAAGGGGGGCCTGTCCACAATCTGGGGACTTCTTGGGAAGTCCAGTGAATTCCCATTCATCACCTATTTTTCCCCAGCGCTCTAGGGCTACATAGATTGGAATCTACCAGATGCTGGTGTAACTTTTTTGAGGTACAGTTTATATGTGTTTTTTTACCCCTAAATTGTAGAACCCCTCATAGTTATCTTCCAGTGACTTCACAGAAGCATCTACAAAGTCTACCCATATCTGAGTTTACCCCTTCTGTGTATTTCTACGGTTGTGCCTGTATTCTTCAGGAGTTCCAGGGTTTTCCAAAGTCGTCCTGGAGGGCTGGATCCATGCCATATTTTTAACATATCCCCATTTAGATACATGTAGTTATCTGAAAAATCTTGCATGGATCCGACCCTCCAGGATCAACTTTGGAAAGCCCTGTGTTAGGCCAATGCACCTTCATATGTGAATATGACACTGTCACATCATCTTATAGTGTTTGCAGCCTGTCCCTTCCCACTGTTGGAATCAGTTTCCACAACAGGAATCCTCAATGGTGGGCACTCACCCTTTTCACCCTGAAAGCCCTCTCATAGATGCAAGCCATGTGTCTGTATCATCCCCAATAATATACTTTATCACAGTACCCTTGGGCAAACTAGGGTCATAGGCATCCCCTGCATTTACCTCTGTAACCTTGCTGCTGCCACCACGTGCTTGGGACTCAGTCCCAACTTGACCCTTCTCTCCTCAAGGTCCAGTTTTCTTTCTTCTATGGCCAACTTCTTCTGTTGGATCTCTGGGCCACTAGGGCCTTTGGGCCTCTGACTAAAGTAGAACTCGTATCATTTTCAGATGTGGAGGCATGCCTTTAAAAACCTATGAGGGCCACATTCATGTTGTCCCCTTCGACTTCTTCATCAAAGAGATCACTGTCAACATCCTCAGCCCCACTGTCAGGGGTAATCGCCTCAACAAGTTGAGCCTAAGCTCTCCTAGCTTCCTCCCAGACTCTGAAGGCCTTCTCCAGATCCCCTATCTCTGCAGTGAGCCATAGACTGATTTTCCTGTCCCTGCAACGCACCCTTAAATCATTGATTTTCAGTGTGGGTAGGCTAGCCAAATTAGTTTCCATGTTTTCCATCCTTTGGAGACTCAGCAGAAACTTTTACCAAAATTTTTGTAACTTTTGTCGACTTTGTGACCTTTAACTACAAGTCAGTAACCGCCTGGAAAATGGTGCCTTGGATATACAGAGCTTGGCAAAAATCTCAGCCTCAACCTGGCAGATTTTCAGTGGTTTCAAAGTTATTAATTGTCTGGTACAGCTAACACATTCTGGATCCCACTCCAAGGCACCATTGTGAGGATTGTGGTTTATTATAGGGTATGTTTGTGTGACCTTACCGTGTAATACTTGCAAAACTGTCTTAGGTCCAGTCAAGCTTCTCTGTGAAACATTTCGCTCAAACCTGATTAGCTGTGGCTTTAAGCAAGACGGCTTAAGCAAAGAAAGCATTTTAAAGCATTTAGAAGCACCAAACAATAAAATATGAAAGTCAAGCTACACCAAAGAAATCCAACACCAATTTTTTAAATAGATTATATTTTTATGAATTTGTTGACCCCCAAGATGAGCAAAATACACAAGAGTGTTCCGGAGATATAGATTCTAAAGTAGAACATAAATCTCAACTTTTTAGCCCAAAGTGAAAACAAACATTGGTAACTTTAAAGCTTAGAAACTTATGAAGAGTCCAAAAGAGTTGTGTTCGGCTACTCCAGCCCAAGTTGGGTGACCAATTCCAATAAGGAGAAGCTCAGGGGGCCAATAAGGAGTATTTGGATAGTTACCTGGCTACCAAAGCAGTCTCAAATCCAGTTCCACACTGTACAGCATGCTTGTTGTAGCCTTCAATTGAGTGGTCCTGATGCTGGGAAAGCAGAATGCAGAGGATGCTAAAATATGCTTTGGGTGTTGTGCAGTCAATGAGGGGATCCTTGCAGTTATTCCACGGGTAAGGTGGGGTGATTTTGGCCACAGGGGTTGGTGTCTCTCGAATTCCTCTTTGAGCCAGTAGAAGGCCAACTCCAGCTGGGCTACCAATCTCTGTACACAGCAGGCCCAGCGGCATCCTTATCTTTAGCGACCAATCTAGACTCAGACAACACTCCAAGGACCAGCAGACTCGCTGCAACTTTTGCCCATCATGGATCTGTCTCTTGGGTTACCAATCGACAATCAGCATTGATTTGAAGAATGCGGCTAATGACTTCCCGTCTAGGGCTACTTCAACTTCGATGGTCCTTGTGCTGGCTCCAGGGGGTCAGCTGACTGACCCTTGGAGTCACTTCTTTTGTCTGGGGCTCTGGATTGACTTTTCAATGAGCCAGAAGCCACAGGCACTTGCGGCAGGTACAGTCCAGCAGCCGGTACAGCGTCTCTTGCCAGGTCCAGGGGTCAGCAGGGCTAACATCTTGAGTGGGGTCCTGCAAAGGTGAGGTAACACCTCCCTCTGTTGCAGGCTTCTATTATTGCTTAGGCTGGGAGTAGTTCACACGACTCCCCAAAAGTGCACAATGCTGTTTGGTGGCCAGCAACTCTGCAAAGCCACTAGACAAACTGGGTTACAGAGTTGAAACTTTGTTAAAGTTGCCTTTCTTTAAAGGGACATTAAATTGAACTTCAGCATCAAGTTGGGGTTAATGCCAGAATTAATTTGATACCTTGAAGTACCCGCTTTAGTAGTCTCATTCAGAAGTTGGAGCTACTAACTTTTCCAAAACAAAAATGACAATTTGAAGTTTTGGTGTTGGGACATATTCAAAGTATATGTCCTAATTAATAATATACAGCTCCCTGCCTTAGGGTTCCATAGGCCTTTCTTAGGAGAGACATATATATTAAGGGAAGTGCGGATTTTGACATTGGTTTAAATGGCAAAGTCGAACTAGTACTTTTAAAACTACCCTTCCAGGCTGCAGTGGTAGGCTTGGAGCCATTTTGTACTTTGTCACACACAAGGTAACATAATCAGTACTGCAGGCCGGAGGCAGGGGAAGACCCTGAGCAAGGCAGCCAGGGGCAGCAAAGTACCCCATCTAAATCTGGGCACCCAGAAGCCTTGGTGTATGAGAAGTGAAGCTGGAGCCAGAGGAGCCCCGATAAGAACAAGAAATGAGTGATGTGATCAGTATCCAATCACAGAGTCAGGGAGGGAGCATGCAGCTATGCTAACTGCAATCCAATCCCATTCCTTCTCAAGAGTACCAAGATTTTGTATGGGAATAGGACAGGGTTGGATTGGTAAGGCGGACACTCGGGCAATTGGCAATGGGCCGGTATCCGGGTTGCAGCAGTGGGTCTCTTTTTAAGCCAGAGTGGCGGCCGATATGGGGTGTTTCTGTGAAGCTCGGCTGACGTCAATGGCCCAGTGGGGGCCTGAGCAGCCTTTCTGGAGGGAGATGGGCCTCTGTACCTCCCTTTTACCAATGTGGTGGAGGAGTCACTCACAGTCTCTCGCTGGGCTGGACCATTAATGTATGCAGATTGAGCAGGGGTGGGGGGCCTGAGCAGAAGTGACGTTACTTATATTCAGGTGTGGTTCACCATTGTGCATTAATCCCTGCATAGAGTCCTGGCAACATTTCCATTTCTTTATCTCAGTGAAGTTAAGAAAACATGCCTCTTTTATAGAAAACTCTTTCCTTCCGCTTAAAACACTGAAGCAGTGTTTTAGGAAAAGACACAATCCGCAAATGTGGTCCACTTTTATTTTTAGTGTGCCCGATAATTCGTGATCCCAATCAAACCCTGGAATAGGGTGTCAGTTTTCCCTAATGGCTGACCAGTAAGATCCTGCCCCACTGTTGTGAGACTAGTTCTGTTTTCCGTTATGCATTTTTGTTTTGTTTGATTTTACAGTTTAGGAGGAATGTGGTGTTGAGAGAGTAGAAACCATGTATGGCCTGGGGGCCAGGGCATTCCAGGTATCTGCCCTGTGTTTGCTGGACAATTTAGTACGATCCAGAGTGACGTTTTGAGCTAAATAAATAAGCCTGAAGGCCACAGGGCGAAATGCAGAAAACTAAAGCAATGTAAAAAGACTATTTTTTGCTGCGTGCTGCGCTGCACTTCTCCACACGCCGACACTTCACGGAGATTGCAGAAACAGAGCATTAACATAAGTTAATTAGGGATTTCTAAGCTTTGTTTACTTTCTATAGACTGAGGGAACAACGATGTTGATCTGTTTCTGAAAATAAATTATTTTAGCAGTGGAATTGACATAAGTTGCCAACCCACACCTGACACCTTTTGGGACATAGAGGTTCCGGTCTAAGTTTCCACTCAGCTTCCCTTGTAGGGTGTGCAGGGAGACACCAAAGAGATAAAAGTGAATAGTAACACACTTCCAAATTAATTAATGTGTTGTTGCTTGTGGAGGGGGCCTAACCAAAAGGCATCTCCATATCTCTTGCTGTCCCTGAGCGGATGAAGGGAGACTGACTTACAGGAGAGGCGAGAGAAAGGAGACTAGGAGAAGCAGAAAGAACAAAAGACAAGATGAGGACACTGGAGAGAAAGAGGGGAGAGGCAGCAAGACAAACACAGGGGTTTGTGCAAATCTGAGTGTGAGAAAGAGAATAAAGAACGTTGAGAGAGAAGATTATGACAGTTGTGTGGAAGATAGTGATAGGTGTGTGTTGCATCTTCCCAGTCTTGATACCCCTCAATAACCACGCTACAGACGGAGCTTAGTATTACACGTCTTTATTCTGCTGTGTGTAACTGCAAACTCAAAATTCTAAAACCAGCTTTCATAGCATTGGGCTCTGACACCTACGTCACAGCTCTGCGGATACCTATAGGAGCCAGAAGGGTTCTGTCCAAAAATGTTTATAAGACACTACATCTCCCCTATATATATATATATTCACCGATAAAAGCAAAGGTTACAGGAATGTAACAGTTAGGTGAAAATGTGATTTTAAACATACCACCATGCATGGCATAGTGTTAGGTGCAGGACCTGGCCAACTCCCTGCAAGCGCCCTAGCTCAAAAGGCACACACACTTTAGCCATGCGCAGCATATGGTTGGATGCCGCCAGGCAGACTTATCAATCTTGTCAAATGATCACAAGACCAAAATATAAAAATTGGGCCTATGGGCTTTCTCAAGAGGTGAGAATATCAACATATATAGAGCAGATCTATCCTCTTTGTCACAAAATCACCAAAATCTTTAAAAACATGCATATTTCACTAATTCACACAATGCAATGTTTAATAGAAGTGATTGTTGTTAAAATGATTAATAAAGTTTTATTTTGTAACATAAGCATGTCTATGAGTCATTCTTTTAACATTTTTCACCCCACCAAATGCAATCATGAAACAAACTATAAGATGGCTTTACACTCCAAGACCTGAGGTCATGGATTTAATGACCCAGGAGACTTACAGTTTAAAAAAAGATGTTGCTAGGGATCTACAGCACTTCTTGCAGCCCCCAACATTATAAAAATGTTTGGTTGTGCCCCTGCCTCTTCTAGGGCCCTACCTCTGAGGCCTCCGCTCCGACTTCGATGTAGGCCCTGCTGTGCAGCTGAAGGAATCTACGCATCACCAGTCCGTGGCTGGAAGTATAGACACAGTGCCTGTTTCACCACCGCCTCATCATCTCCAGTGTGCACATATTTCCACGCATCCCACCTGTGCACCAAGTTTTAGCACATCGCCCCCCAGAAAGGAACCATCTTTGGATTTTGACGCATCGCTTCTCCTCACAGTATGTAACCGACACAACTCTTCTGTTTGCTGCAGAACTGATGCATCAATTTCCCTGATACTCAAGAATCAACGCATTGCAGTGTTTTCTGATGCTTCCCTCCACTGCAACTGTTTTTTACCTTGGATTTTGACACATCAAAGGTACTTTGTGCTAAAATCACTGCATCCATAGAGTTCTATGGACAGCATTGCTTAAACGTTCAAAAAGTGCTATCTTGAGTTCCAAATGTTGGATTTTTGTTGTTTTGGTCTTGTTTGGTTTAAATAAAGATTGCTTATTTTTCTAAACTGGTGTCATGTCCATTTGTAGTGTTACTGTGTGTTTTAAGTACAAATGATGTATGCATTGCCTCTGCGTTAGACCTGACTGCTCGTGCCAAGCTCTTAAGCGGGTGAGCAGGGGTTATCTTGGGTGTACATCTCCCTTACCCTTACTAGAATGAAGGGTCCCTACTTGGACAAGGTGCATATAACTGCCAATTTGAGACCCCCATTTCTAGCATACTGTAAGATCTATTAGGGTTCACTGACAAAATATCGCCTCTGGGAATATCACCAAAACAAAATATTGTCACATAAATATCGTTGTAAAAAATATTGTCATCCTAAATGTATAATGTAGATGACAAAAATATAAATGTATAAATATTGCTGTCATTAATATTGTTGTACAAAATATTGTTTTTTTTTACATATATATAATTATAAATATTAAACATTACATTTGATAAAAAGTAACACTAATATAATACAAATTAAATATATTTAATACATTTTCAAATAAATATAACTATTTTACTTATTCAATAAATTAAAACACACATATATATATATATATATATATATATATATATATATATATATATATATATATATATATATATATATATATATATATATATATTCACTGAAAAAACCATAGGTTTCACACATGTTATAGTTAGCGGAAATTTTACTGATAAAAAACCAGTGAAATTCCCCCGTTATAGTTAGTGCAGGCAACTATAACTCACGCGACCGCAATCCTCTGCTGATGCTAATACTGTATTTAGACACTTATTTGCCCATGTCTTCTTCCATACATTTTTAGCTATACATATATTACAAATATTTTTTTTTCATAAAGACACATATGTCATCAGCAGAAGATTGCGGTCGCGTGAGTTATAGTTGCCTGCACTAACTATAACGGGGGAATTTCACTGGTTTTTTATCAGTAAAATTTCCGCTAACTATAACATGTGTGAAACCTATGGTTTTTTCAGTGAATTTGCAAGGTTTTTTAAATGCTAATTCCTAACTATAACGTGTGTGAAACCTATGGTTTTTTCAGTGAATTTGTACGGTTTTTTAAATGCTAAGTTACTTTACGCCATTCGTGGCGTGCGCGCCCACTTAACGCAGTTCGTTCCGTGCGCGCACGGTGCGCGAAAGCACGCGGTGCTTACTGTGCTTACGGTGCTTATAAGCCATGCACAAATGGTGCCCTTCGGGCACCATTTGCACACGGGGTGGAGAGAGTGTGGATAATTTTTTCTTTGATTATTTTTGTTAAAAATATTATGGTTTTTCACACCACTAATAAGCCCTGCACATTTGGTGGCCTGCAGGCCACCAAAAGCACAGGGGGTGGGGGGGAGAGTGTGGATAGTGTTTTTTTTTAACATTTTTTACCGTACGCGTACGGTAAGCGTAATCGGCGAAATTAGCGAAAAAATAAAAATGGCTTTTTTGGCCTTGGGGGGTCTTGGGGGACTCCCACATCATGGCTATGTGTGTGTGAGCTGTCAAAACAGCTCCTTTACATGTGTATTGGTTTTATTTAACAACCTAACTCTCAGTGCGAGAGAGAAAATGGCGGCCGCCGCTTCCTGGTTTCGGCCGATTCGAATGTTTACTAAGATCTAAGAGCCAATCAGAATCGCGCTCGCGCACGCCACCGTACGCGTACGGTAAGCTTACGGTAAGCGTACCGTAAGCTGGCTCAGATATATATATTGATTTAAAGGCTATTTTCTCAGAATCTACTGAACAGATTTACACCAAACCTACAAAAGGCACTTCCTTGACCTAAGGACTACCTCTCTGCCAAATTTCAAGTAATTCTGTTCAGCCGTTCGGGCTGTAGCCCTGTCTAAAGGTCCTATGGAAAAATGCATGGGAAAAACGCGTTTTGGGACCCCCCTTTTATCTCAGCCCCCGCTTGACGAATCCTCCCGAGACTTTCAGGGTAGGAGCGGAGCGTAGCGCCCCACCTATTTTGAGAAATTCACGAGGATTCGTCGACCGGCGCCAAAGTTATTCAAAATAGAATGTTGCGGATTTCCTATGGAAAAGGGGTCCTAACTATAACTACCTACTGGCGACCGCCAGTAGGTAATATATATATATATATATTCACTGAAAAAACCATAGGTTCCAAGGGTGTTATAGTTAGCTGGACTTTTCACTTGTACAAAACCATTGAAATTCCCCCGTTATAGTTAGTTCAGCTAACTATAACTCGCGCGCCCGCAATGCACTGCTGATGACGTCACATATTACATCACTCATGACATGGTCAGTGACATCACTCATGACATCACTGATGACATCTCAAATGACATCACTGATGACATCACTGATGACATCATCCAGTGAATGTGTGTTTTTCTGAAAATTAAATATGTTTTATATATGTATATCTCAAGGTCGATGGAAGAATAAATAGGTATATAAGTGTCTAAATGGATGATTTGTTTTTGAAAAATTGATTGTGTAACTGACTGATTAAGTGTATCATAGTGAATACATGGCTTAGTGAGTAATGTTTAAATATGTAAATATCTGTATCAGTCTCTCACTTTGTGTATAAGTGGCTGCATGGGTTGGTGAGTAGCTACATGGGTGTCTATATAGGTTATTAGTTGGTTTTTTGAGTATCAGTCTGAGTGTCTGCATGGTTCGGTGGGGGGTATTACGTAGTGCATAGGTGCATGAATGAGTGACTCACTGTTTGTATGTGTTGAACACAGCATGTGTGCAGGACTGTATGGGTGGATGAGTGTGTGTATAGGTGTGTTAGTGAGTGAATGACTGTCTCAATAGTGTCTTTATGAGTAACTACATATGTTTTAAACTAGTATATGTGACTATTGGTGTATATATTTGAGTATATGTGAGAGTGAGAGATTGAAAGAGTTCCTGTATGAATAAGTATGTGTTTCTATAAGTGATTGTTTAAAAGACTAAGTATGTGTAAGTTTCCGTAGAAGTAAGTGTGGTGGTGTGTGTATAACTGTATATGCAAGTAAATGTATGTTTGATTCTTTATTAGCATGAGTGACTATGTGTGTGAGTAACTATGGATGAGTGGCATTGTGTAACAGGATGTATAGGTGTATGAGTACATATGATGAGTGAGTACATGTATGAGTGACTGTATAGGACTGTTGGTGAATGAGTGGATGTGTATGTGGATCTTAGAATTACTGAAGAGGTTGTTGTAACTGGTATTGGTATGTCCATTGTTTTGAAAATTTTAGTCTCTATTTTTGAATGTGTGTATCAAAGGTTATATTAGGGTGAGAGGAGGTCTGCCACTCTATCACAAGGATGATGTCATCAGTGATGTCATCAGTGATGTCATCAGTGATGTCATGAGTGATGTCACTGACCATGTCATGAGTGATGTAATATGTGACGTCATCAGCAGTGCATTGCGGGCGCGCGAGTTATAGTTAGCTGAACTAACTATAACGGGGGAATTTCAATGGTTTTGTACAAGTGAAAAGTCCAGCTAACTATAACACCCTTGGAACCTATGGTTTTTTCAGTGAATTTCTGAGGTTTTTTAAATGCTAATTCCTAACTATAACGTGCCTGAAACCTATGGTTTTTTCTGTGAATTTCAAAGGTTTTTTAAATGCTAATTTCTAACTATGCCTACAGAGATAGGACATGTGAAGAAAGAAGAAAAAATGCACAGAAAGAAACAAAAGAAGTGCAGAAAGAAGCAACAGAAGTCCTCAAATATGAAGATAAGTGCAGGAAGAAGGATAACATGCAGAAAGAACAAAAAGAAGAGCAGAAAGAAGCCTTGTTGCAAAATCATCCTGTACCCTCAACTTTTTCAGATGGATACTGGTGGTAACTGAGTCTGACTAACCAGTCCTAGAGCCAGTGCTATGTTAAAAGACACTTAGAATACAGTGAAAACACCTACATACACTAGGGAACATTATGCGTTGGGGTCCCCCTGTGATTAGCCTGACCTCCTCTGTAAGCCCCTAGTATATAATAGGGCATGGGGATTAAAACTACCTCTTAAAACAGGCCACAGGGCGTTTTTGCACACGTTAACTCAGGCCCCGTCCCCTCCCTTCACCACTGTGTAAACACGCCCTGTGTCCGTTTTTAGTTGGGAGATTAAGTTCATTTGAATCCTGAGGGTCCCTAGGGTCCAACTAGCCCACTAGGTACCTCCAGTAAGTGCCACAGAGCTGCGTTGCAGAGAGGTGTAAAAAGTGGCACGGCCTGGACCACCTTTCTGCAATGCAGCTCAGTGGCGCTTACTGGAAGCCCTTGGTGGGCTAGTTAGCCCCCAGGGGCCCTCAGTATTGAAGGGAAATTAGATCCCCAAGTTAAAACGTGCCATAGTGCGTGTTTGCACACGTCACCTCAGGCCCCGTCCCCTCCCTTCACCACTGTGTAAACGCGCCCTGTGGCTGTTCTAAGTTGAGAGATTAGGTCCCCTTGAATCCTAAGGGTCCCTAGGGTCACACTAGACCTCTAGGTACCTCCAGTAAGCGCCACAGAGCTGCGTTGCAGAGAGATGTAAAAAGGGGCTTGGCCACAGAACACCTGTCTGCAGCGCAGCTTCCTGGCGCATACTGGAGATGCCTGTTGGGGGCGCGTTTGCAGAGTGCTGCACGGAGGGGGCATGGCCTCCGGCACGATGCCAGTCTTTTATTTATTTTAATTTTTTAAGAAGGGGGGCTGTGTGGTTCCCCTTCTTATTCTAATTTATTGGCCCTGATGACCCCATCCCCCAGGGCCTGTCTCCTAATTATATTTTTTTTACACCAATCCCCAGGGCCGGCCACTGTTTTTTATTATTTTTAAAACATATATATTTATAGACACACCTAGGACATGCTGGACAAACCGTACGTACCTATCACCATGACAATTTGCGTGATATTCATTAAAAGGCGACTATGCATACAATGAATCCACGTGGAATGTATTTACACCACTAGTGAAGCTCTGACATGTCTGATGCCCTACCGTGCCTAATCCCGGTAGACACCCTTGTCGTTTATTTATACAAACATGGGTAGCAATTGACGGGCACATTTAATACACATGCACACCAAGCCATTCAAAGGGGATTCGACAAAAATTCGACCAAAACTATGCAAGAAACCCCCCTCACGGTTAATAAAACACACATCCACTGCCGAATGTGTAATACTTTTTATTTTACTCTCTGGAAAGGGGACGAACATCACTTGAGAGTCACAGCGCGCTCCTGGCAGAGCCCAATGCTGTGTTACACCCACCATTGCCTGCTGAGTGCCACACACCTCTGTGTTGTATTCCACTAGCTAGTGCGTATGCTATGACACTCTCTAGCCCATGTGCACTGTAACACCACCCCGTGAATATGTCATGCCACACTTGTCTTCGCACGGGTTATATTGCCCCATCTAACGTGCCTTCCTCGATGCCTATGTTATAACGCACAGTGCTATGCCATACATATTACAATCTGGGATCCATATCTTTGTCACAGTGCATATGCAACGTTACACTCCCCAGCACATATTTTATATTACAACTTTAGAGACTAGTTAGGTTACACAACACTGCCCTGTGCATATTACACTCCAAGGCGCATAACGCATAGCACGCGCTAGTGCCTGTGCTATCTCGCGCTCTCCAATGAATCTGTCATTGCGCACAATGTATTGCATATTATATTTCACGCCTGGTTCATCTTATATCACACTTTTTGGTGCATAGTTTATACCATACACTATATCTAGTTTTCATTTTCAATCGTGCTCTCAGGACTATGTTCTACATAACACTGTGTTCACCTACCCTTTTCACGGGCATTACATTTTGCGAGAGGGGGTGGAGGGCCAGGGGGTGTTTCTGCCAAGTGAGCCCGGAGTCACAGTCACAAACGTCCTCTTCTTCCTGAATAAAAGTGAGATTATGCTGCATACTTGTTCATATTTTAAGTAGTTCGCACAGACACAATGTTTTAAAAACAATAAAGTTCCTAATACCCGCCTTCTCTGAACAGTTAGCTTGCTGCCCCATCCCCCTCCTCCCTATCCTCTGTTGTGTGAATCCATGGACTAGCCTCCTCCCTCCTGCCATGCATGGTCTGATGTGCTGCCACTGCCCTCAATTTAGTATGATGTACCAGTCCACTCCTCCTGCCCTCCATTGCCCAATTCTATGCCCCATCATTGACCTCCTGCTTAAACTCTGTGCTTAGCTTGCTGCCCCTATTCTCCTTCCCCCTGCCCTCCGATGTCTTTGTGCATGCCCCTGCTCCATCCTTTTTGCCCACCATGTCCCATGGACCTGCCACTCCTATCTACTCTGAGTGTTCTGTTGAGCTGCCACTCCCCTCCCACCTGCCTAGCATTGTCAGATGACTGTAACCTGTCCCTGCCACCTCCACCCTGCCTGTCCACATGCCATGCCCCTATCCTCTTCCTCCTGTCCTACATGGTCCATTGTACTGCCACACCCTTCTGCCCTCCCTGGTCTGTTGTGCTGCAACTGCTCCTCCTGCCTGCCCCGTGTGGTCTGTTGTGAGGCCCCTTCCCCTGAACTTTCTTGTCTGTGCACAGGTCCTGACCCTCCCTTCTATCCTCCATCGTCCTTTGTGCATGCCCCTGCACCCTCCTTCTTGCCCATCATAGCCATTGTGCTGCCACTAACCCTCCCACTTGCCATGCATGGTCTTCTGTGCTGCCATGGCCCCTCCCACCTTCCCTGTGTGGTCAGTTAGCTGCCCCTGACCCCCTCCCACCTTCCCTCCATGGTCTGTGTGTATGCCATCACAGTCTCACTGTTGCTCTTCATGGTGTGTCTTGCTTCTAGTGCCCATCCTGCCTGACCTCCATGGCTATCTTGCTGCTCCTGCCCTGCCACCTTGCCCCCAGACCTCTGTTTACATGTGCAGACCCCTACTCCCTCCCTCCTGGCTTGTCTGTTCCATTGTAATGCCCCTGATCCGTCCCTCCTGCCCTTTTTTGGTCTGTTATGCTGCAGCTTTCTCTCCTGTCTGTCCATTATGGTCAGCTAGCTACCATTGCCTCTTGCCCCTCTGTTCTCTGTTGTCCATGTGCATGGTCCTGTCCCCTCCCTCTTGCTTTCTATGGATTGTTGTGCTGCACTCCCATCCTGCATGCCCTGTGTGGTGTATTGTGCTGCTGCAAACCCTGATGCCTGCCCTGCAGGGTCAGTTTGGTGCACCACTCCATGTCCCTCCTGTCCTCTGTTATCCAAGTCCATGTCCCTATCCCATTTCCTTCCATGATCCAATGTACCATACTTGCGAACATTTTGAACTTGGTAAGAGGGAGATTTTGAAAAAAAACTGGGGTATTGATTTTCCCCTTTGAGTTACATTGAAAAAGAGGATATTGTAGACAGGAGACAGATCAAATAAAGCCCATTTGAGCTTAAAAACATTGGACATTTCCTGGCTGAATCGGATCTGTTGGCATGTATGGTTGTACTACCATTGCCTCTTCCTTCTGCCCACAATGGTCTATTACATTGCCACAGCCTTGAAGGAGGGTAGATTTTGTATCACAGGGGGCCCCTGGCCCGTTCTGTCCACACCTGAAGTATGAGACCCTTGTCCTTGCCCTGCCAGCCGCATTTGTAGGCCGTATTAAATTGACCAGCGGGTCCTGTGTTGCTATATAATTATCCTGAGACATCCTTACCACTCAGCCAGCATAAAACCCCTGTGTAGGCCCTTCTGTTCAATATGTAGGCCTCTTTGTTAAATTGACCATAGCTCTGCAATTTTAGTGTATAGCAGTCTGAAGGCAGGTCTGCGAGGCCTTCTGCTCCAAACTAGTAGCCCCCACCCTACCCGAGTGCTCCGTGCTCGGTATCAAAGTTCAACATCCCCCTGAAGCTGTCGACATACAGTAGGCTGCATCCTGGACTGGTACTTGCTTCCTGGGCAGGTTTCCCGCTTTTAAGGAAGGGGCAACCGCAGAGCGTCAAGTTAGGAGAACTGAGGAGATTTTATACATGAATATATTGAATTCCCGTACAATACCCATTATTTTCTGCTTGCTCTATGGAACTTACGATAAGCGATTGGCCTGAGAGACTGACCTTTTCACCCAGTCCATTGTCAGCATTAAGTGGGTAAATGACGAAATGTCTGGTAAAATCTGCAGACGAAGCTTTTGGGTAGCATACGTAGGTAGATGTAGCGTGCAAAAGAGCCCACAAAATGATATAAAAAGGGAGCACCCACAGATATCGACGGACTACCTCGCCGTCTGTATGTAGGTTAACAGGCTGTGCAGGTTTTCCCCAAGAGCTGGGAGCTCTTGTCTTCCTTTGCTTAAAATGTCTTGCTCTGCTTTACTTGAAGTATCTTATTCTATTTTACCTATATGAAATGTCATGTTATGTTTAACCATTGTTCTCTTTACTTTTGCATTTAAAAGATTTTGTATTGTAATTGCAGGAATGCTTGCTCTAAGAGTAAACGTGAGTGTTCCTAGGTAACATTTTCCTTGGTTTCTTTGAAGTTGCATCTTCTCATTAAACTGCCATTGTATTCTGCCTCCAATTCCATGTCTCATATGTCTGTTTTCTTCATTTTTGGAGCAAGCGTTCCTAGGCACCCCGGCTCAAATTAAGGTGCCCCTTTTGTCCCTGACTCACTCTCCTGCTCAGTTCTGTGGTGGCTCCCGGGGCTCTGGGGACCGCCCCTAGCTTCCTTGACCCGTAATAGATCTTCCCTCCAACAGCCTCTCTTGCAAGTCCTGTATTGTTGGTTTGTTGCCCTTGCCCCCCTTTCCACTGCCCTCCATAGTCTGTTGTGCTTCCACGGCCCTTCCTGCCTGCTCAGTGTGGTTAAATTGGTGCCTTTGCACCCTCCTACCTGCCTTCAATTTTCAGAGTCCGTGCCCCTGGCCTCTGCCTCTCAACAGTATCCTAATGAACAACTAGATTGCTAACATTCTATATTTATTACAAAAGTGTGGAACGCCTGACATCATCTTGATGTAATCAAAACTGTAATACCTAGAGCATTTCCTTTAGAAATTACATATATGAGAGGGTCTTATTGGCATCAAAATTATGGTTAGTGCTCTAAAAGACTAAAATAAGGACATATTTTCTGAGTTTTCAAATAGCGACAAAGCACTTTTAAATTATTTGTTATCTTTATGTTTTTTTATCCAGTTGACCACTTGATTAAATGTTGCACTTAGGGGAGAGGATGTGGTGTTACTTCCAGAACTGCTGACTTTGCAACTGGGGAACCAGGTTGAAGTTTCTGCTTCAGCTCGACATTCTGTGATTCTGGTCAAATCACTTAGTCTCCCCATGTCTACAACCAAAATGAATTTGTTCTTGTGTGATGTAACCAATGCTCATGTAAAGCACTCCAATACCTGACAAGTCTGCACTATATAACACTGCAAAAACACAAAATAATAAGTGTTTTGCACACTTCTGTCATTGGGCTATATTTGGGCTATATCTGGGTGATTTTGGGCTACATTTGGGCTCTTTTGTCTCCGGTGGCCATCTTGGGAGATTTATTTGTTATGAAGTTTCCTAATTTCCTCATTTACCGCAGTCTCCTCAGTAGGAAATACTTTCAGTTTTTTACTTTGATTCCATCAAGAAGGCATTCAGATGTGTCACACATTTGCCATAAAATCAGAATGTTAGCACTCTTTTTGCTCATTAGATCACTGTAGTAAAGCTACTGCTCACCAGGGAAAACTGCTGCTGGTATTGAAAGTGCATGTTTCAGTCTGCATGTCAGACTTTTTTAATGAAATAGAAGAGGATTTGAGAAGTCACTCAAAATGTGCCCTAATTTTTCTTTCTGCAGCACTAATCATACTTTTTATGGAAAAATGAACCCCCTCATTTTGTTCCTTTTTAAATTAAATGTTTTAAGAGTTACCACTTTAATCCAAGCAAGATGGCTTCAGGTGTGCCATACGTTTATCATAAGTAGGACGGTTAGCGCTCTAGTAGTTCTTTGGAACACTCTGGGAAGCTGCAGTAGAACACAAAGGATTCAACTGACAGTCTCTGCCCTTGTTGGATGTACATGTTTTACTGAGAATGTCAGACTTCATTCTCACATGACTGAGAAAGATAATGTGAATTTACAGAAAATAAGCTCTCAGTTTAGCTTATAGATCACCTTCCAAACCTCTGTGGTAAAAGCATGAGAAAATATTTTTCTCTCAATCGTGATATCCCAGCAGAAGGCTTTTTCACATGGTGAAATCACCTTAGAACATACCACAATTCCTAAAATGAGTATGGTACCATCAACAAATGATTTATAATGTAACTAAAGTCTTAAAACCTTCTATTAACTGCAATGCTTTTTAATGAGGTGCTATCATGTGTATTGGTCCCAAGATGGCTGCCAACACTTCTTGGATGAAGTGCTGACAGCCAATCAGATCTCAGGATGAGATGTGTGGTTAGGCTCCGCCCACATATATATATGCTTTTAAATGCTATTTTCTCAGGAAATACTGAACAGATTTACACCAAACCTACAAAAGGCACTTCCTTGACCTGTAGACTACCTCTCTGCCAAATTTCAAGGAACTCTGTTCAGCCGTTCGGGCTGTAGCTGTGTCTAAAGGTCCTATGGAAAAATGCATGGGAAAAACGCGTTTTGGGACCCCCCTTTTATCTCAGCCCCCGCTTGACGAATCCCCCCGAGACTTTCAGGGTAGGAGCGGAGCGTAGCGCCCCACCTATTTTGAAAATTTTGCGAGGATTCGTCGACCGGCGCCAAAGTTATTCAAAATAGAATGTTGCGGTTTTCCTATGGAAACAGGGTCCTAACTATAACTACCTACTGGCGACCGCCAGTAGGTAATATATATATATATATATATTCACTTAAAAAAACCATAGGTTTCACACACGTTATAGTTAGGAATTAGCATTTAAAAAACCTTGCAAATTCACTTAAAAAACCATAGGTTTCACACATGTTATAGTTAGCTGGACATTTCACTCGTAAAAAACCATTGAAATTCCCCCGTTATAGTTAGTTCAGATAACTATAACTCGCGCGCCCGCAATCCACTGCTCATGACGTCACATATTACATCACTCATGACATGGTCAGTGGCATCACTCATGACATCACTGATGACATCATCCTTGTGATAGAGTGGTGGTCGCGCAAGTTATAGTTATCTGAACTAACTATAACGGGGGAATTTCATTGGTTTTTTACGAGTGAAATGTCCACCTAACTATAACATGTGTGAAACCTATTGTTTTTTAAGTGAATTTGCAAGGTTTTTTAAATGCTAAGTTATGTATGTATTATTATATATTTCTTTTCAAGGTTTTTCACCGTGCGTGCATCCCGCGATTTTTTGAAAAAAAATAAAACATTTTTTTCACCCTTCGGGGTCCTTCAGGGACCCCCTGACAAAGGCTAGGGGGTCAGGAACACTCTACCCTGCCCCCTTTTCACGTTCGCCACCTCTCTTTTTCAGTGTCGCACCCAAAACAAACAAAATGGCGGACAATACTTTCTGATTTCAACCGATTCGAATGTTGACTGACATGTAACCACCAATCAGAATTACGCTCGCGCACGGCACCGTGCACCCACGGTGCGCGCACGGTGCGTGCATATAGATATTTATGTACTTTTAACTGCAATTTTGTCAGGAACTACTGTACAGATTGACTCCATATATGCAAAAGGCACCTGCCTGACCTGAGGACTACCTCTCTGCCAAATTTCAAGTATTCTGTTCAGCCGTTCGGGCTGTACCTTCGACTAAAGGTCCTATGGAAAATAACATGGGGAAAATGCGTTTTGGGACCCCCCTTTTTTCTCGGCCCCCGCTTGACGAATCACCCCGAGACTTTTAGGGTAGGAGCTGAGCGGAGCGCCCCATTAGTTTTGAAAAGTTCGCGAGGATTCATCAACCGGCGCCAAAGTTATTCAAAATAGAATTTTCAGGTTTCCTATGGAAACACGGTCCTAACTATAACTTTCTACTGGCGACCGCCAGTAGATTATATATATATATACATATATATGTATTCACTGAAAAAAACATAGGTTTCTGGGTCATTATAGTTAGCTGGATTTTTCACTCGTACAAAACCATTGAAATTCCCCCGTTATAGTTAGTTCAGCTAACTATAACTCGTGCGCCCGCAATGCACTGCTGATGACGTCACATTTTACATCACTCATGACATGGTCAGTGACATCACTCATGACATCACTCATGACATCTCAAATGACATCACTGTTGACATCACTGATGACATCACTGATGACATCATCCAGTGAATGTGTGTTTTTCTGAAAATGAAATATGTTTTATATATGTATATCTCAAGCTCGATGGAAGAATAAATAGGTAAATAAGTGTGTAAATGGATGATTTTTTTGTAAAATTGATTGTATAACGGACTGATTAAGTGTATCTTACATGGGTTAGCGAGTAATGTTTAAATATGTAAATATCTGTATCAGTCTCTCACTTTGTGTATAATTGGCTGCATGGGTTGGTGAGTAGCTACATGAGTGTCTATATGGGTTATTAGTTGTTTTTTTGAGTATTGGTATGAGTGTCTGAGTGTCTGTATGGTTCGGTGGGGGTATTACTTATCGCATAGATGCATGAATGAGTGACTCACTGTTTGTATGTATTTTGAAGAGAGCATGTATGCAGGACTGTATGGGTGGATGAGTGTGTGTATGGGTGTGTTAGTGAGTGAGTCTCAATAGTGTCTTTATGAGTAACTACATATGTTTTAAACTAGTATATGTGAGCATTGGTGTATATAAGTGAGTATATGTGAGTGAGAGATTGGAAGAGTTCCTGTATAAATATGTATGTGTTTCTATAAGTGATTGTTTAAGAGAATAAGTATGTGTACGTTTCTGTAGAAGTCAGTGTAGTGGAGTGTGTATAACGGTATATGCAAGTAAATGGATGTTTGATTCTTTATTAGCATGAGTCACTATGTGTGTGAGTAACTCTATGAATGAATGGCGGTGTGTAACAGGATGTGTAGGTATATGAGTACATATGATGAGTGATTACATGTATGAATGACTATATAGGACTGTTGGTAAATGAGTGGATGTGTATGTAGATCTTGGAATTACTGAATAGGTTGTTGTAACTGGTATTGGTATGTCCATTTTTTCAAAAAATGTTGTTTCTATTTTTGAATGTGTGTATCAAAGGTTATATTAGGTCTGCCACTCTATCACAAGGATGATGTCATCAGTGATGCCATTTGAGATGTCATCAGTGATGTCATGAGTGATGTCACTGACCATGTCATGAGTGATGTAATATGTGATGCCATCAGCAGTGCATGGCGGGCGCACGAGTTATAGTTAGCTGAACTAACTATAACGGGGGAATTTCAATGGTTTTGTACGAGTGAAATGTCCAGCTAACTATAACGCCCCTGAAACCTATGGTTTTTTCAGTGAATTTCTAAGGTTTTTTAAATGCTAATTCCTAACTATAACGTGCCTGAAACCTATGGGTTTTCAGTGAATTTCAAAGGTTTTTTAAATGCTAATTTCTACCTTTAACGTACCTGAAACCTATAGTTTTTTAAGTGAATTTCAAAGCTTTTCTAAATGCTAGTTTCTAACTATGCCTACAGAGGTAGGATATGTGAAGAAAGAAGAAAAAACACACAGAAAGAAGAAAAAGAAATGCAGAAAGAAGCAACAGAAGTCCTCCAAGATGAAGAAAAGTGCAGGAAGAAGGAAGACGTGCAGAAAGAACAAACAGAGGAGCAAAAAGAGACCTTTGGTGAAAAATCATCATGTACCCTCAACTTTTTTAGATGGGTACTGGTGGTAACTGACTCTGACTAACCAGTCCTAGAGCAAGTGCTAAGCTAAAAGACACCTAGAATACAGTTAAAACACCTACATACACTAGGGAACACTATGCGTTGGGGTACCCCTGTTATTAGCATGACCTCCTCTGTAAGCCCCTAGTATATAATAGGGGGATTAAAACTACCTCTTAAAACATGCCACAGGGCGTGTTTGCACACTGGTGAAGGGAGGGGGGAGCTGAGCAGACATGTGCAAACACACCCTGTGGCCATTTTAATTTGGAGAATAAAGTCCCCTTGAATACTGAGTGCCCCTTGGGTACAACTAGCCCATCAGGTATCTCTAGTTAGCACCACAGAGCTGCCTTGCAGAAAAAATGGTCACGACCTGGACCACCTCTCTGCAACGCTGCGCAGTAGCGCTTACTGGAAGCACCTGGTGGACTAGTTGACCCCCATGGGCCCTCAATATTGAATGGGAATTACTTCCCCAACCTAAAACGCACCCCAGGGCGTGTTTGCACACGTCACCTCAGGCCCCGTCCCCTCCCTTCACCATTGTGTAAATGCGCCCTGTGGCCATTCTAAGTTGAGAGATTAAGTCCCCTTGAATCTTAAGGGTCCCTAGGGCGAAACTAGCCCACTAGGTACCTCCAGTAAGCACCACAGAGCTGCGTTCCAGAGAGGTGTAAAAAGGGGCATGGCCTCTGGACACCTGTCTGCAACGCAGCTGCCTGGCGCATACTGCAGATACCTGTTGGGCTAGTTGGCCCTCAGGGACCCTCAGTATTCAAAGAGAATTAATTCCCCAACTTAAAACGCGCCACGGGGCGCGTTTGCACAGTGGTGAAGAAAGGGAGCATGGCCTGAGGTGACTTGTCTACAAACACACCCTGTGGCACGTTTTAAGTTAGCAAATTAATTCCTCGTGAATCCTGTGGGTCCCTGGGGGCCAACTAGCCCACCAGGGACCTCCAGTATGCGCCTGGGGGCTGCGTTGCAGAGAGGTGTTCAGAGGCCACGCCCCTTTTTACAACACTCTGCAACACAGCTCTGTGGTGCTTACACAGAGCTGCATTGCAGAGAGGTGTCAAAAGGGGCTTGGCCTCAGAACACCTCTTTGCAACGCAGCCCCCTGGCGCATACTGGAGGTTCCTGGTGGGCTAGTTGGGCCCCAGGGACCACCTGTATTCAAGGGGAATACGTTCCCCATCTGCAAACACGCCATGGGGCGTGTTTTCAGAGTGATGAAAGGAGCGGGCATGGCCTTCGGCGCGATGCCGTTTAAAAAATTTTTTTTTAAGAAGGGGGTTGTGTAGCCCCCCTTCTTTTTCTATTTTTTCGCCCTGGGGACCCCATCCCCCAGGGCCAGCCCCCTAATTTTTTTTTTTAATTTTAAAAATGTGGAAGGGGGCCACGTGGCCCCCTTCCCGAGGCCTTAATCGGCCCCGGGGACCCCATCTGCCGGTGCATGGCCTTTTTCTTTTTTAAACTGCTGGGGTGGGGGCAGCGTGGCCCCCCTCCCGGGTCACTTAAGGCCCCGGGGACCCCATCCCCCGGGTCCAACCTTTCTAAAAAAAAAATTTTTTTAAATTGTAATTTTTTTTTTTTTACTTTTGGGGAGGGGGGCGCTTGCCCTCCTCCTGGGTCAATTGTAGGCCCCAATCCCCCCACGGTCCCAGCCGGCTCCCTGCGTCCTGCAGGAGTCGGCATTGCTTTTCCACATGGGGAACAGCTAACATGTTGCTCCCCATGTGGAAAAGCAATCTGTTTTGCTTCATTGAAGCGAGAGCTTGTTTCCCTGCTCTCACTTCAATGAAGCAAAGCAGTTTGCAATGACAGGGTGGGAGCCTCGAGGCTCCCGCCCTGTCATTGCAAACTACAGTGTCCCGGGGGTAGGCACCCCGGGACACTGCAGGAGCCGGCCCTGGGGGGTGGCAGTCCCCAGGGCCATCAATGGATCCAGAATGGGGCTGCGCGGCCCCGCTCCTCACATTTTCAAAGCCCCGGGGTGGTCCCTGGGGCTGGGGGGTCTGTCACGAACCACCCAATCCAAATATTTAGAGCCCCAGGGAGGTGGCAGTCCCTGGGGCATGTGGGGGGGCTCTTGAGCCCCCCCCCACAGGGTATTTTTCTTTTTTTTAAACCCCGGGGGGTGGCGGTCCCCGGGGCTGTGGGGGGATCATGAGCCCCCGCCATTATTTTCTGAAAGCCCCAGGGGTGGCGGTCCCCGGGGCTGGGGGGCCTGAGAGCCCCTGTGCATAATTTTTTAAAGCCCCGGGGGGTGGCGGTCCCCGGGGCTGGGGGGCCTGAGAGCCCCCCCACCTAATTCCAAGAAGCCCCGGGGTGACAGCCCCGGGGCTACGGGGCCCCTCTGGGCCTCCCTTTAAATAATAAGTATTGCCCCCAGGATTTGCCCCTCCCGGGGGCTAATTAACGACGAAGCGCAGGAGTCCGCGCTTCGTTTAAAAAAAAATTTCAGCTGAAATTTGCGTTGGGTGTGCGAATCTCGCCGTTTAAAAAAAATAAAAAATCTTTTTTGGGCCCGGGGGTCCTTGTGGGACCGCCTGAGCAGGCCTAGGGGGTCAGGCTGTTTCTACCCTGCCACCTTTTTGCGTTCTGCGTGTTTGATTTTCTGCTTTCTTGTGCCTCGGTTCTACCGAGGCACAAGATGCCTGTCAACACTTCCTGGTTTAAAGTGTTGACAGCCAATTAGCATACAGCTCGTGCTCGGCAGGGTGCGCGGATCCAGCGTGGCCATAGATATATATGTGATTTTTATTTTTATTTTCTCAGGAACTACTGAACGGATTTACACCATTTAAGCAAAAGGCACGACTCTGAACCAAGGTCTACCTTTCTGCCAAATTTGATGTAATTCCGTTCAGCAGTTCGGGCTGTAGCTGTGACTAAAGGTCCCTATGGAAAATTGCATGGGGAAAACACGTTTTGGGATCCCCATTGTTTCTCAGCCCCCGCTTGATGAATCACCCCGAGATTTTCAGGATAGGAGCGGACCGGACCGAGCCACGAGTTTTGAACATTTCGCGAAGATTCGTCAACCGGCGCCAAAGTTATTCCAAATAGAATGTTGCGGATTTCCTAGGGATAATAGGTCCTAACTATAACTACCTACTGGCGACCGCCAGTAGGTATTATATATATATATATATATATATATATTACCTATTGGTGGTTGTCAGTAGGTAGTTATAGTTAGGACCAAGTTTCCATAGGAAGAGCATTTTTTGTTTTGCTTATAACTTTGGCGTTGTTTGATGAATCTTCATGAAATTTTCCAAACTAATTCTTTGTTCATATCAGCGCCTATGTTGGAAGATTGGGGGTGATTCGTCAAGGGGGGGCCGAGAACAAAGGGGGGTCCCAAAACGTGTTTTCTCCATGTTAATTTCCATAGGAAACTTTAGACCAGGCTACAGGTCGAACGGGTGAACGGAATTTCACTAAATTAGGCTGGGAGAAGGGGCTTGGTCTAGAAAGCACTCTTTTGTTTATTTGGTGAAAATCCGTTTAGTAGTTTTGGAGAAATATTGAAATTTACAGATATCGATATTTGGGAATTCTGCCATCTCATTTGCTGAGGCGTTATGAGCACGAGCTTGCGGCTTATTGGCTGTGAGCGGTGCAAGCGGTTGCAACTAGGAAGTGTTGGCAGCCATTTTGTGATTCTGTTGAAGCGAGTACGGGGAAAAAAGGGCAAAAAAAGGAGGAAAGAGGAGGGTAGGAGCACTGTAACCTCTGTGGGGTGTTTAGGGTGTGCTATACAGGGGTGCGAAGCGAACTACTCATCCTTACCGGGCTGAAAGTGCTGGGCTACGGAAATTAAGCGAGGTATTGCCTAGAGTCTGATGTTGCTAACGTGAGCTGCTGAGGGACTCGGGGATTAAAGCATGAGCCCAAACTGTGTGTCTTATGCTGTGAAGTCAGGTGCCCTCTCCATTGCACCACACCTGTGGAAGTAGTGTCAGCATGCTTTTATACCTACTAGGATAAACTACTGACCCCTACTGGTCTGAAAGTGCCGGGGTATGGAAAATATGTGAGGTATTGTCTAGAGTCTCATGCTGCTAAGCTGAGCTGCTGCCGGACTCGAGGATGAAAGCATCAGTCCAAACTGTGTGTCATATGCTGTGTAGTCATCAGCTCTGGCCGCTGTGCGACATCTGTTCAAGTAGTGTCAGCATGTAGTTATACCTACTCGGAGGAACTTTTGTTTCGAATATTGTGTATGGTGTTTAGGGGGTGTTATACAGTGAGTGCGAAGGTAAATTCGCGCGTAACAAATAAATTCGGTATTTTGGAAGTGCAAACTGCTCACTCGTACAGGTCTGATGGCACTGGGGGCGTAAGCTGAGCTGCTGCCGAAATCGGGGCTAAAGGCGCTGAACTACTGACCCCTACCGGTCTGAAAGTGCGGGGTACGGAAATTAAGTGAGGTATTGCCTAGAGTGCTATGCTGCTAAATTGAGCTGCTGCTGGACTCGGGGATGAAACCGTGACCCCAAACTGTGTGTCCTATGCTGTGAAGTCATGTCCTCTGGGTGCTGTGCCACACCTGTGCCAAGTAGTGTCAGCAATATTTTATACGTAGTAGGAGGAAGTTTTGTTTGGATCACGGTAACTTGTATATGGTGCTGGTAAGTGATCCGAAGCACTTTCAAAGGCAGTGCACCCAGGACATGCAGTAGACGTGCAAGGTATAGGTGGACGTGAATGGACCATGTGTTCGGGATGCCCTGCCATGCGTCAGTGGCTCTGTTTGTAGCTGCACTGGCTTGCCGTGTGTCAGTCTTGTGGATGAAATGGCACAGCTTGGTGCAATGAGCCGGGTCTGTGTGCAATGGGTGCAGGGCAGGGTTGTGGTGGGAGTATGTGTGAAGGCCATTTCACGCACGCTAACTACGACAAAGGACTTTTGAGTGTGGGATGTCCACTCGTTGATCTCAAATCGGGCAGTGGGTAGTGTGGGAGGCGGATGCAAATATTATCGTATCTGTCAGGGAGGGCTGGCTACTTGCAAGTTCCTTCTCGGAGCAGCAGATGTGTTAGCGCAAGATAGCTCAGACAAAGAACCTTTCATCCTTACAGGAACTTCTCCAGGTGCATTCATACCGGATGTGTACAAAGGCCGGTCGTGGGTGTTGTGGGATGTCTGCGACCCTGGTCATCATGGATGAGATGCCCAGCATATGGCACATGGGCGGGTTCACTGTGTGTTACATTGCCAAACAGCTGCTCCTCCCTCCAACGAGCCCCCACACTTTTCTGCACTGCGCTGTTGTATCCCGTGCACTCCTACGGCACACCTTTGTAATGCCTATTGGCGCATGTCCTGCGGCATTCCAATCACACCGTGACACTGCCGTTTGGAGGTGGTGCATGCCACTTTACAACATCGACTGCTGCGGCCCTTGTGGCGGCCACAGCAGAACACAGAGACACACTTACCGCACTTCTTGCACACGGACATGTGTGAGATACCCCGTTCCCTTTGCCGCTTGTGCATGCAGGAGGATGCGTGCGTAGCTACATCTCCAGGCTCACTGCCAATGCTGAGGTGACATGGTAACGTCTGCTAAAGACAGCACACTGTGATGTTGCAAGGCCGGTGCCTATCATGCTAACACAATGACCACACAGACATACTTGCTCAGATTCGGGTTCGGGGGGCGTTGGCAGTCCTGGGGTTGTTGTAAGGAGTGTTATGGCCCTCATGGGTATCTGTGTATCATGCTCATTGACTCTATGGCACCTGTCGGTGTTCAGGTTTGGCTCTTGGCTGTGTTCCTTTTCATGCTGCAGGTAGTCGTCCTGCTTAACACCAGCAGAAAGCAGGTGTAAAATCTTTGGTGCTAACGTGGCTTATCGCTGGAATTTGTTTCGCTTCGTACTTTTTGGCTTTCGTTGTGAAAGTTGTGATGTGTTTTTTTTCGTGTATAGAAAAATAAACAAACTGGGCAGTGTATCCCGTCAAGATCCAGCACCTGACCCACTATTCCCAATCAATATAAATACAATGAGATTTCTTTATTGATTTTGTGTGTACACTGTAAATGCACCCACTACCACAGTGGAATTCAATACAGGATTTTAGTAGTTACAATAAATCGCAAAGGTGCACCTCGTGTGTTTTTGCATGGGAACGACTACTCTGCATCTCATTATCAGCACTTTAATGCAACTAAAGTTGAGATAAATCTAACACACTATTCAGAAGCTGGTGCAAACTGCAGACATTACCAGTATTCCCACGATAACTGCCCCAAAATTGAACACCATGGTGGACACCACCAAATAACAGTAATAACAATGAGCAAGAGTGACACAGCACTTAAGTATAACCAAAAACTTTATAAAAAGAAAAAAAAAATACCTTTATTTCTCCGTTTACGTACATATAGAGGATAAACTAAATTTAACAAACTCAATACAAAACAACAAGGCGGAAGACTCCTGTCGGGTCCATCAATGTCGACGACACAGCCTGGAAAATAAAGCACAAAATAAGGACGTGTGTAATGTGCATATCAGTGGAGTGAGACACAGAGAAAGAGAGAAGGAAAGAAAAGCCAGAGAGAAAAAGAGAGGGAAGGAAAGAAAGGGAGTGAGAAAGAGAGAAGGGAGAGAGAGAGAGAGAGAGAAATAGAAGGAAAGGAAGGAAGAGAGTGAGAGAGAGAGTGTAGAGAGGGAAGTGAGAGAGGGAGAGAGAGAGAGAGAGAGAGAGAGAGAGACACTGCCACCCCTGTGCAGCCATGACCAAATAATTACCTGCTGCCACCGGGGTGTCTACCAGTGGGCACTCCACGTGCCCATCAAATCTCCGCGGCCCAGCAGATCTCACAGATGTTGCTGAGTCCTGAGTCATCAATGGCGGAGACCACATCAGCTTTTGGGCCCGCTAATCCTATGCAACGCAAGTCAGTGCCATGTGGTGGTAAGCCGCTGACGGCCATACAACTTAGGGTGCGACTAACCCTGTGCAACTGAAGTCGGCGTCATGTGATGGTAGGCCCCTGACGGCCACATCAGCTTCGGGTGGCACTAACCCTGTGCAAGACAAGTCCGCGCCACGTGGTAGTAGGCCCCTGATGGCCATGCAGCTCAGGGTGCAACTAACCCTCTGCGCAAGTCTTCAGGGACACTTTATGAATCAGACCCGTCACCACCGGCAATAAAGGATGTGAGGTTGTCGATGCATTATATTTGCATGGTCACATGGTCTGTGACGCATGTGCCGGATGGGTGTGGTGTGTGTGCAAACCTGCCCTCAGGGAGTGGCAGTGACATGTTGACAACTAGAGCACTGACCTGCACACCAACAGCGAGTACGCCTGCGTCAGGTAGCTATGTGGGGGTGTGAAAACGTGTTTTCTCAATGCATTTTCCATAGGAAACTTTAGACAAGGCTACTGGTCAAACTGCTTAAAGGAATTACGCCAAATTTGGCAGGGAGCAAGGTCTTGGTCCAGAAAGCGGGCTTTCTTGCATCGAGTGAAAATATAAAAGAAAGGTCTCGGGGGCAATTTAATATACCAAAGCTCTGTTTCTGCAAGATAACTCTTTCACGCTGCCTCTGCCCAACATCACCACTTCGCAGCTATGCCGTTAGAAGCCAGTCTGTCGGCTCGTAGCTCTCACTACCTTTGTGAGCTAGTACGCTACTGTGCCTGTACCTCTGTGAACTACTACGGTGCTGTTCCTTTAGGACCGGACGGCTTGTAGTACTGCGTCTGTGAGTTGAGTGGATGGGCCGCAGTTGTCCCTCTGCGAGTCTGGGTGCGAACTGTTCATAACTCACACTACATAAGCATTGAAAAACCATTTTGTGATTCAGTCCGTCAGCTGGCATCTGTCTGAGGCATTTCTGAAAACATATGGGAGTTCTTTCTGTGAGAGATACCCCTTTCACACTACCTCTCCCCGCATCAGCAGGTAACGCACCCTCTTCCCACCAGCCTTGCATATGGAAATATGCCAAACAGATCGAAGGGAGTCTGGTGCTGTGGTCGCTGCCACGCACTTGGGGTCACTGCCATTCAGGACTCAGGACACAGTTGCACATGTGGGATCAGCTTGTGTTGAACCGGGTTAGTGGCACCACATATCGCCGGCATTGCATATGGAAATATGCCTAAATGATCAAAGGGAGCATGCTGCTGTGGTCTCTGCCACGGACTTGGGGTCACTGCCATTCAGGACTCAGGACACAGTTCCACATGTGGTATCGGCTTGTGTTGAACAGGGTTAGTGGCACTAAGGGTCGCCGGCCTTGTATATAGAAATATGCCTAACTGATCAAAGGGAGTATGCTGCTGTGGTTGCTGCCACGGACTTGGGGTCACTGCCATTCAGGACTCAGGACACAGTTACACATGTGGAATCGGCTTGTGTTGAACAGGGTTAGTGGCACCATGTGTCGCCGGCATTGCACATGGAAATATGCCTAACTGAGCAAAGGGAGTATGCTGCTGTGGTCACTGCCACGGACTTGGGGTCACTCCCATTCAGGACTCAGGACACAGTTACACATGTGGAATCGGCTTGTGTTGAACAGGGTTAGTGGCACCATGTGTCGCCGGCATTGCACATGGAAATATGCCTAACTGAGCAAAGGGAGTATGCTGCTGTGGTCGCTGCCACGGACTTGGGGTCACTGCCATTCAGGACTCAGGACACAGTTACACATGTGGGATCGGCTTGTGTTGAACAGGGTTAGTGGCACCACGTGTCGCCAGCCTTGCATATAGAAATATGCCTAACTGATCAAAGGGAGTATGCTGCTGTGGTCGCTGCCACGGACATGGGGTCACTCCCATTCAGGACTCAGGACACAGTTACACATGTGGGATCGGCTTGTGTTGAACAGGGTTAGTGGCACCACTTGTTGCGCCTTGTGTTGTACAGGGTTAGTGGCAACACGTGTCGCCGTCCTTGCATATGGAAATATGCCTAACTAATCAGAGGGAGTCTGGTGCTGTGGTTGCTGTCATGGATTTGGGGGCATTGCCATTCAGCACTCAGGACACAGTTACACATGTGGGATCATTCAGCTTGTGTTGAACAGGGTTAGTGGCACCATGTGTTGCGGCTTGCGTTGAATTCTGCCAGAATAAGTCCACATGGTGATGACTTGTGGTGCAGTGAGTTAGTGGCACCTGAAGCATGTGCGCACCCTGCGATGATGCGTGGTCCAGGCGGGCCTCACTGGTAGCAATGTCTTTACATGCTTTGAAAGAATCTTCATAGCAGTCAAAATCTCCAAGTAATTCCATTTCAGTCCTCCAAGGTTGGAGAAGAGCTAAATAGAAAAACTCTCTCTTATCTGGAGTATCACAACTTAATTTCCTGTGATTAATCAAATTTCCTTTGGCATTCTTTAAGAAACATCCATCAGATCCAATTACAGCATATTTCCCTTTATTTATTTTCTCTAACATTTTTTCTACTATAATGTTGCAGTATTTCATATAGACATATGTTTTCCAGGTATGGACTTCTATTTGGATAGTATGCGAGGAACAGGAATTGAGTTATCTGAAACATATTTCATATATTTGTATGTCCATATTTGCATTCCACATCTTCAAAATTACTGGATTGTAATCATTAATGTACTTTGATTCTTCTGTTCTTTTTATATTATAAGTATTTTTGGGTGATTTTCGAGTGATAGTATGCCTCACTGCTGACATAAAACTGTTCACTCTTCCTTGTGATGACTTATGGTGCAGTGACTTAGTAGTACCTTTGGCGCTCAGCATGTACGTACCCTGCAATGATGCGTTGTCCGGGAGGGCCGCATTCGGAGCAATGTCTTTTGTCTATTGAATTCTGCCTCAGTAAGGCGACGTGTCGATGTCTTGTGGTGCACTGAGTTAGTAGTACCTTTGGCGCTCAGTGTGTACATACCCTGCGATGATGCGTTGTCCGGGGGGCCGCACTCGGACCAATGTCTTTTGTCTATTGAATTCTACCCCAGTAAGGCCACAGGGCGATGACTTGTGGTGCACTGAGTTAGTGGCATCTGAAGTACTCAGCGTGGGTGCACCCTGCGATGATGCGTGGTCCGAGAGGGCCGCACTGGGAGCAGTGTATCTTGCTTACTGCACTGCGTCATCTGCAATCGCTACTCCATCTGAATTGTGAGGCCTGCTGTCTGCAGTGCAGATCGAAGACTGTATTCTGTACAGACATAATTCTGCAGTGCTGTGCCGCTCGGTTCGCAGGGGGCCTGTGTCAAGGAGAGCCGCGGTCATGGCGGCAGCCTCGTGGCAGGGTGAGGTCCGCCGCTCTGGCACAGTTGTTGGTCTTCACAGTTCACAAGTGAACCACAACCAGAGCCCCGGCCTATTTATTCCTCCTACGCTGAAGTGGCGTATGTCGGACCAGCCCACTCTGATTACCCTTATGCTTACAGGGGGGGACGATGCAGCTACATGACTGAGATCGTCCCTAGTGTTTGACGTAACATGGTTGGATCCACTGTCCACAACACTACAAGCACCAGTAGTATTTGTGCACATGGAGAGTTGTGTGTTCTGCATACTGAGATGTGTCCAGCACATCACCGCTACACTTTGCATTGTGTGCACTATTATTCATGGGTGAATTGCTTCCTTCACATATAGTTTGTTCACACCTGTCCCAATATTTAGCTATTGTGTGACTGAGGGGCCATGTCATTTTCGGAAAGTTCTCTGTCTTGTTCTGCGCTGCCTTGGTGGTAAGGGGGTCCTGGAGTGGTGATGGGTGTTGTGGCGTTCATGGGTGTCAGAGCTGCTTCATCAGTAGGTCTATGACATGTGTTGGTCTTCAGATGTGGCTCTCGCTGGGCTCCCTTTTATACTGTGTGTAGTTGTTTAATATTTAAAACACAAGAAGACATTAAATAATAAATAAAATTAAAAAAAAGAAATTTAGGATATTAAAGTTACAAAATATCATTTTTTTTCAAAATTATTGAGAAAAACATAGGTTTTATGAACAAGCTTTGAAATTCACTTAAAAAACCATAGGTTTCAGGCATGTTACAGTTAGAAATTAGCATTTAAAAAACCTTAGAAATTCACTGAAAAAACCATAGGTTTCAGGCACGTTATAGTTAGAAATTAGCATTTAAAAAAACTTAGAAATTCACTGAAAAAACGATAGGTTTCAGGGGCGTTATAGTTACTTGGACATTGGACTCATATAAAACCAGAGAAATTCACCTGCTATAGTTAGTTGAACTAACTATAAATTGTGCACCCGCAATGCACTGGTGATGTCGTCACATATTACATCACTCATGACATGGTCAGTGACATCACTCATGACATCACTGATTACATCATCATCAGTGCATTGCGGGGTTGTGAGTTATAGTTAGCTCAACTAACTATAACGGCCAAATTTCTCAGGTTTGTACAAGTAAAATGTCAAACCAACTAAAACGTACCTGAAACCTATAGTTTTTTCAGTGAAAAATAACTAAATAAAATATATATATATAATTATATAGTATGTTATATAGCAACTGTATGCTTGCTACTTCTAGCATCAAACCACTGGTATGGCTATGATACATTGATGACATTTTTATATTATGGAATGCAGGAAGTAGAACATTGGAGCAATTTACAGCTTATATCAACAATATCCAGCCTACCATCAAATTTACTAGCAGCAATACCAAACAGAAGCATCATCTCCCTATTCTGGATGTGCGTCTCACCATTCATGAACATAAAATTACAAGTGATCTGTACCACAAGCCTACAGATGCTCATTTGTATCTAAACTGGACTTCATGTCTCCCACACCACACTAAACTGAGCATCATCTACAGCCAAGCACTCAGAATAAGAAACATCTGCAGCAATGAGGAAACCTGTAAAGACCATCTACAGGAGCTTGCTACATTGTTTAGAAGGCGAGGCTATCCTATGCATATCATACAGCAACAAATTGACAAGTCTTTGCAGTTACCCAGAGAAGCACCTATTTGGAATACCAACGCCAGAAACAAAAGTGACAGAACTCCATTTGTAGTTGACTATCATCCATCAGCTCCCAACCATAGAAATATATTCCCCTACTATCCACTTGTGAAAAATTGCAAAAGGTTTTTCCAAAATTGCCAGTCATTGCTTACCACAGAGCTCCAAATTTACGATCTCTTATTGTGAGAGCTGAACTCAAGCAAGCTGTAACAAATGCAGGGGTTCATTGCTGTGACTCTAAAAGGTGCATCACGTGTGAATACCTTTTACAAACATCATCAGTAACTAGTTATGTTACGAGTAATGAGAGATGGGTATACCATACATTGCGATGTATCAGGTTGCTGGACCTCTGGGGATCCTGAGGTGCTATATGGCTGCAATCCCATACTTATAACATCTATTCACAGGGTTGACGTTTATCACCTGCATTTTCTCCTCTGCCTCCTATATGTTTAATGCAATTTTGTAACCCAATGCTCCTTCTCATGAAAACTTAATAAAGTGTTTTAAAAAACTAGTTATGTTACGATAAGGACCTACGCAATAAGGCAGCATCTTACATGTCGCTCAAAATGCATTATTTATGTGATTCAGTGCCAACTGCAAAGCTGTAAAAAACAATATGTAGGCCGAACAGTGAATGACCTAGATACACAATTCAAGAATCATAAATCAGCAATAATTAATAAGAAAATTGATTAGCCTGTAGCCAATCATTTTAACCTTATGGATCATTCACTATCAGATTTGAAGATTTTCTCCATGGAACATGTCTATAAGGAAGAACTACAGAACTCCAGGGAAAACTTCTGGATGTACCGTTTAAAATCACTGCATCCAGATGATCTGAACATTACTGACAATACAACTTGATTACTGCATATCTCAAGAGCTCTCAGGACTGCATTGATTCCACATTCCATGATGCTTTTTAAAAATTCAGCTGTGTCATCTGTGCAGCAACTGAGCAACCATCTTGTACTAGGCGGAAGCTGTAACATTGTAGTGGAAATATACTTTTGTTCTTTGGTGAATCTATCTGTGTGAGTCACTTCTTTCTTGGATATATATATATATATATATATATATATATATTCAATGAAAAAACCAAAGGTTTCACACATGTTATAGTTAGCTGGACATTTCACTCGTAAAAAACCAATGAAATTTCCCCGTTATAGTTAGTTCAGCTAACTATAACTCGCGCGCCCGCAATGCACTACTGATGACGTCACATATTACATCACTCATGACATGGTCACTGACATCACTCATGACATCACTGATGACATCTCAAATGACATCACTGATGACATCACTGATGACATCATCCTTGTGATTGTGTGTTTTTCTGAAAATTAAATATGTTTTATATTTATGTATATCTCAAGGTCAATGGAAGAATAAATTGGTATTTTTAGTGTAACTGACTGATTAAGTGTATCATAGTGAGTAAATGGCTTACTGAGTAATCTTTAAATATGAAAATATCTGTATCAGTTTCTTACTTTGTGTATAAGTGGCTGCATGGGTTGGTGAGTAGCTACATGAGTGTCTATATAGGTTATTAGTTGGTTTTTTGTCAGTATGAGTGTCTGAGTGTCTGTATGGTTCGGTGGGGGGTATTACGTAGTGCATAGGTGCATGAATGAGTGACTCACTGTTTGTATGTGTTGAAGACAGCATGTGTGCAGGACTGTATGGGTGGATGAGTGTGTGCATGGGTGTGTTAGTGAGTGAATGACTGTCTCAATAGTGTCTCCATGAGTAACTACATATGTTTTTAACTAGTATATGTGACTATTGGTGTATATAAGTGAGTATATGTGAGAGTGAGAGATTGAAAGAGTTCCTGTATGAATAAGTATGTGTTTCTATAAGTGATTGTTTAAAAGACTAAGTATGTGTAAGTTTCTGTAGAAGTAGGTGTGGTGGTGTGTGTATAACTGTATATGCAAGTAAATGGATGTTTGATTCTTTATTAGCATGAGTAACTATGTGTGTGAGTAACTCTATGGATGAGTGGCGTTGTGTAACAGGATGTATAGGTGTATGAATACATATGATGAGTGAGTACATGTATGAGTGACTGTAGAGGACTGTTGGTGAATGAGTGGATGTGTATGTGGTTCTTCAAATTACTGAATAGGTTGTTGTAACTGATATTGATATGTTCAATAATTTGTACATTTTAGTTTCTATTTTTGAATGTGTGTGTGTATTAAAGGTTATATTAGGGGAAGAAGAGATCTGCTACTCTTTCACAAGGATGATGTCATCAGTGATGTCATCAGTGATGTCATTTGAGATGTCATCAGTGATGTCATGAGTGATGTCAGTGACCATGTCATGAGTGATGTAATATGTGACGTCATCAGTAGTGCATTGCGGGCGCGCGAGTTATAGTTAGCTGAACTAACTATAACGGGGAAATTTCATTGGTTTTTTACGAGTGAAATGTCCAGCTAACTATAACTAAAACTATGGTTTTTTCAGTGAATTTGTAAGGTTTTTTAAATGCTAATCCCTAACTATAACATGTTTGAAACCTATTCTTTTTTCAGTGAATTTGCAAGGTTTTTAAAATGCTAATTTCTAACTATAACGTGTGTGAAACCCATGTTTTTTTCAGTGAATTTGTACGGATTTTTAAACGCAAATTTTTTTTTGTCATTTTTTGTAAGCCTTTGTATAAAATAATATATGTACTATATCCTGCATTATGGAAAGGTTTTTTTTTTTTAATGCATTTTTTTCCGTGCGCGTACGGTAAGCTGACGGTACGCGCTTCGTACGTCATAAGTACGGTGCGCGTACGTGATACGTGCGTGACGTACGCGTACACCCGGAAGCAACGTCGCGGGTACGCAGGGGCGTGTAATGCGCATGCGCGATACGCAATACGTGCGTGACGTACGCGTACACCCGGAAGCAACGTCGCGGTTACGCAGGGGCGTGTAATGCGCATGCGCGATACGCAGTACGTGCGTGACGTACGCGTACACCCGGAAGCAACGTCGCGGTTACGCAGGGGCGTGTAATGCGCATGCGCGAGTGTGACGTACGCGCTTCGTAAGCGCACCGTAAGCGTCACGTGCGCGCACGGCCGGTCATGTGACTTACAAAGAACACTTTTTATTGGTTGAAATTACTTTCACTTCCAGAAACTTCCCACACCACACCCATTCCCCTCATTACTGCTTGAAAGAACACTTTTCATTGGTTGAAACTACTTTCAGTTCCAGATTCTTCCCACACCACACCCATTCCCCTCATTTCTGCTTGTGATTCTCTAGGAGCAGGAGCTGGATTGACATTGGGATACAATGGCAGAACAGCAGACCTCTTCTGAGAGTGAGGCTAGCAGCACCACCATGATCCAGAGAAGGAGGAAACAAAAGACTTCTTTTGTATGGGAGTATTTCACTTTTCCAGAGGGGGAGAAAAAGGTGAATGCTCAATTGGTCACTTGCATACTTTGTGGTCGTGTTTTATCAAGAGGAAATCCAAGGAAGAAATATTCCTTTGGAAATCACTCTATGAAGAGACACCTCCAGGACAGACACCCAAGGACCTTTGCTCGACATACTGGAGAAAACTCTTCAGTAAGTCACCAGAGCCCAGCCTCAGATGCTCAGCCGAGTACATCATCGGCAGCTCAGCTGAGCCCTTCCTCTGATGTTGGAGCATCACCTTCTTCTTTTCCTGTGGACATCAACCCTCTATTTGGGAGGGTTGAAATGAGGTGTACAAGATGTGGTGGTCTTATTGTTTTTGGGGAGATCAGTCTTACCCTTATTAACAATAAGATAGACCAGCATGTTTGTAGACGCTCATAATACTCCCATTCTTTCTTTCCTCCATCCCTGTATGAACCCAACGGCTCTTATAAGAGCCAACCTTACCTCTCAACTTTTTTTTATTTTTTCTTTGAAACTTTTTTCTTTTTTTTTTTTACCGTACGCGCACGGTAAGCGTATTTTTTTTTTGTTTTTTTTAAAAAAACACTAAAAATCAATTACCACATCTCAAGATCCTTGAGAAATTAATAACTAATTTTTAAAAATCTTTTTGAGATAAAGTGGAAGAAAGAGACCTTCTAATTTCTCACTTACCTGTCCCACCCAACAATTTAATTTATAATTAAAATGTAATTGTATCACTTTTACAGACTGACACATTATGAATCCACTTTTCAGATTTTTTTAAAAGCACATGTCCAAACTGCTTTTTCAGACCACCACCATGTGTAACCTGGGTGACTGCCTACATTCCAGCAAGGGCAACCAGCCTTAGTGATGCTGAATGTATTTGCATTACTGACTGAAACCTCAAACCCCACTCGCTTGTAAATACTGTGCATGATTCCACATGGTAAGCAGCTGGGTGTGTGCTAAGAGTCTGCTTCTGCACCAAAAAATGGCTCCCCCTTTCCATCTAATGCAACTGTGAAATCACCAGAGCAATACGCAATAAATCTCTGCCTATAATTCCTCTTTGCACACAGAGTCATGTTTTCACATTAGTCACAAAACGAAATTTCTTTGCCAATTTGAAAGCACACTTACTGCTCTTTTTTTGACAAGTGATAATCACTTTTACAGACTGACACATTATGAATCCACTTTTCAGATTTTTTTAAAAGCACATGTCCAAACTGCTTTTTCAGACCACCACCATGTGTAACCTGGGTGACTGCCTACATTCCAGCAAGGGCAACCAGCCTTAGTGATGCTGAATGTATTTGCATTACTGACTGAAACCTCAAACGCCACTCGCTTGTAAATACTGTGCATGATTCAACATGGTAAGCAGCTGGGTGTGTGCTAAGAGTCTGCTTCTGCACCAAAAAATGGCTCCCCCTTTCCATGTAATGCAACTGTGAAATCACCAGAGCAACACGCAATAAATCTCTGCCTATAATCCCTCTTTGCACACAGTCATGTTTTCACATTAGTCACAAAACGAAATTTCTTTGCCAATTTGAAAGCACATTTACTGCTCTTTTTTTTGACAAGTCATAATCACTTTTACAGACTGACACATTATGAATCCACTTTTCAGATTTTTTTAAAAGCACATGTCCAAACTGCTTTTTCAGACCACCACCATGTGTAACCTGGGTGACTGCCTACATTCCAGCAAGGGCAACCAGCCTTAGTGATGCTGAATGTATTTGCATTACTGACGGAAACCTCAAACCCCACTCGCTTGTAAATACTGTGCATGATTCAACATGGTAAGCAGCTGGGTGTGTGCTAAGAGTCTGCTTCTGCACCAAAAAATGGCTCCCCCTTTCCATGTAATGCAACTGTGAAATCACCAGAGCAACACGCAATAAATCTCTGCCTATAATTCCTCTTTGCACACAGAGTCATGTTTTCACATTAGTCACAAAACGAAATTTCTTTGCCAATTTGAAAGCACACTTACTGCTCTTTTTTTGACAAGTGATAATCACTTTTACAGACTGACACATTATGAATCCACTTTTCAGATTTTTTTAATTGCACATGTCCAAACTGCTTTTTCAGACCACCACCATGTGTAACCTGGGTGACTGCCTACATTCCAGCAAGGGCAACCAGCCTTAGTGATGCTGAATGTATTTGCATTACTGACTGAAACCTCAAACCCCACTCGCTTGTAAATACTGTGCATGATTCAACATGGTAAGCAGCTGGGTGTGTGCTAAGAGTCTGCTTCTGCACCAAAAAATGGCTCCCCCTTTCCATGTAATGCAACTGTGAAATCACCAGAGCAACACGCAATAAATCTCTGCCTATAATTCCTCTTTGCACACAGAGTCATGTTTTCACATTAGTCACAAAACGAAATTTCTTTGCCAATTTGAAAGCACACTTACTGCTCTTTTTTTTGACAAGTCATAATCACTTTTACAGACTGACACATTATGAATCCACTTTTCAGATTTTTTTAAAAGCACATGTCCAAACTGCTTTTTCAGACCACCACCATGTGTAACCTGGGTGACTGCCTACATTCCAGCAAGGGCAACCAGCCTTAGTGATGCTGAATGTATTTGCATTACTGACTGAAACCTCAAACCCCACTCGCTTGTAAATACTGTGCATGATTCAACATGGTAAGCAGCTGGGTGTGTGCTAAGAGTCTGCTTCTGCACCAAAAAATGGCTCCCCCTTTCCATGTAATGCAACTGTGAAATCACCAGAGCAACACGCAATAAATCTCTGCCTATAATTCCTCTTTGCACACAGAGTCATGTTTTCACATTAGTCACAAAACGAAATGTCTTTGCCAATTTGAAAGCACACTTACTGCTCTTTTTTTTGACAAGTGATAATCACTTTTACAGACTGACACATTATGAATCCACTTTTCAGATTTTTTTAATTGCACATGTCCAAACTGCTTTTTCAGACCACCACCATGTGTAACCTGGGTGACTGCCTACATTCCAGCAAGGGCAACCAGCCTTAGTGATGCTGAATGTATTTGCATTACTGAGTCCAACCTCAAACCCTTAAACTATTCTTTTTTTATACCAGTACACCTTAATTTATCGTGAAAACATAGTCCATATTATTTTACATGTTCCTCACATTTAAATTTCTCCCAAAACAGAAAATGATAAACACAACTTCAACAAAAGGAATTCCATTTCTATTATTCATTTCTTAATTTACCATATACATCCCCTCTCAAACTCTAAACTCACCTTTAAAATTAGTTAGCTGTGAAAGAAATGTGGCACTCAAACAGCAGATTATCAGAGCCAGGATCTCTTTTCTTTACACCTCTCTCCTATTCTCTTTCTATTGGTTGAAAACCAACCCTTTTCCAAAAGTACCCTTCCCCCAACTTGACTTCTGCCTAGTACCCTTCCCCCAACTTGACTTCTGCCTGCTACCATAGCAACAGCTCATGGAACACTGCTGTGTGGAGTTAGGTCAGAAGTTCGCCAAACAATGTTTCAATTCCACAGAGCAAGAGTGCTTGACTTTTCAAACCTAACAGCAAATCCAAAGTACTGTTCTTTGGTAACACATTTTTCTGTACCAATACAAAACATGCTTCTATTAATTTACACATGCAGCCTAGTTTTTATTCTAGAATGGTATGAAACAGCCAATCAGTTCTTTTTTTTATGAAAAAATATGTATGCCTCCATTTTCAAACTGTCTTTCATTTCATTTTCCCATTCTACTGAATTACACCTCCTGAGTGCATCCAGATCTCCTTGGAAGATGTTCACAGTGTGGATTGTAGGGCACAGCTATGTTTTCTGGAGTGAAAAGTTTGCAGAGAAAACAGGTATGGTGAGAGACCTTGCTTTGCCAAATGTAGACATTAAATGGATTGGTCAGAGAGGGTTAAAGTGGCACCAATTGATGCCATTGGTGAAATCCTTCATGCAAATCCAACACCCTGACCTCATAATAGTGCACTGTGGTGGCAATGACCTAGGCACTTTGACTGGGGTAGGTCTGGAAATGCTTATGAAGGACACCTTTGCACAACTGTTTTCACTTTTCCCTAAAACTGCCTTTGTGTTTTCTAACATATGCCAAAGGCAAAAATGGAACTGGTCCAATCATTTCTGTCCGCAGATTGACAAAGCAAGAAAGCACGTCAACAAATCTGTTTCTGCTTTCCTCCGTGACTATGGTATGGGTTCCATTTACCACAACAACTTGCGTTACGACATGCAAGACATTTATAGAGGAGATGGTGTGCACTTCAATGATGAAGGGAACAGAGTCTTCCTCTTGAACCTTAGACTCTGCATCGGTACTTACTTGTAGGTACCACTAAAAAAATCACTTCATAAACACAACGGCTCTTTTTAGAGCCCCCTAATATCTAAACACTTAAATCTGAATTTTATTTCTCTTTTTATTTTTTTTTCTACCGTACGCGTACGGTAAGCTTACCGTAAGCTTACCGTACGCGTACCCCGCAATTTTTTTTTAAAAATAATAAATGTTTTCTTTGAACTTTTCTGTCCTTCTTTGACCCCCTTACAAATGTTAGGGGGTCTGTAACTCTCCACCTTGCCCCCTTTTCAAGATATCACTCTTATTTTTCTGAGTGAAACACACGAAATGGCGGCCGCCGCTTCCTGGTTTCGGCCGAATCGAATGTTTACTAAGATCTAAGAGCCAATCAGAATCGCGCTCGCGCACGTCACCGTACGCGTACGGTAAGCGCACCGTAAGCGCACGGTAAGCTGCCACAGATATATATATTGATTAAAAGGCTATTTTCTCAGATTCTACTGAACAGATTTACACCAAACCTACAAAAGGCACTTCCTTGACCTAGGGACTACCTCTCTGCCAAATTTCAAGTAATTCTGTTCAGCCGTTCGGGCTGTAGCCCTGTCTAAAGGTCCTATGGAAAAATGCATGGGAAAAACGCGTTTTGGGACTCCCCTTTTATCTCAGCCCCCGCTTGACGAATCCACCCGAGACTTTCAGGGTAGGAGCGGAGCGTAGCGCCCCACCTATTTTGAAAAATACGCGAGGATTCGTCGACCGGCGCCAAAGTTATTCAAAATAGAATGTTGCGGATTTCCTATGGAAACGTGGTCCTAACTATAACTACCTACTGGCGACCGCCAGTAGGTAATATATATATATATATATATATATATATATATATATATATATATATATATATATATATATATATATATAATCTACTGGCGGTCGCTAATAGATAGTTATAGTTAGGACCGTGTTTCCATAGGAAATCCGCAACATTCTATTTGGAATAACTTTGGCTCCGGTTGACGAATCCTCGCGAAATTTTCAAAATAGGTGGGGCGCTCCGCTCCGCTCCTACCCTGAAAGCCTCGGGGGGATTCGTCAAGCGGGGGCTGAGAAAAAAGGGGGTCCCAAAACGCGTTTTCCCCATGCAATTTTCCATAGGGACCTTTAGTCCAAGGTACAGCCCGAACGGCTGAACAGAAATACTTGAAATTTGGCAAAGAGGTAGTCCTCAGGTCAGGCACGTGCCTTTTGCTTATATGGTGTCAATCTGTTCAGTAGTTCCTGAGAAAATCAAAAGTAAAATCACATACATATCTGGGCGGAGCCTAGCCACACATCTCATCGTGAGATCTGATTGGCTGTCAGTACTTCATCCAAGAAGTGTTGGCAGCCATCTTGGGACCAATATACATGATAGCACCTCATTAAAAAGCATTGCAGTTAATAGAAGGTTTTAAGACTTTAGTTACATTATAAATCATTTGTTGATGGTACCATACTCAGTTTAGGAATTGTGGTGTGTTCTAAGGTGATTTTACCATGTGAAAAAGCCTTCTGCTGTGATATCACGAACCATGTTTGAGAGAAAACTATTTTCTCATTCTTTTCACACAGAGGTTTGGAAGGTGATCTATAAGCTAAACTGAGAGCATATTTTCTGTAAATTCACATTATCTTTCTCAGTCATGTAAGAATGAAGTCTGACATTCTCAGTAAAACATGTACATCCAACAAGGGCAGAGACTGTCAGTTCATTCCTTTGTGTTCTACTGCAACTTCCCAGAGTGCTCTAAAGAACAACTAGAGCGTTAACAGTCTTACTTATGACAAAAGTATGGCACACCTGAAGCCATCTTGATTGGAATAAAGTGGTAACACTTAAAACATTTAATTTACAAAGGAACAAAATGAGGGGGTTCATTTTGCCATATAAATTATGATTAGTGCTGCAGAAAGAAAAACTAGGGCACATTTTGACTTCTGAAATCCTCTTTTATTTCATAAAAACATTCTGACATGCAGACTGAAACATGCACTTTGAATACCAGCAGCAGACTTGCCTGGTGAGCAGTAGCTTTACTACAGTGATCTAATGAGCAACTAGAGTGCTAACATTCAGAATTTATGGAAAATGTGTGACACATCTGAATGCCTTCTTGATGGAATCAAAGTAAAAAACTGAAAGTATTTCCTACTAGAATTGTTGACCTCTGAGGCGGAAGCCGGAGGTGTCATCACGCTTGTATTTTAAATCTTGAAAACTGTGATTATTGTATTTTAAAACTTGGGCACTTACCCCCAGCCACTGCAACCACTTCCCGGCCAAGCAGGCACCCACATTCAGCGGAACATAGCGCTGTTGGGAAAGGGAATCGGCACACGGACGCCATCGCTGGGAAACGCGAGGCCACGCCCACACGATAGGCCACGCCCACCCCCTCTCTCCATAAATGTGTATTCCACGCAAGCGCAGCGGACGAGCGCGCCTAAGGCAAGCCCGTCTGCGCCCGTCCGCGACCAGACGGGACCAGGGGCCACCCCCCCTGTCTCTCCCGTTTCTTTGATCAGGACTTACAGCCCCACTGCTTTACGCCTCATAGGAAGCAGAGTTACTGCCTTATGTACCCGCACCTCTGCAGCCACCTCCCTCCCTCCCTGCTGCCCCGAATGCAAACATTCGTTCCGAAACACCCTGGCAGGCCCCTCGGTACAGAAATATTGCATGTTGGCATTAAATTGTAGATCAATGCCAAAGCATAGCACTCAAATGTCCATGCTGCTAGAGGAGCGCAAGCCAGATGTTATCTTTTTAACAGAGACCTGGCTCTCCACTCAATCTGACCCAGACATAGTCGCAGCTTTACCCAGTGGATACCACATTGTTAGATTGGACAGATCAGTAGGAAGAGGCGGCGGTCTGGCCATCATTCTTAAAAACCAGTACCGTTGCCGCACCACAGCAGAAAGTATCCCCGAGTGCGAAAGCAGGGAATTCGGCATAGAGTTCAACGCCAACACTTCCTTCTCGGGCACGTTGATCTACCGTCCACCTGATCCAACAAAACTGTTCCATAGGTCGCTCCCGGAGATAATAGCGAAAAGAACTCTATTCGCGGCTAACTACACAGTCCTAGGAGACTTGAATCTTCATTTCAACTCCCCCGCAGATAACATTGCCAAGGAGCTAATAGACGACCTTGGAGCTCTCCAGCTGCACCAGCGGGTCACAGCTCCAACCCATGAGAAGGGCAATCTGCTCGACCCAATTTTCAGCAGCTGCAGCAATCTGACTGTTGACAATCCTATCCCCCTCCCATGGTCAGATCATTTTCTGATTCCGTTTGCTTGGGCCATCCACAAGGTCCCCCAGTTACCCCCCCGGACAACAATCAGGAGGAACTGGTCAAAACTCCAGCTGGAATCCTGGAGGCACAGCCTGGACTCTACCCGCCCGCCCCCTTGCTTAAACCCCAGTGTAGCAAACGAAAATTATGTTAGCTGGATCACTAACTCATTAGATACGATACTTCCTCTCCGGAGATCCTCATCTAAGAGAATGCATAACTCTGCACCCTGGTTCTCCGACTCCTTAAGAGAACTAAAACGCTGCTGCAGGCAACGAGAGAGAGCCTGGCGTTTGGACTTTCTCCCGGAAAAAAGGTAGCCTACAAAGAGGCGATAAAAGCTTGTAGAGATGGGATTAGGACGGCGAAAGCGACCTTTTATTCTGATAAAATCCTAGAGGCTAAATCTAAGCCTAGGGACATTTTTCAGATAATAAAGCATTGCTCAAGTGTCATTATCGCCCCCCCTGTGGTAAATAATTTTCCTTTACCTGGACTTAATTTGATACAGAAACATAATAAAATAGCTCAGTAAAATGAGAGGCAGAATCCGTGGTATTAGAGGTTCGGAATGGGCTTTATTCCAGTGATCGATTATAATCGGTTGCTCCAAGTTCCATCACCACGGAGGTTCAGGAAGTGAAGTACATACTTTATTGACAAGAAATGACTTTTATAGTACATACATTACAATGAAGCGAATGCAGTAGGCGTAACAATTGATAAGGAAAATGACGATTTATCTGCGTAACCAAAAATGGGTGTAATAAGGAGTAAAAAGGAACATAATTGGTTATGATGTCACATATAGGTGGATCCATAAGATAATACTTGGCATAGATGCGCGCGCAGCAGCATGACGTGTAATTGACGTGCAACTAGGGGGTGAAGGGGACTTGACATTTAGCTCTACATGTGGAGACAAGAAGTCTGGGGGGTCAAGTCAACCTAATCCCAAATCATATCTAACATCCTATGTTTAAAGAACTATGTTATCCATAAAGAAGGACTCTCGGACAGAATCTATTCTATACTGACTGTGCGTGCGTGTACAAGCGTCTAAGTGTCTACACTAAATGCGAGGGGGTAGAAATCTTCCATAGTAACAGGACTATGAATTACTTGCATAAAGACAGAGAAGCCGGGCCTTTTGCTCGGTAGCTGGAAGAATGTTTACTTAAACTACTAGGCAGGAATGCATCGGCTGAGGGGGAAGCAGATAATTCGAAGGTGAAATACAGTTCTTGGCAGAGAATAGGCTGATGTCAGGCTTCGTGAGCCGCGCAGAGAATGAGACAAAGTTCATGGTCACAGATGCAGGCTCAGACTGGAGCTTTCAGAGGCAGAAGGCAAGAAGAGTTTGATGACAGAATCAGGGCCTACTTGCCTGGACTGTGAAATGGCATAAGTGAACCATATAAAGGCGGTGGCCTTTCGTATTTAGGAATGGAATATCCGGCCCATTCATGGCGGATCAACAGAGGACATGTTAACGGTGGACGCACATGTATTTGCGTCTTCATAACTGGAACTGGAGGGAACATACATGTACTTGTGACATGCACATAGAACCGTTGGGGTCCAAGATAGGGGACATAACTGACCAGAAAAATCCATATTTCCACATTCCCTCCTTGTCCCCTACTTGCCCGTCAAGAGATATCAATCTTCATCAATCCATTGATCTGTTCATATAGCATCATTTGTTCTTCTTTCTTCTTCCGTGACGAATGAGATCTTGGTGGTGGAATACACGATGTGGTACACAGACCACAGATCGCTGGTCCACATTGTAGACATAGACAGCAACTGAATAGTATGAGAAGGCCAATACCTAGGAAGGATAGAACTCTCCATCCCCAGGCTGATATCACACTCCAAAACCAACTGGACCAAGTCCAAGTGCCTGGGTTCTGGTGTATCTGGTTTACAATCTTATGAAGGCGAGTTATAGCTTTATATACAGATGGCGAATTTTCTGGTATGAAAATGCAACAGCTTGATCCGATGACCCTACAAGCTCCGCCCCTATCAGCCAGGATGACGTCAAGGACAAGACGATTTTGAAGCACAACAATCCGCATAGCAGACTGCTCTTCTGTTAAATTGCCTAAGGCGGAAATAGTTTCATTCACTACTGCTTCAAGGGTTCTAGTTAATCTACGTATCAGCTTACTATTAGTAACAGTACCTATATAGGGAAAGATGCCTTTATTGAAATCTGTGTATTTTTCCCATGCTGTTTCAGTGTAATCGACAATTGGGAGATCTCTCCGCTCTCTGTTGTGTACTAAATGAATATTTCTATAATAATCAGGAGGAGCTAGGAAAACAGGTGGCAAAAGGAATGCAATGTAGCAGGTACCATCCCAATCTAGAGGTAGACGCATATATGCAGTCTGACCACATATAAAGTAGGAGTGGCGATAAGCTCTAAATGAAGATTTGCCTTGATCACTGAATTCTACTATAGTAGTGCATTTACTATGGCCCATATGTATGGAACCAACTTTTCTTACACACAATTCACCTTTCGCTGGGAATACTGACATGGTGGGTAAGACTAGTTCAACTTCGGATTCGACATTTAGAATCATGAGATTAGGTGTAAAATTACCTAATCCATATACTTCATTTTCTAGATCAGTTCCTGTTCTTTTGGGGCGACCCTCCTTGTCAGGGTAGCAGACCTTGAGTAAAACTAGGTTCAGGTTTCCCCATACCCAATGATCTTGGTAAACTGCTGTGTCTGAGTCTATGGAATTGATTAAACTAAACCATGCTCCACAGGAGCCATTATGTGTAAACGGATGTGGAAAGAAAGGCAGGACTCCTTCATAATTCTGATAGGGAGGGAGCCGGCCACACACCCAACAATTAGTTGCATTACTAGTCTGATGGGAATGATGTAACATACTAATGAAAGTGTTATTGCGCAGCGCAAGTCTATAAGACAATTCATGCGGCGGTAGGTCACTAAAAGAATGTTCTGCGGTAACATTGTAAACATTTCTGGCAATAGGGTAATATATGTGCAACAATATACTTGCAGTAATTATTAAAAGACTTAAGAAAAACAAGATTATTAATGTCACTATACAGTGGCTACGCAGTGATTTACAATACGCCTGTCGTTTCAACATTTTCCGCGACTGTCCATGATTCAGGTCTAGAGGATACATGTCAGAGACAAATTCAACCGCTTCACCTTGGAGAGGACTTAAACAATCAAATTGTCTGACGTTCTAGGCCTCAATTTTACTTTATAGAGTTCGGTTTTAGTCCTTTCAACCAATGGAAGTTTTGAATCAGTCTGTGAGGGAGTGCAGGGCACAATGTCTATATCCGAGGATAGTCCATGAAATTTCTTGATATGACTTGAATGAATCCAACCCTTGCGGCCCTCGATCTTCACGGCTGTCCTTGTAGTGAGCAGAACCAACTTGGGTGTCTTCCACCTGGGCTCCAGCTGAGTCTTTCGGTCGAAATTTCTCACAAATACGAGATCACCCGGAACTACGTCATGGGGTTTCACCTCAGTGTTGTCGGGAAAGGCTGCAGCTACCTGTGAACGACAAGATTGTAGTGCAGACATCAAGGAAGCCAAGTAATCTGTCAGCATATTACAGTCAACATCAGTTATTTTGCGTGGTACAGGCGTCCCCCACATATTTGGTGGTCTGCCGAAGATCACCTCATACGGGGATAGCCCTGTTCGAGAGTGTGCTACCATTCTCATGTAAAAGAGTGCAACTGGTAATGCTACTATCCAGTCGACACCTTTCTCTCTGCATATTTTGGACAATCTGATTTTCAGTATCTGATTATGTCTTTCTACGAGACCTGCTGCCTCGGGGTGTCGGACACAGTGGAATTTCCACTGATATCCTAACAGAAGTGAAACATGTTTCATTAATTCGGATGAGAACGGCTGGCCGTTATCTGAGTAGACAACACGTGGTAAACCGTATCGTGGGAAGAATTCTCGAACCAACTGTTTGGCAGTAGTCGGGGCAGTGTAATCTGAAACCGGGTATGCCTCCGTCCAACGGGACAGAGCGCAGACAACTACGAGAACATATTTGAATCCTCGACATCGTTCCATCTGGATATAATCCATCTGGAGCACTTCAAAAGGGTGATCAGGAGGATGAAATCCACCCTGTTCTACGGGAACGCTTTTTCCTGGGTTGAACTGGCAACAGATCATACAGGTACGGACTTTTTGTTTGGCTGCTGCTCGTAAATGTTTATTGAACCAAATGTGTTGGATGCTGTCTAGCATAGCTTTTTCTCCTAGATGTGCTGGACTATGTATAGTGTTAATTATAACTTGGACCATTGAATCAGGAAGGAACCATACAGACTTTTCCTTCATCATCCATCCTTGGTCCGTTTGGATCCCTCCTAATTCAGTCCATTTCTTTATTTCGTCTGGTGTAGCATGTGTCTGTATGTCAATTACGTCAAGAGTAGGATCTTTAACTGTCATACACTGTGTCGGTGTCGGGACTATTGTCTTTATCATGTCGGGGGTTTGAGTTTGAGCAGTCTGTTTAGCTGTTCTGTCAGCTAAATCATTGCCTTGGGAAATGATATCAGTAACCTTCGTATGAGCCTTACATTTCATAATTGATATTGCAGCAGGTAGATGTATTGCATCTAATAAGGCATGAATGAGGGGTCCGTGCTGAATGTGGGCACCGTGGGAAGTTAAATAACCTCTCTCTCGCCACAGCACGCCGAAGTCATGTACAACTCCGAATGCATAACGTGAATCAGTGTATATGTTGACTTTTTTATTCGTGGCTTGAATACAGGCTTGTGTCAGAGCGATGAGCTCTGCGGCTTGAGCTGACAAAGTATTTATACGATTAGTTTCAATGACTTCAGTATCTGTTGTGACTGCGTAAGCGGCCACTAACTCTCCTGTACTTGTTCTCATACATGAACCATCTACATACAATGTCAGGTCTGGATCTGACAATGGGACATCGGTTAAGTCTTGTCTGGGTTTTGTCGTTATAGTAATAACTTCAATACAGTCATGAGCTAGTGGGTCTGTTCCGGTTACTGGCAAAAGTGTGGCAGGATTCAATGTGTTACAGCGTCTGATTTCTATATGTGGCTGAAACAATGTAAGCTCGTATCCTGTAAGTCGCGCTATAGTCAAGTGTTGTGTTTGCGTTCTATTTACAAGAACCTCTACTGCATGTGGTACTTGAACTGTCAATGGATGTCCTAACACTATGGCGTCGCTTTGTCTGATTGCTAAAGCTGTCGCTGCTACTGATTTTAGGCATGCAGGCAAAGCCTGAGCTACGGGATCTAATGTACTAGAAAAATAAGCACATGGTTTGTGTGCTCCTGCTTGTTCCTGTGTGAGTACTGACAAAGCAGTACCTTCGCGTTCTGTAACAAAGAGTGTAAACTGTTTTCTGTAACATGGTGTTGCTAAGACAGGTGCTTGACATAAAGCTTTCTTTAGGCTTTCAAAAGCTTGTGTATGTTCCTGAGTCCAAGGGAGAACAGTCGATGTGGCTGCCTCCTGTGTGGTTAACTGAATGAGTGGTTTTGCTAGAAATGCATACTGAGGGATCCACTGCCTGCAATATGAAGTGAGGCCTATGAAAGCCCGCACCTCCTTTTGTGTCTTGGGTATTGGCATGTTAGCTATTAACTGAATGCGGTCGGGTGTAAGCTGCCTTCCCTCCTTGGACAGCGAGTGTCCAAGATAAACAACTCGCTGGACACAGAATTGCACCTTGTGCCCCTTTTCGGCTAGAAATTGTAAAACTGTCAGTGATGCTTTTTCACATTCCGGTTCGCTTCTTGCGGTGATCAGCAGATCATCGACGTATTGAAGCAGAGCAGTGTTAACTGGCATGTGGATACTGTCAAGTTCTCGTTTCAGTGCTTGGCTATAGATGCTGGGGCTTTCTGTAAATCCTTGAGGTGCGCGTGAGAATTTAAAGCTACGTCCATTTAAACTAAATCCGAACAAATATTGGCTTTCCGGATCTATTGGGACGCTGAAAAAGGCATTCTTGAGATCGATTACAGTAAAGAATGTTGCTTCAGAATCAATAGCTGTCAATAATGACGAGATATCTGGGACCACAGGGAATTGTGGCACAATGCACTTGTTTAATTCGCGCAGATCAATAACCAATCGATATACTGGCGGGGCCTTTGGATCTGTTCGTTTAAGAATCGGAATTATCGGTGAATTACATACATTGGAGTCTGTTTCTACAACTACTCCTTGGGCAATGAGCTCGTCAATGATTTGTAGTAAAGCCACTACAGCATCTGGTGGTAACTTGTATTGTCGCATTCGTGGTAGCACCACTCCTGCCTTTAATGTGACTCGATATGGTGTAATATTCATGCAACCAACATCAGTAGGGCCTTGTGCCCATAGACGTGTAGGTAAAGTCTGCAGTCGGGGATCCATGTCTCTAGACACATAGTGACCTTTAAAATCACGTAAAAACAATCTTACTCCTTCCGGAGAACAACATATTATAGCTCCTAGAGCTTTTAATGTTTTTATTCCTAGCAAGTTTTCTGGACATGATTTAGTAAGCAACAAATCTGTAGTTCGGGTCAAAGGTCCTATCGTAAGTGGGAGAGGCTGTGATACTTCATTAACAATAGGTTTTCCTGAAAAACCAAGGGAAATATTTTGTGAGCCTGAGAGGGGTGCCCCTGGAACTTCACTACGTTTTATAGTTGTTCGACTTGCCCCTGTATCGAGTAAAAATTTTCTATCTTGGCCTAATAATTCACTATGTACATAAGGTCCTTCTTGATCTACAGGGATTTCAATAAGGGGTAAGTCAACTTCCCTCTCTAGGCTAGTTCATGCGTAACGCTGATACTCAGGATATTCATACTGTGCGGTCTGATACATTTGTCGTGTTGTTGTCTGTGTGGCAGCAACAGGCAACGGTGGTGCAGCTGGCACAAACTGTATTGGCTGTTGTGCGGCTGGCATGGCCTGGGCATGCTGCAGAGCTCCTTGTTCATTCTGATCTTGTCTGAGTGGCCGTGATCTTTCTTGTGTTTTACCTATGGCGATATTATGTTTTAAAACTGGACAGTCGTGTACGTAATGACCTGGCTTTTTACAATAATTGCATGTCCCTTTTACAGGTCCTGCTGAATCGGAATGTGTCATACCCTTTTTATGTCCTTCAGCTGGAACTGTCTGGGAAACTAGCATTTTCATTTTCGTGTCTTTCATGCGTCTGTGTTCATGTTCTTGTTCCTCTCTAATTCTATTGTGATGGTACTGTAACATTTGTAACATTTGTGATGGAGTGTTACCTTGCCAGGTACTCTCGAATTTTAATACTCTATTCTTTACTTGGGGCAGGGCATTTTCTACTAATTTTGTTACAAACAGATGTGGGTATGATTCGCTACTTGCTTTTATGCCACTATTTATACCAAAACATTTTTCAAATCGGGCATAGTAATCACTAGTGTCTTCATCTTGCTTCTGTTTACAGGCTGAAATTGTACCCCAATCTTCCTTTTTCGTAGTTAATAAACGTGGCAGTACCTGTACTAATAAACCTGGTAGTGCTTTAGTTCTATCCCCAAGCCCTGCTCCTGCAGTTCGGGCCCTTTCTTCTGCTTCCAATGCTGACCATTCTATCTTTTGGTCTCCTACCTCCCACTCTTTTTCCTTGAGTTTCTCATAAATGCCAGCAGGCATCAATACCTTTAATATTGTCATAATGTCGGGATAGGTATACTCTCCCATGAGTAACATGTCTTTAATTTCTCGATGAAAACCCGCTGGATCTTTGTCATGACTGGGTACCACTTTCTTCATTTGTAACAATTCTATTTTTGATATGGGCGTATATACAAATACGCGCTTAAACTCGTTGTCCTCGCCCTTTATTGGGTGCACTTCTCGTAAGGGATTCTGTCTATCCATGTGATACGTGGTTCTTTCCTTGACGGGCAATGAGACATGGTCTGAACATACAAAAAGAATATACTGCTTTCTTGATTCTAGAATTTCTTTAATTAACTTAGTACCTGAACCTCTCCATCTATTCATAAGCAATTCAGTCAATATATCAGGTAAGGGACCAGGGTCCGAATGCTGACTCCGATATAGTATAATGAGTTGTTGAATCATATAAATCCCAGCTAACCTCTGTTCATCTGGGGTGAGATTCAAAAATGTGCGTACTACTGTATCATCACTATATTTTCCGGGACTGTCCACCCAATGGACAGCTGCCCTGGCTAAATCTTGTTCATCCATAGAATCGAGGAAATGATAACCCCTTCGTTCTCGGAGTAGTTTGTCAGCTGCTTGGAACGAATGCTCGTTAGACCTTATATGGACTATGGGTGTTGGGAAACTCCTGTTATTGTCTGGACATATCGGACGTATCGGGTCAATAAGACATCTATTACTATTACAAGATCTTCCTCTACCTACATAGGCTATGGTGTCCGACTGTCCTGTGGGCAGTCCTGACCCTTCTTCCTCACTTTGTTCGAACTCGTCTACCTCTAATCTCTCTTCGTGTAGGCGTTCTATTTCTTTACGGATCTTTCGGCACATGGCTATTATACAATTTTGCTTATCATGTCTCCCTTCTGATATATTCTGGCTCCATCTGGTAAGAATTTGCATTGCTTCCGGGTTTACCCCCGGTCGGTCTTGATTTCTGATCACACAATTTATGAGGAAACGTAACAGTTCCCCCTGTATCTCTACTTTCTGGTATTCCATAGCTCTGTTAATACATTCTGGATCTCGCCCTGTTTGGACAAAATGATATATTTTATCTAGATGCGCAGTCATTCCTGGTAACTTCCCTAAATACACTGCGGCTCGTCTGATACGTAATGATGCTAGGGTCATTTCGTCCTCTTTGCCGGGCACAGGGTCATATCTGCAATCTATAAGAAGTTCCTTCAGCGTACGGGCACTTATGAGTTTGGGTGTACGTGAATGTGCTGACTCTTGAAAAGTAAGTTTATTTATTCTGGGTGGCGTAGAAAAAATATTGGTAGCACCTCCCGTGGCCCCATCTGGGGTGTCGGGTGTGAAAGGATTCGTCGAACGTGACACAGCAACTACAGGTGTGGACACAGCTATAGAAGTAGCTGTAGGAACAGATGTAGAAACAGATGTGCTTGCCGGAACTTGTGACTCGATTTGTTGCTGTAGGGATACGGGTACTGGATCTTGGCGTTGGATCTCCCTGGTATGCGGTCTATGTGGGGCGGAATTAGCATACTCGGGAGCTGCGTCATCTAAATATGAGGAAAGAAAAACATCTTCTGCGGTTCTAGGATGCCCCTTAGGATGTACCTTTATTGGGAACAATGGGGGTGGCAAGTCTTTCGGTATTTCTGGAGTAGCCTTAGGTAATCCTTCGGCCAGAAGGGGATACATACCATTCATAAGGGCATTTCTTTGTCTGTCTACTTGTTCTGATTTCACTCGGACACCTTCTTCAATTAATAGATTTTCTTGAACTTTATTGGAATTCTCTTTACTCTTCTCCTCCTGTCTACGTGCTTTTTCTGTTCGTCTATGTGATTCTTTACGCCATAACTCAATGGCGTCTTTCTGTGACTATCTGACTTTCCTTTTCCATAACTCTTCTTCTACTTTCATGATGCACTCTGCATCCCAGGTTCCCGCTGCGGGCCACCTCTGACTTTCTGGTAATCCTTTGGTGTAGTCTACCCATAAATCAAGAAATAATATAGCGTCTAAGCCATGTTTGTGATACATGAAGTGCCCTGGAGTGTCCCTAGGAGGAATAGGAACGGCTTCTTCGAGTACCCCTTTTCTTGTAGTGATCTGTCTTAGTTTCGAAAAGAACGGCATATTGAGAACTGACCTTATACTTGATTTTGACCAACTGACCTGATACTTGATTTTGAACAGACTTAATACAATAAACACGATAAAGAACAGTCATTCATACCACAATATGCAGAACGTACTTAAAACATTTAACATTTAACATTAAACCTTTAACTGAAACAACAATGATGATCGTCTGCATAACTAATCACCACGCATAATTCTTGACAATAACTAGATACTTCGGAATACTTGATATACTGCTAAAACAGTACATATACACTGCTAAAACAGTGCAGACCGGATTTGTGTACCCAAACCCGTCTTGACCGGCACAACCTATGTGCACGTCAGAGATGCCTCCCCAGTAATGGTACTCACCGGGTAGCTTCGGAAACGGAAGGCCTCGGAAACTGGACTTGGACCGGACTGGACTCGACTCGACTCGTCGGAAACTGGGCTTGACTTCGAACTGGTGGGTCTCTGTATACCTCGGATCTTGCTCTCTCAGCTAGGCTCTGGTCGGGATACTTCGCACTTCTCACCGCCTCGTCTGGGTGTTGATCGCAGTCTCAGTCGCCCCCGCTTGACCGGAGGGAGATACAGGAAATCCTGCTGGTACGCGTTATTGTCCGTCCAGCTGTGGCAGGAGACCGGGCCTGCAACTCACCGCCGGCGCGTGAGATGAGAAAGTGTCCCTATTCGGGCGCCATTCATGTGGTAAATAATTTTCCTTTACCTGGACTTAATTTGATACAGAAACATAATAAAATAGCTCAGTAAAATGAGAGGCAGAATCCGTGGTATTAGAGGTTCGGAATGGGCTTTATTCCAGTGATCGATTATAATCGGTTGCTCCAAGTTCCATCACCACGGAGGTTCAGGAAGTGAAGTACATACTTTATTGACAAGAAATGACTTTTATAGTACATACATTACAATGAAGCGAATGCAGTAGGCGTAACAATTGATAAGGAAAATGACGATTTATCTGCGTAACCAAAAATGGGTGTAATAAGGAGTAAAAAGGAACATAATTGGTTATGATGTCACATATAGGTGGATCCATAAGATAATACTTGGCATAGATGCGCGCGCAGCAGCATGACGTGTAATTGACGTGCAACTAGGGGGTGAAGGGGACTTGACATTTAGCTCTACATGTGGAGACAAGAAGTCTGGGGGGTCAAGTCAACCTAATCCCAAATCATATCTAACATCCTATGTTTAAAGAACTATGTTATCCATAAAGAAGGACTCTCGGACAGAATCTATTCTATACTGACTGTGCGTGCGTGTACAAGCGTCTAAGTGTCTACACTAAATGCGAGGGGGTAGAAATCTTCCATAGTAACAGGACTATGAATTACTTGCATAAAGACAGAGAAGCCGGGCCTTTTGCTCGGTAGCTGGAAGAATGTTTACTTAAACTACTAGGCAGGAATGCATCGGCTGAGGGGGAAGCAGATAATTCGAAGGTGAAATACAGTTCTTGGCAGAGAATAGGCTGATGTCAGGCTTCGTGAGCCGCGCAGAGAATGAGACAAAGTTCATGGTCACAGATGCAGGCTCAGACTGGAGCTTTCAGAGGCAGAAGGCAAGAAGAGTTTGATGACAGAATCAGGGCCTACTTGCCTGGACTGTGAAATGGCATAAGTGAACCATATAAAGGCGGTGGCCTTTCGTATTTAGGAATGGAATATCCGGCCCATTCATGGCGGATCAACAGAGGACATGTTAACGGTGGACGCACATGTATTTGCGTCTTCATAACTGGAACTGGAGGGAACATACATGTACTTGTGACATGCACATAGAACCGTTGGGGTCCAAGATAGGGGACATAACTGACCAGAAAAATCCATATTTCCACACCCCTCCGAGCAAAACCCAAGACCAATGCAACGAGATTGCGGACTTTTTTTACGACAAAGTCCTGAAAATATATTCCACCTTTCAAACGGGAGCCACAGCTTCGGAGATAGCCGACCCACCCTCTCCTAGAATCCTCCCTCCCCCAGACCAGCCAACCCTCGAGCACTTCCCTCCCCTGGACCTCGATACCCTCGGCAAAATGGCACGCCAAGTTAAATCTGGCTCCCCGCGTGACCCAGCCCCACCAGAAGTTCTGATACAAGCACACAAAGCCATCCTGCCTGTTATCTTGGAACTCCTAAATACATCTATAGCCTCATGTGCCGTTCCTACAGCATGGAAACAAGCCATGGTACGGGCGTTGCTGAAAAAACCGAACCTGGACCCCGATGATCACTCCAACTATCGTCCCATTTCACTCCTCCCTTGGGCTGGCAAGGTGTTGGAAAAATACATAAACGCCCAGCTGGTCCAGTTCATTGAAAATCACTCCCTATTGGATGTATCCCAGACAGGTTTCAGGCCGAAACACGGCACCGAAACTGCCTTACTAGCGGTCGCCGAGGAATCCCGAATGGTTCTGGATCAGGGAGGATCAGTGGCAGTGATCCTCCTTGATCTAAGCGCCGCCTTCGATACGGTTAGCTATGCCACCTTGCTGAACCGTCTCCGGGACATCGGAGTCTCTGGCGACGCTCTAAAGTGGTTCGACTCCTTCCTGTCCGACAGATCTTTTCAGATATTCGACGGCGACATAATATCAACCAGCAGGCCTCTCAGCTGTGGAGTACCACAGGGCTCCTCTTTGAGCCCTGTGCTATTCAATGTCTTCATGAAACCACTGGCGGGGATCGTTGAACCGTACGGCATCAAAATTGTGTCGTACGCCGACGACACTCAGTTAGTGGTATCATTGGCTCAAGAGAACATCAGCCAACTCCATGGAGGCCTGCTGAGCTGCCTAGAAGATGTTAAGGAGTGGATGACCAGCTCCTCCCTTAAATTAAACGGAGACAAAACAGAGCTCTTGCTTCTAGGCCCAGCCTCGCCAATACCTTTCACCTCCCTGTGGCCCCAAGCTCTGGGCACTCCCCCTACCCCCAAGGATAGCGTCAAGAGCCTAGGAGTGTGGCTGGACAGGAAGCTTTCCTTTTCCACCCAGGCTACTAAGCTATCCGCCATCTGCTTTGGCATCCTCAAGACTCTGAGGAAAGTCCTTCCACTTCTCCCTCTAGAAGCCAAGAAAGTGGCAGTACAAGGCCTCATCCAGTCCCGCCTGGACTCAAACAATGCCCTATATGTAGGGGCTCCCGAGATGACTCTCCGGAAACTCCAGGTGGTGCAAAATTGCGCAGCACGCACCCTGTTACAGATTCCACGCGCCCAGTCAGCCAGACCTGCATTAAAAAGTCTTCACTGGCTACCAGTCAAGCACAGAGTGACTTTCAAGGCACTGTGCATTGCGCACCGGGCCTGTTGGAAAACAGGACCCGCAATTAACAGCAACCTTGTCATCCCCTATCACCCAAACAGGAACCTCCGCTCCACTGAGGCTTTCCTGGCATTGGTTCCTAGAGTGAGGAGAGCCAGATCCGGGGGCAGGTTGTTCTCATTGAACACAGCTAAACTCTGGAACACCCTCTCACTCCGCTCCAACCCGGACCTGCTCTCTTTTCGAAAAAAGCTGAAGACTTTATTATTTGCCAAAGCCTCCGAGCTCTAATCTGTCACTCAGCATGTCTCTCCAATTCTCACCTCAGCGCTTGGACGCCCCTGGGCAGCAACCGCGCTTAATAAATCTATTTCAATTTCAATTCAATTTCAATTACTGAGGAGACTGCAGTAAATGAGGAAATTAGGAAACTTCATAACAAATAAATCTCCCAAGATGGCCACCAGAGACAAAAGAGCCCAAATGTAGCCCAAATATCACCCAGATGTAGCCCAAGTATAGCCCAATGACAGAATGTCCCAGAGTGTTCTTAAGAACAACTAGAGCGCTTACTGTCTTACTTATGACAAAAGTATGGCACACCTGAAGCCATCTTGATTGGAATAAACTGGTAACACTTAAAACATTTAATTTAAAAAGGAACACAATGAGGGGGTTCATTTTGCCATAGAAATTATGATTAGTGCTGAAGAAAGAAAAATGAGGGCACATTTTGAGTGACTTCTCAAATCCTCTTCTATTTCATTAAACAATTCTGATATGCAGACTGAAACATGCACTTCTAATACTAGCAGCAGACTTCCGTGGTGAGCAGTAGCTTTTCTACAGTGATCTAATGAGCAACTAGAGTGCTAACATTCAGAATTTATGGCAAATGTGTGACATATCTGAATACCTTCTTGATGGAATCAAAGTAAAAAACTGAAAGCATTTCCTACTGAGGAGACTGCAGTAAATGAGGAAATTAGGAAACTTCATAACAAATAAATCTCCTAAAATGGCCACCAGAGACAAAAGAGCCCAAATGTAGCCCAAATATCACCCAGATGTAGCCCAAATGTAGCCCAATGACAGAAGTGTGCAAAACACTTATTTTTTGTGTATTTGCAGTTTTATATAGTGCAGATTTGTCAGGTATTGGAGTGCTTTACATGAACATTGGTTACATCACACAAGATCAAATTCATTTTGGTTGTAGACATGGGGAGATTAAGTGATTTGACCAGAATCAAAGAATGTTGAGCTGAAGCAGAAACTCCAACCTGGTTCCCCAGTTGCAAAGTCTGCAGCTCTGGAAGTAACACCACACCCTCTCCCCTTGGATGCAACATTTAATCAAGTGGTCAACTGGATAAAAAAACATAAAGATTACAAATAATTTAAAAGTTCTTTGTCGCTATTTGAAAACTCAGAAAATATGTCCTCATTTTAGTTTTTTAGAGCACTAACCATAATTTTGATGCAAATAAGACCCTCTCATATATGTAATTTCTAAAGGAAATGCTCTAGGCATTACAGTTTTGATTACATCAAGATGACGTCAGGCATTCCACACTTTTGTAATAAATATAGAATGTTAGCAATCTAGTTGTTCATTGGGATACTGTTGAGAGGCAGAGGCCAGGGGCACGGACTCTGAAAATTGAAGGCAGGTAGGAGAGTGCAGAGGCAACAATCTGACCACACTAGGCAGGCAGGAAGGGCAGTGGCAGCACAACAGACTATGGAGGGCAGTGGAAAGGGGGACAGGGGCAACAAACCAACAATACAGGACTGGCAAGAGAGGCTGTGGCAATATAATAGACCATTGTGGGCAGAAGGAAGAGGCAGTGGTCATCCAACCATACATGCCAACAGACCCGTTTCAGCCAGAAAACGTCCAATGTTTTTAAGCTCAAATGGGCTTTACTTGATCTGTTTCCTGTCTACAATCTTCTCTTTTTCAATGTAACTCAAAGGGGAAAATCAATACCCCAGTTTTATTTCAAAATCTCCCTCTTACCAAGTTCAAAATGTTCGCAAATATGGTACATTGGATCATGGTAGGCAGGAGGAATTGGGGTAGGGACATGGACTTGGATAACAGAGGACAGGAGGGACATTGAGAGGTGCACCAAACTGACCCTACAGGGCAGGCATCAGGGTTTGCAGCAGCAAAATACACCACACAGGGCATGCGGGACGGGAGTGCAGCACAACAATCCATAGAAAGCAATAGGGAGGCGACAGGACCATGCACATGGACAACAGACAACAGAGGGGAAAGAGGCAATGGTAGCTAGCTGACCATAATGGACAGACAGGAGAGAAAGCTGCAGCATAACAGACCATAAAGGGCAGGAGGGACGGATCAGGGGCATTACAATGGAACCGACAAGCCAGGAGGGAGGGAATAGGGGTCTGCACATGGAAACAGAGGGCTGGGGGCAAGGGGGCAGGAGCAGCAAGATGACCATGGAGGTCAGGCAGGATGGGCACTAGAAACAAGACACACCATGGAGAGCAACAGTGAGACTATGATGGCATACACACAGACCATGGAGGGAAGGTGGGAGGGGGTTAGGAGCAGCTAGCTAACCACACAGGGAAGGTGGGAGGGGCCATGGCAGCACAGAAGACCATGCATGGCAAGCGGGAGGGTTAGTGGCAGCACAATGGCTATGATGGGCAAGAAGGAGGGTGCAGGGGCATGCACAAAGGACCATGGAGGATAGAAGGGAGGGTCAGGACCTGGGCACAGACAAGAGAGTTCAGGGGAAGGGGCCTCACACCAGACCGCGCGGGGCAGGCAGGAGGAGCAGTTGCAGCACAACAGACCAGGCAGGGCAGAAGGGTGTGGCAGTAAAATGGACCATGGAGGACAGGAGGAAGGAGATAGGGGCATGGCATGTGGACAGGCAGGGTGGAGGTGGCAGGGACAGGTTACAGTTATCTGACAATGCTAGGCAGGTGGTAGGGGATTGGCAGCTCAACAGAACACTCAGAGTAGATAGGAGTGGCAGGTCCATGGAACATGGTGGTCAAAAAGGATGGAGCAGGGGCATGCACAAAGACATCGGATGGCAGGGGGAAGGAGAATAGGGGCAGCAAGCAAAGCACAGAGGCTAAGCAGGAGGTCAATGATGGGCCATAGAATTGGGCAATGGAGGGCAGGATGGGTGGACTGGTACATCATGCTAAATGCAGGGCAGAGGCAGCACATCAGACCATGCATGGCAGGAGGAAGGAGGCTAGTCCATGGATTCAGACAACAGAGGATAGGGAGGAGGTGGATGGGGCAGCAAGCTAACTGTTCATAGAAGGTGGGTATTAGGAACTTTATTGTTTTTAAAACGTGTGTCTGTGTGAACTACTTAAAATATGAACAAGTATGCAGCATAATCTCACTTTTATTCAGGAAGAAGAGGACGTTTGGGACTGTGACTCCGGGCTCACTTGGCAGAAACATCCCCTGACCCTCCACCCCCCATCGCAAAATGTAATGCCCGTGAAAAGGGTAGGTGGACGCAGTGTTATATAGAACATAGTACTGAGAGCACGATTGAAAATGAAAACTAGATATAGTATATGGTATAAACTATGCACCAAAAAGTGTGATATAAGATGAACCGGGGCGTGAAATATAATATGCATAACATTGTGCGCAATGACAGATTCATTGGAGAGCGCGAGATAGCACAGGCACTAGCGCTTGCTATGTGATATGCGCCTTGGAGTGTAATATGCACAGGGCAGTGTTGTGTAACCTAAGTAGTCTCTAAAGTTGTAATATAAAATATGTGCTGGGTAGTGTAGCGTTGCATATGCACTGTGACAAAGATATGGATCCCAGATTGTAATATGTATGGCATAGCGCTGTGCTTTATAACATAGGCATCGAGGAAGGCACGTTAGATGGGGCAATATAACCCGTGCGAAGACAAGTGTGGCATGACATATTCACGGGGTGGTGTTACAGTGCACATGGGCTAGAGAGTGTCATAGCATATGCACTAGCTAGTGGAATACAACACAGAGGTGTGTGGCACTCAGCAGGCAATGGTGGGTGTAACACAGCATTGGGCTCTGCCAGGAGCGCGCTGTGACTCTCAAGTGATGTTCGTCCCCTTTCCAGAGAGTAAAATAAAAAGTATTACACATCCGACAGTGGATGTGTGTTTTATTAACCGTGAGGGGGGTTTCTTGCATAGTTTTGGTCGAATTTTTGTCGAATCCCCTTTGAATGGCTTGGTGTGCATGTGTATTAAATGTGCCCGTCAATAGCTACCCATGTTTGTATAAATAAACGACAAGGGTGTCTACCGGGATTAGGCACGGTAGGGCATCAGACATGTCAGAGCTTCACTAGTGGTGTAAATACATTCCACGTGGATTCATTGTATGCATATTCGCCTTTTAATGAATATCACGCAAATCGTCATGGTGATAGGTACGTACGGTTTGTCCAGCATGTCCTAGGTGTGTCTATAAATATATATTTTAAAAAAATAATAAAAAACAGTGGCCGGCTCTGGGGATTGGGGTCAAAAAAATATAATTAGGAGACAGGCCCTGGGGGATGGGGTCATCAGGGCCAATAAATTAGAATAAGAAGGGGAACCACACAGCCCCCCTTCTTAAAAAATTTAAATAAATGAAAGACTGGCATCGTGCCGGAGGCCACGCCCCCTCCTTGCAGCACTCTGCAAACGTGCCCCCTGGCGAGTTGTAAGTTGGGGAATTAATTCCTCTTCAATACTGAGGGTCCCTGAGGGCCAACTAGCCCAACAGGCATCTCCAGTATGCGCCAGGGAGCTGCGCTGCAGACAGGTGTTCTGAGGCCAAGCCCCTTTTTACACCTCTCAGCAACGCAGCTCTGTGGCGCTTACTGGAGGTACCTAGTGGTCTAGTTTGACCCTAGGGACCCTTAGGATTCAAGGAGACTTAATCTCCCAACTAAAAATGGACACAGGGCGTGTTTACACAGTGGTGAAGGGAGGGGACGGGGCCTGAGTTAACGTGTGCAAAAACGCCCTGTGGCCTGTTTTAAGAGGTAGTTTTAATCCCCCTGCCCTATTATATACTAGGGGCTTACAGAGGAGGTCATGCTAATCACAGGGGGACCCCAACGCATAATGTTCCCTAGTGTATGTAGGTGTTTTCACTGTATTCTTTTAACATAGCACTGGCTCTAGGACTGGTTAGTCAGACTCAGTTACCACCAGTATCCGTCTGAAAAAGTTGAGGGTACAGGATGATTTTGCAACAAGGCTTCTTTCTGCTCTTCTTTTTGTTCTTTCTGCACGTTATCCTTCTTCCTGCACTTTTCTTCGTCTTTGAGGACTTCTGTTGCTTCTTTCTGCACTTCTTTTTTTTCTTTCTGTGCATTTTTTCTTCTTTCTTCACATGTCCTATCTCTGTAGGCATAGTTAGAAATTAGCATTTAAAAAACCTTTGAAATTCACAGAAAAAACCATAGGTTTCAGGCACGTTATAGTTAGGAATTAGAATTTAAAAAACCTCAGAAATTCACTGAAAAAATCATAGGTTTCAGGGGTGTTATAGTTAGCTGGACTTTTCACTTGTACAAAACCATTGAAATTCCCCCGTTATAGTTAGTTCAGCTAACTATAACTCGCCCGCCCGCAATGCACTGCTGATGACGTCACATATTACATGACATGGTCAGTGACATCATTCATGACATCACTCATGACATCACTCATGACATCATCCAGTGAATGTGTGTTTTTCTGAAAATTACATATGTTTTATATATGTATATCTCAAGGTCGATGGAAGAATAAATGGGTATATAAGTGTCTAAATGGATGATTTGTTTTTGAAAAATTGATTGTATTACTGACTGATTAAGTGTATCTTAGTGAATACATGGCTTAGTGAGTAATGTTTAAATATGTAAATATCTGTATCAGTCTCTCACTTTGTGTATAAGTGGCTGCATGGGTTGGTGAGTAGCTACATGAGTGTCTATATAGGTTATTAGTTGGTTTTTTGAGTATCAGTATAAGTGTCTGATGTCTGTATGGTTCGGTGGGGGGTATTACGTAGTGCATAGGTGCATGAATGAGTGACTCACTGTTTGTATGTGTTGAAGACAGCATGTGTGCAGGACTGTATGGGTGGATGAGTGTGTGCATGGGTGTGTTAGTGAGTGAAGGACTGTCTCAATAGTGTCTCTATGAGTAACTACATATGTTTTAAACTAGTATATGTGACTATTGGTGTATATAAGTGAGTATATGTGAGAGTGAGAGATTGAAAGAGTTCCTGTATGAATAAGTATGTGTTTCTATAAGTGATTGTTAAAAAGACTAAGTATGTGTAAGTTTCTGCAGAAGTAAGTGTGGTGGTGTGTGTATAACTGTATATGCAGGTAAACAGATGTTTGATTCTTTATTAGCATGAGTGACTATGTGTGTGAGTAACTTTATGGATGAGTGGCGTTGTGTAACAGGATGTATAGGTGTATGAGTACATATGATGAGTGAGTACATGTATGAGTGACTGTATAGGACTATTGGTGAATGAGTGGATGTGGATCTTACAATTACTGAATAGGTTGTTGTAACTGGTATTGGTATGTCCATTGTTTTGAAAATTTTAATTTCTATTTTTGAATGTGTGTATCAAAGGTTATATTAGGGGGAGAGGAGGTCTGCCACTCTATCACAAGGATGATGTCATCAGTGATGTCATCAGTGATGCCATGAGTGATGTCACTGACCATGTCATGAGTGATGTAATATGTGACGTCATCAGCAGTGCATTGCGGGCGCCCGAGTTATAGTTAGCTGAACTAACTATAACAGGGGAATTTCTATGGTTTTGTACGAGTGAAAAGTCCAGCTAACTATAACGCCCCTGAAACCTATGGTTTTTTCAGTGAATCTCTAAGGTTTTTTAAATGCTAATTCCTAGCTATAACGTGCCTGAAACCTATGTTTTTTTCAGTGAATTTCAAAGGTTTTTTAAATGCTAATTTCTAGCTATGCCTACAGAGATAGGACATGTGAAGAAAGAAGGAAAAACGCACAGAAAGAAAAAAAAGAAATGCAGAAAGAAGCAACAGAAGTCCTCAAAGACGAAGAAAAGTGCAGGAAGAGGTATAACGTGCAGAAAGAACAAACAGAAGAGCAGAAACAGGCCTTGTTGCAAAATCATCCTGTACCCTCAACTTTTTCAGACGGATACTGGTGGTAACTGAGTCTGACTAACCAGTCCTAGAGCCAGTGCTATGTTAAAAGACACTCAGAATACAGTGAAAACACCTACATACACTAGGGCACACTATGTGTTGGGGTCCCCCTTTGATTAGCATGACCTCCTCTGTAAGCCCCTAGTATATAATAGGGCAGGGGATTAAAACTACCTTTTAAAACGCACCACAGGGCGTGTTTGAACACATCACCTCATGCCCCATCCCCTCCCTTCCCCACTGTGTAAACACGCCCTGTAACCGTTTTAAGTTGGGAGATTAAGTCCCCTTGAATCCTGAGGGTCCCTAGGGTCCAACTAGACCACTAGGTACCTCCAGTAAGCGCAGGAGGTTTTTTGGATATACTACCTTGACTCTGTTGCCCAGGGCCTCAACGAGCTCTGCCCTTGGGAAAATGCCATTACTTGAGCGTATATTCAGTTACCCTCTACCTGCTGACTTTTTATTTCTGTTTACTGGAAATTATTTATATATACTCTTTTTCCTTATCTTTTTGCAACTGCGCTGCAGATTTATTTATTTTTTTGTTGTATTTTGCCTGGGCATTTTTTCTGAAAGAGGCTCTCCCCCTTTTTTTGACCTCTCCCACCATTGTTTTCACCGCCCCTTTAGATATACTGTTTGACTCTTGACTTCCCACTGTACCTTGAGCGGGTGCATATAGTTTTGTTCACCCGTGTCTGATTATCCTTTTGCTGGGTTTATTGGCAGGAATGGATTTGGCCCCCAGACCCATTCATGTCCGCTATACCGCAGTAATCTCTCCCCCTTCCCAAGATGGCCGCCACCTCTATCGGCTTCCCTAGTACTGTTCCCGCGGTCCTTTGTTTATTTCTGTATTCCTGGGACTCCCGCGAGATGATTTCCTCTCCGGCTGTCAATTAGGTTGGGTTCTATTTAAACACCGGACGGTTCGGCCCTGGTCATTTACGCCATCCGGACTTGATACTACCGCATTCATCCTGCTGGACCTGGCTTTCGTTTGAGCACCGTGTTCATCAACGGTAAGACTCTCCGTTGTCCTTATTCAGTTTGCCCCGTTGCGGTCCTGAATACTATGGCAGTTCATTGGACCTATTTAACCCTTCCCCGCTTTTCTGTTTGTATTAGTCCCATTTTAGTAGGGGTTGTTGCTACTCTGTAGAATATATTTTTTCCGTCTTGGAAATTCATTATTTACTGACCCCCCTGAGTCTGTTGGAAGTCTACTGGCACCTTAGGCTTATTACCTACCAGGCACTCGCTTGTATAGAAACTCTAAAGCATATTGTCCGTTTCGTTTTTCAGATCATCCACCCTATTGACGAACCGGATATCTGCCTCATCTCGGTTTCCCCCCCCCCCCCAATTGCTGAATCTTCAAGAATCTGCTTGTGGACTATTCGCGTACCACTCGATTGGACGACCTGCCAAAGGTGGTGACTTATGCAGTAATCTTATTCCTTAGCTTTAGGTACAACATGCATTCTGGGTCCTTAGCTGACCTCTCTTGGATTTATTGCTTTTTTGTCTTCCACCTTAGAAATACTCTCTGGGCTGGACATACATAATTTGGGGGCCTACCACTGACAGGCCGAATGGGGTTGGCCCTTTGACTGCAGCACTTTAACCCCGATTTGAACTAGGATTATAGTTTATTTCACCTTCTCCGTGGTAAGCTTTTTCCATATTGTATTTTGTTCCCCACTTGCGACTTGGATTCTTGTATACTCTGTTTGCCTACATCGCCCCTATTGACCCTTAGGTTCGGTCTGATTATCGCATGTTTCTTGCTGATGTTCTGTTCATTCTTTTCTTCTACAGAACACTTGTGTCCCCTTTGACGTTTAGCTTTTGTCTCTTCCATATTGTTTTGAAGAGCCGATTTGCATACAGTTCTGTGAAAGGTATTGCATCATTTATATATCTTTTTCTCCGACCTTTTATCTACACGTTATAACAATAATAAATTTATTCAATCTTTGTGATTTTTTCCACTTGTATTCTCTGTTTTACTGTACTGGCTGACTCCCTTTGCACGCTTTTATTCCCGCTTCATTTCACACTTTGGGTGTATACCTAGTTCTTGGTTTGCAAACTTGTTCTCATATGAATAGACCCTATCTTGCAGGGTGCACTCTGTTCTTCCTTATGTTTAAGCCTCCTACCTGTTTGATTCTTTGTTACCCCAATATCACTTTAGCCTCGGGCCGTTCTTTGGAATCTAATTGTTAAAGAAAGCAATATGTATATACGTATGTTTCTATTGTACATCAATTTATGGATTATGATGTTTCTTTTTTAGCATAATTTTGTCAATCTTGATGATGTTTTATTTTGTTGTGTTGTTCACTTTTGTTTATGATTCCATTATAGACCCGTTCTGTGTTGTCCCACACACCGCACATCGTCGTTGCCCTGATGAAGGTGTAGTTTACACCGAAACGTGCGTTGGCTCCTGCCCTTGTGGGCCTATTGAAAGAACTTTAACTATTTCCACCAAATGGGACTGTATTAGCCCGTTTCTAATATGGATGGGATTTTTTATGTGCGGAGAATACTGTATATATAAAGAGCCTATTTGCATTGGTTTTGTCACAAATATGAATGTGTCGTGTGAATGATAGTGTGCTTGCTTGTGTCTCCGTGTGGGACTGTGTTTTTATAGCTATTACCATTGTATATATCTTTGGTTAAAATCATTATCAGATCATTGTTGTCTCAATAAAATATGTTTCTTTTATCTTCTTTGCTCCTTTGATTCCTTTAAACGTGCTCCGGCCCAAGGCCTAACTCTATTTGATTTGACCCATCCTTGGGCTTAACGATATCAGTTTAGTGTAGACAGTGGGGCCTGTTTTCTCTCTGAAGGTTTCCGTTGTTCCCTCTTCCCCTGTCTACCCATCCTATCCTTAGGGACCCCCCTTCTTATGAATATACCATACACTATATCTAGTTTTCATTTTCAATCGTGCTCTCAAGACTATGTTCTATATAACACTGTGTTCACCTACCCTTTTCACGGGCATTACATTTTGTGATAGGGGTGGAGGGTCAGGGGGTGTTTCTGCCAAGTGAGCCCGGAGTCACAGTCACAAACGTCCTCTTCTTCCTGAATAAAAGTGAGATTATGCTGCATACTTGTTCATATTTTAAGTAGTTCGCACAGACACACATTTTAAAAACAATAAAGTTCCTAATACCCGCCTTCTCTGAACAGTTAGCTTGCTGCCCCATCCCCCTCCTCCCTATCCTCTGTTGTGTGAATCCATGGACCAGCCTCCTCCCTCCTGCCATGCATGGTCTGATGTGCTGCCACTGCCCTCAATTTAGTATGATGTACCAGTCCACTCCTCCTGCCCTCCATTGCCCAATTCTATGCCCCATCATTGACCTCCTGCTTAAACTCTGAGATTAGCTTGCTGCCCCTATTCTCCTTCCCCCTGCCCTCCGATGTCTTTGTGCATGCCCCTGCTCCATCCTTTTTGCCCACCATGTTCCATGGACCTGCCACTCCTATCTACTCTGAGTGTTCTGTTGAGCTGCCACTCCCCTCCCACCTGCCTAGCATTGTCAGATGACTGTAACCTGTCCCTGCCACCTCCACCCTGCCTGTCCACATGCCATGCCCCTATCCTCTTCCTCCTGTCCTACATGGTCCATTGTACTGCCACACCCTTCTGCCCTCCCTGGTCTGTTGTGCTGCAACTGCTCCTCCTGCCTGCCCCGTGCGGTCTGTTGTGAGGCCCCTTCCCCTGAACTTTCTTGTCTGTGCACAGGTCCTGACCCTCCCTTCTATCCTCCATCGTCCTTTGTGCATGCCCCTGCACCCTCCTTCTTGCCCATCATAGCCATTGTGCTGCCACTAACCCTCCCGCTTGCCATGCATGGTCTTCTGTGCTGCCATGGCCCCTCCCACCTTCCCTCCATGGTCTGTGTGTATGCCATCACAGTCTCACTGTTGCTCTTCATGGTGTGTCTTGCTTCTAGTGCCCATCCTGCCTGACCTCCATGACTATCTTGCTGCTCCTGCCCTGCCCCCTTGCCCCCAGCCCTCTGTTTACATGTGCAGACCCCTACTCCCTCCCTCCTGGCTTGTCTGTTCCATTGTAATGCCCCTGATCCGTCCCTCCTGCCTTTATGGTCTGTTATGCTGCTGCTTTCTCTCCTGTCTGTCCATTATGGTCAGCTAGCTACCATTGCCTCTTGCCCCTCTGTTCTCTGTTGTCCATGTGCATGGTCCTGTCCCCTCCCTCTTGCTTTCTATGGATTGTTGTGCTGCACTCCCGTCCCGCATGCCCTGTGTGGTGTATTGTGCTGCTGCAAACCCTGATGCCTGCCCTGCAGGGTCAGTTTGGTGCACCGCTCCATGTCCCTCCTGTCCTCTGTTATCCAAGTCCATGTCCCTACCCCATTTCCTTCCATGATCCAATGTACCATACTTGCGAACATTTTGAACTTGGTAAGAGGGAGATTTTGAAAAAAAACTGGGGTATTGATTTTCCCCTTTGAGTTACATTGAAAAAGAGGAGATTGTAGACAGGAGACAGATCAAATAAAGCCCATTTGAGCTTAAAAACATTGGACGTTTCCTGGCTGAATCGGGTCTGTTGGCATGTATGGTTGTACTACCATTGCCTCTTCCTTCTGCCCACAATGGTCTATTACATTGCCACAGCCTCTCTTGCAAGTCCTGTATTGTTGGTTTGTTGCCCCTGCCCCCCTTTCCACTGCCCTCCATAGTCTGTTGTGCTGCCACGGCCCTTCCTGCCTGCTCAGTGTGGTTAAATTGTTGCCTTTGCACCCTCCTACCTGCCTTCAATTTTCAGAGTCCGTGCCCCTGGCCTCTGCCTCTCAACAGTATCCTAATGAACAACTAGATTGCTAACATTCTATATTTATTACAAAAGTGTGGAACGCCTGACGTCATCTTGATGTAATCAAAACTGTAATACCTAGAGCATTTCCTTTAGAAATTACATATATGAGAGGGTCTTATTGGCATCAAAATTATGGTTAGTGCTCTAAAAGACTAAAATAAGGACATATTTTCTGAGTTTTCAAATAGCGACAAAGCACTTTTAAATTATTTGTTATCTTTATGTTTTTTTATCCAGTTGACCACTTGATTAAATGTTGCACTTAGGGGAGAGGATGTGGTGTTACTTCCAGAACTGCAGACTTTGCAACTGGGGAACCAGGTTGGAGTTTCTGCTTCAGCTCGACATTCTGTGATTCTGGTCAATTCACTTAGTCTCCCCATGTCTACAACCAAAATGAATTTGTTCTTGTGTGATGTAACCAATGCTCATGTAAAGCACTCCAATACCTGACAAGTCTGCACTATATAACACTGCAAAAACACAAAATAATAAGTGTTTTGCACACTTCTGTCATTGGGCTATATTTGGGCTACATCTGGGTGATTTTGGGCTACATTTGGGCTCTTTTGCCTCCGGTGGCCATCTTGGGAGATTTATTTGTTATGAAGTTTCCTAATTTCCTCATGTACTGCAGTCTCCTCAGTAGGAAATGCTTTCAGTTTTTTACTTTGATTCCATCATGAAGGTATTCAGATATGTCACACATTTGCCATAAATTCGGAATGTTAGCACTCTAGTTGCTCATTAGATCACTGTAGTAAAACTACTGTTCACCATGGAAGTCTGCTCCTGGTATTAAAAGTGCATGTTTCAGTCTGCATTTCAGAATATTTTAATGAAATAGAAGAGGATTTGAGAAGTCACTCAAAATGTGCCCTCATTTTCTTTCTTCAGCATTAATCATAATTTCTATGGCAAAATGAACCCCCTCATTGTGTTCCTTTTTAAATTAAATGTTTTAAGTGTTACCAGTTTATTCCAATCAAGATGGCTTCAGGTGTGCCATACTTTTGTCATAAGTAAGACAGTAAGCGCTGTAGTTGTTCTTAAGAACACTCTGGGACATTCTGTCATTGGGCTATACTTGGGCTACATCTGGGTGATATTTGGGCTACATTTGGGCTCTTTTGTCTCTGGTGGCCATCTTGGGAGACTTATTTGTTATGGAGTTTCCTAATTTCCACATTTACTGCAGTCTCCTCAGTAAGAAATGCTTTCAGTTTTTTACTTTGATTCCATCAAGAAGGCATTCAGATATGTCACACATTTGCCATAAATTCAGAATGTTAGCACTCTTTTTGCTCATTAGATCACTGTAGTATAGCTACTGCTCACCAGGGAAAACTGCTGCTGGTATTGAAAGTGCATGTTTCAGTCTGCCCACAGAGGTTTGGAAGGTGATCTATAAGCTAAACTGAGAGCATATTTTCTGTAAATTCACATTATCTTTCTCAGTCTTGTGAGAATGAAGACTGACATTCTCAGTAAAACATGTACATCCAACAAGGGCAGAGACTGTCAGTTGATTCCTTTGTGTTCTACTGCAGCTTCCCAGAGTGTTCCAAAGAACAACTAGAGCGCTAACAGTCCTACTTATGATAAACGCATGGCACACCTGAAGCCATCTTGCTTGGATTAAAGTGGTAACTCTTAAAACATTTAATTTAAAAAGGAACAAAATGAGGGGGTTCATTTTTCCATAAAAAGTATGATTAGTGCTGCAGAAAGAAAAATTAGGGCACATTTTGAGTGACTTCTCAAATCCTCTTCTATTTCATTAAAAAATTCTGACATGCAGACTGAAACATGCACTTTTAATACCAGCAGCAGACTTTGGGTGAGCAGTAGCATTACTGCAGTGATCTAATGAGCAACTAGAGTGCTAACATTCAGAATTTATGGCAAATGTGTGACATATCTGAATACCTTCTTGATGGAATCAAAGTAAGAAACTGAAAGCATTTCCTACTGAGGAGACTGCAGTAAATGAGGAAATTAGGAAACTTCATAACAAATAAATCTCCCAAGATGGCCACCAGAGACAAAAGAGCCCAAATGCAGCACAAATATCACCCAGATGTAGCTCACATGTAGCCCAATGACAGAAGTGTGCACAACACTTATTTTTTGTGTATTTGCAGTTTTATATAGTGCAGACTTGTCAGGTATTGGAGTGCTTTACATGAGCATTGGTTACATCACACAAGATCAAATTCATTTTGGTTGTAGACATGGGGAGATTTAGTGATTTGACCAGAATCACAGAATGTTGAGCTGAAGCAGAAACTCCAACCTGGTTCCCCAGTTGCAAAGTCTGCAGCTCTGGAAGTAACACCACATCCTCTCCCCTAGGTGCAACATTTAATCAAGTGGTCAACTGGATAAAAAAACATAAAGATTACAAATAATTTTAAAGTTCTTTGTCGCTATTTGAAAACTCAGAAAATATGTCCTCATTTTAGTTTTTTAGAGCACTAACCATAATTTTGATGTAAATAAGACCCTCTCATATATGTAATTTCTAAAGGAAATACTCTAGGTATTACAGTTTTGATTACATCAAGATGACGTCAGGCGTTCCAAACTTTTGTAATAAATATAGAATGTTAGCAATCTAGTGGTTCATTAGGATACTGTTGGGAGGCAGAGGCCAGGGCCACGGACTCTGAAAATTGAAGGCAGGTAGGAGAGTGCAGATGCAACAATTTGACCACACTCGGCAGGCAGGAAGGGCAGTGGCAGCACAACAGACTATGGAGGGCAGTGGAAAGGGGGGCAGGGGCAACAAACCATCAATAGAGGACTGGCAAGAGAGGCTGTGGCAATATAATAGACCATTGTGGGCAGAAGGAAGAGGCAGTGGTAGTAAAACCATACATGCCAACAGACCTGTTTCAGCCAGGAAACGTCCAATGTTTTTAAGCTCAAATGGGCTTTATTTGATCTGTCTCCTGTCTACAATCTCCTCTTTTTCAATGTAACTCAAAGGGGAAAATCAAGACCCCAGTTTTTTTTATAAAATCTCCCTCTTACCAAGTTCAAAATGTTCGCACGTATGGTACATTGGATCATGGTAGGCAGGAGGAATTGGGGTAGGGACATGGACTCGGATAACAGAGGACAGGAGGGACATGGAGAGGTGCACCAAACTGACCCTACAGGGCAGGCATCAGTGTTTGCAGCAGCACAATACACCACACAGTGCACAACAATTCATAGAAAGCAATAGGGAGGGAACAGGACCATGCACATGGACAACAGAGAACAGAGGGGAAAGAGGCAATGGTAGCTAGCTGACCATAATGGACAGACAGGAGAGAAAGCTGCAGCATAACAGACCATAAAGGGTAGGAGGGACGGATCAGGGGCATTACAAAGGAACAGACAAGCCAGGAGGGAGGGAATAGGGGTCTGCACATGGAAACAGAGGGCTGGGGGCAAGGGGGCAGGGCAGGAGCAGCAAGATGACCATGGAGGTCAGGCAGGGTGGGCACTAGAAAAAAGACACACAATGGAGAGCAACAATGAGACTATGATGGCCTGCACACAGACCATGGAGGGAAGGTGGGAGGGGGTCAGGGGTAGCTAGCTGACCACACAGGGAAGGTGGGAGGGGCCATGGTAGCACAGAAGACCATGCATGGCAAGCGGGAGGGTTAGTGGTAGCACAATGGCTATGATGGGGAAGAAGGAAGGTGCAGGGGCATGCACAAAGGACCATGGAGGATAGAAGGGAGGGTCAGGACCTTGGCACAGACCAGAGAGTTTAGGGGATGGGGCCTCACAACAGACCGCGTGGGGCAGGCAAGAGGAGCAGTTGCAGCACAACAGACCAGGGAGGGCAGAAGGGTGTGGCAGTAAAATGGACCATGGAGGACAGGAGGAAGGGGATAGGGGCATGGCATGTGGACAGGCAGGGTGGAGGTGGCAGGGACAGGTTACAGTCATCTGACAATGCTAGGCAGGTGGGAGGGGAGTGGCAGCTCAACAGATCACTCAGAGTAGATAGGAGTGGCAGGTCCATGGAACATGGTGGGGAAAAAGGATGGAGCAGGGGCATGCACAAAGACATCAGAGGGCAGGGGGAAGGAGAATAGGGGCAGCAAGCTAAGCACAGAGGCTAAGCAGGAGGTCAATGATGGGCCATAGAATTGGGCAATGGAGGGCAGGAGGAGTGGACTGGTACATCATGCTAAATGGAGGGCAGTGGCAGCACATCAGACCATGCATGGCAGGAGGGAGGAGGCTAGTCCATGGATTCATACACCAGAGGATAGGGAGGAGGTGGATGGGGCAGCAAGCTAACTGTTCAGAGAAGGTGGGTATTAGGAACTTTATTGTTTTTAAAACGTGTGTCTGTGCGAACTACTTAAAATATGAACAAGTATGCAGCATAATCTCACTTTTATTCAGGAAGAAGAGGACGTTTGTGACTGTGACTCCGGGCTCACTTGGCAGAAACACCCCCTGACCCTCCACCCCCATCGCAAAATGTAATGCCCGTGACAAGGGTAGGTGGACGCAGTGTTATATAGAACATAGTCCTGAGAGCACGATTGAAAATGAAAACTAGATATAGTATATGGTATAAACTATGCACCAAAAAGTGTGATATAAGATGAACCGGGGAGTGAAACATAATATGCAATACATTGTGCGCAATGACAGATTAATTGGAGAGCGCGAGATAGCACAGGCACTAGCGCGTGCTATGCGATATGCGCCTTGGAGTGTAATATGCACAGGGCAGTGTTGTGTAACCTAACTAGTCTCTAAAGTTGTAATATAAAATATGTGCTGGGGAGTGTAACATTGCATATGCACTGTGACAAAGATATGGATACCAGATTGTATTATGTATGGCAGAGCGCTGTGTGTTATATCATAGGCATCGAGGAAGGCACGTGAGATGGGGCAATATAACCCGTGCGAAGGCAAGTGTGGCATGACATATTCACGGGGTGGTGTTACAGTGCACATGGGCTAGAGAGTGTCATAGCATACGCACTAGCTGGTGGAATACAACACAGAGGTGTGAGGCACTCAGCGGGCACTGGTGGGTGTAACACAGCATTGGGCTCAGCCAGGAGCACGCTGTGACTCTCAAGTGAGGTTCGTCTCCTTTCCAGAGAGTAAAATAAAAAGTATTACACATTCGGCGGTGGATGTGTGTTTTATTAACCGTGAGGGGGTTTCTTGCATAGTTTGGTCGAATTTTTGTCTAATCCCCTTTGAATGGCTTGGTGTGCGTGCATATTAAATGTGCCCATCAATAGCTACCCATGTTTGTATAAATAAACAACAAGGGTGTCTACTTGGAGAGTACCCACCGGTGGGGGCGCCGGGATTAGGCATGGTAGGGCGTCAGACAAGTCAGAGCTTCACTAGCGGTGTAAATACATTCTATGTGGATTCATTCTATCCATAGTCGCCTTTTAATGAATATCACGCAAATCGTCATAGGTAAATATGGTTTGTCCAGCATGTCCTAGGTGTTTCTATAAATATATATATTTTTTAAATAATAAAAAAACAAAGGCCGGCCCCGGGGGATAGGGTCCCCGAGGCCATAAGTGGCCTGAGGGGGGCAACGCAGCTTCCCTTCTAGAGAATAATTTAAAAAAAAGGCCATGACCCGGGGGTTGCGGTCCCCGGGGCCGATTAAGGCCTTGGGAGGGCCAAATTAATTTTTTTCAACATAAAAGATTAGGGTGCAGGCCCTGGGGGATGGGGTCCCCAGGGCCAGTAAATTAGAAAAAGAAGGGGGGGCCACACTGCCCTCCTTCTTAAAAAAAATAAATAAATAAAAGACCGGCATCGCGCCGGAGTCCATGCCCCCTCCTTGCAGCACTCTGCAAATGCGCCCCCTGGCCAGTTGTGAGTTGGGGAATTACTTCCCCTTCAATACTGAGGGTCCCTGAGGGCCAACTAGCCCAACAGGTATCTCCAGTATGCGCCAGAGCTGCGTTGCAGACAGGTGTTCTGAGGCCACGCCCCTTTTTACACCTCTATGCAACGCAGCTCTGTGGTGCTTACTGGAGGTACCTAGTGGGCTAGTTTGACCCTAGGGACCCTTAGGATTCAAGGGGACTTAATCTCTCAACTTAGAACGGCCACAGGGTGCGTTTACACAGTGGTGAAGGGAGGGGACGGGGCCTGAGGTGACGTGTGCAAACACGCCCTGTGGCGCGTTTTAAGTTGGGGAAATAATTCCCTTTCAATCCTGAGGGACCCTGGGGGCCAACTAGCCCACCAGGTGCTTCCAGTAAGCGCCACTGCTCTGCGTTGCAGAGAAGTGGTGCAGGCCGTGCCTCTTTTTACACCTGTCTGCAATGGCGCTTACTGGACGTACCTAGTGTGCTATTGTGCCTCTAGGGATCCTCAGGATTCAAGGGGACTTAATCTCCCAACTTAAAAAACGGCCACAGGGCGTGTTTACACAGTGGGGAAGGGAAGGGACGGGGCCTGAGGTGACGTGTGCAAACACGCCCTATGGCGCGTTTTAAGTTGGGGAAATAATTCCCCTTCAATCCTGAGGGCCCCTGGAGGGCTAACTAGCCCACCAGGTGCTTCCAGTAAGTGCCACTGAGCTGCGTTGCAGAGAGGTGGTCCAGGCCGTGCCACTTTTTACACCTCTATGCAACGCAGCTCTGTGGCGCTTACTGGAGGTACCTAGTGGGCTAGATGGACCCTAGGGACCCGCAGCATTCAAATGAACGTAATCTCCCAACTAAAAACGGCCACAGGGCGTGTTTACACAGTGGTGAAGGGAGAGGACGGGTCCTGAGTTAACGTGTGCAAACAAGCCCTGTGGTGCGTTTTAAGTTGGGCAAATAATTCCCCTTCAATCCTGAGGGACCCTGGGGGCCAACTAGCCCACCAGGTGCTTCCAGTAAGCGCCACTGCGCTGCGTTGCAGAGAGGTGGTCTAGGCCGTGCCCCTTTTTACATCTCTCTGCAATGCAGCTCTGTGGCGCGTACTGGAGGTACCTAGTGGTCTAGTTGAACCCTAGAGACTCTCAGGATTCAAGGGGACTTAAACTCCCAACTAAAAGCGGCCACAGGGCGTGTTTACACAGTGGTGAAGGGAGAGGACGGGTCCTGAGTTAACGTGTGCAAACAAACCCTGTGGTGCGCTTTAAGTTGGGGAAATAATTCCCCTTCAATTCTGAAGGACCCTGGGGGCCAACTAGCCCACCAGGTGCTTCCAGTAAGCGCCACTGCGCTGCGTTGCAGAGAGGTGGTCTAGGCCGTGCCCCTTTTTACATCTCTCTGTAATGCAGCTCTGTGGCGCTTACTGGAGGTATCTAGTGGTCTAGTTGGACCCTAGGGACCCTCAGGATTCAAGGGGACTTAATCTCCCAACTTAAAACGGCCACAGGGCGTGTTTATACAGTGGGGAAGTGAGGGGACGGGGCCTGAGGTGACGTGTGCAAACACGCCCTGTGGCGCGTTTTAAGAGGTAGTTTTAATCCCCTGCCCTATTATATACTAGGGGCTTACAGAGGAGGTCATGCTGATCACAGGGTGACCCCAACGCATAGTGTTCCCTAGTGTATGTAGGTGTTTTCACTGTATTCTGAGTGTCTTTTAACATAGCACTGGCTCTAGGACTGGTTAGTCAGACTCAGTTAACACCAGTATCCGACTGAAAAAGTTGAGGGTACAGAATGATTTTGCAACATGGCTTCTTTCTGCTCTTCTGTTTGTTCTTTCTGCATGTTATCCTTCTTCCTGCACTTTTCTTCGTCTTTGAGGACTTCTGTTGCTTCTTTCTGCATTTCTTTTTTTTTCTTTCTGTGCGTTTTTTCTTCTTTCTTCACATGTCTTATCTCTGTAGGCATAGTTAGAAATTAGCATTTAAAAAACCTTTGAAATTCACTGAAAAAACCATAGGTTTCAGGCACATTATAGTTAGGAATTAGCATTTAAAAAACCTTAGGAATTCACTGAAAAAACCATTGGTTTCAGGGGCGTTATAGTTAGCTGGACTTTTCACTCGTACAAAACCATTGAAATTCCCCCGTTATAGTTAGTTCAGCTAACTATAACTCGCGCGCCCGCAACGCACTGCTGATGACGTCACATATTACATCACTCATGACATGGTCAGTGACATCACTCATGACATCACTGATGACATCTCAAATGACATCACTGATGACGTCATCCTTGTGATTGAGAGGCAGACCTCCTCTCCCCCTAAGATAACCTTTGATACACACATTCAAAAACAGAAACTAAAATTTTCAAAACAATGGACATACCAATATCAGTTACAACAACCTATTCAGTAATTCTAAGATCCACATACACATCCACTCATTCACCAACAATCCTATACAGTCACTCATACATGTACTCACTCATCATCTGTCCTCAAACACCTATACATCCTGTTACACAACGCCACTCATCCATAGAGTTACTCACACACATAGTCACTCATGCTAATAAAGAATCAAACATCCATTTACTTGCATATACAGTTATACACATACCACCACACTTACTTCTCCAGAAACTTACACATACTTAGTCTTTTCAACAATCACTTATAGAAACACATACTTATTCATACAGGAACTCTTTCAATCTCTCACTCTCACATATACTCACTTATATACACCAATAGTCACATATACTAGTTTAAAACATATGTAGTTACTCATAAAGACACTATTGAGACAGTCATTCACTCTCTAACACACCCATGCACACACTCATCCACCCATACAGTCCTGCACACATGCTGTCTTCAACACATACAAACAGTGAGTCACTCATTCATGCACCTATGCACTACGTAATACCCCCCACTGAACCATACAGACACTCAGACACTCATACTGATACTCAAAAAACCAACTAATAACCTATATAAACACTCATGTAGCTACTTACCAACCCATGCAGCCACTCATACACAAAGTGAGAGACTGATACAGATATTTACATATTTAAACATTACTCACTAAGCCATGTATTCACTAAGATACACTTAATCAGTCAGTTATACAATAAATTTTCAAAAACAAATCATCCATTTAGACACTTATATACCCATTTATTCTTCCATCAACCTTGAGATATACATATATAAAACATATGTAATTTTCAGAAAAACACACATTCACTGGATGATGTCATCAGTGATGTCATTTGAGATGTCATGAGTGATGTCACTGACCATGTCATGAGTGATGTAATATGTGACGTCATCAGCAGTGCATTGCGGGCGCGCGAGTTATAGTTAGCTGAACTAACTATAACGGGGGAATTTCAATGGTTTTGTACGAGTGAAAAGTCCAGCTAACTATAACGCCCCTGAAACCTATGGTTTCTTCAGTGAATTTCTAAGGTTTTTTTAAATGCTAATTCCTAACTATAACGTGCCTGAAACCTATGTTTTTTTCAGTGAATCTATATATAGATATATATATATGTATATGTATATATATATATATTCACTGAAAAAACCATAGGTTTCACACATGTTATAGTTAGCGGAAATTTTACTGATAAAAAACCAATGAAATTCCCCCGTTATAGTTAGTGCAGGCAACTATAACTCACGCGACCGCAATCCTCTGCTGATGCTAATACTGTATTTAGACACTTATTTGCCCATGTCTTCTTCCATACATTTTTAGCTATACATATATTACAAATATTTTTTTTTCATAAAGACACATATGTCATCAGCAGAAGATTGCGGTCGCGTGAGTTATAGTTGCCTGCACTAACTATAACGGGGGAATTTCATTGGTTTTTTATCAGTAAAATTTCCGCTAAGTATAACATGTGTGAAACCTATGGTTTTTTCAGTGAATTTGCAAGGTTTTTTAAATGCTAATTCCTAACTATAACGTGTGTGAAACCTATGGTTTTTTCAGTGAATTTGTACGGTTTTTTAAATGCTAAGTTACTTTACGCCATTCGTGGCGTGCGCGCCCACTTAACGCAGTTCGTTCCGTGCGCGCACGGTGCGCGAAGCGCGCCCACTTTACGCAGTTAGTGCCGTGCACGCACGGTGGGCACGCGGTGCGCTATAATTTTTTACCGTACGCGTACGGTAAGCGTAATCGGCGAAATTAGCGAAAAAAAAAAAATTCCGTTTTTGGCCTTGGGGGATCTTTGGGGACTCCCTCAACATGGCTATGTGTGTGGGAGCTGTCTAAACAGCCCCTTTACATGTTTTTGTGCTTTGTATTTTCATCATCACTCTCAGTGCGAGAGAGAAAATGGCGGCCGCCGCTTCCTGGTTTCGGCCGATTCGAATGTTTACTAAGATCTAAGAGCCAATCAGAATCGCGCTCGCGCACGCCACAGTACGCTTACGGTAAGCGTACCGTAAGCGCACCGTAAGCTGGCTCAGATATATATATTGATTTAAAGGCTATTTTCTCAGAATCTACTGAACAGATTTACACCAAACCTACAAAAGGCACTTCCTTGACCTGAGGACTACCTCTCTGCCAAATTTCAAGTAATTCTGTTCAGCCGTTCGGGCTGTAGCCCTGTCTAAAGGTCCTATGGAAAAATGCATGGGAAAAACGCATTTTGGGACCCCCCTTTTATCTCAGCCCCCGCTTGACGAATCCCCCCGAGACTTTAGGAGTAGGAGCGGAGCGTAGCGCCCCACCTATTTTGAAAAATTCGCGAGGATTCGTCGACCGGCGCCAAAGTTATTCAAAATAGAATGTTGCGGATTTCCTATGGAAACGTGGTCCTAACTATAACTACCTACTGGCGACCGCCAGTAGGTAATATATATATATATATATAATCACCTTTGTTGAATCAACCTTCTTGGCGCTATAATTATTCAGCCTGATCTGGTTACAGGAAGCTGGGAACTGCCATCTTCACTGTCAGAGATCTGCAAAGATGGTGAAGAAGTTACAGCAGTCGCTGGGTTCTCAGGTTCATTCTTTCTTTCATCATCTAGATCAGAAAACCAATAGTTCAAATGCTGAAAGTGAGGAGAGTCTCTGGTAACAGACTTACCAGGATGCTGGGCAGTAACCATATGTCCATTGGTGGACACAACGTGGAAAGGGGCAGCATCAAAGGGAGCATCAGATTTTCTGTCTTAAATTCAATGTTTTTTGCGTGTCGCCTCTTGTCAGCATAGGCGTTCATCTTTTATTTATTAACCAAGTCTTTCATTCGAGTTGTATTATAACCCCCTTCTCTTTTGTTGGTCCATTGAGGTAACTTGATTGTCATTGCGCTCATGAACATCAGAGTTGTAGGATTTTTGCCCGTGGTGGAATGAGGCGTTGAACGATAGGCTCATAGAGTAGAATTCAACACAGTTTGCAGATTGAGCCTCTCAAGAGTTGCACTCTGTACCATTTTCTTTAGCGTACTCATAAAATGCTCAATGAGACCATTGGCCTGCGGCTACAAAGGTGTACTCTTCTGATGCTTTACGTTCAGATGCTCCAGAAAATTCTTTGAGTTCTCGACTGTTGAATGGCAAGTGATTATCAGACTTCAAAATGGCTGGAGCGCCCCATGCTGCAAACATTTCATCAAATCTCTCAGTGACTGACTCATGAGTATTGAGTGAGAGATCCTCTATTAACCCCTTTGCTGTGGGGGTAATTCCCCTGCGGTGCGGGGGGGATGGCGGCGGCGGCGGCGCTGTGCTCGTGACGAGCTGAGCTCGTCACGACTCCACCCACTAATTGATTCTCCCGCACAGGCGGGGAATCAATCACGCGTGGACGGAGCGCGACCGTTATGAGTCATGAGCACAGCTCCACTGTGCCTCATGACGAGCTGAGTTCGTCATAAGCACACAAGGGGTTAATGGAAAATGAGAGCACTCAACCACAATTACCATCAAATTATGTTCATTGTCGAGTGGACCAGAGAGATCAAAAGGCTATCCTCTTCCATGTATGCTTAAAGAGTTCTGACATGGTAAGAGTATGTTGAGTAACGTTCGTATTGAGGCATCTATGTAGATGAAAGGCCTTGAGTTTCTTTATAACCCTCTCATCTAAACCAGGAAGCCAGACTCAATCTTGGGGAGCTCTCTTGGTGGCAACAATACCACTATGTCCTTCGTGAGCCACTTCCAACTATTTGTTTTCTTAAACTCTCCAGAATTGGAATTCTTGACTCTCGTAGTATAACTCTTTACTGAGTTATTAACAGTTCAGCTTTAATGTTTTTGTACTTTTGGTATTGACCATCACTGGTGAGAGGTCTATTGTTTTGTTTTCATGACTGATGTGCTATTATAATTTCAATCTGGCTTGTGTCAGTGATGATCTGGGCTAACAATATAGCAGCTGGCATATTTGACTTTACAAATAAATTAATTTAGGCTTCAGCCATCTTGGATGGAGTACCTTAACCTTGTATAGGGCCTTTGGAAAAGTAGTCAGCTGGGTTTTGTCCCTTCCCTGGACGATGTAGAATGGTATAATCATGCTCTTGTAACCTGAGTCCCCATCGTTCAATGCGAGGAGGCATATTCGCTGTTGGATTGCTAAAGATAATCAGTAAAGCGTGCTGATCAGTTTCCAGCATAAAAAGCTTTCCATACAGGAATACATGGAAATGTTCACAAGCCCATACCACAGCCAAACTTTCTTTCTCGGGTTGAGAGTAAGCCCATTCTGTTTGAGACAACCTTCTACTGGCATATGTCACAATATGCCTTCGAGCACAGTGGTGTCTGCTGTGCTATGCCAGGATAGCACCTAACCCAACAACAACCTCTGCGTGGAGCTGTGGATTGAAATTGGTCATTTCAGTAGAAGTTTCACTGGCTTATTTGATTTTCTTAAAACTTCTCGCACATTCCTGTGACCACTTGAATGAAACATTTTTATTTTTTCACTCTCGTAAGGGAGTGCATATGGTCTCAAAGTCTTGTATGTTTCTTGAACAGTAACTGACCTTGCCAAGAAATGATCATAGAAACATCATGTGGGGGCTCAGCCTTAGACAGCACTTGTACTTTAGCAAGATTGGAACTCATGCCACCATCAGAAAAGATATGACCAAAGAATGTTAATTTAGTCTTGTGGAACCAACACTTGTCTGCATTTAAAGTTAGGCCTGCTTCAGTCAGTAAGCAACATACTTGAGTGACAGCGTTATTATGCTCCTTTGGTGTAACTCCGAAATATCAATATGTCATCGCTATACTTAAATGCATTAAAAAGCGGCTGTGTGACATGTCGAATGATGTCTTGTAAAAGTTCTGCAGCCAATGACATACCAAAACTGAGTCTTTAATATCGAAACAGACCTATGTGTTTGAAAAAGTTTGTAATAGACCTGCAATCTTCTTCAAGTTCCAACTGACAATAACCTTTATTTAAATCAAGGTAAGAGAAAACCTTTGCAACATTCAGTCATCATGTCAGTCATATGCCTCCAGTCTTCTTCGAGTTCCAACTGATGATAACCTGTAATTAAATGAAGGCACGAGAGACCCCATGCGCAATTTAGTCATCATGTCAGCAATATGTGGATGTTGTTCTCGTTCACTTGCTTTGTTGGCTTGGAGCGTATCAATGCATACGCGTACAGCTCCTTCAGTGTCCTTTTTCGGCACCATCACTATGGGAGAAACCGATGGCATCAGACCAGTTAAACGCTCAATATTATCATGCTTAAGGAATGATTCAAGTTATTTTTCAACAGCTTCTTGTAAATGAAAAGCAACTCATCTATGTTGCTGAACAACAGGATGAACATCGTCATTATTGTGAAATTTTACTTTCATAGACTTTAGCTTTCCCAAACCATGAAACAAAGAAGGAAATTCACTTATTATTTCATGGTGAGCATTCAGGTTGTAATTCACAGAAACCATTTCCATATCAGCAGCGGTACCGAAACTGAGCAGACAGGCACTTGCTGCTGTACCTTGGAGCACACAGATGGTTGCTTACACCTTCGTTTTCTTGTGTTTCAATTTCACTGCAAATGAACTTGACTTTTTATAACATCGATGCAGCCCAAGTGTACACTTTGGTTTTCGATGGTGGAAGTTGAGGTACTGGAGCCAATTCATGATATTTCTCTTCAGGCATTATATTTATCGATGCTCCACTGTCGCTGATGAAAGGTATTGAGCAGTCATTTATTTTTAATTTTTAGTTTTGGACAATGCTTGTATGACTTTGGTGTTTTGCCTTGTCAACTTTTCTTTGACTGACATTTCTCCTCACATGCAGCCAGTCCAACATGGGTTCTTTTCTCTGAGGTGAATATTGACATGGCACAACCGTCTTCCTCAATTTCAATGGAAACTGAGGTGGACGAACTGTTTGACAATGATTTAGACGACAATCGACTTTGTTTAGTGTCAATTTGCCTCAATGGATGTCGTCGCTTGGCATTGTGAGGTTGCGTCGAACAGTGCCTCTGGAATGTTCTGCCAGCCAATTTGTCTTCACACCGTGATGCACTTGCTTTTTCTTTCACAAAATGGTTCTCTTTCCCACAGCCTTTGCATCTCTGTCAAATGACGGGACATTTACCTTCATCTGGAAACAAATATCCATATCTAAAGCATAACTTCTTTTTACTAGTAGACAGCAGTTTGTGTTTTTCAGTCTTTTGCTTTAGCTTACTTTTTATGATCATGACTGATTCACTTTGGGCACCCTGTCTCCATGTCAGTGGCTAGTATTTCATTATGCTCCTCAGCTCTGGCAGTCATCAATACCTGCTCCAGACTGGGAGTTTCTCTCAGCATTAGTCATCTGAATGAATTTAACAAGCATCCATCTATAACTCTAAGTTGCATAGCTTCCTCATCATTAAATGCATTGAACTTACAGTATTCGATGAGTGTATCAAGTGTCTCCACAAATTCATTAAATGTTTCATCAACTCTTTGATGTTCTAGACAGAAAATAATCAACGTTTGATACTGGATTGATTCAGCATTTCTTTGATCTGACAATATGTAGTTTCTTCGTCAGTTTGCAGCATTTTCTTTATCACTTCTTTCACACCATCCCAAGTAATATTTTTTAGATACCTGATAATCAGTTTGTGATCATTCTCTTCAAGTGCATCAATTAAATCATCAAATGTCTCTATCCACACAGACTATCTTTCGCCAATATTTTGTTTTTTAGCTGTATCGAAAGATGGCAGCATGGTAACTAATCACGGGAGTGGCTGACCTTGAGGGTGGAGCGCTTTCCGCTCCTGTCAGTTGTTAATTTGAGCCTGTGTAATTTGTTCTGTTTCTGAAGTCTTGAAATGGACCAGGCTCAGAGTCTTCATGGACAATTGGGGTAGCAATTACTTGCTTCTCGTTCTCCATCGGAGCTCTTCACTTGTTGTAGACGTCTGGATTTGTTATCAGCCATAACCTGCCAGCTTTCATGGACGGCTACTTCAGGTATCAGACAGCTCAGTAAGCAGAACCCTTGTGCTTCTTCTTGGCCCCCCTCGCATAATATTGAGGTCGTAAAGCTCCACTTATCGATGCTCTGGTAAGTGCAATGACAATATACTTCTATCTTGCTTATTCTGTCAGCCTGCACTTTTGCCTGTATCCACACGTAATCACCTTTTGCAGTATCACTCTGTATATTGTACAACATTATCTTGCATGGCAGCACAGTACCTTTATTTATGGGTTGACCATCAGGTTCTCGACACTCAACGTGAAAATGCTTTGCAATGTTTCCGCTTCTCATGTGCTATACAGCAGACGGAGTTTTGCTTTGACTGCACATGCATGATTCTTCAACAGCTACACACGTGGCATGCACAAGCAGTTTGCTTGGACCACAGCAAACTACCTGGGAGAGCATGGTCATTATTTGGGTTACTTATCCCCTATCTCTTCGCCATTTGTAGCGTCTTCCCAGCATGGGCACCCACCAATAATAATGCTACATACTCAGCCTAGTATTGCACATCTTTATTCTGCTGCGTGTAACTGTGAACTCAACATTCTTAAACAAGCGTTCAGGGCATTGTGCTCTGACATCCACATTACAGATTATAGAGGTCATTAGGAGCCAAAAGGTTTCAGTTCAAAAATATCGCAAGACACTACAGTGTGAAACGAGACGGGAGAGAGGAGAAATTAAGATGCAGAGAGGAGAAAATAAAACAGGTGAGGAAACCAGCTGAGGGGGCAAACAGATGAAAAAAGGGACAAGTGATAATGAGACAGTGAATGGTGGGAAAGAGATAGCTAACAGAGAGGGGAGGAGTGACAGACGATATATATAGAAAATACGATGACAAGATGGAGAGATAGACAGGTCAGGAGAGGAAAATATTAGTAAAGAGGTAAAGAGGGCCAGGGAGAGCAGTGAGATTAGAGTTGAAGGAAGGAAGAATAAAACGACAGGACAAGTGGCATATAAAGGCAGAGCAGTGCAGAGAAATAGGCAAGACAGAAAGTTGTGAAAGGGGAAAAAGATATTTGATAGTAGACATAAAAGTTGTGAGAAGAGAAAGACAAGGGCGAGGAAATCAGTCATGTTCTCTAGCAAATGAATATTTTATAAATAGCTCAGTAAGGCAGTTGTACTCCCCTCTAGCGTGGACAAGAGAGCAATGTTGATGAATGCTGAGAATATAATAGATGTGCCTGGGCATTATAGGCTATAATTGAGTATGTCCTCTTTGGTTTGTGATGCTTGGAAATGGGTATGGGATAAATATGCTGCTGGCATATATTGACGCCATCCTATCTAAACTATAGCTGGTATCTAAAATAGTTAATTTGCTGCTTTCGTAATTATTGCATTTTGTTTTACTTAACCTTGGACTTATTTCAGTGATTACTGTTCCTGTGGTGTCATCAGAGTAAACAGTTGTGTGACATCACTTCCTAAGACTATATCTTATCACAGGTAATAACATGTCACTTCATGCACTGTCATTGGTGTCCAAGAGTATGTTCTTCCACTGCCCCTGGCATTTTGCTGAATTGACATCAATGGGTAGGAGCTGCCCAAATTAGACCATCCAGTAAAACGGAAGGCAGGTCAGTGCCTCATTACCACCACAACCTCTTTTGTAGGCCCTTTAAGGAAAATATTCTGTTCTACATCCATCTTTGAACTTCCACCAAGCAGTTTGAAATCTGGCTATTTTCTCAATTAACCACCTGTACCGCCTGTTGAGTGTCATCAGTGTATATCTGAGAGACCTCCTGGGGCCATATTACTGGAGTGCCCTGGGGACGCAACAAGTGTTTGCACCCTTGGGACACTTTGGTATTACAGAAGGGACCGAAGACGCTTGTGCGGCCCCTTCTGTAATTCCAATAGCGCTGGTGCACATTAAGTGTCCGCACGATCATCAGAATGCGTTCCCTCATTAGCACGGGGTGCAGGGCCAAAGAAGATGTCAGGAGGTGCACTGACAGTGTGCCACCTTAAAGGAGGCTCACTGACAGTGCGCCAACGTAAAGATGGTGCACTGCCAGTTCGCCCCCTGATAGCAGCCCTCTGGAGGGGGAAAAGGGGGTCCCATGGACCCCCCAGACATCTCCTTACAGGCGTATGCAGTCACTCACTGCACCTGCCTGCAAGGGGATCTCTGATCCCCCTGCAAAGTGCAGGTGGGTTGCTGCCAGCACTGTGAAACACAGAGTGACTGCTTTGTAGCCACTCCATTTTCACCTGAATGTGCAGGCTCCAGGGCCAGCTGATTCAAGGCTGTCATGGGGCAGTGCATTCAGTATAATGCAGCAAACTTTCCTGGGAAGCACTCGGCGTGCCTTTGGAAAGGTGCGCCCAGCACTAAGAAGGAGAATGCGCCCCTACTGTATTACGGCCCTGATGTCTCTCGAAGAGCTCATTAAGCAATCACATATTAGCATTGAACGCAAATGAAAAGAGCGATGATCTTTGCAGAATGCAAGAGTTCACTGTTCTTCGTGAAGACAATGACTTCCAGAGCAAATGACCTTTATTAGTGAGAAAAGACTTAACCGAAACATACACCTTCTCAGCAACCCCTGGTCACTCTTACTGTGGTACTGAAAGCAGTGCATTAAATGGGCCGGTACTCACCGGTACTGAGTACCGGCACTTTTTCATTTTCTCCCCTTGAGTACCGGGACTTTTTCTAGAACAAAGAGAGTACCGGTACTCATGGGGACCTGACTTTAACCGAGGCAGCGCTCCCTTCATCCCTCAAAGGATCTCAAGGCAGCACCTTTATCAAGCACTGCACGGAATCATTCATAGGAGCTCGTCACCAGGACACAACGTGAGCTGCTTTGTAAGTCATCAGAGCAGTGGTGTGTCTGCAGAGTCATTCGCTTATACATTGATCTTTCACAGTGGGGATGAGAGGTGGCTGTAAAATCTGGGAGGGACTGCTCAGGACATAACAAAAGAACATAAGCTAATGCTTTTACCGTCGCCACGCATCTAAATTGCCTTCTTGCATGTTTAAATAAGAAGGGATCTTGTTACCAAACTCGCCGATTTCTATTTTATCAACCTTGGACAGACTGTAAGATGTGGACTGTAAAATGTGGAGATTGGCACCTGGTTCCCCATTACAGACGTTGTGAGCTCTGGCCCTAACTAAGGTTTGCAAATGTTCCAGGAGAGATTTGTGTACTAGACAGATGGCTCAGTGGGCTGTAGGCCACCGGTTCGATTTAAGGCAGGCTGAAACAGCATATAATCCTTAGGCAGTTGATAAAATGAATGCATTTTAGTTATATTATCGAAAAATCCGTTATGCAATGGCCTCATTAGTATTCAGACCTTGAGGTTTGATACATAAACTGTCCTCATTTCTTAGGAAAGCTTCACATTACAAACTTTATTTCAAAAGTGGAGGCAATTTAAAGCTGAAACCTTCTAACAGTACATGAGCAGGAGTGGGTAAATCTGCCTACCACCCTGAAGAAAATTGGAGTGTGCAATGGTTTAACAGCGAAGATAAAGGGGTTATTGAGTTGGCAAAAAAACAAATAAACTGAATTGGGAGAAAGAAGACAAGCATTGGCAAACCCAATAAGTCTTGTAATGGGACAGTGAAAAAGAAGCTTTATGAAGCGGCCAGAAGAAACATGGATGGAATGGTAGTGGGAGGGGGTAGAAGAAACAGGATGGGGAGAGGTGGAGGGGAGAAGAAACAAGATGGAGGAGGGGGGGTTAAAAAAGCACTGTGACGTGGCCAGTGTTTACTGCGTCATATCGTTAAAGAAAAAAAGAAAAGAAATAGCACCTGAATCATAGCGCGAGCAGCGGAAGAACAGTATTTAAAGTTCTTTTTAATATTTATTTCATCGACAATTGAAAATGCAAGAATCCATTTGACATTTATTATAGTAAGTATATAAGGCATATAATATAAATTATTAGCTGAATTAACACAAGTGGGATCATGGTGTGTATTTTTATTACACATAGTGCAGCCAGATCAGCCCAGTAGAAATTTTATTCTTTCTGATACCACATCTGCAGCGTGTTTACTCCTTCCACCACTCCTTTCAAACACATAAAATGGAAAGTTCCAAGGCTGAGCCACCAACAGCAATAGCGCTATTGTCTGTCTGTCTGCATTTCTCATCCAGTGGCAGAGAGAGAGAGAGAATATGCTGCTCACTAATGTTGTACAAACTATATCTCTTCCAATGCACCTCTGGTTTTCAGGTTTGACAGACACTCACTAGTGGCGTGAATGAAAAGACTGCCTGATGAATTCCTCCCTTTTGCAGTTGCGCCTTCACCAATCATGAGAACCAAAAAGCATAAGTAAGTGAGCTTGGGGCATCAAAAGTAACAATAAAGTGGAAAACTCTGGAGGTTAATGCACTTGCTTGAAAGATCTGTGTACATTCTAATCAAAGGTTCAACTCACCATAATATTGCATAGAGGATCAATGTGTCTGCTGGAAAGCACAGCATGCAACTTGTAAATCACAGATTAGTTGTTTTACGTAGATAGCTTAGTTGATTACTGTTTTTTTTGCATAGAGCCTTGCGTTACCTGCAGGTCAAAAGTTAACATCCCTGTATTATAGCTTAGTGAGTTATGAACCTGCAACAAGGACCTGACTGCAAACCAGGAAGGCATTTATTTAAAACTTTCTGTTTTTTCCTCAATACTTTCTTATTTTAAAGTTGCTAGAAAAAAGACTATTTTTTTGGGATAGTAATGAACACTCATTAGTAAGTGTCATATATATAGTTATTTGTGAGATAACTAATGAACAGATACATCCCATATTCAAACAATGCATGCAGACTTCGTGCATACAACCTTGGCACGGTCAAAAAGCTAACTCCGTCCCTTGGTCCCCCTTGGAGTGAGCTAAAGAATGATGATGGATTAAACCCAGATCAGTTGACTGGGGGTGAGTGTTTGAGTTGCTCAAACGCTCCGTCCATCATCCCCTTTGGTATCGCCTTGTACCTGCACTTATTTTTTTCCATTTAAAGCACTGACTTTAAGCATTTGAATAAGGGAGATGTGCTAGCTGGCCTCAGGCCAGGGCTGGTCTTTAACATCATTTAATTCAATCTCCACTCGGTATCCAACACAGAACCAAGATATCTTATCATAAAACAGAACATTTCCTCCAGTGCCTGGCTGATCAGTGACCGATTTCTGATCAGCCCGAAACTAGCAGAGTTGTCCACAGGCAATGTGGCATTTTAAGTAGCAAGGTAGGAGGAATCTCTTTGTGTTCAAAATCTGATTAATGAAATCAGTCAGCATGGGCATTACCTCAGCCACCACTGTATTCATAACTGCAGGAGGAGAAGGATCCAGAGGGAAATACTGATCCAATTTCTCAAGAAAATGCCTTACTTGCCTCCCTGTCACTTTTTCCCAGCACAACATAACAAGGATAACAGGTAATGTGAACTAGACTTAGCACAATGAGCAGCAAAGAAAAATAAATCAATTATTGCTTAATATTGTATTCTACAGATATATATGTGCATATGTCTACTGTAAAAGCTGATTTACTATAGTAGCTCGAGTCCTACTAATCTGAAATCTAGAACAATATGGAAGTCAAGGAACATTCTTTTAATGGTCATATCGATATTAAGCTATTGTGTATGTGAATGTTTGTCACAGTAATGGTTGTCGATGTGAAACACACCTACTTGGTCTCTAAGGCTGTGCACAATCCTCAAAACCAACTTGCATCACACCACCACCAAGATCAAGTTACATCCCTTTCTCTTTGCATAGAATGCTCTCACATCTTAGTCATTAATTTCTTAAAGAATGTTATAATACATGGGATTCTGCAATCACTGTATAAAGGCGTCTCTAATTTCTTTATAATCAGCAAATTGTGATTCACCCACTCTTAGGGTTACGGAACCCTCAGAGTTCAATAACCTTATCAAAAAACTCAGCCTTCGGCCTTGTTCCTCTATATGATTATGGAACTCCTCGGTGACTTGTAATATCCTTATAATGTATGGCAGGAGGTACTTTATCTCTTATATTATAGCCATGACATGTCACCTTGAGGCCACTTTATAGCACTAAGCCTAGGAGAGAATAAACAGCCTGATTAAGCACTGCATTGAAACATAACAAAACCCCTTCTAGCTCACTTTGTGCTTTCATTTCACACTCTGGGGTACTTACCGTGAGGTGAGAGCCTCCCCAGCCATTCACTCTTGCAGAATAATATAGCCCTCGCACAGTCGGTTAGATGCAAGCATTACGTAATGTTATTTAAGTATTATAAACATAGAATGATTTATTAACGACACAACTATACATCATTAAATCTATGCCCTCCTAAATCAATTTCCAGTTAATTTGTAGTTCAGGTTGAACCTGCATCTAGCCTTTCTATAATTCAAGGATTGCATTTCACCTGTAGGAATGAAGACTGTCAGATTTTCTTAATGTGCCTATAACTTCCCTGCTTTATGTAACTTATATCACACCAGCAGCCCAGTGACTGTGAGCTTTGAGTATAGAAATAACATCCATCACCCCTCCAAGCAACTGCATCCCAGGCCATAATAACTGCACCTCTATGGTCATCACATATGACATGGAAACACTGCTCATATATGCTCAGAGAAAATACTATTTATTTTGCAGTGTCCTACCCTAGGGTACTTGTAAATTATCACACCACACATGGAACTTGGTATTACATGTCTTTATTCATCAGTGTGAAGTGAACATTTTATATCATGAATTCTAAGACCCAGACCCTCTCACTTACCTCACTGTCCTACTGAGTCCATCGAGAACCAAAAGGGTCTCATCTTCTCTAAATCACAAGACACTACAGCTCCCCCTTTGATAAATAAAAAGTACTAATGGTACATACATACATTACTACTATTTTCAATAATTCGTTTTGATGCTAAAATCAATCACCCAGATTGGGTCATGTGAGGCTGAGGAGATACCGGAGAAGTGTCCATGACTGGCAATGGTGACAAAGACGTTGGTACAGTGATTGGGCTCTCTGGACTCTCAGGTGGATAAGACTCAATACTGACATCTGGACTTGGCGAAGGTTGAGGTAGGTGCTTGAAATGTGAAGAATCTTGCGTAATGGACTTTCCAGGATGGTGAGCCGTCACCATGTGTCCTTTACTGGTCACAACCCTCAGTGAGTCAGCATCACAATGAGCTTCAGACTTGCACTTCTGTGTAGGGGCGTGGCCGGACCAGCGACGGTAAAGGCCACTTGGAGCTGAAGCTCCGTGGAAGCCCCGCACACAATATCTCCAAAGCGGTGTTAAACCGGGTCAACAACCACAAAATGCAGCATTCCTGAAACCGGAACACCTGGTGCAGCCACTGAGCTCGTTACCGCTCTTCCGCATTGCCTTTGTGCCTTGTAATTGGCTGGAGAAACTTTCTGGTGACGGGAAGGCAAGATAGCACCTGAAGCATGACGACTCCGCTTTCCCAATGCATCAGCGAGGGAGCCGCAGCTACTGGTGTGGTATCCCTGGAGGCTGCTGTGCATAAAAAGTATGCGCCGATCCCCCCTCTCCTTACCCCCGCAGATCATCATCGTGCAGGAAATCACCAGCACGGCCCAGGACACGGGTGCCTCACCCACTCGGAAAACGGGAGCGCAATGGCGACGCTCCGGGAGAGTGAGGCGAGATCAGAGGGAAATACGGTCTTCCTCACCCGAGCATCGCATCCTTGGTGACTAACTGGTCCACGTTGCTGAACCCACAGAGGCACTGCAAGTGAGGGCAGCGGGCGTTTGAACGCACAGCAGGACTTGGGCCCCCTGGATTCAAGTAAGAGCGTCACAGTCACAGGGCACTGGGTGGCTATGAGTTAAATGTGGCACAGACAATACAGCCCTTCCCTCCTCCAACTAAAATACTGTGGCACACATAGTGCAAGGGGCCTCTGGTTTTAACCTGGATTGAAGAGACTGCGTGGGCGGAAATATAACCACCTGGGAGAGCGCGACTTGGCCAGTGAGGCTGAGTAGAAGGCAAAGAGTCGCAAAGTTACAAAAGACACCACAACAACTGGGCATTACCCAAGCCACTTTTGGCAACAAAACACCAGCGGCCTCCCCAATACAAAAAGACGAGCCACTGCGCCAATAGTGGAACAGTGTCCAATACAGCGGGGGGGATACACACAAAACCCGTGCGTCGACCTCTGCCTGGAAAGGGAGTGTTGAAAACTAAAACGGCGATATGATTAAGCATTCACTAAAGACATGACTTCTCTTTAAGTTAAAACATGTTTTCTGTCTTATGTTGACTAATGTCCGGACTCCATTTTGTATTGTCATGTCTCCACGTGCTTTGCAAGAGAAGAGTCCTATCTTTTCGCTAGTTACTCTTATAATCTGCCCAGTAACAGTCTATAAATAGCTCCTTTGTCCGTCTGGCGCATGCCCAGACTTGACCACATCTGTTATCAGTTAGTCCTTGCTTGACCATGTTTTCGCGGGCTCAGGAAACTGCTAACTCCGCCCACGTATTGATTCTGTATCGAAAATGTCCATAAATGGAAATGAATTTTGCTCTATGTTGTATCCACCCACTTATGAGCCCCTCTGTTGTGTATAAAAGGGGACCATGTACGCAAGTTCTGTGTGCTACTCTATGCAATACTGAAGAGTGTTGTATAGGTTGTAGGACCACCCTTAAGGGTTAATAAACGTTGTCTTTGTATTTGCAGCTTCCGTGCCAACTTCCTTCTAGCTTTTGTTACCCTTGTACTCTGCGGGCCTAGCTGGGGCCTGTATTCATCAATTGGCGCCCGTCACGTGGGGCTCATCGGCGACTCGGATGCTCGAAGGACTGGTCGTGACGAAGGTGAGGAATTTGGCCGGGGATGTGATCACTGCCAGCGGCGGCTTTAGCCCTGGCATCCCGAGGTTTCTTCCTTCCCTTCCGAACTGACCTTCTGGGTGGCGCCGGTCCTCGACTGAGACCTCTTCTGTCGGTCTGCCGCGACAGCCGTTTGGGCGAATTTTGGAACTTGGCAGTTGGAATCTGGACACTCTTGATTGGTAAGAACCGTTGTACGGTACTTGCTCCGAGTTTTGAAGCCTGGGTTGGCTATTTGAGTTTGATTTGTGATGACCGGTCATATTTTGTATTGATTACTGTGAGAATATATGCGTTGCAACACATATAGGCAGGTAATGTGGAGATATTTCTCCGGAGTTGTTTAAATCTGAACGGCGCAAAGTTTAAGTGCCATTTTTGATAATACTGCATATTTTGCATTATTTTTGAGCATGCCTGCTTTTAGCGCACTCCGTAAGTGGTGCTGCTGCTTTGGAAACCGGTTAAATCTCGAGGAATCTGCTCCAGCCCCCCCAGAGGGGACTCCTAATAGGGATATGTATGTGAAGCATGGTCTTTCCTCTATAATGTACAGCCCAGTGTGGAGGAAATACACCAAAAAGGATCTTGAGTTACGATGGCCTTTGTATGGATCGTTTGATATGCGTAAGATTGAGTATGTGGAACAGTGTATGTGTAAACGGCGGGCTCGCCAAGACATGTTTGAATGTGTACGGTTATGGGTGAAGGAAGTGCGTGAGTGAGAGAAACGTGAGAAAGCGCTGTTTGATAAAGAGCAACGGAAAAATGATCATGTGAGAGCACAGGAAGCGAAGCGTCGGGAGGAAAGAGAACTGGCGGAGAGACAAGAGAAAGAGCGGAGGTTGCAAGTCTCGGGTCAATATGCTGTCCGCCAGCCACTTTATCCTGTCCTTACTAATCTTGAAGATGATTTTTATTTATTAGATCGTTCTCTGCCCCCTTATGTTGGCGCGTCTGCCCCGAGGTCACAGGATTCTGGATCGGTTTCGGATAAGGTAGACACGCGGTCTATGTTATCAACTGAGCGTATGGGTGAGCTTCGGAAAATTTCTCTTCGTGCGCTTAAGGGCAAGCTATCTCTTCCTGAATTATTGGAATCTTTGGACAATTGGCAGGATAGAGAGAAGTTGTATTTTGTTGAAACCTTTTCTGATGAAGTGATTACTGCCTTTCGGAAATATTCAGATGTTTTCGAGCCTGAAGCTGTAGTATTGGATGCTAAAGCATTACGTAACGGTGTTTTTTCTCCCTCTAAGGTACGACGGCTGTTTGCATTGCGGGACGCGGCGTTTGAACTTAAAGAGAGAGCGCGCCTAAAGGCAAGGGAGAAGGAGCAATCGGATCCACACATCGGCGGCGAACGATCATCCACTTCCCATTCAGATAAGAGCGAATTAGTGCATGCTAAACCGATGCGAGAGGCGGCACCTTTGTATGTTCCTCCTAAAGGAGCGGGAAACAATTCAGATATCTCTTCCCCCGATGCTAAGGGATATTTTGTGTATAATTGGGTTTATACTCCCTGGCATAGGGCTGATGTTATGGCATTAAAGAATGCATTGCCTGACCCCCGCAAGAATCCAGCGGCCTTTTACGAAGAGGTTCGAAGGGGCCTTGAATTCTTGTACTATGACTTTAGCGGATATAGATTTGTTCTTTGGGCTCATTTTACCACCGGATATGTGGAGATCTGTGCGGAAGGTGGATGATGCTACCGCTTTTAGGGCTAGGTGGTCTGAGATTGAGGATGTGGATAGGGAGAGAAAACCCGCGCAAAAACCACCCCAGCTTATTTTAGATCTTCCTGCCGCTATCTTGACTAAATTGAAAACAATTATCCCCCCTAAAAAGATTGATTGGAATATGTTAGCATCATGCAAACAGAAGGTTGATGAATCAGTGTCAGATTTCTTTACGCGCTTTGAGGAGACGTTTCATGATTTCAGTGGTCAGTCACTTACGGATGATACAGGTCGACATCTTTTCGTCGATAAATATGTGGCGAATTTATTACCGGGAATAGCAGCTCGATTGAAAGCGAGTGAAAGTTCTTGGTCGACCTCGTCTCCGGCATCCCTCCTGACTATGGCTCAGTATTATGAGCGTCAGGAACAAGAAGCAAAGGGGAATGAGGAGAAGAAATCGAAAGATTTGAAAACTAAGGTGATGCTAGCACAAGTGTATGGTCCGCCTCGTCGGGGTGTAGTAAGAGGTAGACGAGGATTCTATGGTCCCCCTTCGGGTCGGTCGGATGTTAATAGAAATCAATGTGCGTATTGTAAACAGTCGGGTCATTGGGCCAGAGATTGTCCGGTATTATATGCATCTCGTCAGGGACGCGGTCAGGGACCACCGAGAGGTAGAGGGGGTTTTTCGAATTTTAGAGGGCACTCTCATGATCGTGCTCGATTTGACCCTAACGTGCAGCAACGAGATAGACCTAATATATTTGATCGGCAACATCAGTATCAAATGTCTGGGAACGATCGTTCTGGGTACCATGATTCGCAGCATGCGTAGGATTGCGTTGGATGGGGGTTGGAATCAGTTGAAGTGCCGGTTGATCAGAAGGGTCCTTATGTTTCAGCAAATGTTTTGGGTTCTACTGATCGGTTCCTAGTTGATACAGGAGCTACTCGTAGTGCGCTGTCCAAACAATTGGTTCCGAGGGCTCCCCCATCTGGCTTAATGGTTACATCGGTAGGGTTTGATGGTACACTCTCTCGAAGCCCTCTTTCCCGACCCCTTGCATTCCATGGTGACCGCTTTTCTGCACCCTGTCCGTTTTTGCTTGCCCCGAACACGCCTGACAACATTATGGGTCTTGATATGCTCAAGCATTTCAGAGCAACGATCCGCTGCTCCCCTACTGGAGTATGTGTGATCTTAAACGATAATCACCCCATGACAGAACGGATGTGTGTGGTTGCAGAGGATACTGTCTTAGCTACCCTCCCTCGTACTTTGTGGGCTACTTCGGATACTGATGTGGGACAGATGGTGATTCCGCCTGTCCACATTAGCGTCCAGGAGGGTGCGGTGTTACCACGCCTCCCTCAGTATCGTATTTCCCAGGAGGGGGAGGAGGCACTCATACAGATTGTGCAGGATTTGATAAAGGTGGGAGTAGTGGAGGAAGTTCCCTACTATGTCTGTAACAGTCCCATTCTACCCATTTTGAAGAAAGATACTGATACTAGGGTTTATCGTTTTATCATTGATTTAAGGGAAGTGAATAAGATAGTGATACCTCAGTATCCAGTGGTTTCTGATATCACGACGTTACTCACTTTGGTCCCGCTAACGGCGACCACGTTTTCAGTTATTGATTTGAAAAATGCTTTCTTTTCCATTCCTATTCATCCTGATAGCCGATACCTTTTCGGTTTTACTTTGAATAATAGGTCTTATAGATTTTGTAGAGTCCCTCAGGGTTATACAGAAAGCCCTAGTATTTACAGTCAAGCATTGAAAAGGCAATTGGATTCCTTTGTTCTGCCTGAGGGTGTCGCCCTTATACAATATGTCGATGACATCTTGTTGGCGGCTGACACTCCTGAGCTGTGTGAGAAGTGTACGTTATCCTTGCTTTCCTTTTTGGCGTCTCACAATCACAAAGTGTCGAGAAAGAAATTGCAATTCTGTAGACCAAAGGTGACTTATTTGGGTCACCTTTTGTCTAAGGAGGGGCGTGCACTCACACCAGATCGTATTCAAGCAATTTTGGACATGCCAGTACCTTCCACACAGAAGGATGTGCGTGCATTTTTGGGTCTTGCTTCTTTCTGTAGGCAATGGATATTGGGGTTTTCACACATAGCTAAACCGTTGTTAGCACTTTTGACAAAAGACACACCGATTCCTCTTCCCTGGTCAAATGAGTGCGAAATTGCTTTTCAGCAATTACGACAAGCCCTTTGTTCAGCACCAGTGTTAGGTACCCCTGATTATACGAAGCCCTTTTCACTGTACGTGCATGAGAAAGATGGATGTGCATTATCAGTTTTAGTGCAAATGCACGGCGACAAGCAGCGCCCTAGTGCATATTTTTCGGCTGTACTTGATCCTGTTGCCCGAGCATTGCCTGGTTGTTTTCGCTCGGTTGCGGCGACAGCTGTGTCAATACGCCAAAGTGAGGGAATTGTGTTATCTCACAAACTGTTGGTATTAGTCCCCCATGCTGTTGATGCCCTGCTTAATCAGACAAAGACGCAGCATTTGACCAGTGCTCGTTTAACGGGATATGAGTTGACGCTTTTGGCTCCTCATATTACGTTAAAGAGATGTGCAACGTTAAATCCAGCCACATTGTTGCCGTTCCCGGAAACTCAGTCTGAAGCACGGAAAGCACATGATTGTATTCTTGTGACTGAGGAACAGACAAAGGGTCGTATTGATCTCCAGGATACGCCCTTTACAGATGTAGATGGAGAACTATGGGTGGACGGATCATGCCTGAAGCTACCAGATGGTACGACTTCAGCAGCGTATGCAATTACCACATTACAAACAATAGTGGAGACTGCACGCATACCGCAGAAATCAGCTCAAGCAGCGGAACTGATAGCATTAACACGAGCATGTGAGCTCAGTGCAGGATTGTGTGTGAATGTTTATACAGATAGCCGCTATGCCTTCGGAGTAGCGCACGATTTTGGCCTACTCTGGAAGGAGAGAGGGTTTCTAACGTCACATGGAGCACAGATAATGTATGGAGAGTTAGTTCACAACCTTTTGACTGCATTAACATATCCAAAGAAGATTGCTATAGTTAAATGTAGTGCTCATAAGAAAGTGGTTGATAAAGTTGGAGAAGGGAATGCTTTAGCAGACCGGGTGGCACGAGAGACTGCGATGCAGCCTGACTCTACTGCAATGTATGTTGTGAAGTCACAGGCAGAGAGATGGTACGATGCTAGGAGAGAAGTGTTGGAGATACAGAGGACCGCTTCCGATAAGGAACGGGAGCAATGGTCCAATGATGGAGAATTAGATGATGAAGGGTGTTGGAGAAGTAAGCAGATGGATAAATGGAAGTTACCCACTGCCTTCGTACAACCTATGGTTCAGATGGCACATGGACTAGCGCATGTCGGAGCTTACGCAATGGTCAAATTACTCACACGAGTTTGGGAGCATCCGGAGATCGCTAGTACTGCAAAGAGGGTAGTGCAAACCTGCATGATTTGCCTGAGGTACAACCCAGGAAAGGGTACACGAACTCCGGCAGGAGGATTTGCAACACCTACTGCACCCTTTGAGGTTTTGCAGATGGATTACATTCAGCTTGAGCGCTGTAACAATCTGAAGTATGTTCTAGTAGTGGTTTGTGCCTTCAGTAAATGGGTTGAGGTATACCCTACGAAAGACAATACTGCAATGACTACAGCCAAGATGCTATTGAAGGAGTTCTTCCCTCGATATGGTGTTTGTAGATTGTTGTGGAGTGATAACGGACCCCATTTTATAGCAGACGTTATCAAGTATGTCCTGAAAGGCCTAGGAATTACTCAGAAGTTTCATGCAGTGTTTCACCCTCAGTCTGCGGGATTGGTTGAGAAATATAACGGTACTTTGAAGCTTAAGATCGCGAAGATCCAAGCTTCGACTTCTTTGACTTGGCCAGATGCTTTACCGCTGGCATTATTGTCAATTAGATCGATACCGCATTCTCGGACCGGTCTCACACCTTACGAGATCGTGTTCGGACGCCCAATGAATATTTGGGGTCCACCAAAACCGAAGTCAGTGTATGACGTACCTTGTGTAATGATGAATGACTATCTGGCACAGTTAACGGATAATTTGGTTTCTATTCATCAACAGGTTCGAGAGGCGCTCCCTGATCGGTCCACAGGTGAAGGTCATAATCTCCGACTTGGCGATCAGGTTATGATCAAGGTGTTCGAAAGGACGAACAGTCTGGAGCCGAGATGGGTTGGTCCTGAACAAGTCTTGCTCGCAACGAGGACAGCTGTGCGAGTTTCCAACCGGAAGAACTGGATCCACTCCTTGCACTGTCGTAGAGTGCCGCCTGGATTAGTGGAGCCTGCTGTGTTGACCGACCATCGAGAAATCCTGACTGCGGAGAAAGGCCGTGCTGTGGAACCGAACGACACTGAGGAGCTCTTCCCAGACCAAGCGATTCCTGGAGGAAGAAGATATCACCTCAGACCGAGGAAGTGATTTGTTTTGTATCCAAAGACGTTGTCAGAACGGCCCTTAGGTTAGTGAAACGGAGAGCCAATGAGGCAAGGGGGGGGATCAGCCCTGCATTAGTGTAGTGACACCCGTCTTGGCCCGTAGGTAAAGAAATCAACGGCTGCCTAAGGGGAAGAGTTCTGAAAACCTCTTAGTTTCAGGAAGATATTGACTTCTTATTACAAGATGGAGAAGAAAAAGATTCTTTGTGCGACAAGCTTTATAAACATTGTGGCTATTGTTGGTATAACCACATGGTTTGTTGAGGATGTGACTCCTGCCCGTGAGTTGCTTGTTTTGACCACTCCAGTGCCTGAGGAGCACTACTTTTATACCCTTCCGTATCAAGAATTGAAGCATCGTCAGTCTTATTTGAATAACACTTTCATCCAGATGCTGCATCATACCCATGTTGCTACGAATGCTACGAACTGTTGGATATGTGGTATGATGCCAGCTCATCAGAAGAAAGGAGGAACGCCGTTCATACCTCTTCCTTTCTCTCATAATGACTCTTGTAGAGCATGGTACACTTTGCTTTTTGCCACATGGAAACCTACAGTGGGACGATTACTTTTCAGACTTAATAGGGAATGTCATCAGGATAAAGAAGGCTATCCACAAGCGAATGGGACAATATGGGAGTGGGAAGAATATCGACCAGACAATGAATCGATCCCCTACATTTTCACGAACACCAGAGACACTGCTGGGAATGAGAAATTTGTGATTCAAGTGGCACAAGCTCAAGCGGATCTGTGTGTTCAGAGTGTAGGTTATATTCCTGTTGGTGTTAGCGATTGTAGTATTGTGTTAAACATCGACGGATTAAATAATAGTACTTTCTTAGCCTCCCATAATACATACTTTGTATGTGGGAATAAGGGTTATTATCGTTTGCCAGCCGGCTGGTCCGGAGTATGTTATGTAGCGTTCTTGTTACCTCCTGTATTCTTAGCACCTGCATCCTATCATAAAGATTTGAAGTTGTTGGATAATGTGACTGTAAATAGGTATAAACGTACTCTATCCATTGATGATGTTGATCAAACTGATACTAGCTTACAGCAGTATATTGATTTTAACTTAGGATTGTTTTTCTTGGTTGGAGCTGCCCTAAATAGTAGGAAGGTTCGTAGATTAACAAGAGTTGTAGAGGCTGTGACGAATCAAACTGCTGCTGCTCTTGGGAATCTTACGGAAGAATTACAAATTACTAGAATCGTTGCATTACAAAATCGTATGGTATTAGATGTTATGCTAGCTGACAGAGGTGGAGCATGTAAAATTATCGGAAGTAGTTGCTGTGTGTTTATTCCTGACCATACGCCATCAGTTTACAATGCTATTAATAAATTGCATAAAATCGCAGCTGAGATTCATACAGAAAATGGCACTTGGACCTTTTCTGGATGGTTTTGGGCATTGATCACTACATGGGGATGGAAGGTTTTAACTGGTCTCTGTATTATTGTAGCAATTCTGTTTTCCTGCTGCATCTGTGTTCAGTGTGGTCCTTTACTCTGTTCTCTATGTGTGTCATTCTGTATACCTGATAAGAAAGCTATTGCCAATGTCACCTATCAGAAACATTTAACCAAAGAGGTGGAAGAGATGATGAAAATTGACATATATGATGATTATCCTAATAAGCCGAATGTCTTCAGTAAATGCTGAAAGGGTCGTCTGTTGAAAACTAAAACGGCGATATGATTAAGCAATCACTAAAGACATGACTTCTCTTTAAGTTAAAACATGTTTTCTGTCTTATGTTGACTAATGTCCGGACTCCATTTTGTATTGTCATGTCTCCACGTGCTTTGCACGAGAAGAGTCCTATCTTTTCGCTAGTTGCTCTTATAATCTGCCCAGTAACAGTCTATAAATAGCTCCTTTGTCCGTCTGGCGCATGCCCAGACTTGACCACATCTGTTATCAGTTAGTCCTTGCTTGACCATGTTTTCGCGGGCTCAGGAAACTGCTAACTTCACCCACGTATTGATTCTGTATCGAAAATGTCCATAAATGGAAATGAATTTTGCTCTATGTTGTATCCACCCACTTATGAGCCCCTCTGTTGTGTATAAAAGGGGACCATGTACGCAAGTTCTGTGTGCTACTCTATGCAATACTGAAGAGTGTTGTGTAGGTGGTAGGACCACCCTTAAGGGTTGATAAACTTTGTCTTTGTATTTGCAGCTTCCGTGCCAACTTCCTTCTAGCTTTTGTTACAGGAGAGCGAACCCTTGTACTCTGCGGGCCTAGCTGGGGCCTGTATTCATCAGGAGGACTGCGTTCACAGGGAATGATGTGCAAAGATCCCAAACAGCGGTAACTGGAATTTGAAGCGCCAAAGACTCAGGAGGGTCAGCAAACTAGCGAATGGCAGGAGAAACTGCCACTGGTACAACAGGAGGAGCTGCCCCCCAAGATACCACAGCACTCCTACTGGAACTACGCTCAGGGTTTAAGGTGCTGGACTCCAGATTTCATGCACTAGATAGGCAGTTTGACAGACTGGATGAACGTATTGACCGCCATGAAACCCGCCTGGATACAGCGGAAGTGAGTATATCAGATTTGGAAGATGGAGCCGCCCAAACTACTAAGCGAGTGGAGCATCTTAAACGTATCATGTAGACAGTTGCTTCCAAGAACGAAGATTTAGAAGCCAGGACCTGCCACAATAACGTGCGCATAATGGGAATCCACAAATCCACCAACACGGGGAGATTAGACCATGTTGTTGAGCTCCTACTGACCGACCTGTTTGGGTCCGAACAATCCACAAACACGTTCGTAGTTAAACGGGCACATAGAACATTGGGGCCCAGACCAAACCCTGGGTGCCCACCAAGACCCATAATGGCAAGGCGCCTAAACTTCAATGATAGAGGTACAACACTACATCTCGCTAGAGAAGCTGGAAATCTGACCTGGCAGGGATCAAATGTTTCTATGTACCTGGACTTTACTGCACTCTTGCAGGACACTAGGCACAAGTTTGCTGGAACGAAGGCTGCAGTGCGGAAGCTGGGCCTGCGCTACGGGATACTATACCCTGCGAGACTCAAAGTAGATGTGAATGGGAAGATGAAAATATTCAACAACCCTAAGGACGTCCAGAACTTCCGGGGGGAATTTCTGGTTACCACGCAAATAGGAGTCAGTGTTGCAGGGATTCTGCTCATGCACAGAACTATGCGCAGGAAACCAGGACCTCAGTGAATTGCGGTGTACCAAAAACTCACCTCAGAACCCAGAACCCAAATCCAACTAGCATCAGTGTCCCATTCGTCCCCCGTATTCTCTCGGATTTCCCAATGTATAGACAACCCAGAACAAGCGACTTAGAGTACTCTCAGGAATGGTGGGAATAAGAAATACCTGTTCGTTATTATTCTCATATCAGTCCACAACAAGAGTAATCAGAGACACGGTAAAGTTTAAAACGTTTATTTTATAAACTACGTGTCCTAAGATGCAGTACTTTGGCTAACATAAGCAGACAAATGATTACAATCAAAACCATCAGCATTGTTACAATACCATAGAAAATGAAGGGAGAAATCATATGACAAACGATAGTGGAATACAACCACCCTCCCCACTAGTGAGCTAGTATTATTATACTATACAGAAGGTCTCTAGGTTTGAATGGGGAACCCCATACCGTAAAGATCAGCTTAGATTAATCACATCACAGGATCAGCTTTGCTCTGCGCCTGGAAAAGTTCTTCTCCAGAATGTGTGTGTAATGCATGCAAACGGCAATATTAAAAGGCTCTCGACTTTCAGATATTTGCAGCTGTGTGTATGTTATGGCTAGAGTGTGGGCCGATCAACCTGAACTCAAAAAATAGATTGTTTGGTGGCTCAGACTGTTTCTGCACACAATGTTCAGACCAAGGACGCAGTGCACGTCTAGGGATGTGAACAACAGACAGTTCTCATGTGAAGAAAAGGCAAGCAAGCAGCTTTCAAATAATAACATGTATCTGCAGTGTTGTGTGCAAAAGCAGCAAAAATGGCAAGATGGCGTTTCTAACATCTAACGCGCTTATGCTAACATAGCAATGTATGTATCTAAAACGCTGCCTCCACTACACCCCCCCTTGGTCGGACCACGAACTATTAGGGATACAATCAAGGAACGCAGAGTTCAAGTTCGACAGAGGGGAACCAAGTGCATGTATTGGAAATCGAATTAAAGGGGAGTGAAAGTTCGAAAAGAAAAAAAAAATGCAAAAAGAAAAAAAATGAAGGGGTAAAAAAAGGAAACGGAAAATCGTAACATTTTGCAAAGGCTCAGCGAGCCCAAAAGTCAAATAAAAAAAAAAAAGTGTGTGGGTTGTACAATGAAAGTTGGACGACATACAAGTTAATCCATTAACGTGTAAGCACAGTAAGTAGCACCAGCTTCCAAGAGAAAGTCATTGGAACGTTCCGCAAAAGTGTCCGCCATCCAGTCTAATAAGGTAAACGAGCATACGTGTTCCTCGACAACTGGGCCCTCTAGCACAATCAGAGGACAACTGGTGTGTTCTTCAAGATAACTTCTTGCCAGGAAGTCATACGCTGCCACACGGATGTCCCAATTCTCCAGGAGTCCATGTGCTGCTCCACAGGCCATAATCCTGACACCAGAGCAGTCCAACTCATGAGCCACTAAGGGACTCATCAGTCAATCATAATCCGGGACAGGAGACACCGAGTTCGTCAAGCGCAAATCCAGAGCCCATTCGAATGAACAATCTAGGCAATGAAAAACAGGTTGTACGCATGTAAAGTAGGAAAACCGGAAGGACAATCCATAGGCTATACTCAGGGTTGCCAGTGGCAATGTTCCATAATATTCAAGCATCCGGTTACGAAGATGGAGCAGCCTGGACAGGCTGTTGTGTGACACAAAATGTGTAGCTATTGCGCAGTAAGCAGATCAACAACAGCACACCAGCCGTGAGGGCGAGAATCAACGGGAACCCGCCAAAGACGCTGGAAAAAATAGAATGAAAAAATGCCGGTATCACACCAAAAATAGTTTGGAAGGAGGTCATGAGGCCGGAGCCCACAATTTTGAAAAAATGCGCCAAGCCAGTTGTGGACGAGGCATTAAATATAGTTTGAATCAGGGCACCGAAATGCAGTGGGAGATCAGTATTTAAAAGCGCATGTACCTCTGTGCGGGTGTTTGCTACGTGAAAGACAAATGTTTCACAGGATGAAGTCAGAGTGACTTCTATTTGAGACAATAGAGACCTTATTCTGCTCATCTTGTTGAACTCTGGTTTCAAGGTTGGAATGGAAGGCCAGATGGATACATCCAGCCGCCCATGCGGGGGTGGGTAAAGGACATTTTTACAGCAGACTACTCTCCGTGATACCGTCAAAATGTAGGGAATTCCCACTGGCATCCTGCAGCAAGCCTTGTTATTTAAAAGCAAATAACTACCGTTAGCTAGCAACGTGAAAGAGGGTGTAATAGCTGGCACTGGAATCCCTTTCAGGACGCATGGTAAATTAGGTGCCTGAACATTGCACAAGCCATGTAATTGGATGTGCCTACAGACCACAAAGTGATCAGGTGTGGAAGTGCATTCCTCACCTTTCAAATAAACTTCTTTACTGTCTCTCATGCACCTGTATGTAAATGGGAGTGACCAAACTTCATGCAGGAAAGCAGTACCCAATGGTTCATATATGCCTAGGGCATAATGTTTCATGCACAAACTGAATTTAAACAGAGGAAATGGTAATGTGATTAACCCGTAGATAAGCCACACAGCGGAGTTCAATTCGGCCACAGAGAAAGGCAAAGGTTCTAACTTTTCAATATTCAGTAATGCGTATGTTGCATCTTTCATGGACATGAACTGTTGTTTCGCCGTCAGATTAAAGGGAAGGAATAAAGACAATGTATTCATGTAGTCCCAGGGGACTTGCCCAGCCTTTAACGCTGGCAAAGTCCATGCAAAACTGCATTATAGAACGCAATTGATTTTGACCATGATACAAAACAGACATATCATCCTGTACAATATCAACAACAGATGAAACAATATTATCTAATGTGTAAATTCTGGAAGAAAGGGTGTTAATGCTATTATCGATAACAGCCACCACTTTTTCCAAACTGGCTTGATCAATGGCTCTCAATCTGGAAGCTGCTTCAATTTGAGATAATTTCCAAACTTCGTTATACACAGCATACACCCATCTTTTGGATCTGCCACCTACAGGACCCTTAACAAAATCATTCAAATCTATTTTGTCATGTAATTTAGATAAATGAAGTTTAACAGATGCCAAGGTGGAATGTTGCAGCCAAGATTGGCATAACTTCCCTACAGAGTAGGTAGTAACAGAATGAGAAGATTCAAAGCGGGGGTCTACGCGAACCTGCGTATACCCAGGCTGCAGACCCAAAAAACGATGTTGACAGGAATCTGAGCTTGTCTGCCAACTTAACCATCCTTCCGAATGTAATTTGGAAATATTGAAGGGTGTATTAGTAATGTATGACTGCAACGCATCAAGGGACAGATCTGTATGATTATCCCAATTCGGATAAGCACCCAGATCCGGAATAGAGGGGGAATTCAGTTTTTTAGACGTAGCCAATCCAAAGCAGATGGTCTGAAAAATAGTCGAATTCAAAAATAATATGTGGTTTGAGATGAGGCAGGCACGATGCAGAGCTTCTGTTTCTTGTACCTGCCATGGTTTAGAACCCCAAACAGATTTAAGATCAATAGTAGCTTTCCACAGATAATAACCCCTGACTGCCAAATCATCCATAAAGGATTTGGAGTATAACAATTTAGTGTGTGTCAGCCTAACCTTCGAGGCAGACTCCGCTGCCACTTTAAAATAAAAGGCGTCAGGTTTCGAAACACTGAAATCAGTAAAATAGGCACATTTATTCACTAATGTGCTGGAGCTGCCCATCATTGGCATTGGACAATGTTCCAATTGCGTATAATTTACAACATTTCGATACGTATTGGCTTTATGTAGGAAATGATTGCCATAATGTTGATAGCAAAACAGCTCCCCGTAATTAGCAGTATCTAAATACAAATCTTCAGCATCAAAAGCGGCATAATATTTCAAATCAGAAAACAGTGCTTCTATGGCCTGAACGTCCCAATCATCAGAGCGGATGTTTTGTTTAACAACATCACCCATAGAAACACGAAGTACATTCGGAACATTAATAACCTCAGTGGGTCCATGAATTTGAAATTTAACAGCATCCCACACAATCCCATCTAACACAGGCCAGGCAGTAATATTCACAAAAGTCTGGTCCCTCTTCATGATGTGTGATGAGGAGTGGGGGGCCAAAGTTCCATCAATTAGTCTAATTGTAGATCTTTCTTTTTGGTAGTGTCCGTTCACAAGACGAAAAAATACCACCACAAATCCAATGGACATAAATAAAAAAATACATATGAGCACCAGCCAAATGTAAGTCCAAGGGGGAATCAAAAAATGTTTTTTAAACCAAACAGCAAAAATAGAAACTTTTGATGGAGCACAGGAAGTCATAGAGTTAGTGTCAAAGGAGTAACGTGGGTAATTGCGGATGATTGTAAAACAGGCAATGTTACATCTGCAGGATAAGCATACTCAGTATCTTCAGGTGGACCACCAGCCGGTGGTAGCAACAAAGGATCAGTAACTGTATGCATCTTGATGGTAACATCAGGCATGGTGGTAGAAGCCGCAGTCAAAACTGAATTTCTCAGCATCGCAGGGCAAGAAACCACTGGAGTCATACTAAGAAGAATCGGCCACTCGCTGTAATTTGACATTGTCAATGGAGATGTACCTGTTATCCTTGCAACCAGGAAGTGGAGGTAAAATGACTGTTCTTGTACCCTGCACGCCAAGCACTGGAACCGGGGCACGATAAGAGGGGTCGAACTCGTTCTTGTTCTCCACCTTCTCACGGACCAGGTCTCCAACTCGAGGTAGCCAGCCAACTACCGGAATCTGAAGCGCAGCATCAGATGTGGAGGGCAAGTGTTCTTTTGCGAGACTGTCTCTGGTCTCTTGTAGACTCTGTAACACAGCACAGTGATCAACTCCGTCAAAGGGTGCGGCAGACGCCGCCATGTCTAGACCATCCACGTCCAGGACAAACATTTTTATGCCAAAGAGCATCATGTATGAGGTCCGCCCACCCAGAGACCTTCTAGGGAGATTATTAAGTGCACGTTGGACATTGTACAAATGGGCTAACCAGTTCCGGCCAGTGCCTAAAACCCTGGCTGTCAAGGATTGCTTTAAGTCACGGTTCATTCACCCCACTACACTATTACCCTCAGGTCGGTGTGGAGACGAAAATTTGACTTGGACCCTCGAAGATTTCATGGCTTCCTTGTACGACTTAGAGGCGAACGCAGGGCCTTGATCAGAATGAAAGGTACCACATGCAAAAATTCCCACAAAGACACGCAAATCCCTAATGACAGTACGAGCATCAGCACTCCTTTGTGGCCATACCCAAAGAAAACGTGTGCACAAATCCACTGCAACTAAGATGTACTTATACGCAGTGTCAGAGGAGAAAAGACCGCAGTTATCTCAATAAACACACCCAAGTGGTTTATTAGATATGTACAACTGAGTTTGTGGTGGGCGCGCAGAAGTTGAAGGTTTAATCTTCTGGCAAATGTCACAATCAAGAACATAAGTGCGAGTTTGTTTATACAATCCGCGCCACCAGTAACTCTGTTGTAATTGAGTAACAGTAGCTGACACGCCGGCATGGGCAGAGGCCATACCCTCGTGAGCCGCTGTTATCAAGGACGGTCTGCAGTCCGCATTGGGAATCAATCTGTCACCAACGTCGTTAATTCTCACATGAGGGACGTTATCAGGACTTAAGTGATAATGGTACAGAGAAGGGAAACCTCTCGGGTAATTGCTTCCCTTCTCTGTAACAGCAATAGCTGCCAAGATGTCATCATCGATCTTACTTTTGGATCTTGTAACTGCTGCTACTAAATATGTCGCCACTGCTGTTTTTACTGCTTCGTCAGCTAAGCTCTTGCCGACAGCGTGGACACCAACTCGCTGGTGCCAAGAGTGTGAATTATATTCACGAGTGGCAGATGCTGTTTAAGTTCCGCCACTCGAACCCAAAGCATTTTATGCTTGATTGTGCTACCTTTGGAATCGCGGTATTCATTCTGAGACCAAAAGAATAGATTGTCGTTAAAAGACTGAACACAGTAAAACGAGTTACTCACTATAAGAGTAGTAACCCGAGGATCAGCAAACTCCAGTGCAAGCACCAGAGCACGGAGCTCTGCCAACTGCGTGGTATAATCACCCAATGACTGCGTATGCACGACCTTAGACTTGAATTCTCCATTCACGAAAGTACCCGCTACAATTGCGCAGGCCGCTGTATAGGCATGCTTCGATTCCGTCGCCGGTTGCACCGAACCGTCAGTGTAAATGACACAATGGTAATCTTCAAGCGGGCGCAAAGACAGAGGAGCTGGATGAACAAATTCATACTGCAAGTACTCCTGAGTCTGTAAGGAGGCATCAAAGATATAGGTGACATCTGCCGATGTCAAAGAAGTGGCCCATTGTATCCACCGGGGATGCAAAGCTTTAGAATTAGGTACACTGGCTTTCATCACTGCCTCTAGAGCAGGATATGGTCTAACTACCAACAAGCGTTTCCCTTGCGACAGCACTCTTACTTTAAGAATCGCCATTTGCACTGCAGTCAAAACTTTTTCGACCGAGGAAAAGCGCAGTTCAGCCGAAGTGTACAGGGGTGATTTGTACGCAATGGGGATGGTGTCGCCCTCATTAAGTACGTGAAACCCACCGCGCCCGGCACAATTCTTATTACCAGGTTAGTGTGGTTATCACGTGTCAGTAAATATTTCGAAGCAAGAAGATCAGCTTGCAAAGATTGCAATATAGCTGAATGCTCTGGCAGCCAGCTCGATTTGGAAAAAGTAGGTTGTACCAAGGCATATAGCGGCTTGATACGCTGGGCATAATCGGGAACGCACGTACGACCGAAATTCAGAAAGCCCAGAAAAGACTGTAATTTTTTCAGTGTTGTTGGAGCACGCAAGCATGCGCACTTCTCCAGAAAGTGAGGAGCTAACCCTCGACTCTCATTATTGAGCTCGTAGCCCAAAAACAACACTGTATACTCTGCAATGTGAGACTTCGCAAAGTTGAATTTGTAACCGAAGTCTGCAAACATAACAATGATACGATCAACGTGACACAGATGCGGCCATAACTCGTCGTCTGTGAGATAGATATCATCAACATACGAGTCCGAATCAGGGTCTATGCTCTCTAACAGAGAGACAACACTTGCGGCAAAGACGCCAGGGCTGTTTTTATAGCCCATGACTAATCTCTTAAACTGTTTTTGTTTGCCGCCAGAGGTAAACGCTGTCCACTGACTACTAATAGAGGACAGGTTATGGCTGTAAAAGCCATTGGATATGTCAAGTGTGGTTTTAAACCGTTTTCTCACGAGACTATCAATGAGGGCAGAACTGTGGGTATTCTGTACAGCACACGTCCGACAATGAGAGTTCAAATGCCGGTAATCCAAAACTAGGCGGTACGACCCATCAGGCTTGGTTACAGTGGATTATTCATTGGTGACACACATGTTTCAATAACACCCTGATATTCCAATTGCTCAAGGATTTCCGCGACGTGAGATCTAGCTTCGCGGCGCATGGGATATTGGGGCTGTGGCTGAGGCATAGACCGTAAAGGAATCTCATGGCTTGGAGACAATTTATCCCACCCAACCTGAGTACGATACAACGCCGGAGCAAGCACCTGAGCCCACTCCTCGTCAAACCTTTCAGTGTGCTCCCTTGGCACAGTGTGCGCAAAGGACGGGAGGATTACCTCCTCTCCTCTAGGAGCATCCAAAATGAAAGCCAGGGGCCAGTCCGCCTTTGCTAAGAGAATGTCATAGGAAGAGGTCAGATTATCCCAAAAAATACCTTGTATTGTACGTTGTATGTCACCTTCAATTAAGAGGACTATGTCATATAGTCTGTCAGGGGGAGCCACTCTAGTGTCAGCAGTTTCTACAGTAATGAACGTGTCAGTTGCTGTCGCCTCCAGATATGGACGCAGTGCTTGCCGCACTACTCTAACCTCCGCTGCGCTGTTGAGCAGCGTTAGTGCCCATGTCAGGTTCCGAAGCTGCGTTCTCACTATCTGTGGCATACCTCGCTGTTAGCGCAGCAACTTTCTTATTTTGAAACGGGGGACGCTGACGTGCAAACTCGTTCTGCTTGCCTTTACCGTCAGCCTGACGGGGTTGCTCACGTCCTTGTTGGGCACCCCGACCTTTGCCATATTCTCCGCCACCAGACTGTGAGACCGATGTTTCCTGTGAAGAACGAGGAGAACGTTGTTCAGTAACGTGAAATCTATCAGGTGACCTAATATTAGTGCGATCACGCAAATCGTATGTGCGTTCTCCAGTCGCCTGTACTGGAGACGCAGGACGATACCCCTGTTTCTGTTGCTGCTTGCCCTGTTTCTTTGTCCGCCAATTTTGTTTTGGGAAAGTTGGACGATCGTCTGTGACAGACCAACTCACCTTAGTTTTCTGTATTAAGTCTGGAATGACAATAGTCTGCTTAATCCCTAAACTACTGCGGCCAATAGTTCTATAAGCTGCCGCAATAATTTTAGGCAACTCTCGGGGCTTATCGAGCTCATCGATGCGGGCCAAACCATTAGCCACTTGAAATTGTACCGCATCTCCCTTGAGATTACCAAGGACGAGAGTGGCAACTATGTCTAACACTCCGACAAGCCGCATTCCCAACTCGACTGCCGCCTCCGGACCGTGTTGATCTTGAACACGTTTTATGACGGAGGGAAGCACTGCCATAGATGGGGTGCCGAAGCACAACAAGTAGACCGCTGCAAAAACCTTACCCCAGTTGTCACAATCGGACACCTCTGGGTCTAAGTCCTTCTGAAAACTAATGGTGAGGATGCTGTGTTTCTCCACAGGAGTAGAGTGCGGAAATACTGCTTCCAGCTGGTCAAATTTCTCAGCAAGCCAATAAGGCAAATCGTCCTTATTCTGGGGGCGCTTGCCCATTACCGAATTAACCATGATGGGACTAATAACAAACCAGGCCTGGCCAGCTGGCTGTCCCGCAACAGCAGGTGCCCCCACCTGCACGTTGCGTGAAACGTATTGCACTAAAGCCCTATATACAGTAATCAGGGCTGTATGGAGGACACGCAACTCATCCACCGCAACATTCAAATAACGAGGATGAGGTGTAAATCCGGCAAGTGGCCCCTGGAATTGACAAAGGGCTCATTCTAACCGGTGTAACCGCATGGGGAAGGGCGCCATTTAACCAAATGTGATGCTGCCAAGCTAAAATAGGAATTTATTGCGTCCTATATGGCGTATAGTTTGCTGGGAGCCGCGTGGGAGTATATGAGTGAAACGTATCATCATCCGCATTTACTGCCGGCATAGTCACCCATGAGTAGAACAACTCGTAGGGATACGCTGCATCGGCACTCACCACAAAAATGACGGCCATCCCATCGTCCAGCACCCCAAACTGCGTCAAATGACGTCGCAGAGGCGTTCGGCTATGCGCTGCAATATCAACCGCCATAAGGACACAGAGAAGAACAACAATGGATATCACAGTAGCACAAGGGTTCAGAAATTTAAAAACCTTTTTAACTAACAAGCTTGCCGGAACCTATCGTACAAATAGGTAGGTAAAAAACCGTCACTCCCGCTATCCGGAAACAAGAGTGAGGGTGTCGTGGACTAATATAAGCACTACTAAGGCGTTTCAAATCAAAAGACCAAACGTTAGGTGCGCCATGTTGCAGGGATTCTGCTCATGCACAGAACTATGCACAGGAAACCAGGACCTCAGTGAATTGCGGTGTACCAAACACTCACCTCAGAACCCAGAACCCCAATTCGACTAGCATCAGTGTCCCATTCGTCCTCCGTATTCTCTCGGATTTCCCAATGTATAGACAAATCAGAACAAGCGACTTAGAGTACTCTCAGGAATGGTGGGAATCAGAAATACCTGTTCGTTATTATTCTCATATCAGTCCACAACAAGAGTAATCAGAGACATAGTAAAGTTTAATTTTATAAACTACGTGTCCTAAGATGCAGTACTTTGGCTAACATAAGCAGACAAATGATTAAAATCAAAACCATCAGCATTGTTACAATACCATAGAAAATGAAGGGAGAAATCATATGACAAACGGTAGTGGAATACAACCACCCTCCCTTCACTAGTGAGCTAGTATTATTATACTAACAGAAGGTCTCTAGGTTTGAATGGGGAACCCCATACCGTAAAGATCAGCTTAGATTAATCACATCACAGGATCATCTTTGCTCTGCGCCTGGAAAAGTTTTTCTCCAGAATGTGTGTGTAATGCATGCAAACAGCAATATTAAAAGGCTCTCGACTTTCAGATATTTGCAGCTGTGTGTATGTTATGGCTAGAGTGTGGGCCGACCAACCTGAACTCAAAAAATACATTGTTTGGTGGCTCAGACTGTTTCTGCACACAATGTTCAGACCAAGGTCGCAGTGCACTTCTAGGGATGTGAACAACAGACAGTTCTCATGTGAAGAAAAGGCCAGCAAGCAGCTTTCAAATAATAACATGTATCTGCAGTGTCGTGTGCAAAAGCAGCAAAGTGGCAAGATGGCGTTTCTAACATCTAATGCGCTTATGCTAACATAGCAATGTATGTATCTAAAACGCTGCCTCCACTACATCAGAGCAGCAGAGAATCAGGCAATCAGGTACAGAACATTGAATTAAGCACATTTAAGGAGAGTTTTTGAATAAACTTGCCCATTTCCAAAACCACTCTTTGCCATGAAGAAAAACAGGAGCATTGGCCGCAGATTGTGAGAGCTGACATTTTTCCATCACAAAGCAAACAAAATCTAAGGACACAATGGCAACAAACCAGTTGAGGGGCATCACAAATGCAGAACTTGTGCTGCATGTGACTCCACAATAGAAGGGATTGAGTTCTCACATAAAGACATTAAATGGCGTCATTCTGAATTCATGAATTGCAAATCTAAGAACATTATTTATGCGATACTTTGCCCCTGTGAGAAATTATATATTGGCAAGACAAATCAGCAGATCAACCAGCGCATCATGCAACATCGTTCCAGGATCAAAAACAAGGTGGTTACTGCACCAATGGTGCAACAGTTCATGGATAACTTGCACAGTGAAAGAGACTTCAAGTGGACAGTCTTGTCTGGTCTGGATACAACCAAACATCTGATAGACATCGACAACATGTTGCTACAAAAAGAAGCTTACCTAATTCTAAAGTTTGATAGTGCAGTAACTGGGTTGAATGGGATGACAGAACTTTCAGAACTGCATGTCCCAGAATGCACTAGCCCGGTCTTAACCACAATGGGACCTGAATGTCAATACAGGAAGTGTTCACACAAGGAATGCCTAGCTGACAGTGAAGTTGCGGTTCATATTGGATAAAGAATATGGATGTGTTCAGACTTAAAAACAGTAAGTGAGCTTTAATGCTGGAATCTAGCATGTTTATAATATCGTTGACAAGTTGATGGCTTCAGTAATATGTCCCCCATTCGTTTGTAGGGATGCAAACCTTTCCTCTGAGCACCCCAGGAGCGTTTGAAAGGTACTTTTTGACCTTGTCCTGTCGAGTTGCCCTATGTCCATGTATTTAAATATACTAAAATTGACACAATCATTTTAATGTTTTGTAGAAATTCCCCCCGGCATCAACTACGAAGCGCACTGCAGTAATTTCCGTTGAGAGATTCTGGTTACCACGCAAATAGGAGTCAGAGCAGCAGCTCTGGCCGAGAATCAGGCAATCAGATACAGAAAATTAAATTAAGCATATTTAAGGAGAGTAGTGTTTAGTTTTTATTTTCACTGATGCAGAGTTTGCATCATTCATTTATGTTTTTTTAGAAATCGCTGACCATTAACATGAAGCCCTGATGAGAGTCCTGGTACCAGAGGACTGGGTCTTGAAACGCGTCAGCACTTTTTTTCAACACAGAGGAATTTGAATAAACTTGTGACGTGAGGGATTTATATTGAATTGCATGCCCCACACACACACTTTAAACATTTTCCCATGTTTGGCACATGTTTGGCCCCAAAACAAGATAGCGATAAGAGTATTCTAGTTTCTGATGTTATGATGCAAAAGTCCAACGTTGTTGTATATAAATGTGTTTGTATATAAGTATTTCATGCACTGTCTATTGTGAATTGTCATAAGTATTTTTCATGTTTTGTATGTTAATTTGAAAAATGTGTGTCTCTTCACTTCTCATGCAACTAAAATCTTTTTGGTACATATAAACAAATGCAAAGAAAGGAATGGTTTAATAAAAATTCCATTCAAACAGAAAAGATAGTGGTCTGTTTGTTGCTCAAAAATAATAAGAGCATAACGTCAAACGGAGCCAGGTCCTCCTTTTTGTATTCAATTTAGTACGGCCCTACCTGGTTCTGGTCCTTTGGCCCTATCCCCCCAGTTTTAGTAGTCAATATGTACAACAGCACAATGCTGACATTGTTTACCTACAAGAAACACACTTATCACCTACCTCTCTGCCCAAGTTCGCATCTGTCTGGGGTCTCCACAGGTTCTTCTCGAGCTACAGCTCATACGCTCAAGGGGTAGCAATTTTGATTAATAAACTACTGCCATTTGTATACACAGCCACACTTACAGATCCGGAAGGACAATTTCTTTTAGTAATGGGGACTCTGGCGGGGCACAAGGTTTTTTTGGCCAATATACACTCCCCAAATACAGATGACCCGGCCTTTTATGAACGACTCGGTTGCAGTTAGATACTCTGGAGGCCGATCATGTTTCCCTGGGAGGGGACTTAAATATCCTGTTAGAGCCCAGGCTAGACAGTACCGTCGCGTCCCCAGTCAATAAACCCCAGTCCACGTGATGCTAACAGAAATCTGTCACAATTGGGAATTAAAGGACACATGGCGGCACCTGAACCCCAAGGCACTGAATATACCCACTATGCACAACAATACAATACATGGACATGGCTTGATTACTAGTTAATATTGCAGCCAACGATTCCATGGGATCAAACAGCGGTACACTTACCCCGCACCTTATCTGATCACTCCCCAGTGGTTCTCTCACTACAATTACAGGGTGAGGGAGGGTTTGAGAGACAGTCGAGGTTCCCTTCCATGGTGCTGCAAGACACAGTCTTTAAAGAGAAGCTGCTCACAGCAATAGTGGAATACTTCGCTCACAACACACGGTCAGTTTCCTCACAGGGAGTTCTGTGGGGGCCTTTAAAGCATGTATCATGGGGTTTGCATTTCCACACACACAGGGGTTCTAAGAGACGTGAGGAGTAGCCTTGCTAGATTAGAGGAAGAGCTAGCCAAACTAGATAGAGAGAACATGGCAGGGAGATCCCGGGACAGTGCACCTGACACGAACCGCAGGACGGAACTATTAGCAGAGTAGACTGAAGCATCAAAGCGGGAACCGCATTACCTGGGGAAATATGCGAAGGGCTAAAGTACGGGGAAAGGGAGCGGCCGGGTCGCACGCTTGCGCAACTACTCCGACTGCATTATAAGCAGAGTTATATTACCAAACTGCAGGGGCAGGATGGAACAGCGTCCGTGGGAACGACCGCCATTGGGCGAACATTATTGCAATATTACATAGACCTCTACACTGCAAGAGCAACTACTAGCCCAGATGAGATCAAGGAGTATTTAGGCGAGATAGCTATGGTTTGGCTTCCAGATGCACACTGATAATTTTTAAGCAACCATTCTCTGCCAAGAAATAAAACAGGCTATTGAGACTATGAACGGCTCCAAGGCCCCGGGCCGCGATGGCTTCTCCGGTGCCTTCTACAAAGCTTACAGGAGTCTATTGCCCCGTCACCTTCTAGAGGTATACGCAGAAGCCTTGGAGGAAGGAAAACTCCCACCTTCGTTTAGAGAGGCAGTCCTGCTCCTGCTACCGAAACCTGGAAAAGATCCTGAAATGTGCAGCTCATACCGACCGCTTTCATTGCTTGATTTTGATTATAATATTTTAGCAAAGATGCTGGTGAGTAGACTGTCCCTACTTATGGAGCAGTTCATTGCACTAGCGCAAACTGGATTTATAAGGTGTAGGTCCACAGCATTAAACTTAAGGACCTTTTTTTCTGTGATTAATAGAATAAAACCGGCTACTCCTGCGGTGGCAGCTTTTTTAGACGCCGAGAAGGCATTTGACTCCGTGGAGTGGCCCTTTCTACATGCTGTACTGGCAAAGATGGACATCCCGAAGGGCTTTGCTTACTAATGCTATTAGTGGAAATTGTGCGATTTGGAGCCCTATCCGGCCTCCACATCAATTGGGGCAAATCTGAAGTGTTCTCCCTGATGGATGTACAGGACCATTCGTGCGGAGAATTCCCCCTACACTGGTGTGAAACTGAGACAAAATATCTAGGAATTTATCAGCATAGAGACAAAGAACAAGTGTTGCGTCTCAACTACGGCCCAGTGATGGACCGCTTACAAGCACAAGTGGAGCGATGGGTCAAATTGCCGCTATTAATGGCTGGGCGGATAGATATTAATAAAATGGTGGTACTACCCCGTCTGCTCTACCTTTTCTCAAACATACCCATCCCACTCACAAACACTTTCTTTAAACAGATCCATACACATTTAATAAAATTGGTGTGAGGGGGAAGCAGCCAAGAGTAAGGTGAGACACGCTCACCCTCCCTTATGATAAGGGGGGCTTTGGGGTACCAGATATGCAGCTATACTACCTTGTGGCGCTGTGCGGATATGCTCGGCACTGGTACCACCCGGACGAGCGAATACCCTATGCTAAACCGGAAAGGGACCTAGCTGACCCAACCCCATTGAATGCACTCCTGCCTGTTGGGATACAACACGAACCGCATGACATTCAAATGTTCTCCACTACCTGCTGGGCATGTAAAAAACTTCTCAGGAAGGCCAGGGGGCGAAATTATACTCACCAGCGCTGCCACTACTTGCCAACCCATGGTTACCTCTGACATTGGAAGCTCTGACTAGGCGCACTCTAGTCCAACTGAGGCTAAACACCATAGGGGACTTGTTTCCTGATGGCCACATATTTTCCCAGTGAGAGAACCCCCTTTTTCTCATCAGCAACATTCATCGATCAGTTTGTACTGGCCCGTATATAGAACACACTTAGGGACGTATTTCCAACTTACCCTATAGAATCTAAAGAGTTCCTACCACTTACATCAGTAATTACAGACAGCAGTGGGTAGCTCATTATATCCCAGCTGTACAAGGCATGCCTCACACTAATTATACCAAAAAATACTGTGGGTCTAAAAAATATATTCTGTGTGGATACCTGATATATTCAGAAAAGTGAAAACCATCTGGGGTGTACCCAAAGAGGTTGAGTTCCCATCACCCACAAAGGTGGCTATTCATCATTTGGGAGCTCTGAACTAAACCATAAAAACCAACCACTTGGGTAATAATGGCGGTTGTATGGTAGTCCCAGTCGTGGGTGACCAAAAGTAGGGTGATGGTTTGCAGTGCCAAGAATATAAAAGGAAAAAGTGCTATTAAAAATGGCTACCAAGACACAAACAATTTTTATTCTGGTGCTATCTTGATGCCACTTTAAAAACAGTGCGTGGACAGTATAACAAATGACTGTCAGAGTGGTGGTCTACATGTTTCGGCTATCGGACTATGAAGTCCAAGCTCTCATCAGGACCTTTAGCGCTACTGCAAAAACGTGAACAAAGGAAACTTATGTAAATTAGTAGTTGGGATGAAATCCCAATACGACCTTTTATGTTAGTCTGTTTCCCTGGAGTTTTTGGGAGGGGAAACCAGAAACCTAGTTATAATGGAAAAGAAAAGTCAATCATTTCTAAAAATTATCAATATCCAACACAGAAAACGCTAGATACTGTGTACTAACAGTCATGAGCACAATACAAGTGTGAGTATTGTAAACACAAAATGGTAGAAACATCAAGTAAATTGCGACAAAAGTTTTAGACAACATTTTTTGTTGGTTAAGTACTCACCCGTCAGTAATCGGGTATGTACCTCGCCTCGCCTGGCATCCGCTCAGGACAGGAGGCACCGCTCTATAAGGGAGAGAGCATCAATGCATACAAAAATTACAAAAATTGGCCCCATGGTAGTTAATTCCATCGTGTTTTAATGAGGGGCAGCGGGGGGAGAGAAAAACTTCCACAATGTGTCGTTTGTGAATGCAATTACGAAATAAGGCAGAATCAAACAGGCTAGTAAGTGGAAAGCGAACGCTGAAGGCACTGAACGCTTATATCTTTAAAAGTGCGCTATAGCGCTGGCACACGTTAAGGAGCAGATGTCATAAAATGCTTATATATTTATAAGCGCGCTGTGACGCTGCGTAAGATGAAAAGACGGCCAATGAATAGGCACAAGTCTCAATGACACGAGCAGTAAAAACTACGGCTGAGACACCAAAAACATAACAGTGTGTCATCGTATGTTTAGAGACCCATGTCCCATCTGTAAATCCTGTGTAAGGTATACCGCACTGGAAAACGGAACATCAGGAAAGAAATGAAATATCAAAATGTCAGGACTCACCTCTCCGTCGGTACCCCACGCTGGAAGCTGAGCTGGAAGGGGAGGTGACGGACCGGACGAGGGAGTTGCCTGATATAGGCCAATGGGCGTCTGGTTACGTAATTGAATACGGAAGGCTCAAAGAGACAGAAAGGACGTGTGATTTCTCGTCCGTAGGGAACTTGGGAAATGTAGTTGTTTGGCGTAGTACTTATCCAAATAGCGGCGACATGTTGGAATGTCTGCCGGAGTGGTGCATTCAAGCTAAACTTTGAAGCACGAGGCGTGTAAAAGGATACTCTGCAAACCAATAACTACATGTTTTAAGAGTTTAACTTTTGGAAATAATACAGAGTTGATAACGGCGACGTAATAGAATGTCTGCCGAAATGATGAAATCAAGGTGTGCTATAAAGCGCGAAGCGTGTAAAAGGCTGCTCTACATATAGGAAAATTATGTGCTGTTGGAATTACACCTTATAGGTTTATACATGCGGTCACATAACCTAAATTTGAATATGGAATGGCACAATCTGCGTTTGGGATGTGCGATTGTGTAGTCCAATAAAGCCATTAGTGATTGTGCTCATCTAGGATCAGGTGTTAATCAAAGTAGGGTAGTAGAACCATAGACTCAGTGGAGAGTGGTGCCACATATAGTATACATAGAGCCCAGAGTGGTGGCCATTTATTAAGTCCCCGTACTAGACAGTACAAATGTTAAGAGCGATGTTCTAATGTGCACAAAAAATGAAAATCTAAAGGCTACATAATATCTGAGTCTCTCTCTGAGTTATAGATTATAGAGATGACCATGGGATATCGTCGTTCAAGCCAAACAGATCGCTTTTGAGTTTGAACACCCATTTTTGTTCCTTCAAGAACAAGAATCTGCTGATGTCTGTAACATGAGTGGGGATGAAAGGTTGCTCTAAAACCACCCATCTCAAGTCCTCCGGTTTATGAGCCAAAGACAGAAAGTGGTTGGTAAGTTTGGTGGCTTGTTTGTTCCGTCTGATAGTACTCTTATGTTCATTAATGCGAGTTTTGATCTTTCGTGTGGTCATACCCACATATCGCAGTGAACAAGGGCAGGTTATGAGATAGATCACCTTGTCAGTGTTACAATTTGTATGTTTTCTTAAAATCCAAGGTGAGTTGGTACCAATATCAATGGTTTTAGTTGCCTGAGTTTGAGGACAGACAGAGCACTGGCCACATGGGAAATGCCCCTGTACCGGTGGCAGGTTCCACAGGGTGTTAGTGATATTGGTAGATTTTTCCCGTGGTCTCGTGTGAACTAAGTTGTCTCTAAGGTTAGTACCTCTTTTAAAAGAGAAGAGGGGTGGTGGTAGCGCCTCATTCCCTACATTTAGAATCCGCCAGTGTCTCCTGATCGTTTTTTGTACATGGTTAGACCATGTGCTGAATGTGTTGACGCAGGTCATTCTCGACAGTGGTGGTTTTGGTACTGGAGGCTCTAAAAGTGCCCCTCGATGGTTGTTGGTGGCTCTTTTCCAAGCGCGTCTGACCAGGTTCTTGGGGTATTGTCTATCTTGAAGCTGACTAGATAGCTCTTTTGCATGGCGATTGAAAGTAGTTAGATCAGAACAATTCCTGCGAACACGCAGGAACTGTCCTATGGGTAGGTTTTCCCGGAGTGATCTTGGATGGTGACTTTGAAAGCTCAAAAGAGAGTTCTTTGAGGAAGGTTTTCTATATAGCTCACTCCCCAGTCTGCCTTGGTCCGGGCTGATCACGATGTCTAGGAAAGGCAGTCGGGTTTTGTCATAAGTTACTGTGAAGCGTAAGAAATCGTTTTGTTCATTTAGCCATACATGGAAATCCAGAAGAGTAGTGACAGATCCATGCCACACTACCAGAATGTCATCAATGTACCTTCTCCATATCTTTATCTGCTCTCTGAATGGATTTGACTCACTTAGTACATTGTGCTGTTCAAAAAGATGGACGTATAGATTGGCTAAGCTCGGCGCGAAAATGCTGCCCATGGATGTTCCTGAGACCTGCAGATAAATCGTCTCCTCGAACCTGAAATTTTTTTCCATCATAGCCAATCTGGCGCATTCCATGATGAAGTGAATTGGTGTGATGGTGTCAGGGGTTCTCATCTCCAGAAGACTCTCTATGGCTGAAAGGGTCTCTATCTGTGGAATGGAGGTATATAAGGATTCCACATCAAAGCTCACCAATATGTCCGATTCTGTGTCAAAAATGATGTCGGGGAGCAGGCGAAGGACGTCCTTCGTGTCTTGCAGATAGCTCGGCATCTCCTTGACAAGCGGCTGCAAAAAAACATCCACAAAAGTGGAAAGAGGTTCTAACAGAGAGCCTATACCTGATATTATCGGTCGCCCAGGAGGTGGTCTTTGTTCTTTATGGATCTTTGGTAAGACATAAAAGTATGGCATGACCGGGTATCTGGTAGTAAGGAAATTGGATTCTTGTTCTGTGATCCAGCCGGCAGCAAGTGCATCTTCAACGAGGGTTTTAATCTCTCTCGTCAATCTGGAAGTCGGATCCTCAGTGAGCGGTTTGTACGCTGTGAGATTTCCGAGTTGTCTCAGGCATTCAGTCCGGTATGTCTCTGTGTCTAGAATGACAATTGCTCCGCCTTTGTCAGCTGGTTTTATCGTGATGGAATCATCCTTTGCAAGTGCCATCAGTGCTTGTTTATCCCTCTTTGAAAGATTATGATAAGCCTTGTTTCCTCTGGCATTATAGGTGGTGATGTCTTGGATCACTGCTTGTTCGAATACTTTTACCCGATCTGGAACAAGATGGGCTGGAGGGTTAAAAGTCGAAGCAGTTTTGAGGCCTGTATTCCTGTTAGGGGAATCATCTGCAGAAGACGTAAGTTCTTTGTCCTTAAAAAAGAAATGCAGACGTATCTTCCTGAAGAATCGGGCCAATTCACAGCGAAGCTGGAATGGGTCTCCCTCATTAGTGGGTACGAACCCCAAACCTTTATTGAGGACTCGCTGTTCATCGGATGTCAGAACTTTAGTGCTGAGATTAACCACTAATTCGTTGTGTTCGTGCTTGTCCCTGGTTGGGGTTGTCCCTTCTTGCTCCGGGTATTCGGTTGTTGTGGTTCCTCCGTTTGCCAATGTACCTGGGAGGACCCTCTCCTTCTTCCTCGATTTCGTCCGCGGCCTGATCCTAAAAAAGGCGGTTGGCCAAAGAATGGAGCCTGAGTTGGAAAAGGAGGTGGAGGTTGGGAAAACATCTGCTCCTTAACGTGTGCCAGCGCTATAGCGCACTTTTAAAGATATAAGCGTTCAGTGCCTTCAGCGTTCGCTTTCCACTTACTAGCCTGTTTGATTCTGCCTTATTTCGTAATTGCATTCACAAACGACACATTGTGGAAGTTTTTCTCTCCCCCCGCTGCCCCTCATTAAAACACGATGGAATTAACTACCATGGGGCCAATTTTTGTAATTTTTGTATGCATTGATGCTCTCTCCCTTATAGAGCGGTGCCTCCTGTCCTGAGCAGATGCCAGGCGAGGCGAGGTACATACCCGATTACTGACGGGTGAGTACTTAACCAACAAAAAATGTTGTCTAAAACTTTTGTCGCAATTTACTTGATGTTTCTACCATTTTGTGTTTACAATACTCACACTTGTATTGTGCTCATGACTGTTAGTACACAGTATCTAGCGTTTTCTGTGTTGGATATTGATAATTTTTAGAAATGATTGACTTTTCTTTTCCATTATAACTAGGTTTCTGGTTTCCCCTCCCAAAAACTCCAGGGAAACAGACTAACATAAAAGGTCGTATTGGGATTTCATCCCAACTACTAATTTACATAAGTTTCCTTTGTTCACGTTTTTGCAGTAGCGCTAAAGGTCCTGATGAGAGCTTGGACTTCATAGTCCGATAGCCGAAACATGTAGACCACCACTCTGACAGTCATTTGTTATACTGTCCACGCACTGTTTTTAAAGTGGCATCAAGATAGCACCAGAATAAAAATTGTTTGTGTCTTGGTAGCCATTTTTAATAGCACTTTTTCCTTTTATATTCTTGGCACTGCAAACCATCACCCTACTTTTGGTCACCCACGACTGGGACTACCATACAACCGCCATTATTACCCAAGTGGTTGGTTTTTATGGTTTAGTTCAGAGCTCCCAAATGATGAATAGCCACCTTTGTGGGTGATGGGAACTCAACCTCTTTGGGTACACCCCAGATGGTTTTCACTTTTCTGAATATATCAGGTATCCACACAGAATATATTTTTTAGACCCACAGTATTTTTTGGTATAATGCTTGTTGATTGGGGATTTATACTGTAGGTGGTCTCTAAACACATCCCTTGGACCCTCTTTACCCACACTTCCCCTTTTGTGTAGGGTTGTCTTATATTGAGTTTGAGAGCAGCCACGGCTGCGGGTCTTTTATATTGGGGAAGATTCACTACTTTTTGATGACGTTTGGCGATTTATGAACATGGCAGAACTCACAGGTCTAGCTTTTAACGATGACATGCTCCAATCCATATTGAGTACCAATCCAAGTATCTTAGACTCCTTACCTTCTGTCTCGAGCAATACTCAGGATGATTGGCAATCTTTACTTAGTTTAAAGAATTCCCACTCTCGCACTTTCATTCACGGTGCCATCATGACTGAGTATTTGAGAAGCAACAGTGCCCCTATGGGCCTAATAGTGACAAATACTCCTAGGCTCTTTCTCACGGATAAGACATTTCTCAAAGACTGGTCACTGATCGCGTGGCGGTGCACACGCGATTGGTTAATTCTTATCATTAACACGGCCAAAAGGGTAGCTGATGCCATACTTATTGAGATCCAAACTCTGGAGGGGCAGATTAAGACCACTATTACGAGTGCCACTTTCAAAAGAAACCTGGAAGAGACAAACAAAACCAACAAAGAGCACAAAGACTCGATCTTAATGACCAAAATCGACAAATTTAAGAAGGACCTAGCGCGCTTCTCCTTCGAGAAGGTATACCCCTACACCAGTGAACAGTACGTTCCACCTGAGTACAATAAGAAAGGTAGACGGTACGGGTCAAACTACTCTTCGTCTGGGTCAGACACCTTTTCCACTGACTCAGATTCTGAGAACAACGCACAACCACCGAGGAGAGGTAGAGGACAATATCGGCCTAATCTCAGACAAAACATGCCACACCCTTACCAACAAGGAACACCGTGGTGGCCGCCTGCTCCATGGGGCTACCAACCCCCGTTTTCCCAACCTCCACCTCCTTTTCCAACTCAGGCTCCATTCTTTGGCCAACCGCCTTTTTTAGGATCAGGCCGCGGACGAAATCGAGGAAGAAGGAGAGGGTCCTCCCAGGTACATTGGCAAACGGAGGAACCACAACAACCGAATACCCGGAGCAAGAAGGGACAACCCCAACCAGGGACAAGCACGAACACAACGAATTAGTGGTTAATCTCAGCACTAAAGTTCTGACATCCGATGAACAGCGAGTCCTCAATAAAGGTTTGGGGTTCGTACCCACTAATGAGGGAGACCCATTCCAGCTTCGCTGTGAATTGGCCCGATTCTTCAGGAAGATACGTCTGCATTTCTTTTTTAAGGACAAAGAACTTACGTCTTCTGCAGATGATTCCCCTAACAGGAATACAGGCCTCAAAACTGCTTCGACTTTTAACCCTCCAGCCCATCTTGTTCCAGATCGGGTAAAAGTATTCGAACAAGCAGTGATCCAAGACATCACCACCTATAATGCCAGAGGAAACAAGGCTTATCATAATCTTTCAAAGAGGGATAAACAAGCACTGATGGCACTTGCAAAGGATGATTCCATCACGATAAAACCAGCTGACAAAGGCGGAGCAATTGTCATTCTAGACACAGAGACATACCGGACTGAATGCCTGAGACAACTCGGAAATCTCACAGCGTACAAACCGCTCACTGAGGATCCGACTTCCAGATTGACGAGAGAGATTAAAACCCTCGTTGAAGATGCACTTGCTGCCGGCTGGATCACAGAACAAGAATCCAATTTCCTTACTACCAGATACCCGGTCATGCCATACTTTTATGTCTTACCAAAGATCCATAAAGAACAAAGACCACCTCCTGGGCGACCGATAATATCAGGTATAGGCTCTCTGTTAGAACCTCTTTCCACTTTTGTGGATGTTTTTTTGCAGCCGCTTGTCAAGGAGATGCCGAGCTATCTGCAAGACACGAAGGACGTCCTTCGCCTGCTCCCCGACATCATTTTTGACACAGAATCAGACATATTGGTGAGCTTTGATGTGGAATCCTTATATACCTCCATTCCACAGATAGAGACCCTTTCAGCCATAGAGAGTCTTCTGGAGATGAGAACCCCTGACACCATCACACCAATTCACTTCATCATGGAATGCGCCAGATTGGCTATGATGGAAAAATTTTTCAGGTTCGAGGAGACGATTTATCTGCAGGTCTCAGGAACATCCATGGGCAGCATTTTCGCGCCGAGCTTAGCCAATCTATACGTCCATCTTTTTGAACAGCACAATGTACTAAGTGAGTCAAATCCATTCAGAGAGCAGATAAAGATATGGAGAAGGTACATTGATGACATTCTGGTAGTGTGGCATGGATCTGTCACTACTCTTCTGGATTTCCATGTATGGCTAAATGAACAAAACGATTTCTTACGCTTCACAGTAACTTATGACAAAACCCGACTGCCTTTCCTAGACATCGTGATCAGCCCGGACCAAGGCAGACTGGGGAGTGAGCTATATAGAAAACCTTCCTCAAAGAACTCTCTTTTGAGCTTTCAAAGTCACCATCCAAGATCACTCCGGGAAAACCTACCCATAGGACAGTTCCTGCGTGTTCGCAGGAATTGTTCTGATCTAACTACTTTCAATCGCCATGCAAAAGAGCTATCTAGTCAGCTTCAAGATAGACAATACCCCAAGAACCTGGTCAGACGCGCTTGGAAAAGAGCCACCAACAACCATCGAGGGGCACTTTTAGAGCCTCCAGTACCAAAACCACCACTGTCGAGAATGACCTGCGTCAACACATTCAGCACATGGTCTAACCATGTACAAAAAACGATCAGGAGACACTGGCGGATTCTAAATGTAGGGAATGAGGCGCTACCACCACCCCTCTTCTCTTTTAAAAGAGGTACTAACCTTAGAGACAACTTAGTTCACACGAGACCACGGGAAAAATCTACCAATATCACTAACACCCTGTGGAACCTGCCACCGGTACAGGGGCATTTCCCATGTGGCCAGTGCTCTGTCTGTCCTCAAACTCAGGCAACTAAAACCATTGATATTGGTACCAACTCACCTTGGATTTTAAGAAAACATACAAATTGTAACACTGACAAGGTGATCTATCTCATAACCTGCCCTTGTTCACTGCGATATGTGGGTATGACCACACGAAAGATCAAAACTCGCATTAATGAACATAAGAGTACTATCAGACGGAACAAACAAGCCACCAAACTTACCAACCACTTTCTGTCTTTGGCTCATAAACCGGAGGACTTGAGATGGGTGGTTTTAGAGCAACCTTTCATCCCCACTCATGTTACAGACATCAGCAGATTCTTGTTCTTGAAGGAACAAAAATGGGTGTTCAAACTCAAAAGCGATCTGTTTGGCTTGAACGACGATATCCCATGGTCATCTCTATAATCTATAACTCAGAGAGAGACTCAGATATTATGTAGCCTTTAGATTTTCATTTTTTGTGCACATTAGAACATCGCTCTTAACATTTGTACTGTCTAGTACGGGGACTTAATAAATGGCCACCACTCTGGGCTCTATGTATACTATATGTGGCACCACTCTCCACTGAGTCTATGGTTCTACTACCCTACTTTGATTAACACCTGATCCTAGATGAGCACAATCACTAATGGCTTTATTGGACTACACAATCGCACATCCCAAACGCAGATTGTGCCATTCCATATTCAAATTTAGGTTATGTGACCGCATGTATAAACCTATAAGGTGTAATTCCAACAGCACATAATTTTCCTATATGTAGAGCAGCCTTTTACACGCTTCGCGCTTTATAGCACACCTTGATTTCATCATTTCGGCAGACATTCTATTACGTCGCCGTTATCAACTCTGTATTATTTCCAAAAGTTAAACTCTTAAAACATGTAGTTATTGGTTTGCAGAGTATCCTTTTACACGCCTCGTGCTTCAAAGTTTAGCTTGAATGCACCACTCCGGCAGACATTCCAACATGTCGCCGCTATTTGGATAAGTACTACGCCAAACAACTACATTTCCCAAGTTCCCTACGGACGAGAAATCACACGTCCTTTCTGTCTCTTTGAGCCTTCCGTATTCAATTACGTAACCAGACGCCCATTGGCCTATATCAGGCAACTCCCTCGTCCGGTCCGTCACCTCCCCTTCCAGCTCAGCTTCCAGCGTGGGGTACCGACGGAGAGGTGAGTCCTGACATTTTGATATTTCATTTCTTTCCTGATGTTCCGTTTTCCAGTGCGGTATACCTTACACAGGATTTACAGATGGGACATGGGTCTCTAAACATACGATGACACACTGTTATGTTTTTGGTGTCTCAGCCGTAGTTTTTACTGCTCGTGTCATTGAAACTTGTGCCTATTCATTGGCCGTCTTTTCATCTTACGCAGCGTCACAGCGCGCTTATAAATATATAAGCATTTTATGACATCTGCTCCTTAACGTGTGCCAGCGCTATAGCGCACTTTTAAAGATATAAGCGTTCAGTGCCTTCAGCGTTCGCTTTCCACTTACTAGCCTGTTTGATTCTGCCTTATTTCGTAATTGCATTCACAAACGACACATTGTGGAAGTTTTTCTCTCCCCCCGCTGCCCCTCATTAAAACACGATGGAATTAACTACCATGGGGCCAATTTTTGTAATTTTTGTATGCATTGATGCTCTCTCCCTTATAGAGCGGTGCCTCCTGTCCTGAGCGGATGCCAGGCGAGGCGAGGTACATACCCGATTACTGACGGGTGAGTACTTAACCAACAAAAAATGTTGTCTAAAACTTTTGTCGCAATTTACTTGATGTTTCTACCATTTTGTGTTTACAATACTCACACTTGTATTGTGCTCATGACTGTTAGTACACAGTATCTAGCGTTTTCTGTGTTGGATATTGATAATTTTTAGAAATGATTGACTTTTCTTTTCCATTATAACTAGGTTTCTGGTTTCCCCTCCCAAAAACTCCAGGGAAACAGACTAACATAAAAGGTCGTATTGGGATTTCATCCCAACTACTAATTTACATAAGTTTCCTTTGTTCACGTTTTTGCAGTAGCGCTAAAGGTCCTGATGAGAGCTTGGACTTCATAGTCCGATAGCCGAAACATGTAGACCACCACTCTGACAGTCATTTGTTATACTGTCCACGCACTGTTTTTAAAGTGGCATCAAGATAGCACCAGAATAAAAATTGTTTGTGTCTTGGTAGCCATTTTTAATAGCACTTTTTCCTTTTATATTCTTGGCACTGCAAACCATCACCCTACTTTTGGTCACCCACGACTGGGACTACCATACAACCGCCATTATTACCCAAGTGGTTGGTTTTTATGGTTTAGTTCAGAGCTCCCAAATGATGAATAGCCACCTTTGTGGGTGATGGGAACTCAACCTCTTTGGGTACACCCCAGATGGTTTTCACTTTTCTGAATATATCAGGTATCCACACAGAATATATTTTTTAGACCCACAGTATTTTTTGGTATAATGCTTGTTGATTGGGGATTTATACTGTAGGTGGTCTCTAAACACATCCCTTGGACCCTCTTTACCCACACTTCCCCTTTTGTGTAGGGTTGTCTTATATTGATGCCTCACACTAATACCACAACACGACACCAAAGTTAGAAACGCTTGGACAACTGATATAGGGCTACCGCTCACTGAAAAGATATGGAAAGGATGTTGTATACAGACTAAACTTGTCTCGTGTTATCACAGACACAAGTTACTCCATTTCAAGATACTAAGACGGTCCTACGTAACACCACAGCAGATGGCCTGGATAAATAGCGCTAAATTTACACGATGTCCTAAATGCAATACACTAGCGGCCTCTCTTATACATATGATATGGACATGTAATATAATAACAGCCTACTGGCAAGATATATTTAGTACAATACAACAGATGACTGGGCTACAACTGAACCCCTCCCCATTGCTAGCATTGTTGGGATATGTGGACATGTTGCCTAAAAGTAATCGCAGATTTGTAGCAGTGACAATGCTTCTAGCGAAACACAAAATAGTTATTAGCTGGGGCACCAGACAGAAGCCCACAGTTAAAGCCGGGATTAAGAGCATGTCGTATTGTGATATCACAAGTGAGTTATATGCTGAACTACAACCACCAACATCTCACCCAAAAGATACATGGCAGCATCTAAGGGAATATCTCCGACAGCAGGAAGAATGCAATATACAACCTATTCAGGAGAGGCAAACTTCTGAACAAGGTTCATAAGATAATGAGTGCCAACTAAGGAACTATATGAGAGGTCAGTGCCAAGCAGGCTGAATTTCGACACGCAGCTAGATGTAAGGGGTAGAGGAGGCAAATAGGGGATGATTAACGCAATGTGTATATGATAAGAACTATTACTGCAAAGTGATAACTGTCAAATGTGCCAAACAAATGCTGATTGTGGTATTGAGGGGCGATGCAACTGTATATCAATGACCTTTTTTTGTGTACTGTTAATAAAAACAATAAATAAATGTTAAAAAAAAAAGACTAGCGCTTCTGTTTCTTCCTTAAAATCACTTGTTCCCCTCTGTTGAATACTGTGTTCCGTGCAAAGCAGCATCTGTCCGCATAGGTCTTCATGTGACGTTTGAGAGAAGAGTCAGTACTGAGAAGTTCATCAATATCAATACATCTCTCATTAGTCCATTGTAACACTTTGGTGCCTATGGCTTTCCCAAACATTAAGGTGGCAGAGCTTTCACCTCTGATAGAATGCTGTGTAGACCTGTAGGCACAAAGTGTAGATCGAAGAACTGATTTGAGTTCAAGCTTTTCCAGTATAGCACGCTGAACAGTTTTCTAGAGAGTACTCATAAATCTCTCAACCACACCATTCAGCTGTGGTCAGAGAGGTGTGGTTTTCTGATGGTTGATATTTAAATGAGTGAGAAAATCTTTAAATTCCTGACTATTGAAAGGCGGGCCATTGTCAGATTCCAAAATCGAAGGAACACTTCAAGTTGCAAAAATACATTCTAGTCTCTCAATGACTCTGTCATGATGAGTCATTGATGACAGATCTTCCACCGGAGGAAAACGGGAATACTCATCAACAATTTCTGGTAAATGATGTCCATTGTTGAGAGGTCGAAAGAAATCAATTGCAATCTTCTCCCATGCATGTTTTCAGAGATCAAACATGTTCAACTGATGAGGGATTGTCTTAGATGACAAACAGTTGCACAAATGGCAGAACTCTTTTTCAACTCTTTCATCAACATGAGAAAAAGCATACTCGGGCCGTTCAAGCTCATTTCGAATCAACAACCCCATGGTGTCCCTCATGGGCCAGTTCGATAACTTGTTATCTCAGACTCTCGGGTATGACAATTCTGGCTCTCCTAAGATGAGGCCTTCTGGAGTAACTGAAAGTTCCTCTTGCACATTTTTTAATTTCTATTATTAAAGGTAGGTCATTATGAAGAGGTCCAGTATGTGTTCGCCACAACTGATGTGCAATAATGTTTTTGAGTATTAGCAGACCCTTGTCAGTTTTTTGTGGCAGCAATGATTTGTTCTACCGATATGGCTGCAGGTTTACTGGATTTCACAATGAAATTAACGTAGGCATCAGCTGCTTTAGAAGTAGTGCCATGACACTGTATTGGCACACGAAAGAAGTAGTCAGCAGGGTTTTGATCTTTCCCTGGACAATGCACAATCGTATAATCCTACTGCTGCAATTCCAACCCCCACCTCTCGATGCGAGGGGGCATCTTGGCTTTAGGATTGCTGAAAATGGTAAGCAATACTTGGCGCTCAATGACAACTGTGAAATGTTTTCCATACTGGAACACATGAAAATGTTCACAAGCCCACACCACAGCTGGGTTTTCATTTTCGGGTATTGAATAAGCACTTTCTGTCTGTGAAAAACTTCGGCTAGCATAAGTCACAATGTTTTCTCAGGCATTGGGATTTCCAGTGCGCTGGGCAAGGATGGCACCCAACCCTACTGAGCTCACATAAACCACTACCTCAGTCTGCAATTTTGGATCAAAGTATGCCATTTCAGCTGAGTTCTCATTTGCATGCTTGATTTTTGTGAAGCTTTATTCACATTCACTTGACCATTTTAATGGGACATTTCATTGTTAAGTCTCTCAATAGGGCACTTACAGTGGCAAAGTCATGTATATACCTTGAACAGTAACTGGCCATACCAAGGAAGGGTCTCAGCATAGTTACATCCTGTGGGGGAGAAATGGATGAAAAGGCTTGTACTTTGTTCGGGACTGGAGTCATGCCCCCATCAGAAAAGACATGGCCAAAGAACTTGAGTTTGTTTCGATGAACTCACATTTTGCCGCATTTAAAGTGAGATCTGCATCAGCAAGTAAACAACACACTTGTGCCAGAGCTTTATCATGTTCCTTTTGTGTGACTCCAAAAACTAGCACGCCATCACTGTAGTTGAAAGCATTTGTGAATGGCTATATTATGCGATGAATTACATCCTGAAACAGTTCAGCAGTTGATGATGCTCCAAAACATAGCCTTTTATATTGAAACAAACCAACAACAGTCGAAAAGGTAGTAATGTACCTGCAATTCTCTTCCAGTTCAAGCTGGTGAAACCCTTTGTTCAAACGCAGGAAAGACTTTAGCTCCATTCAGCTGCATAATCATGTCGGCAATGTGCGGAGCTTGATGTTGTTCTCTTTCAATCGCCTTGTTTGCTTGCCACAAATCAACACAGCTCCTTCACTATCCCTTTTCAGAACTACCACTATAGATGATACCCATGGTGTCAGACCAGTAGATCACTCAATGATATCATGCTTTAATAAGCTATCATGTTATTTCTCAACAGCCTCTTGTAAATGGAATACAATTCAACGATGTCCTTGAGAAACAGGACAAATGCCCTTGTTTATGTGAAGTTGCACTTTCATAATCTTAAGCCTTCCTAATCCATGAAACAACGACGAGGTCACTATTTACATTGTTGTTCGCAGAAATCAACCCCATATCAGCAACAGTACTGAAACTGAGTAAACATGCACTCAATGCGGTGCCAAAGCACCCCAGTTATACAGTTTGGTTTTCAAGGGAGTTAAACAGGGCACTGGAGACCACTAATTGTATTTCTACACCCACTTAATGCTTACCAATGCTTCTTTGTCTATGTTAAAAGGTATGGAGCACCCATTCACTTTAAGTGTGATCTTGGGGCAGTGTCAAAATGAATTTAGTACTTTCACTTGTCGGCCTAGTTTTGACCAGCATTCTTTCTTGCAAGAAGTTTGCCCTACATGTGCACGTCGTCCAGCAGTCAACACTGACTTAACACACCCATGTTCCTACTGTTGCTTGACAATGACGGTGACAAACTATTAGATTAAGAATTTGACGACAATCGACATTGTTCAGTTTCTACTTGCCTCAAATAATGTTGGTGCTTGGCCTTGTGGGCATGCATGGAACATCATGTCTGGAACTTTCTGGCATCCATTTTGTTTTCTCGGCGTGACGCTCTTGATGTTGCCTTCATTTTATTTTCCCAATGTGACGCACTTGATCTTTCCTTCGCTTTAAAGACTGTTACAAAATGGTTCTTTTTCCTGCAGCCTTAGCATACCTGCCTAATGGCGGGACATCTACCCTCATGTCAAAAGGAAATTCCAAATCGGAATCACAAATTCTATTTCTTTGGAGACATTACTTTATGGCTTCGGCCTTGTTTTGACTTACTTTTCCTACTCAGTGATAATTCATTTTGGACTATTCTGGCCTCCATGTTAGCTGCCTGTCTGTCTGCTCTCTTCTCTGCTCTGGCAGCCACGAGTACTCACTCCAAGCTTAGTGTGTCTTTCAGCATTTGTTGTCTGAAGGAATTGGAGAGGAAACCATCTATTACTCTGAGACGCATAGCCTCTTTGTTGTTAAACTCATTGAAATTGCAATGCTTTATGAGTGAATCAAGTCTTTCTACAAACTCATCCATTGTTTCACTAGTTCTCTGCCTTTCCTGACTGAAAAAGTAAGTTTCATAGTCAACATTTGGCATTGGATTGAACTTGGTGTTCAACGCTTCTTTGATTTGATGTATTTTACTTAATCACTAAGCAGTTTTTTCTTTATCACTTCTTTTACACCATCACCTGCCAAATTCTTTAGCTATTTATTGATCTTATTGTCAATTGCATCCTCCAGGGCACCAATGAAATCATTAAGTTTCAACTCAGGCAGTTCATCTGCTGCCAATATTATGCTTTTTGGCTGTATCAAAGGGAGGTGGTGGTTTCAAGAAGGAGGCGTGCCGTATTTTGCTCGACTTTCATTAGCCATCGGAAGATGTCACAATACCGACCACCCCTCCAGACTTTCAGTCAGTCCACGGTGATTCACAATCCTCAAAAGCACAACCCCTCTGCTATTGCTTGGGTTGGAGCACCTGGTGCTGATATCGGATGACTAACCTTTACTCAAGTTCTAGTAAGCGGGAATGTATTCATTTTAGGTGGAGCCTAAGCAGCGTATGCGCTGTCTCTTGAGACTAGTTGTAATCACTCTATGGGCTTCAGCCCCACCCATTGGCTTCTCATTTGCAGTCTCATTTGCCACTCGCCTATTTTTTCTCTCTATTTGTTCATGGCTTGCATTTATCATGCCTCTTCCTGTGTTTACTGCACCGCAAAAGCAGGTACTAAGTACTAGATAAATTTACTAGTCACAATTCTAGCATCCATTTGACAAACTACTTTTGTTTTGTTTGGGAAGCAATTCACACTATGAGCAGTGCTGTTTTCACTCCTGGGTTTATCTGACAGCTTCCCTAACATGTAGATACTTTGTTTGGCTTACTTATTGGCATTCCTCATTTTCTTTCTGTTCGCCATTGTTTCACTAACAATCGTATTGTATTTACATTCTATTCATTTTTTTGAAGGCACAGTTTTACCTACGCTGAAATTTGAATCTGGTTCCCCAGTTCCAAAGTCGTCAGCTCTGGAGGTTATGTCACGGCCTCTCTCCTGCTGGGCATAGGCATCGGTTTGTTTGGTTGGGCCTTTGGTAAGAGTAGTGAACATGTTTTCAAAAGGTTCTTGTTTCATTGTAAACTTTAGCAATTTTTTAAATTTACACACTACCACAGCCCCTCATCCCCCAGAAAGGCGTTCCCATGTTCACATGGTTGTATTTTCTGTGCTTATTTTTACACACTATTGTGGACCCTCATCCCACCCAGCATGGCTTTACCTTATTTGTATTTTATGTGCTTTTTTATATAATAATTTACATAGCGCAAACTCCACCCCAAGCAATCGGAGCACTTTACATGAGCTCCAGTTGCATTACACAAGGGAGAACACAGAGAATTAACAGCACAGCCAAATTAAGTAATTCACCTAAACACAGAGGATGCTGAGCCTCCCAAACCTCTCTAGCCCTTATGGCACATCCTCTCTCCTCTTGATCAGCATTTAGGATGGCTGGCATTCCTTTGGAAAGGACAATTATTATGCGTTTCAAAGTAGCACCAGCCATCTTGTTTTCTTTGGGGTATTCAAACTAAGTGCAGATGTAGTTTAGAAGTCATTGCATGCCGTTTACTGGAACTGAACTTTCAGTGCTGCTCCCTACACCCTACAGAAGGTGGTGCAGCAAATATCCACTCTCTCTGACTGACACGAGCAGCCATGAAAAAATATATTATGAGAAGTGAGCGAAGATCCATGGCCTGTTAGCTACATTGCTCACCTTTGTACTTTGACTTGGGATTCAAACCAAACATTGGCAGAGGGCTAGGAATCATGTGTGCTGGGCTACACACCATTCTCTGTGCTTCAAATGAAAATATGTGTACTGTGAATACGCGTATAACTGTACCTGGGTTGACTACTACATTCCATTTTACATCCAAACACATTTCCTTCCCTGTCACATCCTGTTTTGTGCAACCTCCTATATACACACACCCCACACCCATACTCTATGATGTACAGCATGGCCTCGTCATTGCTGTTATAGTTACCTTCCATGTGGTGAACTACTGTGCAATGCCCAATGTGCAGTGTGCAAAATAAATGTGGACCTGACCCTTTCCAGTTGAAGAGCAATTTGTGAACATTTCCATGTTGAAGGCATATGAACTAGGAAATGTTTATTGCATAAGAATTACAAATAGAAGGCCAGCTCTAAAGGCACAGCATCTATAACCCCTTTGGCATTGATGGAAGTTGTGATATGTACACCCTGTCATGAACTGTATTTCAATGACAAGAGAAATGCATGTCCATTCAAGCCCATGTCAGTTGACAGAAAATGACAGCATGTCATGCTATTTATTTTTTGAAGGTACAGTTTTACAGATGCCGAAACTCGAACCCCCCAGTTCCAAAGATGGCAGCTCTGGAAGTTATGCCACAGCTTCTCTCCTGCTGGGCAGGAGCATGGAGGACAGAGAACACCCCTGAGGGGTAAAAATGACCTCATTTTACACACATAGAGCTTCTGTCGTGATTGGCTATAAATGAGGCGACCGCCGCAGGTCACCTATCTAAAGCACTGAGATTCAAAACATATGTTATGACATATATAGAATATAGATAGATAGATAGATAGATAGATAGATAGATAGATAGATAGATAGATAGATAGATAGATAGATAGATAGATAGATAGATAGATAGATAGATAGATAGATAGATAGATAGATAGATAGATAGATAGATAGATAGATAGATAGATATAGATATAGATATATATTACCTACTGGCGGTCGCCAGTAGGTAGTAATAGTTAGGACCTATTATCCATAGGAAATCCGCAACATTCTATTTGGAATAACTTTGGCGCCGGTTGACGAATCTTCGCGAAATTTTCAAAACTGATGGGGGCTCCGGCCCGCTCCTATTCTGAAAGTTTTGGGGTGAATCGTCAAGCGGGGGCAGAGAAAAAAGGGGGATCCCAAAACGTGTTTTCCCCATGCAATTTTCCATAGGAACCTTTAATTGCAGCTACAGCCCAAACTGCTGAACGGAATTACACCAAATTTGGCAAAAAGATAGCCCTTGGTTCAGAGTCGTGCCTTTTGGTTAAATGGTGTAAATCCGTTCAGTAGTTCCTGAGAAAGTCAAAAGTAAAATCAAATATATATCTGGGCGGAGCCTAACCACACATCTCACCGTGAGTTCTGATTGGCTGTGAGCACTTCATCCAAGAAGTGTTGGGAGCCATCTTGGGACCTATATACATGATAGCACCTCATTAAAAATCATTGCAGCCAATAGAAGGTTTTAAGACTTTAGTTACGTTATAAATCATTTGTTGATGGTGCCATACTCATTTTAGGAATTGTGGTGTGTTCTAAGGTGATTTTACCATGTGAAAAAGCCTTCTGCTGGGATATCATGAATCATGTTTGAGAGAAAACTATTTTCTCATGCTTTTCCCACAGAGGTTTGGAAGGTGATCCATCAGCTAAACTGAGAGCATATTTTCTGTAAATTCACATTATGTTTCTCAGTCATGTGAGAATGAAGTCTGACATTCTCAGTAAAACATGTACATCCAACAAGGGCATAGACTGTCAGTGGATTCCTTTGTATTCTACTGCAGCTTCCACGGACTCTGAAAATTGAAGGTGGGTAGGAGGGTGCAGAGGGAACAATTTGACCACACTGGGCAGGCAGGAAGGGCAGTGGCAGCACAACAGACTATGGAGGGCAGTGGAAAGGGGGGCAGGGGCAACAAACCAACAATACAGGACTGGCAAGAGAGGCTGTGGCAATATAATAGACCATTGTGGGCAAAAGGAAGAGGCAGTGGTAGTACAACCATACATGCCAACAGACCCGATTCAGCCAGGAAACGTCCAATGTTTTTAAGCTCAAATGGGCTTTATTTGATCTGTCTCCTGTCTACAATCTCCTCTTTTTCAATGTAACTCAAAGGGGAAAATCAATACCCCAGTTTTTTATCAAAATCTCCCTCTTACCAAGTTCAAAGTGTTCGCAAGTATGGTACATTGGATCGTGGAAGGCAGGAGGAATTGGGGTAGGGACATGGACTCGGATAACAGAGGACAGGAGGGACATGGAGAGGTGCACCAAACTGACCCTACAGGGGAGGCATCAGGGTTTGCAGCAGCACAATACACCACACAGGGCATGTTGGACGTGAGTGCAGCACAACAATCCATAGAAAGCAATAGGGAGGGGACAGGACCATGCACATGGAAAACAGAGAACATGGACAGACAGGAGAGAAAGCTGCAGCATAACAGACCATAAAGGGCAGGAGGGACGGATCAGGGGCATTACAATGGAACAGACAAGCCAGAAGGGAGGGAATAGGGTTCTGCACATGGAAAAAGAGGGCTGGGGGCAAGGGGGCAGGGCAGGAGCAGCAAGATGACCATGGAGGTCAGGCAGGATGGGCACTAGTAGCAAGACACACCATGGAGAGCAACAGTGAGACTATGATGGCCTGCACACAGACCATGGAGGGAAGGTGGGAGGGGGTCAGGGGTAGCTAGCGGACCACAAAGGGAAGGTGGGAGGGGCCGTGGCAGCAGAGAAGACCATGCATGGCAAGCGGGAGGGTTAGTGGCAGCACAATGGCTATGATGGGCAAGAGGGAAGGTGCAGGGGCATGCACAAAGGACCATGGAGGATAGAAGGGAGGGTCAGGACCTGGGCACAGACAAGAAAGTTCAGGGGAAGGGGCCTCACAACAGCCCACGCGGGGCAGGCAGGAGGAGCAGTTGCAGCACAACAGATCAGGGAGGGCAGAAGGGTGTGGCAGTAAAATGGACCATGGAGGACAGGAGGAAGGGGCTAGGGGCATGGAATGTGGACAGGCAGGATGGAGGTGGCAGGGACAGGTTACAGTCATCTGACAATGCTAGGCAGGTGGGAGGGGAGTGGCAGCTCAACAGAACACTCAGAGTAGATAGGAATGGCAGGTCCATGAAACATGGTGGGCAAAAATGATGGAGCAGGGGCATGCACAAAGACATCGTAGGGCAGGGGGAAGGAGAATAGGGGCAGCAAGCTAAGCACAGAGGCTAAGCAGGAGGTCAATGATGGGGCATGGAATTGGGCAATGGAGAGCAGGAGGAGTGGACTGGTACATCATGCTAAATGGAGGGCAGTGGCAGCACATCAGACCATGCCTGGCAGGAGGGAGGAGGCTAGCCCATGGATTCAGACAACAGAGGATAGGGAGGAGGTGGATGGGGCAGCAAGCTATCTGTTCAGAGAAGGTGGGTATTAGGAACTTTATTGTTTTTCAAAATGTGTGTCTGTGCAAAATACTTCAAATATGAACAAATATGCAGCATAATCTGACTTTTATTCAGGAAGAAGAGGACATTTGTGATTGTGACTCCGGGCTCACTTGGCAGAAACACCCCCTGACCCTTCACCCCATCGCAAAATGTAATGCCCGTGAAAAGGATAGGTGAACTCAATGTTATATAGAATATAGTCCTGAGAGCACAATTGAAAATGAAAACTAGATATAGTGTATGGTATAAACTATGCCTCAAAAAGTGTGATATAACATGAACCGGGGCGTGAAATATAATATGCAATACTTTGTGCGCAATGACAGATTCATTGGAGAGCGCGAGATAGCACAGGCACTAGCGCGTGCTATGCGATATACACCTTGGAGTGTAATATGCACAGGGCAGTGTTGTGTAACCTAACTAGTCTCTAAAGTTGTAATATAAAATATGTGCTGGGGAGTGTAACATTGCATATGCACTGTGACAAAGATATGGATCCCATATTGTAATATGTATGGCATTGCGCTGTGCGTTATAACATAGGCATTGAGAAAGGCACGTTAGATGGGGCAATATAATCCGTGCAAAGGCAAGTGTGGCATGACATATTCACGGGGTGGTGTTACAGTGCACATGGTCTAGAGAGTGTCATAGCATACGCACTAGCTGGTGGAATACATCACAGAGGTGTGTGGCACTCGGCGGGCACTGGTAGGTGTAACACAGCATTGGGCTCCGCCAGGAGCATGCTGTGACTCTCAAGTGAGGTTTGTCTCCTTTCCAGATAGTAAAATAAAAAGTATTACACATCCGGCGGTGGTTGTGTGTTTTATTAACCATGAGGGGCGTTTCTTGCATAGTTTTGGTCGAATTTTTGTTGAATCCCCTTTGAATGGCTTGGTGTGCATGTGTATTAAATGTTTCTTCATTCAAAAGTCAATTAGGAGGGAGAAAGAAGGGCTTAAATCCACTCAGCTTCCTTGTCTCAATATCAAAAAAATCAATTGTAGAGTGGATCACTGGTCCTGGGAAACCAGGGTATTGCATGGACAGTACATTGTACCGTATAAGAAACCCTCATTCACGTTTTAGTTGGGATCGAGATTAGCGGTATATCTTGATTCTCCGCTGAATGTGGTCTTCAACGTGATCGCATAATCATTGGGTCAATCCAATGCTTCCTCCACCCGGAGGCTTTAACCACTGGTTATCACAGTAGTGATCGTGAATCAAAAAGAAGGGTGAGGTGATCGTGATAAAGGAAAAATGTGTATTAAAATTCTCGTAAAGCCAGTAGATATTTTTATTGGTACTGGGTTCGAGACCAAGATAAAAAAGTATTTTCGTTGTGCACGTATCTGACTGATTATGGTCAAGTGCACTGGTTAAAAACTGTGTCCAAAAAAGGTCGACATGTTTCAGCCCTCGTCAGCCCAAAAGGGTCTAGCGGGCTTTCTTCAGGACCTGGTGCAGAACGGAGGCCCGTGCTATGGGCTCCCTTGTGGATGTGCAGGAAACTTATCCTTTTGAATGCACATTCAATCTTGTCTCCTTTGTTTCAGGCCACAACGGGTACTCTAGGGGAGTCGCTTCACGCTCTCTTTGGCGTCGGTCTGGGACCTGTGCTGACTCTGCCTCCTAGGACGTCTTCACCGGGTCCTAGGAGGCAGAGTCAGCACAGGTCCCAGACCGACGCCAAAGAGAGCGTGAAGCGACTCCCCTAGAGTACCCGTTGTGGCCTGAAACAAAGGAGACAAGATTGAATGTGCATTCAAAAGGATAAGTTTCCTGCACATCCACAAGGGAGCCCATAGCACGGGCCTCCGTTCTGCACCAGGTCCTGAAGAAAGCCCGCTAGACCCTTTTGGGCTGACGAGGGCTGAAACATGTCGACCTTTTTTGGACACAGTTTTTAACCAGTGCACTTGACCATAATCAGTCAGATACGTGCACAACGAAAATACTTTTTTATCTTGGTCTCGAACCCAGTACCAATAAAAATATCTACTGGCTTTACGAGAATTTTAATACACATTTTTCCTTTATCACGATCACCTCACCCTTCTTTTTGATTCACGATCACTACTGTGATAACCAGTGGTTAAAGCCTCCGGGTGGAGGAAGCATTGGATTGACCCAATGATTATGCGATCACGTTGAAGACCACATTCAGCGGAGAATCAAGATATACCGCTAATCTCGATCCCAACTAAAACGTGAATGAGGGTTTCTTATACGGTACAATGTACTGTCCATGCAATACCCTGGTTTCCCAGGACCAGTGATCCACTCTACAATTGATTTTTGTGTATTAAATGTGCCCGTCAATAGCTACCCATGTTTGTATAAAAAATGAAAAGGGTGTCTACTTGGAGAGTACCCACCGGCGGGGGTGCCGGGATTAGGCACGGTAGGGCGTCAGACACGTCAGAGCTTCACTAGCGGTGTAAATACATTCTACGTGGATTCATTGTATGCATAGTCGCCTTTTGATGAATTTCACGCAAATCATCATGTGATAGGTACGTACGGTTTGTCCAGCATGTCCTAGGTGTTTCTATAAATATATATTTTTTTAAAAATAATAAAAAACAAAGGCCGGCCCCGGGGGATGGGGCCCCCGGGGCCATAAGTGGCCTGAGGAGGGGGGCAACGCAGCCCCCCTCCTAAAGAATTTTTTTTGTTTAAAAAGCCATGCCCCGGGGGTTGGGGTCCAAGGGGCCGATTAAGGCCTCGGGAGGGGGGCCATGTGGCCCCCTTCCCAAAAATGTTTTTTCTAAAAAAAAAATTAGGGGGCAGGCCCTGGGGGATGGGGTCCACAGGGCCAATAAATTAGAAAAAGAAGGGGGGGCACACAGCCCCCCTTCTTGAAAAAAATAAAATAAATAAAAGACCGGCATCTCGTCGGAGGCCACGCCCCCCTCCTTGCGGCACTCTGCAAAGATGCCCCCTGGCGAGTTGTAAGTTGGGGAATTAATTCCTCTTCAATACTGAGGGTCCCTTTGGGCCAACTACCTCAACAGGTATCTCCAGTATGCGCCAGGGAGCTGCGTTGCAGACAGGTGTTCTGAGGCCATGCCCCTTTTTACACCTCTCTGCAACGCAGCTCTGTGGCGCTTATTGGAGGTACCTAGTGGGCTAGTTTGACCCTAGGGACCCTTAGGCTTCAAGGGGACTTAATCTCTCAACTTAGAACGGCCACAGGGCGCGTTTATACAGTGGTGAAGGGAGGGGGCGGGGCTTGAGGTGACGTGTGCAAACACGCCCTGTGGCACGTTTTAAGTTGGGGAAATAATTCCCTTTCAATCCTGAGGGACCATGGGGGCCAACTAGCCCACCAGGTGCTTCCAGTAAGCGCCACTGCACTGCGTTGCAGAGAGAGGTGGTGCAGGCCGTGCCCCTTTTTACACCTCTCTGCAATGGCGCTTACTGGATGTACCTAGTGGGCTATTTTTCCCCTAGGGACCCTCAGGATTCAAGCGGACTTAATGTCCCAACTTAAAACGGCCACAGGGCATGTTTACGCAGTGGGGAAGGGAGGGTACGGGGCCTGAGGTGACGTGTGCAAACACGCCCCATGGCGCGTTTTAAGTTGGGGAAATAATTCCCCTTCAATCCTGAGGGCCCCTGGGGGCTAACTAGCCCACCAGGTGCTTCCAGTAAGTGCCACTGTGCTGCGTTGCAGAGAGGTGGTCCAGGCCGTGCCACTTTTTACACCTCTCAGCAACGCAGCTCTGTGGCGCTTACTGGAGGTACCTAGTGGGCTAGTTGGACCCTAGGGACCATCAGGATTCAAGGGGACTTAATCTCCCAACTTAAAACGGCCACAGGGCGTGTTTACACAATGGGGCAGGGAGGGGACGGGGCTGAGGTGTGTAAGCACGCCCTGTGGCGCGTTTTAAGAGGTAGTTTTAATCCCCCTGCCATATTATATACTAGGGGCTTACAGAGGAGGTCATGCTAATCACAGGGGGACCCCAATGCATAGTGTTCCCTAGTGTATGTAGGTGTTTTTACTGTATTCTAAGTGTCTTTTAACCTAGCACTGGCTCTAGGACTGGTTAGTCAGACTCAGTGACCACCAGTATAAGTTGAGGGTACAGGATGATTATGCAACAAGGCTTCTTTTTGCTCTTCTGTTTGTTCTTTCTGCACGTTATCCTTCTTTCTGCACTTTTCTTCGTCTTTGAGGACTTCTGTTGCTTCTTTCTGCATTTCTTTTTTTTCTTTCTGTGCGTTTTTTCTTCTTTATTCACATGTCCTATCTCTGTAGGCATAGTTAGAAATTAGCATTTAAAAAACCTTTGAAATTCACTGAAAAAACCATAGGTTTCAGGCACGTTAGAGATAGGAATTAGCATTTAAAAAACCTTAGAAATTCACTGAAAAAGCCCTAGGTTTCAAGGGCGTTATAGTTAGCTGGACTTTTCACTCGTACAAAACCATTGAAATTCTCCCGTTATAGTTAGTTTAGCTTACTATAACTCGCGTGCCCACAATGTACTGCTGATGACGGCACATATTACATCACTCACGACATGGTCAGTGACATCACTCATGACATCACTGATGACATCTCAAATGACATCACTCATGACATCACTGATGACATCATCCTTGTGATAGAGTGGCAGATCTCCTCTCACCCTAATATAACCTTTGATACACACCTTCAAACTAAAATTTTCAAAACAATGGACATACCAATACCAGTTACAACAACCTATTCAGTAATTCTAAGATCCACATACACATCCACTCATTCACCAACAGTCCTATACAGTCACTCATACATGTACTCACTCATCATATGTACTCATACACCTATACATCCTGTTACACAAGGCCACTCATCCATAGAGTTACTCACACACATAGTCACTCATGCTAATAAAAAATCAAACATCAATTTACTTGCATATACAGTTATACACACACCACCACACTTACTTCTACAGAAACTTACACATACTTAGTCTTTTAAACAATTACTTATAGAAACACATACTTATTCATACAGGAACTCTTCCAATCTCTCACTCTCACATATACTCACTTATATACACCAATAGTCAAATATACTAGTTTAAAACATTTGTAGTTTAAATTTTCAAAAAAAATCATCCATTTAGACACTTATATACCCATTATATACCCATTTATTCTTCCATCGACCTTGAGATATACATATGTAAAACATATTAAATTTTCAGAAAAACACACATTCACTGGATGATGTCATCAGTGATGTCATCAGTGATGTCCTTGGAGATGTCATCAGTGATGTCATGAGTGATGTCACTGACCATGTCATGAGTGATGTAATATGTGATGTCATCAGCAGTGCATTGCGGGCGCGCGAGTTATAGTTAGCCAAACTAACTATAACGGGGAATATATATATATATATTACCGGTCACCAGTAGGTAGTTATAGTTAGAACCTAGTTTCCATAGGAAAAGCATTTTTTGATTTGCCAATATCTTTGGCGCCGGTTCACAAATCTTCATGTAAATTCCCCCAAAATAGGGTTGGACGGCTCAGTTTGTGTGTTGAAAGTGGGCGATCCGTCAAGCGGTGGCTGAGAAAAAGTCGGGTCCCAAAACGCGTTTTCTCCATTTTATTTTCTAAAGGAACTTTCTTACAGGCTACAGCCTGACCTGCTGAAATGAATTACACCAAATTTGGCAAAAAGGTAGGTCTTGCTTCATATGTGTGCCCTTTTTTTTTTAATGATGTAAACCCATTCAGTAGTCCCTGAGAATTTTTTTTTTTAAGTATCGATATCTGAGCACCGACGAGGGTTCGCGATCCCACCCGGGCATGAGCTGCACTCTGATTGGCTGCCAACACTCCAAACCAGGAAGTGTTGGCAGTCATCTTGTGACTCGGTAACCGAGTCATAATAAAAAGGGTGAAATAAAGTGAAAAATGAAGAAAAGGGGGCAGGGTAGAAACACCCTGACCCCCTAGGCCTGCTCATGGAGTCCCACAAGGACACCCAGGCCCAAAAAAAGCATTTAAAAAAAAAAGAAATTGTCCGAATTCACGATGGGTTCGCAGAATCGGCCAAGAAAATAAAAAAAACAAAGAGCTTCGTTATTGTTAAGCCCCCGGGTGGGCCAGGTCCCGGGGGCATGCCCAAATTATATAGCGGGGGCCCCGGCAGCCCCGGGGACCACCGCTTCCCCGGGGCTCCTATTTTTAATAAAATTAAACATGTGTGGGCGGCTCAAGCCCCCCACATGTTCCGGAGACCACCACCTCCCCAGGGCTCTGATTATTATTTTTTTTTAAATGTGTGTGAGGGGCTTGAGATCCCCCACACGCCCCGGGGACCACCACTTCCTCGGGGAACCAAATATTCAAATTTGGGAGTCCGTTACGGACCCCTGGACCCGTGGACCACCACCTCCCCAGGGTTTTGAAAATGAAGGAGGGCTGTAGCGCGGCCCCCCTCCTGGAGCCCTTGATGGCCCTGGGGACCACCACCACCTAGGGCCAGCTCCTGCAATGTCCCATGTTGCCCACCGCCGGGACGTAGCTGTTTGCTATGGCAGGGCGGGAGCACTGCTCCCGCCCTTTGTTAGCAAACTCTGCCTTGCTTCAATGAAGCGAGAGCAGGAAAGCTGCTCGCGCTTCATTGAAGCAAAGCAGACTTGGTTTTGAGCAAGGGGAGCTGTATGTCAGCAGCTCCCCTTGCTCAAAAGCAATGCAGGCTCCCACAGGAGGCGGGTAGCGGGCGGGATTGTGAGGGCATTGGGGCTCCCCCCACAGTTTCCAACGAAAAGGGCTGGACCCAGGGGATGGGGTCCCCGGGGCCAGGAGTGGCCCAGGATGGGGGCCACGCTGCCCCCTTCCGTATAATAAAAAATATATTAAAAAAAACACAGAAAGGCCAGCCTCGGGGGATGGGGTCCCTGGGACCATAATTGGCCTGAGGAGGAGGGCCATGCGACCCCTTCCCCCAAAAAATAAAAAAATAAAAAGGCTGGCAAGGCCCCGGGGATAGGGTCCCTGGGGCCATAATTGGCCTCTGGACAGGAGGCACGCAGCCCCCCTCCCATAACAGACAAAAAAAAAAAAGTAACCGGCAACTCGCCGGAGGCCCCGCCCCCTCCCTGCACCTCTCTGCAAATGCGCCCCTGGCGCGTTGTAAGTTGGGGAATTAATTCCCCTTCAATCCTGAGGGTCCTTGGGGGCCAACTAGCCCACCAGGTACCTCCAGTAAGCACCACAGAGCTGCGTTGCAGAAAGGTATTCCGAGGCCACGCCCCTTTTTGCACCACTCTGCAAACGCAGGTTCTGGTGCACTGGTGGTGGGGCAATGAGGTCCTCTAGTGTCCTGAGAACCTCAGGACACAAGTGGACTTCATCCTCGGAGCAGCAGTACGCCAGAAGCCACGTTTGCAGCGTAGTGTGAAAAGAGGCGTGGCCTCGGAACACCTCTCTGAAACTCAGCTCTGTGGCACTTACAGGAGGTACCTGGTGAGCTAGTTGGCCCCCAGGGACCCTCAGGATTCAAGGGGACTTAATCCCCCAACTTTCAATGCACCAGGGGGGTGCATTTGAACAGTGGTGAAGGGAGGGGGTGGGGTCTGAGATTACAAGTGTGCAAATATGCCACCTGACGCGTTGTAAATTGGGGGATTAAGTCCCCTTCAATCCTGAGGGTCCCTGGGGGCCAACTAGCACACCAGGTACCTCCAGTAAGCACCACAGAGCTGCATTGCAGAGAGGTGTTACAAAGTCATGCCCCTTTTTACACCACTCTGCAAATGCGGCTTCTGGTGCACTGGTGATGGGGCGATGAGGTCCTCTTGTGTCCTGATGACCTCAGGACACAAGTGGACTTCATCCTCCAAGCCGCAGTGCACCAGAAGCCATGTTTGCAGCGTGGTGTAAAAAGGTGTTAGGAGGCCACGCTCACCTTTCTCCACCACTCTGCAAATGCAACTGCTATATTATAGTTAGAAATTAGCATTTAAAAAACCTCTGCAATTCACTGGAAAAACCATAGGTTTCAGAGACGTTATAGTTAGAAATTAGCATTTAAAAGACCTTTGAAATTCACTGAAAAAACCATAGGTTTCAGGGAAGTTATAGTTAGAAATTAGCATTTAAAAAAACCTTAGAAATTCACTGAAAAAATCACAGGTTTCAGGGACGCTATAGTTAGTTGGACATTTCACTCATACCAAACCAATTAAATTCAGCCGTTATAGTTAGTTGAGCTAACTATAACTCGCGCCCATGCAATGCACTGCTGATGACGTCACATATTACATCATTCATGACATGGCCAGTGACATCACTGATGACATCTCAAATGACATCACTGATGTCATCACTGATGATATCATCCACATGATAATCTGATGCACCTCCTCACACTCTAAAATAACCTTTGATACACCTACTCTAAAATACACACTACCTTTTTCGAGACCATAGACACACCAATACCAGTTACTACATACCCACTCACTGATTCTTAGGTCCCTCACACATGCAGTCACTCATCAATACAGCACTATCATTTGCACTCATACACCTATACTGACACTCTCACACCACCACTCATCTATAGAGTTACTCACACACCTAGTCAGTCATGCAAAGAATCAATCATAATCCCATTTACTCACCTATACAGTTATACACACACCACCTCACTTATTCATACAGATAATAACACATACTTACTCTCTTATACAATCAATGATACAAGCACACACTCATCCATACGACCATTCTCACAATCACTCACTCTCACGTATAGTCATTTATATGCTCCAACACTCACATATATTGCCTTTCACCTATGCAGTTACTCACACATGTACCACTGAGACATCCATTCACTTACCAAAACACCCATACACACACTCACCCACCCAGAAAGCTCGTCACAGATGCACACTTGAACCCGTACACCCAGTGAATCACCCACTCACACATCTATGTACAGAGTCACACAACCCCCACCGACCCACGCAGACACTCAGGCACCCATACAGATACTCTGACAACCAATCAATAACCCAAATAGACACTCATGTAGCTACTCAGCAAGCCATGCAGCCGCTTACACACCAGCTGACAGACTGATACCGACATTTACACAGTTTAGTAACTAACCCATGCATTCAGTGACATGTTTAATCACTCACTTATACAGTCAGTCACGCACCTACTAAATCATCTATTCAGACACTCAAACACCCACTCATACTTCAACACACATTCGCATATATATTTATAAAACATATTTAAACTTCACAGAAACACACATTCACTGGATGATGTCATCAGTGATGTCATTTGAGATGTCATCAGTGATGCCATCAGTGATGTCACTGACCATGTCATGAATGATGTAATATGTGACGTCATCACATGTGTGGGTGGGTGGGGAGTGTATTTTTGCTTAGCCATTGTTGTATCCATTCACTGAGTTGCAGAAACTTTTTATCTAACATCTGTATTATTTTGGCACCATTCTTGGTATGGGGCCACACACACACACAAATCCCCTGTCCCTCACAAAAAATCTATGGTGAATACATCCTAATGGCATTATGGGAACTTGAATTTGTTGTTAAGTGTCGGTGTCAGGCTGCAGCTAGTTAAACCCAGGATTTGAAAAATCAAGCTCAAGTTAAACATTGTTGCTGCTTCATCGACTGTAGGTACTTACCTCACTCCGAGATACCTGCACCGCCGGATTCATTTGCCAAAGTACAACTTTTGAATGGCAGGCAAAGGGTCTGAGGGTTTGATGGGAAGCTGGTGTTAGTGTGAACTCTCCGGTGAGGGGTAGTCAGAGGCAGTTTTAACACATTTCTGCCAGCTTCTGCATAGTTTCATTTTGAACTGGATGCATTCACTGAGCATAGCAGGTTCACTTAAAAAAAAAAATACAGCTAAGACTAAGGTAATGGTTTTTATGAAAGGAAAGGGACAGAAGAGAAGGCCTAAGTGGTAGTTGAATGGAATCCCAGTGAAGGTAAAAGAATATCACTATCTTGGCCTTCTTCTCAGATATAATCTTAATTTTACGTCGCATATAGAAATACAGGGAGGGAGGGTCACGGTCATTGCAGGAGCATTATTTAGGATGGCTGTTGCATTGGGTTAGAAATCCATCTAGGTGCTTAGAGAGACATATAATGCAAAAATAGCTAGTTTACTGTTGTATGGTGCAAGCTTTTGCAGGTAAGATATGTAAGAAGAATTCACACCATTGAAATGAATGTCTGTAATAAATGGTTGGGCCTACCTAGAGGAACTGTAAACAGTTCACTGAGGCTTGAACTGGCAAAAGTTTTATTTAAGTACAAGCAACTGCTCTTTAGTTACTGGCTGGATCTTCTTAAAGCAGATGAGGGTTACTTAAAGAAATGATAAAATCCAGCCTGCAGGAGAAGTATGCCGGCAGGTGGGTGCCTAACTTACTGGATATTAAGGCATCGCTAGATGTTGCAGCAGGTTAGAAACTCCAAGGGTTGTCTCTTAAACAGCAGAAGCAAATTGTAAAGCATCTAATTAAGGAGTGCTCTAGGAGGAGTGATTTAGAAGATGTGTGTAAGAAAGATAACCTGTGCCATTTAAAGGATGTAGGGTAAGGGAGTATATTCATTCTTACCTGCGGGAAATAAAGAGCGCCTGTATAAGGAGGTGAGCATTAAAGGTTAGTTGGAAAAAGTTCCAGATTTTATACGATGGAAGCTGGTTCAGCAAACTGGGATGGATAAAGCTATGTGTCCCTATTGTTTAAGGTGACCACTGACCATTTTGCATTTACTTTTCATTTTCCCCAGTTTTGCAGGTAGCAGAGGAATATTGTTGCTATCGACCTTCAGATCCAACATACTAAGGGTCTCCTGCAAATAATTTTAGGATGTAAGAATATACCCGTGTGTTATGCAGTAGGGAAATTCTTGGCTGTTGTCTATTACCAGTTAATTAAGAAAAAAGCTTGCCAAATTAGGGATGTGTAATGGGTATACGGAGGTCGTTCTATTTTAGTTATAGTCCCAATATAAGAAAGGGTAGTGTGAGAAAAGGTAATTTTGTAAAATAGCAGATGCACTTGGCTTTTTGTTGTCTAATTTTGCACAAAGAAAAAAGCACTTTTTGCACATTCAAAAGTGATTATTTTTAGTACAGAAAATGTTAATGTCAATTTTACCTAAAAGCGTATGGCCTAGAGACGACTGTTGAATTATAATTCCTCCTCTATTACTATTTAATTCTTTTTCAATATAAGAAATTGCTGTTTGCACTTGGTGAATCATTTATCTAATGTCTATTTTGATTACTTGCCAAGAGATAAAAATACTCACATCCATGAAACTATTGCTTCAGTTTGTACCGAAGTGGATTGTATTTTCCACAAAGATAATGTCAACCCTGTGTGGAAATAAGATTAAAGAAATGTTCCTGTGGTAGGGGGGTTAAGGCTTGTTGTTTTATTATAAAACAGGTGCGATTTTAATGTTTTAGGCATTGAAGGGCCATGGGTAAAACTAATATTTGTTGATTTTAAATGCTTGTATGTGCACGGATAAAGTATATTAGTAACAAAACAGTGTTTTATTGTAAAAGTATACTTTTTAAATATTATTTGTGCTTTCTGTATTACATGTGTATATGAATTGTTTGTAACGCCTTTTTAGGCATGATATCAAATTATTAATAAACTGAAACAGTGGACCTTGCCATTACCAGTCCACACCTCATAATTCAACACCAAACCAAATAATTCAACCCACCAACACAATTACACAACATACCACATGCATCCAAGCCACACCACAGAATTTCACATCATGCCATAAAATTCAAAAGCACACCACATAGTTAAACTCCACTGCATACCACACAAAATACCATGCCACTTAATTACACTCCATAACACACAATCCCACTCCACACATTTCCAGAACAATCAATATCACTTGATTACTATCCACATAACTCCACTACACACCATGCCACATAATCCCACTGTACAAATCTACTCCACACCACACAATTCCATACTAAACAATTCCACAACTATCAATTCCAATCCAACCCACATAATTCCACAACACTACACATATATACACTCCATAACACATAGGTAAAAGACATTGTCATGTACAACGCCATTACCTCTAACTCAAGCAAATGTGAGACCAATTGCATTTCCAATGCTTGTTGTATTTGGTTGTTGACAAGTCTAATGTTTCTCTGCATTTATAGTTTCTTTGCGTTCACCTGCTTCTATTCACAGCGTTCTCTTGCACCTGTCTGTCGCTGCTTGTGGCGCTTTCTGTACCTGGTTGTGACTGCCTTTAGCATTTCTTGAAGTTAGAAATGTTAGAAATGTTAGAAATGCTTTTACTGCTTTCTTGCACTTGGCTAGCACAGCCTATAGTGCTTCTCTATACCTGTTAATCAGTTCTGTTAGCTTTATAGTGCTTTATAAATGATGATTCAGTGTCACCATTTGGCTTAGTACCTACTGTCCCAACTTTCAGCAAATTTCTAGCCGACGACAGACACACTTTCCACAAGGCCTTCACTTTCTTCACAGGCCTGGCACTGGCTCGAGTGTCGTTTTGACTCCACATATGCCAACCGTTGATTTCCACTTCGACTGAGGCACACGTAACACGCACGAGCAGTTTGCAGAAAAACGGAAAACTCTCTGGGAGAGCACTTGGTTCTTCGGGTCATGGGGTTTATGTAATCCCCTATCTTGTTGCCAGTTGTAGCGCCCTACCCCAACTTGGGTACTTGTAAATGATCACTCTACACATGGAGCTTGGTATTACACGTCTTTATTCTTGAGCGTGTAACTGTGAACTGAACATTCTATATCATGAATTCTATGAAGCACACCCACCTACGCACTTATGTCATTGTTCTATGGAGTTTGTCAGGAACCAAAAGGTTCCCGTCATCTCTAACTCATAAGACACTACACATTTTAAAATACACACCCTGCATGGTGTAGTATGCTATACGTGCAGATATCAGTGCCCCATTTGCAGTTAGTACGAGCTAAACAAACTCTCCAGCACAGTACAATACAGTACTTGTATGTCTTAGGCACTGTCCATTTGACCTATTTGTGCTCAGTAATCCTACTTATCTGAAAATGTTCATTTGTGAATCCTTTTCCATTTATTTGATTAGCATAAGAACAATACAATCATGAAGTTATTAACCATTCCTAAAAACATTATAGTTGTATTAATTAAGAGCGAGCCATGAGCCTCCATGATGGAAGAAGCAATGCAGACACCCTTTCTACACAGCTTCACAGTACATCTGTCTCTCAAACTCTGGGTATCTACCCACTTCCTTCTGCCTTTGTATTAGTATTACTAACAAGCATTTGCAATGCACTGGGTTTTGCATTTCCGAAAGTTTAATCTATTGGTATTGCTAATAATAATGCAATGCCAATAGCTCACACTTTCAGTACTGTGAGAGCTAATGCATTACAAAGCAATCGCGGCACTCACACTTTTGCTTTAAACATTTTGGGTGCCACGATTGCTTTAAAAGTATAGAAAAAGAAAAGCATTTTTTCCATTTCTTTAATTTTGAAGCAATCACGGCACAAACGCTTTAACTTAAGATGTTGAAAGCTAAAGCGCGGGTGCCACAATTTTCACAAAAGTTAACAAATAGAACAAAAATGATGCATGCATGGTTTATCTTTCTATTTTTTTATGCTTCATGACCATATCCTGAATACAGCAAATAGAAAATTAATGGACAGAATGCAGAACAATGTCATACATTCACCCAAGTACAGAGATCTGGGCTTAATCCATCATTTTTTTGCTCCCCATGCCATTCCAGTTTGAACCCAGCCATATGCAAATCAGTCTTGACCCTGCCCCCAATGGGAACAGTCCAGCCCGAACTGCCATGCCAGGTCCGTCCTGGACTGGAAACAAGCATCCTAAGACCGGTTTCAGGGTTTCACCCCTCATCATCCAGGATAGCTTAACTCCAGTGGTATGAAGAGCATGGGACCCACGTCTGGGCATGCCTGTCCCACTCAGGGTGAAAAATGCAAAAAGAACAATTGATGGACAGAATGCAGAACAATGTCATAAATTCACCCAAGTACAGAGATCTGGGCCTAATCCATCGTTTTTTTTCTCCTCATGCCATTCCACTTTGAACCCAGCCATATGCAAATCAGTCTTGACCCAGCGCACAATGGGATCAGTCCAGCCCAAACTGCCAGGCCAGGTCCTACCTGGAATGGAAACAAGCATCCTAGGACCAGTTTTGGGGTTTCACCCCTCATCAGCCAGGATAGCTTAACTCCAGTGGCATGGAGAGCACGGAACCCACGTCTGGGCATACCTGTCCCACTCGGGGTGACAAATGCTAAAAGAACAGTTGATGGACAGAGTGCAGAACAATGTCATACATTCACCTCAGTACAGAGATCTGGGTCTCATCCATTGTTGTTTTGCTCCCCATGCCATTCCAGTTTGAGCCCAGCCATATGCAAATCAGTCTTGATCCTGTGCCCAATGGGAACAGTCCAGCACGAACTGCCAGGCCAGATCCTATCTGGACTGGAAACAAGCATCCTAGGACCGCTTTCAGGGTTTCACCCCTCATCAGCCAGGATAGCTTGAATAGAGCATGTTACAGCATGTTAGATGAATACAGCATGTTTCAAAGACACATCGCAGACGCTGCCTAGGCGTGACCTAAAAATGTACTTGGACTCTTGCCCTCTGTTCAGCCCTCCATTACCTCCCAGCTAGATATGTGCTAGCTAAGTGTCTTTACGTTTATACATACAAAAGGGTTTCTTCTTTGGATGACTAGAAAATTCCTCCTTAGGTGAGGGGACATATTTCTTACATTACTGCCTTCGTCACAGATGATGGAGAATTTACTGACCTCATAAAATGAACCAGCTAACTTTAATGTTAACCCGATAGAATCAATGGAATCCCAAAAAACCACGACTTGAATAGAATATTACAAGAACACTGAACTGACATCTTAAACCTGTGATTCAGAGCAAAATCTGAGGACCTCTGTTTTCTAGTGGATGAGTTTACATCATTGACACGTCAGGATCGAGCTATACATTTTTGCCTAGAGAATGGGGCGAAACACATGTCGGCTGAGTTTTGAAGTAGCTTCATTCGTCTGTCTTACTTACAAATGCCAACTGATAAAAAGTATCAACCAGCGCCTGATTTTGTTTGTAAATAACGATAGTGAATATTGCATCACCACTTGCTCAGGATTACTTTCAGATAACTTTAAGGTAAGATCTTTTCATATGAATGACTTACTCAAGGGAGCAGCATAACATAGAACTGATGAACTTATGAAATGGAAACTTGTAAAAACGCTACAGCATTTGGGTTCTACTCAACACGTAAGAAATCTGCATGTTCCGTAGGCTCCTCTGACTTCGAAAGCCCTGTTGCTGTAGATGGCATTTTACCCATTTTCTCAACAAGTAAGTTTACTGACACGTACACACAGATACTCAGTCCATTGTATGTTACCAGAGAATAGTCATAACCAGTCAGCTTGTTGTTGTGACCAGTTATTGTCACTCACAAAGACTGGATCATGGAGCTTTCTCACTCTGAATAATGTAAATGTTGTATACTTGTAAAGCGCACAGCTGCCCCAGCAACGGGGCGTCCCGGCGCTGTATGCCGCTGGGGAACCCATCCTGGCTTTCCCTGTGAGATGGTCCCTACTGGGCATCTCCAAGGTGAAGACAAGCATCCCCGGCGCTGATGGGGCCGTAAGTGGAGATTAAGCAAGCTGTTGCCCAGAGTTGCTGAGTGGGATCCATGGTTAGAGTAGGCACCGAGGCGAGAATTATCGAGTCTGCTGACCTTGGCCCAAGACCCTGCCATGTCGGGAATCGAACCCTGGTCCCGGCAGACCTCTGCTTCCGGGTCTGCCGCCTCTAACCAGTGAGCCACACCACTCCAGCATCTCACGAGAAGGGTGGAAACCTCACTCCATAGCATTAAGGACAACTTCTGCAGTCTTGGACGTCTCATCTGTAAATGGCTGCTATCTGGTTTGTTAGTCTAATTAGGAAGCAAAGCAAGGCTACAATACCCAGAATGCATTACGTTGGCACCCAAAAGTCCAGGACTGGAAACAGTGTCCGAAATGACATCGAGTGAGTAATATGCCAGACGAAAGTTAAATAAAGTGGCTATAGGGTATGCTATTCTGTTTGATTTTCATGTAATGTGTAAATATTAAATGCACATTTTCATTGTGAAATGTGAATTTATAACAGTCTTTTGTTGACGTCCTTGACTGGCACACATACATATGACTGTCCTGTCACAAACAAATGAGCTGTGCTATGTTCCAGAAAGCAGAAATGACCAGCACTTAAATATGTTTCTCATCATCAAGTTGTTACCTTGTCTGGTGTTCATTTCACCCCCTATAATTGCATGCATCTCAGGGGTGGCCCCTCCGCTATGGCTAGTTTGGGTGTGCTTAATTCATTGGTCCATACAAGCGACAGCTAACGTCTACGGCAGCCTTATCCGGTTATACACTGACGGGAACCGCATATTGTGCGCCAGCATAGGATACTTTTCAGGAGTCTAATTTACACTGGAGAAGGCTGCTGTAGACGTTAGCTGCCGCTTGTATGGACCAATTAATTAAGCACACCCAAACTAGTCGTAGATATCCCCCAAATCGGATGGTGCACGCGTCCAAGTACCTTGATGCTTCTGATTCCATCTCCTTATAAAGAAATATATGAGGATATATTTTGGTTTCAAAATCAACCCAATGTCCTGAAGATGGTCTGATGGTCTCATCGCCAACACAGACCGGAACGTCGACTGCAACCTCTACTTCCACACATATTTGTTGACCTAAAGGAATCGTTTTCTGTTTTGTCAGATTGTTTTCCTTAGTTAATCTAGGGAATAGATGTTTTCATAGTTCCTTTGCAGGCTAACTTGTGATACCTCCAGAACTATGTTTGGTTGATTCTAATTGTACTTCCCTTGTTCTTATTTGTGTATATATTAAATATATGTTTTTTTAAAGAAAAGTTCGCCCCGTGTTACCCAATTCATGCTTTTTAGACAATTGCCCACCTCATAAAAATTACTTCATTCCCTTCTCAATGTTTGATTAATCAGTAGTTCATCACTAATTAGGGTTGAACACAAAAGTACCTTTATAGATATAATTTTTAAACTAAGTTTCGAAACAAAATCCCTTGCAGGCAACTTCCTACTTATTTTCTACTTGTAAATATGTGGCAGCAGCTTGCGCCGCTGGTGCGTCACAAAAAGAGATTCACCACCGGCATATGGGGCTTGTAAATAAGCTCCCTAGTATGTAGAAGAAATGCATGTTGCCTGGCAGAGTAAAATTGTCCAAGAATGCTGTTGCTTGGTATGTCATGTCAAACCAGTGCTAGATGTGAGTGTATGGTTCTATTTAGAAAGAGAGAAAGAGGGTATGTGGGCATATATGTTTTTGTTGTTGTTGATAAAGGCTTCCAATTAAAGTCATAAACAAGAAATATATATTTTTTAGTTTTAAATTGCTGTACGGTACTAGGTTGTAGGCATTGAAAGTCTTCTTTTAAATTTTGGTGTAATGGGGTTGAGCACAATGAAAGCAGAGGTTACTGGTTGAATCAGGATTACAAGCTTTGTCGAACACCACACGCCTGGTTGATTTTTTCACCACACACATTTTACCAGGAAAATATGGAGAAAAATGCATTAAAAAAATGCCCAGAATGAGTAAACAAACTGCCAAAATTGGTGCTCAAACCTTGATTCTAGTTTCCATTTTTCTGGACAAAAAACCTGTAATTACAGCATATTCCCATATTTCAGAGTTGCTAAACATTATGGTATCAGTATATAAACAGAGGTGCAGAAAGACCACTGCAACTTTCCCCAACACCTCCGATTAAGGGTCTCTTGAAGAAAAGTAAAACACAATAACACAGTAACACCTGATACTGGCTGAATCAAGATTACTTCCCAGTCTGTTATGAGGGGCAATACATTTACATGCTGCACAGCACTGGCTCTTTATATTATGATAATGGGACTCAAAATTCATTGATATGGATGCTCGGGACACTCATCTCAAAATATCGTTTCATTTCAAGTCAGAAACTCCAGTGGGGGCCATCATTGTTCTCTCATCTTGACTCTGATCAGGCAGCCGGACTTTTCCTTGCATTAGTAAAATTCTTGAGCAAAGTACTTACTTCTTACATCAAACTCATCTGTACAAAAATTGGACTATATTTTGGGGTGGGTGACTACCCACCTCAAGACCAATCACAACTCTTGTTAGAATGGACCCTCAAAGTCACTAAATTACTCAGATCTCCACCCGTTGGTAGCTTTGGTGCAAACAGGATCAAATCAAGACTGCTTCTGTCCTGTCATGAATTTAAACCTTCAGTGAGTAACCATGTTGTTTTATGTACTTGACTGTTCTCAACATATCTCCTGCAGTGTATGTGATGGTACCCAGAAGGGTCCAGAGATCCTCATCTTACGCAACGTATATTTTGTCTCATGTGTTTTTGTGGATTTAAGAACATTCACATCAACTTGTTGTCTTCTTTCTGCTCGAGCACCTAACCGGCGAGCGCTCCTTTGAAAACGATTCGCTCAAGACCTCAGCCATGCCTCATTTCTTTAAAAAAAAAAAAAAAGCAAAGATGGGGAAAGAGATAAAACATAATGGCATAATGGGAAAAATACAAATCTGACTGTCTAACTATCCATTATTTGCTCGAGTTCATCATTTCTCTGCTTGCTTGTCATTCCTCATTGAAAAACACTAAAAGAGGACTCCGTTAATCCATTAAAATAAAAAAGAGAGAGGAGATTTATGGTATAAGAGATGTGATAGTAGGCAAGGTGATATTTACAGTTTTCGTATAGACCAAGAATTGTACAGATCATTGTCAGCTATTTGCACACTTTGTAAATAAACTAATCTTCTAAATGTATTTGAGACTAGGTTGAAATACCTATGCCAATTATTTTTAGCGATTTGCAGGCCTTTTGCTTAGCTGCTACATCCAATTCAAATCGCAGGGATTTGCAGAATATTTGCATGCTTTTAGTTACAGTTGTTAAATTCGTTGTTTTTCGTTTGTATTTTGTAATCTGCTCGAATTTGACATATGCAAAACGTAACTCCACCAGCAGCGCCATTTCTCAGGAACAAGGCGAACCACTAGATTGGAAACTGTGGTTAAAGTCTTTCAAATTATATTTGGACACTACTTATGACGAAATGTACAAACCAGAAAGAAAGAAGAACATAATGTATTACAATTTAGGAGTAAAATGTCAGAATGTGTTTTATCATCTGCCAGAATATGTGCTCCCAGATGTGGAACAACTTGATCAATCTGTGACAGCTGTTGTTCAGCTGGACAAACATTTTACTAAATCCAAAAAGATTTGTGGCACATAGGTACAAGTGTTTTTACAAGGACGCACATGGCTAGTGAAAGTATGGAGACACAATTTGAAAGCCTTGAAAATGGTATCAGCAAAATGTGAATTCGAAAATTTTACTTCGCAGTTTATCAGGGATCAATGAATTACCAGGTGGTATTCGTACAGAAATTCAAGAAAGACATTTGATATGTAAAGATTCTTTATTAGATAAAACTCTTGACATCGTAAAAAGAACAGAAAGTTCTAGTGAAGATGCAAAACAACTAGAGATTTCTTTATCTATCACCACAATTTCAGGAGCAGTAGTAAATGAACATTTTAATAATTGTAGTGCTGAAAGTAAAAAGCACAACTATACATATTTTGCATGGCCAAACACTTAGTTAAAATGAATACAAAAAAGTTATACCTTACATGGTGTTGATCATCTTCACTTGTTTCATCAATTATGAATAGTCCAGCTTTAGGACTACAATGTAGAAATTGTGGAAAAATGTTAAACTTTTTCAGAATATGAGGAAGAGGGAAAAAAAGCAGTGTTCCTTGTGTTGTTAGTGTAGAAGTGAAAATGATGATTAGAAAATTATCAACTATAACAAAATTAATTTGATGGTGAAAAGTTAGCGCATATTCAAAGATGGGTGTATTGCTCATATTTATGTAATTATAGAAAAAAGGGAATACGCCTCTGGTGGATATGGGAGCACTATCACTATTGGGTCTCTTGAGCAATTTTATAAATTCTAGTCTTATAAAGCATTGTTACTGGCAGAGGTTTTTGACAGCTGCTTTTGAAGGCAGCATGATACATTTTTGTCTGCTATTGAAGTTTTGGGTGAAATGGTCAAAGGGAATGTTTATGAAGCAAAGTTGATAACGGCGGATTCTTATCTTATCTTATCACTTCAAAGAATCCTCGGCTGACTGGACCTTTCTTACCTGCTGTGAAGTGTAAGGGGAGAAAACCAATTCATTCAAAGCTAAACCAATGGACCAATCAATTCAGACTCGGAAAGGATCACTGACTCCGAATTAAAATTTAGGGGATTTATTACAAAGCCAAAAACAACTGAACGTACAAGCACCTCATGACGAGGTTCAAGAAATACAAGGGCACTAATACAAAGTTCATCCTATGCACCAGTCTAATCCGGTGAAGCATACAAAAAATAAGATTCTCCAGAAACAAGCAATAACTGCTCCAACGTCTAAATTAGTCTTCATTAGTACCAGTGAAGAAATCCATTAATCTGTCCCTACGCTATCACTAAAGTGACATCCCTACTTAGCGTTTCTCAGGCAAGATCAAGAAAAGGTGTCAGCTTGTGAAGACTTCCTAAGAAGTACACTCACGTTGTAAGTATCAGTAGCCAAAGCTACTGAGTTCGTTCTAAGTCTTCCTACTGAGAATCGATCCCTTCCTTCTACACTCTAACGGCTCTCTGCTAACTCATCCCTCGGGGCACTGTCCCTAATACAAAATACACAATTAGTAGAACATGCCTCTGAAACGCCTCTTCTGGCCAGGCACCTTTCATAGATAATTTTCCACCGAAACCTGTACTTCGCCCTGCAACGGTTGGGATGTCCTTGGGTCTCAGGCTCGTTCAGTGCAGAAAGTATCAGCTTCCAATTATCGACATTCCTAGAGACAGTGTAACGAATCTCCTCCATACCTAACTCCTAAAACAAAAGCATTAGTCTTAGCTAACAAGGACGGTGTCCTTGCACCTGCAACAGAAGCTTGAGAACGGAACATCCTTGCATGCACATCAATTTCGCTAACTACCTCTAAATAGGAGCTTTACCAGGGAAAGTACATTTCAGGCCTACAAATTCAGCTAACATAAGAAATACGAACAGGCCTTCACAGTGGTGTCACTAGGGGGGTGCGGGGGGTGCGGACCGCACCGTGTGACACCCTCACGGGGGGTGACACCAAAGGGCCGGTCCGGTCGGTGTGTCTGTGGTGACCTGCACCGTCCGTGCAAAATTTTATTGAAACAAACAACAGTGCAGATTCCGAAACCGAAACGCAAGGACCGTGGACGCGACGCGCGCCGGCGCAACCTAACCTAAACGGTTTACCTTCTATTCAGCAGGAGGAGGTGCCGCCTGTGCGCAGCACGCACTGTCTCCTCCTCCGCCGCGTCTGCACGCGTGATGTCACGTCGTCACTAGAGGGGTGCAGTGCAGTCGGCGACGTTGTGAATCCCCCCGCATGCGCATTGGGCCCCAAGTGCGCGTGACTCACGAGGGACGACTAGGAGGTGAGGACTTGGAGCGGAGGTCTCAGGTGGTCGCGACTCGCCACACTGCCACAGCGCCACTATAATTTAATTTTTAGACCATTTCCAAATTGAAAATTCCAAGCAAGGCTAACGGCCGCGGGCCGGCCGACCGAGAGGTAGTCCCCCGCCCCCCCCCTGTCTGCCACCACCAACTCAGCAGGTGAGTGGCCTATTTCCTATTCAGTGCAGGGCGGTGGGTGGGGGGCGATTCCATGTGTTTCTGCGCGAGTGCGCTGTAGTAGGTCCGTTCAAGCACTGTAAGGCATGGGTAAATTTAGAACCGGTCTCTTGGTGGGATATGTATCATATGCATTGCCAGTACGTTACGAACTCGGATCCAGCCGTGTGAACCTATAAAAAAGACCCGTTTCGTTTCTACCTCACATGATTCTACATCAAAAAATCCCAAATGTTCTGTTTCTCGCTGATGCAGTGGTGGCCTCCCCTATGCAGGCTCCCGTAATTATCTATCTTCATAATAAACCCTGAAAGGGGACCATTTGTGCAGCATAGTGCAGACTGACTCCAAGCCCCAAGAATCATAGTGCCAGGAGTCCCCATTCTCCTGAGTCCAGGGGAGGAGCCCCATTGCACTATAGAGCGCCATCTTTTTTCCCACTGCGCAGGTCCTTTTTATGCAGCATTGTGGGGGGGGACTCTAAGCCTTAAGACCCATACTGCCAGGAGGCACCCACACACCCAAGGTAAGGGGAAGGATCCTCCTTTGCTCTATATAGTGCCACTGTTTCTCCCACTGAGAAGTCCAGGCCAAGTCCTGCACCCGTGAGAGGCTGGGCCAGCCTCATCACACTTTTGTGTTTTTTTTACACCTGTACTGGACCCTCTGTTGCAAGCTGAGGTTCTCTTTCACACAACGGGGAATAGGAAAAAGATAGTCACCATAGTAGGTTTTGAAGGCTACTGTTAGGCTTGATGAACAAGAGCCTTGATTGGACTTTGCGTGGACGCAGGAGCTGATTACCTTAGTCTAATACTTTGGTTGCTTTTTTCCCCTTTTGTTCTGTCTTCTCTTTTCGGGGGTTTACGTAATGAAAGGGTGTTGAACATTGCTTTAACAAACAGGAGCAACCTGTGGCTTCCCCGATTTAGATCATTAATTTGAGCTCATAGGGTTAGTCTTCTTTTATGAGTGTTTTTGCTGAGTGCCCCCCCTCCCCCTAATTGTAGCCTGCGCAGAAAAAGGCGACATTCCCGTTTTTTATTACTTCATCGGTATATTGTGTTTTAGAGGCCCCAAGGGGAAACGCAAAGCTTCGGACCCCTCTCTGGGATTATCTAAACAAAGTAAAGTGATGAAGAAAGTGAATAATAGTACCCTTAAAGAAATTGAGTATTGCATTGAGTAGCTTTGACATGCTATATCTCCTACCATAACTGTAGGGACATGTCATGCCTGTTGACAATGCATCACATTTACTGGGGACAAAGGTACCGAATACGGAGCAGGACGGACCTATCTCTGGTGTTTTGGCATGGATTACAGCAAATTAAGTGAAATGCACTTGTATTTTTAATTCCAAATACACATTCTTTCATATACTCATGGATTGTCTGATGCAATGTTTTAACTATGAAAAATACATTGATTTTAATCACACCCAAACATATTAGCGCTACTTTGCAGAGTTTGCCAGTGAAGCGGTACTTTTCTTTTCATGTCTTTTTTTCAACAACATTGTTTTCCATGGTGGGGAAGTGCACCAATCGTGGGGTGCTGCGACGAGTGATTGATCGGTGGATTGGTAACTCTAAACCATGTTCTTACTGCTTACATTTCACATGAGGGTGGGGTACCGCCTGACGCCTTAGGGCCGAGTTCGCGCTATATAAAACTGCAAAAAAAAAAATGCCTTTATCGGATTCGGAATGCACGACGAGGCACTTCTCTACATGTGAAAGTACACTTGGCCACAGAGTCACCAGTCGGATCCGATCCCCAAGCGCATTGCCCCCAATCCCCACAGCATTGGCAAAGCCAATAGGACAGGCCTCCATGTGATGAGGAGCACTCACAGTGAACCGGAGGAGATCCCAGGCACAAACAGCCCAACATATGACACCCAACAAATGCAGACCACCCTCCTACCAAGGGGCCTGTGCGACACAGTCGAGGGAACCACAGCATCCCGACAAACCCACGTGAACTCTCAGCTAGCATACAGTGCACCACACTGCTCCCAAGAAACGGCACTGCAGGAACGCCAACGACTGACAATGCTGCAAGCAGGCACCGCAGGGATGCCAACGACCCACAATGCTGCATGCAGGCACAGCAGGGACGCCAACGACCAACAATGCTGCATGCAGGCAGTGCAGGGATGCCAACAACCCACAATGCTGCAAGTGGGCACTGCAGGGACGCCAAATGTCATGAAAGTCACAGCTTTTGCAACATTGCTTGAAAAGCTGTTACAGATGCCTGCTGATATGTGCCTATGACGCAAAAAGACTTCTGAAATGGCTCGGAATGTTTTAATCGCGACTCACTCATCAGCCTCATTCTATTGACTGTGACGTCTATGTTGTGGAAATTGGCATGGGGTGCTCTTAAACTTTACGTTGGCTATCAAGATGAGTCTCCTTTAAGCTCTTTGCTAATATTTTGCTAGAATTGTTGAGGAAAATGACATGGACATTGCAAAGATTTTTCCACTTCTCTTCCAAATCATTGGCAAAATCAAGTATTGTGAAGATCGAAAGAGCAGTGTGACGCAATGATTGACAAAGTTTGCCTACATTTACAAACGTTACTAAGGATTTTGTATGGTCCCGTTATTTGGCACCTGTGTCCACTGGCGGACTCGGAGCGGAGGAGGTCCATGCGGTAAGTCGTGAGGGGTGACACCATGAGTTACCCACACCGGGTGACACCAACCCTAGTGACACCACTGGGCCTTCAAAATTAAAATGTGAATGATGCCTTTACACATCTAGAATAACATTACTCTTTGCAAGCTCTACATTTCATCACGTTAAGGCACAAATAATCATTTCTACATATGCGACTTTAATATGGTGCACTTTTAAACCCAATGCATTTCATTACATATGAACTACTTCATTTAGCATTTGCAATGAGCATCGAAAGGTACATAAATCCATATAAATGCCATTTTACCCTTCTCGACTGTCACAATATCATTTTCTAACATTACATCTACGCATTTCATTATAACTCCACATTTCTAATGATCACCATTTAGTATAACACACAAATATATATGCGGTTGCGGGATATCCATGATTATGATGCACCCCTATAATTTTCGGAACATAATGACGCTCTATCAGTTCCCCTCTTTGATGACTAGTGTCATCACCAAAATCACAACTCCCTGGAGAAAGAACCGACCTAAACAGAGCTCATAGCCATCCTTCCCTGTCTGAACTTCTCTAGGTTCTTGATATTCTCATAGTGACTGTCATGAAGTCTAGTCATCCTTATCTGTTGCTCTCTACGGGACCTTTCGACTAGGTTCACCTTATACCACTGATAAGCTCTAGCAAATCCCCACAAGGAAACCACACAGACCACAATGATAATGATAGGCTTCAGAATATAACCAAGAATACCTTTTCTCAAATTCACAAACCAATTTCCCACCCTGACAAAACCTTTACCAACCTTTTCCCAAACACCCTCTTCAGTCAGATCCTGGATCTCATGATGGATTACAGTGATGTTACTTATATATTTCTCCAGATCTTTACTGTTATCCGGTACATAAGTACATCACTCTTGAACCTTCAACATTTTACAGACTCCTCATTCTTTTGCTAATAAGACATCTAAAGCAAGACGGTTTTGCATCACCATCGTCCTTATCGACAACATCTCTCCATCCACAAGTATCAACGACTTAGCTCTATTAGTCAACAATTGGTTAACAACCGTCGTCAGCCTTCTAATCTTCACATCTTTCAGAATCACTCCCAAACTTGGTATTGCTGCACCAAAGATATCTCCAATCACGGCTCCTGCACTTACATCTCTCCTCACTCTAGAATGCTTTTCACCTTCCAAAAGTTATAGTTCCTCTGCATGGTATATTTTTGGGAAAATAATTCCCTAATAACAAGTACCATACCAATTTGCAGGCAATCTTACATAAGCCTTCTTCCCACACACATAGTATACTGTTGGCACCACTTGTACAGGACCATGCAAAAAGTTCTTTGCTGACTCTTCCATAGTGAAAACATGATCACACGTACTCTGTCCCACATAGACCTTATCATAATAGGTCTGTACACGTTTCACACACTTCGTCCCCTTCTGCACAAGATCCAATGCTATAGGGCCATAACTACCCTTTGCTCAGTGAGCTCTTTCCTCCTCTGTCCAATCTACTGGACTTTCTCCAGTGTTACGTATTTGTGTTAGCTGTCTATATCTATCTTCTACTTGATCTACAAATTTCTTCTCTACACCTGTTAGTGAGCAGGTCAGATTATGTCTCTGGACATACGCTTTATCTAACGTTGTAGTCGGTATGAAATACTTCCCAATCCTATCTTCCTGCTAATATTAATCATACTTGTTGAGGTGCTTGTACGCTGGTACCTCTGAAAGCACTGCATCATAATTGGAAAATAAATACTCATAATGACCTCTTCCATAGAACATACTAAGCAATAAACTACATGAAATCCCATATGTCAGTGGAAGATGGTGATATTTAATACCCTCATCCACTGAGGCAGGCAACTACATACAAACATAACAACTGTTTGCATCCACCGCCTCAACATACTCATATGGCAGCTTAGCATACGCATTAAGCTTAAAATCACCTCTAGACAAATCTACATGCAATCTACGATTATTCTGATCTAGCATAGCCTTTCCAGCTCCTATGATATCCTCTTCCTTGCTAGAAGAACTGGGTGTAGGTGTCCCTTTCACCGCTACGACTTCTGCCTCATGTGAAGTAATGATTGACATTAAAACAACTATGATTATAAAAACTATCACTCCTACTATAAATGTGCCTATTATCCATTTGGACCTATGGTTTGGATTTCCAGCCTCCATTTCATTGTTGGGTTGGTTTTCAGCAAACAAACACTTAGAGTCTTTTCTCCACCACAGATTACTGTTTAACCAGTTCAAACACCACTCAGGAAGTGCTGGAAATTCCCCTCACAGTACTTTAGTTCTTTATTTCCACATTCCAAAAAGACTTCCTTAGCCCTCTTTCTTCTTCTATGGAAAGTCCCTAAATGTTGTCTTCTTCCTCTCAGGCCTAGGTTATCTTCTTTAAAGTTCTTATTTACAGGATACAGTTCATTCACGGATGTATGTCGTTACAACGCACACTTTTACAATGCATGCACTTACAACGCATTTTTTACAACGCATAATCCATTACAACGCATGACATTACAACGCATGACACTACAACGCATTTTTAAAAACTACCTTTACAACGCATTTCCATTACAACGCATACTACCTTTACAACGCATACCATTACAACGCATAATATTAAATTGCATTTAAGGTAAGTATTAGATAGTATAGGGGTAAAAGTTACTTTTCTAACTCCAGGGGGTGCAACAGTAGGGTAAGTGTTGGATAGTATAGGGGTAAAAATTACTATTCTAACTCCAGGGGGTGCAACAGTAGGGTAAGTGTTGGATAGTATAGGGGTAAAAATTACTATTCTAACTCCAGGGGGTGCAACAGTAGGGTAAGTGTTGGATAGTATAGGGGAAAAAATTACTATTCTAACTCCAGGGGGTACAACAGTAGGGTAAGTGTTGGATAGTATAGGGGTACAAATTACTATTCTAACTCCAGGGGGTGCAACAGTAGGGTAAGTGTTGGATAGTATAGGGGTAAAAATTACTATTCTAACTCCAGGGGGTGCAACAGTAGGGTAAGTGTTGGATATTATAGGGGTAAAAATTACTATTCTAACTCCAGGGGGTGCAACAGTAGGGTAAGTGTTGGATAGTATAGGGGTAAAAAGTACTATTCTAACTCCAGGGGGTGCAACAGTAGGGTAAGTGTTGGATAGTATAGGGGTAAAAATTACTATTCTAACTCCAGGGGGTGCAACAGTAGGGTAAGTGTTGGATAGTATAGGGGTAAAAATTACTATTCTAACTCCAGGGGGTGCAACAGTTGGGTAAGTGTTGGATAGTGTAGTGTAATATTATGCGTTGTAATGGTATGCGTTGTAATGGTAGTATGCGTTGTAATGGAATGCGTTGTAAAGGTAGTTTTTAAAAATGCGTTGTAGTATCATGCGTTGTAATGTCATGCGTTGTAATGGATTATGCGTTGTAAAAAATGCGTTGTAAAGGTAGTGCGTTGTAAAAGTTGCGTTGTAAAGGTTGTTCCATTCACAATCAAAAATAAGTTCAGATCCAATTGCAGCTAAAACATGATGTAACATTTCAAGACGAACATCTACCATTTGGTGAGGTGGTGGTTCAAATCCAAACGTTGGGAAAACTAGTCTGTGCAATATCAAGATTCACACCTTGCTCAAAACTGGAGGTTTTGGAACTGTGATCGTCAACACCCCCTCAATTTCAAGTCCTGGAACTGGCAGTCCCACATCGATTTTCAGTAGAGGATTCCTGCTAATCACTTTCACGGACCTTAGCCTCCTGGAACTCACGACTCCCGGCATCAGTTACTGCGTGAGTCCACTCCGGGGCAGCGTATCGGTGGCACGGCACTCTTGTCCTTCTTGACCTTCTTAAACCTCCTTGAGCTTGCTCTTCCGATTCAGAGGTCTCGGACACAGGGGTGAGATCTCTCTCAGGAGCCAGTCTCAGATTCAGCCTTCTTTTCCTCTCAGGCCATGATTCTTCTGTTCGTCTAGCCCTTCTGCTTTCCTCATGAACACTCTGCGCACCCCTTCCTTCCGCTGAGTCTGACTCTGTACTACTCACAACGTGAACTTCCTCTTCAGTGTCAATATCTGGATTGTGTGTAGCGTAACCCTCCTCAGTCTCATCTGGTGAGCAACCAGAATCGTTAGCAACCCTCAAAGCTTGACTCATCCTCTCTCGTGGCTCTGCCACCACAGCTGGATTTTCATTCATGAGAGGAGGTGTTTCTTCCAAGGGTGATGAAACTTTGCGGGTGTGGGAGGCATGCACCCAGTTTGGTAATCCTCCACACTTCACTGCTGTGTTCGTTACCAGTATTACTTGATAAGGGCCTCACCACCGAGCATCCAGGTAGCTCTTCCTCACGTGCTTGCGGACAAGCACCCAGTCACCAGGGCATAGGTCATGGCATAGATCACTTGAAGCTGGAACAGCGGCAGCTTGCACCTGCTGGGACACAGAACGGACCACATCAGCTAGTCCTTTGCAGTAATCAAGAATTAAGTCATCAGTGATGTTTATCAAAGCTGTGGCTGGTACGGCTGGCAATTGCATCGCCCTCCCGATAAGAATTTCTTGCGGTGATAAACCGGTTCTTCTATCTGGGACACTGCAAACACTCATCCACACCAAGGACAATGCATCAGGCCACTTCAAAGATGTAGATGAACACACTTTCGACATCTTTGCCTTCAAAGTTCCATTAATCTGCTCCACTATCCCAGAAGCCTCTGGCCGATAGCTACAATGGAGTCTCTGATCAACATTCAAAGCAGCGCAAAGCAACTTCATGATCTCGCTGTGGAAGTGTGTTCCTCTAGCGGACTCCAACGAGGTTGGAAAACCAAAACTGGGAATGAACTCCCTCAATAGCAGCTTCGCTACTGTGAGGGTGTCACACCTTCGTGTTGGGTAAGCTTCCACCAACCGTGAGAAAACACACACCACCACTAGAATGTACCTCAATCCATTACACTTAGGCATCTAAATGAAATCTAACCGCATTCTATTGAACGGTCCCCCTGACCTCCCAATGTGACTCAATGTAACTACAGTTTTCTTTCCAGCATTCATCTGTTGACAAGTAACACACCTCTGACACACTGCTTCAGCAACCGTACAAAATCGTGGGTTGTACCACGTCTGTCTAAACACTTGCACCATTGCATCCCTTCCAAGGTGCACAGCACCATGAATTTGTCTTGCCATTGGACTCAGTAGGTCATCTGGTAACACTGCTCGACCTTCACTTGAAACCCAAACATCAATATCTCCTTTCTCACATACTGATTTGATCCACACATCCTTTTCCTGCTCTGAAACTTCTCCTTGCAGGTGCTTGAGTTCCTCCCAAGTGTCTGCCATGGCTAACATCATGCTGAGCTTGGTTCTTTCTTGACTCTCTCCTGTGTAGTCTCCAGTAAATATACACCCTTGTTCAGCGCAAAAAATTGCAACTTCATCCGCGTACTTGTACCAAGAGAAACAAAGTCAGTTCCCCTCCCATGTGCTGCACACTTCACTACAGCGATTTCTTTAGGACATTGCAATGCTTCCCACAATTGTCTCACATATTCTCCATTTCTAATGTGAGATCCAGATGATGTCATGTAACCTCTCTGAGACCATAGCTGTCCGAAATCATGAACCACACCAAACACATACTGGCTGTTGGTGTAGATGGTGATTCGGATCTGATCAGCTGCCAGACAGGCGCGAGTCAGGGCAATGATTTTGGCCACGTGTGCGGAGTATACTCCTTCTAAGCAAGCAGCTTCAACCACTCTGGTAATGGTGCATACAGCAAACGCTGCTCTCAACTGACCAACATTGTCTCTTAAGCATGAACCTTCGACAAAGAAGATCTCATCAGTGTCAGGCAGAGGTTCATCAACAATGTCAGGTTTTGGTTTGGTGCAAAGTTCAGTCACATCGAGACAGTCATGGTCTTCACAATCTTGATCATCTACATTTGGCAATGGCATCAGCGTAGCAGGGTTTAAAACAGAACACCTTCTCAGAGTCACATTCACCGCGGCAAGTATGACTTGCTCGTAGCGTGTGAGTTTATTGTTTGTCAGGTGCTGTGTTTTAGTCCTCGTCATCAACAGTTCAACAGAATGTGGAACATGGACTATCAAAGGGAGACCCATGACAATGCTTTCACATCTTTCAATGCTGACACCGGTTGCAGCAACGGATTTGAGACATCCGGGCAACGCTGAAGTTAATGGATCTAAAGTAGCTGAAAAATAAGCAACTGGTCTACGGACACCTCCATGACTCAGAGTCAGGACTGACAATGCGCAACCTTCTCGCTCACAACAGAACAATGAAAAGGACTTGTTGTAGTTAGGCATTCTCAGAGCCAGAGCACGGCACAGACCCTCTCTCAACTCCAGGAAAACCACCAAACAGTTGTGGTCCCATGGTACCGGATCGCTCACATCCTTGTGTGTCAGCCTTTGCAAAAGCTTCGCCTTCAGTGAGAAATTGGGAATCCATTGGTGACAGTAGCCAACCATTCCCAGGAACATTCTGACTTCCCTCTGAGTGGTAGGTACAGTCATATTCATGATCGCTTCAATTCTATCTGGTGACACCTTTCTCTTGCCTTTCTCAATTTGATGATCCAAGTACTGTACCTCACTCAAACAATACTGTACCTTGTTTGGGGACACCTTGTGTCCATTCTCTGCCAAATGATTCAGAAGGGCAATAGTGTCGATCCTGCAAGCATCCTCCATTGCTGGTGCAATAAGAAGGTTGTCAGTGTATTGCAGGAGGACTGAGCTCTGCGGCAATACAAGACTCTCAAGATTGTTTTTCAAGATTTGATTAAAGATCGATGGACTCTCTGTATAGCCTTGAGGAATACAACACCACGTTAACACACAGTTTTCCAGCCGGAAAGTAAATAAATATTGGCTTTCCTCATGGAGAGGTATAAAAAAAAATGCTTGACACAGGTCGATCACAGTAAACCACCCCGCCTCACATGGGATTTGGAATAGTATCACTGATGGATTCGGTACCACTGGACAACATGAAATACCAATCATGTTGACCTTTCACAGGTCTAGCACGATTCTGAATTTCCCACTTGGTTTCTGTAATCCCATAATGGCTGAGTTGCATGGACTGCCCATTATCTCCTTCAGAATTCCCTGCTTAATCATTCAATCGATTACTTGTTTAATCCCTGAGATCGTCTCTGGTGACAGATTATACTGAGGTGTTCTCGGAAATTCAACATTCTGCTTGACCTGGATCTTAACTGGTTCAACACCCTTGATTAGTCCAATCTCTTCTCCCATGAAATCCCGCACATCCAATGAACCAGAATCTCTTCGGTCAAGTGGAAGCTCTTCCACTGTCAACACAGGATATATCTCTATGCACAAGTGCTGATTTGCAACTTTAAAAGTGGCATTGTCATCCTTAGTCTGTACTTCCACTCCCTTAGGCGTGCAATAGATGGTACAATTCAACTTGCACAAAAGATCTCGTTCTAGCAAGCAGAATGGACTAGAGTCGCACACCATGAACTGGTGTCGATCTCGGAAGGTTCCTATTTTCACAGGAATCAGCTCAGTCAATGGGTTAGTCATTTTCTTATTTGCTACTCCTATGAGTTGGATTGATTGTCCCGAAAGGGGTAGGTTGAGAACTACTTCAGATCTCACAGTAGAACGGGTAGCACCAGTATCAACCAAAAAGGCGATGGGTGACCATCAACATCTGCCTCTACAAACGGTCCCCTCTGGTCTACCTCCAAGACTGCCCCAAGAGTGCAGTCTTCCTCCCCCCTCAGGCACCGTCATTTCAACGGGTCTGAGCTGTACTCATCATAATTCTCAAAAAGGGGCATCTGCTGGTACGTCCGATTCTCCCGTGGTATTCTTGGAGGTTGCGGAACTTGCACCTGCGTGACCATCGTTCCCACTTGCATGGATCTAGGTCTCGTTACAGACTATCTCTGCCTCTTGTTGTGCTTGGTTTGCTGGGTTCTACCTACACTCGCGCTTCCAATGCCCGACCTTGTAACAAAGTTGACACGCAGTGGTCTTTTTCAGTGTTGCCACATCCATCCCTGTCTTGAGGTCTACAGGTTTCCCTTTCCCTTGACCCTGCACATTTTGGGTCCCTCCATGATTGCTTCCCTGTCTTCTCCCTAGCGCCCCTCCACTTGGCTGTTTCTGGAATTACCTGTCAGCTGTTTGCATTTGGACTAGCATCAGCTTATCCTTAAGCTTCCTATGTTTCGAGTCCACTTCATCGCTGCAGTACCTGGCACACTGCAGTATTTCGTCCACTGACTTGTTCTGCCAGCAGATCAGATGTTGCTGAATCATGAAGCTAACTTCTGGTCTCAGACAGAAGACGAACTTGGAAACAAACTGTCCCATGTCTTTGGGGTCTAAGGTATCTAGCCCACTGTACTGCTTAAAGGCTTGCAAAAGCCTTTTGTAGTATTCATGTACAGACTCCTTTGGTTCCTGAACAGCTCGATCTATCTTAACCCAATCAATATCTGGTGGCGAGATTTTGGATTTCAGCCATGTAATTACCTGTTCAAACTTTTTCATAACAATAGGTGAAGGACCATTGGTAACAGAATCCCTGTCTGGTTCAGAAGTCTACCAATGAACCGCAACTTTACAAGCTGCCCACAAATCACTTGGTACTATGATATCAAACAATGTGTTCAGATCAACCCACAACACTTTTGAGATTTTGACAAAACAATCGACTTGCTTGTATCATTCAACAGGCTTCTCCCTCAGCCGAGGAAATTCATTCGTAAATGCTGCCAAATCACCTCTACTCCAAGGCACATGCGCATACCCTCCATTCTGTACCTCTCGTAAACGATAATTCTCTACTCCTATTATTCCGCCTCCTGGAGGTGGTGTCTCTCCTACAATCTTTTTGGTGCTTTTCTTATTGGACCATCTTTCCTCCCACTTATCGAGCATGCTCCATGCATGTATTCCTATAATCGATTCTCGAATATGAGCCTTCAGCCCTATGACTCTCTTCTCTTCCAATTCCTGATCACTGTACTGCAATCTATGACTTCCCTGCAACATCTTTGTTTTGGACAGATCCACATCATACCTTTTCGTCAACTCTGTTAGTTTTTTATGTGCTGCCCTTGCCTTGCGCGTTACGTCCTTTGCTACAAACAGCAACTTGTCTGGCTCATAAAGCTCCACTCTTTCCAAAGGCAGGTTCCCACTAATTACCTCATCTACTTCAGCCTTCAACCTAACCACATCCAACATCTTTACTCTTATAGAAACTTTTAGGGTCTCTCTACTAGATGCACCACTCAATTCTTCATTCTCACTGCTCTGATCTCCACATCGGTTTCCTTCTGCAACATTCCTAAGGACTGGTCTGTTTCCTGAGTTTCCACGATCCCAATCTCCTGTCATCCTATCATTCTGACTCATCACTGGTGGTTCCCACATTCTTAGGTCAGATCTTGAATCTGCCAAAGACCTTGGCCTCACTGTTCTAGATTCCTTCATTCCTCTAGAGGAGTCTGCAGTGGCTGGCAATGGTGTACTCGATTCTATAGGTCTCAGCAGGTGAGCTATTCCACTCACTATGCCATTCCCTCCAGTGCAAGTCCCCTCTCTTCCTGCTGACTGCGTTAGGCTTCCCTCACTTACTTGATCTGGGTTGTATACTGCCACTATTGGGCTAATGGTAACCGGTACTGTAAGAGCATCCGGTAACCTTGTAACGCCTGTAACTCCATTAGCTTTGGTACCTGTTGGTGCCTGTGTTCTTATCCCTTCTGTTCCGGTTGAGATTCTCCAACTACTCTTGCACTAGGTTGAATCTGCGATTCTACAATCCCCTCTGTTGGTGCAGATTTTTCCTCTTCTGAGTCTGGGTTATCTGGAGGTGGTCTTTCTGACAGTAACCTATCTAACAAGCTGTCATCTGTGTCACTACCATCATCCTCACCACTCTTCTTCTGGGCATCTCCTACTTTCACCATCAACGGGAATAGCCTATCCCCCTCAATAGTTTCCACCCTCCATCTTTTCTCCGATGCGTCCCATCTCGGATCTTGAAATGCCCTGATTGACTTTTTCACACTTTCCTGACTTCGCTCTCTTTTCCTGTCATGTGCCGCTCTGATCTATGCATGTAGCACCCCAAACTGTGTTGGTCTGGGTAGGGGTCGCAATGAAGACATAACAGATTTCAACTGGTACAATACTTCCAACCTGAAAGTACCATAACACGGAGAAGCCAATTCTCCCTCTTTTTCAGTCATTTTGTGCCAATTTTCAAGCCAAATTATAGTCTGCAATCCCACATTCGTAGCCATGTAATGAGCGGGGGAATCCTCAGGCGGGGCTTCTTCTTTTCCCCAAGTAACCACCCTTCTAGCTCCTCTATACATATCTCGTAAAACTTTAAAACATTTCATGATGAAATCACTTTCTTCTACGCATGGCGTTTCGTTTTACTTCCTGATGTTAATCCACCAATACCAGCGCAGCTTCACGCCAACCGACCTATCGCAGCGCAGCACCTCCTGACGTCATTCTTCCTCCGCATGCAACAGTTCCCCGTCTTTACAATTCATCTCTCACACACTCACGCGTCTCTTTCATACTCTGAAACAGTCACTTCTCTGACTGTCTGTCCACCAAATAACGGACAGTCTCATACAATTGTCTACCTCAACTCTGGCAACCGTCTGTCCACGAAACGACTAGACAACTGCCTCAGACTATCTGCCCATGAACGGCTGGACATTCATGCACTTAATCGATAGGATCCATTCACTCTATAATCCACATACAGTAACCCACAACCTGCGTCGATTACTCACGCACTCACACACACGTTTCCCTATCACAGGTGGGTCAGTCAACAACGTCCCATGACTCCCACAATCACTGGTCAGCCAATTTCAACTCTGGGTGTCTTCTACACCACTATCACTTATCCCGGGATATCGAAATCAAATCTCATAGACGCGCTCACAGTCCGAAACCACAATCACTCAACTCTCACTCCAACTCCGCAAGACATCACACACTCAAAATAACACAGCCATCTTACAGACACACATCACTGTTCATACTCACTCTCCCACGAACTGCTGCTTCTGCCGCACCGTCACTCTCCGATGATTTTCATTTAACACTATCGTTCTCCGCTCACGATCCGCCGGATCACCATCACTCGGGCTCTACGGGGCTCAATGACTACCCTTCTCTACTTCTCCCCTTAATACAGAGGAAACCATCCTACTCTGCTACCAACTGATAACGCCGGTTTCTTATCTCATCTTATCTTATCACTTCTAAGAATCCTCGGCCGACTGGACCTTTCTTACCTGCTGTGAAGTGTAAAGGGTAGAAAACCAATTCATTCAAAGCTAAACCAATGGACCAATCTATTCAGACTTGGAAAAGATCACTAACTCCGAATTAAAATTTAGGGGATTTATTACAAAGCCAAAAACAACTGAACATACAAGCACCTCCTACGCACCAGTCTAATCTAATGAAGCATACAAAGAATAAGACACTCCAGAAATATTAAACAAGCAATAACTGCTCCAACGTCTAAATTAGTCTTCATTGGTACCTGTGAAGAAATCCATTAATCTGTCTCTACGCTATCACTAAAGTGGCATCCCTACTTAGCATTTCTCAGGCAAGATCAAGAAAAGGTGTCAGCTCATGAAGACTTCCTAAGAAGTATACTCACATTTGTAAGGATCAGTAGCCAAAGCTACTGAGTTCGTTCTAAGTCTTCCTTCTGAGAATCGATCCCTTCCTTCTACTCTCTAACGGCTCTCTGCTAACTCATCCCTCGGGGCACTGTCCCTAATACAAAATATACATTTAGTAGAACATGCCGCTGAAACGCCTCTTCTAGCCAGGCACCTTTCATAGGTAATTTTCCACCGAAACTGGTACTTCATCCAGCAACGGTTGGGATGTCCTTCAGTCTCAGGATCCTTCATCGCAGAAAGTATCAGATTCCAATTATCGACATTCCTAGAGACAATGAAACGAATCTCCTCCATACATAACTCCTAAAACAAAAGCGTTAGTCTTAGCTAACGAGGACGGTGTCCTTGCACCTGCAACAGAAGCTTGAAAACTGAACATCCTTGCACGCACATTAATTTCGCTGACTACCTCTAAATGATAACTTTAAGAGGGAAAGTGCATTTCAGGCCTACAAATTCAGCTAACATAAATACGAACAGACCTTCAAAATTAAAACGTGAATGAGGCCTTTACACATCTAGAATAACATTACTCTTTGCAAGCTCTACATTTCATCACGTTAAAGCACAAATAATAATTTCTACATATGCGACTTTAATATGGTGCACGTTTAAACCCAATGTATTTCATCACATATGAACTACTTCATTTAGCATTTGCAATAAGCATCGAAAGGTACATAATTCCATCTAAATGCCATTTTACCCTTCTCGATTGTGACAATATAATTTTCTAACATTACATCTACCCACATTTCATTATGACTCTACGTTTCTAATAATCACCATTTTGTATAACGCACGAATATATATGCGAGTATCGGCTATCCATGATTATGATGCACCCCTACAATTTTCGGAACATCACGACGCTCTATCAAAGTGTATCAATGTCTTAGAATGGTTGAATCAAGCATAATTCAACTTAACTATGAAACCTGAATTAGACAACCTATTATTATTGAGAAAAATAGAATATGAATGCTTAAGGAATGTGCTTCTAATGAAGTTTGCTGTTTAAGAAAAATCTAAGAAAGACAAATCAGGGTCAAATGAGGGAAAATGACAGATTTTTCATATAGTATAGCTGTACCCTGCTGTGCATCCCTACTGGTCCCAGATCATGGGAGTTTAGTCCAATGTGTTGGGGAGACCGGTGGACTGTTCATCTCGCATTGCATTCCTGGTCCTGCTGGAGGATTTGGATGGGAGCAGATTGTGGTTCTGGGGACTCTGCTTGCTAAGCAGGACATTTCCTGGAACTCGGAGTCTGCTTCTTCACTGGATTTGATTACCTGCCACATTGCTATGGACTGTTGTGCCAAGATGAAGGAGTATGTGTACGCAGCTTGAGGCTGCCCCAATAAACACCACAAAATCTGAGGTATTTGGTGGGACTACTTTGGACCTCAGGGATCGATCTGATAGTTATGCCAAAGATGTGTGACTGTGAAGGTACCATTTGGGTGCATTGCTTTCCCTGTCGTATTTATTTGTTAGCTTTATGTCTGCAAAATTCAATAAAAATATCATATAAAAAAAGAACGTGTGTAGATTTAAGAAGACTTAATGAAGCCACTTGGATTGGCAGCTTTCCATAGCCAAGAATTGAATCTCTAGTAGCAAAGATATGGCAATCAAGCTGGTTCACAAGATTAGATTTAAGGGTGGCTTATCATCAGGAAGAGCTTGATGTTTGTTCCCATCATTTGCCTACATTTGTTACGCCTGATGGTGTAGTGAAGGCAGCGATTTAGATGCATACTTTGCTATTTTAACATAAGCGCGTTAGATGTTAGAAAGCCATCTTGCCACTTTTGCCGCTTTTGCACACGACACTGCAGAAACATGTTATTATTTGAAAACTGCTTGCTTGCCTTTTCTTCACATGAGAACTGTCTGTTGTTCACATCCCTAGACGTGCACTGCGACCTTAGTCTGAACATTGTGTGCAAAACACTCTGAGCCGCTAGACAATGAATGTTTTTGAGTTCAGGTTCAACGGCCCACTCTTTAGCCATAATACGCACACAGCTGCAAATACCTAAATGCAGAGAGCTTTTAATATTACAGTTTGCATGCGTTAGAAACACATTCTGGAGAAGAACATTTCCAGGCGCAGAGCAAAGCTGATCCTGTGATGTGATTCACCTAAGCTGATCTTTACAGTATGGGGTTCCACATTCAAGCCTGGAGACCTTCTATTATTATAATAATACTAGCCTACTAGCTAAGGGAAGGTGGCTGTATTCCACTGTCATTTGTAATATGATTTCTCCCTTCATTTTCTATAGCCAAAGTACTGCATCTTAGGACACGTAGTTTATAAAATAAACCTTTTAAACTTTACCGTGTCTCTGATTACTCTTGTGGACTGATATGAGAATAATAGCGAACAGGTATTTCTGATTCCCACCATTCCTGAGAGTACTCTAAGTCGCTTGTTCTGGGTTGTCTATACATTGGGACCTCCGAGAGAATACGGATAACGAATGGGACACTGATGCTGGTCGGATAGGGGTTCTGGGTACTGAGGTGAGTTTTTGGTACACCACAATTCACTGAGGTCCTGGTTTCCTGCGCATAGTTCTGTGCATGAGCAGAATCCCTGCAACATGGTGCACCTAACGTTTGGTCTTTTGATTTGAAACGCCTTAGTAGTGCTTATATTAGTCCACAACACCCTCACTCTTGTTTCCGGATAATGGGAGTGACGGATTTCACCTACCTGTTAGTCACCTAATAGGTTCACACAAGCTTGTCAATTAAAAAGGTGTTTTATATTTCTGAACCCTGATGCTACTGTAAAATCCATTGTTGTTGTGTCCTTATGGCGGTCGATATTGCAGCACATAGCCGTACGCCTCTGCGGCGTCATTTGACGCAGTATGGGGTGCCGGACCATGGGATGGCCGTTATTTTTGTGGCCAGTGCCGATGCGTCACACCCTATGAGTTGTTTTACTCTTGGGTGACGCTGCCGGCTGTGAATGCGGATGATAAAACGTGTCACTTGTATACTCACATGCGAGTCCCAGCAAATTATACACCATATAGGACGCAAGAGATTCCCCTTTCAGCCTGGTAGCATAGCATTTGGTTTAACGGCGCCCTTCCCCATGCGGTTGCACCAGCTAGAATGGGCCCTTAGTCGATTCCAGGGGCCACATGGCCGGTGCTGGCTGGATTTACGCCTCACCCCCGCTATTTGACTGTTGCGGTGGATGAATTGCGTACACTCCATACAGCCCTTATTGCAGTATATAGGGCTTTAGTGCAATACGTTTCATGCAACGTGCAGGTGGGGGCACCTGCTGTTGTGGGACTACCGGCTGGTCATCCCGCGGTTGTTATTAGCCCCGTCATAGTTAATTCGGTGATGGGCAAGCGCCCCTAGAATAAGGACGATTTACCTTATTGGTTTGCCGAGAAATTTGACCAACTGGAAGCAGTATTTCCGCACTCTACTCCTGTTGAGAAACACAGGATCCTCACCATTAGTTTACCGAAAGATTTAATCCCAGAAGTGTCCGATTGTGACAACTGGGGTAAAGTTTTTGCCGCGGTCTACTCAAAGTGCTTTGGCACTCCGTCTATGGCTGTGCTTCCCTCCGTCATTAAACGTGTTCAAGATAACCACTGTCCGGAGTCGGCTGTTGAGTTGGGAATGCGGCTTGTCGGAGTGTTCGACGTAGTTGCCTCTCTCGTCCTTGGTAACCTCAAGGGAGATGCGGTACAGTTCTAAGTGGCAAATGGCTTAGCCCGCGTCGATGAGCTCGATAAGCCCAAAGAGTTGCCTAAAATTATCGCGGAAGCATATAGAACTATTGGCCGCAGTAGTTTAGGGGTCAAACCAACTATAGTCATTCCTGACTTAATACAACACACTAAGGTGAGTTCGTCTGTTAAAGACGATCGTCCAACTTTTCCAAAGCAAAATTGGCGAACAAAGATACAGGGAAAGCGGCAACAGAAACAGGGGTCTCGTCCTGCGTCTCCCGTACAGCCAACTAGTGAACGCACATACGATTTGCGCAATCGCACTAGGATTAGGTCACCTGATAGATTTCAGGTTACTGAACAACGCTCTCCTCGTTCTTCACAGGAAACATCGGCCTCACAGTCTGGTGGCGGAGAACGTGGCAAGGGTCGGGGTGCCCAACAAGGACGTGAGCAACCCCATCAGGCTGACGGTAAAGGCAAGCAAGACGAGTTTGCCCGTCAACGTCCCCCGTTTCAGAAGAAGAAGGTTGCTGTGCTAACAGCGAGTTATGCCACAGATAGTGCGGACGCAGCTTCGGAACCTGACATGGGCACTAACGCTGCTTGACAGCGCAGCGGAGGTTACAGTAGTGCGGCAAGCACTGCATCCATTTCTGGAGGCGACAGCAACTGACACGTTCATTACTGTAGAAACTGCTGACACTAGAGTAGCTCCCCCTGACAGACTATATGACATAGTACTCTTAATTGAAGGTGACATACAACGCACAATACAAGGGATTTTTGGGATAATCTGACCTCTTCCTATGACATTCTCTTGGCAGAGGCAGACTGGCCCCCGGCTTTAATTTTAGATGCTCCTAGAGGGGAGGAGGTAATCCTCCCGTCCTTTGCACACACAGTGCCAAGGGAGCACGCTGAAAGGTTTGCCGAAGAGTGGGCTCAGGTGCTTGCGCCGGCTTTGTATCATACTCAGGTAGGCTGGGATAAATTGTCCCCCAGCCATGAGATTCCCTTGCGGTCTATGCCTCAACCACAACCCCAATATCCCATGCGTCGTGAAGCTAGATCTCATGTCGCGGACATCCTTGAGCAATTGGAATATCAGCGAGTTATTGAAACATGTGTGTCACCAATGAATAATCCTTTATTCACTGTAACGAAGCCTGATGGGTCGTACCACCTAGTTTTGGATTACCGGCATTTAAACTCTCATTGCCGGACATGCGCGGTACAGAATACCCACAGTTCTGCCCTCGTTGATAGTCTTGTGCGTAAGAGGTGTAAAACCACACTTGACATATCCAATGGCTTTTACAGCCATAACCTGTCCTCTATTAGTAGTCAGTGGACAGCGTTTACTTCTGGCGGCAAGCAAAAACAATTTAAAAGATTGTCCATGGGCTATAAAAACAGCCCTGGCATCTTTGCCGCTCGTGTCGTCTCTCTGTTAGAGAGCATTGACCCAGATGCGTACTGACGACGAGTTGTGGCTGCATCTGTGTCGCGTTGATCGCATTATTGTTATGTTTGCAGACTTCGGTTACAAATTCAATTTTGCGAAGTCTCACATTGCAGAGTATACAGTGTTGTTTTTGGGCTACGAGCTCAACAATGAGGGTCGAGGATTAGCTCCTCACTTTCTGGAGAAGTGCACATGTCTGCTTGTGCTGCAGATCAGAGCATGTAAATTCTCCCTACTTCCACGGACAGAGTAAATCCACAGTCACACGCACATACTCTCATCATACGCTAGGGCCCATCACACTAACATTCATTCTATACTCTATCCACACTGAATATATGAGAGAAATCCTAAACAATCTGCATCTAAAGTGAGGTCAATGCAACCTAAAGAAATTGTCCTGAGTCATGATTTTAAACATAGGAAAATACATTTGAAACTCAATAAATGACAAGAAATAACCACCCGACACTGAAATTCAAACAAAGGTTATCTTTTATCTAAATTAGTTCAAAGGAAAATCAATCAATAGCAAAATCATTATTCTCATAGTTACCTATTCTAGCTAAGTGTCATTTGGGTCAGGACAGGTCTCTCAGTAAAGTCTCCCGAGTCACCGACCTCTCAATCAGCGTCGATCCTCACGAGCATAGGTTCGGGAAGAAGTGGCCTTAGACCCTCTCTAGTCTAACATTATTTATAGGGAAAATAACGAATTGAAAGTAACAAACAAACTCTAAACGTCCATTGAGTCGCTGAGCAGAGCAAGCAGGAAAGGATGTTGATTCGCAACATTCAGAAAATCTCCGCTCACAAAAAATCACAAAAATAAAAACACGGAAGAAGGAAGCTCAAGCTAGAAAATGTTACATTCATGAATGCTCTTCCCCGGAATCATAGTGAAGCCACCGCAAGTTTATCAGAGTTCATTGTGGCTTTATTCTTCTCCAAGGGCAACTGGCAGCATGCCTGGAGCTGCTGTCCTCGCGGAAACTTTTAATACAGTCAGAGGCCAAAGTCAGGTGGTTTCTGACCATGTTCAGCAAGGCCTCTCGTCACATTTCAATCACTCGAGTGCAGGCTGTAAATATCGGCCATCTTGGATTAGGCCAAAACGGACCATCTTAATTAAAAGAAACACAAAACAACGTTACCACATCGTAATGGTTAAACAGTGTTAATTCCCACTAATACCCTTATGTGTATGTAATTATCTAGCCGTCTGCAACATATAAAAGCATTATAGCACATTATTAAAAAGCGCAAACACGAAACAAATAACACTTTTGCGACACTTATTTAATTAATTTGCTCACCAATTTAGTTCACGTTTTATTAAAGCAACATATATGCACTCCCGCGTGTAGTTCTCTCATTAGTAATGTTGATTAGTCAGAGACTTTAACAAAATTAATAATTATCAATTAATTACCAGTAATTTTAATCATGACATATAACATAAACTGGAGTTTAAATCTCAATGAATTTTCAATAGAAAACCCTGCTCCAGCACGTGCTCCGACAACACTGTAAAAATTACAATCTTTGCTGGGCTTTCTGAATTTTGGTCGTACGTACATTCCGGATTATGCCCAGCTTATCAAGCCGCTATATGCCTTGGTACAACCAACTTTTTCCAAATCGAGCTGGCTGCCAGAGCATTCAGCTATTTTGCAATCTTTGCAGGCTGATCTTCTTGCTTCAAAATACCTACTTACACGTGATAACCACACTAACCTGGTGATAAGAACAGTACCAGGCGCAGTGGGTTTCACGTACTTAACGTTCAATGAGGGCGACATAGTCCCCATTGCCTACAAATCACACTTGTACACTTCGGCTGAACTGCGCTTTCCTCAGTCGAGAAAGTTTTGACTGCGGTGCAGATGGCGATTCTTAAAGAACGAGCGCTGTCGCAAGGAAAACGCATGTTAGTGGTCACACCGTATCCTGCCCTAGAGGCAGCGACGAAAGCCAGTGTACCCAATTCAAAAGCTTTGCATCCACGTTGGATACAATGGGCCACTTCTCTGACATCGCCAGATGTCACTTATATCTTTGATGCCTCATTGTAGACGCAGGAGTACTTGCAATATGAATTCGTTTTCCCGGCTCCTCTGTCTTTGTGCCCGCTCGAAGATTACCATTGTGTCATTTATACTGTTCGGCGCAACCGGCGACGGGATCGAAATACGCCTCTTCAGCAGCTTGCGCAATTGTTGCAGGTACTTTCGAGAATGGAGAATTCAAGTCTGATGTTGTGCATACGCAGTCATTGGGTGATTGTACCGCACAGTTGGCAGAGCTCCGTGCTCTGGTGCTTGCACTGGAGTTTGCTGATCCTCGGGTTACTACAGTGAGTGACTCGTTTTACTGTGTTCAGTCTTTTAACGACAATTTATTCTTTTGGTCTCAAAATGAATATCGTGATTCCAAAGGTAGCACAATTAAGCATAAAATGCTTTGGGTTCGAGTGGCAGAACTTAACGAACATCTGCCTCTCGTGAATGTAATTCACACTCTTGGTCATCAAAGAGTTGGTGTCCACGCTGTCGGCAACAGCTTGGCTGACGAGGCAGCGGAAACAGCAGTGGCGACATATCTAGTAGCAGCAGTTGCAAGATCCAAAAGTGAGATCGATGATGACAGTTTGGCAGCTATCGCTGCAACAGAGAAGGGAAGTAATTACCCGAGAGGTTTCCCTTCTCGTTACCATTATCACTTAAGTCCTGATAACGTCCCATTAGTGAGAATTAACGGCGTTGGTGACAGATTGATTCCCAACGCGGACTGCAGACCATCCTTGATAACAGCGGCTCACGAGGGTATGGCCTCTGCCCATACCGGCGTTGCAGCAACTGTCACCCTGTTACAACAACGTTACTGGTGGCGTGAGTTATATAAACAGGCTCGCACTTATGTTCTTGATTGTGACATTTGCCAGCAGATTAAACTTTCAACTGCTGCGCGCCCACCACAAACTCAGTTGTACATATATAATAAACCACTTGGTTGTGTTTATTTAGATCACTGCGGTCCTTTCTCCTCTGATACTGCGTACAAGTATATCTTAGTTGCAGTGGATTCGTGCACACATTTTCTTTGGGTATGGCCACAAAGGAGTGCTGATGCTCGCACTGTCATCAGGGATTTGTGTGTCTTTGTGGGAAGTTTTGCGTGTGGTACCTTTCATTCTGATCAGGGCCCTGCGTTCGCCTCTAAGGCGTACAAAGAAGCCACGAAAAATGTGGGGGTCCAAGTCAAATTTTCGTCTCCCTACCGACCTGAGGGTAATAGTGTGGTGAAGCGAATGAACCGTGACTTAAAGCAATCCTTGACAGCTAGGGTTTTAGGCACTGGCCGGAACTGGTTAGCCCATTTGTATAACGTTCAACGTGCACTTAATAATCTCCCTAGAATGTCTCTGGGTGGGTGGACCCCATACATGATGCTCTTTGGCATAAAAATGTTTGTCCCGGACCTTGATGGTCTAGACATGGCGGCATCTGCCGCAATCTTTGACGTCGATGATCACTGTGCTGTGTTACAAAGTCTACAAGAGACCAGAGATAGTCTTGCGAAGGAACACATGCCCTCCACATCTGATGCTGCACTTCAGATTCCGGTAGTCGGCTGGCTACCTCGAGTTGGTGACCTGGTCCGTGAGAAGGTGGAGAACAAGAAGGAGTTCGGCCCCTCTTATCGTGCCCCGGGTCCAGTACTTGGCGTGCAGGGTACAAGAACAGTCATTTTACCTCCACTTCCTGGTCGCAAGGATAACAGGTACATCTCCATTGACAATGTCAAACTACAGCGAGTGGCCGATTCTTCTTAGTATGACTCCAGCGGTCTCTTGCCCTGCGATGCTGAGAAATTCTGTTTTGGCTCCGGCTCCTACCACAATGCCTGATGTTGCCATCGAGATGCGTACAGTTACTGATCCTTTGTTGCTACCCGGCTGGTGGTCTACCTGAAGATACTGAGTATGCGTATCCTGCAGATGTAACATTACCTGTTTTACAATCAACCGCAGTTACCCAGTCACGTTTCTCCTTTGATACTAACTCTATAACTTCCAGGGCCCCATCAAAATTTCTATTTTTGCTGTTTGGTTTAAAAGACATTTTTTGATTCCCCCTTGGACTTACATTTGGCTGATGCTCATATGTATTTTTTTATTTATGTCCATCGGATTTGTGGTGGTATTTATTCAAATTGTGAATGGACACTACCTAAAAGAAAGCTCTACAATTAGACTAATTGATGGAACTTTGGCCCCCCACTCCTCATCACACATCATGAAGAGAGACCAGACTTTTGTGAATATTACTGCCTGGCCTGTGTTAGATGGGATTGTGTGGGATGCTGTTAAATTTCAAATTCATGGACCCACTGAGGTTATTAATGTTCCGAATGTATTTCCTGTTTCTATGGGTGATGTGGTTAAACAAAACATCCGCTCTGATGATTGGGACGTTCAGGCCATAGAAGCACTGTTTTCTGATTTGAAATATTATGCCGCTTTTGATGCTGAAGATTTGTATTTAGACACTGCTAATTACGGAGAGTTGTCAACATTATGGCAATCATTTCCTACATAAAGCCAATACGTTTCGTAATTTTGTAAATTATACACAATGGGAACATTGTCCAATGCCAATGTTAGGCAGCTCAAGCCCATTGGTGAACAAATTTGCCTATTTTACTGATTTCAGTGTTTCAAAACCTGCCGCCTTTTATTTTAAAGTGGCAGCGGAGTCTGCCTCGAAGGTTAGGCTGACACACACTAAATTATTGTATTCCAAATCCTTTATGGATGATTTAGCGGTCAGGGGTTATGATCTGTGGAAAGATACTATTGATCTTAAATCTGTTTGGGGTTCTAAACCATGGCAGGTACAAGGAACAGAAGCTATGCATCGTGCCTGCCTCATCCCGAACCACAGTTTTTGAATTTAACTATTTTTCAGACCACCTGTTTTGGATTGGCTACCTCTAAAGAGCTGAATACCCCCTCTATTCCAGATCTGGGTGCTTATCCACATTGGGATAATCATACAGATCTGTCCCTTGATGCGTTGCAGTCATACATTACTAACACATCATTCAATATTTCCAAATTAAATTCGGAAGGATGGTTGACTTGGCAGACAAGCTCAGATTCCTGTCCACATCGTTTTTTGGGTCTGCAGCCTGGGTATACGCAGGTTCGCGTAGGCCCCGCTTTGAATCTTCTCATTCTGTTACTACCTACTCAGTTGTGCCAGTCGTGGCTGCAACATTCCACCTTGGCATCTGTTAAAGTTAATTTATCTAAATTACATGACAAAATAGATTTGAATGATTTTGTTAAAGGTCCTGTGGGTGGCAAGTCCAAAAGATGGGTGTATGCTATTTATAACGAAGTTTGGAAGTTATCACAAATTGAAGCTGCTTCCAGATTGGGAGCTATTGATCAAGCTAATACGGAAGGAGTGCTAGCGGTTTTAGATAATAGCATTAACAGCCTTTCTTCCAGAATTTACACATTAGATAATATTGTTTCATCTGTTGTTGATATCGTGCAGGATGATGTGTCTGTTTTGTATCATGGTCAGAATCAATTGCGTTCTATAATGCAGTTTGCATGGACATTGCAAACGTTAAAAGCTGGTAAAGTTCCCTGGGACTACATGAATACTTCATCATTATTACTTCCTTTTAATCTAACTGCGAAACAACAATTCATGTCCATGAAAGATGCAACATACTCATTACTGCATATTGAAAAGTTAGAACCTTTGCCTTTCTCAGTGGCAGAATTGAACTCAGTTGTGTGGCTTATCCACGGGTTAATCACATTGCAATTTCCTTTATTTAACTTCAGTTTGTGCATGGAACATTATGCCCTAGGCAGATATGAGTTATATGTGAGCGGGTTGCACACCTTTTCATCAAATTTATCAGTCCTTCCAGTTAAACGTTGCGTGCTCAATGGTGACGTGCCCAGCCCCAACAGCACGTTGTATACTAAACCACATCATCCTGGGGCATCTTTCGTGCCCCAAACCATGGCACAGTTGCTACTGCCTTTGCAATTCATTTTTTCATGTCATCCGTTTTCTTCCTTTTTCTTCCATATTTCAACCTTTTTAAACAGTTTAAATCCACATGCAGGAAAATGCCATTTTTCTGTGTTTCTCATATTCAAGATGGGCCATCCGAACCTCTCAGTCAAGAATACGTACAAATGCGAAGTTCATCAAAAGCAGTTTATTTGAAACCCAATGCATTTCGGGCCCTCCAGGGGCCCTTCGTCAGGGGTAACTTTTCATCAAATTTATAAGTCCTTCCAGTTAAACGTTGCGTGCTCAATGGTGACGTGCCCAGCCCCAACAGCACGTTGTATACTAAAGCACATCATCCTGGGGCATCTTTCGTGCCCCAAACCATGGCACAGTTGCTACTGCCTTTGCAATTCATTTTTTCATGTCATCCGTTTTCTTCCTTTTTCTTCCATATTTCAACCTTTTTAAACAGTTTAAATCCACATGCAGGAAAATGCCATTTTTCTGTGTTTCTCATATTCAAGATGGGCCATCCGAACCTCTCAGTCAAGAATACGTACAAATGCGAAGTTCATCAAAAGCAGTTTATTTGAAACCCAATGCATTTCGGGCCCTCCAGGGGCCCTTCGTCAGGGGTAACTGAAAATCACAATTAAACAAGCATTAATGTACAGTGCACTGCTGTGTTTTCTAAAACACATGTTTATCAATCCCACCCCATTTTAAAAAACATACATAGAATTCAACAATATTATTTGCCCCGATTAAATTTAAAAGCGTCCTATAGTTTATCTTGTGTTTATATTGCGTATACATATTTAATTCAATTGTAATTTCTTGATCATTCCTATACAGTAACCGCGTCACCTATTGCCCTCAAACAAAACCTCATTTTCTTCCCCATCCTCTGTGGTAGCCACTCACTACGAGCCGTTTACCAACATCCCGATATTACATACTCCCTCTCCGTCAAACCATGATTCTTATACCTTTCTAAACATCTACCCTTCTCATCACGCAACTGCCATGAACATGCATCCTACTTTGATAAATCATCGCGTACTCTCGCAAACATTTTTATCGCACTTCATTCATTGCGCGCTCTCCCCCTCGCTTTCTTCTATACCCCCGTCACATACCTGCTAAACAACGTCCGTCCTCCTCTCTTGAAAGCAGAAGAGATTCACAACACCATTGAATCACCTGGTTTATCAACCTCACTTCCGCCCCCTCTACCCAATCACCTCCCCCTTTTTTTTCTTTTTTTACTTAACGAGATCACCACCTGTTCAGCGTAAATCCATGCGAGTTACCTAAAGAACTACAACTCCCATAATGCATACAATCACTAAAGGACATGTTCGGGTGTTGAATCCCATCATGCGCGTTTCCAAAATAATCGATGCATCTCTGCACCATTGATAACCAATAAACCCCTTAATAAACTTCACAACAGTCCCGTGTTAAATGTGAATATTCCAGCGTTCTTCTGACACCAATAAAAACAAACTTGCTAAGTGAACTGTGATATTCCGCCTAGCACGTGGATCGTAACATACTTTCCTAAAGTTCATTTTTGTTAGAGTTTGTGGGTGCTAACCCGATGGAGCGAAGCAATTTAAAGAGTTATATGTGAGCGGGTTGCACACCTTTTCATCAAATTTATCAGTCCTTCCAGTTAAACGTTGCGTGCTCAATGGTGACGTGCCCAGCCCCAACAGCACGTTGTATACTAAACCACCTCATCCTGGGGCATCTTTCGTGCCCCAAACCATGGCACAGTTGCTACTGCCTTTGCAATTCATTTTTTCATGTCATCCGTTTTCTTCCTTTTTCTTCCATATTTCAACCTTTTTAAACAGTTTAAATCCACATGCAGGAAAATGCCATTTTTCTGTGTTTCTCATATTCAAGATGGGCCATCCGAACCTCTCAGTCAAGAATACGTACAAATGCGAAGTTCATCAAAAGCAGTTTATTTGAAACCCAATGCATTTCGGGCCCTCCAGGGGCCCTTCGTCAGGGGTAACTTTTCATCAAATTTATCAGTCCTTCCAGTTAAACGTTGCGTGCTCAATGGTGACGTGCCCAGCCCCAACAGCACGTTGTATACTAAACCACATCATCCTGGGGCATCTTTCGTGCCCCAAACCATGGCACAGTTGCTACTGCCTTTGCAATTCATTTTTTCATGTCTTCAGTTTTCTTCCTTTTTCTTCCATATTTCAACCTTTTTAAACAGTTTAAATCCACATGCAGGAAAATGCCATTTTTCTGTGTTTCTCATATTCAAGATGGGCCATCCGAACCTCTCAGTCAAGAATACGTACAAATGCGAAGTTCATCAAAAGCAGTTTATTTGAAACCCAATGCATTTCGGGCCCTCCAGGGGCCCTTCGTCAGGGGTAACTGAAAATCACAATTAAACAAGCATTAATGTACAGTGCACTGCTGTGTTTTCTAAAACACATGTTTATCAATCCCACCCCATTTTAAAAAACATACATAGAATTCAACAATATTATTTGCCCCGATTAAATTTAAAAGCGTCCTATAGTTTATCTTGTGTTTATATTGCGTATACATATTTAATTCAATTGTAATTTCTTGATCATTCCTATACAGTAACCGCGTCACCTATTGCCCTCAAACAAAACCTCATTTTCTTCCCCATCCTCTGTGGTAGCCACTCACTACGAGCCGTTTACCAACATCCCGATATTACATACTCCCTCTCCGTCAAACCATGATTCTTATACCTTTCTAAACATCTACCCTTCTCATCACGCAACTGCCATGAACATGCATCCTACTTTGATAAATCATCGCGTACTCTCGCAAACATTTTTATCGCACTTCATTCATTGCGCGCTCTCCCCCTCGCTTTCTTCTATACCCCCATTCACAATGGTGTTGTGAATCTCTTCTGCTTTCAAGAGAGGAGGACGGACGTTGTTTAGCAGGTATGTGACGGGGGTATAGAAGAAAGCGAGGGGGAGAGCGCGCAATGAATGAAGTGCGATAAAAATGTTTGCGAGAGTACGCGATGATTTATCAAAGTAGGATGCATGTTCATGGCAGTTGCGTGATGAGAAGGGTAGATGTTTAGAAAGGTATAAGAATCATGGTTTGACGGAGAGGGAGTATGTAATATCGGGATGTTGGTAAACGGCTCGTAGTGAGTGGCTACCACAGAGGATGGGGAAGAAAATGAGGTTTTGTTTGAGGGCAATAGGTGACGCGGTTACTGTATAGGAATGATCAAGAAATTACAATTGAATTAAATATGTATACGCAATATAAACACAAGATAAACTATAGGACGCTTTTAAATTTAATCGGGGCAAATAATATTGTTGAATTCTATGTATGTTTTTTAAAATGGGGTGGGATTGATAAACATGTGTTTTAGAAAACACAGCAGTGCACTGTACATTAATGCTTGTTTAATTGTGATTTTCAGTTACCCCTGACGAAGGGCCCCTGGAGGGCCCGAAATGCATTGGGTTTCAAATAAACTGCTTTTGATGAACTTCGCATTTGTACGTATTCTTGACTGAGAGGTTCGGATGGCCCATCTTGAATATGAGAAACACAGAAAAATGGCATTTTCCTGCATGTGGATTTAAACTGTTTAAAAAGGTTGAAATATGGAAGAAAAAGGAAGAAAACGGAAGACATGAAAAAATGAATTGCAAAGGCAGTAGCAACTGTGCCATGGTTTGGGGCACGAAAGATGCCCCAGGATGATGTGGTTTAGTATACAACGTGCTGTTGGGGCTGGGCACGTCACCATTGAGCACGCAACGTTTAACTGGAAGGACTGATAAATTTGATGAAAAGTTACCCCTGACGAAGGGCCCCTGGAGGGCCCGAAATGCATTGGGTTTCAAATAAACTGCTTTTGATGAACTTCGCATTTGTACGTATTCTTGACTGAGAGGTTCGGATGGCCCATCTTGAATATGAGAAACACAGAAAAATGGCATTTTCCTGCATGTGGATTTAAACTGTTTAAAAAGGTTGAAATATGGAAGAAAAAGGAAGAAAACGGATGACATGAAAAAATGAATTGCAAAGGCAGTAGCAACTGTGCCATGGTTTGGGGCACGAAAGATGCCCTAGGCAGATATGAACCATTGGGTACTGCTTTCCTGCATGAAGTATGGTCACTCCCATTTACATACAGGTGCATGAGAGAAGGTAAATAAGTTTATTTGAAGGGTGAGGAATGCTCTTCCACACCTGATCCACACCTTATCATTGTGTAGTCTGTAGGCACATCCAATTGTATGGCGCGTGCAATGTGCAAGCGCCTAATTTAGCATGCGTCCTGAAAGGGATTCCAGTGCCAGCTATTACACCCTCTTTCACGTTGTTAGCTAACGGTAGTTATTTGTTTTTAAATAATGAGGCTTGCTGTGGGATGCTAGTGGGAATTCCTTACATTGTGACTGTATCACAGAGAGAAGTCTGCTGTAAAAATGTCCTTTACCCACCCCCGCATGGGCGGCTGGATGTAACCATCTGGCCTTCCATTCCAACCTTGAAAGCAGAGTTCAACAAGATGAGTAGAATAAGGGCTCTATTGTCTCAAAAAGAAGTCGCTCTGACTTCCTCCCATGAAACATTTGTATTTCACGTAGCCAACACCCGTACCGAGGTGCAGGCGCTTTTAAATACTGATCTCCCACTTCATTTTGGGGCCCTGATTCAAACTATATTTAACGCCTCGTCAACGACTGGCTTGGCGCATTTTTTCAAAGTTGTGGGCTCCGGCCTCGTGACCTCCTTCCAAACTATTTTTGGTGTGACACCGGCCTTTTTTCATTCTATTTTTTCCAGCGTCTTTGGAGGGCTCCTGTTGATTCTCGCCCTCACGGCTGGCGTGCTGCTGTTGGTCTGCGTACTGCGCAATGGCTGCACACTTTGTGTCACGAGAGAGCCTATCCCGGCTGCTCCATCTTCGTAACCGGATGCTTGAATATTATGGAACTTTACCACTGGCTACCCTGAGCATAGTGTAATGACGAGGCAATGACATTCCACATGACATCATGTCATTCCCAGCTAGTGTCAACATCATATCACCACACATAGCTTATGGATTATCCTTCCGGTTTCCCTACTTTACATGCGTACAACCTGTTTTTCATTGCCTAGATTGTCCTGTCGAATGGGCTCTGGATTTGTGCTTGTCAAACTCGGTGTCTCCTGCCCCGGATTATGATCGGCTGATGAGTCTATTAGTGGCTCATGAGTTGGACTGTTCTGGTGTTAGGATTATGGACTGTGGAGCAGCACATGGGGTCCTAGGGAATTGGGACATCGGAACGGCAGCGTATGACTTCTTGGCACAAAATTATTTAGAAGAACACAACAGTTGTCCTCTGAACGTGCTAGAGGCTCCAGTGGTCGAAGAACATGTATGTTCGTTTATCTTATTAGACTGGATGGCGGACACTTTTGCAACTCGTTCCAATGACTTCCTTTTGGAAGCTGTTGCTACGTACTGTGCTTACACATTCATGGATTAACTTGATTATCGTCCAGCTTCCCTTGCACAAACCACACATTTTTTTGTGTGTTCCAACATCTGGTCTCGTTGAGCCTTTGCATGATGTATTGACTTACCATTTTCTTTTTTCCTTCATTTTGTTTTTTTTTACTTTTTTTTTCGAACTTTCACTCCTCTTTTTTTGGATTTCCAATACATGCACTTGGTTCCGCTCTGTCAAACTTGAACTCTGCGTTCCTTTTTGTATCCCTATTTGTTTGTGGTCCGATCAAGGGGGGGTGTAGTGAAGGCAGCGATTTAGATGCATACATTGCTATGTTAGCATAAGCGCGTTAGATGTTAGAAAGCCATCTTGCCACTTTTGCTGCTTTTGCACACGACACTGCAGAGACATGTTATTTTTTGAAAACTGCTTGCTTGCCTTTTCTTCACATGAGAACTGTCTGTTGTTCACATTCCCTAGACGTGCACTGCGACCTTAGTCTGAACATTATCTGCAAAACACTCTGAGCTGCCAGACAATGTATGTTTTTGAGTTCAGGTTGATCGGCCCACTCTCTAGCCATAATATACACACAGCTGCAAATACCTGAATGCAGAGAGCCTTTAATATTACAGTTTGCATGCGTTAGAAACACATTCTGGAGAAGAACATTTCCAGGCGCAGAGCAAAGCTGATCCTGTGATGTGATTCACCTAAGCTGATCTTTACGGTATGGGGTTCCTCATTCAAGCCTAGAGACCTTCTATTATTATAATAATACTAGCCTACTAGCTAAGGGAAGGTGGCTGTATTCCACTGTCATTTGTAATATGATTTCTCCCTTCATTTTCTATGGTATTGTAACAATGCTGATGGTTTTAATTATAATCATTTGTCTGCTTATGTTAGCCAAAGTACTGCATCTTAGGACACGTAGTTTATAAAATAAACCTTTTAAACTTTACTGTGTCTCTGATTACTCTTGTTGTGGACTGATATGAGAATAATAGCGAACAGGTATTTCTGATTCCCACCATTCCTGAGAGTACTCTAAGTCGCTTGTTCTGGGTTGTCTATACATTGGGACCTCCGAGAGAATACGGATAACGAATGGGACACTGATGCTGGTCGGATAGGGGTTCTGGGTACTGAGGTGAGTTTTTGATACACCACAATTCACTGAGGTCCTGGTTTCCTTTGCATAGTTCTGTGCATGAGCAGAATCTCTGCAGTTTTGGAAAGTGTTGTTAATGCTTGCAGCGAATGAGTTCCAAAGACTAATGCTAGACATGTTTCATGGAAATTCCCAGGTTGTATCCTCTCAGAATGACATCTTAATTTTCTCTAAAAGTGAACAAGCATGATGTCATTTTGATTTAACTTTGGCACGTCCAAAAGCAAAAAGTATATCAGCCACTCTTCCCACGTTCTAGAACGTGTCAGATGAACTATGTATTGAACAAAACAAATTGGTGCAAGGTGACAAATTTGTACCTGTTGAATGTTTTTGAATCAAGATAATGAATCTGATCATTCTGGGCATTTAGGATCAACTGTACAAAAAAAGAAAACATTAAATGATTTCTGGTACATTGAAAGATTGATGAATTTGTTAAGAGATGTGTGAAGGGCAGAAGAAGAGACAAAATTTAGTCTAAGCACTGAGGTATCACATCTTGGTCGTGACAAGTGTGCAAAGGTTAGGGGTTGATATTGTAAAATCTTACCATATATTGCTATCTCAAATGAGATACTTTATTGTTGTCAGTAACCATCTTCTTGGTGAGTAGGGGTTGAACTGATTAGTATTCCTATATACAGGGGGATAATTGAATGTATAAAAAAAATATTTATTGAGAAGGCATCCCTGATGAAATTCTGATGGATAATATGGTGCAATATTTTTCATTAGAAATGCAACAATTGTTCAAACAAATCAGGTGTTAAATATATTAAAACTCTTCTTAATAACCCACAAAGTAACTGAAAGGTTGAACGTTTTAACAAAGTGTTGGTGGAATGTATTCACTTGGCTCAAGGAAACAAAAATTCAATTTGAATTAGTGAGAGAGAGAAAAGCTTCCACTGATTTGGGTCCTTTTGGATGGTAAATTATTTTCCAGAGAAGGAGACATTGGTGAGGTATGGAAAACAGCTAAAGATAACTTCATTGACGCTAGAAGAGAGAGAATACTGGGAGAAAAGCAAAATGTTCAGGGTGGAAATTGTTGATTGGATACCAATCAAGAATCATGTTGTAAAGACAGCCTGCTCAGCTGTGTGTGGTATGAAAAAACTAAGTGAGAATGTCAGATGGATGTTGGTGCAGCACTACTGGATTATCTTTAGATCCCAGTAAGGGAATTGAGATGGTGCACCAGGCCAAAGACCAAACAAGAATCAAATATGAGGGTCAAGCATAATTAAAATACTAAATGCGAGTCTATCATCTATAATGATACAAGCAGGAAAAGTTCACGTTTGAGTTTAAACCAAGAAAGATCCAAGATTCTTTTCTTTTATGATTTATTTATTTAGATTTTCTTTTTCTTCTTTTATTTATTTAGCTACTATTTTTCTGAGGACCGGAGGGTGTGTGTGGTACACTATGGGGATCCTAGTGTATTCCCACATCTAACACTAAAAAAGGTTTGAGGCAGCCACTGTATTCACAATAAGCCCAAACTCAGATGTTAGGAAGGACAAAAGTAGAGTCAATCAGCAAAACAGACAGTGGATCCCCAAGAATTGCTTTGTCATTCTGATGTGTCCACTTTCAAGTGTGCCCCAAGGGTTATATGTAAACCCAAAGACAGAATCTTGGTAAGACAATAGTTCTGCAGAAAATAGACAGTGGATCCACAAGAATTGTCTTAGCGTGCTATTCTCTCCCCTTTCAAGTGTGTGTTCCAATGGTTGTATGTAAGCACAGCAGACCTGTCAAGAACAATTTCACATTGAAGTAGGAGTTGCCACTGTATTGTCAGAAAGTACACCCACAGCCCCCACCCTGCATAATCTGCAGAGTTACACAGAGTCATCTGTGCCCGTTTAAGTAAGCCTTTTATTTGCTCCTGGGAGGCATTTTAACTTATTCACACGTGTTCAATGTTAATCACTGGCTGGGAGTTTATAAAGGCTTATGTTACTTAGCCTTTGGACAGTTCAGGCAAGTAAAGGGTAACATTCTAAAATTTACTTTTCATTAATATTTCTTAAAAATCCAACTTCACCATTGATTTGGATTTTTAATAACTTTTAAAAATAGGGGTTTAATTATATTTCTAGCTGGCCCTTTTCATGAGATACAGTATTAGTGTTTAATATTGTTTTGCAGTGTTTCTCAAAGAGCCACCCAGACATCTCATTTGAATGCTAGTCAGTAGAAAGACATGCTAACATTATACATGTCCTACTTTTTAATATCATGCATCCTACCTTAATGTCTACAAGGCCAATATGGGGGTGACTTATTAATATCTAAACAGAAGGTTGAAAAATGCCCAGAATGAGGAAACAAACTTCCAAAATTGGTGCTCAAACCTTGATTCGCGTTGTTGTTTTCCATTATTCAGGGAAAAAAACCTATAATTGCAGGATATTCCCATATTCCAGAGTTGGTAAACACTAGGGTATCAGTAAACAGAGGTGCAGGAAGACCCCTGCAACTTTCCCCAACACCTCCGATTGAGGGTCTCCGTCAGAAAAGTAAAACACCTTAAAACACTAAAAAAAGATACTGGCTGAATCAAGATTACTTCCCAGTTTGTTATGAGGAGCAATAAGTTTACATGATGCACAGCACTGGTTCTTTATATTTTGATAATGGGACTCAAAATTCACTGGTATGGATGCTTGTGACACTAATCTCAAAATATCGTTTCATTTCAAGTCAGAAACTCCCGTATGGGCCGTCATTGTTCTCTCATTTTGATTCTGAACAGGCAGCCGGGTTTTTCCTACATCAACCCTATCTGTAAAAATCTGACTATTTTTGGGGTGGGTGACTACCCACCTCACAGACCAATCACAACTCCTGTTAGAATGAACCCTCAAAGTCACTAAGGGGCATATCATCAAGGGCTGGTGACATAATTATCGCCGCTTTTGCGGCCGTTTTTGGCCAAAAAAGCGACGATAATTATATTGCATTATTTGCAAGGACACGCTGGCGCGTGTTTCCTTGATTTAGCTCCCGTTTTGTTCACGCCTCGCTTTGCATCTCTAATGAGATGCAAAGGAGGCGTGCCTAACAAAACATCATGGGAAAATATCGCTACCCCAGCTTTGTGATATCATCAACGAAGGGTAGAGATATTTTAAAACCTGTTAACTATGCCTTAACGCAGGAATTTAACGTCTGTTAAATTCCTGACTAAGGCATAGCTAACATGGGAGGTGGATTATGGTGATACGACCACAGGGTCGTATCAGCAAGGCTATCTCCGTTTTGGGTGTAACATCGCTGGTTTTCCTAATCAATGGACATCAGAAAGCTGACACTGACCCACTTATGGGCAAGTACCCTTTGCCATTCTAAGGGCACCATGGCCATAGGGCAGACATACCCTTGTGCCTGTGCTTGCATAACTCTACAGGCCTTTCCTGGCAGATACACTTATGGGTAAACCAGATTTGCACGCAGCATGGTCTGGCTGGTGCAGGTATCCAACAGGGGAAACGGCCTGAACAATGATTTTTTAACAACGAGTGGCCTTAACAACAACTCATAAACAACGACCTAGAACTGAACCACGACCTCCTTAACAACTACTTTATTAAACAATGAGTGTCTTAACAATGACTCTGACCTTTAAACAAGACTAAAAATATAATTCATTTAAAGAACGCTTCGAATGAAAACTATTTGCAATAAACAATCTTGAAATTCGGCATTTAATTATCATTTTTTTAAATTAACAACAAACTTTCAGAGATAGTTTTAATTTACCTTGTGAGGCCAGTAGATGGCACTGTAGGATTATTTTCAACTGATGCGATTTTGACGTGTGACGTGTGTGTTTATCGCCTAAAATAGTGCATTTTGTTTTAATTTTCCGTTTGCTATACCGCCATTTATGTTAGCATTGTAGTGTGTCATTTTTGTAAAAACAGATGAAGAACTCATATTTCATTGTTTTCAACCGTCCATTACTGTCTCTCTGTAAGTTTGTTGGTAATTTTAAAAATTGATAATTGATGCCAAATTTCAAGATTGTTTATTAAAAATAGTTTACATTCTAAGTGTACTTTAAATGAATTACATTTTTTTGTGTTTAAAACAAGCGTAGTTTTGAACGTAGTGGTAGATTCGGTTTATATGTCAATATAATTTTTTTTGCGGTTCAATACTTAATGGTTTGGATTTGGTCTTTGTTTAGCCTTCGTGGTTTAGGCACTCATGATTTCAAAGGAAGTTGTTTAAGCATACAACCATCCAACAGAGCAGTGACAGGGACCCCATTCACTATAACTTTCTGGAAATGATGCCTATTCCCCTCGGGGATCACTAGCTTACCTTTTGGCTCCACCTTCTAAATAAGGGATACAAGGGCATGCTCTACCCTCTTCTCCTGAAAATAACCAACCCCAAGGGCTACATTAGCTATGCCTTTGGAGTGTCCACATGTGGGGAACTTCCTTTAATATACAGAGGTCCTCTTCTTCTGCCCAGTCTGAAGATAGTCAAAACAAAAGGGTAGGTGAAAGAGTGCCTTGGGCTTCCATCCATCAAAACCTCCAGACCTATAATCTGAAGAGACCTGGGAATCCTTCTCCTGAAAACTATTTGGTACGACTTTTGGGAACTTCTCTGTATTATACTTGCCTTTGCCGTCCCCACTATAGATGGGAGCCTGAGCCACCCTTCTTTTGGTCACTCCCAGCTTCCTCACTAAGCTCTCTGGGTGAAAAGAGCCGTAGACTTCTCAGAGGTCAAACCAAATGTATTGATAAGAGGTCAAACAAAATGTATTGATAAGGGTTACTTTGTGGAGGCATACTTCATCTGATCAGCTACCTCTAGAGACAATAGTGTATCCCTCCCAGCAATGAGCATGTGCTTTCACAGACTGTCCCCAGTCCCCAGTCCTCCTCTGGGACTTTATGCATACATGGAACCTCCTTCAAACCAATTTCCTTTGTTATCCCCCACCATATAACTAAGTGGCAGGTTTTTGGTAATGTGGTCTCTTTTACTACTCCTAAGCACTTCATTGTCACTTCCACAATCATCACTGGACTCCAGACCCTCAAGTTCATCTTGCACTGGCTCTTCTCATGGGCCAGCAAGGCATGCTTCTTCTCCAAGGCAAGTGTTAACTTCTTGTCTTCCAGGGCCAATGTTGCTGCTGCTGTCCCATTCTCCTATAAAGCTTGTGCAGCCAGCTGCAATTTTAAGGTTCTCTCTGCCTCTCTGTCTTGCAGCTCGGAGGGGGACACACTGGGCTGAAACCCTTCTCTCTGCTCTAGACAATAAAGTTGATGCTGCCCCCTTTGGAATTCTGGAAAAAATAAAAAACAAAATGCAATTATGACCAAAAGCCAAATAAAAATCCAAAATGTCAATGTTTGCTAACAATTCACAAAGGCTTTCTTTTTATTCCCACTTAAATCACTTTGTGGTGCTGTAAAACACAAGTCGTGGATCCCACCGCTGCCACCAATGAAAGAAATTGGATAATTTGGGGTTGGAGAGACTATTCACCCCATTGAACAATCACAACCCTCAAACCGTAAATTAACCGGAGCTCAACCCCCTAAGAAGCTATGGAACAGAGCAGACATGTTTAATCTAGGGAAAGTGTAAAGTACATATTAAGTACCAAAACAGTAATAAACTAAAATTACAAAACAGTAACAATCCCAACCTGAATTAGAAAAATAGAGCAAAAACTAGGCCTGAGCAGAACTCATGAAGTTTTCCACTGCGGAATTCCGTGGAGTTACAAAAAACACCCCGCAAGAATGTGCAGAACCATGCCAATTGGCGAAAAAATGCTCAACTGGCCATTCGCTCAGCTTTTTCATGGCAGTAGCGCATTATGCACTGAAAAATCATCAGCATGAATGACACAAAGGAGTGCACAAAGGTGCAGCCATTTTGTTTTGTCTGCTTTTGTTCCTCTCTCCTTGTTGGCTACCTTTTCCTCTATACAACGTAATCCAAACTCATCTGATCTTCCCTATTCCCAATCTTTTTGTACTTATTGTGTAACTGTCTCACTATCCTTGTGTTTATTTTACATTTCAGTGACTATTTTTGTATTTTGCTTTATGTTTTCCTTTCCTGGCATGTCCTTTCTGTCTGTCCTACGGTTTATTTTCTTCCTGTTTCCAATTTCAGGCCCAGCCCAACTCCCTATCCATTATGTTGCAGTGGCAGAAGCAGACAGCGTGCTTGAATCCCCTCTGAATGACACAAATGGGCAGGGGTGCCGGACCGCCCCATCTTCAGCAAGGCAAAGGTGGCCATACCAATCTTATGGGTGCAGCATCACCTTCCCTGCATGCTGACAGCAGGTGGCAGGCCCAGTAAGGGTTATACCCTGCAGGACCATCTGCTGCTATGGGGGTGAGTGCCGCAGATGTGTCCGCAGCACAGGGCAGATGTCCTTGACCGGAAGTAGGGCTTGCTCGACCTGCTGGGTGTCAAGGGGCGGGGCTCAGTGAGTAAATACATTTTTGTTTAAAACAAATTCTAGGTGTGGCCTAGGAGGCCAAGATGGCAGTCGAAATTTAACTTAGCTCCTGTCACCCGACTACCCTCAATCCTCATCCTGCATAATAGCACCTATATCGGAACCCACATGCGCCCTGCAGACACGGGGCACATTTGGAATGCTACCTTACCTCCTGGTAATGGGTCTGCTGAATCCCTGCTGCAGAGCCCGTCCAGTTGATAGGCAAAGCTAAAATGGCAGGCGCCTTGCGCACACGTAGCTGCATACTGGCAGCTTTGTGGTGTTCGCCGTGAGCGCAATTGGATTTTGTGTGCTGCAGCCTCTGGAACCCACCGTGCCTCGGCGGTGTTGGCAGGTGGGCCCTCCATCCCCCCGTGATTGATACCGGAGGGGCAGTGGGGAGCCAAGTTGCTGGAGGTGGCCATCCCCATTCTGATGCTGAGGCCATGCGCAATGTGAGACTGGAGCCAGCAGTCCTGAGCTTTAGTGCTGCACTGCCTACAGGATCATGACTGTTCTGGAGTGAACTCCAGGTGAGCTTAGCCAGGGGTTCCCTGGGCCGCTTCTGCTCCAGGCCCCACGCCCTCAACTGTGGTGGCTGAGAGGGGCTGTATTTACAGCTGTGGTCTACCCCCTCCTGCTTGTGGGCATGGCCTGGACTAAGTGACGACTCTCCCGCACCTCACTGTTGCGCTGCCACAGGCCTGCAACCACACATCAGTGACCCCTAGGTGTGGATGCCCAGAGACACCTGGTAGGGATTTGTTTTACAGGACCGCAGCATCCCTGTGTCCCAGGAATGGGACAGTCTGGTGCTCCTTCAGCCACACTGGGGTGCTTTTTGCAGCTGTAACCCCCCTTCAGGCTGCCAATAAGTGGTGCGACAAGGACGCATATGCTGGTTTGGTTGACTGCCTTGATATGAGGTGCCTTTTGCTGATTGACATGGTAGACTGGGAGATGCTGCGATTGTGCCTTCGCTAAACCAAACAATCTTGACCTACTGCCAAGTCCCTTGGAGGTTTGGGGGTGTAGACGGCTCCAGCACCGGTGAGTCTGAGGGGGAGTGCTGCACTGGATAGACAGAGTGGCCCCTTGTGCTATGACAATCGAACGGCTTCTGCATCCTGCCAAAATAGGTGGAGGCACTGAGCGGGTGGTAAAGGAGGCCATGCCCCACACCTGGACATCCATTTTCCCTGTATCGCCCTCCTGCATGGGGGTAGAGCTCCCTGGGGTGGGTCCTGAAACTCTTGATGCTGGCTGCTTTTGCTGCCCTGGGGCAAGTTGGCCTTCAGGTGTGTGGATCTCCTGGCAGATTACTGGCTGAACCTGCGTCTGCTTCCACTTAGGCTCCTCAGTTGTAGTGGTGCCTCCCTGGAGGGCCTCTTAACTACTGACTCCTTGTGCTGCCCAAGGCTGGCAGGCCAGCTGAATTGTGACTATGTCCTCCACAGCACCCATTGCTTTGCAGTCAGTGATGCGTTGTGATAAGATCCAAATACTGAAACCAGCCCAGACCAATATGGACAAGTACACTAGTTCCATGATGGATACTCAGGGGGCTGCATGGGAAACCACCTCCTACCATGCCCTATTAACCCCCACGCTGAACTGACAACCTTCCTTAAAGCCATTCAATATTCTAGAGAGTCAGTGGAATCTAAATCGGAAGGTGTCCAAATTGATGTTTCCCTCCGGCATCAGGACCTTCACAAAGTGGCAGAGCTGGTGAGGGAAGCTGAGGCCTGGGTTTCGATAGTTGAGGATGAGATGGCAACCCTCCATTATCGGGTCTCAAAACTGATCTCCACAACAGCCATCCTGGGAGACCGGGAGGAGGATGCTGAAAACCGATCCAGATATAAAATGTTGCACCTCATTTGTTTTCCTGTGGGTATGGAGGCCCCCAGGATGGATGGCTTTCTGGAGGAGTGGCTCTGGACCTGGGTCTCACTGGACAAGCTGTCCTGTTGTTTTGTGGTGGAGCGGGTACATTGTGCCCTCACTAGGAGGCGTCCACCGGGCTCCCACTTCACCCTGTGGTAGCTCCTATCCTCAACTATCAGAATCACGATGCTATTCTACGTGAAGCCCAAAGTCAATAACACCTGTGATACTTCAATGCTAAAATCTTGATCTTCCTGCAATAAAGTCAAGCGGTCTAGCAAAAACTTTGTGTGCTCAAGGTCCAGTACATGCTTCTTTTCCTGTCTCGCCTCAAGGTGATCTTCAACTTGTCTACTAATTTTTTTGACACTATTGATCAGGCCTGGAAATAAGCAATGGAGCAGCGTCTGCTCTGACTAACAGACTCAGGGATTGGTGAAGTTGGAGGTGCCGAGCGCCCCTTGCACCCCCCCCTCCTCGAGCACCCCAGAGATGACAAACCCATTCCCGAAGGGACGAAGGGACTGACTGAACCAGCATGGACAACTAGGGACTATGAGCCTGTCTTTGTGGAGGATGCCCTGAATGATGTGGACCCAGAGGCGTCCCTCTCTGCCAACCCCTCCGGTGTGGTGGACTTGTTGGCCTGAGCCCTGGTTGGCACCACACTTTGAACTATACTGATCATGGTGCACTGTGCTCCCTAGCGGACATAACTCTCAAGGGTAGTGCTGCCTCTCTTACTGTCCTTTTGTTGGGGTGGGAGTGGAGGGACACAAGGATGCTTCTATGATGTTCCATATACTAATGCAGAATGTTGCTCTCAGGCATTAGTATCCTCCTTATGGCTGACTGGGACCCTCAATCGGGTTTACCCCTTGCTTAGTTATGTTTATTTCTTGGGTGACAGATGCTTCACGGTTGGAAGTATGAGGTGAGGGGGAGTTGGGGGAGGGACTGCTGTTTTGATTCGGAATATTGTTGCAGGTTTTCTCTTTAGGCACCCACCGCAAGTGTCATCCACCATAGATGTTCTCATTTACACGTTAGGCTCCATGCTACTGCTTAATGTCCTATCCCCGCGTCAGTGGGACCCTGGACAGACCCTAATTTTCTTGCTCTGCCCCCTGATGGTTAGAGTCTTCTCCTGGAATGTAAACAGTCTTTTAGATCGCATAAAGAGGTCAGCAGTACTGCACTTTTCAAGCAGTGCAGACCGAACGTGATCCTGCTCCAGGAGACGTACCTCTTTGGTTCCAATAGCCCTTTCCTTAGCCAGTTTGGATACAATCAAATCTTTCATGCCAGCTTCTCCAGAGGTTCACGAAGGGTCACTATTCTTTTACATGGATCATTTCCTTTTGCAGTGCCCACTTCTCACGTTGACACATAGAAGAGATATGTTGGGATTGAGGGTCGCCTGGAGACCAAACACTATAATTATGTTTTGACCTACGTCCCCCAGCAGTTGTTACAATCAACCCTACAGGCTCTCAGATATCTGGTGGTGGCTCTTCCCCTGGGGACGACCATAATAGATGGGGGCTTTAATGCAGTGTCTGACCCCACATGGGACATTTCCGAATCCCTCTGCCTGGGGTCAGATGGTATGCTCCACCCAATTTGCTTCCTGGGCAGATTCAATGGGTCTATGTGATGTATGAAATTCATCAAACCCCTCACGGCAGACCTACACTCACACGTCTATGACTCACAAAACAGAATCCAGAATTGATTTGCTCTGGCTCCCGGCATGTGACTTACCACCACTGAAGTCCATCCAGATTCTGCTGTGAGACATATCTGATCATGTGCCCCTCCTGCTAAAGTGGGGACCCCAACCAGGCACCCTTCATCTGATGTGGTCTTTTAGTTTGTGGCACCTGATGGATCAAAATTGTGCAGACTTTGTTGGAAGAGGACCTTCCAAACTGTGACTCAGTGTCTTCTGCAGAGACCCTGTGGGCAGTGATCAAACTCACCTTGAGGGGTCTGCTTTAGGGTTATGTGCAGAGAAATGAGTTGAGCCAGCATATGCAGGTAAGGGAGTTGGAGGCTCAAATCATTGCTTTGGAGTATCAGGCTCGTGGTTGGGCCCCAGGAGTCCCCGAGTGCCCAACTGGCGCTGGTGAGGTGCAAGCTGTGGCAGGTCTCTCTGGAAGAGGCAAAACAGTGCTGGAGAACTTCAACCCAATGGGTTTATAAACATGGGTATAAGTGTGGTACACTGTTTCAGCAGGATAATACCGGCCATTTGGAACTCCTCTGGCACCCTCTGTGAGGATTTGCCTGCAACTGCACATGTCTTTGCGGCTTACTAGCAAAGCCTCTATTCAGCACTCCCAACATCTCCATGAGAGGTCGAGTCCCCATTGATTCAAGCTATCCTGCTGCCTTATATTCCCAATTCTTTGGCACAGGAACTTAACCAGCCTTTTACAACAGAATAGATAGGTTTTGCTCTCTCTGATCTCCAAAGGAGTAAGACCTCAAGCCCGCCAGGTTACCCACTGAGTTTTTCAAACAGAATTGTACCCTTCTGATGGCCCTCTATACTGAAACGTCGAAGTGCAGGTCTTTTTCCTTGACCTGGATAATGTCACTATTGTGGTAATCCCAAAAGTGGATCAACCTCCAGACTGCTGCTCTTCATACAGACCAATTTCCCTCATCAATGTAGACATCAAGATATTTGTGAAGGTCCTTGCTACTAGGTTGGGTTGGGTGCTCCATTATCTAATCCACCCAGACCAATGTGGTTTCATGCCTGGCAGGAGCACTAGTCGGAGCAAATGGGGAGTGCTGCTGGCCCTATCTCAATCGAGACGCTCGGGGAGTCTCCTTAGCTCTCCTCCTCATTGATTTTCAAAAGGCATTCGACATGGTGTTGTGGACATTACTGGAAGCAGCACTACAGTGGGCTGGCTCAGAGTACTCCCTCTGTAGACTTGTGGGTCTCCTATACAATGCCCCTACTGCCCAGGTCCGTGTAAATGGAATCGTTTCCTGGCCCTTCCCCATCTTCAGGGGCGCTTGTCAAGCATGCCCTTCACCCCCATACAGTTAGTCATGCATGCACTCACACACCCACAGAGCCACTCACACACACAGTCACACACTGATACGGACAGCCACACACCCACTCAGATTATACTAATCTAACTTTTGTAGTAGGTGAGTGTGCATGTTTAACACCCATAAACTCCTAATAACATGCTCACTTGATGATGTCATCAGTGATATCATTTGAGATGTCATCAGTGATGTCACTGACCATGCCATTATAATGTGAGGTCATAAGCAGTGGATTGCGAGGGAGTAAGTTATAGTTAGTTCAGGTAATTATAACTAGTGAATTTCAATGGCTTTGTACAAGTGAAATCTGAGCCTAAATATAACATCCCGGTAACCTTTGTTTTTTTCAGTGAAATTTTATGGCCTTTATAATTCGATTTCTTAACTATAACTTCCCTGTAACCTTTGGTTTTTTAAGGGAATTTCTATGTTTTTTTAACTACTAGGCAGGCTTGGAGAGTGGTGGAGAAAGGACAAGGGTCTCTGTCAATCTCTCAACAACCCTGCTGTGTCGGACTTTCTGGAGGTAACAGGGAGGGTTGCTGCCCCCCCCGGACCCTCAGCATTCAAGGGAACTTCAGCCCCCAACCATTAGTGCACCAGGAGGCATGTTTGCAGAGTGGTGGAGAAAGCAGGCGAGGCCTCCCACGAGCTCTCAGCAATCCTGCTGTGTGGGACTTACTGGAGTTAACAGGTGGGGTTCTTGGGCCCCAAGGCCCCTCATCACACCAGGGAACTTCATCCCCCAATGAATATTGTGCCAGGAGGTGTGTTTGTAAAATGGTGGAGAAAGGGGTCCGGCCCTAACTACCTCTCAACAATCCCACTGTGTGGGACTTACTGGAGGTAACACGAGGGCTTGTTGGCCCCAAAGGACCCTCACCAGCCAAGGGGACTTCATCCCACAACAAGTTGTACGCCAGGAGGCCTATTTGCAGTATGGTTGAGAAAGGGGGAAGGGCCTCTGGCGACTTCTGACGGGACCGGTGTTTTCTTTTAACATTTACTAAGGGAGGGAAAGGCCCCCTCCCTGGGCAGATTTAAACCCTGGGGACCCCATCCACTGGGGCCCAGACTTTTAAAAAAGCCCTTTTATTAGGGGAGGGACACAGAACAGCCCCACTCTCCAGGCCAATTTCAGAGCTGGGGACAAAATCCCCTGGGGCCTGACCTTATTTTCTTTTTATTATATTTCTAATAGGGGAGGGGCCATGTGGCCCCCCTCCTCAGACTGATTTCACCCCCAGGGACCCCATCCCCTGGGGCATGGCCATGTTTCTCTGGGTGTTCCGAGGACACCCAGCCTTATTGGGCCCGGGGGGAGCCTGAAGGTCTCCGCAGTCCCTGCCGACCTCCCGCCTCCTGCAGGAGTCTGCATTGCTTTCAGGCTTAGGGAGCTCCTAAACATCCAGCTCTTTGTGTCTGAGAGCAATGCGCCTGTTTCCTAGGTTGCTTGACAGCAGGCAGGGAAACAAGCGAATACTCCGCTTCGTCAATGCAAGAGCATTTTCACTGCTCTCACTTGCTGGAAGAGGAATGTTTTCTATGGCTTGGCGGAAGCTGGTAAAGATCCCACCATATCACAGCAAACAGTGATGTCACAGGAAAGGGCAACCAGGGACAATGCATGCACCGGCCCTGGGGGTAACAGTCCACCAGGCCATATATGACTCCACAAAGACCTGCACCCTGCCTCTATCATAAAACATTTCCACGGGGTGGTAGTGGTCCCTGGGGGTCCACAACTGACCACCTACCTTCATTTATTTCAGCCCTGAAGAGGTGGTGGTCCCCGGGTTTCCAGGTCTGTGGGATGGTTGCGCACCCACTTTAAATGCAATAAATTGCCCCGGGAGGTGGTGATCTCTAGGGCTGAAGGAGGGTCGCAAGGGCCCCTTACATTAATATAATATGACTTGCCACAGGGATGCACACCCTATTTTGATATTGCCCAGGGAGGTGGGGGTCATCAGGGCTGCAAGGGGGCAGTGCAGGCCCCCATGGACATTTATTAAAATGTTTGCCCCAGGGATGTGGTGGTTCACGGGGCATGGGATGTGCCTCCCCTGCATCCCCCACACATATATATAAGGGCTCATGGCCCAAGGACCTGGCCCACTGGGAGCCTATTAGAAAAAAGCACAGGAGCCTGTGCTTCTCTTTTAAAATTATTTTTTAGCAGGACCCCCAAGAGGCCTAGTGGGTCAGGGTATTCCTACCATGTCTCCTTCTCCTTTTTTTGAACATTTTTTGTGGGACTCAGCTCAAGCCAAGTCCCAAGATGGCTGCCAACACTTCCTGTTTTGAAATGTAAGCAGCCAATCAGATCTCAGCACGAGATCAGGAGGGTTTCCGGATCCTTCACATACCTATATATACAAATTGTTTTTTTTCTCCATATCTCAAAAACTACTAAACATATTTACGTTAATTTACAAAAAGGTTGCTTTCTGCACCAACAGCTACCTTTCTTCCAAATCTGGTGTAATTCTGTTCAGCAGTTTGGACTGTATTCATGTCTAAAACCTCTATGAAAATTAACATGGGGATCATGCATTTTGGGACCCCCATTTTCTAACCCGCAGGCTTGACAGAGCACCACAAAGCTCTCAAGACAGCAGCAGGAGTGAGCATTATACTAGTTTTGAAAATTCATCAACTGACGCCAAAATTATTGGCAAATGAAAAAACTTTCTTTCCTTGGAAACTAGGTCATATATATATATATATATATATATATATATATATATATATATATATATATATATATATATATATATATATATATATATATATATATTCACTGAAAAAACCATAGGTTTCAGGGGTGTTATAGTTAGCTGGACTTTTCACTTGTACAAAACCATTGAAATTCCCCCGTTATAGTTAGTTCAGCTAACTATAACTCGCGCGCCCGCAATGCACTGCTGATGACGTCACATATTACATCACTCATGACATGGTCAGTGACATCACTCATGACATCACTGATGACATCTCAAATGACATCACTGATGACATCACTGATGACATCATCCAGTGAATGTGTGTGTTTCTGAAAATTAAATATGTTTTATATATGTATATCTCAAGGTCGATGGAAGAATAAATGGGTATATAAGTGTCTAAATGGATGATTTGTTTTTGAAAAATTGATTGTGTAACTGACTGATTAAGTGTTTCATAGTGAATACATGGCTTAGTGAGTAATGTTTAAATATGTAAATATCTGTATCAGTCTCTCACTTTGTGTATAAGTGGCTGCATGAGTTGGTGAGTAGCTACATGGGTGTTTATATAGGTTATTAGTTGGTTTTATGAGTATCAGTCTGAGTGTCTGCATGGTTCGGTGGGGGTATTACGTAGTGCATAGGTGCATGAATGAATGACTCACTCTTTGTATGTGTTGAAGACAGCATGTGTGCAGGACTCTATGGGTGGATGAGTGAGTGTATGGGTGTGTTAGTGAGTGAATGACTGTCTCAATAGTGTCTTTATGAGTAACTACATATGTTTTAAACTAGTATATGTGACTATTGGTGTATATAAGTGAGTATATGTGAGAGTGAGAGATTGAAAGAGTTCCTATATGAATAAGTATGTGTTTCTATAAGTGATTGTTTAAAAGACTAAGTATGTGTAAGTTTCCGTAGAAGTAAGTGTGGTGGTGTGTGTATAACTGTATATGCAAGTAAATGTATGTTTGATTCTTTATTAGCATGAGTGACTATGTGTGTGAGTACCTCTATGGATGAGTGGCATTGTGTAACAGGATGTATAGGTGTATGAGTACATATGATGAGTGAGTACATGTATGAGTGACTGTATAGGACTGTTGGTGAATGAGTGGATGTGTATGTGGATCTTAGAATTACTGTATAGGTTGTTGTAACTGGTATTGGTATGTCCATTGTTTTTAAATTTTTAATTTCTATTTTTGAATGTGTGTATCAAAGGTTATATTAGGGGAAGAGGAGGTCTGCCACTCTATCACAAGGATGATGTCATCAGTGATGTCATCAGTGATGTCATTTGAGATGTCATCAGTGATGTCATGAGTGATGTCACTGACCATGTCATGAGTGATGTAATATGTGACGTCATCAGCAGTGCATTGCGGGCGCGCGAGTTATAGTTAGCTGAACTAACTATAACGGGGGAATTTCAATGGTTTTGTACAAGTGAAAAGTCCAGCTAACTATAACACCCCTGAAACCTATGGTTTTTTCAGTGAATTTCTGAGGTTTTTTAAATGCTAATTCCTAACTATAACGTGCCTGAAACCTATGGTTTTTTCTGTGAATTTCAAAGGTTTTTTAAATGCTAATTTCTAACTATGCCTACAGAGATAGGACATGTGAAGAAAGAAGAAAAAATGCACAGAAAGAAACAAAAGAAGTGCAGAAAGAAGCAACAGAAGTCCTCAAATACGAAGATAAGTGCAGGAAGAAGGATAACGTGCAGAAAGAACAAAAAGAAGAGCAGAAAGAAGCCTTGTTGCAAAATCATCCTGTACCCTCAACTTTTTCAGACGGATACTGGTGGTAACTGAGTCTGACTAACCAGTCCTAGAGCCAGTGCTATGTTAAAAGACACATAGAATACAGTGAAAACACCTACATACACTAGGGAACATTATGCGTTGGGGTCCCCCTGTGATTAGCATGACCTCCTCTGTAAGCCCCTAGTGTATAATAGGGCATGGGGATTAAAACTACCTCTTAAAACAGGCCACAGGGCGTTTTTGCACACGTTAACTCAGGCCTCGTCCCCTCCCTTCACCACTGTGTAAACACGCCCTGTGTCCATTTTTAGTTGGGAGATTAAGTTCATTTGAATCCTGAGGGTCCCTAGGGTCCAACTAGCCCACTAGGTACCTCCAGTAAGTGCCACAGAGCTGCGTTGCAGAGAGGTGTAAAAAGTGGCACGGCCTGGACCACCTCTCTGCAATGCAGCTCAGTGGCGCTTACTGGAAGCACTTGGTGGGCTAGTTAGCCCCCAGGGGCCCTCAGTATTGAAGGGAAATTATATCCCCAATTTAAAACGTGCCATAGTGCGTGTTTGCACATGTCATCTCAGGCCCCGTCCCCTCCCTTCACCACTGTGTAAACGCGCCCTGTGGCTGTTCTAAGTTGAGAGATTAAGTCCCCCTGAATCCTAAGGGTCCCTAGGGTCAAACTAGACCACTAGGTACCTCCAGTAAGCGCCACAGAGCTGCGTTGCAGAGAGGTGTAAAAAGGGGCTTGGCCTCAGAACACCTGGTTGCAGCGCAGCTCCCTGGCGCATACTGGAGATGCCTGTTGGGGGCGCGTTTGCAGAGTGCTGCACGGAGGGGGCATGGCCTCCGGCACGATGCCAGTCTTTTATTTATTTTAGTTTTTTAAGAAGGGGGGCTGTTTGGTTCCCCTTCTTATTCTAATTTATTGGCCCTGATGACCCCATCCCCCAGGGCCAGTCTCCTAATTATATTTTTTTGACCCCAATCCCCAGGGCCGGCCACTGTTTTTTATTATTTTAAAAAAATATATATTTATAGACACACCTAGGACATGCTGGACAAACCGTACGTACCTATCACCATGACGATTTGCGTGATATTCATTAAAAGGCGACTATGCATGCAATGAATCCACGTGGAATGTATTTACACCACTAGTGAAGCTCTGACATGTCTGATGCCCTACCGTGCCTAATCCTGGTAGACACCCTTGTCGTTTATTTATACAAACATGGGTAGCTATTGACGGGCACATTTAATACACATGCACACCAAGCCATTCAAAGGGGATTCGACAAAAATTCGACCAAAACTATGCAAGAAACCCCCCTCACGGTTAATAAAACACACATCCACTGCCGGATGTGTAATACTTTTTATTTTACTCTCTGGAAAGGGGACGAACATCACTTGAGAGTCACAGCGTGCTCCTGACAGAGCCCAATGCTGTGTTACACCCACCATTGCCTGCCGAGTGCCACACACCTCTGTGTTGTATTCCACTAGCTAGTGCATATGCTATGACACTCTCTAGCCCATGTGCACTGTAACACCACCCCGTGAATATGTCATGCCACACTTGTCTTCGCACGGGTTATATTGCCCCATCTAACGTGCCTTTCTCGATGCCTATGTTATAACGCACAGTGCTATGCCATACATATTACAATCTGGGATCCATATCTTTGTCACAGTGCATATGCAACGTTACACTCCCCAGCACATATTTTATATTACAACTTTAGAGACTAGTTAGGTTACACAACACTGCCCTGTGCATATTACACTCCAAGGCGCATATCGCATAGCACGCGCTAGTGCCTGTGCTATCTCGCGCTCTCCCATGAATCTGTCATTGCGCACAATGTATTGCATATTATATTTCACGCCCGGTTAATCTTATATCACACTTTTTGGTGCATAGTTTATACCATACACTATATCTAGTTTTCATTTTCAATCGTGCTCTCAGGACTATGTTCTATATAACACTGTGTTCACCTACCCTTTTCACGGGCATTACATTTTGCGATAGGGGGTGGAGGGTCAGGGGGTGTTTCTGCCAAGTGAGCCCGGAGTCACAGTCACAAACGTCCTCTTCTTCCTGAATAAAAGTGAGATTATGCTGCATACTTGTTCATATTTTAAGTAGTTCGCACAGACACAATGTTTTAAAAACAATAAAGTTCCTAATACCCGCCTTCTCTGAACAGTTAGCTTGCTGCCCCATCCCCTTCCTCCCTATCCTCTGTTGTGTGAATCCATGGACTAGCCTCCTCCCTCCTGCCATGCATGGTCTGATGTGCTGCCACTGCCCTCAATTTAGTATGATGTACCAGTCCACTCCTCCTGCCCTCCATTGCCCAATTCTATGCCCCATCATTGACCTCCTGCTTAAACTCTGTGCTTAGCTTGCTGCCCCTATTCTCCTTCCCCCTGCCCTCCGATGTCTTTGTGCATGCCCCTGCTCCATCCTTTTTGCCCACCATGTCCCATGGACCTGCCACTCCTATCTACTCTGAGTGTTCTGTTGAGCTGCCACTCCCCTCCCACCTGCCTAGCATTGTCAGATGACTGTAACCTGTCCCTGCCACCTCCACCCTGCCTGTCCACATGCCATGCCCCTATCCTCTTCCTCCTGTCCTACATGGTCCATTGTACTGCCACACCCTTCTGCCCTCCCTGGTCTGTTGTGCTGCAACTGCTCCTCCTGCCTGCCCCGTGTGGTCTGTTGTGAGGTCCCTTCCCCTGAACTTTCTTGTCTGTGCACAGGTCCTGACCCTTCCTTCTATCCTCCATCGTCCTTTGTGCATGCCCCTCCACCCTCCTTCTTGCCCATCATAGCCATTGTGCTGCCACTAACCCTCCCACTTGCCATGCATGGTCTTCTGTGCTGCCATGGCCCCTCCCACCTTCCCTGTGTGGTCAGTTAGCTGCCCCTGACCCCCTCCCACCTTCCCTCCATGGTCTGTGTGTATGCCATCACAGTCTCACTGTTGCTCTTCATGGTGTGTCTTGCTTCTAGTGCCCATCCTGCCTGACCTCCATGGCTATCTTGCTGCTCCTGCCCTGCCCCCTTGCCCCCAGCCCTACTCCCCCCCTCCTGGCTTGTCTGTTCCATTGTAATGTCCCTGATCCGTCCCTCCTGCCCTTTATGGTCTGTTATACTGCAGCTTTCTCTCCTGTCTGTCCATTATGGTCAGCTAGCTACCATTGCCTCTTGCCCCTCTGTTCTCTGTTGTCCATGTGCATGGTCCTGTCCCCTCCCTCTTGCTTTCTATGGATTGTTGTGCTGCACTCCCGTCCTGCATGCCCTGTGTGGTGTATTGTGCTGCTGCAAACCCTGATGCCTGCCCTGCAGGGTCAGTTTGGTGCACCTCTCCATGTCCCTCCTGTCCTCTGTTATCCAAGTCCATGTCCCTATCCCATTTCCTTCCATGATCCAATGTACCATACTTGCGAACATTTTGAACTTGGTAAGAGGGAGATTTTGAAAAGAAACTGGGGTATTGATTTTCCCCTTTGAGTTACATTGAAAAAGAGGATATTGTAGACAGGAGACAGATCAAATAAAGCCCATTTGAGCTTAAAAACATTGGACGTTTCCTGGCTGAATCGGGTCTGTTGGCATGTATGGTTGTACTACCATTGCCTCTTCCTTCTGCCCACAATGGTCTATTACATTGCCACAGCCTTGAAGGAGGGTAGATTTTGTATCACAGGGGGCCCCTGGCCCGTTCTGTCCACACCTGAAGTATGAGACCCTTGTCCTTGCCCTGCCAGCTGCATTTGTAGGCCGTATTAAATTGACCAGCGGGTCCTGTGTTGCTATATAATTATCCTGAGACATCCTTACCACTCAGCCAGCATAAAACCCCTGTGTAGGCCCTTCTGTTCAATATGTAGGCCTCTTTGTTAAATTGACCATAGCTCTGCAATTTTAGTGTATAGCAGTCTGAAGGCAGGTCTGCGAGGCCTTCTGATCCAAACTAGTAGCCCCCACCCTACCCGAGTGCTCCGTGCTCGGTATCAAAGTTCAACATCCCCCTGAAGCTGTCGACATACAGTAGGCTGCATCCTGGACTGGTACTTGCTTCCTGGGCAGGTTTCCCGCTTTTAAGGAAGTGGCAACCGCAGAGCGTCAAGTTAGGAGAACTGAGGAGATTTTATACATGAATATATTGAATTCCCGTACAATACCCATTATTTTCTGCTTGCTCTATGGAACTTACGATAAGCGATTGGCCTGAGAGACTGACCTTTTCACCCAGTCCATTGTCAGCATTAAGTGGGTAAATGACGAAATGTCTGGTAAAATCTGCAGACGAAGCTTTTGGGTAGCATACGTAGGTAGATGTAGCGTGCAAAGGAGCCCACAAAATGATATAAAAAGGGAGCACCCACAGATATCGACGGACTACCTCGCCGTCTGTATGTAGGTTAACAGGCAGTGCAGGTTTTCCCCAAGAGCTGGGAGCTCTTGTCTTCCTTTGCTTAAAATGTCTTGCTCTGCTTTGCTTGAAGTATCTTATTCTATTTTACCTATATGAAATGTCATGTTATGTTTAACCATTGTTCTCTTTACTTTTGCATTTAAAAGATTTTGTATTGTAATTGCAGGAATGCTTGCTCTAAGAGTAAACGTGAGTGTTCCTAGGTAACATTTTCCTTGGTGTAACTTGTTTCTCATGATGCATTTATAGATGTGTTTTCTCTCTCTCTCTGTCAGTACATTAATTGAGATACAGAGAATATTATGACAGCTGTATGATTATCTGGATTCTGTATTTTGTACTTTATGTCTCTATTCTGCGGTTTCTTTGAAGTTGCATCTTCTCATTAAACTGCCATTGTATTCTGCCTCCAATTCCATGTCTCATATGTCTGTTTTTTTCATTTTTGGAGCAAGCGTTCCTAGGCACCCCGGCTCAAATTAAGGTGCCCCTTTTGTCCCTGACTCACTCTCCTGCTCAGTTCTGTGGTGGCTCCCGGGGATCTGGGGACCGCCCCTAGCTTCCTTGACCCGTAATAGATCTTCCCTCCAACAGCCTCTCTTGCAAGTCCTGTATTGTTGGTTTGTTGCCCCTGCCCCCCTTTCCACTGCCTTCCATAGTCTGTTGTGGTTCCACGGCCCTTCCTGCCTGCTCAGTGTGGTTAAATTGTTGCCTTTGCACCCTCCTACCTGCCTTCAATTTTCAGAGTCCGTGCCCCTGGCCTCTGCCTCTCAACAGTATCCTAATGAACAACTAGATTGCTAACATTCTATATTTATTACAAAAGTGTGGAACGCCTGACATCATCTTGATGTAATCAAAACTGTAATACCTAGAGCATTTCCTTTAGAAATTACATATATGAGAGGGTCTTATTGGCATCAAAATTATGGTTAGTGCTCTAAAAGACTAAAATAAGGACATATTTTCTGAGTTTTCAAATAGCGACAAAGCACTTTTAAATTATTTGTTATCTTTATGTTTTTTTATCCAGTTGACCACTTGATTAAATGTTGCACTTAGGGGAGAGGATGTGGTGTTACTTCCAGAACTGCAGACTTTGCAACTGGGGAACCAGGTTGAAGTTTCTGCTTCAGCTCGACATTCTGTGATTCTGGTCAAATCACTTAGTCTCCCCATGTCTACAACCAAAATGAATTTGTTCTTGTGTGATGTAACCAATGCTCATGTAAAGCACTCCAATACCTGACAAGTCTGCACTATATAACACTGCAAAAACACAAAATAATAAGTGTTTTGCACACTTCTGTCATTGGGCTATATTTGGGCTACATCTGGGTGATTTTGGGCTACATTTGGGCTCTTTTGTCTCCGGTGGCCATCTTGGGAGATTTATTTGTTATTAAGTTTCCTAATTTCCTCATGTACTGCAGTCTCCTCAGTAGGAAATGCTTTCAGTTTTTTACTTTGATTCCATCATGAAGGTATTCAGATATGTCACACATTTGCCATAAATTCTGAATGTTAGCACTCTAGTTGCTCATTAGATCACTGTAGTAAAACTACTGCACCATGGAAGTCTGCTCCTGGTATTAAAAGTGCATGTTTCAGTCTGCATGTCAGAAGTTTTTAATGAAATAGAAGAGGATTTGAGAAGTCACTCAAAATGTGCCCTCATTTTCTTTCTTCAGCATTAATCATAATTTCTATGGCAAAATGAACCTCCTCATTGTGTTCCTTTTTAAATTAAATGTTTTAAGTGTTACCAGTTTATTCCAATCGAGATGGCTTCAGGTGTGCCTTACTTTTGTCATAATGAAGACAGTAAGCGCTCTAGTTGTTTTTAAGAACATTCTGGGACATTCTGTCATTGGGCTATACTTGGGCTACATCTGGGTGATATTTGGGCTACATTTGGGCTCTTTTGTCTCTGGTGGCCATCTTGGGAGACTTATTTGTTATGAAGTTTCCTAATTTCCTCATTTACTGCAGTCTCCTCAGTAGGAAATACTTTCAGTTTTTTACTTTGATTCCATCAAGAAGGCATTCAGATGTGTCACACATTTGCCATAAATTCAGAATGTTAGCACTCTTTTTGCTCATTAGATCACTGTAGTAAAGCTACTGCTCACCAGGGAAAACTGCTGCTGGTATTGAAAGTGCATGTTTCAGTCTGCATGTCAGAATTTTTTAATGAAATAGAAGAGGATTTGAGAAGTCACTCAAAATGTGCCCTAATTTTTCTTTCTGCAGCACTAATCATACTTTTTATGGAAAAATGAAACCCCTCATTTTGTTCCTTTTTAAATTAAATGTTTTAAGAGTTACCACTTTAATCCAAGCAAGATGGCTTAAGGTGTGCCATACGTTTATCATAAGTAGGACTGTTAGCGCTCTAGTAGTTCTTTGGAACACTCTGGGAAGCTGCAGTAGAACACAAAGGAATCAACTGACAGTCTCTGCCCTTGTTGGATGTACATGTTTTACTGAGAATGTCAGACTTCATTCTCACATGACTGAGAAAGATAATGTGAATTTACAGAAAATAAGCTCTCAGTTTAGCCTATAGATCACCTTCCAAACCTCTGTGGTAAAAGCATGAGAAAATATTTTTCTCTCAATCATGATATCCCAGCAGAAGGCTTTTTCACATGGTGAAATCACCTTAGAACATACCACAATTCCTAAAATGAGTATGGTACCATCAACAAATGATTTATAATGTAACTAAAGTCTTAAAACCTTCTATTAACTGCAATGCTTTTTAATGAGGTGCTATCATGTATATTGGTCCCAAGATGGCTGCCAACACTTCTTGGATGAAGTGCTGACAGCCAATCAGATCTCAGGATGAGATGTGTGGTTAGGCTCCGCCCACATATATATATGCTTTTAAATGCTATTTTCTCAGGAAATACTGAACAGATTTACACCAGACCTGCAAAAGGCACTTCCTTGACCTTATGGCTACCTCTCTGCCAAATTTCAAGTAATTCTGTTCAGCCGTTCGGGCTGTAGCTGTGTCTAAAGGTCCTATGGAAAAATGCATGGGGAAAACGCGTTTTGGGACCCCCCTTTTTTCTCGGCCCCTGCTTGACGAATCCCCCCGAGACTTTCAGGGTAGGAGCGGAGCGTAGCGCCCCACCTATTTTGAAAATTTCGCGAGGATTCGTCGACCGGCGCCAAAGTTATTCCAAATAGAATGTTGCGGATTTCCTATGGAAACAGGGTCCTAACTATATCTACCTACTGGCGACCGCCAGTAGGTAATATATATATATATATATATATATATATATATATATTATCTACTGGCGGTCGCCAGTAGATAGTTATAGTTAGGACCATGTTTCCATAGGAAATCCGCAACATTCTATTTGGAATAACTTTGGCACCGGTTGACGAGTCCTCGCAAAATTTTCAAAACTAATGGGGCGCTATGCTCCGCTCCTACCCTGAAAGTCTCGGGGTGATTCGTCAAGCGGGGGCTGAGAAAAAAGGGGGGTCCCAAAACGCGTTTTCCCCATGCATTTTTCCATAGGACCTTTAGACACAGCTACAGCCCGAACCGCTGAACAGAATTACTTGTAATTTGGCAGAGAGGTAGCCATAAGGTCAAGGAAGTGCCTTTTGTAGGTTTGGTGTAAATCTGTTCAGTATTTCCTAAGAAAATAGCATTTAAATCAATATATATATCTGTAAGCGCGCTCCGAGCGCGCACCGTAAGCTTTCCGTACGCGTACGGTGCCGTGCGCGAGCGCGAGTCTGATTGGCTGTTAGATCTCAATAAACATTCGAATCGGTCGAAACCAGGAAGTGTCGGCCGCCATTTTCTCTCTCGCACTCTGAGGGGGGGTTGGAAAAACAAAGTTGGATAACATGAAAAGGGGCAGGCTAGACAGCTCCTGACCCCCTAGCCTTGGACTTAGTCTCCCTGAAGGCCCCCCCAGGGAAATTTTTTTTTTTTCTTTTCTAAAAAACGGCAAAAGCGCTTACCGTACGCGTACGGCAAAAAATGAACCAAAAAAAAAACAAAATCCACACTTCCCCCCCCCGGGTGCAAAAGGTGCCCGAAGGGCACCTTTTGTGCAGGGCATATCGACATATAAGCATTTAACAGAAAACCTTTCACAACGATGCGCATAATATGTCCTCCGTGTGCGGACGGAGCGCGTAGCGCATTGTGCGTAAATGGCCCATCAAGCGTAACGTGGGCACGCGGTGCGCATAGCGCACCGCATGCCCACCGTGCGTGCACGGCACTAACTGTGTAAAGTGGGTGCGCGGTGCGCGAAGCGCACCGTGTGCGCACGGAATGAACTGCGTGAAGTGGGCGCGCACGGCACGAATGGCGTAAAGTAACTTAGCATTTAAAAAAACGTACAAATTCACTGAAAAAACCATAGGTTTCACACACGTTATAGTTAGGAATTAGCATTTAAAAAACCTTGCAAATTCACTGAAAAAACCATAGGTTTCACACAAGTTATAGTTAGCTGTACATTTCACTCGTAAAAAACCAATGAAATTCCCCCGTTATAGTTAGTGCAGGCAACTATAACTCACGCGACCGCAATCCTCTGCTGATGACATATGTGTCTTTATGAAAAAAAAATATTTGTAATATATGTATAGCTAAAATTTAATGGAAGAAGACATGGGCAAATAAGTGTCTAAATACAGTATTAGCATCATCAGAGGATTGCGGTCGCGTGAGTTATAGTTGCCTGCACTAACTATAACGGGGGAATTTCATTGGTTTTTTACGAGTGAAATGTACAGCTAACTATAACTTGTGTGAAACCTATGGTTTTTTCAGTGAATTTGCAAGGGTTTTTAAATGCTAATTCCTAACTCTAACGTGTGTGAAACCTATGGTTTTTTCAGTGAATATATATATATATGAGATATATTACCTCCTAGTAGGTAGATATATTTAGGACCTATTTTCCATACGAAATCCACCGCATTCTATTTGGAATAACTTTGGCGCCGATTGACGAATCTTCGCAAAATTTTCTAAACTTTTGGCCAGCTCCGGTGCGCTCCTATCCTGAAAGTTTCACAGTGATTTGTCAAGGGTGGGGCGATAAAAAAGGGGGGTCCCAAAACATGTTTTCCTCATTCAATTTCCCATAGGACCTTTAGCCGCAGCTACAGCCCGAACTGCTCAACAGAATTACACCAAATTTGGCAAAGAGGTACTCCTTAGTTCAGACTCGTGCCTTTTGCTTAAATGGTGTAAATCCGTTCAGTAGTTCCTGAGAAAATGACATTTGAAAGTACATATATATCTATGGCCTCAGAGGGTCCGCGTACCCTAAGCGCACCCTGCCGTGCACGAGCTGTATTCTAATTGGCTGTCAACACTCCAAATCAGGAAGTGTTGGCAGCCATCTTTTGCCTCGGTAGAACCGAGGCACAAGAAACCTAAGAAACAAACGCGCAAAACGCGAAAAGGGGGAAGGGTATAAACACCCTGACACCCTAGGCCTGCTCATGGGGTCCCACAAGGACCCCCAGGGCCAAAAAAAGCATCTATTTTTTTTAAAAATCAGTGAAATTTGCGCACTGAGCGCGAATTTCGGCCGAAATGTAAAAAACAAATGAAGCGCGGGCTTCCGTGCGTCGTTGCTATTTAGGCCTCGGGTGGGACAAATCCCAGGGGCAATGTCCCCCAGCCTTGGGGACCGCCACCCCCCAGGACTTTTTGCTAATGTATGCGGGGGCTCACGGCCCCCAGCAGCCCCGGGGACCGCCACCCCCCCGGGGCTTAATATGATCATTTTTGGGAGGCCTTTAAGGCTCCCCGAGCCCTTGGCACCACCACTCCCCGGAGCTCTACGTAATTAACATTGCGGGGGGGCATAATGCCCCCCCACAGCCCCAGGGACCACCACCCCGGGGCATTGAAGAAGGTGGAAGGGGACCATGAGGCCCCCCTCCTGGAGCTCTCGAGGGCCCTGGGGACAGCTATCCCCCAAGGCCGGCCCCTGCAGTGTCCCGGGGTGCCCACCCCGGGAAACTGTAGTTTGCTATGGCAGGGTGGGAGCCTCGCGGCTCCCACCCTGCCATTGCAAACTGCTTTGCTATTTGGAAAAGAGAGCAGGGTAACCTGCTCTCTCTTCCAAATAGTAAAGCAGATTCCTTTTCCACAGGGGGAGCAGCATGTTAGCTGCTCCCCATGTGGAAAAGCAATGCTGGCTCCCGCAGACTGCGGGGAGCAGGCTGGGACCGTGGAGGGTTGGGGACCCCCCCACGGTCCCCACCGAAGAGGGCCAGCCCCTGGGGATGGGGTCCCCGGGGCTAGAAATGGCCCGGGAGGGGGGCCTCACGCCCCCCCCCCCAAAATGGGATTAAAAAAAAAAAAAAAAAGGCTGGCCCCGAGGGATGGGGTCCCCGGGAGCATAAATGGCCTAAGGAGGGGGGCAAGGCAGCCCCCCTCTTAGAAGTACACTTTTTTTCAAAAAAGGGCCATACCCCGGGGGATGGGGTCCCCGGGGCGGATTATGGTCTGTGGAGGGGGGCCACGCTCCCCCTTTCAGAATTTTTTATAAAAAAAAATATATAGGGGCCAGGCTCTGGGGATAGGGTCCCCAGGGCCAAAATATTAGGAAAAGAAGGGGGGCCACACAGCCCCCCTTCTTAAACCAAAAACATTTGCAGAGGGGGAAAGAATTCACCTTGAATACTGGGGGTCCCTTGGGGCCAACTAGCCCACCAGGTACCTCCAGTATGCGCCAGGGAGCTGCGTTGCAGAGAGGTGTTCTAAGGCTACGCCCCTTTTTACACCTCTCTGCAACGCAGCTCTATGGCGCTTACTGGAGGTAGCTGGTGGGCTACTTGCACCCCAGGGACCTTCGGAATTCAAGGGGAGTTAATCCCCAATTTAAAACGTGTCACAGGGCGCGTTTGCACAGTGGTGAAGGGAGGGGGCGGGGCCTGAGTTCACATGTGTGCAAACACGCCCTGTGGCGGTTTAAGTTGGGGAATTAATTCCTCTTCAATCCTGAGGATCCCTGGGGTCCAACTAGCCCACCAGGTACCTCCAGTAAGCGCCACGGAGCTGCGTTGCAGAGTGTTGTAAAAAGGGGCGTGGCCTCTGAACACCTCTCTGCAATGCAGCTCCCTGGCGCATACTGGAGATACCTGGTGGACTAGTTGGCCCCCAGGGGACCTCAGGATTGAAGAAGAATTTATTCCCCAACTTAAAACGTGCCACAGGGTGTGTATGAACACATGTCACCTCTGGCCCCGCCCTTTTTTTTCACCATTGTGCAAATATTCCTCTGAAATCAGCAGAACTACGAATTCCGGTTTACTCACCTGTCATCAGGAGAGAACCCAGTGCTGCATCTTTTAGCCGAGTACTGACCCTGAAAAGTAATTCTAAGCGTACTTACCAGTAACTTGTATTTCCTTCCATAAGAATCCATTGTGTGGTTTTCAGCAGAAAAGTTTCGAAGTGTCCATTTTTTAAACGTACAAATATTCCTCTAAAATCGGTCGAACTACGAATTCCGATTTACTCACTTGTTATCAGGAGAGAACCCAGTGCTGCATCTTTTAGCCCAGCACTGACCCTGAAAAGTAATTCTAAGCGTACTTACCAGTAACTTGTATTTCCTTCCATAGGAATACATTGTGTGGTTTTCAGCAGAAAAGTTTCTAAGTATCCATTTTTGAAACGTACAAATATTCCTCTAAAATCAGTCGAACTACGAATTCCGATTTACTCACATGTTATCAGGAGAGAACCCAGTGCTGCATCTTTTAGCCCAGCACTGACCCATGAAAAGTATTTCTAAGCGTACTTACAAGTAACTTGTATTTCCTTCCATAGGAATCCATTATGTGGTTTTCAGCAGAAAAGTTTCTAAGTGTTTATTTTCACAAACTAAAAATATTCCTAAAAAAATCGTCTGTATGATTTAAACAAATTCCTTCAACTGTTTACAGGAGATTCACCAGTGCTGGATCCAGGATCCACCACTGAGTAAGAAAAAGTAACGATAACACTACTTACCTGCTAAGTGGAGTGCAGCAGAGTAGAGTAGTGTGTTGTAGAATAGAATGGAGTAGAGTGGCATAGAGGGAGTTGGGTAGAGCATCATAGAATGGAGTGCCAGAGAGTGGAGTAAGGTTTAATGAAGCAGAGTGTAGTGTCGTAGAGTGGAGTGTTGTAGAGTACAGTACAGTGACCTAGAATGAAGTGGCATAAAGTACAGTGGTGCAGAGCAGATTGGCGTAGAGTGCATTGGTTTTGAGTAAAGTAGTGTAGACTACATTGGCATAGAGTGCAGTGATGTAGAGTAGTATAAATTACAGTGGTGTGGAGTAGATTGCAGTGATGTAGAATTCAATGGCCTAGAGTGGAGTAGACTGGCGTAGAGCATAGTGGTGTAGAATGCAGTGGCATAGTCAGAGTGGATGGTTTCAGAGTAGAGGAAAGTGGTGTTCAGTTGAGTAGGGTGGAGTAAAGTGGAGTGGTGATGAGTGAAGTGGTGCAGGGTAGAGTGGAGAGGTGTAGAGTAGCATAGAGTGCAGTGGTGTAGAGTAAAGTGGTGCAGAGTGCAGTGGCATGGATTACAGTGATACAGAATAGATTAGGGTGTCATAGAGTGGAATAATGTAGAATTTAGTTGCATATTCTACATCATTCCAGTAGAATGCTGTAGAGTTGAGTGGGGCAGAATAGGGTGCAGTAGCGTAGAGTGCAGTGGCACAGAGTGCAGTGTTGCAGAGTAGAGTGGTGCTGAAGTCAGTGCTGGAGAGTGTTGTGCAGTGCAGTGGCGTAGCACAGAGTGCAGCGGTGCAGAGGAGAGTGATGGATAGTAGAGCGGTGCAGAGTAGACTGGAGTTGAGAGCAGTGGTGCAGAGTAGAGTGGCACAGAGCGCAATGGAGTAGAGTGGCATAGCATGCAGTGGCTTAGAGTGTTGCAGAGTGGAATATAATGGCATAAAGTGTAGTGGTGAAGAATAGTTGGTGTAGAATGCAGTGGCATATATTGCGCTGGTTTTGAGTAAAGTGGTGTAGAGTGCATTGCCATAGAGCGCAGTAGTGTACAGTAGAGTGGTACAGAGTAGTGCAGCGTAGAGTGCAATGGCATAGAGTGGAGTGGCATAGAGTGCAGTGGAGTAGAGTGGATTGTTTCAGAGTTGAATGAAGTGCATAGAGTGTAGTTGTGCAGATTAGAGTGTAGTGGCATAGAGTAGAGGCGTAGAGTGCATTGGCATAGAGTGTAGTAGAGTGGTATAGAGAGGAGTGGCATAGAGGGGAGTAGCAAAGAGAACAGTGTCGTAGAGTGCAGTGCTGCAGACTAGAGTGGTGCAGAGCACAATGGTGTGGAGTAGCATAGCATGCAGAGGTGCAGGATGTCGCAGAGCAGTGTATAGTAGCACAGAGTGCAGTGGTGCACAGTAGTTGGCGTAGAGTGCAGTGGCATAGAGCACATTTTCATATAGTGGAGTGGTGCAGAGGGGAGTAGAGTGGCATGGAGCGCAGTGGCATATAGTGCAGTGGCGTAGAGTAGATTGTTTCAGAGTAAAGGCGTAAAGTGCATTGGCATAGAGTGCAGTGTTGCAGAGTAGAGTGACTTAGAGCGGAGCTGCCTAGACTGGAGTGGTGTAGAGTGCTGTGGCGAAAAGAGCAGTGGTGCAAAATAGAGTGGGGTATAGTGCACTGGCATTGAGTAGAGTGATGCAGAGTAGATGTGAGAAGTTGGCCTGGTACATGCTGTCCACTAATTAAAGTGGGCACCTTGTACCAGTCCAAACAATTCCTTATGGTGATAAGTTAAAGACAACCTTTCTTGAAAGCTATCCTAGTGGTAGCTATGGAGAGCAGCCTTCAGGCTAAGACTTGAAGGAATGTAAAGCAGCTTGTTTTACCAGTCTATAATCTCTTGAATTACCAAATAAAAGGACAACCACCCCAGGTATATATTCAAATATATGTATTTAAGATAAAACACACCCCTCTAGTCTCTTTATGAGGCTGGAGTTCGAAGTACTTAAGTTACAAGTCAGTATTCAACAGTAGAAGCACAAACACACATTTGGGCCCTAGGGGCGTACCAAACCATATACTAATAAAGTGGTATAAGAAAAATGACTGAACTAGGCACAAGGCCTAGAGCCTTTAGAAGTGCTTGGGCCCCAAGGCACCACCTAAATTAGTAACGTAGGGGACCCACGGGGGACGCATGCAGTGTTAGCACACAGGCGTGACTCGCCGTTAACTTCTATGGGGAAAGTTGCGGTTGGAAAATTACAAGTTAAGGACACTTAAAGGATGACTACAAGCAAACCCTTTTGGACTTAGAGGTGTCTAGGGCCAACACCCACTGGAGCACCAGAGTACTCATGTTACCTCACCCAGGGAAGCCGGGTGCATAGGTGTCCTTTGGTGTTGGATCGTGGCGTCGTTTTCAGTGGAAGCTGGCATAGAAGTGATGCTGCCGTGAAGAGAAGTGTCTGAAGAGATCGAAGCCTGGATCGAGGATGGACAGAAACTGTAAGCAGAGGGGACAGAGCCTGGAAATCCACCTCTGGTGATGCAAAGACTTTGGCATCCGGCGGCAGCTTCAGAGTTGCAGACCGGACAGTTGCTTCTTTGGTGCCTGCCAAGTAGGGGAGTCACTCCTTGACCCCAAGGGAGATTTCTTCAGTCTTCTAGTCGAAATGCAAAGTTCCAGGATATATGTTGCAGAGTTTCGTCCAGGGTAATCCAAAGTCTCAATAACTGGGTTCCTATACCTATACTAAGATAGGGGGCAGGAAAGACTCTGGGGACCTACCTATGGGAGGGTTTGGGAAGAGGGGTGGTTACACCCATTTCCTTTGTCCAGTTTCACGCCAGAGCAGGGGCAGGTAGCCCCTGCAACCGGTTTGAACTGGACTATGCACAGGGACACCAAGTGTGCCCCCAGTGCAGGACTTCAAAGCACCAGAGAGTGCTCCCGCCCAGCCTCAATACACATCTGCCTGTCTGGGGAGGTGGTTACACCTACCTGTGACAGAAAACCTATTGTCCAGGCCTCCCCTGCCGGAGTTTCAGTCAGCAGCAGGAGGCCAGACCCATGTCTGTGGCAGTGGCATCCATTTTGTGATGCCAGGGCTCTAGAAAGTCTTTACTGGTTAGACCAGTGGGTACATGTCTCTCCCTCTAGAAGGGTGGAATGCTACCCCCCGCCAGAACTACCAGGCGGGTAGTATTCCAAAGTATTTGACAAAAAACACGACATGTTTCCGTGCAGCCAGTCCAAAGTTAGCATTTACCACGAGGTTATAATGTACTTAAGAGTATATGGTCAGGCTGCACCACAAACAGCATCAGAGGAGGTACTCCGAACGCTGCAGGGGGCCTCTGCTCATGCAGGGGCACCCTCTCACATAAAAACCAAGCTCTCTGCCTTCAGGATTGTTAAGGCCTGCCATAGGAGTGACTTATAGGTTTTATATGTGTGTGAAATGGTAGTGATATAGGTAGCCTATACCACTGTAAGGGGTGCATGAACCACCTTCCCCAGGCTGCAGTAGCAGACCTGTGGTGTCATTTTGGAGTGCTTCCCAGGGGTGGCATAATACATGCTGCAGCCCCTGGTAGGCCTCTGAGGTACCTATGCCCTGGGTACATAGTATACCATATACTAGGGACCTATAAGGCACTCCAGAATCCAATTACAGATGTAACTAATGTACATGGAAACCATTTTAGAGAGGAAGCAGCTAGGCTGAGGTCCTGATTAGCAGGGCCACAGCCAGACTAAGTTCGAAAAACAGTGAAACACCAGCAAAAAGTGGGGGTACCCATGTGAAGCAGATCCTACTCTCCTACATATAAAATATATGTATTTATTACTAAACACACCCTTCTAGTCTTTTTATGAGACTAGAGGTCAAAACACATAAGTCACACTCCAATAATCAGAGTAAAATAGCACAAATACACGTCAGGCCCTGGGGTGAGCCAAACCATATACTAAAATAGTGGTATAAGAACCACGACTTAACTAGACACAAGGCCTAGAGCCTGTAGAATCGCTGGGACCCCAAGGCACCACCCAAGGTAGTGACACAGGGGACCCACGGGGGCCGTGTGCAGTGTGTGAACACAGCTGCAAGCTCCCGTTAGCTTCTATGGGGAAAGTCGTGGTTAGATTTTTAAAGATTAGGTACACTTAGAAATGAGTCAGGACCAAACCCTTTTGGACTTAGGAAGTTCTAGGGCTAGCACCCACGGGAGCCCTGGAGTACTTGTGTTACCTCACCCAGGGAAGCCGGGTGCATAGGTGTCTTTTGGTGTCGGGTCACAACGTCGATTTCAATGGGAGCTGGCGAAGAAGTGCTGCTGCCGTGAAGATGCAAAGTGTCCGAAGAGATCCAAGCCTGGATCAAAGATAAGAAGAACCTGAAAGCAGAGGGGACAGAGTCTGGATCATTTGCCAGTGACCAGGAAGGCGATGAGCGTATGCCCACCGATGTCGGGTGATTTCAGGTGAAAGAGGTGAAGCTTGACTCTTCAGCCACGAGGACCAGGAGGAGTTGAGGACAAGCAGGAGCTGGATTCGAGCTGTCCCATAAAGGATGTCGAGTGCTGCAGTGTCGGTGCCCGGATTGGACACAACAAGCCTTGGCAACAGCAGCCCACACAGAAATGAGAAAGATGCTTCGGTGCAGACCAGCAAGTTCTGTGGGACTCACCACTTGGTAGGGAGTCGGGGCACATCTGGAGCAACCAGGAAAGCCCAAGGAAATACAAAGTTACTCCCTCAGGGACCCACCAGTCAACGGACCAGGGATCGCAAAGGGACCTCAAGATGAAACACAAAATGGCAGCCCACGGGTCACTCGGAATGACCAGGCCGACAATCTTCGGTGGATTCAGTGCCCGAGGTGCGGGCTACATGTCAGCCCAAGCACAACTACAAGAGACGTTGAGAAGTCAATGCACTTGCAGAAATGCATAGTGACCAGGATTTCCGGGTCCATGCTACTCACGAGGGCTGCGGGTCTCAGCTTTGCTGGGGACTTGGGTTGGCCTCTGAGATATCTGGAAATGCTCTTGAAGGGCTGAAAATACTTCGGAGTCCGGCAGGAGCTTCGATGATGCAGACTGGCAAATTGCTTCGTTGGTGCCTGCCAAGCAGGGGAGTCACTCCTTGACCCCAAGGGAAAATTATTCAATCCTCTGGTCTTGAGCAGAGCGTCAAAGGTCCAAGATTCCACTTCAGAGTTTCGTCCAGGGTAATCTAAAGTCCTAAGGACAGGGGTCCCATACTTCTACTAAGGTAGGGGGTTGAACATACTCTGGGGACCTACCTATGGGAGAGTTTGGAAAGAGGGGTGGCTACACCCATTGCCTTTGTCCAATTTTGCACCAGAGTAGGGGCTGGAAGCCCCGGAACCGGTTTCAGCTAGACTATGCACAGGGACACCAAATGTGCCCCCAGTGCAGGACTTCAAAGCCCTCTGAGAGTGCTCCCACCCAGCCCCAATACACATAAGCCTGTCTGGGAGGTGGTTACACCTCCCTGTGACAGGAAACCTATTGTCCAGGCCTCCCCTGCCGGAGTTTCAGTCAGCCGCAGGAGGCCAGACCCGTGTCTGTGGCTGCAGCATCCTTTTTGTGATGCCAGGGCTTAGTTAAGTTGGTACCGGGTATACCAGTGGTGTCATGTCTCTCCCTCTAGAAGGGTGGGATCATACTCCCACACCAGTTACTGGTGTGGGGGTATGATTCCAAGGTGTTTGACACCAAACACGATGTGTTTCCGTGCAGTCAGTCCAAAGTTAGCATTTACCATTTGGTTATAATGCACTTAAGAGTACATAGTCAGGTTGCACCACTGACAAACCCGGAGAAGAGTTTCCGAAGGTTGCAGAGGGGCTCAGCTCATGCTGGGCACCCTCTCACATATAACCAAGCACCCTGCCTTCAGGATTGATAGGGCCTGCCATAGGGGTGACTGATAGGTTTCTAAGTGCAGTGATAGGTGAGCTATAGTGAACCTAAATGTGAGAAGTTGGCCTGGTATATGCTGTTCACTAGTTAAAGTGGACACCTTGCACCAGTACACTTCGACTCTTATGGTAGTAGGTTTAAGACAACCTTTAAAGAAAGCTATCCTAGTGGTAGCTGTGGAGAGCAGCCTTCAGGCTAAGTCTTGGAGGAATGTAAAGCAGCTTGTTTTACCACATGACCTCTTGAATTACCAAATGAAAGGACACCACACATGTATATATATCAAATATATATGTATTTATTACTAAACAGCTCTATACTATTCTCTTTATGAGATTAGAAGACAGGAACATATGCACAAATCAACGTTTCACAATAAATTAAGCACAAATATGGCTGGGGTCCTAGGGGCGTACCAGATCATATACTAAAAAAGAGACTTAGAGATAACGACTTGCAATGGGATATGGCCTAGGGCTTTCAGAAGCGTTGGGGCCTCACGAAACCACCGAAGGCAGGTAAAGTAAAGGACCCACGGGGGACGCATGCAGTGTGTTCACACAGCCGCGATTCCCCGTTGACTTCAATGGTGCAAGTCGCGATTGGAAATTTAGAGTTTAAGGGCACTTCGAAGGAGACTACAAGCAAGTCACTTACAGGGTAAGTAGTTCTAGAGCCAACACCCACAGGAGCACCGTAGTGCTGCAGTTACTTCACCCAGGGAAGCCGGGTGCATAGGTGTCTTTTGGTGTCAGGTCGCGTCGTTGTTTTCAATGGGAGCCAATGAAGACTTGTTGCTTGTGAAGAAAGAAGAAGTGACCGGTGGAATCCAAGCATGGATTCAGAAGAAGGAAGACCTGAAAGCAGAGGGGGCAATGTTCAAAGTCACTTGGCAGTGACCCGGGGCAAGGAAGGGGATGCCCACAGTCGTCGGGTGTTTTCAGGTAGTTCATGGGTGTCTTGACTCTTCAGCCACGAGGCCCAGGAGGCATTGATGATGACCAGGAGCGCTGGATTTGGTGTGTCCCACGAAGTCTGCAGCATACTGCAGTGTCAAGGACCAGATTGGAGCCAACAAGCCTTGGTAACAGCAAGTCTTGTGGAAAGGACTAAAAGTCAGCGGTGCAGACCAGCAAGGTCTGGGGGACTCACCCTGTGAGGGTAAGTCAGGGCAGGCCTGGAGCAACCAGGGGAGCCCTTTTGATTTATAGGAAAGTCTTCAGGAGACCCAAAAGCCAGCCGGCAAGGGATCGCAAAGACGCCTCAGGAGGATCCACTCAACAGGGGCCCACGGTCACTCGGGATCGGGTAGGCCTCTGATCTCTGGAGGGATCCCTGCTAGAGGCTTGGACCACACGTGGCCTAAAGCACAGGTTCGTAGAACATCGTGTAGGGGTTGCACTTGAAAATAGTTCACGGTACCCTGGGATTGCGGTTCCTCGTCACTCGTGGGGTCCACTTGCCTCAGCATCGCTGGGGACTCACGATGGCCTGGGAGAAGTCAGGAAATCCTCTTCCTGGGCTGCAGGGACTTTGGGCTCCGGCGGGAGCGGTGGAGTTTGTTACCGTAGTTTGTAGTTTTTGGTGCCTGCAAAGCAGGGGAGTCACTCCTTGACTCCAAGGGAGATTCTTTAGTCTTCCAGAGGTAGAGGAACATCGAAGGTCCGGGATTCTTCTTCAGAGCGTCATCCAAGGGTATCTATTTTGCAATGTCAAGGCTTCCCTAACTTAAACTGGAAGGAAGGGAGGGAATAGCTCTATGACCCCACCTATGGGAGGGTCAGGGTAGTGCGTGGCTAAACCCACTTCCCTTTGTCCAGTTTCATGCCAGAGCAGGGGCAGGTAGCCCCTGAGCCGGTTTGAACTGGTGTATGCACAGAGGAGCCAACTGCTCCCCCAGTGCAGGACTTCAAAACACTCTAGGAGTGCACCCACCCAGCCCCAATACACTAAACCCAGTCTGGGAGGTGGTCACACCTCCCTGTGACAGGATACCTATTGTTGGGCCTCCTCCACTGCGAGTTTCAGTCATCAGCAGGAGGGCAGCCCAGTGTCTGTGACTGGTGGCATCCATTTTGTGATGCAAGGGCTCTGCAGGATTCTACCGCGTTTCCACAGTAGGTACATGTCTATCCCTCTAGAAGAGTGGGATCATGCTCCCACACCAGTTACTGGTGTGGGGGTATGATTCCAAAACGTTTGACACCAAACACGACATGTTTTGATGCAGCCATTCCAAAGTTAGCATTTACCACGAGGTTATAATGCACTTAAGAGTATATGGTTTGACCGCAGAGAATGGACTCTGAGAGCTGCAGAGGGGCCCTGCTCAGGCAGAGACACCCCCTCACATGGAAACCAAGCACCCTGCCCTCAGGATTGATAGGGCCTGCCTTAAGGGTGACTGATAGGTTTAAATGTGTGTGCAGGGGAGATATAGTGAACCTAACCTATATCTCAGTGAGGAGTGCTAGCACCACCTCACCTAGGTTGCAGTAGCAGGCCTGTGGTGTCAGATTTAGTCTGTTTCCCAGGGGTGGCATAATACATGATTCAGCCCCTGGTAGGCCTGTGAACTACCTATGCCCTTGGTCCCTAAGGTACCATATACTAGGGACTCATTAGGCACCACAGTATCCAATCGCTAGGGCACCTAATATACACTCCATGTTATTTAGAGAGAACAGAGAGGCTGGGGCCCTGATTAGCAGGGTCCCAGCCAGACTATAGCCAGAAACCAGTGTAAACATCAGAAAAAAAGTGGGGGCAACATGAGAGGCAGATCCTACTCTCCTGCACTATAACTCAGTAAGGGGTGCATGCACCACTTTACCCAGGCTGCATTAGCAGACCTGTGGTGTCATTTTGGAGGGCTTTCCAGGGGTGGCACAATACATGCTTCAGCCCCTGGTAGGCCTCTGGGGTACCTATGCCCTGGGTACATAGTATACCATATACTAGGGACTCACAAGGGTACCCCAGAATCCAATCTGGAGTGTACCTAAAGTACATGGAATCAATTTAGAGAGGAAGCAGCTAGGCTGGGGTCCTGAATAGCAGGACCTCAGCCAGACTAAAGTCGAAAAACAGTGAAACACCAGCAAAAACTGGGAATAACCATGTAAAACAGATCCTACTCTCCTACACAACCCCGCCCAAACGCAGGGACATTCAACTAACCTTGACCAGTTGAGTCTTCATGTTCTAAGTGGAAATATCTGCAGAGTCCATCTGCATTGGCATGGTTACTCCCAGGTCTATGTTCCTCTTTATAGTCCATCCCCTGTAGGGAAATAGACCACCTGAGAAGTTTGGGGTTTTCACCCTTTATCTGTTTTAGCCATAAGAGGGGCTTATGGTCTGTCTGAACAATGAAGTGAGTACCAAACAAGTATGGCCTCAACTTCTTCAGAGCCCAAACCACAGCAAATGCCTCCCTCTCAATGGCTGACCAACGTTTCTCTCTGGGGGTCAAACTTCTGCTGATGAAACCTACTGGTTGATCTTGACCCTCATCGTTCAACTGTGACAGTACAGCCCCTACCCCCAACTCAGATGCATCTGTTTGTACAATGAACTTTTTGTAGTAATCAGGACTTTGCAGAATGGGAGCAGTGCACATGGCCTGCTTCAGGTCATCAAATGCCTTTTGATAGCTAACTGTCCACTGAACCTTTTTGGGCATTATCTTAGAGGTTAAGTCATTCTGGGGTGTCACTATTGATCCATACCCCTTGACACATATTCTGTAATACCCAGTCAGGCCTAAGAAGGCTGTCACCTGAGTCTGGGTAGTGGGAGCAACCCAGTCCATTATGGTCTGGATTTTGCTCTGCAATGGTTGAACCTGGCCTCCACCTACAAGGTGGCCCAGGTACACAACCTGACGCTGCCCTATCTGGCACTTAGTAGCCTTGATAGTTAGGCCTGCTTTTTTCAGGGCCTCCAAAACATTCCTCAGGTGAACCAGGTGATCCTCCCAGGTGGAGCTAAACACAGCAATATCATCAAGATATGTTGCACTATAGCATTCCAGGCCTGTAAGGACTTGATTCACCAACCTTTGGAAAGTGGCAGGTGCATTCTTCAAACCAAAGGGCATTACCACAAATTGATAGTGCCCACTAGGGGTAGAAAATGCTGTCTTTGGCTTTGCATCATCAGCTAGTCTGATCTGACAGTAGCCATCTGTCAAGTCAAATGTGCTTAGAAACTAGGCTGAGGCCAAAGTATCTGTTAGCTCATCTGCCCTTGGGATGGGATGGGCATCAGTCCTAGTGACTGCATTGAGACCCCTGTAATCCACACAAAACCTCATCTCTCTTTTTCCATCTTTGGTGTGAGGTTTAGGTACCAGGACTACTGGACTAGCCCAAGGGCTATCTGAGGGTTCAATGACTCCCAAATCCAACATCTTCTGGACTTCTGTCCTTATACAGTCCCTGACATGATCAGGTTGCCTGTTGATCTTATTCTTCACAGGCAGACTGTTCCCAGTGTCCACTTCATGAGTGCACCAGGTGGTCTGACTTGGAGTCAGAGAAAACATATGTCTGAACTGGCTTAGACGTTTTCTGCAGTCAGTTTGTTGCTGGACAGTGAGGCTGCCTGCCAAGGCTAGACCATCTACTGATCCATCATCAGGGTTCTGAGAAAACAGGTCAGGGAGTGGGTCACTCTCTTCCTCCTGTCCCTCATCTGTAGCCAAGAGCAAGCCCATGTCTGCCTTGTCAACATATGGTTTTAGTCTGTTGACATGAAGTACTCTATGGGGACTCCTAGGGGTTCCAAGGTCTATCAAGTAGGTGACCGCCCCTTCCTGTTCAACAATTGTATGGGGGCCACTCCATTTGTCCTGGATGGCTGCTGGGCAGGCTCCAACACCCACACTTTCTGTCCTGGCTGATAAACAGTCAGTACAGCCTTTTGGTCATGCCAGGCCTTTTGCAATTCCTGGCTAGCCTTAAGGTTTTTAGTTGCCTTTTTCATGTACTCAGCCATCCTGGAGCAGAGACCAAGTACATAGTCCACTATGTTCTGTTTGGGTGGTTTAGGTAGTGCTCCCCTTAGTTCTTGATTCTCCTCTTTTACGTGCTGCATTTCTAAATGGAGGGTCTGAACAATAGTAGTTAACTGTTCAGTTTCAGAGGGGGTCCCTGTTAGGGAAGGAGCGAAGTCCTCCATGGCGTCGCCCAACAGGAACGCTAATTTTTTGGCTTAGCCTTTTGTTGTAGGCAACTCACCTAAAACTCTAGGTGGTTCCGATGGTACAAGGACAGTACCCAACTCCCTCTGAGATCTAACCCTAGGTAGCAGTGAAGGTGTAAGTGCTCCAACAGAAGACCCCAAGGTGAAGAGGGGTAGGGAGCAAGGGAAAAACACCAATTACTTCTCAGCTCTGCTTGAGCTATGAGACTGGACAGCACAGAAAACCTGCCTGTGGGGATATTTTTCTTGCCGTTTCCTCTTACCTCGCCTTGCCGGTAACTGCCCTGGTTCCCTCACGCCGCCGCAGCCCACAACAACACAGCGCGGCCAGCGTGAGGTAGAGGACCACAAGACCCAGGATCCTTAGCGGCGGAAGCCGCCCCCGCCCTCACCACGCCCGGAGGCGCATAAATCAGAGCGGAGCCCCGGTGGAGCGGGAGCACAGAAAACCTGCCTGTGGGGATATTTTTCTTGCCGTTTCCTCTTACCTCGCCTTGCCGGTAACTGCCCTGGTTCCCTCACGCCGTCGCAGCCCACAACAACACAGCGCAGCCAGCGTGGGGTAGAGGACCACAAGACCCAAGATCCTTAGCGGCGGAAGCCGCCCCCGCCCTCACCGCGCCCGGAGGCGCATAAATCAGAGCGGAGCCCCGGTGGAGCGGGAGCACAGAAAACCTGCCTGTGGGGATATTTTTCTTGCTGTTTCCTCTTACCTCGCCTTGCCGGTAACTGCCCTGGTTCCCTCACGCCGCCGCAGCCCACAACAACACAGCGCAGCCAGCGTGGGGTAGAGGACCACAAGACCCAGGATCCTTAGCGGCGGAAGCCGCCCCCGCCCTCACTGCGCCTGGAGGCGCATAAATCAGAGCGGAGCCCCGGTGGAGCGGGAGCACAGAAAACCTGCCTGTGGGGATATTTTTCTTGCCGTTTCCTCTTACCTCGCCTTGCCGGTAACTGCCCTGGTTCCCTCACGCTGCCGCAGCCCACAACAACACAGCGCGGCCAGCGTGGGGTAGAGGACCACAAGACCAAAGATCCTTAGCGGCGGAAGCCGCCCCCGCCCTCACCGCGCCCGGAGGCGCATAAATCAGAGCGGAGCCCCGGTGGAGCGGGAGCACAGAAAACCTGCCTGTGGGGATATTTTTCTTGCTGTTTCCTCTTACCTCGCCTTGCCGGTAACTGCCCTGGTTCCCTCACGCCGCCGCAGCCCACAACAACACAGCGCAGCCAGCGTGGGGTAGAGGACCACAAGACCCAGGATCCTTAGCGGCGGAAGCCGCCCCCGCCCTCACTGCGCCTGGAGGCGCATAAATCAGAGCGGAGCCCCGGTGGAGCGGGAGCACAGAAAACCTGCCTGTGGGGATATTTTTCTTGCCGTTTCCTCTTACCTCGCCTTGCCGGTAACTGCCCTGGTTCCCTCACGCCGCTGCAGCCCACAACAACACAGCGCGGCCAGCGTGGGGTAGAGGACCACAAGACCCAAGATCCTTAGCGGCGGAAGCCGCCCCCGCCCTCACCGCGCCCGGAGGCGCATAAATCAGGGCGGAGCCCCGGTGGAGCGGGAGCACAGAAAACCTGCCTGTGGGGATATTTTTCTTGCCGTTTCCTCTTACCTCGCCTTGCCGGTAACTGCCCTGGTTCCCTCACGCCGCCGCAGCCCACAACAACACAGCGCGGCCAGCGTGGGGTAGAGGACCACAAGACCCAGGATCCTTAGCGGTGGAAGCCGCCCCTGCCCTCACCGCGCCCGGAGGCGCATAAATCAGAGCGGAGCCCCCGTGTCGTGGGACGTGCGCGGGTGGCGCCGGGAGAAGCCCGGGACAAGGGCGGGACCGTTTGTGACCGTTAGTGGCTGGCAGAGGCTGGGCTGGGCCACCCCCCTTGGTTTCACAAAAACTGACATTTCCTCCTGTGTTCTGTAGTGTCTACTGCCCAAACTGCGTTGATATTGGCAAGTTATGGGGAAGAATAATCCTCTGTTATCTATACCAGCCCCAAAACATAAGCCACCCCCCAAATCCTCCACTACCCACCTTGACAGCAATAGATCGAATGCTGCAGAAAACAATAGGGGTGGTGGCAAATGCTATAGAGCACACTGAACGACGCCTCTCGCTTCCAGCTGGTTCCCTTCCCCTTTTGCCCTCCACCAATATATCAATGTTTACTATAAACTCCCAAGATTCAATAATGACACCTTCTTTTGTTGCACTTCCCGGGGTATATAATCTCCCAACAACACAAGATATTCCCTCAAGAATGAGCAATGCACCTGATGGGTCATTGTCTCTATCAACTAGGCTATCTATCGCCCCCAATTCTTTCCTTAACGAGCCCATCCCTGACCCCCAGCCAGAGGACTCAATAACAAGCGGGACACATGAAGCACCACCAAGCCCAATCCTGATCTCTCCTACTTCCCAGAGTGCTAACAATGTTGGCCCGCGAGTAACTACTAGAGGGCAGAAGGCTAGGAATAAGACGAAACATTTTAATACCCATGGTCCAGACGTTAAAAAATCTAAGGGGCCTTCAGGGGGATCCAGAAAAAAGAAGACTGTTGCAAAAGTCATTGCACCGAAAGGGAAAAATCTCAATAACAGCGTGCCCATAACATTGGCTACAGTAACCAATGACGTTGGGTCTCACGCTGTAAACAACGAAAAGCCTACCAGCTTTCCGCTACTTTCATCTACTCCCCCGTCTAATGAGGGACTTCTTGATAAAATAGAAACCCTCATGAAATCTTTAATAGCTCCCCTCGTGGAAAGGGTAAAGCGTCTAGGGGAAAAATGAGACAATTTGGAGCAATTATTGAAGAACAGCTTGAGCACAAAGCCTGCTGGTCAGCAACTCCCCGATATATCACAACAAATCGGCCCCAGTACTACTACTCAGCCACCATCCAATCTTAGGTCTCAAGATTCTCAAACATCGAAGTTCAAAGAAACCACGGGTAGCCCTGCGCAGAGGGCCTCGAGGAATCCAGAAGAAGTTAGTAAGGGGGGGGGTATTTTAGGAATGGCTGTAGAACATGCTGAATACACGGGTCGGGTGAATAATAACTCTTGTGCAGCTACGGCTTTTTTCCCGCCATCTAGATCAAAGAGGCAGTACACACACATTGATCTACCTCCACAATCTTTGCCTTATACAGTAGTCCTAGTTGGCGTTCCGGAACTGCCCCAAGGAAAAGTAGGGTCCTTTCTTGAATTAAGAAATAAAGGGGCCTATGCATCAACAATGCCATTTGCGATTCCTTATTAGCGAAAAATAAGGAATCGCTAATAAGGAATAGCAAAAGGCTATGCATGTAGGAATCGCTATTCAAATAGCGATTCCTTAATATTCCTTATTACCGAATCGGTAATACCGAATCGGTAATAAGGAATACCTACCCATTCATTCCTATGGGCTTGGAGGCCCATAGGAATGAATGTAAAGCCAGTCTGTATTAGCGATTTGGTATTACCGAATCGCTAATAGCAGGAGCACTTTCAAGGGTGCCAGGGTGTCAAAAGGACACCCTGTTGCACCCCTGAAAATGATATGTGCACATATGTTGCACACACACATGCTCTAAGGGCATGTGTGTGCGCAACATGAAACTTTGAAAAATGCACAAAAGTGCATTTTTCAAAGTTTTTGCAAATTACCATGCAGTTCATCTTCATGGTAATTTGCTCCCCCTATTAGCGAAATCGCTAATTTTTTAACTTTGATGCATTGCATTTAAGGAATCTCACTTTGGGATTCCTTAAATGCAATCGCTATTTAAGGAATCGGTATTTAAGGAATCCCTATTTAAAGAATTGCTATTTAAGGATTCCTTAAATAGCGATTTCTGCTTTTGGGTTGATGCATTGGGATTGGGTATTTTTTCCTCAATACCGGGAGCTATTACCGAATCGGTATTTTACCGACTGGATTTTGGGTTGATGCATAAGGGTGAAAGTTGTTTATTGGTTGAATAAAAACAGACCACTTCCGCCAGATTTATCCGGACAAATATTATTTGCCAGAAGGATAAACTGGCTGGGGCACAGGAGAAAGGATTTCCCAGGGGACTGTATCGTCGTCAACTTCGGGGACAGGCAGGTAGTCCATCACATATGTAATCGGCTCTTTAAGTTTGGCGAGAGTAAAATTCTAACCAAGGATTTGAGCTTTTTCTATCCTCAATATTTCTCTTGCCAATCTTTTATGAGTCAAAGGGATCCCGTATACTTGGATCCGGAAGAGAGAAGGGGTATCAGATACAATATTCCAATCTCTAATTACTTCGACACACTCTCCGATTTGGAAAGGGTGGACTGACTTCAGTATGGGGACTCTTGTACAAGTAGTACCACTAACTTACTAATCTCCCCAAGGAAAAAATTTCCCATGCCATATGATGACGCAATCAACAAAGAGTTCCCTGCAAATACTGGGAAAGTGAGGCTGCAGGAGGAAACCATTGGAATGGTCTGTCGATCCCGTGTCACCTAAGGACGACCCACTATTGAAGATTTTATTTTGGAACGTGGCAGGGCTTCGTGCAACGGTTGTAAACGGCGCCTGGTTAGACTTTGTCCACGACTTTGGCATTTTATGCCTACAAGAAACTTGGGCGCTATTAAAACTACATATCGAGGGTTACAAAACATTCTTCTCCCCAGCCTTACAATCCTCCTCTGGTAGAGCTAAGGGTGGATTAATTATTTTTGTATCAAACATCCTCCAATTTACAAGTATAGTTCATATAATGCTGGATGTCAATTTCCAAATCCTCGTTCTACATCAGAGTGATACCAATGCCATTGTACTTGTCAACTTCTATAATAACCTTCCTATGGATGAGCTGATACACTCCTCCCTTGAAGAATTAATAGTCAAGGTACGGAAGGATTTGACCATAATTTGGGGCGGGGATTTTAATCAGACCCTTGGCAAGCATAGTACTAACATAGTTTGCGGTATTGTGGATGAAAATGGTGACCCAATAACTCATTTTTCCCACACTCCATTCGGGCACTGTTTGAACGAAACCTTATGTGGCCTAGAACTTGGCCTTGTTAACGATCTGGCGAACCCTCCCATTCCGGTCAAACCTACCTTTAATGGTAGAGGGAAGTCAAACGCAATTGATTTCATCTTCATTTCAGTAACAGCTGGGAAGGACGTACTAAACTGTAAAACCCATGACATTATCATCAGTGATCACCCAATTAGCGTTACTTTAACACTTACCAAGGCACGAGAGAGTCGTATAATCACGACGAATCTAACCCAAAATAACCTCACATTAGATAGACTTAATGGTTATTCGTTAAGGTGGGAAAAGGTGGATCCCTAGGCCATCACTACTAGACTGGTTACGAACTTAAGGCCAGCTCTTGATAAATGTCTTGACTTAGACGCTACTAGCGAGGAAATTATGGCCAATTTTCTGTTACTGAATACATCAATTAGCGAAATCCTCTTTGTCCACACAAAAACAGGTAATTTTAGAAGGAAGGGATGGTTCGATAGTGCTTGTACGAAAGCCTATCAGAACTTAAAAGTAGCACTAAATAAAAAGGATAGAACTCCCACGGAAATTGCTGCTCTCAGGAAGAAGTACAAACAGGCACAAAAAACTAGGCAAAAACGTTGAAAAAAGATCTCTGGACTCAATTACATACTTCATGTTCCATGGGGGATAGTGCTGTTTTCTGGAAGGTTGTGAAATCACCCTTTCTAGCAGATTCTACGGTTAATCCTAGCCTTGATGTTGCGATTGACGAACAGGTGTGGGTTGACTATTTTGAGCGGATATTCAGCCTCCCTCCATCCGTAACTCAATCGCCTTTATCTGAGCCAAACCTAACTCCCTTTCCCTTGCCTATCTACATAACACAAGGAAGTGGAACTGGCTTTGAAGGCCAGTAAAACTGGTAAGGCTCCAGGCCCTGACGGGGTTCCAATTGACTTCTTTAAATCTGATATGGAACTCTGGTCCCCAATCGTAACTAGGGTCCTTCAGGCATCATGTGATGTGGGTCTTATTGACTCATGGTCCCAATCTATTCTTGTTCCTATATTTAAAAAAGGGCACCGTGAGTCACCATCCTGCTACCGGCCTATCTCCTTGCTGGACTCGTTGGGGAAAGTGGCCGGTCGCGTTATCTTAGATCGACTTCAGCAGTGGGCATCAGACAATAAAGTTCTGTCTGACCTACAGGGTGGGTTTCGCGAGGGCACTATAGAGCAAGCGCTTAATCTATCGCTGCTACTTGGTAAATATGTAAACGCAAAGGGGGGGGCACTCTATATGGCATACGTTGACCTCTCAGCGGCATTTGATTGCGTTAATCACACTAACTTGTGGGCCATTTTAGAAGACATGGGTATCGAGAGCTCTCTTTTAACATTTCTGCGTGAATTATACTCAGATGCCACAGCTAGAGTCAGATTTGGTGTGGGGGGTGAGTTAACAAAGTCGTTTAGAGTGGAATGTGGGGTAAGGCAGGGTTGTGTCCTGGCACCTTTTTTATTTAACCTGTATACCAATGGCCTGGAAAAAGTCATGGTTTCAGGGTCCCAGGACCTACCCACTATAAATAAGCGCCCAATACCGATTCTACTCTATGCGGACGACGCTGTAATTCTAGCTCGTACCCCCATGGAGTTGCAGCGCGCCCTAGCAAAGTACCACACTTTTATGGTCAATCTTGGCCTAAAGATAAACATCAAAAAGACGTTTGTCATGTCAGCAGGGCTAAGGGCGAAGAATATGAAGCCCATGTATATTGAAACCCAGAAATTAGAGCGCACTACCACCTATCCCTACTTGGGCGTAGTTTTTGACCACAAATCTTCTTGGAAGCCTTCTATTGAATCTAGGCAACTTACTTTCAAGAAGACAGCAGCTGCTGTGATTAACTTCGCAAACAAGTTAGGTAGTCGTCCCATTGTTGAACTCCTTGAGATATATAGAGCAAAATGTGTCTTTAGTGCAATATACGGGGCTGGGGTATGGGGTTTTACCAAGATTGAGGAACTGCAAAGGGTGGAGAACAGTTTTTTAAGATTTCTTCTCACAGTCCCGCAGGGGGCTTCGACCTACGCATGCCACCTGGAAACGGGTTTGACATACATAACAGATTTGATAAAGATTCAACCCCTTCTCTTGTGGCACCGCATATGGTCGACCAATGAAACAACACTTTGCCGGGAATTTATTGAGGATTGTATATCTCTTGATAAAGCCCGAAAGATCAGCTGGATAGCGTATGTAAGTAAATTCTTTAGTGACCTTGGCATGCCACAGTACTATTCTTTCCCTCCCTCAATTGCAATAATACAGAGGAAGCGCTTTAAAAAGGCATGCCTGGCCCATCTAGAATCTTTACGACTGTCTAGCGAGGTCTCTAAACCTACAGCTCAACACTCACTACAAATTCAAACATTGATGATGGTCCAGCCCTATTTAACTTTTAATCTTTCGGGCTATGAAAGACTTTTGCTAACTAGGCTTAGATTAAATATCTTTCACCTTCTGGTCCCTTTCTCCAAGATGAATACTTGGGAAACATTTCCTCAACCTTGTTCTTGTGATGATAGCTCCCCCCCAAACAACGATTCATACAATCTTGTTTTGCAAATTTTACCAAGACTTGAGGAAACAGTGGCTTGTTCCAATCTTGAAAGTCATGGGCCTACGCAGGTGCCGACCAGCATTTCTCGCCCTTCTGTTTTTAGATGCGGAACCTTTTGCTAAATCGATATCAATTTTCTTGAAATTGGTTGTTAAGCATAGGCAGAACTTAGAGTAAGAATGGGACCCATCTCTCTCGACATGAACGACGGCCTTTCTATTGCTGATGTCTTAGAATCTGATGCCCCCGTAAAAGTTTTTCTGAAATGTTTTTTACACAACATACTATACTCCTATTGTCGTAGCTTGCAAATTTGGAGTTTAGACTGTTACCCTACTGGAGGTACGGTTTATTGAGAAAATTTTAATCGGCTGTCTATTTCTTTTTTTTTTTTTTTTTAAATCTAGATGTAAATATATTGTGCTTTTATGGATGTTTTCTCAGCAACCGAATAAAGCTTGATTTGATTTGATTTGATTTGACTGGACAGCACCATCTGCATTCTGACCTGCTAGGGACTGGATCAGTGGTTGTCACCTTGTGTCAAGCTATGATCACTGCTTCACTTATATGTGTTGTAGCAAGGCCTGTGGAGGACAGACAAATGTATGTTACCACTAAGGTGAAACAATGCATGTTATCCAATAATTCAGCACTGATGCTTTGGAGTCAGGTAACAGAGTAATAATAATGTATTAGGAACTGTAGTTAACAAAGCACTGCTACCAAAAGTCATATTATACAGCGAAACAAGTTGCTGCTAGGTTTCCAATAACCAGTAAGTTGCTGTAGTTGGAGTTGCAACAATCCCAAAAATACTATGTTCATAAATCCCAAAGCATTGGTTCACCAAAAGAATGGAACGTTGTATTCAGAATCGAAAGAGTACCAGTTTAATGGAGGCAGCTGTGTTCAAAATGGAGAAAAAAACACCAGTTTAATGAAGGTAGCTGTGTTCAAAATGGAAAAAAAAACAGTTTAATGAAGGCAGCTGTGTTAAAAACTAAACAACACCATTTTGCAATCCAGAGCCCCTGTTTGTTCTCCAGAGAAGCTGCCAGTCCGTTTCCTAAGCAACGTGGCTAATATGTAATAAGAAATCGTTTTTTAATGAGCGCTAATGAGAGTCTGTCACACACTCTGACTGTTCATCCAGCATGTCATCTTTTAAAGTTCAATGTAATGAAATGATGTATTGTCTCAAGCGTGTAGTTCACAATAATAGTTGACTAACCTTTCCTTTGAAGAAACGTACTGGGCGCCGAATACTTTACTCTTGTCCTTTCTCTCTGTCTTCTCTTACCAGGAACTGTTGGGAACCAAGACGTCCAATGACGTAAACTCGTAAAGCCAAGGAATCTGGAAGCATAGCCAAGGGAGCTGGAGAAGCAGGTAAGTGCCAATTTCCAAACGAGGCAAAGCATCGGGGTGTCTGCAGCAGTGGGTTTTATACTCTTGCGGAAACAGGTTTTTGTTGTTATGTAAGGTGACGCAACCAAGAGCTGGAGTACACATGGGTTGAAAACTGTGGTTTACAGGTGCCTCTTGTTTAGGCTGGATGCGGTGCCTGCATGCGCCGCATGATTTCCAATACACAATTCCACGTGCTATTGCATCTTCTGTTAGAACATGCAAATGCTTGTTGAATTACACATCTTTAACAATCAGCATAGTACTTATTGGTGCAAAGCTGTTTAATGCTAACATACCCTACCTACCACTGCCACCAGGAAGAAACCTAGACTTGCCAGGTGCTTTGGGGTAACATATAAGGACATACAATCACTAAGTGTGGTGTGATCATGTGCACTCATAGACCAGAAAACATGCCTCCATGTAGTACCAACTTTAATGCATGTAAAAATGGGAGACATAGTAACAGGGGCCTTAGAATTCGTAACATTTACTATGGTTTTCTTGGAGATCATGTTCTAAGGTTGCACACACATTTGCTGCCCTGTAAGGTTAGGGAGTTATGTAACAATGTGGTATCCTGAAATACCACCGGACCCGGGTAACATACAGTACAACAGAAAATGGTCACAGTGAAAATAGATTTAGCATGAGACGAAATTAAGTTATTCTAACATCACCATGATAAATTCAAATAAATGGGATTTATTCTCTTCATTATCGCATGATTTTCAAAGACAGCACACTTGTCTGTATATTTAGCTAAAATAGTGCTCGGAGCAGGGAATACAGTGCTCAGGAGGGAATGTGTTCTAGTGAGGTTTGTAGGAAAGGAAAGGCAAAGTGAAATATATACATCAGCTATAGCTGAAACCTGTCCAGCCTAAAGATGGCAAATGAATACAAAACAAACATAGCAATTTGTAGGCTCAGATAATTACTCTCTGTTGTCTATGCTTGAAAAGTAGTGAAAGACCGTCGACGTTTGGACCCCTATATGCAATAAGGGTAATTTGATCCTTATCCTGGGGTCTTCATCATGACCAAACATTGGAGGAGGGGGGAGGAAGACCACATAGAGACAATCAGATAATTCACATTAGTCAGATGAAGGGGGGTTCTGGTCATAAAAAGAGAAGGGAGCGACAATGGATGTTTACCGATTAGCAGCAGCATGAAAAATCTGGCCGCAGACTGAGAAATGGTGGGCCCTTAGGCTCCTAAGTCAAAGAGAAGAAGAAGAAATAGAATTCACATTAGGCTCATGTCTCAAGCCCAGGAGAAGGGGGGAATATACAACCCTCAAAGGTGCAAAGGGCACTTTCTTAAAGATGTGAAGTTAGATCACAAACAAACTTGGAATATTGATGGACGTAGAAGCCTCATATTACCGGGATAGGTGGGTCTTGACTTCCACATATGCGATCAAGGTTGGCCAGTAACCTCCTAAAACAACAAACAACAATCTAAATAGACTGGTAACACAGGGTCATGAACTGAATACAAAGCTGGAGCGACTACTAAGGAGAGAGTGAGGCCTATGTAGTTCATGCAAATTTCAAATCTCAAGGTAAGGCAAGCCCCTTAATCGTATGGGTACGCGGTGTGAACTGAAGTGTCCTAGCTTGACCTGGACGTCCGTCCCACTCGAGGTGCCCATGTACCCTGGGGCCAAAATGTATAGCAAGTGTAGGCATACCTATAACATGATATAAGCGGTGCAAGACTGGGGGCTGATCGCTCGCACGTGCCTTTTTAATGAGTGACTGGTCTTAGAAAACCTTTTTGCGACTGTACGTCGTAAAATATCATCATCCCCAGAAGTGGCCAAAGTGTGGTGCCAAAGGTGAGAGGGGCTCCATGCATAGAGAATTGATGTGCTTGAATTGTGCGTGGCATACCCTAAGATAATACTATTTGGGCAAGTGCACAACCAGGGACATCTTAAGGATATGGGGGCCCTGGGCCAAACATATTTTGGGGGCCCCTGTTCAGGACACCTTTGAATTTATGATCTAATTTGAGCCCCTGTTTCCCACGCAGTTTCCGCTTCCTCAGCTGCGCTAGCGATCCAGTTTGCATCATAGGCATTAGCCTATATATTCCCGATGTAAATGGACATGTGCAGCTTACAGGTGTAGGATTCAGGGTTTCCTGCCCTGCTACTACGTTTTTAATACTTTTTAAATTGTATATGTGTGGCTGAATTACTCTGTGCTTTTTAACAATTTCTCCTACCTATGCGCCCTTGCACTTTACTTGATTCTGCTTGCCAACACCTCCTTAGCTGCTCCGATTTGCATTTCGGTTTTCCTCCAGTCCTGGTCCGCTGCTGCTGATATGCCGATTGTGTGGAGAGCTGGGGCTACTATCGGGCTACTCACTTCTGCCCACGCAGTTTCCACTTCCTCAGCAGTGCTAGCGATCCAGTTTGTATCATAGGCATCGGCCAATTTATTCCCGATGCAAACGGATGCGCGAAGCTGATAGCTGTAGGATTTAGTGTTTCCTGCCCTGCTACTACGTTTTTAATACTTTTTAAATTGTATATGTCTGGCTGAATTACTCTGTGCTTTTTAACAATTCCTCCTCCCTATGCGCACTTGCACTTTACTTGATTCTGCTTGCCTACACCTCCTTAGCTGCTTCGATTCGCATCTCGCTTTTCCTCCAGTCCTGGTCCGCCGCGGCTGATACGCCGATTGTGCGGAGGGCTGGGGCTACTATCGGGCTCCTCACTTATGCCTACGCAGTTTCCGCTTCCTCAGCTGCGTTGGTGATCCAGTTTGCATCATAGGCATTAGCCTATATATTCCCGGAGGCGTTCGTCGCCGGCCAAGCTGCCCAGTTCCCCTCCGGTGAGTTTCTTCCACTATATTGCAACAGGGAAAAACTGCTTAGCCTTAGGCGGCTACCATTATGTCACTGTACAGCCGCTGATCCGAGGTTGGAGGTAGACTTTCGATGCAATAAGTGCAACTGGACTCTCCTCCAACCCAGGAAACTCTCACCCAATATCCTCCCAAGCAACAATAAGTGTAAAAACAATAAGAAAACAGAGGACTTAAAGGCCACCCTTTTAAATTGTCGCTCTATACAAAAGCATGAACCATACATTTATGGCCTACTTTTAGACTAACAGTCTGATCTTTTATTTCTCACTGAGACCTGGCTGTCTGAAGCCTCCAATCCTACTATCACCTCGGCCATCCCTACGGGTTATAACATTCTTAGGAGGGACCGATCGAATGGGAAGGAGGGAGGTGTTGCCATAATTTACAATAAAAAACTAGACTGCTTAGGCTTCTGCTGTACCTTATCCCCCCATCATAGCATAGCTGGATTTCTGATTTACAGACCTCCCAGTGCTATTGGAAATGTTATTACTACGCTTAATACAGCCACCACCTACATGGCCTTAAAATACAACAACTGCCTCATTCTGGGATATTTCAATATACATATGGACAATGGAAAAGACCCTCAAACAATTTCCTTGTTGGAGGCGCTGCAGGGCTGCAACATGTTTCCATCTGTTTCTTTGGCCACCCATGAGAAGGGCCATACCCTAGACCAAATCGTTCACAACTTTAACATATCAGTAAACCTACCTCTTCCCATTACCTGGTCTGACCACCTCCTATTAAAATTCGTCATTCCCAACTCTGCCACAGCCCCTTGAGCTAACACAGGGCAGAGGGTCTCTAATTACAGGACGTTCCATAAAATATCCATCCCGATGTTAGCAGACGCCCTCGGTCATTCCTCACCAGAGCTGTCTGGCTGCCCCGACTCGGACGCCCTCTCAATAGATTCATGGCTCCGAACCAACATTGATGCAGTGGTACTGGTTGTTTGCTGCTCCTCAAAGAGGTTATCCCCACCAGCTCCATGGTTTAACGATTCCCTTAGATCTTGCAACAGAAATTGTGGAGCAATTGAACGGAAATGGCGTTAATCCTATCTACCTGAGGACAGGAAGGTGTATAAAGACACCTTAAAAGCTCATTACATTCTCGTGAAGGCATCCAAGAAAAACCTCTTTCAAACCAAGATAGAAAATGCCCAAAATAAGAGCAAGGAAATCTTTAGCATAGTTAAATCCTTTACTGCCCTGAGAGCCAGCACAAAGGAAGGGCCATGAACTGAAGAATGGTCTAAGTAAATAGTTGAATTCTTCCACAAAAAGATCTCCATGATCCAACAAGCCTTCACTAACATCTCAGAGGAAGAACTGACCTTCTACCTTAGTTCTAATAGCAAATTTCACCTCTTGGATCCCCCATCTTTACTAGCTTTCCCTGAGTGTCAGCTTGAAGAGTCACTGACCCCTCTCCAAAGCATTAAGTCTGGCTCTCCTACTGACCCATGTCCAGGGAATATCTTGAACCTATTAGCTCCCACCATAACCACACAGTAAACCAGCTCTTTAATGCTTCTCTCTCCTCAGGCAACATGCAGAAATTATGGAAGAATGCTAAGATTCTTCAACTGATAAAAAATGCTAACGCCAAACCGACGGACCCTGCCAACTACAGGCCAATCTCCCTTTTTCCGACCCTCTCCAGAGTACTAGAGAAGCATGTAAAGAAGGCCCTCCAAAAACACATTGAAGATGGGAAGCTTCTTCATGAGTCCCAATCCGGTTTTAGGGCTAACTACAGTATGGAGTCCGCTCTGCCCAGTTCCGGCCATGAATGTAGGTGTCCCTCAGGGCTCCATTCTCAGTCTTACCCTTTTTAATACATATCTATCCCCCTTGCATTTCTGGTAGAGGAAGAGGGCGCCAAAATTGTTTCCTGTGCTGATGACACTCAGCTGATTTTTACGTGTGAAAAAGGAACCGACTTTGACGGGGCAATGATTAGGTCTTGCCTCACAAAGTTTTTTAACTGGCTTAAGATCAATCAGCTGGAGTGCAATCCTAACAAAACTGAAGTTGTTTTCTTTGGTAATCCATAAGCGCCCGACTGGAGCGCTTGGTGGCCAAAAGATCTGCCGCCCCCGCCCGCTGAAAAGGAGAAAGTCAAAAACGTAGGAATTGTCTTAGACAAGACACTCTCCATGTGCTTTCAAATTCAAAATCTAAATGGCACTTGCTTTGGCATACTCTGGATGCTAAAAAAAACTCCTGCCACTGTTACCGCTTGAGAGCAGAAAGATTGTGGTGCAGACTCTGGTGACATCAAAGCTTGACTATGTCAACAGCTTGTACCTCTGTCTTCCCAAATCCCTTATCCAGCGCCTACAAGTGGTACAATACGCCGCGGCCAGAGCCATCCTGAGACCTAAACCCAGATCTAGTTTGACCCCTATTCTTAAGTCTCTCCGCATAAAAGAACGGATCGGCTTCAAAACGATGACCATCTTCTTTAAAGCTTTCCATGGCTTAGGAGCCGGCTACATAAATAAGCGCGTTATTCGCTACACAACAGCTAGACCCCTAAATTCTTCCAATGCCAACCTGGCCATCATGCCTAAAATATGCAGTGCCCGCATTGGAGGCAGATCCCACGGCTTTCTAGGCCCAAAATTGTGGAATAGCCTCCCTGAGTCTCTGAGACTGACCACAGACCTACTCTCTTTCATGAAAGAACTTAAAAACCTGGCTTTTTGATAACTGATGGGTCTTTTACGCATGTTTTCCTCCCACTGTCATGCGCCAGGTCACTCTAGTCTGAGTAGCTGCGCGCTTTATTAAATACACAATTTCATTTCATTAGGTCCCTGACAGTGCAAAGGGACACTCGTCCAAATTCTAAACGCCATATTTATGAGGCTTTTCTTCACTTTTATGCCGCTGGTGCGTCACTTTTTGTGACGTACCGGCAGCATAAAATATGTGCAATGTTACGCCCTATTTACAAAGTGACGCATCAGGCAGATGCTTCACTTTGTAAACCCCTGCACCGCATTATACCTGCGCCAGGCATAATGTATGCAGGGTGGGTGTTGCCCCGCAAAATGCTTTGTAGAAGTGGTGCATTGAAATCTATGAGAACTCAGTGCGCCACTTCAAGGACGCCATTGCATCAATATCTTACACCTGCCACACAGCAGGCATAAGACTGATGCAGGCCCTTTCACATGGGGCTTGCCCCATGTGAAAGGACACATTGCTGGAGTTGTGTCTATTTTCAGACACACCCCAGCAATGCATCACTTTTGCGCATACAGATTCGTCAGAAATACTGACATATCTGTAACTCCTTGCGACATGATGCGTCATACAGTAAATATGACACATCCATCATGTCGCAACGAGGGCGCACTAGGAAGTGACGCATCCCTGTTTTCACACAGCGATGCATCACTTCTCATAAATAAGGCCCTGAATGTGTTTACATCTAATATTCAGGGATAGTTGTGTGTCTTCAATATTGTAACACAGCAGCAGCTCACCAATATTACTGCAAATAATCTCTGTGACGCCCTCCCATTTCTTATATGTTAGGTCTTGTTTTGATCTAAAATAAACGTTTTTTATGTATATTGCATGAAAAATAAACACAAAATTTCTCTGCAAAATGGCTGTACTAGACTCTCACACGTCAGGTACATAAGAAATAAATGAAAGGAAAACAGAATTTAAAACAAACTGTTTAGGAAATATTCAAGGTCATTAGGGCAAAACTCTGGAGAATGGAGCTGACTGTCAGGGGGCCCCCTGAAAGGCTGGGGCCCTGGGCCAGAGCCCACTTTGCCCATGCATTAAAACGTCTCTGTGCACAACTGCTCCTCGCGCTAACAGGAGAAAAAAGAGGAGACGAGATACCCTTTCCTCACGCACTAACTGTTACACCCATAGAATGATCAAGTGTACATAACCCCCCGCCAAGGGCAAAAAACATGTAATCATAGGACTACATACCTTAGAAAAAATCAAGTGTACTGGGATCTGCTTGCACAAGTATAATGATTGAATCTAAAAAGAAAGGATACAAATGCCAAGCTGTGCGCACAAAAAACAAGCCAGCTTGAAGCACTGTTTCCCCATACGGGACACCAGGACAACCACTGAATTCTTACAATATGCTTGCCAATGGGGATGGTTCCCCCGGTGGAGGACTGCAACACATGTGGTACGGTCTTGGCTGCAGTATATACCATAACTCATGGTACACCCTCATTGGATGTTTTGCCAGATCTGCTTAAACAGATTCAAACTGAGTACAGGGCAGTTCCTGCCCTGGATGAGGGTTGAATCTGATGGGCAATTTTTCTGCAGTGTCCACCATTATATTAAGTAACATTAAAGGTGAAGCAGAAGCATTGGCTATACACAAGCGGCTCACTAATTTGGCTCTGGGACAACAGCAGTGCGAATCACCCAAAATTATCAAAGAAACCTATGCAACAGTGGGTAGAGGAAAATTTGGGGACCTCATCTAGTAAACCTCAAATTTAGAGTAATTATGAAAAGAACAACTCTAGGTAAGCACCGACTCTTCCACAAAGAAGAAGTGGGATGATAAAAATCCTAAAGAAAAAATTAAATCGCGGGGTGGATCACCTCAACAGGAAGCCACTGCAAAAAATGCTATAATCTGCGTGACCATGATAATATTAAAGCGCCTGACAGGTATCAGGGTACTGATACACGTTCATCTCTGTCCATTCAGGAGACATCCGAGAAACGATCGGAGAGAGTTGGACAGTCAAAATGTGGATTAGAGGAGTACGTGAAACCGAAGAAGGACTCACAATGCTCGCCTGACTACATAATGAAAAAGGAAGACAAATCTAAACAGTAAAAACCTCAATTCAAAAAGAAGGTAGCTGGACTGAAATTCAAGCATGCTGTGGATATTGAGGACACTGCTTCTGAGAAGGAAGTGGGCTCTGGCCAATGCCTGGCAATGCGACAGAAGTCTCAATAGCTCACCAGAACCTGATGGATGATCTGGTGGGAAATAGCCCTGAATGACTATATTAAGGTGGAAACACCGGATACCAGGGTAAGCGTCCTGCATCGTTTCTACGAGATGCAATTTCAATTGGAGGGAGACTTGTCATTCGGCTTCAATATTGTTTTGTCCAGAAATCATTTGTCACCTGAATGTGTGATGGATTGCCCTAAGGGAGAAATGGTAATTTTACATGCCTTTTCCGACCTAGTCACAGAATCGATAAAACAGTCATACACCAAGGAATGGGCATTAGCACTGGCTTCTGCATTAAACTGCATCCATGTGGGGTGGGATGACAGTTCTTCTTATCACGAGATACCATTGAGGTCGACCCCACAACCTCAAAGACAATACCCCATTAAAAATAAGGCTAAAAAACAAGTTAGAGAGATTCTCACAATACTTGAATGCCAAGGTGTAATAGAAAGTTACATCTCTCGTATGAAAAAGCCCTTGTTTCCAGTTATGAAACCTGACCATTCATAAGTTATGAAACCTGACCATTCATATCGTCTAGTATTAGATTATCGACATCTAAACATAGCTACATGTATATTCATAGTAGATAATGCACACAGCGCAGCACCAATGAACAATAGAGTGCGTAAAAAATATGAAACAGCACTAGATATCTCAAATGGATTTTTCTGACAAAATATACTTCCTGAAAGCAGGTATTTGACCGCATTTTCCAAACTGGGTTCTCAACTGCAGTTCAGTCGATTGTACCAGGTCTTAAAAACAGCCTGGATTGTTTTCAGCCCGGGTTAAAGAACTTCTACAAGAATCAGGCATTGTCCTATGTCGATGACATTTATTTGATGGATGATGACCTGTCTACACACTTGGGGTAAAAAAACAACGGTTCGGGTGTGTCCAAAAGGTCCAATAATAAAGTGATCCTAAGGAGATCAATTATGGTTAGAGAGTTGAAGATTAATTATTTTAAAGGAGCAAACAAATTAATAACGTACATAGGGAAATAAGTCAGCTCATGTGAAACATTTATTTCCACAACAATAGAATTCAGGTGCTCACACAATAAGTGAAAGAGGCGTGACGTGCAGAGTGATGGTGAAGTTTAAAATAACGGCATTGCATTGACAACAATAGTGTAAAACTCCTGAAGCAACTTTATAGAATGGGAAGAGTTTTGTTGTAAAGGGTCAACGACGTTTCGATCTCAACTGTTCGAGATCATCATCAGGACATATAAGGGGTGAGCAAGCTGAATCTAATATGAGGAAAAACGAGCAAATAAATAAGCTATAGTTTGATCCCTACATGTTAAATAATTAATACAATCAGAGGCTCCTTTTTATAAAAAACATAATGACATACATAAATATATATTAATTCTGAATTATTCTGTATATCATGTAACTAGCCATGCCTAGGGGTCAAGGTAGGTGTGGAAACACATGAATTAAGGCAATTACAGAAGCGAAAGACATGATTTTCAGGCAATTCGGAAGCGAAAGTCAACGATGTAAATCACAAGTGGTGGAAGTATTTAAACGTTTGTAAAGAGAAGTTAAATAGTAGCGATTCAGAAGCAAAAGACCAGTAATGGTGAAAATGCTGCACGTGAATGCGCAAGCATAGGTGGGAGTAGAAGGAATAATTCACGCTAGTAGGAAGGTAGAGTTGAGAGCGCAGATGAAGCTGGGTAGCAACCCGCTAAACGAGGGAAGGAGAACACTCAGAGTAGACTTACTGATGCAATTATTCGTAGCGCAAGGAAGAGCAATTGAGGGCTTCACAAAACAGCTGAGGGTAGACCCAGATTAATTCGCTGAAGGTATGAGCGTGAGAATATCACGTGCTGTAAAGGAGTTAGAGCAGTAATTAGAAACTGGTGTGCGTCCGTGAAGGGCGCTTGCAAGGAAGTTGGTGAAAGAAAACACTTACTGTGTAAACTTGAAAGGCAGGGTCAGCTGTATAAGTTGCGCCTAACGATTTGCTGCCAATATGTTTCTGTTAAGGGCAAAAGGAGGGTGGGGGGTCAGGAACTCCAAGGTAAAGATTAAATGATGGTAAAGGTGTATGCACAGTCATAGTACTTACAGTTAAAGTCACTCCCAGTTCATATTTGGAAAGTCTTGGGAGAGGAGCTCAGTGCGTCATGCTGCTTGGGCTGTCCGCGTTTAGTGCGAGAGGGAGACAGAGTGAGCCAGGAAGTAATTAAGGGCTGTGTCAGCTGTGAAACCAGCAGCAGGGCGGAGGTAATTAGCACGCACCTGCGAGCGGTTGTGTGCAAGGGAGCATGCTGAAGGGAAATGGCTGTCAGTAGGAATCAAGTAAGGGAACGAGGGAAAAGTACTAACTCAGCAGAGTAAGAAAAGAGAAGAGTCATAAGAAAAAATTAATCAATGTGTGTGCAACAACTGTTTCAGGCACATGATAGTGATGCAGCGTGGAATTTTAAATCCTCCCTTCGTCACAGACCAAATATCATAATAACATATTCACTCAATACATTCATTGGTGGGGCCCATAACACCAACACTCTTACTTCATTGATCCGTTCTCACGGGAGAAATACGTTTTCCAAACGCTGACATGAAAGGAATACTTTTTCACCTAAAGAACTTAATTTACATGAGAATACATTAAGTAACTTTATTAAACTCAGAACCTCGAGATATTCCCTCCATTTAGTCGATAGATCAGTTAGTTGAGTTGGATATTTGGTGACTCAATTCTTTAATCTACATTTAATCTTATTCTAATTTCTTCAAATAAATCACCCGACACACATTTGTTTGTTAGAATAATAATTTTGTTTATCTAATTAATTGCCAATTTAATAAGTCATAACCCAAACCACGGAACATCATATTTACCTAATCTGGCTATTAGTCGTCCTCTAAGTCAATCAAATCATGAAAAGTCTTTAAATCATCAAAGTCAGGCAGCAATTCAGTCTGTCAAAGATTCAGGAAAAACAGCTGTCCAGCAGTGTCACCGTCCTCTCCGTCAGCGTCAGCATTCTCAGCCTTATTAATAATAATTTTAACTCACTATTCTACCATCTTTTTTAATACATTTAATGTCAAGATAAAACAAAATCAGTTTTAGCCAGTCCTGATTGGAGGGTTTGGGGTCGTTCGGTGAAGTCTCACATAGTCTATTTGGTTAGGTCATCACACTTGCTGGTTCCGGTTTTAAAGACAGTCTTTTGTTTAATAGTCTTGGCAACTCTCCCAGTACGACCTTGATGGGTACGTCTTGCATGGGGTCAGGACGAGGCCACTTGTTGCTGGCTGTAGCACAGGCGCACTTCACCCGAAACCTCGTGGAATGGTGACTAGGGCTGTCATGTCGAAAGTCAGCCATCTTTGCGAAAGGCCCAAATCGGTCAACTTAACCAAAACAAACACAAAACGTAATTAAAACGTGAAATGGCTAATAAAATGTTAAACCCTCACTAATTCCCTTACGTGAATGTAATTATCTAGCATGATAGCAACATTCAAAGCGTTTATATTCACCCAAACATGTCATCTGGTGCAACTAACAATTACATCACAAAGCAACATATATCATGCAATATTCTAATTTTCTACCATTAATATGCGTACATATATTAGTATACAAATTAGTTCAGCCATGCAAATGCAAATCCCACGTGTAATTCCTTCATTAATATAGTTGATTAGATATCACTTCAAACAGGTTAATAATATTACAATTAATAGATTATTTGGATTAATATAAACATGCAGAAATGGGGGGGTATACAAAATGTTGTACTACCCGCTCCATCAATCCCCCCTTTGGTGATTATATCACCACACCATCAAAATTTTGTATCTCTTCTACGGAATTTCAAAATGATTTCTTGCTTTTATTCATAATTCAGTTTCTCCTGTCTCTTCTCTTTTTGCTGATTTGTACATACTCTCCTTAACTTCCTTTAACTCTATCTCATCAAATTCTCTCTCTTATCATATGTATTTTCTCCTTAAATTTTCTCGTTTTAACTTTTTCTGGTTTTTATTCCTTTTACGACAGATACACCCTAATCTTATTATTAATACTATGAAAATCACACATGTTAATGGAAATAATATCTTACCTAAAAAGGTACTACCTAAATTTACTAAGAAATCTTTAATAGCTGATATTTTCTTTACAATCTTTTCCCAAACACCTTCAACCTCCAGCGGTACAATTTCGTCATACAATTCTGTATTATTTTTAATATAAATTTTCAAATCTTTACTTACATCAGGAATGTAAGTACAACAATGTTGAACTTTCAGCATTCCACAGACTCCACCCTCTTTTGCCAATAATATATCAAAGGCAAGTCGATTTTGCATTACCATAGCACGCATGGCAACCATTTCAGTGTTTACCAATAAGAATCCTTGTTGACAAGCGATCCACTACTGTTGACAGTCTTCTAATTCTGTTTGCATTCAGAGATATTTCCACTGCTGGTATCAATGCTCCAAAAATATCACCTACAATTTCTGACCAAGATTCTCTCTTACTACGTGCTAACTTACTACCTAAGCTATGTACACCATCTTCTCCTTTATCCATGTGAAGAATCTTCAGAAAGACCAGGCCTACATAACATGTGCCATACCAATGGTCTGACAAACAATAATATGCCCTGTTCCCACAAATGAAATATAACCCAGGAAAAACTGGATCTTTTCCACCTTTAAATCCCCATCCACCCATGATTCGGTATGTATCATGGCACTCGCTATTCCCTACAAAATAATTATCATATGCAGTTTGATTCCTTCTAATACACAATTTCCCTTTCTGAGGCCAATCTAAAGCCATAGTTGGACTCGTTTCCCCTTTCAAGTTTTTCCATTTCTACATCCCATACTGTTTTCTCCACCTTTCCTTCTGAAGCCTTTCTTTGCATTTTCAGTCTCCTTTCTTCAACCATATCTAAAAATGTCTTTTCCTCTTTCTTCAAACTGCAAGTCAATTTATTTTCAAATATGTATTCTAATGTTAGCTCTTTAGTCTCTAAGAAAAATTCACCTAATACCTTTGCAGGTTTTACCTTGTTTAGCTTGTTAATTGACGGTACTTGTGAAAATATAGTATCTACATCTGAATAATAATATTCTAATTTCCCTGTTTGATAAAATAGACTAGCTATTACACTACAAGTTATTCCATAAGTTACTTGGAAGGTGGTGATAAGTCACTCCCTCCGATACAGAGGCAGGTAACTGCATACAGACATAGCAGTCCCTTACATCCATTGTCTTTACATATTCATACAATAATTTCGAAAACACATTATTAGAAAAATTAGTTATAGACCTGTCTTTATGTAAATAGTTTTTATCTATTCTAGTCGGAACTACCTTTTGAATCTTCCCTATATTAGTTATGTTTTCACTATGTCCTTCTATTGTATCTATAGTAACTTTAAATGAGATCAGGAGAGCAAGTACACTCCATAGAAGCATTAATAATCCTGTACAACAACAACACATTTTACACCATCTCTTCAGAAATGTACATCTACCTTTTCTACTATCTATGTTTGCCATCTTTGCTAAAATGGACTGTGTCTTTTGACGTAGCCTCTTCTACTTCACAACTAGTTTTCTAACCCAAGGCTCTAAGCACCTACTTGGTTCTACCAGTTTTTGTCTTTTTCTTTATTTTATTGTCTTTCCATCCATTATTTTCTTATCTCATTCAGTTTGGCATTTCATCATCTTTCACTTTTCCTTCGTGATCGGTATACAGAAGGTCCTGAACATCCGCTTCTTCTCCAATATCGGACAAGATAACTCTCAGGATTTCCGTTTCTTCGTCTTCCTCAACCACTTCTGGTACAATCGCCTCTAGATTTCCTTGGCTATCCGCCTCTTCTTTTACTTCAGGCAGGGCCACATACGTCCATTCTAGTGATTTATACTTCTGGTTAGGTTTTCTCGTTCTTTTGCTCTCCTTAATTACAATGGTTTCTTCGTCTTTTGATTTCTCCTGACTCGTCACTTCAGTCACCTGTTCAGCCCTTGGTGAATTTACTCGTGTCAGTCGAAATCTCAATCTTTTTATTTTATTCGGCCAAACGTAGTCTTTTGCTGCTCTTTTCAATCTACTTCCTTTATCATTCTTTTCAGTTCTCCAAGCTCTCTTTCTTAGAACTCGACCTTCAGGTATTTCATCTTCGCTTTCCTCGGATTCTGTTTCAACTTGCTTTTTACTCTCAACAGTTTCTTTTTCCACCACTTCTTTTGTTTTCCCTACTTCTGTCCCTCCTCGAATCTCCGACACGCAATCTTCCTGCTGACTACTTGTCCCTGCTTCTAACTGAATGTTGGAGTCCCCTACACCTCCTCGGGGGTCTTCTGCAATAATCTTTCCCTCTCTCTCTGTATCTGGCACCTGTCCATCTAAATGTGTTGTTTCAGGTGGAATTTCTCTCAAGCTTTCATCTGGCACTTCCCTTTCATGAATCTCTTTTATTGTCTCTTCACTGTCTTTTTCTTTGGTTTTCCCTTGTTTTTCCCTAGAACACTGCTCTCCTTGTTCAGTCTCTGAATCTGAACTGGTATCAGAGCTCTGTAACCTTCTTCTCAGGGAAATACTTCTTGGAACATATGTTAGACTTTGTTCTGTTTCCCCCCTTTCAGGGTTTTCTTTTGTTTTTGGCTCTCCGTCATCTGACTCAGTACTGGATTCTGATTCATCAAAATACTCTTTTTCTGTGCTGTCCACCGGATTTGGAACTCTCAATGTATGGCTTGCATGGATTCAGTTTTTCAATCCAGCACACTTTACAGCTGTTGTTGTGGCCAAGATGACTTGTCTTGATTTTCCCCACCTAGGAACCAAACAGTTTCTTCTTCTGTGAACTTTTATCCTCCCGCAGTCCCCTGGGCTTAGATCATGGGCTGGCTTCTTTTCAAGGGTGGTGGCATCCGCTCCAACCTGATGAAACACAGAATGAACTGCGTCAGCCAGGCTTTTACAGTATTCCAACACCATGTCATCAGTTATAGTCATCAGCTTGTTGACTGGTATAAACACGTGCCGCATGGCTCGTCCCATGATGATTTCATGGGAGCTTAACCCTGTAGTTCTATCTGGAATTGATCTAATAGTAATAGTCATGAGTACCAGAGGCAAGACATCAGGCCATTTCATATCTGTGGCTAAACACATTTTCTCTATCCTGTTTTTGATAGTACCATTCATCTGTTCCACCACACCAGAAGCCTCTGGTCGGTAGGCACAATGTTGTTTTTGTCGTACATTCAATGCTTCACAAATCAGTTTTATGATCTCATTATGGAAATGTCCTCCTCGGTCTGATTCAATTGTCACTGGGAACCCAAATCTAGGGATAAATTCCCTCAAAAAGAAATGTTGCCACTGTCATCACATCATTTCTTCTTGTTGGGAATGCCTCTACCCATCTGGAAAACAGACAGACCATACCTCAGTCTGTTACAGGGAGGCATCTCAATGAAATCCACTTGCATGCTTGTATTAGGCCCTCCTTATCGACCTATTGTTCCTAGACTCACTACTGTCTTTCTTCCTGGATTGGATTGCTGACATATTAGGCATCTCTGACAAAGACTTTCTGCTACAAGTCTGAATTTTGCATTGTACCAAGTTTGTTTAAATGACCTGACCATGGCATCTCTCCCTATGTGTCCCTGACCATGATACATCCGTGCCATGGCAGACATCATGCTATCAGGCATGACTGGTCTTCCATCTCGATAGACCCACACATGATCCTTCTCTCTTGGTGCACATCCTGCTTTTACCCACTGCTTCATTTCCTCATTTCCTGCTTCTTCCTGTAATTGTCTCACTTCTTCCCATGTTCCCACAATGTTAGTAAACATCAAGGAGCAAGAAATCACCTCTTTTTCCTTAGCCCGATTAATGGAATTCTGATTTCGTGCACAGTATTGTGCCATGTCATTTGCGTATTTATTGCCAGTGGTGACATAATCACCACTTTGACTATGGGCAGCACACTTCACAACAGCCAATTGCCTAGGCAGCTGTATCGCCTCAAGCAATTTTCCAACCACTTCAGCATTCTTAATGTGAGTTCCACTTGATGTCAAAAATCCTCTCTGCAACCATATTTGACCGAAGTCATGTACGACTCCAAATCCGTACTGGCTGTCAGTTATTAAGGTCACTCTCACACTTTTCCCAATCTTGCATGCTCTAGTCAAAGCAACAAGTTCAGCTACTTGTGCCGATTTTACTCCTTTCAGATATGATGCTTCCATTACTGCTGCAACCGTACATACCCCATATGCTGCACTTAACACTCCATCATCTGTTCTCAAACAGGACCCACCCACAAACAGGACGAAATCACTTTCTGGTAAGGGTACATCTTTTATGTCAGGTCGTGGTTTTGTACAGAAATCAAGTACATCCAGACAATCATGGTCTGCTTCATCTCTGACTTCCACATTCTCAGCATCAGGCAGTAATGTTGAAGGATTCACATTTAAACATCTCACAAGACTTACATTCGTGGCACCTAGTATAACTTTCTCATACTTAGTCAGCCGACTATGTGTCATATACTGAGTACGACTTCTTGTTAAAAGTATTGCCACATCATGAGGTACAAACACTTTCACAGGATATCCCATCACAATTCCCTCACTCTGTTCCAAACTTCGGCATGTAGCAGCTGCTGCTTTCAAACACCCAGGTAGGGCCACAGCTACTGGGTCCAACATTGATGAAAAATATGCAATTGGTCTACTCAGTTTTCCATGCTTCTGTATCAGCACAGAAAGCGCACATCCATTTCTCTCACTGCAGTACAACTCAAACTCTTTCTCGTAGTCAGGCATACCTAATGCAGGTGCTTCACACAACCCATCTCTCAATCTTCTAAATGCTGCCAATTCTTCCTTGTTCAAATCAATGGGATCTTTCACATCGCTTCTTGTCAGTCGTACCAACAGTTTTGCAATCAACGAAAAATTGCTGATCCATTGACGACAATATCCAACCATTCCCAGAAACATTCTCACCTCTCTTTGAGTCATGGGTGCACTCATTCTTTTTATGAATCTGATTCTATCTATCGTTATTTTTCTCAGTCCTTTTTCAATGTGATGTCCTAAATATTGTACTTCTTTCTTGCAAAATTGTAATTTTGATGGTGACACTTTAAGTCCTCCATCTGCCAAATGGTTCAGCAAGGCTATAGTGTCTAGTTCACAAGCATCACGGGTTTTCGACGCCACAAGAAGGTCGTCGATATACTGAACTAATACTGAATTTTCAGGCATTTCTAGACTTTCCAAAGACTTCTTCAATAGCTGATTAAATATTGAGGGGCTTTCAGTATACCCCTGTGGAATTTGGCACCAAGCCAAAATACGCTCGCTGAAACGAAATGCAAAAATTTGCTGACTGTCATGGTGAAATGGGATGGAAAAGAAAGCATGGCATAGATCAATTACTGTATTGTTTATTTACCTGTTCTTCATAGTAGAATCCCGTTTCACTATTATACCTCTGGGAGTTTTTGCTCTGTGGAAAAGGCGGTTTTGGCACCTGATTCTGTTGGATAACAACCTGCTGCTGTCGCTGCGGTTGACCACTCACCTCATTCTGCACCTGTGGATTCAATGATGCATTTTCATCGTTAGTACTTGGGGGAAATTTACACTCAGATTTCCAATGCCCTATTCTACCGCAATTATGACATGGGAATTTCTTTTTAGCTTCCTCTATATTTCCTTTACCTTTCCCAGGACTGAATTTTTGTCTTGATCCTGTATTATTCGCTTGTTCCGCTAATTGAGCTTCTTGTCTCTCTGCTACCTTTACTTGTGCCCACATAGCCTTTTCTTTCAATTTTCGCTGTTTAGCTTCAATCTCATCACTGAAATATTTTGCATGTCTCAATACTTCGTCTATTTTCTTATTCTGCCAATCTACAGTATGTTGTTTTATCATTTCACTAATTTCTGGACGTAAACCATATACAAACCTGTATAAAAAATGACTTAGATCCTTTTCACTCAGGTTTTCATCTCCACTAAACTGTTTAAAGGCCAAGATCAGCCTCTCATAATATGCCTGTACTGACTCTTTGCTTTCCTGATGCGTTCTGTCAATTTTTACCCAATCTGTCTCTTTAGGTGGAACCTTATTCTTCAGAAAGGCAATAACCTGTTCGTACTTCTTCATTACCTCGGGATCTGTAGCCCCTGTTTTTGGATCCCTTGGGTATTCTTGTGTTGGCCAATCTATCATGATTTTGCACTCTGTCCATAGATCTGCTGGTACTAATATGTCAAACAGGCTGTTTAGATCAATCCATAATACTTTGGACAATTTTACAAATCTGTCTACCTGTCTATACCACTCAACGGGTTTTTCACGTAGTCGAGGGAAATCATTTGTGAATGACAAAATATCTTGCCTAGTCCATGGGACATGTATATATCCTCCTCCTGGAATCTCTCTCATAGGGTATTCTGTTACTACCTTCTCCTTTTCTCTTACAGGGAAAGCTGAAAAAGTTTTATCTGAAGCATCATCTCATTTTCGATACCATCTACTTTTCCATTTGTCCACATCTCCCCATTTTCTCAGCAGGATAATTATTTCCTTAATCTGACTCATTCGTCCTGTGGTATTCATATTTTCAATTTCCTTTTCAGTGAAATCTATTCGATATGGTTTCTGTAGGGCTTTTACCTTTTCAATGTCTATACCCATTTCATTTGCCACTTCTTCTAATCTTTCATGGAGACTTTGTGCTCTCCAAGTTATGCTTTTACACAGAAAAAGCAACTCCTCATCCTGGTAAGTTTTTAACTTCTTCGTGGGAATAGTTCCTACTATTAGCTCTTCTAATACCATTTGTAGTTTGGCCACATCTATTGACTGAGATTCTTTGTCTTTTCTCTGCAAGCTTCTCAACTATTCACTTAATTCTTCTGTAGATGGTCCCACTGACTTCTCTACATTACCTTGTTCTAAATCCTTTTGTGTTTCTAATATTGACTCCACTGTTGTTATACGTCTTTCTGCACAATTCTGGCCTACAAACGGATTATTTGAAACATTTGGTTCAATCATACTTATTGTCTGTCTCCATGGATTTTCATTTTGACTCGGTTTTGGCTGCTCAACCTGTTTATTGCTTTTATAAGGGACCGTTAAACAATGTTCGCTATCTTTCTGTTTATCAAAAATAGGCATTACTGGACCTATCGTTACTGGAACTGTTACAGCTTCCAGATTTTTAGTCAATTCTCTTATTTTCTCTGTTAACTCTAAGGTTGTCTTTGCTAGTTCTGCTGAATTTTCACCATTTATTCTATTTTCTGACTTCCTCTCTACCTCTCTCATGGAATTATTTTTCCCTAAATCTTGGAACTCTGGTTCCGATTTTATGATTCGTAAAGTTTCTTTCATTGGGGCACTTGGTGTTAATATTTCTGGTTCTGGCCGATATGGGGGTGGACTTTTATAGAACATGTCATCAAGAACATCATCCTCTGATTCATTCACTCCATACCCTCTCGATTCCACATTATGTCTTTTTTCTATGCATTTTCTTCCTTCATTTTCTCTTGCAGTTCTTACGGGAAACAAACCCTCGGTCATACTTGCATTCCGCCATCTTCTCATTCGATCATCATGATTCTCATGTCCGTATAATCTACCAAACATGTACCTATACCTTCCGCCACTCCTCTGTCTTTCTTGGTCATGCATCTCATCTTCCCATTCTATCAATGCTTCAAATTGTGTCGGTCTAGGTCTCGGTTCTAGATTCATCATTTTCTCTCTTAAATTTCTCAAAACTGCCTAATTAAATGAACCATGTTCTGGAAAAGCCAAAACTCCGTCATCCCTAGTGTACTTAACCCAATTGTCTAACCAAATACAGGTGTGATATCCATATTTCGCAACCATAAAGGATGCGGGGGTTTTCGGTGGAGGAAGTAATTGTCCTTCCCTAGTTACAATCAGTTTGTCCTTCTTAAACCACTTTTTAATTCTACCGAACCAGGACTTCTTCTCCTTTTCTGGTGGATCGTAATACATCTTTTCTGTCTTTACGTGTATCACTAGTCTCTTCTCTCGACCGTACCGCTTTTCTGACCAATTGTAGCGCGACTCACACTAACGCACCAATCCGGAGCGTCTATGACACCTTTGCAATTCTCCAATCCCAGTGCGACTCACACTAATGCACCAATCCGGAGCGTCTACGTCACTCTGCAATTCTCCAATCCCAGCGCGACTCACACTAACGCACCAATCCGGAGCGTCAACGTCACCCTGTGATTCTCCACTCCTAGCGCGGCGTACACTAACGCACCAATCAGGAGCGTTCTACGTTTCCAACTGACTGGCCAATCCCAGCGCAGTCGTTCTGACGTCAGCAGCCGCTGCCGCAGCTCCTGCTCCTGTCTACCCCTCCTTTACAAAATTCACTTGGTAAGTTTTGTTTCAAATTTACAAATCTGTTGATGACAACACAAAAACACCACCATTGTCCGCTTCGCTAACCAAGGAATAGCAATAGAACTTTCTTACGAGAATTCAGTTTTTCCCGAGAGCAGCGCTTACCTCTGCCCTACTACGAAATCATTACTTCCGTTGATAAAGTAGCACATCCCTCTACCTTACCCTTCTAACAAGCATTAGCTAACCGTTTCTCCAGAATTAAGACACTTAGTTGGAGACCCAATGCTCCTGAGAAATAAAACCAGAGTTTCACAGTTAACCCTAATGCCTTTACATTCACGCACTTTCACGCGAGAAAATGTAGTACATTCAAACAGAATCCTGTCTTTTCCGAGAACAGCGAACAGTCTGTCCTACTACAGAATTTTAACACTCGTTAAGAAAGTAGCACTTCCCTCCACTTTATCCTTCTAACAAGCTTAGTGAACACCTATTACCTTTCCAGTGATAAGCGTTATCAGAGCGCCTTTTTGGGCTCCTGGTACCTAAGACCAAAATTTCACAGGTGACCTTCGCTACCATACACTTCTTTCATACAGGAGATATCTCTAATGGCAACACACGACGATGTCACTGAATCGAACCTAGACAATGGTGTTGCGCAACTTCAATCGTTACACCTTTCCCCTGTGTACCTTCAGGGCAACAACAATTCCATCTTTCCCGAGAACAGCGCTTACCTCTGTTCTACTACGGAACTGTTACAAACTTCCGACTTCCTACATCCCAGAAGTCGTGCAAACAACATAAAACCTGACGCGACTCAACATAGAGTGTTAATACATAAACCAATATTAAGCAATAATCAATAATCGATAAGCAATGTACAAGCAATAATCACCAAACCAAAACAATAACAACCATCATTCTGCTACCAGAAAAACTGATGCAGCGTGGAATTTTAAATCCTCCCTTCGTCACAGACCAAATATCATAATAACATATTCACTCAATACATTCATTGGTGGGGCCCATAACACCAACACTCACACTTCATTGATCCGTTCTCACGGGAGAAATACGTTTTCCAAACGCTGACATGAAAGGAATACCTTTTCACCTAAAGAACTTAATTTACATGAACATACATTAAGTACCTTTATTAAACTCAGAACCTTGAGATATTCCCTCCATTTAGTCGATAGATCAGTTAGTTGAGTTGGATATTTGGTGACTCAATTCTTTAATCTACATTTAATCTTATTCTAATTTCTTCAAATAAATCACCCGACACATTTGTTTGTTAGAATAATAATTTTGTTTATCTAATTAATTGCCAATTTAATAAGTCATAAACCAAACCACGGAACATCATATTTACCTAATCTGGCTATTAGTCATCCTCTAAGTCAATCAAATCGTGAAAAGTCTTTAATTCATCAAAGTCAGGCAGCAATTCAAATTTGTCAAAGATTCAGGAAAAACAGCTGTCCAGCAGTGTCACCGTCCTCTCCGTCAGCGTCAGTATTCTTAGCCTTATTAATAATAATATTAACTCACTATTCTACCATCTTCTATAATAAATTTCATGTCAAGATGTAATAAAATCAGTTTTAGGCAGTCCTGATTGGAGGGTTTGGGGTCGTTCGGTGAAGTTCTCACATAGTCTATTTGGTTAGGTCATCACACTTGCTGGTTCCGGTTTTAAAAACAGTCTTTTGTTTAATAGTCTTGGCAACTCTCCCAGTACGACCTTGATGGGTACGTCTTGCATGGGGTTAGGACGAGGCCACTTGTTGCTGGCTATAGCGCCGGCGCACTTCACCCGAAACCTCGTGGAACGGTGACTAGGGCCGTCATGTCGAAAGTCAGCCATCTTTGCGAAGGCCCAAATCGGTCAACTTAAGCAAAACAAACACAAAACGTAACTAAAACATTGAAATGGCCAATAAAATGTTAAACCCTCACTAATTCCCTTATGTGTATGTAATTATCTAGCATGATAGCAACATTCAAAGCGTTTATATTCACCCAACGATGTCATCTGGTGAAACTTACAATTACATCACAAAGCAACATATATCATGCAATATCCTAATTTTCTACCATTAATATGCGTACATATATTAGTATACAAATTAGTTCAGCCATGCAAATGCAAATCCCACGTGTAATTCCTTCATTAATATAGTTGATTAGATATCACTTCAAACAGATTAATAATGTTACAATTAATAGATTATTTGGATTAATATAAACATGCAGAAAGGGGGGGGGGTATACAAAATGTTGTACTACCCGCTAAATCAATAGCAGAATTAATTCTGAAGCAACCTAATGTGTTGTACCTACTGAGGTAGTTGCTATATGAATTAAAAAACAAACACAAAATCAGTTAAGGCATATAGTCTAGCAATGTATTCACTGATATTCAATTACTGTGGCAACATATAAACTAGACATGAACCAATGGGTAGCACATGAACCAATGGGTAGCAAGAAGTTCAAACAGAAGGAAGTGTGTATACATCTGTTAGGAAAACACTAAGCAAGAAATACCTAGTGGTATCAGGTGGCTGAGGTCAAAATGTGCAGATATGAATAGTCAAATGTTTATAGTATGGCATTCCATTCATCAATCGAGTTGAGACCATGTTCAATAGTGTGGCAATTAAAAATCCATTTGCATTCCAATCGGTTGAGGATATGTTGTTGGTTTCCTCCCCTAACGTTGGAGTGAAGGGTTTCAATGACCTGCCAAGTGAAGTCTGTTTCAGAGTGTCCTTTCCACGAGGGGCGCCGTCGTGATCTTACATCGGATTCTGCTCCTTTGCGGGGCGATTCTTGCCTTGATCTTCTGTGTGGTTTGGCCGATGTACCGCAGTTTGCATGGATACTCAATACAGTAGATTACATTTTGTGAATTGCAATTTGAAAAAGACTGTAAAGTATACTTAGAGTTCTCAAATTCAATTACTTTGGTGTTAGTAGTGGACTCGCATGCCATGCAGTTGTTACATTTGTAGTGCCCTTGCAGTGGAGGAAGATTGAGGTAGGGGTGTATAGTCTGATCTCTTTTTGCAGGTTTGTAGGCCCTAACCAAATGGTCCTTTATGTTGCGACCTCTTTTAAATGAAAAAAGTGGGGTACCTGTTGCGAGATTTAGTTGCGCTAGGACTGTCCAATGTTTTTTGATCATTTTCGTCAGTTCGTTACTCACAGGACAAAATGTGGTCACACATGTAATTCTGGATAAGGGTGTTTTGAAGCAGGTGTTCACGGTGTGAGTACCAGGCCCGTTTCATGGAACGTTTTACTAGGCGTTTGGGATAGCCTCTGTCAGTGAGCTTCTTGCATAGTATGTTGGCTTCTAAGAAGAAATCTTCTTTGAATTTACAGTTTCTTCTGATTCTGAGGAACTGGCCATACGGTAGTCCATCTCTCAGTGTCATGGGATGTGCACTACTGTATTGGAGGAGGGTATTCCTTTCAGTAGGCTTTCTGTACAAGGTGGTATAAAGTTCGCCATTGTGATTTTTTATGGTGATATCCAAGTAGTCAATCTTGATATTGTCATAGCTGTAGGTGAATTTAAGGTCAGGTTGTGCACTGTTGAGCCAGGAGCAGAAGGCTTCAAGTTCAGAGTTAGCGCCACCCCAGATCATGAACACATCCTCTATGTATCTGCGCCATACACGAATGTTTTGAAGGAATGGGTTCATTATATTGAGGATGATATTAGTCTCAATGTCGTCTACAAACAGAATGGCAAAATTGGGGGCGAAAACTGCCCCCATAGATGTACCTTTGCATTGTCTGTAGTATTTCTCTTGGAAAAGGAAGTAGTTTTTAGTCAATGCTATTTCCAGGAGTGATGTGATGAAGTCTGTAGGTACCTGATGTGGGGAGGGACGGAGGTTGAGATGCTTTTTGATGACTTCTATGCCTCTATCTAAAGGGATGTTCGTGTATAACGATTCAATGTCAAGAGTAACCAAGAGTTCTGATTGAGGATTAAAGGGTTGTGATTCTATCAAATTGATGAAGTGAGTGGTATCCTTAACATATGTGGTGGTGTCTTGTACCATACCATTTATGAAGTAGTCAATGCATCTACCAAGGGTTCTAGAATTGAGCCGCAGCCGGATAGACTAGGCCTACCTGGTGTTACCTCTAGATTTTTGTGTATTTTGGGTAGGGTGTACAGTACTGGTGTCCGTGGGGTTTTATTATTGAGGAACAATAATTCATTCTTGCTAACGTAGCCTTCATCTAAACCCTTTTTGGTCACATTAAGAATCAGGTCCCTGATTTCTCTCAAAGGGTACTTGTCTACCCTCAGCTGTTTTCTGAAGCCCTCAATTGCTCTTCCTTGCGCTATGAATAATTGCATCAGTAAGTCTACTTTGAGTGTTCTCCCTCTCCCCCCTTCCCTCGTTTAGCGGGTTGCTACCCAGCTTCATCTGCGCTCTCAACTCTACCTTCCTACTAGCACAAATTATTCCTTGTACTCCCACCTATGCTTGCGTATTCACGTGCAGCATTTTCACTATTACTGGTCTTTTGCTTCTGAATCGCTACTATTTAACTTCTCTTTTCCATCGTTTAAATACTTCCACCACTTGTAATTTACATTGTTGACTTTCGCTACCGAATTGCCTTTAAATCATGTCTTTCGCTTGTATAATTGCCTTAATTCATGTATTTCCACACCTACCTTGACCCCTAGGCATGGCTAGGTACATGATATACAGAATAATTCAGGATTAATATATATTTAAATATGTCATTATGTTTTTTTATAAAAAGGATCCTTTGATTTTATTAGTTATACTACATGTAGGGATCAAACCATAGCTTATTTATTTGCCCGTTTTTCCTCATTTTAGATTCAGCTTGCTCACCCGTTATATGCCCTGATGATGATCTCGAACAGTTGAGATTGAAACGCCGTTGACTCTTTACAACAAAACTCTTCCTATTCTATAAACTTGCTTGGGGAGTTTTACACTATTGTTGTCAATGCGATGCTGTTATTTTAAACTTCAACATCACTCTGCACATCACGCCTCTTTCACTTATTGTGTGAGCACCTGAATTTTATTGTTGTGGAAATAAATGGTTCACATGAACTGACCTATGTCCCTATGCACATTATTAATTGTTTTGCTCCTTTAAAATAATTATTCTTGAACTCTCTAACCATAAGTGCTCTCCTTAGGATCACTTTATTATTGGACCTTTTGGCCACACCCGAACCATTGTTTTTTTACCGCATATTTCACCCCAGGTTCACGTATTGGGGTACCCTTGTTTTTCTTAAAACCTGTCTACACACTTGACAAGAGCAAATCGCATAGTTCTGGGATTTGCTCACATGAGCTACAAAGTTGATTTTAAAAATCAAAAATTGCCCACCTCAATATCCTGTTTCTGGGATACAAGCTGTCGAATGAAAGCAAATGCCTTTTGGCACACTTCATTTAAAAAAAAAATCTTTTTATTGAAGACAGTTAGTCAATTACGGTTACAAATTCGGTTGGTATTGGCTCATACGGCATTAGTACAAACAAGCTCTTCCTAGACAGTACAAGTATCCACTATATTTACACACTTTTAGTTTTCTCAATGATCTGTTGGTATAGGTCTGTCTTGCTTTGAGAGAGTAAGGAGAAGGGGGCATACAAATACTTCCACGGTATTCATTACACTTAGCCCATATTTGAGCCAATTGTTTGGGATATACTCTGGAAACATATACAGTTTTTTCTCTATACATAGACCAGTCCATGTCTTGTTTCCATGATTTTCCATGATTTTAAACCAGGGGCCTCTCTTGCCCCCCACATTCTAGCGATGTTGCACTTGGCTTTCATGTGTCCCAGTGTTGCCCACAACTTTTCTTTGATACTCAAGTCAGCCAGTCCCCACACATTAAGCAAACACCGTTGGCTTCCGGGTTTAGGTCCTCCTGACCCAACACCTCCCCCATACACCGAAGTACACCCATCCAGTATTTACAAATGTTGCTGCATTCTCTGGTGCACTTCTTAGAGAAGTGTGGTCTTTTACAACAACCAAACACATTGAAGAAACTTCAGTCAATCTTAGGATTCCTACATTTTGCCAGTACATACATTCTAGATTACGCAGAATGGGTTAAACCACTCTATGACTTAATTTAGCATGCTAGCTTCAAAACACTTACACACATGTGTAAACACCACAAGCCTGGTGATCCGGATCATTGAGGGGTCATCAGGGTATAGCTATGTTACATTCAATGAAGGTAGGAGGGAAAGAGTGAAAAAACCACAGGAGTGTAACCCATAAACCAAACTGAGATCTGGGTAGGTACAATATAAATACAACAATATCTCAGCCGGATTTATTAAGACTGTTTATATTTGTATGTACAAGACATTACAATTAGAGAACACAAGAAGAGAGGCTTCAAGATATTCGTTCAATGCCCCCTTGGGCGTCATTATTTTTTAGAAGATCAGAAAATACACATAACAGTTGTTACAGCACTGTTGGGCATAAATACCAAGGCAACCCTAAAGAAAAGTATACATAGTGCTCGTGACAAGGAAGTGACGGCGCAAGTGACAACGTGGAAGATACAATATATATACAAGATTAAAAGGTTCACACATAGATTACTTCAGATACATAATTCCTCATTTTCATTGTGTCAAAGAACCAAAATTCAAGGTGCGCCTAAAGCGTTTAGGCTGGTGGGCAAGGGTCAACGGCGTTTCGATCCTATTAAACTAGGATCATCTTCAGGACCTGGGTGGCCTATTCGAGGAGTGCTGTGTAGAGAAAATAAAGTATCAGAGTGGCTGGGGGTGGGGACGCAAAAACAGAGGGGGGGAAGAGGTGGTAGGTTCGGGGAGGGGAAGAAATCAGAAATTTTAGGAAGGAAGGAAAATTGCCTACCCGATGCGCGTCAAATTAGGTACTGGCGCAGAAGAAGAGGGAATGGGGGGTTGGAAACAACCGCTGAATGGTCGAATTTGAATTAGGCTGGGCGTCAATAATAAATCAACCCGCAGAGATCTAAAAGGGAGACAAGGTGATACGTGTCAAAGCGGGAGACACCAGGGAAAGCAGGATGGGTAAGGGAGGGGGGGATTGTTGCTGTTATGAAGGTAGGGTTCGCAAGTGGTGAATGTGGGGGACAAGGAGGAAATAAGCGGAAAAAGGGGCAGAAGGGGAAAGAAACGGGGGGGGGGGGGAAACGGGACCGGAGCAGGAGAAAAACTCACCGGTTAAGGGTGACAATCGAGGGAAGGCAAGAACGGTCGCAGGGCTACAACCCTGATCAGTTTGGTAAAGGTTCAGAACGATACCTAATGAAAAAAGGAAGTAGCAAGAAGGGTGATTAAAGCACCTCTATGTAGAGGAAGAGCTTGGCAAGGAAGCGAGGGTTTGGCAATATAGGCTTACCTTGTCGCGAGGTCAAAGGTTTAGAAACTGGAATAAATCCAAGGCTAATGGATCGCCGGGATGCCACGGTCGTGTGCAACTCGCAGTCGGTGTCCTAGACCGGGAAGGTGTCACTGGCTTTGAAAAGGAAGTGCGTGCGCCGGCGGTGATGACCTGGAGGGTGCTGATTGGGTACCCAAGGAAGAGGGCGGGGCATAACTAAGGACGCCAGGAAAGGGTCCGTGAGCGAGGAGAAGAAAACAGAAGAGATACTAAAGAATTTTTGGGACTTAGCAAGGATTCAAAACAAGGCAGATCCGTGATGTTTTAAAAGGCAATTTTTAGGCAAAGTTAGAACAGTTCATGAATTCAAACAACTAAACGCAGAATATTCAAGGACTTTAGACATGAAAAGGTACATGGCTATAGATTGACAATTAACAAGATACATACACCATATTTAAGGATCGTTTGAAAATACAGAAATCCAGTGTGTGAAGTATCATATGATAACACATAGTCATACAGTACACAGCTAAACGCATACCACGTGTACTAGGGAACTAAATATAAAAGTAAATAACAGGTACATCATAGGCGAGCAGGGGTACATTAAGGCAAGAAGAGTAAGGTATCAGGTAGAGAATTGAATTGTGCTGTTCCACTCATCAATGGTATTCAACCCCTGGTTCACGGAGTTGCAGCGTGTTCTCCATTTGTATTCACTCTTGTTCTAAAGAGATTGTAGATTGCCTCCTCAAAGTGGAAGGCGGGGTTGGTCAATTACTTGCCACTTTATGTCAAGTTCATCATGATTCATCTCCAGATAGTGAGTTACCAGGGGGGCTGTGGTGATTTTACAATGTATCCTGCTTTTGTGCTGAATGATTCTTTGCTTAACCATCTGTGTAGTCTGACCAATGTAGATGAGATGACATGGGCATTCAATGGCGTAAATCACATTCTGTGAGCGACAGTTGGTAAACGTATTTAAGGTGTGTGATTGGTTGTTGTATCTGAATTCCTTGGTGTTAGAGGTAAGTTCACAGACACTGCATGTCTGGCATTTGTGATGGCCGAGTACAGGTGGCAAACCCCAGGCAGAAGTGATGGTATTGGATTAGACAGATTTGGTAGGCCAAGTGATGGCATGAACCAAGTGGTTGGATAAATTGTTCCCTCGTTGAAAGGAAAAAATTGGTGGCTCTTGAAAGGATTTATTGGTTCTCAATAATGTCCAGTTTTGTGAAATGATTTTCTTCACTTGATTACTACAAGGACTGAATATAGATACAAACAGAATTCGAGAATTGGTTTTCTTGGGTTGAGGAATAAGTAAAAGATCACGGTAGCAGTACCAAGCCCTTTTCCGAGCACGGGAGACCAATCTTCGTGGATATCCTCTGGCGGTAAGTTTCTTGAGTAGGACCTCGGATTCCCTGAAATAATCCTTGCGCCATTTACAAGTCCTTCGAATGCACAGGAATTGGCCATATGGTAATCCATCCTTGAGTCCACGAGGATGGTAGCTCGAGTAGTGTAATTGAGTGCTCCTTTCCGTGGGTTTACGATAGAGTGATGTTCCAATTATACCTTCTTCAGCATGGATACTCAGATCTAGGAACGGTAGGTCATTGATTTTGTATTTAAAAATGAATTTCAAATGAGGTTGAGAGTTGTTCAGCCAATGGACAAAGGATGTTAAAGTCTCTGCACAACCTTTCCAGAGTAAAAGGACGTCGTCTACTTGAAGAATATCTGATTTGCTAGCAATGAGAAGAGCCTCAATTGCGCTGATAGAGATGACTTTCCTTTATGCCTTACAAAGTTTATCTTTAGTGACTAGCTATGCTAGAAGTCTGTCTTATTTTGCTAGTCTCCTTGTTCCTTGTAGATGAGGTTCACATTTAATTACACTTGACTTCAGCTGCAGAGTAATTTAATGATGATAGCAGCCAGAGTCTTTAGCGTGAACACAGTGGATCTTTTTAAAATACTTGTGATGCCTTTTTTTATGAATTGTTATTTCTGGTCGCTAACACGCTGAAGTAAACTGAAATTCTGAAGCACACAAGGCAAGCGGAATATACTGAGGAACGCTTACCCAGTGAAAGGAGACTTTGAAAACTCGGAGCTCAGACGTATGCTGCCAATCTGGAAGACACCTGACCAATAGTTTCAAATCCGAAATACTTCCTCGCAATGAAACACACTTCGGAATGCGAGCGGAAGTAATTAGGTTTCCCTTGAGTTCTCTAGTTCATTTTTTGCCTCAGGAAGGATTTTTGTGGAGACGTCAGGACATGAGCATCTCTTCTGTCAAAATCGACGGTTGAAGTGCACAGCATTCAGAATGCTTGCACACGAAATAGCGGAGGCAACCGGAGAGATTAAAAGACTAGCGCGCTAACCCAAGAAGGAGCGCTCTTGCCGGAACTAGTCCTCGCAACCCAGCTGCCGAGTAAATAACTTGGCAACCCTTTGGCTCCAACCAATTGGAGAATGGAGTAAGGTGTACCCTTCCTTAATTTTATAGATTGGTGCACAAAGTCGAGCCTTTCCTAAAGACTGGTCAGTACTGACAGCACCCCCCGCCAAAACCCCCTCTCTAGGCCTCTGTGGATGTGTCTTGTGAAATTCTTTCACTAATCTTGGAGCATGAGCATTTGAGCTAGGTTCCCAAGATCTCTCCTCAATCAAATAATATAATCTCCCCCCCTTCTTCTTAGAATCCAAAATTCTTTTTACTTCAAACTCCTCATCTAACTGCACATGAATAGGAGAGGGTGGTAAAACTTGTCTGAGGTTAGGAGGGTTTCGTTTAATCAGAGAGACATGGAAAGTGGGATGGATCTTTAGTTTCCTTGGAAGATCAACTCTGACAGTTACTGGATTCACCATCCGTACAACTGGGTAGGGACCTACAAATTTAGGTTGGAACTTTCTATTTCCTTTCAAACGCATATAACGAGTTGAAATCCACACCTGATCTCCCGGCTCAAAGGCTGGACATTCTCTACGACTCTTATCTGCCTGTGTCTTGTACCTTTCTTTTGCTTTAGTAAGATTTTCTGAGGCTAGTCGATAAGCTTTTTGCAGATTCTGTATACCTTCCCCAGCTACAGGAACCTCAACATCAACCTTTCCGATTATCATATTTGGGTGTCTGCCTGAGTTCAAATAGAAAGGCGAATAACCTGTGGCTGAGTGAATTGAATTGTTATAAGCAAACACTGCGGTACTGAGTAAGGAAGGCCACTCCCCCTCTTGATCCATTAAATACAAACGCAGATATTGCTCCAGGTCCTGATTCACTCTCTCGGTTTGTCCATCAGTCTCAGGATGATAACTGGTGGACAAACGAGAGTCCACCCCTAATCCAGTCAAGAATGATCTCCAAAATAGGGACACAAATTGCGGGTCTCGGTCCGAAATCACGACCTTAGGTTTTCCATGCAATTTCATAATTTGCTGAATGAACAATTCAGCCAATTGAGAAGCGCTAGGAAGGTTCTTAAAGGGAACAAAATGACTCATTTTAGTAAATTGATCCACAACAACCCAAATCACTGTATACCCCTCACTTGAAGGCAAATCTACTATGAAATCCATAGACACAGTGTGCCAAGGATAAGGAGCCACAGGTTTAGGCATGAGGAGACCTTGTGGTGTTTTATGCACTATCTTGCCCTTAACACATTGTTCACAAGTGGCTATGTACTGCCTCACCTGAGTTTCCATGCCCGGCCAACAAAAAGTTTGCTTTAAAAGATCAAAAGTCTTTTTAACACCCTTGTGTCCAGCCAATCTCAATTCTTCATTCGGTACAAAAAGTTTTCCTTGAAAGAATGGTTTTCCATGTTTTGTTTCTCGATCTGGACCCTTTAGTTCCCAATCCTTAAAATCTTCTTTTTGGAACTCTTTTCTTATCTTGTCTTCCACTTCATGAAATACTGTAGTTCCCACTATCTTCTCTTCAGGGTTGATATGACCTTGAATAGATATTTCTTAACCAACTCCGGTGTTCAAACGAGAAAGAGCATCAGCCTTCCTATTTACCGAACCAGGCTTATAGGTCAGGACAAAATCATAATCCGCAAAAAAGAGTGACTACCAAAGTTGTCTTGGAGAAAGGGTTCGGGCAGATTTCAGAAACTGCAAATTGCGATGATCAGTAAAGACTGTGATGATGTGTTTAACCCCAAACAAGTAATGCCTCCCCTGTTGAAAGGCGTCCTTAACTGCTAATAACTCCTTATCTGCAATGGAGTAATTGACCTCGGCAGCAGATAATTTCCGAGAATGATATGCCACCGGATGAAGTTGACCTGTGTTCTTATGTCGTTGAGAAAGAATTCCACCAATTGCAAGATTTGAAGCATCTGCTTCTACGTAAAATGGTTCATTTAAATCAGGGTGTTGCAGAACTGGAGCTGTAATGAATGTTTCTTTTAATTGTTGAAAGGCTTCTTCAGTTTCCTTATTCTAATTAAATCTTTCATTCTTTTTGAGCAAACGTGTGATGGGACTCACTTTCTCAGAAAAATTCTGAATGAATCGCCTGTAAAAATTGGCAAAACCCAAAAAACTTTGTATTTCCTTGATGGATTTTGGAGCCGGCCAATTCTTGATTGCCCTTACTTTGGAGTCGTCCATTGACATTCCCTCCGGGGAAAGAATAAAGCCCAAAAACTCAACTCGAGTGGAATGAAATACACATTTTTCAAGTTTGACAAACAACTGATTTTCGAGTAAACGCTCCAGAATCGCACGTACATGTCGAATATGCTCTTCCTTATTCTTGGAAAAAATTAGGATGTCATCAATATATACGACAGCAAATCGAGAGTTTCTGGATCGAAGTATGTCGTTCACAAAATGCTGGAAGGCAGCCGGGGCATTACACAAGCCAAAGGGCATGACTAAATATACAAACAGGCAAAATCTTGTTCTAAACGCTGTCTTCCATTCATCACCTTCAGCCATACGGACCAGATGGTATGCACCTCTTAAATCCAATTTGGTGTAAATTTGGGCATCTTTTACTTGATCCAGAAGTTCGGAAATGAGAGGTAACAGATATCGAATTTTCTTTGTGACTTGGTTTAACGCACAATAGTCAATACACGTTCTCAGACTCCCATCCTTCTTCGGAATAAAAAAAAGAGGAGAGGAGAGGAGACTGGGGACTGAGATGGTCGTATAAACCCATTGGCCAAATAGAGATCCAGATATTCCTTTAAATGTTTATTCTCTGATTCAGAGAGCGCATAAATTCGACTACATGGTAAAGATGCTCCAGGTTCCAATTCGATCTTACAGTCATATTGACGATGTGGAGGAAGTTTCTGAGCTTCTTTTGCATTGAAAACCGACTCTAGATCTTTATACTCTTCAGGTATACTTGGAACTTCTAAAGTACATATCATTCAGGTCTGTTCTGCCAGGCAGGAGGATGGAGATGGTTGTTTCTCTTCATGGTCAAGATTAAAACAATGTTCCCGACAATAACTGGAATTCATTTCTACTGATCTCTTTACTCAATCGATTCCGGGGTTGTGTTCAGTGAGCCAGGGCAATCCTAAAATCAACTGAAACTGTGGAGCATCAATTAAATTGAAACTGATGTAGCTGCGATGATCGCCGGGGCCAAACAAAGTAATCATTTCGGTGTCAAAGGTAAAAGGACCAGAAGATAGATTGGTACCATCCACTGCACGTACTGGTTCTGGTTTTTCCTTCTGGACAAAAAGAATTCCCAAAGCTTGGGCAAATCGGATATCACAAAAATTACCAGTTGCCCCTAAGTCAGTCATGACAGTAATTTCTTCCTTCCTATTAGATGAGGGGCTGAAGATTGTAGAGTATTCGCCAGCAATTGAGTATTTGGAGTTGTATCATTGGCCGCTCCCACCAGGGCAACTCCTTCTACTGGTGAATTTTGTCTTTTACCCACTGGTTTGTCTTGGGTTTCTTAGGGCATTCCTTTACGAAGTGACCAGAACCTCCACAATACATACACAATTTGCCCAAACGTCTTTTTTCCCTTTTCTCTTTGCTAAGAGGACCTCAAACTGTTCCGATTTGCCTAGGCTCTTCATTGATTACTCCATCATTAGTTTTTGCTACTTCTGTTCGAATCCGATCAAATCTGGGTGGGATTTGCCTAGTTTCTTTGCGACGTTCACTTCTTCTTTCAGATTGACGCTTGTCAATTTGTAGAACTAGATCAATTAACTCAGATACTTCTGTGGGTCTTTTGGGAATCTGTGCCAAGCCGTCTTTCAGTTAATCTTTCAGCCCTCTGTAGAAAATTGCTGCTCTTTTTGCCGCAGGCCAATTCGTTTCCACAATTAATTTATTAAATTGGGCTAAATAGGCCACCAACTCTCTGTTCCCCTGTTTTAAATCAAGCAGCTCATTATCGGTGGTCTGTGCGATGGTTCTTTGATCGAATATTCGCAGAAAGTGAGCCTTAAACTCCTCAAAATTATATAAAACCGGATCATTGGTGGTAACTAATGGCATGGACCAAGCCACGGCATCTCCACTCAGATAAGACAGCACGAAAGCCACTTTTGATTGGTCTTCCTTAAAAATAATAGGTATGCACAAAAAATGTAATGAACACTGTGTAATAAAGACCTGAGCCTTATGCGGGTCTCCCTGAAACCTCTCTGGCGGGGCCAAAGGTATAGTAGGTGATATGGCATGAACTACTTGGGTTGTCAATTCAGATGAGGTCGGTGAGGGTGAGAAGGTTTGTGTCTTTTGTTCCCCAAAATTGGGACTGGGACTAACTGTGAGCTCATCAATCCTACATCTCAAATAACTAGTCTCTTGATTTGACTTCCTAACCTCCTTCCTAGTTTCACTTAATTGCTTATGCAACTCTTCTAAAATAGAGGCCATGGCCATTCTGCCCAGACGGAATTTTTTTTTTATTGGCACTTCAATCTGTCACGATGCAGTACCTGAGATTTCAGTTTTCCGCAGGAGCTGAACGACCGAAGGATGATTACTAGATGATATGTTCCCAGCTCCCCTTCACCTCTAACCCAGACTGCTCTGGACTCAGAGAGGAGGGGGAAGGGGAAAATGGGACAACAAACAAGAGAGACTGCCACACCGGTGACTTTCCTGCCAACCTCCAGGAATAATTGAAATAACCTGAAATAATAATAACAGATATTATTACAGTTCTAACCTTGTATCATTCTTAAATTTCCCAACCAATATCTAATGAGTTACCTGGGTGTGTGTGGATTTTTACCCCTCTCTTTGCACTGGTTAATGAGCTATCGATTAGTGATTATATTTTGATGTTCAAATGATTTCAATCTGTCTTTATCTTTCTTTTGCAGAATTTCCAAGAAGATGGTTCTGAAGAATATCCGCATAGCTGATGGTAAGTACAAATATATATATATATATTTATATCTACTTGAAGAATATCTGATTTGCTAGCAATGAGTAGAGCCTCAATTGCGCTGATAGAGATGACTTTCCTTTATGCCTTACAAAGTTTATCTTTAGTGACTAGCTATACTAGAAGTCTGTCTTATTTTGCTAGTCTCCTTGTTCCTTGTAGCTGAGGTTCAAATTTAATTACACTTGACTTCAGCTGCAGAGTAATTTAATGATGATAGCAGCCAGAGTCTTTAGCGCAAACACAGTTGATCTTTTTAAAATACTTGTGATGCCTTTTTTATGAATTGTTATTTCTGGTAGCTAACGCTCTGAAGTAAACTGAAATTCTGAAGCACACAAGGCAAGCGGAATATACTGAGGAACGCTTACCTAGTGAAAGGAGACTTTAAAAACTGGGAGCTCAGACGTGTGCTGCCAATCTGGAAGACACCTGACCAATAGTTTCAAATCCGAAATACTTCCTCGCAATGAAACACACTTCGGAATGCGAGCGGAAGTAATCGGGTTTCCCTGGAGTTCTCTAGTTCATTTTTTGCCTCAGGAAGGATTCTTGTGGAGACGTCAGGACATGAGCAGCTCTTCTGTCAAAATCGATGGTTGAAGTGCGCAGCATTCAGAATGCTCGCGCACCAAATAGCGGAGGCAACCGGCGCGATAAAAAGACTAGAGCGCTAACCCAAGAAGGAGCGCTCATGCCGGAAATAGCCCTCGCAACCCAGCTGCCGAGTAAATAACTTGGCAACCCTTTGGCTCCAACCAATTGGAGAATGGAGTAAGGTGTACCCTTCCTTAATTTTATAGATTGGTGCACAAAGTCGAACCTTTCCTAAAGACTGGTCAGTACTGCCAGATTTCTATTTGGACACCTGACACGGATAGTGTCTATGTCAACATACCACAATTCGAGTCAACTCCAAGCTCCACAATGCCTCCAGAGCTGCCAAAAAAGATATAACAGCCTCTGGCTACTTTGTTGACTTTGATGACTTTTCATCAGATTCATCAGATTCACCACATCCAATTCCAACTCTCAGATGTAGATTGCTTTTATTCTACTTTTGGCTTATTGAAGACATACTTTGTTCCTCTGTGGCTATGCTTGTGGATTACAATTTCATTACTGTTCCTCATCCTGTCTTGCTTCTAAATGGACACTATCTCCCAGAATGCTCTGCTGTACAGCTGGTTAACTTGGTTTTAACACTCCATTCTTCATCACACAAAAGTGCAAAGAGACCTTTCCCTGGTGAACATCTCTGCTGTTACAGTTCCTGATAGAATTGTTTGGGATAGGGTATTGTTTGCTGTTTTAGGACCAACTGAAATTCTGCAAATAACATATGTATTTTGCATTTCTTTAAACTATATTATCACCCATAGTACTGTCTCTGATGATTGGGATATTGATACAATGTATGGAATGCTAGACAATATAGAGTATTCCACTGTTTTCACGTCATAGAACATAAATGAAGAAACAACTAATTGTAAAGGAAATGCCCTGTTTTCAATATTTTGGTCATCATTTCCTGCGTAAAGCAAGTACTCCACGTGATGTGTTTAATTACATGCAATGGGAACACTGCTCTACACCACCACAGGGCCACTCAAACATGTTTGCACAACATTTTGCATATTTTTCTGGTCATAATACTACAGACCCAGGGTCATATTATTTTAGGCTCACACGAACACCAGCAAAGAGAACTTTGCTGACACAAGGCTGATATATTTTGAATCTTTTCTTTTACAGCTGTCTACACAAGAGTTTGACTTTCGGAGGGACACAGTTGATTTAAAATCCATTTTTCGAACAAAAGACGGACAAGTTTGGGGAAACTGAGCATTATTTAGAGCATGCCAGACACCACAACAACTGATTTTCCTGAACAAAATGGTGCTGCAAATATCATGTCTTGGCCTTGCTGAGATTAAAAAAATTAAATACACAAAATATTCCCACAATTGCACATTTTGCGTTCTGGAAATGGTTCACAAATAACACTAGACACTCTGGGCCTGATTCACGAAGGCAATCTGAGACAAAAGTCTAACTTTACGACTTTTGATACTCACGGAGGTCATTTACGAGTCGTATCTTTGCGTCCGCAGTCGGGCCTAAATCTCCGGCTTCGGCCGTACGCTCTGCACCCGGGCTGTACTCTCCATCTTGCGCTGTACTCTCCGGCTGGATGAAGTGTGATCAATGGGCCGAAATGCAATTTTTACAAAAATGGAACATTAAGATTGTGTGATAAAGGGAAGAGGAGGTCATGAAAATCAACTTGGGCAGGGAAAAGGGTGTGGCCGGACACTACACCATATCCCAGAATAGTTTGCTCCCTTGCATCATGGTACATGCAGTCCACAATTTGCGCTCCCCTCGGTGTGCCAGAGAGTACTGCTCGAGCCGGAGAGTACGGCCCAGGTGTGCAGAGTACAGCCAAAGCAAGAGATTCTAGTTCAACTGTGGATGTAAAGATACGACTCGTAACTGACCTCTGTGAATACCAGAAGTCGTAAAGTTAGACGTTTGTCTCAGATTGCCTTTGTGAATCGGGCCCTATAATTCGCAATGGTTCATACAATTCTTCAGGATACGAAACACTAACGGATGTCATGCACATTTCCTGGGTGACACAAAAGGGTATAAAATAAGCAGGCCTGGCCCATGTTATGCACAGACGCAACAATCGGGGTGGTAACATCTTACAGAGTTGGGAAGCTGTGCCTTGATTGGATAAAAACCTCAATCAATCAATCAATCATGGCATTTGTAAAGCGCACTACATACCCACGAGGGTGTCAAGGCGCTGGGGGGGAGCTGCTACTGTTCGAAGAGCCAGGTCTTGAGAAGTCTTCTGAAGGTCAGAAGGTCTTCGGTCTGCCATAGGCGGATGGGAGGGTGTTCCATGTCTTGGTGGCGAGGTAGGAGAATGATCTGCCGCCGACGGTCACTCTTTGGATGCGGGGTACGGTGATGAGGGCACGGTCTGCGGAGCGGAGCTGGCGGGTGGGGGTGTAGAGGCTGAGTCGGCTGTTGAGGTATGTTGGTCCGGTGTTGTGGAGTGCCTTGTGTGCGTGGGTGAGGAGTTTGAAGGTTATCCTCTTGTAGACAGGGAGCCAGTGCAGGTCTCTCAGGTGGGGTGTGATGTGGCTGCGGCGAGGGATGTCGAGGATCAGGAGCACAGAGGTGTTCTGGATGCGTTGAAGCCGCTTCAGGAGTTTGGCCTGGGCTCCTGCGTAGAGTATGTTTCTGTAGTCCAGTCTACTGCTGACGAGGGCCTGGGCGACCGTCCTTCTTGTTTCGGTGGGGATCCACTTGAAGATCCTGCGAAGCATGTGAAGGGTGTTAAAGCAGGAGGAGGAGACGGTGTTGACCTGCTTCGTCATGGAGAGGGTAGAGTCGAGGATGACCCCTAGGTTGCGTGCGTGGTCGGTGGGTGTTGGGGGTGTTCCCAGTGCAGTCGGCCACCAGGTGTCTTCCCAGGTCGAGGGGGTGGATCCGAGGATGAGGACCTCCGTCTTGTCCGAGTTCAGCTTCAGTCGGCTGTTCCTCATCCAGTCGGCGACGGCCTTCATTCCTTCGTGGAGGTTGGTTTTGGTGGTGTGGGGGTCCTTGGTGAGGGAGAGGATCAGCTGGGTGTCGTCGGCGTAGGAGATGATGTTGAGGTTGTGCCGTTGTGCGATGCGGGTGAGTGGTGCCATGTAGATGTTGAACAACGTTGGGCTGAGGGATGAGCCTTGGGCTATTGTCCCAAGGGAAACAACACTTATGCCTTCTTTCTGATGACATGGGACTACAGAACTTTTTATTAGGTCCTCAAAAACCATGTCAAATAAAAATGTGGAAAGTTTCCCAGAAGAGGGCTGCTGAGAGACTGCATGAGATTAACAGGGCAAATTTAGAAAGTGCTCTTGCGGTAGTAGATATTGGTGGTAACATTGTGTCATCTGCGATAGTCATCATATACAATGACATTTCTTCTTTAGCCAGTGTAATAGTAATAGTAACTTTATTGCATGATTTAAAAGGAAACCTTTGCAAAGTACAAAAGATAAAATTATGACTCTTATTAAATTGAAAAAAAGTATGACACCTGTCAGGTTTGATAAAATCGAACCCCAGTTCCAGTTATACAAAACCCCGTCCCCCTACAAGTCCGAGCTCTCTTGTAGGTGCGCTGTACCGCAGATGCCTATGAAGGCAATCCCTTCAGGGCAGTTGTGGTTGTGGCCAAGGTTGTGTTTTGAGACCCAAAGTTGTCCAGCCTGTGCGCCCATCCCTTTTTTAGTATCGGTTTTGTTTTTATATTTCTGACAGTTTAGTATGTCTGGGTGCCCGCAAGGCAAGACTTCCTGCTATTGTAGAGGTCCATGGATCTGTGCCTCTAACAGAGGTAGGGGAGGTAGGGGTCGACATCTCCCCTCCTCTAGTTTTTTTGTTGCACAGACCATAAACCTCACCAGTGCATAGTTTAAGTGTGTGTTCCGTGGGTCAAAACAAGCCAATACTGCAGATCTGCACAATCTTACTTCCTTGTTGTTCCAGGCCCTCCATAGGTGGGTCCTTTTTTCTTTTAGGAGACTTGGACACAGGCACAGAACGTGAATTATGTCTTCCCTATGGTTGCCACAAAGTCGACATAGTTCCCGGGCTTGTTCTCTTTTCCATTTGGGGAGATGGCAGGACAAGTTGATTACCCCCAATCTTAGTTTTAAGAAATAGAGCTTGGTACATGCGTTAAAAGGACTAGTTAAATAACTCTGAGGTGTTAGCTGATCATACAATATGAGGGTCATCCAACCATGGCTTCTTCTTGCAAGACTCGCCTTGTCTTCCATAGAGGAGAGCTTTTTTGCATTTATTTTTGCTAGCCTTTTGAACTCTTTTTGGCTAACATGTAGGTCCCAGACTTTAGCTCAGCCCTAGGGTTTTTAGCCCGCTTGACAAGTAGCCATGCCCCGCTAGCCATCGTTTTGTATTCAGATTGGACCATAGGTGTTCCGCTAGGCTACCCTCTTTTGATGTCCTCAGCTTGTGGCCGCACATTAGAAAATTCATCATTCTGCCCAGCGATTGTTTGCAAATACCCAGTTCCAGCCTGATTTGTGCCGGTGACGTGAAAGATGGTAGCTGGAAGACTGTTCTAAAGATTTTAACTATAATTGTATCTAATTGGCCACTATCCAGTCTTTTTAGCACCTCACTTCCATATGTTGAGGTTGGGATGACGTTTGCCTGTGCCACCTGAAGTGTTGGAGCGAATGTTGGCCCAAGTAGTTTCTTATGGATAGAACTAAGAGCAAATGCTAGCGCTGTTCCTTTCTTTTTTTGCTCTCCCAGATGGCTTTTATATCTTCCGCTGTTGTTAAAGAAGACTCCTAAGTATTTATGGCATTTGGATTCTGTGGTACTTTCCGAGTTTAAGACCCATGCTATCTTTGGCCTTCTTTTGGGCAAACCAAGATTTGAGTTTTCTTATTATTAATCTGGAGCTCGTTCTTATTTGAATAAGCGGCAATTGAGTCCATGAGCCTTTGTAAACCTATCTTTGTGTTGCTTAGGAGGACCACGTCGTCTGCGTTTAATAGCTACAAAATGGACAGTCACAGCTTAGAATGATTATGTTATTAAGCTGGACTCTGCAGACTCTCTATTCTTGTCACATACGAAGACAACACCTTTATGCCACAAGCTTGTTTTTAACTTACAATCTCACAAAATGCAGACAATCATGGCAAGGAAGAATGCAAATGGACACTTTGTTACACATAGAGAAGTTAGAGAAATGACCATATATTGTTGCAGAAATACCTTCTGTGGATTAGATAGTCCACAGGTATATTTCTCTGCCAATATCGACATTCCACTTTCAATACTCTTTTCAATACCATCAAGTAGGCAGATATCAAGCGCTAGGAGAAGGATATGTGCATGAGTCATGGAATTTACCTTTTAGATATCGCTGTAGGAATGGTGAGACTGAGGTTTTTCTTAACAGGTCAGACTGCAAGAATACTTTAGGACATTTGTTGGTGTGCAGAGAGGTTTCTCCTCATGCCGCATGTTATGCATCAATGGTAAATTTGCCCTGCTATCTAAAGGGTTCAAAGCAAAACCAAAGGAAATGATGGACGGAGTGTTGAACATTGCAAGCACTCACCCCCAGTCAACTGATCTGGGTTTATTCCATCACCGTTCTTTAGCCCACTCTGCCACCCCAGTTCAGACATGGCCATATGCAAATCAGTCTGACCCTGTGCCTCATGGGAACAGTCCAGCCTGAACTGCCAAGCCATGTCTTCCCTGGACCGGAAACAAGCTTCCTAGGACCGGTTTCTGGCATTTCAGCCGTCTTCAGCCAGGCTTGCTTGAATCCAGTGGCAAAGTGAGCAAGAGACTCACGTCTGAGCATACCCTGCCAACTTATGGCGAACAAAGCAAAACCAAAGGAAATGATGAACGGAGTGTTGAACATTGCAAGCACTAACCCCCAGTCAACTGATCTGGGTTTAATCCATCACCGTTCTTTAGCCCACTCTGCCACCCCAGTTCAGACATGGCCATATGCAAATCAGTCTGACCCTGTGCCTCATGGGAACAGTCCAGCCCGAACTGCCAAGCCATGTCTTCCCTGGACCGGAAACAAGCTTCCTAGGACCGGTTCCTTTGGTTTTGCTTTATCTAAAGGGTTCCCCAGCTGCTGTGATACGTCCAGCTATCAGATTGTTCTCGAATTGGACTTATTTGATGTTGAACAATCAAGGCTGCTACGGGATGAAACCGGGAATTGCCTATCTAGTGATGGTTTCTGCAGTTGTCTCATGTACACAAGTGCTGTTTCCGCCTGCCTGTACAGTTAGGAAGGTGACACTTTAGCCTTCAATAAAGCTTTCAAACATGCACTTTGATGCTTTGGCCAAACTCATCGATTTCCCTTTCAGAAGGATATGGCCTTAACATCTGCAAACAAGACTTTTGATATTCAAGTTGCAAGGTCTTCTTCTGATATACAGTCACTACTTCGCACTAATTTCTTGCTACATTCTGGGGAACTGTTGCACCGCATCTTTAATGTGTCAAGTACCAAAGGCACACTTTTTTCAGAAAATTGTCTGTGGCTTGGTTAGCACCTTATAGACAGTCTTCGGAGTTATTCCATCGTTCATACACTCTGTGTTGGGAAGGCTTTTTGGAGGTCTTCTGCTGGTCCTGTGCCTGATTGTCAGGACAGTGCTTTTACTTTTTCTGCTCTGCAATAGGTGTCCCACTAAGAGGCCAAATAGAACTAGCACTTCCCATGTGCACCTGTGTGGTGAACGCAAGATACAGTGTTTTGGCGCACCCTTACTTTAGGAACTAAATGAACATTGGTTCTTGTACTTTTGGCCTGTGTAGTTACACTGCGTGCAGCGTGTATTGCACTGTCTTCTGTTCACTTTCAAGTGTTCACTGGATATATTCTTAGGAACACAACTGGTTCAGTCTTTGACATTGACCTACTGGTGCGCCCGTTAATGGGACACTGGTACTGGTGTCCCTTGCGCTTGCCATTGCTTCTAAACACATTCTACGAGCTATCCTGGGGTGCTTCTGCTCCTAGTGATCTGGACCTTAGCTCGGCAAATGCGGATCTCACACTGGCTATTCCTCCTTTCGCAGCTGCTGAGGAGATTGGATGGGAACCTGTTTGTGCCATGGATCTGATTAGATTGGTGGCTCTGGGAACATCGTCTGTGGGGTCTGGGAGCAGCAAAATGTCATATGCCTCTCAGGAACACATAAACAATCTGGCAGTTTCAAGTGTGCAACACTTTTTTATTTGGATTTATTTTTATGCAAAAATGCTTTCAAAATTTTTTTAATAACTTTTAAACCTTTTCAATGATTCTAAGTAAAGAGTTTCTCTATGCTCTTTGTTATTAAGAAGCGTGATGCTTTTTAGATTTTAGTAAGGTTTTATAGTTCTTGACCCATATATTTTAGCATTTGTCTAGAGATAGCTTTCACAGACTTGCGTTCAAAAGTGAGTGTCACATGGTCAGGATCGGCCCGGTTAGAAATGCTACCATTTACATGCTCACGCTTCTTAGGTTGCCTTCTCTTTTACAAAGAGTGCCATTTATTACATACATCTGCATGTGTGACCATGCAGGATAACATTCTCTGAATCTGCATTGCTTTCATTTTCACTTTGTAGGCACACTATCACAATACATTGAACATTCAGTACAAGGGATAAAGTTCACTGCGTTGATGTCATTTATGTTATTGTCCGGCAGGCGACGATGCTAACTAACTAGAATAAACAATTACGGCCTGATAGGGTTGGTGACATGGCCACATGTGTTATGTTATTATAACTACACAACCCTTTCCTTGTTTAGATAGAGGACAGCTGACACTGGGGCATCACAACATGCCAGAATTCTATCTCAGCTGATTCCTGAGTACCAATACAAAGGGATGTCCAGCTCTACACCAAGACAGGCAGCCTGATGACACTTACCCACAGGCAATGGGGAATTAGTCCACTCGGGCAGGGATTTGGCAGATAACCCACCCTAGTATAAACTAGGTTATGGAGTGCTATGTAGGAGTAATACAACAGTACTCTAAGGCCTGCATATAGTCACTGTCTTAGCACAATGGTGAAAATGTTTATCCTTTTCACTGTTCTGGTGATGCTAATTATGCTAATCTGTTTTATTCTACTAATTATCACAGTAAACATAGTTTATGCAAGAATCGCAATGCTTCAATATATATTGAAACGCCTTGCTGAGTATTTCTTGTGTATTTCTTTGTGCATGCATGAGCGTCCAAATGAAAGGGTTCTAGATCCCTTACTATGATTTCCTTGGGGGATCAGGATTGTCATGTTCTAAGGTTGCCCACACATTTGTTGACCTTTAAGGTTTGGGGTACAGATGGTGCCGTTTGGCTTGCAGGAATATAGACTAACATCCTGAGGGTGTGCACAGAATCAGTCTGGCCCAGTCCTTTCGTTTATGTTGTCCAACAAAGACAGTTTTACCAAGGAAGGTACAATCTGTACAATAATGGGAACAGCAAAACCATCAGTCGCAGCGCTGGTGGTGGTGGGGGTATTTCCACCTGCCACAGCACTGGTGGTGGCAGTCCCTTTACCTGCCTTTGATGATGCCCTCTTGCTCTTAGGTGCTGGTGTAAAAAATAATTAAGATAAAAAAACAGATTAGTGGTACAGTTAATTTCCCCAAAAATATTTTGACATGCAAACGCAGTAGCATTGTACTTTTGTAAATTAGATCCCCTATAGTACTAGAATAGAGTTGACCTATTCCTACTTTACTATACCTAAACTACATTTGAAATTACAGTGCATTGCAACAAATGATTTGTGCTTCTCAAACCCCTTTGACCGGCCAACTCAGTATCCCTTTTTAATGCATAATACATACTACACATTACTTGCAGATTAGGACTGTATAAGCTACATAAAAAAGACACAGATAATGCCAACTCACTGATATTACTACAACCACTATTTTAGTGACATGTCAGAGGAGTCTACATGACTTCCTAAGTAAACAGTCCAAGTAAGTGCCGACGACTATGAATACGTAGCTTTGAGCACCTGTCTACCTCAAGCTGGATCACATAATATTTGTAACGTAAACTTAACTTTACGCTGTGTGTGGGCAGCATGCTATTTAGAAAAATATTAGCATTGTAGAATACAAAAAATAAATAGGTACTCACCGAGCACCAAAACCTCGACACCCATCAGGTTGAGCAGGCCCTGTTCCCAGCCAATACGTCAGCCCAGCGGCGCATCAGCTGGTACATGGTGCGCTGGACCCCATTGCTTCGACTAATGCACCGGCCCACTCTACCTCACAGCAGCCGATGCTTCTGCAGGGTGTGCTCCCTCCCAGGCCTGCCTCCTGCTTCCTGCATGAGGGGAGGTGGCGCTGCATATAAAAAACAAGTGCAGCCACCTCCGCCTCAGAACAAATGGGGTGGGGCTGCACCCCTTGGCAGCGCCGGTGACAGCAAGGTGTGCAGCTTGTAGCAGCTGCACTGGCTCCACCAGTTCCTGTCTGTTGCTGCTCCTCTGACATGGCACTGGAAAGGAAGAAGTGGGAAAGAAGAGAAGTGAAGAACCGAAAGGCAGAAACGAAGAACTAAGGAAGTGGAAAGGGAAGACAAAAAAAAGTATAAAGTCACAGGAAAAAAACATAAAATACACAAACACACACACTGATAAAAGGGATGTATGATTGAACAACTACTGCCTAAACCACAAATTCCTAAACCACGAAGGCTAAACAACGAGCAATGCCAAACAACTATATTTTTTACGAGTTCCTAAACCACGAAAAAACCACTTCGTGACTGGCCAATGGATGGCTCTATTGTAATAACAATACTTCCACGAAATATTTTTAAATTGCTCATTACCCATTTCATTGATAATTAAATCAACGTATATTTTAATATATAGTCATATTTTCAAAATCCGGATGAACTACAAATGATTGAAAAGTGTGGAAAATGATAGCATGCTATAAAAAAAAATCTATAGAAAAAATAAACCAACAATATTGAATACAAATATTTTTACATATTTGTGATAATAATTCCATAACATATTATTAATATAATTATTTTTTAAACAAAATTTTCACTCTGATATTATTATTTAACAAAAGAATACAATAAATAAAAATTAAATCAATTTAAACAATGTAAAATGTAAATGACCTACGTGACAACGTTGAGGGGGAGTAGGAGAGAGACTCATGGTTTTTGGTGCCCCCAATGTATTATCATGCTAGCAGGATGAAGGCTGTCTGCTTCCCCACTCTCCTCAGTGCCTGCCTTCCTGGTGATAGTGCCTACCTGACAATGCCAGAGCATTCCCAAAGACGCTGTTCCTCCCACGTGCTACCAAGCAGGATAAAAGCTGGCTGCTTCCCCAAGTTCCTCAGAACCCGCCAGCCATATATCTGCAGTTAAGTGTCAAGTTGGGGGTTGGGGATGTGCTACAAAACAGGCTGAAGGCTGGTTGCATGCCCACGATCCTTGGAGTCCGCGAGACAGGAGGCAACAAGGCCGATTCCATGTGTAGATGAGGGCAAGGGGGCGGGGAGGAGAAAGATGCCACACATTGTGCCGGGCGCAAAGAGTACAAAATGTCAGGCCTTTTCAGTCCTCATTGCCCGCCAGCCAGTTTCCAAGATTAATAAAGGGGTGGGGGGCGGAGAAGAGTGCTAGCCTTAGCAGCAGTCCTGGGGGCGGAGATTAATATCAGGCCTTAGCAGCAGTCCGGGGGGAAGAGTGACGTGCAACGCATTGTACCATGGCCAGAGAATGGGGGCGGAGAGAGGCCACACATATTTTTGTATTGCAGTCCGGGAAAAGTCGTGGTTTAGGACTTCTTTGTTCAGGACTTAGTTGATCAGGATTTGTCGTTGTTCGGACTTCGTTGTTCAGTTAAGTCGTAATTAAAACTTTGTTGTTTAGGATGTTTCTCGATAAAAGAAAGGTAAATGAGGGCAATGAGTGGGATCAAGGGAGGATAAAATAGACAGAAAAGGAATAGAAAAATCAGGCCCAGCACTATACAAAGAACAGAAAGCAGGAAAACCAAAATGGCAATGCCCTTGGGGCCCGCATGGTCTCAGCCGCACTGATTTTTCAGCGTGGAACACACTAATGGCCTGAAAAAGTAGCATAAATAGGCGAACGAGAATTCTTCCACCCGTTTGCGAGTTCCACTGAATCACACTGAGTTTTGGAGGAATTGGCAGAGCAAAACTACATGAGTTCTGCCCATGCCTACTTTTATATTCCATGCACCCTGTCTTGTGGGCCACAAGGCCTACATAGGGGTGACTTACTAAAATTTAAAAGGAAGGTTTTGACCTGTCAAAAAGGGTTAACATTGACAGGTCGCAGTGCAGGTTATACACTGTTGCTATCAGACTACAGTGGTAGGCCTGAAGCTATGTTTGCACTCTAGTGGATTGCACTACAGTGTTATGTTTCATATAGGTACCCTAAAATAGGCCAGGGTAAATATCATACACTGTCAACTACAGTATCTCCCTTACACTATACAGTAACGAGCCTTTAGGATTGAACCTTTACCTAGCTCTAGTCCTGGCTGCAGAATGAGTTTTTTTTCTAAACAATAGAGTCCTATAACTCCATCAATAGACTCACACAGTATGAATGCATATTAATAAGGGTTCTTGGAAACCAGGCAGGGGCTACACCACCTACCCCACCATATCTATGTACAAGGTTCATAACAGACATCATCCTCAAATCCAACAATGGCTAATACATGAGACAGGGGACAAAGAAACCTTAGATACTTTTGTATAAATACAGCACATCTTGCTAGAGTTGGTAGAAGGAACCGAGACTTCAAGGCTGACGCACTGACCAGAGACTCTGAAGTGTTGGAGAGTAGGATCTGCTTCACATGTTTACCCCCACTTTTTGCTGGTGTTTCACTGTTTTTCGACTTTAGTCTGGCTGGGACCCTGCTATTCAGTGCCCCAGCCTAGCTGCTTCCTCTCTAACATGATTCCATGTACTTTAGGTAGAGTTCAGATTGGATCTGAGGTGCCCTTATAAGTCCCTAGTATATGGTATACTATGTACCCAGGGCATAGGTACCCCAGAGGCCTACCAGGAGCTGAAGCATGTATTATGCCACCACTGGAAAGCCACCCAAAATGACACCACAGGTCTGCTACTGCAGCCTGGGTAAGGTGGTGCATGCACCCCTTACTGTGATATAGGTTACCTATATCCCTACATATATACACACATATAAACCTATAAGTCACTCCTATGGCAGGCCTTCTCAATCCTGAAGGCAGAGTGCTTGGTTCTTATGTGAGAGGGTGCCCCTGCATGAGCAGAGCCCCTCTGCAGCGTTCGGAGACCCTTCTCTGATGCTGTTTGTAGTGCCATGGCCCCGTCCCTCCTCCCCCTTTCCCTCCCTCCGTTCAAGGCACTAGCATTATCGCTAGGACTGCTGTTTCCTATACTGAATTAAGTCCGCTTATTATTGCAAGATGGCCAATGTGTTTTTTTTTTATAGACCTTGCCTCCCGCAGTCCGCTTTCTACCTTGATTCCTTGACGATCCTCAGCTTCTCATTGATTCGCCGGCATCCGGAAATGACTGATAGTGCCGTCGTGTTCACTTTTCGAATGCTCGTTACCTGAGGATGGCGGTCCCGCATTGAGCTGCAGAGAAAATATATCGCTGTACAGAAGCTCGTTTAAAATCGAGGTAAGACCCATTGGACCCGCGAGGGTAATTATTTCCCTATTTTGTTTCGGTTTGCCCTCCCACGATATGGCCGCGCCATGTCTCTGCCTTAGTTATTTTTATTGTAGGGCGGCATGCTGGATGGGTTTCCATGCTTATCGCTCACTAGTTAGGCGAACTATGTTATTTCATGCACCGGCCATTCCTTATCCCCACGCAGCGCCTCTCAGATTGTTGTTGTCTTACCCCATTAGCCTTTTTCCTAAATATCATTTTGGAGTAGATGGCCCCTTTATAATTTTTTGTCTGTTATGACCTACCAGAAAACTTCTTTTGACTAGGATGCTCCACCTTGTTATAGCAGGGGCAGTGAGTATGTATTGTTTTTTCCTCAACAGCATAGGAGGTGCATACTTGATTGATTGTTCCTGCCCTCACTGTCTTTTAAACTAAGTCACCGCCATTTTCCTGATGATCTTGCATTTTCCTTGTTGTCATCCAGGTATTAATATTGCCTGTTGCTGGAAATTTGGTATCAAGCTCCAATCGTCGACCACATTTGTTTGGCGCGCTAATCCTAATTATTTCTTCCACATTCTGGACCCCTCTGATCTTTAACCCTGGGTCAGGATCATATTGGACTCTGATAGGTAGGTTGGTTCTAAACCTCTACTATATATGTGCGTGTCCTATATGTGATTGGGTCCTTAATTGCGACTACTCTTCTTTTTCCTAAAACTATATTCTCTGATTATCATCTCAGATATATATCAAAGGTTATTAACCCTTCCTGGAGCCTACCAAATAGTTTGGGTAAAAATTGTTTTTCGATTCCCCAAAAGAGTCTGACCATCAGGTACTTAATGGCACTATATAAGAGAATGCCTTTTGGTATACCACTCTCTGATGGGTGACAATGTGTAATATGTACCCCTCTAATGTCTCTAACACTTTGATTGGGTGTTTTTCCTTTATCTTTTATTTTGTCGGTGGTTTATCTTTCCCTGATAACCATATGGTTTTGAGGACTACGCACTGTCTATTATCCTTTCACGACAATGTTCTGAGCTTAACTCATTTTTTTCATCTTTCCCCTTTTTCCTTCTTTTATCTTATTTTGGTAGCGCACTCTATTCCCTTTTTACTTCATTATGCTCATCATATAACTGAGTATTTTCACCGTGGCAGATCTGAAGTGACAAATAAACTTTTTGAGTACTGTATCGTTGTTTCTATATAACATTATGTATTCTGAAATTGTATATACTTCTTTTGTGATTATAGGTGTGTCTGTCCCACACCACCTGTCCATCCTCGCCCTGATGAAGGTGTAGCCCCTGCCGGGGCTTGACACTGAAACACGCGTTGGCATTTTTAAGGCTGCTGGGTAGTCAAATTTTCACTACCCATACCCTGCGGATGATCACTGTCAACTTGTCATTCAACCATCATGTGGCAGTTTTATTATCTTGATGTTCTTTTATTTTTATGAACAAAAATTGTATGTTGTTGTATATAGGATGATGTTATTGTGGAATGTGTGATAGTATGATTGCAGTTTTTGAATGAGGCGTGTGGGACAGAGTTATTATATTAATGTGAATTCTGGAATGTTGTTTTGCAATAGGTGTATTTATATATAACAAAATGGTGTTGAAAATACAGAAAAATAAATATGATCGACTATTATGATTAAATAACATTATTGTTGGAATATTTTTGATTTTTGTCCTGGTCTGCTACGGTGTGTGGTTATTAATAGTAGGACCCTCCATAGGGCCAATCTCGAATAATTTTGGCAGGTATTCCTTTTTGTTGGCTGTTTGTAGTGCAGCCTGACCATATACTCTTAAGTGCATTATAACCAAATGGTAAATGCTAACTTTGGACTGGCTGCACAGAAACATATTGTGTTTGCTGTCAAAGACCTTGGAATCATACCCCCACACCAGTAACTGGTGTGGGAGTATAATCCCACCCTTCTAGAGGGAGAGACATGACAGCACTGGTATACCCAGTAGAAACTTAATAGAGCCCTGGCATCACAAAATGGATGCTGCAGCCACAGACACAAGTCTGGCCTCCTACTGCTGACCGATACTCCGGCAGGGGAGGCCTGGACAATAGGTTTCCTGTCACAGAGAGGTGTAACCACCTCCCGGACAGGATTATGTGTATTGGGCTGGGTGGGAGCACTCTCTGAGTGCTTTGACGTCCTGCACTCGGGGCACATTTGGTGTCCCTGTGCATAGTCCAGCTCAGACCGGTTCAGGGGCTTCCAGCCCCTGCTCTGGTGCGAAAATGGACAAAGGAAAGTTGTGTAGCCACCCCTCTTTCCAAACCCTCCCATAGGTGGGTCCCCAGAGCTAGTCCAACCCCTTCCTTAGGTATAAGTAAGGAACCTCTGTAACCAGAACTTTAGATTACCTTGGATGAAACTCTGAAGCCGAATCCTGGACCTTCGACGCTCTGCTCAAGACCAGAGGACTGAAGCAATCTCCCTTGGGGTCAAGGAGTGACTCCCCTGGTTGGCAGGCACCAACGAAGCAATTTGCCGGTCTGCATTTCCGAAGCTCCCGCCGGACTCCGAAGTATTTGCAGGCCAGGAAGAGGATTTCAAGACATCTCAGAGGCCGACCCGAGTCCCCAGCAACGCTGAGACCCACAGCCCTCGTGAGTAGCGTGGAACCAGAACTCCTGGTCACCGTGCATTTCTGCAAGTGCATTGACTTCCTGGTCATTCTGAGTGACCCGTGGGCCGCCATTTTGTGATTCATCTCGAGGTCCCTCCACGATCCCGGGTCCATTGACTGGTGGGTCCCTGAGGGGGTAACTATGCATTTCCTTGGGTTTTCCTGGTTGCTCTAGAAGTGCCCTGACTCCCAACCAAGTGGTGAGTCCCACAGACCTTGCTGGTATGCACTGAAGCATCTTTCTCGTTTCTGCGTGGGTTGCTGTTGCCAAGGCTTGTTGTGTCCAATCCGGGCACCGACACTGCAACACTCGACATCCTTCTTGGGGCAGCTTGAATCCAGCTCCTGGTCATCCTCGACGCCTCCTGGTCCTCGTGGCTGAAGAGTCAAGCTTCACCTCTTTCACCTGAAATCACCGACATCGTTGGGCATCTGCTCATCGCCTTCCTGGTCACTGGCTAGTGACCCAGACTCTGTCCCCTCTGCTTTCAGGTTCTTCTCATCTTCGATACAGGCTTGGATCTCTTCGAACACTTCGCATCTTCACGGCAGCAGCACTTCTTCGCCAGCTCCCATTGAAATCGACGACGCAACGCCAAAAGACACCTATGCACACGGCTTTCCTGGGTGAGGTAACACGAGTACTCCGGTGTTCCCGTGGGTGCTAGCCCTAGAACTTACTAAGTCCAAAAGAGTTTGGTCCTGACTCATTTCTAAGTGTCCCTAATCTTTAAAAATCTAACCGCAACTTTCCCAATAGAAGCTAACAGGAGCTCGCAGTTGTGTTCACACACTGCACACAGCCCCCGTACGTCCCCTGTGTCACTATCTTGGGTGGTTCCTTGGGGTCCCAGCCATTCTACAGGCTCTAGGCCTTGTGTCTAGTTAAGTCGTGGTTCTTATACCACTATTTTAGTATATGGTTTGGCTCGCCCCTAGAGCCTGACGTGTATTTGTGCTATTTTACTGTGAATATTGAAGTGTAACTTATGTGTTTTGACCTCTAGTCTCATAAAGAGACTAGGAGGGTGTGTTTAGTAATAAATACATATATTTTATACCTGGTGTGGATATCTTTCATTTAGTGACTCAAGAGATTATAGACTGGTAAAACAAGCTGCTTTGCATTCCTTCAAGACTTACCCTGAAAGCTGCTCTCCATAGCTATCACTAGGATAGCTTTCAATAAAGGTTGTCTTTAACCTATAACCAATAAGGGGTTGTTTGGACTGATACAAGGTGCCCACTAGAACTAGTGGACAGCATATATCAGGCCAACTTCTCACATTGGTGTGCAGCGTGTGGGATTCCAGCTTGCAATTTTTTTGACCAGATAATCTCAATTGAGTAACTAACTGAATACTACTAAAGGTACCCTAGGTACATATAATACAAGCTTTTTAGAATACAGTAAGTTCTACTGAACCTAGAGTTGTGTGTTAAGGGATAGCACAGTCTTTCTACAACTCAAGAGAGTTTAGTAGGCCACACTAGAGTAGGTAGTGCAATACACCACACTAGTAATGTCTTCAAAGCCAGGAACCAGTAGGTCCTTGCCAGAAGCCAATGGGATTCAAGATTCCCAGTATGATAGACTCCCATTCATGGAACTGAGACCATTATGTACAACTAGGAAACTGAAGACAGGCAAAAGTCCAACCACCCAGCATCTCATAGAGGTACTCAGGCTGGATGACCTTAGCAGATCTTTAGGATCTGAAGGGCTAGGCAGAGTGGGTGGGACAGCACCTGGGGAAAGGCCAGGGGGTGTAATTCCCCATGACCTGACCTCTGAGGCTGGCCAGGCAGATGACAATGATCTGGACCTGGAAAATCCAATTCCCCTAGACAGTGATGGAGAGGACCAAAAATGGACCCCTCTTTGTCCCCCCTGGGAGAGATGGTGGTGGACCAAGAAGGTCAAGATCTTCCTCCAGGAAGTCTAACCATTCTAACTCATCTGTAGGGACCTCAATCTCCTCTCATAGGAGGGAAACCTCTCGAAAGAGAAGGGAGAGACTGCTTAAGTATGAAGAAGCTCAGCATGAAATCAGAAGAAAGCAGGTAGCCCTAGATAGGGAGGCCCTCGAGCTCTACAGAGCTAGCAAAAAAGGTGGGACTAGGGTCCCATGGTGGCAGCAACATCCCTAGAGATAGGGAAAGGTCTTATGACCACAGAAACCTGAATAAGAATTGTCCCTCCCTACCAGAGTGGGGATGACATCCACAAATGGATAACTGCATTGGAAAGGGCCTGTAAAGTACAAAGGGTCCCCCAGAAACAGTGGGCAGCAATCTTGTGGCTCTCCTTTTCTGATAAAGGTAGAGACAAGCTCCTCACTGTTAGAGAAGAGGATGCTAATGACTATGAAGCCCTGAAGAGTGCATTAATAGATGGGTTTGGCTTAACCACTGAACAGTACAGGTTGAAGTTAAGAGACACCCAAAAAGCACAGAATCAGGACTGGACAGACTTTGTAGATTGTGCAACCAAGGCTCTGGAGGGTTGGCTGGTTGGTAGTAGAGTTACTGATTTTAAGGGATTGTATAATCTTATGATGAGAGAACAGATCCTTAATAATTACCAAAACCAGTTGTTGCACCAGTACCTGGTAGACTCAGATCTGACCTCTCCCCAAGAATTGGGAAAGAAGGCAGACAAGTGGGTCAAACCCAGGGTGAGGCAGAAGGTACAGAACCAAGGTGGTGAACCCAATAAGCAAGCTCCTAAAAACTCTGACAAGGGTGGGGAGAAGTGTAAAGACCAGAAGTCTTCACAAGGCCCCCAAAAATCTTCTTCAGGTGGGGATTCACAGTCTAACAAGGGAAAAGGCCAAAAGAAATCATGGTGCAAAATTTGTAAACAGAAAACTCACTGGACCAGTGATTGCACCAAGTCCAAAGAATCACCTCCAGCCACCATTGCCCCTAAGGCAACTGTTTCCCCTAGTACAGCTATAATTGGTGGTGGTAATGTTCAGAATAAGGGTGTAGTAGAGTTGACCCTGGGTTCTGAGATGGACTCTGGCCTAGTCAGAGTTCCAACTCAGGCTGTGTTAGTCTTTGATGGGGGCATGGATATGTCCCCCTTTGTGAGCCCCAGTAATCTGGGCAAATACAGATAACAGCCTTTAATAAATGGAATAGAGGTTTTGGCATTCAGGGACACAGGAGCAAGTGTCACAATGGTGACAAAAGATCTTGTGGATCCTGGGCAGATTATACTTGGTGAAATGTACCAAGTGACAAATGCTAGCAATGTCAGAACAGACCATTCTCTGGCAGTTGTTAACTTCTCCTGGGGAGGGGTAACTGGCCTTAAGAAGGTTGTGGTAAGTGCAGACCTACCAGTACAGTGCTTGCTAGGCAATGATCTAGAAACTTCAGCATGGGCTCAAGTAGAGCTCAGGACACATGCAGAAATGTTAGGGATCCCTGCTCATGTCTTTGCTGTGACTAGGTCACGGGCCAAAATGTCTAAAACTGGACAGGCCCTGGATTCTGGAATAATGGACCAGGTGCCTCCCAAGAGGAGGAGCAGTAGGGTTAAGGCAGTGCCTTCCCACCTGACTCAGAATGCAGATCAGTCTCCTCAGGGAGATGAACTTGAGCCTGAAGAAGGAACTGTCCCAGAGGAGCTTAAACTTGACCAGTTGAGTTCTTGGGGACAGGGGGCACTTACCTGGAAGATCTGAGCCAGGAACAGAAAACCTGCCCCTCTCTTGAACCCCTCAGAAAGCAAGCTGCGGATAAGGCTGCTGGGAATGCTAGTGGCACCCATAACGTTCATTGGGATGATGGACTCCTTTATTCAGAGTGCAAAGACGCCAATGCTGGTGCATCCAGGAGGTTGGTTATACCTTTGAAGTTTAGGGGCTTCCTATTGACACTAGCCCATGATATTCCCCTAGCAGGACACCTGGGCCAGAACAAGACTTGGGATAGAATTGTGCCTCACTTTCACTGGCCCCACATGTCTGAAGACACTAAGGAGTTTTGTCGCTCCTGTGTGACCTGCCAGGCCAGTGGCAAGGCAGGTGGAACCACAAATGCCCCCCTGATACCACTACCAGTGGTGGGGGTTCCCTTTGAGAGGGTTGGGATTGACATTGTTGGTCCCATGGATCCTCAGACAGCATCTGGGCACAGATTTATACTGGTGGTGGTGGACCATGCCACCAGGTACCCAGAAGCAATTTCCCTGTGGACCACTATAGCACCTGTGGTGGCAAGAGCTCTCTTGGGTGAATTCTCAAGAGTAGGTTTTCCTAAGGAGGTAGTATCTGACAGGGGGGCAAACCTCATGTCTAGTTACTTGACTGCTATGTGGAAGGAGTATGGAGTGAACTACAAGTTCACCCCACCCTATCACCCACAATGCAATGGTTTAGTTGAAATGTTCAACAAAACCTTAAAAGGCATGATTAAACGACTCCCAGAAAAGCTTAGGCGAAGATGGGACATACTCTTGCCCTGCCTTTTATTTGCATACAGGGAGGTGCCTCAAAAGGGTTTGGTTACAGCCCTTTTGAACTTTTGTTTGGTTACCCTGTTAGGGGTCCATTGTGTCTGCTTAAGGGAGGATGGGAGTTACCTCTCAAGCCCCCCAAACAGGACATAGTGGACTATGTACTTGGTCTCTGCTCCGGGATGGCTGAGTATATGAAAAAGGCAAGCAAAAGCCTTGAGGCTAGCCAGGAATTACAAAAAGCCTGGCATGACCAAAAGGCTGTACTGACTGTCTACCAGCCAGGACAGAAAGTGTGGGTGTTGGAGCCTCTGGTCCCAGCAGCCCTCCAGGACAAATGGAGTGGCCCCCATACAATTGTTGAACAGAAAGGGGAGGTCACCTACTTGGTAGAAATTGGAACCCCTAGGAGTCCCCACAGGGTACTTCATGTCAACAGACTAAAACCATATGTTGACAGGGCAGACATGGGCTTGCTCATGGCTACTGATGAAGGACAGGAGAAAGAGAGTGACCCACTCCCTGACCTGCTTTCTCAGAACCCTGATGATGGGTCAGTTGATGGTGTTGCCTTGGCAGGCAGCCTGACTGCAGAAAACTTCTCAGCCAGTTCAGACATATGTTTTCTTTGACTCCAAGTCAGACCATCTGGTGCACTCATGAAGTGGACACTGGGGACAGTCTGCCTGTGAAGAATAAGATCTACAGGCACCTGACCATGTCAGGGACTGTATAAGGACAGAAGTCCAAAAGATGTTGTATTTGGGAGTTATTGAACCCTCAGTTAGCCCTTGGGCTAGTCCACTAGTCCTGGTATCTAAACCTCACACCACAGATGGCAAGAGAGAGATGAGGTTTTGTGTAGACTACAGGGGTCTCAATGCAGTCACTAGGACTGATTCCCATCCCATCTCCAGGGCAGATGAGCTAATAGATACTTTGGCCTCAGCCAAATTTCTAAGCCCATTTGACCTGACAGCTGGCTACTGGCAGATCAGACTAGCTGATGATGCAAAACCAAAGACAGCATTTTCTATCCCTAGTGGGCACTATCAATTTGTGGTAATGCCCTTTGGTTTGAAGAATACACCTACCACTTTCCAAAGGTTGGTGAATCAAGTTCTTACAGGCCTGGAAGACTATAGTGTAGCATATCTAGATGATATTGCTGTCTTTAGCTCCACCTGGGAGGATCACCTGGTCCACCTGAGGAATGTTTCGGAGGCCCTGCTAAAAGCAGGCCTAACTATCAAGGCTACTAAGTGCCAGATAGGGCAGAATGAGGTTGTGTACCTGGGCCACCTTGTAGGTGGAGGCCAGGTTCAACCAATGCAGAGCAAAATCCATAATGGACTGGGTTGCTCCAACTACCCAGACTCAGGTGAGAGCCTTCTTAGGCCTGACTGGGTACTATAGAAGATTTGTCAAGGGGTATGGATCAATAGTGACACCCCTGAATGACTTAACCTCTAAGAAAATGCCCAAAAAGGTTCAGTGGACAGCTAGCTGTCAACAAGTATTTGATGACCTGAAGCAGGCCATGTGCACTGCTCCCATTCTGCAAAGTCCTGACTACTCCAAAAAGTTCATTGTCCAAACAGATGCATCTGAGTTGGGGGTAGGGGCTCTACTGTCACAGTTGAATGATGAAGGTCAGGATCCACCAGTAGCTTTCATAAGCAGAAGGTTGACCCCCAGAGAGAAACGTTGGTCAGCCATTGAGAGGGAGGCCTTTGCTGTGGTTTGGGCTCTGAAGAAGTTGAGGCCATACTTATTTGGTACTCACTTCATTGTTCAGACAGACCATAAGCCCCTCTTATGGCTAAAACAGATAAAGGGTGAAAATCCCAAATTGCTCAGGTGGTCCATTTCTCTACAGGGGATGGACTATACACTGTAACATAGACCTGGGAGTAACCATGCCAATGCAGATGGACTCTCCAGATATTTTCACTTAGAACATGAAGATTCAACTGGTCAAGGTTAGTTTAATGTCCCTGTGTTGGGGGGGGGGGGGGTGTAGGAGAGTAGGATCTGCTTCACATGTTTACTCCCACTTTTTGCTGGTGTTTCACTATTTTTCAACTTTAGTCTGGCTGGGACCCTGCTATTCAGGGCCCCAGCCTAGCTGCTTCCTCTCTAAAATGATTCCATGTACTTCCATGATGGCTGATTAGCCAGAAACCGGTCCCAGCATGCTTGTTTCCGGTCCAGGGAAGACATGGCTTGGCAGTTCGGGATGGACTGTTCCCATGAGGCACAGGGTCAGACTGATTTGCATATGGCCATGTCTGAACTGGGGTGGCGGAGTCAGCTAAAGAATGATGATGGATTAAACCCAGATCAGTTGACTGGGAGTGAGTGCTTGCAATGTTCAACACTCCATCCATCAACCCCTTTGGTTTTGCTTTGCTCGCCCTAAGTTGGCAGGGTATGCCAAGACGTGGGTCACTTGCTCACTTTGCCACTGGATTCAAGCTAGCCTGGCTGATGACGGCTGATGAGCCAGAAACCGGTCCCAGAATGCTTCTTTCCGGTCCAGGGAAGACATGGCTTGGCAGTTCGGGCTGGACTGTTCCCATGAGGCACAGGGTCAGACTGATTTGCATTTGGCCATGTCTGAACTGGGGTGGCAGAGTGAGCTAAAGAATGAAGATGGATTAAACCCAGATCAGTTGACTGGGGATGAGTGCTTGCAAAGTTCAACACTCCGTCCATCATCCCCTCTGGTTTTGCTTTGTTCGCCCTAAGTTGGCAGGGTATGCCCAGACGTGGGTCCCTTGCTTGCTTTCCACTGGATTCAAGCTAGCCTGGCAGATGACGGCTGATTAGACAGAAACAGGTCCCAGGATGCTTGTTTCTGGTCCAGGGAAGACATGGCTTGGCAGTTCGGGCTGGATTGTTCCCATGAGGCACAGGGTCAGACTGATTTGCATATGGCCATGCCTGAACTGGGGTGGCGGAGTTAGCTAAAGAATGATTATGGTTTAAACCCAGATCAGTTGCCTGGGGGTGAGTGCTTGCAATGTTCAACACTCCGTCCATCATCCCCTTTGGTTTTGCATTTTCAGAATTAGGCAGAGACAGTTTGGGTGGGAAAGCTTTAAAACCACAACTGACGGGCACTCCTGAAAAGGACACTTCTAAGCAGATACCTGCTTCTTCTAAAAAGAAGTGGGATAATAAGAAACAACAAGATAACAGAGAAAAGAGATCTCAATCCCGAGGTAGATCTCCTCCACAGGAGCTCTATGAAAAGGGATACCAACTTAGGAATAGGGATAATATTAGGAAACCTGACAAGTATCAGCATATTGATACACGTTCCTCTCGTTCCTTTCAGGGCTCGACAAAAAACTCAGAGAGAGAAGGACGGTCAGAACACAAGGAAGAGCGTACAAAGTCCACAGACAAACAGCACGCTCAAGACTATACTTCCAAAAAAGAAGAAAAGCCCAAATTAAAAACCTCAATTTAAGAAGAAGAAAGTTGCAGGCCTGAAGACCCGACATGCCCAGAGTTCTGAGGACGCAGCTTCTGAATGGGGAATGGGCTTTGACGATGCTAGTCAGTGCAGCAGAAGTAACAATATCTCATCAGAACCTGATGGAATTTCTGGTGACAGTGGACTTGAATGATTACATCACGGTGGAAACACCAGATACAAGGGTGAGAGTCCCACATAAGTTACACGAAATAACATTCCAAATGGAGGGGGACAAGCCCAGGAAAGTTAAACGTCTCTTTTGGGAAAATCTGTCATCTGGTTATGACATCTTATTAGCTGAACAGGATTGGCCGCCAGCATTCGTTATGGAGTGCCCCAGGGGAGATACAGTAATTTTTCCAGCATTCTCTGACCTCGTTCCCATACATCTTACACATGCATATGCACAGGAGTGAGCAGTTGCCCTAGCTCCAGCATTGTACAAAAATCATGCTGGGTGGGATGCGAATTCAACCCACCATGTGATCCAGTTAAAAGTTTCACCAAAAGCTCAGAGGAAATAGCCAATAAAGCAAGAAGCTAAAAAACAAGTCAGGGCGATCTTAGATCAACTTGAATATCAAGGGGTCATTGAAACATGTACCTCACTAATGAACAATCCTTTGTTTCCTGTCATGAAACCTGACAATACATATCGTCTAGTTTTAGATTACAGACATCTAAACACTTGTACAAAGACATTCGCTGTCCAAAATGCACATAGTGCCGCATTAATGGATAACATTGTGGGAAAACATACAAAGCCACACTTGACACCTCAAATTGATTTTTCTGCCAAAATATAGCACTTGAAAGCAGGTATTTGACAACATTCTCAGCATTGGGGTCTCGACGACAATTTTGTTGCCTCCCCCAGGGGTATGAGAACAGTCCGGGGGTATTCTCAGCAAGAGTAACCGAGTTACTCCAAAATTTTGATGAAGAAGCATTGTCCTTTGTGGATGATATTTATCTGACAGATGAGGACTTAAAAAGGCACTTGGCCAGGGTGAGCACCATTATTATGGGATTCGCCTCTGAAGGCTACAAATTAAGTTTTAAGAAATCAAAAATAGCCCACCTCAATGTCCTGTTTTTAGGATATGAGCTTTCAAGTGAAGGAAAAAGCCTGGCAGCTAACTTTCTAGAAAAGTGTGTGCTGCTTCAAACACCAAATCATTGAAAAATCTACAATTAATACTAGGATTCCTACATTTCGGCTGAACATACATTTTAGATTACGCAGAAAGAGTAAAACCTTTCTACGACTTAATAAAAACTGACTTTTCAGTTAGACATTGGACACAGGAATACACAAACATCCTACGTTCTCTACAAGAAGACATAATAGCTTCCAAACACTTACAGACATGCGTAAACGTAGGCAACTTAGTGCTCCGAATAATAGTGGGTCAATGCGGGTACACTTACTTAACCTTCAATGAAGGCAAAACGGTACCAATCGCTTACAAATCACACCTGTACACAAGCGCAGAAATGCGTTTCACTTCAACAGAAAAAAATAATTCAGACCGCTGTAGCAAGAGAAAGAGTACTGGCTCTGGGGAAACACATAATCGTCATCACCCCGGTACCAGCCTTAGAGGCTGTTATAAAGGTTAGCATTCCGAATGCAAAAGCCTTACATCCAAGATGGACACAATGGGCTAATTCTCTTACTGCAACGGACGTTGAATACAGATTTGATCCAAGTCTAAAAACACAAGCATTTCTGCAATACGAACAAGAATATCCTCTACCAAATGAAGTATTGCCTGTAGATCAGTATGAATATATTATTTAGACTGACATATTTACTCAACCGTCCACAGGGAGTAAGCAACAATACTGAGAAGCATGTGCTATCGTTAAAGGTCGCATGCAGGATGGAAAGTTTCATCCAAGTTGCACCAAGACTCAGTCTCTAGGAAACTGCACAGCACAGTTGGCAGAGTTAAAAGCACTGATACTGGCACTTGTTAATACGGATCACGAATTCCCCACACTAATTGTGTGTGATTCCTTTTACTGTGTGCAGTCATACAATGAATATTTACATCATTGGGAACAAAACAGGTTTAAAGATGCAAAAGGTGGCACAATTAAGCATAAAATGCTATGGGAACAGGTAGTCGAGTTAAAAAAAGAACTACCATGGGCTCACGTGATACACACACCGAGTCATCAACATGATGGCGTTCACGTTGAAGGAAATTCATTGGCTGATGAAGCTGCAAAGGGGGCTGTATGCACGGCTTCCGTAGCTGCAATCACTCGTTCAAAAACGAGAATAGACGGTGAGATTATGGTGGCTCAGCAGTACCAAAGAAATTTCCACTCAAGTACTCCTACAAGTTAAATGCAAACAACATTCCATATGCTCAGATTCCTGGAGTGGGGGATAGAGTAATATCAAATATGGATGGTAGGTAAGGTTTAATTATTGCTGCACACAAGGACTTGGGCTCTGCGCATACAGGCGTTACAGCGACTATTTCATTGTTGAAACAGGGCTATTGGTGGCCCGGTCAAACAAAGCAAAGTAAAGACTATGGGGCCCATTAGGGATGGCGGTCGGAAAACCACCCTGACCGCCATGATAGTGGAAAACAACCGTCCGCTGGTACCGCGGCAAAACCGGCGGTCCAATTAGGACCAGCTGCCAAAAAAACAATGGCGGCGGAAAGAGACAAAGAAAAAACGCCCATAGAGGATCAAAAGCTGTCCGCGGTGTATGGATTCTCGGCGGAAACACACCAACCCGCCGCCACGATAGCGGAGACACCGCCCGGAAAGTTTGGATATCCCCGATGTGCCTGCGGTATGTTTGGCTGTTTCTGACCGCCGGGGTCGCAAACAGTGATGAATGGGAGATACGGCGGAAGGGCTGTAGCATAGCCACCACTGTGGATGCTCCGTGAATAAAATGGCGGACAATATGAAAACACACAACATGGCCACCAAGTGCACACAGCAAACTAGTCCTGCTCCTAACAACACCTAACACATCCCAAAGACACACACCCATGGCAAATCAGAAAACTACAAATCCCAGGACAACCCACACAACACACCTGACAGCAATAACCCACTTTGACACACCCACATAGCTAAGTATAAAACCAGCCCCTTCTCTGACCATAATCCTTTCCAATACTCCACAACTGAAGGGCCCAACACCACAGCTGAAAGGAGAGGCAAATCAGCACAGCACAGCACACAGACATCACCACCACCAACACCACTTCCACACCTGCACCTCTAACCCCTTTGCACATCACACACCATACGCATCACCACCACAACCACCAGTCCCACACCTGCACCTCCAACCCCTTGGCACATCACACACCATGGCATCACAGAAAATGCCAAAATTCACTGAGAGTGAGTTGGAGGTGATGGTAGATGAGATAATCAGAGTTGAACCACAATTGTTTGGTAACCTGGTCCAACAGACACCATTAGCCACAAGAGCACAAATGTGGGTAAGGATAGTTAATAAGGTCAATGCAGTAGGGACCACCCAGCGCAACTGTTAGAAATGGGATTTCTGGTTGGCTAGGGCTTGCGCCAAAGCCAGGCAGAAACCACCACTCTAGTCAGGGCTGGGGAGTTACACGCCAAAGATAACCCCTGCTCACCCCCTTGGTAGCTTGGCACGAGCAGTCAGGCTTATCCCTGAGGCGATGTGTAAAGCGTTTGCACGCGCACCCAGCAACAACACCCAAGGCCCACCACAAAAGAAACTCCACACAAGGTATTATATAAAAATAGCCTTTGTATTACCAAAAAACATTAGATAAAAACACACACTTTACAATGTGCCAACAGGCACGGGCAGAGTTTACAAGGGATTATATATACAGGGGACAGGGCCACATGGACCACTGTCAGGAATTAGCACTTTTAGAACATAGGAATAATACTTTAGACCATAGCACATACAATCACTGTAGCACTAAAAATAGAACATGTAGCACACAACCAGTAACTACTGGTAACAGGTAAGTACCACCTACGCAACCCTAACCACCATAGGAAAATATCGCGCAGGGGACTAGGACCTCACTAGCACCACCTGTACTAGGAGAAAACAAACAACCACCTAAGTATCACAATACCTGTAGGGGTAAACGCACATCACACATGATGCATCACATTCAGAGGTGTAGGGAAGGAAAACACATGATGCATAAAATATATTCAGCGGTGTAAAACAAGGCACATGACGCATAAAAACATTCAGAGGTGCAGGTTAGGAACAATAGCGCAAAACTCACATTAGCCACTACCTGTGGCAGTCCCTAGGCCAACTGGCCTTGAAGGGGCAAGGACGCCCTGTGTCCAGCAAAGTGAGGGCGCGCCTGCGAAGGCTGCGCAAACCAGGGCGCACAAAGCACAACCTACACGTAGCAGTTGCCCACTAAGTGCTGGGCAACTGGAGAGAGGCTGGGGCACCACTGTGCCTTCTTAAACAAATATGGCAGGGGTTGGAGCCTCTCCTGGACTCTAAATCTGCGACACTTGTGGCCCCCTGAGCCTTGGAGCCTCAAGACAAGAAATGCCCCCTGAGCCTTCGTGGCTCTGCACAACTCTGTGGGGCAAGGTGGGAGTGGCCCGCTGCCATCTGGGGCCACTCAATCGCAAACGAAATGCCCCCGTATGCGTTGGAGCGTGCAATGCGCTCTAAACAGATGTGCGCTCCTTCGTTGGAGCCTCACGGGGCTCGTGAACACGTTGGGGCGGCCCGCTGCCTTCCGGGGCCACCCGACACTCGCACTGCCCCGGTGCCTGCCGGTACGTCAGGAATGCCCCCACCGCCGGCGGAGCCCTCTCGGGGCTCAAGAAACAACTGAACTGCCCCCTACAGCCTTGGAGCCTCGCAGGCTCTCAATCACACATGCCCCCCTCAGCCCCACGGGGACTCTACACCCAAGGACGCCTCACCTTGGCTCCAGGGTGCTCCCGCTGGGCTTCCGCGGTGGCATCGGGCAGCGGCCGGCACGGGACGGACACGGAGCCTGCACTACTCCGTCTGCTCAGCTCTCGCGGTCTCCTCTCGCTCGCCGGAGCACGGGGTGGGCTCCCGTAGACCTCCGGCTTCAGGCAGAGGCCCCGCCCACGTCACCACGAACTCTGCCTGACTTCCTGTCGTCCGGAACCGGGCTGCAGCGGTGATTTTCCCCATCACAAGAGGGGTGGGCTCCCTCGTAGATGCGGTATACGGCGGGGTGGGCACCCGCCGTAAGAATACTCAAATAAGCGGGGTGGGCACCCGCAAGCACACCACAATGCGGGGTGGGCACCCGCCAATTAAATAAGTAAATAAGCGGGGTGGCTCCCGCTCGATCGGAAAAGACGGGGCAAACGCCGGGTGGGCACCGGCTTTCTACAATAAAAGCGCTTCTGAGCGCTTCAGGCAAATCAAAGCGCTTTGGGGGAAAGAAAAGCGCTTCCAGGTGCTTAGGGGTGCCAGTAACCACATAAGTCCAGCAAAGTCCTTAGGAAGGTGGGCAGGGGGCAAGGCTGGGCCAGGGGCCAGCTCACTGTGCCCTCCAGGGCAGGAAGGCAGTCCCAAGTGGCGGTTCCTCCTGGCCTCCAGCAGCAGCAGCCCCCCCCCCAGGATCCTGGAAGTGAACAGTTTCTGTGGGGACACAGCCCCATTTTTATACAGTAAAACCCTTTGTTCTTGGTTCAGGGTGAGGGGGAAAACCAGTCGCAGCTGGTTGGGGAGCACCCTTGATGTGCTCAGCCCCTCACTCTATTCACTGGCAGGGCTAGGGTCGTCAGTCGCACCACAGGGGGCGGAGCCAGCATTGTGTGGGGAAAGCCCTGCCCTATTCAGGTCCAAGGTGCACTCCTCCCCAGCCATCAGCATGCTAATCTCCCTATTCACCACCGGGTGACTCCTCCTGACTCTGGGGAATCCCTAGCCCGTCACATGACCTCAGCCAGCCAATCACTCGACAAGGCACACATTTTACACTGCACACCGAAGTGCCCACTTCTAGAAGTGGCACTTCCATACTAGCTACACGCACGCCACACGCATCATTGCGCAGCATTTAACCACACGAATCTGTACATACCAGACTCGACCATGCACACCTCACGCATCAGGAACTACTAGGGACACATACATTCCCCATGCATTCCTATGGGAGGGCAGGCCTATCTCACCACATGCACTCAGAGTGTGCACGCACTTTACCCTGGGACACAGGGAGAGTGCGCAGGAACCAAAAACCACTATCACCAAGTCACCAATAAAAAGCAAAAAGTTCAGGGGTGAACCTGCCAGAAGGGCCAAGTCCAACACAACCCCCTTCCAGCCAAAACGCAGGGCAGACCAATCACCACTGTGATGGACTTTCCTGCTTGGGGCGATAAAACACGGACGCAGGCCCGCAACGGCAGGGACACCCTCCGGTTTTACGCCACTCTGAATTCACATGGTTCCCTCTGAAAAAACTCAGCGGACCAACTGGGCTACCCCCCTGGTACTCCTCAGCTGTCCGGGGCCAGGACCAGGCCCTAGGCCATCTAGGCGCCACTGGTCCTTGCCTAACCACAGAGTGGGGGGTAGTAACCCCTGGCACATGGCAGCCATTCTCCACTCTACCCCTCATCAGGGCAGTTCTAAACTGCCACTGATCCTCCAGCTTAGGGTCTGTACCCTCAAGCTGACCAAAAGTCACGGGAGAGGCTCTCCTCCCCCTATCTCTTCTTCTAGGGTTCCGCCCTCTCTTCCTCTGAGAGGCGACCCCGTAATGCAACTCACCTACCAGCTCAGGACCCCTCCCTGAGAACTGGTCTCCCAACCTAGGGTTTAACCCCTCAGGTTGCACCGGGGTCAGAGGTGGGCTCTCCCACCCTCTGCACCCCCTTCCAGAGTCCTGCTCCCTACCAACTGGGGCAGTACCTCTGGAAGAAGAACCGGTCAGGACACTTGTTACAGTAGTCCTACCCTTCAGGTCAGGCTGATCCTGAACCTGGCCTCCCAACCTCGGTCTAGAACCTTTGGTGGAATAATTGCCTGGCACTCCAGGACTTCTGGGGACTTACACACCATCCCCCCGAGAGTAACATATTCCTCATATATTACGTGACAGTCTGCCTGGCGCAGATCTCACGTCCCCTGTCCACCTGACAGTGCGCGAAGATCCCCCAGGACAGACGTGTGGTCACCATGGTCACCTCTAGGAGACTCAGCCCTCCCGGCTGGTCCCTGACCCACTGGCTTCTCCACCGGGGAACACAGCCCCATGCCACTCCTCTCGCTGGACTTCTGTACCCTCCCTACTGGAGCGGTACTGCCACACATCAGAACCACTGGAGCTCTATTTACAGACGCTCCAGGTCCTCCATACACTAGGTGATCCTCCTCAAATGGACTCACAGGACAGCCAAGGCCCCCAACCTGGTGTTCCCTGAAGAAACCATCCAGGTTCTGAGACTGGGTTTCGGACCTCTGGGGACTCGAAGTCACACACTCACGCCTACTCCACTCAGATAGGCCGTGAGCCCCTACACCCCTCTCACTACTCTGGGACCTAGCCGGGCTGCTCTGAACCTCCACCCCCATTCAGGACGGGAAGATACCTGAGCCACTACTGCTGGAAGTACTCTCCCATGCCTCATCAGAACCTTGGGCACTTTCCCAGCGGTCTGCTTCCTCTGCAAGGTCCCAAGCATCCAAGGCGTCACATCCCAACAGGTGTTGGCGCAATCCGGGATAAAAACTACTGCATAGCTGCTCTTTGATAACCAGAGCATACAGTCCGTCAAAATCCCGTTTTGTGTTTACCCTTAACCAATCATCCAGTGCATCCTCACATTCACCCACAAACGTGTCCCAAGACTGGTGAGGCAGCTTCCTACTGCCCCTGAATTTCAACCTATTCTCCTCATCTTGGGAAACAGGTACCAGACTGGGTGAACTGGGAATAGGACTTCCTGTACTGGACCTTATCTCGCTGCCACCACTGGACTCTACCCTCCCTGGGGAGCCCAGACAACTACAACTGCGCTCAGGGGACAACTTACCCTCCAGAGCTAATTTCTCCCTGGCGAAGGCCCTCTCAGCCTCCGCTATCCTCTCCTCCGTTAAGACCCTCTCGGTCTCAAACTTTTTCTCCTCCACATTCAGCTGCGCCATCTCCTTGGCATGCTCTAACCTGAGCTTCTCCATGGCCAGCTGATGCTCCCTTTCTTCCCTCCTATCCATCCACTCCTCTGGGGACAGGGAAAGGGATGGGGTGCTGCTCCTGACACTGGACCCAGCAAGGGACTCCCTATCTATGGGGTCTCCACTATCTACTGGCGTCCCCGTCAGGTGACTTTCTTCCTCCTCTTCTGAATCTTCAGGGCTCCCCACAGACCCACCACCCTCCTGGTGTGAGGCCCGGGCCCTTAGCCTACTGCGCTCAAGACCCCATTGACCCTTTTGCCATAGGATCAGGCTGCTTCTAAGTTCGGACTGAGTGTCTGACTCATCCACCCCTATGTCTCTCTCTTCACAGAACCTTACCAACTCCAACATACTGTACCCAAACAGATCATAGAAATCAAAAGCTGGCTCCATTTTGGCGGACGTTCTTGAGAAAAGATTACACAGGGAACCTAGGGGTCTGAGCTTAACAGGAGCACACAATTCACAAAAAGGGTTCAGCAAGCTCTCTATCCCAGAGAACTCACACTCACTTGCCTAGTGCCACACACCATTCCTCCACACACAACCCTCCCCTCGGACTGGTAAGGCAGTTTCTACCACCCCTGATTCCTCAACCTGACCACAAGTGACACAGGTACCAACTCTGGGCGCAGGGCGGGGAACAAATGTATTGGACACTATTATGCTGCCACCACTGGATCCCACCCTCTGGTGAATCCAGAAAACACAATGCACTTAGGGGGATGATCTACCCTCTCGAGCTAGGGACACCTAACTCACAGTGCACAAGCAACACATTTCCACAGAAATGACATTTAAGAACAATAATCCCTATACCATGTGACTATCTAAATGCAGAGTTTTGTGGTGCAGCCAGTCGCTGCTGCGGTACAGCGCAAACGCAAGTCCAAATCCCACCGCTGATCACCAATGTTAGAAATGGGATTTCTGGTTGGCTAGGGCTTGAGCCAAAGCCAGGCAGAAACCACCACTCTAGTCAGGGCTGGGGAGTTACACGCCAAAGATAACCCCTGCTCACCCCCTTGGTAGCTTGGCACGAGCAGTCAGGCTTATCCCTGAGGCGATGTGTAAAGCGTTTGCGCGCGCACCCAGCAACAACACCCAAGGCCCACCACAAAAGAAACTCCACACAAGGTATTATATAAAAATAGCCTTTGTATTACCAAAACACATTAGATAAAAACACACACTTTACAATGTGTCAACAGGCACGGGCAGAGTTTACAAGGGATTATATATACAGGGGACAGGGCCACATGGACCACTGTCAGAAATTAGCACTTTTAGAACATAGGAATAATACTTTAGACCATAGCACATACAATCACTGTAGCACTAAAAATAGAACATGTAGCACACAACCAGTAACTACTGGTAACAGGTAAGTACCCCCTACGCAACCCTAACCACCTTAGGAAAATATCGCGCAGGGGACTAGGACCTCACTAGCACCACCTGTACTAGGAGAAAACAAACAACCACCTAAGTATCACAATACCTGTAGGGGTAAACGCACATTACACATGATGCATCACATTCAGAGGTGTAGGGAAGGAAAACACAGGATGCATAAAATACATTCAGCGGTGTAAAACAAGGCACATGACGCATAAAAACATTCAGAGGTGCAGGTTAGGAACAATAGCGCAAAACTCACATTAGCCACTACCTGTGGCAGTCCCTAGGCCAACTGGCCTTGAAGGGGCAAGGACGCCCTGTGTCCAGCAAAGTGAGGACGCGCCTGCGCAGGCTGCGCAAACCAGGGCGCACAAAGCACAACCTACACGTAGCAGTTGCCCACTAAGTGCTGGGCAACTGGAGAGAGGCTGGGGCACCACTGTGCCTTCTTAAACAAATATGGCAGGGGTTGGAGCCTCTCCTGGACTCTAAATCTGCGACACTTGTGGCCCCCTGAGCCTTGGAGCCTCAAGACAAGAAATGCCCCCTGAGCCTTCGTGGCTCTGCACAACTCTGTGGGGCAAGGTGGGAGTGGCCCGCTGCCATCTGGGGCCACCCAATCGCAAAAGAAATGCCCCCGTATGCGTTGGAGCGTGCACTGCGCTCTAAATTGATGTGCGCTCCTTCGTTGGAGCCTCACGGGGCTCGTGAACACGTTGGGGCGGCCCGCTGCCTTCCGGGGCCGCCCGACACTCGCACTGCCCCGGTGCCTGCCGGTACGTCAGGAATGCCCCCACCGCCGGCGGAGCCCTCTCGGGGCTCAAGAAACAACTGAACTGCCCCCTACAGCCTTGGAGCCTCGCAGGCTCTCAATCACACAGGCCCCCCTCAGCCCCACAGGGACTCTACACCCAAGGACGCCTCACCTTGGCTCCAGGGTGCTCCCGCTGGGCTTCCGCGGTGGTGTCGGGCAGCGGCCGGCACGGGACGGACACGGAGCCTGCACTACTCTGTCTGCTCAGCTCTTGCGGTCTCCTCTCGCTCGCCGGAGCACGGGGTGGGCTCCCGTAGACTTTCGGCTTCAGGCCGAGGCCCTGCCCACGTCACCACGAACTCTGCCTGACTTCCTGTCGTCCGGAACCGGGCTGCAGCGGTGATTTTCCCCATCACAAGAGGGGTGGGCTCCCTCGTAGATGCGGTATACGGCGGGGTGGGCACCCGCCATAAGAATACTCAAATAAGCGGGGTGGGTACCCGCAAGCACACCACAATGCGGGGTGGGCACCCGCCAATTAAATAATTAAATAAGCGGGGTGGCTCCCGCTCCATCGGAAAAGACGGGGCAAACGCCGGGTGGGCACCGGCTTTCAGCAATAAAAGCGCTCCTGAGCGCTTCAGGCAAATCAAAGCGCTTTGGGGGAAAGAAAAGCGCTTCCAGGCGCTTAGGGGTGCAAGTAACCACATAAGTCCAGCAAAGTCCTTAGGAAGGTGGGCAGGGGGCAAGGCTGGGCCAGGGGCCAGCTCACTGGGCCCTCCAGGGCAGGAAGGCAGTCCCAAGTGGCGGTTCCTCCTGGCCTCCAGCAGCAGCAGCCCCCCCCAGGATCCTGGAAGTGAACAGTTTCTGTGGGGACACAGCCCCATTTTTATACAGTAAAACCCTTTGTTCTTGGTTCAGGGTGAGGGGGAAAACCAGTCGCAGCTGGTTGGGGAGCACCCTTGATGTGCTCAGCCCCTCACTCTATTCACTGGCAGGGCTAGGGTCGTCAGTCGCACCACAGGGGGCGGAGCCAGCATTGTGTGGGGAAAGCCATGCCCTATTCAGGTCCAAGGTGCACTCCTCCCCAGCCATCAGCATGCTAATCTCCCTATTCACCACCGGGTGACTCCTCCTGACTCTGGGGAATCCCTAGCCCGTCACATGACCTCAGCCAGCCAATCACGCGACAAGGCACACATTTTACACTGCACACCGAAGTGCCCACTTCAAGAAGTGGCACTTCCATACTAGCTACACGCACGCCGCACGCATCATTGCGCAGCTTTTAACCACACGAATCTGTACATACCAGACTCGACCATGCACACCCCACGCATCAGGAACTACTAGGGACACATACATTCCCCATGCATTCCTATGGGAGGGCAGGCCTATCTCACCACATGCACTCAGAGTGTGCACGCACTTTACCCTGGGACACAGGGAAAGTGCGCAGGTACCAAAAACCACTATCACCAAGTCACCAATAAAAAGCAAAAAGTTCAGGAGTGAACCTGCCAGAAGGGCCAAGTCCAACAGCAACAAACAGGAAATACTGAAGCGGTGGCATGACCTGAAGACTGTTGTAAAGAAGAAGAGGAGCAAGAACCGTGAGCTGGCACAGATGACTGGCGGTGGCCCTCCTGTTCCACTAAAAACATTCACTTCATAGGAGGAGAAGGTGCTTGTCATACTGCATCCAGAGAGTCTCTCAGGAATAGCCGGGGGAGTGCAGGCTGGTAAGTACAAACAAATGTATACCATCACACTGCTATGTACTGTCTTGCACAACTACAAAGCTACACCTCCTAGGCCCAAGTCCATTAGTCTGCACCACAATACCCAACACAGGTCTCACAGATGTAACATTCACTCCATCTGAATCACCCCAACGCTACACAACATTTACAGGGTGGCATATGTCCAGGCAACCAGCACCACAACTCCCATCATGCACCCCTGTCCCACCCCTGAGCAGGATGGAGCACTCCCTCCCACCCGATGCATGTGGCAGCCATTGTATGGTTCCCCTTCACCTAACAGGTAGGTAGCCATCTTCCCAGGAAGGGCTGTTTAGGGGTGGGATGCCTGCACTACAACTCCCACCATGCACCCCTGTCCCATCCCTGAGCCGGATGGAGCACTCTCTCCCACCCAGATGCATGTGGCAGCCATTGCATTTTCCACCTTCACTTAACAGGTTGGTAACCATCTTAACTGGGAGGGGTGTCAGTGGTTGGGAAGCTTGCACTACAACTCACACCAGGCCCACTTGTACCAAAGCTCAGCAGGATGGAGCACTCCCACCACACCCACAACCATGTGTCATCCATAGCATTGCTCTCCACAAACTTACAGGTAGGTAGCCAACTTTACAGGGAGGGGTGTTTGTGGGTGGGAAGCCAGCACTACCACTCCCACCAGGCACCCCTGTCCCACCCCTGAGCAGGATGGAGCACTCCCTCCCACCCAGATGCACATGGCAGCCATTGTATCTCACCAACAAAACTCACAGGTAGGTAGCCATTTACCAAGGTTGTTCTGTCTGGGGGTGGGAGGCCTGTACCACCACTCCCACCATGCACCCCTGTCCCACCCCTGAGCAGGATGGAGCACTCCCTCCCACCTAGAAGCATGCGTCAGCCATTGCATTGTACACCTTCACCTAACAGGTAGGTAGCCATCTTATGCTCTCTTGCTCTACCCCTGAGCAGGATGTAGCCCTCCACCACACACACACACAGATGTGTCACAAATTCCACTCAATTGTCAGAACCGAACACGTAAGTAGACAGTGCATGCACCCAGCCATTCCTCCCAAAAAGCATGTTGCCATATGACACCACCAGCACTCTCAACACAACAAAATTCACACAGATCCTATTGCCACTTACAGCCAGCCAAGCGAATGTAACGGTCACAGCAACCAAAGTGTGACTCACCAATTCACATGTTGATGAAAGTTGCTGCACAACAATGCACAGCACTGAATGCCATATGTAAGTGCCATGGGGCCAGACCATCAATTACCATATGGGAACAAAGAAAGCATGGGTGGCAATACAAATTGAGGTTTGCACATGGCATGACAAAGGAATGCATGAGACAAGAATGGCCAGTCCATGCCCAGCTGTAACCTCTGCCAGGCAGAGTGATCAACGAAGACGCTTCACATTAAATTGTTGTGGCGCAAGTTGTCAGATGACAACATGTTCTTGTAATCACAAAATGTATTGACATGTCACACCATGGACAAGCAACGCATGTCCTGCCAGAGCAAGACAGGATGCACAGTAGTGTGCAGACAAACAATGTGACAACTAGTAAACGGTGTTGTGTATGAACAGTGAATAAGGTACATCTAACAGCATGCTTGAGGGGTGCACCTCTATGAACATCTCCCCTCTGTCCCACAGTTGACCAAGAAAACTGACTGCAGAGGACGACAACAGCAACCTGCTGAGCCAAGCTCACCCCTGCAACATGGACTCTCAGATGCTGATTCCCTGAATTCTTTGGATAAGGAGTTCGAAGCCGGCCCATCTGGTGTACCAGGGCGCAACAGGTCCCAGGACCCCATTGTCCCCCCACCACATCTGCTGCAACAGCAACATCTCTGCAGCCCCCTGCAGTAACGGCCTGTGTGTCCTTAACAAGCACCACCACCACCACCAGTGCTGCCTGCAACACCCTCCAAGCACCTGAGGATGACCACCCCACACCACCAACTGAGGAATGTAGGGAGAGAATGCATGTGTCTACAGTGGTGAGGCAACAGGGCAGTGGCAGCAGGACAACTGGCAGGACAAGGGTCAGACACAGACAACCGTATACTGGGACCGAAACCCTGGACAACATCAACACAGTCATTGGGGCCTTTGAACAGGCCCTGGGACGAAGGGGCCTGACTGAGGAAGATTACCGCGAGCTCCTCCTGCTGTTGAGGTCCATGGACACTCGCATGGGACAAATTGTGGACCTCTTGGGCCAGCTAGTGGCGGTACTGAGGGACAGGCCTGCGCCACAACCAACACCTCCACCTCATTCTGTTGTGCTGCAGGATGACAGTTCAGCATCCTTCCCTGCTGCCACAGATAGGGGTGCGTCCTCAGACCCCACTGGGCCTGCAGCGGAGGGACCCCCGCAAAACGACAAAGGGGCCGTCCAAAGAAATCCCTGGGAGTAACACATGGCAAAGCACCTGCCAAACACCAGTCACGGAGCCATCCATGATGGGCTCACTCTTCAATACTGCATTGACATTCTGGACTGTCCTTACTCACAATGCCTTGTGAATGGTATCTGTCTGTTGGACTGGGTCAACACATCGATGTGGTGACTACTTGATTGTCTCATGTACCATAACTGACAACTCACTGCATCAATAATCACCTTATTGTAAATATTCACCCACCCTCACATGTCCCCATTGTAAATAAACACTACTCACACACCCATGTTGTTGTGTCAGCTCCGTGTTTATTCCAGGTAGTGCAGTCTTCACCATGATTACAATGTACTTGGAGTATGGAATGTGTGTTGGCAAGGAGAGGCTGAAGGGACTTAGGAAAACAGACCAGAACAATATTCACTAGTCAGGTGTTGGCATCACAGCCATCACTCAACACTTGTCATCAAGGTACTCAATTCTGCACACATTACAATGAGCGGGAGTGCTGACATAAACACCATGTAGATGTGCCAAACGACTCTGTCCCAGAAACATTATCAGCCACCATTGAGTCAACAACCGGCTGCAGACATAAAGCTGAAACACACCTTGCCAACAACAGCGACATCATCACACAATGGGTCCATTGTACATTATCACTCACCTTCAAGTGAAGTAGCGGTTGATGAGCTGTTGCCGCAGGTCAACACCTTCCTCCTCTCCACTATCCTCGTCACTGGATATGGGTTGGTTAGCAGGCGGGGGCCTCGGCTGCTCATCACCATCCAGGAGCAGGGGCATCTCCTTGCGCAAGGCAAGGTTGTGGAGCATGCAGAATGCTACAACAATCTGGCACACCTTTTGTGGCGAGTACATGAGGGCACCTCCGGTCTTGTCCAGGAAGTGAAACTGTGACTTGAGGAAACCAAAAGTCTGCTCCACCACACAACGGGTCCTCCCATGGGCATCATTGTAGCGGACTTCCGCCGGTGTCTGGGGATTGCGCAGTGGGCTCAGCAACCAAGGACGGTTGGGATATGCAGAGTCACCTAGGTGTAAGATAAACAGACCTACTTTGTAATACAACTTGGCAGAGGACAGCATGTCACACACACAGCACGCTAATTGACTGCATACTCACCCACAATCCATGTCCGCTCAGGAAGCAGATTAGCCATCAGCAGGAGCACACTGCTGTTTTGCATGATGTATGAGTCGTGGGCCGAGCCTGAAAATTTGGCACACACGTGCGAGATGATCATATCTGCCAGGCACACCACTTGCATGTTGATGGAATGGAAATGTTCCAGATTCCTGTAGACGTGCTCCCGTGCCTGTGGTTGAACCAGCCCAACATGTGTGCAATCAATGGCACCAAAACATGGGGGATGTGCCCAAGGGCATAAAAGTCACCCTTATCATTCACCAACTCATGCTTCCTGGGGAAATGTATGTATCTGTCCTTGTATAGCATCATGGCAGACAGGACATCCCATAGCACCATGCTGAACATCAGTTGCAACATCCCACCTGCACTGGCCACCATGTTCTGGAATGATCCAGTAACAAAAAAATGCAGGGCCGCCATCACCTTCGTTGTTGTGGTGAAAGCACCCGGATATGACCTGCGAGGCTGCAGGTAGGGCTCCAACATAGCACATAGGGTTTGTACTGTGGCTCTATCCAGACGGAATTTCCGGATGATCTCCTCATTCTCCATGTCTGCCAGCACTGTGTAGGGACGATGCAGATTTGGTCTCCTCCTAGTTGAGATGAAAGGGGACACATGTCAATGCAATACACCATGAGATGTGTACCACATCTTACATTTTGACTGACAGAACACCAACAAGGACTGTCATCACAGTCGAGTTGCAGACCACCTTACATGTAGTGACACCTTCAGCTATACTACTCGTACACTTGTCCCCTTTCACACAGCAAGTACCTACAGACCAATATCTGACTATGAGAATGCACAAAGGGAAATGGCCACATCTAGCATGATCATCCCTGAGAGTATTACAAACAGCATATGTGTGAAACTGCAACACCACTGTCTCATACCTAGCTGCTGTACCTGCCACACCTTTAGCGGTAAGTTGCACAGGGCACACATCGACAACACAATGAGCACAGTCTGTGGGTAAACTACAAGTGTGTGCCTGAGCCAAGAAAAGTAGACAGTCCAATATGCACATTGTTCATTGACACATACATCACTGGGATTTTAGCTGCCCTTTCACACATTGATATGTGTACCCATTGGAAAGTCCATCACAACTCTGTTCTCTGTACATGCCCATCAAAATCACAAGTGACATGTGAGTGAGTACATGCCAATGTACTAAATCACATATACAAACATGGCATGTGTAGTCAGTAGTGGTCTAAATGTCAATAGGGCATTTTGTGCACAATGATGTGTCATTAATCATGTGGCCACTGCGCACTGTTGATAACTGGCCATTGGCCATTGACACAGCATGATGTGTCCATAGGTGTTGTCAAACAAAGTGCACCACCATCCAAATCATGGTCACTCATTGCAGTGTATAGCACCAAAATCGTGGTAGCTAATGCCTGGCACCAGCGGTGTGTCACCGCCAATGCCAAAGCCACACTTGCGGTACTGATAGGCATATGAGTCTTGCAACATGGTGGTTGGTATGCTCCGCCATCCAAATCAGTCACTCATTGCAGTGTATGGCACCCAAATTGCGGTAGCTACTGCCTGGCGCCAGCGGTGTGTCATCACTGAAACTACTCCAGGGGGCTATATATGTGTGGGAGAGAGCCTCACATTTCCACAGCTTCCAGTGCCTGCTGCCTGAGACCCCTCAACACCAACAGCTTCTGCCTCCAGGGACTGCTTCCTGCCACCCCTCAACACCAACTGTAGCAGCTGCTGTCACCTGGCCACAGTGATGGCAAGGACTGAGAAGATCCGGGCCAGTCCCTTCACCAGCGAGGAGCTGGAGGTCCTGGTGGACGAGGTGCTCACACACTATCCAAGGCTATATGGGACCCCAAATGTCATGGTAAGTCTTCAACACTGTGAGTGAGAGTGCAGGGGGGCACACATGAAGTTGAGCTGCTGCAGTATGTGCCTGAGAGTGTGGGGTTCTGTCATGCACTGCCTAGCATGCTTTCTCCAGGGGAAAGGGGTGTGTAGCCTATGTCACACATTTCCCTGCCTGCACATCAAGATTTGAGGGACATGTATTGTCTTGTCAGGCATACGGTGATGAATCAAGTTGGTAATGCAGGAGTCAGGACAGTGATTGCTTGTGTGAAAGGCTGTGTGGGTCCCTGTCGTCCCTCTCAGTGTGGGCCCACCTGGCCTGCACAGTCGTTGCCTAGTCTGACAAGGACACATCACTGAATGTACAGAGTGTGACATGTGTCTTATTTTCCTTACTCTCCATCAATGAGCCATCTCAGCCCTGTAGATTGCACACGACTGGCCTTGTGAGAAGGGTGTGGGTTTGTGAGATCATGTCCCTCAATGTGACATACATGACACAGTGAGCCATTCACAGGGAAAGGACATTGAGGACTGCGCAGTGTTGGACACCGTGAGTCTACCTCCAAACATATGTTAATATGTAATGTATTTCTTGCTTTACTTAAAAATGGACTGTAGATGTGGGCAGACTACACATGGCTTTATGTGCTGGCATCCTGCATGTGTATAGAAATGAGCGGGCACCGTGTCTACCCTCACACCTGCATGCATGTACGTGTGGTTCTCCCATGGTGATGTACCATGTGAGATGCATTCTTGTCTCTGTGAGACATATCGGTCGATTTGTGATGAGTCAGTATCATGCTACTGTACTGAGAGATATTGGTACATAACACTGTGTCACTGATGTTTTTCCCCTCTTGTCTTCCATACTTGCAGCTTAAAGTACACCAGCGTAAGGCCTTGTGGAGGGCCATTGCTTGCAAGATGCTGGCTCTGGGTGTTTCCAACCGACGGCGCACCCACTGTCACAAGAGGTGGGATGACAGCTGCCAGCTGAGCAAGAACGTGGCCGAGATGACACTGGGGCTGATCCCTCGGACTGGCAGGTTGGCGTGGCGCAGCTTGACACCACTAATGGCTCGTATCTAGGCCGTGACACAGCCTGAGCTGGATGTGCGTTTGATGAGCATCAGGAGCAAGCTAGGGGTGAGTATTCTGGGAAGGGTGACTTTGGCTGTGAGTGGCTGCATGTGTACACAGCCTGGGCCAGCGCTGGGCTATGTGATGTTGGTAGTGTGATGCAGTGGCTTGTAAGTGGCCTCTGTGCTGGGTGCAGCTGTCATGCATTTCTCCTACCTGTACTTCCTAATGTAATTTGATTACTGGGCATTTACATTGCAATCTGAGTTGTGGTCTTCAGGTATTGTCTGCATTGGGTGGGTCTGGTAAATCACATGGAAGGGAACGGCAGTGTGCCTGTTCTGAGTGTGCTTTCATCAATGCGTGGATTGCCTGACCTCAGATTTGTGAGGCTTGGACATCTGACGCCAATGTGCAACAGTAGTTGTGCCCCAAAGTACAACATGGTGGATGGCATGGGCTCATGGCCATTGTGGACTGTTATGTTGGAGTCTGTATCTGTGTTGTCCCCTTCTGCTCCATCCAGATATAACAGTGGCAACATGTTGTGGGGTTCATCCTTGCCGCCATCAGGGCCCCAGGTGTGCTCAGAGCTATTTGTGTGTCTGCTTGAACAGAGCCACCGGCAGGATATTGTGCTGTGTGGTCATCACATGGCTCACTTATACCTGATTTGCTTGTTGACACGCACTGTTCGAGTAAAAAATTGAGGCTGCACAATGTTATTGCACAGAGTGGTGTGCAACATGTAGATTTCATCATCTTCAGTGAGGCGTTGTTTGCATATGTTTGTTCTGTTAATGCCAATGAACTGACCCTACATCTCTTTCTCATGCAGCATCTCCCATGGGCACGGAAGGACAGGGGATGGACACCAGTGGTGAGGCATCAAGCACATCAGCTGCACTCAAGCACTGTGACACAGATGTGACCAGCGCCTCGGAGGGGGACAGGAATCTGCTGGAGGAATCACAGCCAGAGACGCAAAGCTCTACGTCATCTGATGACGGCGGTGACATGTCTTTGTTGGCGGGCACAGGGAACGGGGACTCTGCCTCCTCATCTACCACACAGCGTACAGTGCCCACCCTCCCAGCTACTTCCACTAGTGCTGCCCGTGTTTGCACCAGTAAGAAGGAAGAGTGTCCTTCATCCCAGACACTGCTGCCCCTGCCCCTGTCCCCCCTGCCGCCATCAGTGCTGAGTCTGTGGACCTTTTGCACCAGCTGTGTGTGGGCCAGACAGCTCTCCTCAATGCCTTCATAGACCACGACAAAAGGTTGGCACAGGTGGTTGCTTTCATGGAGGGCATAAATTCAGACTTGGGTGGGCTACACCGGACTGTCCAGTCTTTGTCTTCCGCAATGACAGCAGCCCTTCAACTGGCACAATGTCGGAGTCCAGATCCAGTCCCGTTGTCCACCCCCCTGCCAGTGGCCACATCTGACGATAGTGACAACAAACAACAGACATCAAGGTCAAGATACAGCACACGCAGCACACAGCAGCAGCAGCCCAAGCGGTCCAGGGCACAGACACCATCCCCACAGAAAACTAAAGCCACCCCAGAAGGCCGGCCGGCAACACCAAGGGACACAAAGCCAAAAAGCAGACCTCATGGTCACATGCTTCACAGGCACCCACAGCCAAGGACTCTCCTGTCCCACTGATAGCCAAGTCTGAGTGGTAGTCACCCTCACACACCTGTCTCTCCTACAGCAGTGCCTATACTGCCCATTCTTACCCCCCTGACTGTGTTGCTGACCATGGCAGGGTACAGTCGCACACATTCCCTGTGCAGCTTCTCATGGGCCCACTCTGCACTTTGTGCTGGCCACTGGCCTTGTTGTTCACTGCTGGGTACCCCTTGCCTGTGCAGCTTCTCATGGACTCACTCTGCCCTCTGTGCTGCCCACTGGTCTTGTTTTTCACTCCTGTTTGCCCCTTGCCTGTGCAGCTTCTCATGTAACTACTCTGCACATTGGACTGGCCACTGGCCACTGGCATTGTTGTTCACTCCTGTTTGCCCCTTGCCTGTGCACCTTCTCATGGACTCACTCTGCACATTGGACTGGCCACTGGCCTTGTTGTTCACTCCTGTTTGCCCCTTGAATGTGCAGTTTTTCATGTAACTACTCTGCACATTGGACTGGCCACTGGCCTTGTTGTTCACTCCTGTATCCCCTTGCCTGTGCAGCTTCTTGTGGACTCACTCCACACATTGGACTGGCCACTGGCCTTGTTGTTCACTCCTGTTTGCCCCTTGCCTGTGCAGCTTCTCATGTAGCTACTCTGCACATTAGACTGGCCACTGGCCTTGTTGTTCACTCCTGTTTGCCCCTTGCCTGTGCAGCTTCTCATTGACTCACTCTGCACATTGGACTGGCCACTGGCCTTGTTGTTCACTCCTGTTTGCCCCTTGCCTGTGCACCTTCTCATGGACTCACTCTGCACATTGGACTGGCCACTGGCCTTGTTGTTCACTCTTGTTTGCCCCTTGCCTGTGCACCTTCTCGTGTAACTACTCTGCACTTTGTGCTGGCCACTGGCCTTGCTGCTGTCTAATATTGGTGCCTATCTGTGCAATATGTGAATAAAGACAGTTGCTCCTGTTTTGTCAGTGTCCTTACTGATTAAAGTTATTTCTGTGTGTGTATGGTTTGACGTGCCACATGCTCTGTATGCCACTTAAACATTGCCAATGGCTTGTCTCACTTTTTCTAGTTTTTACAGGGGTGACAGGGACTTCAGTTCTTCCTGACTCTGATGCTTGTGGGTGCACTGATGGTGGTTTTATTTGAAATACTGTTGTCATTATCATACTTTGTTCATGTTAGCTATATTGTACACATGTCTGGTTTGGAGGCACTGCCAGCAAAGAGTGGGATTCTATCCACAGGATTGCAGGCAGGCTGGCCAGGGTCATCATGTATGCGTGATCTTACTTTATCTGTTCCTCAGCAGTGTAGGTGTTTAGTCATCTTGTGATGGTCAGTCATCCTAGTCACATGGGTTACTTTCAATGTGTGCACTTGGGTGGTCTAGAAGTGTGCAGTGTGAAGGGGTGAATTTGTTGGGAGCGTTGATGTGTGTGAGCCCCTGCAATGTCAACTACACACATGTGTGACCCAGGAGTAGAGTGCCCGTTTGGGTGATTGTTCAGCCCTGTGCTTGTGATTGTGTGCACATGTGTGTGTTTTATGTTGTGCACTGTGCAGTGTGTTGTTGTGTCCTTGCAGTTCTGGCTGACTCCTACTTGTTGTTATTGGCAATTGTGATTATGCAGAGTATGTGACTGGCAAGTCAGTGTGGTGTTTTGTTGATCATCCATGTGTCTTGATGCAGTTTGTGGTGACTGTGCATACCTGCTCAGCCACACTGACATTGTGGGTGTGTTTTCTCATGCATTGCTGTCACATGGGGCTTTATTGCCTCCAGTATTGCATGTGGGATGTGGTGTCATACCATCCCCTATCTGTGCTGACGCCTAGCCATTGTGAGTCTGCACTCCATCTATTTGTGTATGGTGCACTCCTTCCATATCCACTACTGACGTACACACCACTTCACTTTCATGTCAGCTGTCCCCTTGGGTTGCCTGTGTGTGTGCCTCCCCATCACTTCATTTTTGACACTGTGCTTTGTGGTGCAGATCTTTGCGCAGGAGCGATGTACCAGTCAGGACATTTTACCACATAGTTATATGTAATTCTCTTGTACTGTTTAGCAGTCATGGTTGTTCATATGCAGCTCAACTGTTTGTGCTGCACAGTCCTCTGGTCAGGTTGTTTCCACTTTGGTGTCCCAAACTTGTGCATCTGTGTGTGTTGGGTTAGGTGTATGTATGTTTGCTGAGGTACTGCTTTACTTCCTGAGTGTGGTGTTGTCTGTGTGCTGTTTTGGTTGTTGTTGTGGGTGTTTGTGACGTGTCACTCATATCTGTGTGTGACTGGTATGTTTGATGTGCAGACACTGCTTGGTGTGCATGCAGTGCTGTGCGTGTATGTTCCCTTGTCCTTGCCTGGTGTGCATCCCCTGATGTCCTGCTGTGTTTGCAATGTGATTTATTGGCATGTGCATCTGTTTTGTGTTTGTTGTGGCTGTGTGCAGTGTTTGGGCTGTATTGTCTCTTACAGCTGACAGATGCTCTGTGTGTGATGTACTATTTGCATGTCAGTGTGTGTGTTTTGTTGGTGTGGTGTGTTTCATTCAGATGTGGTGTGCCTTACTTGTGTGTCTGTCACATGAACTTAGGTCTATTCTAGTTCCTGTGCTTGTTTTAGGTGCATCCTTGTTGTTTTCTCCTCTCATGTTTGAGCTGTCTCTTGTCATTCTTGTGCATGTACAGGCATGTGGTACACTATGACACCATATTGACTTGATGGGTGGTGTGCTATGTCTGTCTGTGTGTCATTGAAGGCCCATTGGTCCCAGTTTGTGTCCATTATTGTTTTGTGATGGTGCACTTCTTGTCTGTGTTGTGGTATGCTGTCTGTGCATTGTTCCTGACTGATGGGGTTGTGCACTCCTGTTCTGTCTGTGCTCCCATTGCCTTTCCATAGTTTTGTTGCACAGGTCATGTCTGGTCTTGTTGTGGTTCTGTGTGTTTTAGTTGTGTTGTGTGTTTGGCTGTTGTTTTTGTGCAGACATTGGTTCTGGCATCCCTGTGTGTGTGTTTGTGATGTTTGTAGATACCACACAGAGTGTGATTGTTTGTCTGTGTAATGACTGGACATTGTTGACACCCTTCTGTGTGTCTAACACTGGTGTTGTGTGCTGCAGGTGTGATGGGGGTATGTGTGTAGATTCCTACATGTGTTTGACAGTCATGGAGTGTTGCTATGGGCCCTGTGTGTTGCGCTGCTGACATACTCCTGTCAAGTAGTTGGATACAGAGATGTTGCTGTTCACTGTTTGACTTCAGGGCCTTCCTTTCATCCCTGTACCTATACATGGGTTGCCTTGCTGTCTCCCTGAGGTGTTGCACTGAGGTGACTGTGGTTTGACTTCACTCACTGTGCCAGCCATGTGTGATTTAATAGGCTGAGGGTGTTCTTATATGTTTCTTGTCTTGCATGTGATGTACACATGCTTGGTAGTTAGCTCCTTGGCCTTCAATTTGTGTATACCTCACTTTAGCTGTCCTATATGTTGTACTCCATTGCTGCTGGCATGTGGTCTGTATATGTGGCTGTGTGTCAGTGTGGGTTATGTCTGTATGACTTGGCAGGCTGTGTGTCCAGTGGAGTGTTCTTCATTATCTGTGTGTGTGTTCATTTTGAGCTTGGACTCGGTTTTCTAGCCATGTGTGTGGTGTTGTTGTGGTGTGTGGGTTTCCCTGGCCCTGTGCTTCTGTGCTGTGTGTTCCTCTGCAGCCACACCTGCTGAGGTTGTCTCCCTAGTTGTTTGGTGTGGTGCAGGGTGTGGGTTCACCTGGCTTGTTTTTTGGCATGTGGGTGCACAGGAGGGGCACATTGCATGTCCGTTCATGTTTGGGGGGGCCTTGTGTGTGGAGGGTGGAGGTGTGGCCACCTGATCTTTGTTCACTGCCCATGCCTGGCACAGGCCCTGCCTTCTGCTCTGCCCTCTGCATTGTGCGCATGTTTTCCTGCGTCTTCACCGCTGCGGTGACGTGACTGGGACATTACATCAATATCGCGGTTGATGGGTGTCCTGGATGCGGAGGGGTGATTTGGTGACAGGTAGGACATGTGTGGGTACACTTGTGGATATGTTCCTGTCCCCACCAGGGTGTCTGTGTGCGGAGTTGTGTTATTGCGTACCTGCGGCGGCATCTGCGACGGTCCATGAGTTGCTGGTAATGTATCAGATACAGAACCGGGAAGAAGTGTAGTGCTGGTTCCATTGCGGTCGGCACTGGGTGGAAGGGACTGGGACTCCGGGTTCGCACTCCGCTGTCAAGCTTCCGCCGTCTCTGGTTGGGTGGTTTCCCCGCTGCGGTGCGACTGGATGTTTGGGGCATCCTGATTTGTGCAGCAGACGGAATGTCATTTTGCACGGCGGTGAGTCTCCATTGGCTCCCACCTCCGCAGTGGCGGGCGCACTTTGATGGCGGTTCGCCTCGTACCGTGGCAGACGGGAAATAGGCTATGTTTGGCCATACTAATATGGTGCCGTGAGGACCGCAGCTGGCGTGCGGAAAAAAGCATTTTCCGCCAGCACCGCAGTGCTACCTCCAACCGCCATGCTAATAGAATGTCTTGAAATGTGACATCTGCCAACAGATGAAAGGCTACACCATAACTTGCCCGGCGCAGACACTGTTACTAATATCTGACAAACCTCTCAAATGTGTGTATCTGGACCACTGCGGCCCCTTACAATCTGATGGGGCTTACAAGTATATCATGGTTGCAGTGGATTCCTGCTCAAGATTCCTATGGATATAGCCTCAGCGCTCGGCTGACGTTCGAACTGTTATCAAAGATTTGCGAGTCTTTTTAGGGACATACGCAGTTGTCACGTTACATTCTGATCGTGGACCGGCGTTTAGCTCTCAGGCTTACAAAGAGACCATGGAAAGTATGGGCGTGGCATTGCGGTACTCCTCTCTGTATCATCCTGAGGGAAATTCAGTTGTGAAGAGGAAGAACCCGGACCTAAAGCAATCTTTAACAGCTAGGGATTAGACAAGGGTGGTAGTTGGGTCAATCACTTATATGCGGTACAACAAGCACTCAGTAACCAGCCAAGAAGCTCGCTAAGGGGTGTCACTCCATATGAGGTCCTATTTGGGATGAGAATGTGGGTACCAGCTCTTGATTGGGAAGGCACAGTGGCTGACGAAAAACCATTTGATATCCATGATCGTTTGCCTGTTTTACAGGATCTCAATGAATCCAGGACACAACAAAGTAACGTCCTACAGAAACAGACTGCCACTGGGGAATTCAAGGCAGTCACAGCAAGACCTGTCTGGATCTCAAAAGTCGGGCATCTGGTCAGGGAGAAAATAGCGGACAAAATAGAATTTGGACCATCATATAGAAAGCCTGTACCTGACCTAGCGGTTCAAGGAACAAGAATGGTACTTTTGCCGCCTCTTGCCAGGAAAAAGGAGAAACGATTTGTCTCAATTGACTTATTCAAACCACACTATGTGGCTGAAACTGAACAGTAGGCCTTGTGTACTCCACAGTAGCAGACGCCCTCCTCTAGCTACAATCCAAGAAGTTCAAACAGAAAGACTCATCACGTTTGAAGAGCCTCCTGTGCGGAATGAAGGACTATGCAACAATGCTATGGAACTCGTTCCCCTTGAACCCAAAGTTCAACTTCAAAATCAAACTCACAGTAACACACAAGCTGCAATAAGACCAAACACTGATGTTTTCACCAACATGCCTCGACGAGAGCAAAGTACGATTTCAACAAATCCCGATGCAATTCCTACGATTTATCGAACTGCTTCTGGCTACCTCATTAACTTTGATACGTTATCCTTGGATCCAAGAGAAACAAGAAACTACGCCAGCCCAACAAACACGCAAGCAACAAATAAAGGACGTTCTGAACTTTCTCAAAAAGACTTACCTGGTATCCCCTTGGTTAGAACTTTGGGTAATTACTGGGATTCTATTTTTTCTTTTCTGGCTTGGCTTAGTTATAACTTTTATCATGCTTATTAATGGACAATACTTTCATCAAAGCTCTATAGCCCAAAGAGTTAATTTGATTCTAAAACTGCATCAATCATCTCATCATGAACAAAGAGACTTGTCATCGGAGAACATCACAGCAGTTCCTATACCGGACGGTATAGTTTGGGACAAAGTGTATTTTTATATATTCGGTCTGACTGAACTTTTAAAACATTCTCATATATTTAAAATTTCATTAGGTGATATCATTACCTCCAGTACATTTTCTGATGATTGAGATTCTGAAACTGTAAATAACATGTTGTCTGATTTAGAAAAAACTGCCGCATTTCCAAACACTGAAATGTTAGAAGGTAATTCAGACTATGACACGTTGTACTGTTACCAACATTATGGTCATCATTTCCTGCACAAATCTATTTCACCTAGAAATGTTTTTGAGTACCACCGGTGGGAAAATTGCCCTACACCACCTAAAGGCAGTTTGCAAATATTTGCACAGAAATTCTCATATTTTTCAGGGTTAAACACCACTGACCCGACGTCATTTTATTATAAAGTTACACCGACATCGGCACTGAAAATTATGCTGACAAACACAAAACAGATTTACTCTGCTTCCTTTATTGCCCAATTGTCTGAAAAGGGTTTTGACCTATGGAAGTACACAATAGACTTAAAATCAGTGTGGGGTTCTAGAGACTGGCAGTCCAGGGAACAGAAGCGCTATTTAGAGCATGCCTCATTGCAAAACAGATGATATTTCTAAATGACACTGTGCAACAGACATCCTGTCTTGGACTAGCCAAGAACAAGGACCTGAACAAACCTCTTTTTCCAACACCATCACAGATGGAGGGGTGGCAAAATTCGACTTCACAAGAAGGGGCAACAATAGATTACATTTTACAGTACAATAAATCAGACCCTAAGTGGAAAGAATGGTTGATTTGGCCCTTAGACACGAACAAATGTCAGAAAAGATTCTGGGATACCACGAAGGGTTCAGTATCCATAGGCCAGATCCACGTTATGTTCAAAGAGAACACCCAGGGGTAGTGACATCATTGTAGGAGAGTAGGATCTGCACTTATGTTGCCCCCACTTTTTTTCTGATGTATACACTGGTTTCTGACTATAGTCTGGCTGGGTCCCTGCTAATCAGGGCCCCAGTCTCACTGATCTCTCTAAACAACTTGGGTGCCGATCACGATCCGGCAAAAAATTCCCCCGTGCGACTCGTATCGGGTCTTTTTACCGTACGAATCGTACAAGTGCCGTACGAACTGGCAATCACGATTCGCATGGTAAAAAGTCCATACGAACCGCACTGGGAATCATTCCCCACACGTCCTCGGGTCGGAAAATGTGTCCGACACGTCCTCGGACGATTTACCTTACAAACGTGAAAAGCCAAGTCCGACCGAGGAATCACGATCCATCCCGTGCGTCCGAGCGTACAACCGTATGGAAAAAACACCATCCGCACCGAACACCTATAGCAACCATGGAGACATGTGCCCGCATACGCGCCCAACACTCCCCCCAGCCCCCGTACGTCCGACACGTACCCCCCGTATATGTATACCCCCACCCGTCCAGGTACACCCCAGTACGTTCCAGTTGTACCCCCACCCCAGTACGTGTCGCACCACCGTCAATGTACACCCCCCCACCCCTGTACGTGTCGTACCACCGTCTATGTACACCCCAGTACGTTCCAGTCGCACCCCCACCCCAGTACGTGTCGTACCCCCCGTGTACCTACACCCCAGTACGTTCGAGCCCCACCCCCACCCCAGTACGTGTCATAGCCCCGTCTACCTACACCCCAGTACGTTCCAGTCGTACCCCCACCCCAGTACGTGTCGTACCCCCCGTGTACCTACACCCCAGTACGTTCGAGCCACACCCCCACCCCAGTACGTGTCATAGCCCCGTCTACCCACACCCCAGTACGTTCCAGTCGTACCCCCACCCCAGTACGTGTCATACCCCCCGTGTACCTACACCCCAGTACGTTCCAGTCGTACCCCCACCCCAGTACGTGTCGTACCACCGTGAACCTACACCCCAGTACGTTCGAGCCCCACCCCCACCCCAGTACGTGTCATACCCCCGTGTACCTACACCCCAGTACGTTCCAGTCGTACCCCCACCCCAGTACGTGTCGCACCACCGTCAATGTACACCCCCCCACCCCTGTACGTGTCGTACCACCGTCTATGTACACCCCAGTATGTTCCAGTCGCACCCCCACCCCAGTACGTGTCGTACCCCCCGTGTACCTACACCCCAGTACGTTCGAGCCCCACCCCCACCCCAGTACGTGTCATAGCCCCGTCTACCTACACCCCAGTACGTTCCAGTCGTACCCCCACCCCAGTACGTGTCGTACCCCCCGTGTACCTACACCCCAGTACGTTCGAGCCACACCCCCACCCCAGTACGTGTCATAGCCCCGTCTACCCACACCCCAGTACGTTCCAGTCGTACCCCCACCCCAGTACGTGTCATACCCCCGTGTACCTACACCCCAGTACGTTCCAGTCGTACCCCCACCCCAGTACGTGTCGTACCACCGTGAACCTACACCCCAGTACGTTCGAGCCCCACCCCCACCCCAGTACGTGTCATACCCCCGTGTACCTACACCCCAGTACGTTCCAGTCGTACCCCCACCCCTGGACGTGTCGTACCACCGTGAACCTATACCCCAGTACGTTCGAGTCCTACCCCCACCCCAGTACGTGTCGTACCACCGTCAATGTACACCCCCCCACCCCTGTACGTGTCGTACCACCGTCAATGTACACCCCCCCACCCCTGTACGTGTCGTACCACCGTCTATGTACACCCCAGTACGTTCCAGTCGTACCCCCACCCCAGTACGTGTCGTACCACCGTCAATGTACACCCCCCCACCCCTGTACGTGTCGTACCACCGTCTATGTACACCCCAGTACATTCCAGTCGTACCCCCACCCCTGGACGTGTCGTACCAACGTCAATGTACACCCCCCCACCCCTGTACGTGTCGTACCACCGTCCATGTACACCCCAGTAGTTCCTGGCGCACCCCCAACACAACCTCCTAAGTACGGAGCGCACCCCATGCCCCAACATCACAACCGCATGTACGAGTCGTACAAAGCCACACACAAGGACATAATCGTACAACCAAATGGCCCATGTACACACCGTACACACGCTCAAAACGCACGTACACAACCAGGACAAAACAAAACAACACAAGAATACACCATTGGAAAGGCACAAAGCCACTAAACATGGCCAACAACCACTAAAATAACACAATCACTGACCTGCAACTGCCAAAAACAAACAGAGGCCCAATACACCACCACTCCTTATAACACACCCACCCAAAATTCAAACACTGCCACACCCACCCATGGACCAATAAAAAGGGCCCACACACACAAACCATGAGCCTTTGCAACAGACTCACTGCTGCCAGACACCACAGAACCACACTACAAGCTACACCACACCTTACACTTGCACACCTTCACACGACCACCCTCACAAACACCCTCTCATCACATTCACACACACACACACAACCATCCACACCCCCCCCCAACATCCACACACCCCCCACACCCACACCATCCCCACCCACACCCCTCACCATGCCCACTACCAAGAATCCAAAGTTCAGTCACCGAGAGTTGGAGGTCCTTGTTGATCAAATCCTCAGAGTCGAGCCACAGATCTTTGGAACATTGGTCAGAAGCACCAGCCAGGCAGCCAAAACAGCCATGTGGCAGACCATCGTCGATGCTGTGAATGCCGTTGCGGACACCAGGAGGACCAAGCAGGATTGCCAGAACAGGTGGTACGATCTGCGGAGGAGGGTCAGAGCCAAGAGGCAGGAGGAACACGACCAGGCCAACGCCACCGGAGGAGGGCTCTCCCGCAGAGCCGTACAGTACCATCCCTGGGAGGAGAGGGTGATGGCCATACTGCCGGTGGAGGCAGTTGAAGGAGTAGAAGGACTCCGAGACCCGGGTGAGTACACAAACAACGCACCTCACATGGGGGGAACTGCAACCACAACCAAAATTACTAACAGGCACGCAACCACCACAAGCCATCGCATGACTCAACCACACTCCATGAGCAGGCACATGCCACTGCTGCCACCATGCCCCATGCACCCAGCTGGACAATGTCAAGTCACAGGCCACAGAAGACAACAACACATGACACGGTAACCCGGATGGCGGGAGGCTGGCCACCAAAAATCACATAGTGCGACTCCAAAGCAGACAACAATGCCCTCTGCCCATATGGCCTAGGTCACAGCCAGACAAACAGTGTGTCCCAACACAGGAATGACTTGCCAGCAAATGGCGGACGCCTTGCATCAACACATGGGAGTGAAGGCACTGTTTTGCACATGACAGCAGCTAATGAACAGCCAACATTGTGAAAGAGTGGCAGCACACACCACCACAGCAGCAGCGCACAGACACACAGCAGACAAAATGGGTGCCTGGAGATCAGAAACAAACTCACATCAACAGGCCAAGGGCCACTCAAAGATCTGCTAACAGTGTGTGCCCAGGAAGCTGGGCCAAGGTGACAGAGGCTGACACACAGAGGGAGGGAGAGGGGGACAGAGAGGGAGGGAGACACAGCAAGACGGACAGAGGGAGGAGGCTGACACACAGAGGGAGGGAGAGGGGGACAGAGAGGGAGGGAGAGGGGGACAGAGAGGGAGGGAGAGGGGGACAGAGAGGGAGGGAGAGGGGGACAGAGAAGGAGGGAGACACAGGGAGAGCAAATCAGTCCTTTGGTGTGTGGGAATGTCTGCTCGTCAGCAGGTGGACTGCGTGCATGTAGACAAGGGTGGCCAGTGCCAGAACCCCCCCTCTTCATCATGGCAAAACGCAGGGCCATGTCACAACCTGTACACGAGCACAAGGACAGCTACCTGCATCATATATGTGTGGATCCACTCCATGTGCACATGTACAGTGCTACAAGGAAGGCGCAAATGCATGGCTCGCCACACCTGCACACTCCACTGCTGACTGCAGTCACACTTGACGCAGCAAGTAAGACTGTGCCACACATAGTTAAAGGGGCCAAATTGGTGCCCAAGGGACACACCCATGCACAAGTGCACTGTGAGTGGAATGCAAGACAGATCCTAATTCCAAGAGGAAATGTGCCAACTTTGAAACGGATGAAACATGGATGTTGCATGGACCAAAATTAACATTTTCTCTCTCACACACAGGTCAACGTCGTGCTGCACCCCCCAACACTGGGGGGGAACACTCACAGGACCCGGATCTGCAGGAGACCGATCCCACCGGCAGCGACCACTCTCACCACTCTGCGGACGACCCCGACCGACCTGGCCCCTCTGGTGTCCAACCACCTGCAGCACCTGCGTCAGGTACAACCGTGCCAACCACCACCCCCACTCCTGCCACATCCCAGGAGACACCCAGGATCCCTGCCCCAACACCACAATGCAGCCAGGCTCGCCAGGAGGGACACGGTGTCCCGGGCACCCAGGAGGAGGCAGGCGACAACGCCAATGCCACCCCTCAGGGGTCCCGGAGACCCGATGTGCCCACAAGTGCAGGCCAGACGCAAGTGGGCAGGGGTGGTGGGAGTGGAGGACGGCGGAGGCGCGAGCCTGACCAGTTGGCTGGGGATCCGGTATTTTCCCATGTCCGTAACATCCTGGACTCATACCGGCAGGACACCACGGGCATGGCCCAGGTTGTGTCCGTCCTCGAGGGGATCAAGGTCCAGCAGGCCCAGCAACATGCGGAGCTAATAGCCTGTCTACTGGTACACCAACGGAGGATGGAGGACAGACAGGCTGAGCAAGTGACGGCGTTCCAGGGGATTCACGCTACACTCCGTCGGATGGCCGACACCATGGCCGACCCTCCCTGTGCCAGAAGGCGGAGAACATCACCACCCACAGGGAGGGATCAGGAGGAGGAGGAGGAAACATCCGACGGAGCATCCCAGACGTCGTCACGGCCTGCTGCTGAGGTTCCCCGCAGGAAGCCGGGTCGTCCACGGAAAGGACCGTGAGGGTGGCTGCTACATCACCATCTCCCAGGACACCTGGCCTGGCACCTGGCCCACTGGAGCAACAGCATCACAGCATCAAGAGACATTCTCTGCCACATGGCCCTGCTGGTCACTGGCTGACCAATGTTGACAAAGACTGTGGCATGGACTCTGAGGTTTTCCAATGGCAAGGACACCAACTCCCCTACTGAACTTTGGATTCCCTAATCCCGGAAAGCCCCTCACTTTGCCCCCCCCCCCCCCCAATAATAAATCACACTATTAAGAGTAGATGCCTGCTGGTAGCATTATTACCTAACATGTGTCTTGTACAGTCTAAACATGCCTGAGTCATCTGTTCACTTCAACCATCCACACCCTGGGGCCTGAGTCTGGCACAGGACACATGGGTCACAGTTTATTAGGCAAGACAGACATGGAGCACCATACACACCCGTGATGGGCAGAACCAGCTGAGGGGGTGGCCGAACAACCGTGCTGACAGACACATTGAGTACAGCAACAGTCATGCGCAGAGGTCAGGGATCCTGGCCAGTGTCCTGGGGGTCACCCAGGTATGTGTAGACAGGTGGCAGAACCATGTCCTGCAAGCTTGAGTCCGGTGGATGCAGAGAATGGGGTAATGGACAACGTTGGATGCATGGGGATGGCACATGTCACAATACCCACACAGTCATGGACATCATGCCCAATACACAGTCTCAGCACACACACACAGCTTGCATCTTGCCACTCGACACATTGACACATAGCCACAATCAGGGAATACCATGCCAGACATGCAGGATGCACCGTGCCAACACACCAGCATTGACTGAGAAGAGGCACCTTGGAGGCATAGGGACACCTTTATTAGTCATGTATTCGGGATTGCAGAGGCAACTTGAAGTACACATGCACACATCATGTGGAGTAACATGTGGGTCCAACACTGGCACCCCCCTTCTGCAGCACAAATGCGTGATAGCCATGGAACTGGCACACAAGTGTCGGCTAACAGCTAAATACCCACAGCTGCACACGGAGAGCCTGACATACACCATAGATCCGCTGATGTGGAGGTCCCACGCCATGTCAAGACAATGTTAACCGTATGTGTCCGAGGGCAGTGTCACACACATTGATGCCATCATCACAATCCACTATCCCATCACTGATGACTGACAACCAGGCAGCCCATCTATTCAGGTGTACCCAGCTGCATGTCGTGTCCCATGGGGATGCGACATGTCTGCAGAGGAACCAAACCCCGACCGGGGCAGTGTGCACACATCGTGAACAACTGCCACACCCAATACACCCCAGATGCATCCCTTACCCCATGGAGACTTCCAAACGTGTCCGTGCCTGTAACGCTGAGTCAGCCCACGATGTCATGTCCATGAGGAATAGCAGTGCCACAACAATGCAACCAGCAAACGGCATGCGCAGGTACCTGGGGAAGAGAGACACACAAGAAGTCAGCCACAAAAAGCACAGCCACTTGCATGTGCATTTACTCGACACATGTATGGATGACAACATGCTAGGTCACAATTATGACTGGGGAAATACTACCATCACTGCCACCATCACTCCAGTGACACACCCACACACACCTCTGACCCACGTGCCATACATGCAGGTGGAGACACACATCACAACGCATGCCACACGGGGACCAATGCGTGCACACTCAGACACTGGTACTCACCACTAAGCAAAGAAGTCGCGTATGAGCCGAGTCCGGATGTCCTCTTGCGGCTCCACATCCTCCACATCACTAGCGCCATTGCCAAGCCCTTCGTCCTCCACGGGTGGATGGTCCTCGTCATGTTGATTTAGGATGAGTGGCACAGCTCTTTCAACTGCCATGTTATGCAGCATGCAGCAGACCATGAAGATCTTGCAGACCTTCGCCGGGGCATAAGGGAGTGCACCGCCGGTCTTGTGGAGACACCGGAATCGGCTCTTCAGCATGCCAAACGTCCTCTCTATCACTCGCCTTGTCCGGCCATGGGCGGTGTTATAGCGGAGCTGGGCCGGCGTGATGGGGTTGCGGAGAGGTGTCAGCAGCCAAGGCATGTTGGGATAGCCAGCGTCCCCTACATGGGAAGCACATGGACATCGTTAGAACTGGTGAAGCGGTCGTGCTGGTCGGCTATACAGAATACAGGACAGACAGACTGTACCCACCAACAACACATGCCCGTTCGTTGCGCAGCTGCATCATCATATCAGGCATCCCGCTACGCCTCATGATGTAGGCATCGTGTGCTGATCCTGGGAAACGAGCACAGACATGTGAAATCACCATATTGGACAGACACACCACAAGGGCATTGATGGAGTGGTAGTGCTTCCGATTGCGGTACGCCACCTCCCGTGCGTGTGGTGGTACCAAACCTACATGTGTCCCATCTATGGACCCAATGACATGGGGCATCCCTCCCAGGGCATAGAATCCACGCTTGACCTCAGTCATCTGTTCAGGGGTTGGGAACTTGATGAAGTCATCCAGGTGAATCAACATGGCCTCCAAGAAATCATGCAGCACACCGCTGAACATGCTCTGGGACATGCCACCAACATGAGCTATGCTATTTTGGAAGGTACCCGTGGCAAGAAAATGTAGGGCAGCCATTACCTTCAGCTGGGGTGTCAGTGCCGTAGGATACCTGTGCTGCGGTTGCAGGTGTGGTGCCAGTCTCGCCGTCAGCTCCAGAATCAACGGTTGGGTGAAGCGGTAGAGCCGGATCCTGTCATTCTCCTGCATGGTAGCCAAGTCTGGAATTCTTCGTGCAAGAGGCGGCGCTCTGCAGTAATTTGGAAGTGACAAGGAGGAGTGAGTGCACTACGAGAACAACTCATGTCTACTGAGCACATGTAAATCTGGCAATACACACATGCTACATAGGGAGTCAGGTATGTGCTACATGCCCAGGACACTTATGGATGCAAGGTGACACTCCTTCCAAGACCCAGCTACACACGGTGATTGAGAACCTCCCCATGCCACGCCATGGAAATAGCTGTGTCCCAGTGCAAGTGCACAGCCCGACGCAAGACAGGAGTGACATACACCCACACATCAGCAGAAGTGGGATGCCGATTGCAGAGACTGGTAGCGGAACACTGGAGCCACAGGTCACATGACATTACACTAGTCCAGCCCACACACCTTGCCATGAAGGTGCACATGTCATGACTCACCACACATTCCTTGTGAGGATGCTGACATGGCCTTGTCACGCTACTCCGTGTCCCATGCATACATGTGCACCTCACATCCGATGACACATGTGGCATGGTGTGCGGAACAGTGTGCAATGACAATCTACACACAGCCACATGTTGGTTGCTGCAACGGCTGCAGCTTTTGAGGGTGCTACGACATCAACCTGATGTAAATCCCGGACACATATATGACATAGTCACATTGTGCACTGTGGGTAGTGACAAGTCATGTGTCATGACCCCTGTACCGGGCATCATGGGACACTTCCGTGTGTTGGTGTCCGTGCCATGCCAGTGACGCTCACCCCAAGTGCGCAGTCCCACATGCACACATGTCAAAGGAGTCAAGGGCATGCCTGGCACACATTGCACCCTCACACAGTACACCTGTACACATCTCATCATACATCTGGTGCCTTCTCCACTCAGGAGGCATGTTCCACATCACAGCCTGTGACACCTGTGCCCCACACATGTAGTAATGCACAGACGATGCCTTGATGTCCATTCCTGGACAAGTTTGTCCATCCATGGACAAGTATGTCCGCCCTATTCCTACCTGTGTGTCGCCTATCACCACAGTGATGTGTAAAAACCGCCGTACTGCTGCTGAGAGGGCCTGTGTATGTTCCCAAATCACTGTGGGAGTGCTGCCGTATGTGTACCCATCGTGATGGCGAGCGTACAGGCATTTGTACGGTCCGTAGCACTACGAGTACGCATACGCGTGCAGACCCATAGTGATAGTGAGCGTAGATGCGTGTGTACGGCCCTATCACTATGGGTCTGCACGCGTATGCGTACCCGTAGTGGTACGGACCGTACACTCGCATGTACGCTCACTATCACTATGGGTCTGCACGCGTATGCGTACTCGTAGTGGTACGGACCGTACACTCGCATGTACGCTCACTATCACTATGGGTCTGCACGCGTATGCGTACTCGTAGTGATAGTGAGCGTACATGCGAGTGTACGGTCCGTACCACTACGGGTACGCATACGCGTGCAGACCCATAGTGATAGTGAGCGTACATGCGAGTGTACGGTCCGTACCACTACAGGTACGCATACGCGTGCAGACCCATAGTGATAGTGAGCGTGGATGCGTGTGTACGGTCCGTACCACTACGGGTACGCATACGCGTGCAGACCCATAGTGATAGTGAACGTAGGCATGCATGTACGGGCCATTGCCATGCATTTGGGGTGCCCTAGGGCCCCGAAACGCACCGTACCTGTGTGTGATGCTCCAAATTACATAGGGGACAAGTATTAAGGCCTACATGCATGCTGGTTGTCATGGAGACCAAGTTCAAATTTCGAAATTGTTCTGGAAGGTGCACAGCAGAAGTCAGTTGGAATTCTTCTACTTTGTTGCAATGTGTTTGTGGGGCTGACATCATGCAGGAGAATGAAACCGATAGAGAACCCACAGACTGCTAGGTTTGAAGGGATTGGTGGAAACATAGGATGCAAATGTGAGTGACCAATCACTCTGTACTCCTGTGCATGAGACTGGGCAGAAGGGCACATATAAGGCAGCCAGGTCCCATGAGGGAGCACTTGCCTGCACATCTTTGCATTCGTCGACCCAGCTGCTGCTACTGATTCCCTGGAACCATGTCAAGGGCTGTGGAGAGGACACAGCCATTCACCCTGGAGGAGAACATGGCTCTGCTGGATGTGATCCTCCCACAGTACTCCATGCTGTATGGGCGACCAGGGTATCAGGTGAGTGCATAGGCCACTGCCACAGACTGTCCCTATGTTGTGACTGTGACTTCTGCCATTGTGTCCAGGTGTAACACACATGCCATGTACTGTCGGGGGGGTCCCAGGGCAGGGGGGGGGGTGCCTGATGTCTCCCAGCAGTGCCCTGTGACAGGAGGGGTGGGGGCCTATCACTCACAGCAGTGCCCTGAGACAGGAGGGGTGGGGGCCTATCACTCACAGCAGTGCCCTGAGACAGGAGGGGTGGGGGCCTATCACTCACAGCAGTGCCCTGAGACAGGAGGGGTGGGGGCCTATCACTCACAGCAGTGCCCTGAGACAGGAGGGGTGGGGGCCTATCACTCACAGCAGTGCCCTGAGACAGGAGGGGTGGGTGTGATGCACAGTGTGAGCCTTGATCATTGATTGTGACATTGCCATCATTCCACCTGTGTACCCACTGTGGCACGTACTGCTTTTTCCCTCACCAGGGGATGATGTCCCTATGACAAAGGTGCAATGCGTTGGCTGCATGACATGCCTTGTTGTAACCAGCTAATTTGTACCCATATGTCTCTCTGTGACATGTGGCTGGTGTATTGATGTGGTGTCACTTGTTCCTCCTCACAGGTAGGCGCCACTGCCAAGGAGCAGATCTGGCTGACCGCCGTCAGTGCCGTGAGGGGTGTGGATGGTCGGAGGCGGAGCCTGCCACAGGTGAGGAAACGCTGGCAGGATATCCGGTGCTGGACGCGGAGGATTGCATGGCTCCTGCTGGGGGACTCACCTGAGAGCCACAAGAACCGCGGCCGCCGCCGTCTGAGCCACCTCCACAGGCGTGTGCTGCCGGTGGTCTTTCCAGACCTGGAGAGGCGCTTACAGGCGATGCAGCAGCCGGAAGGGGGTAGGTACATGTGTGTTTGTTGTGTGTCACCGGCATTTGTAAGGGCACAGTAGCATGAATTCACTGGCAGGGTTTAAAGGTGCTGTGCAGATCCTGTTTGCCCCAGTATAGCGCTGTGCCCCTGCCACCCTTCCCCTCCTTGCAATGTGTTCCCTGGTCTGTGTGTAGTCACTCCTTCACGAGGTAATGTAGGCTGGCGCTTTGTCCACGAGAACAATGACTGTAGCATCATGTGTGGGGGTGGTGTGTAACAGGTTGTGGAACCTTGCCTGTGCACTGTCAAGTTCACTGCATGTGGGTTCCATGTCAGTTGGCACTGATGCTGACTCCAGACATGGGAGTTGGTCTCTCATGTGTCATGCCTTACAGCGCGCATGTCCTATGTAGTGGCCTGTGACATGATGTGCATGAGTGTGCGATACACATATTGCAGGGATGGTGACGTGTGTTGCAGTCATTACCATTCAGTAGCATGTAGTTGTGTGCCCACTACTGTCCCCTGGGGCAGCTCTTCCTCAGTGGTGTATGTGTCATCATAAACGTGGCCAATCTCAGTGTCTACAGCGTAGGTTGTGCTCTGTGCCATTGTCCCCTGTCACCATGTATATTGACGTGCTATTTTGTACAGGTGTCCACTGTGCAGCCTGACCTGATTGTCCTTCTTCATACTCACAGTTGCCAGTGCCTGTGTGTCTTGTTATACTCATCTGAGGATGGGCACTGGTACCTCATTATTTGTACAGGCGCACCTTGGCTGTTTGGCGTCCAATCTTGCTTTTTGCCTGCCCCTGTGTGTATCACCCAGACTATGAGATGTTGGTGCCACCTGTGTCTCAACAATTTGCCTCGTCTAGGGTCTTGTTGGGGCGGGCAATGCCTATGTGTCAAATCCTGATTTCCACTTGCTGGGTCTGGGCAGTGTGTGATGTGTCTGGACACACACGCAATGTGCAGTGACCGAGTCATGTTGGGCATGTTTTCAGCATTACCTATGCAGCATGTGTCTCAAGTTCATGGATATGGTCCCTGGTCATCGGTATTTTTGCCAACGCTGTGTGGTGCAGATGCAGTGCTGGATTGTCCCCAGGGCCTGGGTGCTATGTCAGACTCCGTTTCCTGTCTTTAGCTATTGTCTCATGCTCTCCATGGTATTTCAGTGGCATGGTGCCTCAACCAACTGTGTGTTTCATGCCCTACATCGGTACCCTGTTCAGTAGATGTTAGGGATCTTCCTTTTCAGGCTATGCAATGTTACCTATGTAGATTGGACTCATGTGACAGATGTGTACAGGTGTCTGATTAATTTCTGTCTCTCCACCCTGCCCACAGCATCGTCGGGGGACACAGAGGGAGACATGGACACAGACCAGGCGGAGGGACAGAGCACCAGTGCCAGCCGTGACATCGGGTCTGGCACATCGAGTGGGACAGAGGCGGAGGAGAGTGTGGCCGAGGACCTGTCGACTGGCACATCAGACTACGAAGCTGACAGGTCCGAGGAGGATGTCTCCGAGTGGCGGAGGCTGCACCAGCAGCTGACAGCGGAACAACACCTCGCACTGCCCCCTCAGTTTCCATCAGCCGCCTCCCACTTGCTCGTGTCCCTTCCCAGCGTGCCCGGTCACAGCATGTCTCCTTCCTGCCAGGCACCGCACCCCCTGCCCCTGTCTCCACTGCTGCCGCCAATGCAGAGTCTGTGGACATCCAGCGGCAACTGCAGGTTGGTCAGGCTGCGATCCTTAATGTCCTCCATGCCCACGGCAAAACCCTCACCAACATCGAGGCTTTCTTGGAGGGCATTCATTCATCGCAGGCTGACCAACGCAACTTGCTGAGGTCCATAGACTCCACACTGACTGCAGCAGTGGGTCTCCTGCAGCGCGACCTCCCCCCACCTACCCCTGCCCCATCCACACTTCCCACTCCCATGCCTGTCCCACGTACACCCAGACGTCGGCATGCACCCACATCAACGGACACGGGCACCACACCAGCAGGGAAGGTCCACCGCACTCCTCCTGACACGCACACACAGGGTGAGGTAGGCACACCCACTGGGTCGGGGGGCAAACGTGTGACACGCAGCCATAGTGGGAGTCCGCATTCCACCCAGTCCACTCCCTCCAAATCCCCTCCCCTCAGCTCTCCTGGCCACATCTCCCCCAAGGACTCCTTCATGGCGGTCAAGGAGGTCCCCGGTCAGGGTGGTTGAGTCTCCCCCCCTGTCTCCACCCTCCCCCGGTGGCGCTGCGACCCATCCCTCTGACCCCCCCCCCTCCTTGGGGCCTGAGGTCCCTTCGGGTGCAGGGGACTCCCTGGAGGACCTTGCAAAGGTGTGTAGTGCCATCCTGGCCTCCGCCTTTGGCACTGACCCACCCCCTGTGGTGGAGTCCTCCATCCCTGCACCCACAACGCCGCCCCTTTGCCCTGATGTCCCTGCGGTGCCTGTTGCTTCCCCCCCCCGATGCCCTCACCAGTGTGGAAGACGATGCCATTTGACTGTGCAGGCAAGGTAGGGGACACGCATCCCACTGTGTCCCCCATCCAGCTGAGAATCATTGACTGCCCTATGGGCTTTGTGAAGATTGAACTGCCTGCGATCCACGGACATTGTGCTCATGCTGAATAAAGCTTAATTTTTTTTTCATTATCACACTACTGCTATGCTGGTATTGGTGTTGGTGGGGCTGCTACATGGTTTTGGGTGGTGTGTAAGGGTTTGGGTGTGTGGGATATGTAGTAGTGTACTGCTCATTGGTGGGACCCTGGGATCTGTGTGCCATCACAAGGTGTTGGCTAACTTTCTTTGTTCATGTAAGCAGTTACTGCATGGTGCACTTGTCCCAGGGTGTATTCCTTCCTCTGTGTACCCAGCTTTCTTCCCTGCAGGGTGTTCCCAATGTTTAGCGCAGAGCTGTGTCTACATGAGCTGTGTGTGTGACGGAGCCCTTCTACTTTGGCCATGCATGCAGGGCCATGTCTCCACCTGCAACAATCGTGGCATCCTTGGTGATCACTGTACTTGTGTGTGGAGTCTGTTGACATGAGTTCATGGGGACATGTTCCCTTGTAGCCAGTATGCATGTGGATAATTCTGGCCTCACACACATGTGTTACACCCCTCCTGTCTCAGGGCACTGCTGGGAGGACTCTGCACACACCCCTCCTGTCTCAGGGCACTGCTGGGAGTGATAGGCACCCACCCCTCCTGTCTCAGGGCACTGCTGGGAGGACTCCACACCCACCCCTCCTATCTCAGGGCACTGCTGGGAGGACTCTGCACACACCCCTCCTGTCTCAGGGCACTGCTGGGAGGACTCCACACCCACCCCTCCTGTCTCAGGGCACTGCTGGGAGGACTCTGCACACACCCCTCCTGTCTCAGGGCACTGCTGGGAGGACTCTGCACACACCCCTCCTGTCTCAGGGCACTGCTGGGAGGACTCTGCACACACCCCTCCTGTCTCAGGGCACTGCTGGGAGGACTCTGCACACACCCCTCCTGTCTCAGGGCACTGCTGGGAGTGATAGGCACCCACCCCTCCTGTCTCAGGGCACTGCTGGGAGGACTCCACACCCACCCCTCCTGTCTCAGGGCACTGCTGGGAGGACTCTGCACACACCCCTCCTGTCTCAGGGCACTGCTGGGAGGACTCTGCACACACCCCTCCTGTCTCAGGGCACTGCTGGGAGGACTCTGCACACACCCCTCCTGTCTCAGGGCACTGCTGGGAGTGATAGGCACCCACCCCTCCTGTCTCAGGGCACAGCTGGGAGGACTCCACACCCACCCCTCCTGTCTCAGGGCACTGCTGGGAGGACTCTGCACACACCCCTCCTGTCTCAGGGCACTGCTGGGAGTGTTAGGCACCCACCCCTCCTGTGTCTGGGCACTGCTGGGAGGACTCGGCACACACCCCTCCTGTGTCTGGGCACTGCTGGGAGGACTCTGCACACACCCCTCCTGTCTCAGGGCACTGCTGGGAGGACTCTGCACACACCCCTCCTGTCTCAGGGCACTGCTGGGAGGACTCTGCACACACCCCTCCTGTCTCAGGGCACTGCTGGGAGTGATAGGCACCCACCCCTCCTGTCTCAGGGCACTGCTGGGTGGACTCTGCACACACACCTCCGATTTCAGGATATGTACGCTTGGAACATACACGGTGGGGGTACGCTCAATGCATTCGAGGTGAGGGTACGAGTCTACTTACACTGTTGGCATGGGGGTACGCTCCATGCATACGCGGGTGGGGGTACGGGTCGTACTTACACTGTTGGGCTGGGGGGTACGCTCCTTGCATACGCGGGTGAGGGTTCGAGTCGTACTTACACTGTTGGCATGGGGGGTACGCTCCATGCATACGCGGGTGGGGGTACGGGTCGTACTTACACTGTTGGGCTGGGGGGTACGCTCCATGCATACGCGGGTCGGGGTACGGGTCGTACTTACACTGTTGGGGTGGGGGGTACGCTCCATGCATACGCGGGTGGGGGTACGGGTCGAACTTACACTGTTGGGCTGGGGGGTACGCTCCTTGCATACGCGGGTGAGGGTTCGAGTCGTACTTACACTGTTGGCATGGGGGGTACGCTCCATGCATACGCGGGTGGGGGTACGGGTCGTACTTACACTGTTGGGCTGGGGGGTACGCTCCTTGCATACGCGGGTGAGGGTTCGAGTCGTACTTACACTGTTGGCATGGGGGTACGCTCCATGCATACGCGGGTGGGGGTACGGGTCGTACTTACACTGTTGTGCTGGGGGGTACGCTCCTTGCATACGCTGGTGGGGGTACAGGTCGTACTTACACTGTTGGGCGGGGGGGTACGCTCCTTGCATACGCGGGTGGGGGTACGGGTCGTACTTACACTGTTGGCATGGGGGGTACGCTCCATGCATACGCGGGTGGGGGTGCGGGTCGTACTTACACTGTTGGGGTGGGGGGTACGCTCCATGCATACGCGGGTGGGGGTACGGGTCGTACTTACACTGTTGGGCTGGGGGGTACGCTCCATGCATACGCGGGTGGGGGTACGGGTCGTACTTTCACTGTTGGGGTGGGGGGTACGCTCCTTGCATACGGGGTGGGGGTAGGGTCCGTACATATCCGTCCCCACGCTATGTGATGTTTGTGCGGCCCGTGCCCAGGCCTTTGCCACGTGGGTACGATCCGTCCCGCCATTGTTGGGGTGACGTGTGTGTGGGCGTGGTACGAGTCATACCCACGCTCTTCAGGCGTGGGTACGGGACGTACCTGTCTGGTTGTGTTGCCGGTTCGCGTGGTGACGGACTTCCGTTGTGGCGGTCGCTGGCTTATCAGGACACGCCCCCACCCCCTCGTGGTGACCAGGGCATGGGAGTCAGGTATGTCCAGGCCATGTGTGGTGTGTGACTTATGTGGTTGTTTTGTGGCCTGCCCTGGTCGTGCCACCCCCACCCCACCCCACCCCACTTTCCCCCCTCCCTTAGTTATTCTGACCTTCTGCGGCGTCTGCGTCGTAACCTGTAGAGGAGGTGTACTGCTATGAGGGCAGGGATGACTCGTAGGTTCGGGTCCATGTCTGTCTGTCGCGTACTGGTACTCCTTGATCGCGTCGTCCTGTCGCGTACGGGTCCTCCTTGATCGCGTCGTCCTGTCGCGTACGGGTCCTCCTTGGTGGCGTCGTCCTGTGTGTCCGTCACGTACTGGTCCTCCTTGTTCGCGTCGTCGTCTGTCCGTCGCGTACTGGTGGTCCTTGTTCGCGTCGTCCTGATTTCCCGGCAGTTTTTGGCTGCCGCAAAATATTCACCGTGCGGGGAGACGTCGGTGCGAATCGTGATTCCTGGGTCGTGAATGGCTGGCTGCGAGCGTCCCGACGTCAGGTCGGCGCTTTCCCGGATCGCATTGGTAGGTGTTTTTTTGTTCGGTCGGGCTTTTTTACGATTCGTACGGTAATGGTGTACCCGTGCGAATCGTAATTCCTTGTTTGTAAAAATTGACGACCGGGTACGCGTCGGACGGAGAATATGCTCCGTCCGACGGTTCGTACCCGTTTTTTACCGGATCGTGATCGGCACCTTGGTGTGCATATTAGATGCACTAGTGATTGGATACTGTGGTACCTTATGAGCCCCTAGTATATGGTACCTTAGGTACCTAGGGCATTGGTACTTCACAGGCCTACCAGGGGCTGCAGCTTGTATTATGCCACCCCTGGGAAGCATTCACAATCTGACACCACAGGCCTGCTTCTGCAGCCTGTGTGAGGTAGTGTTAGCACTCCTCACTGAGGTATAGGTTTCTATATCTCACCATACACACACATATAAATCTATCAGTCACCCCTCTTGCAGGCCCTAACAATCCTGAGGGCAGGGTGCTTGGTTTACTATGTGAGGGGGTGCTTCTGCATGAGCAGGACCCCTCTGCAGCTGGCAGAGTCTATTCTCTGCAGCTGTTTGTGGATGTGGTTAAACCATATACTCTTAAGTGCATTATAACCTTGCGGTAAATGCTAACTTTGGAATGACTGCATCAAAACATGTCGTGTTTGGTGTCAAACAACTTGGAATCATACCCCCACACCAGTAACTGGTGTGGGAGTATGATCCCATCCTTCTAGAGGGGACGACATGTACCCACTGTACTAAACAGTAGAAATCTTCTAGAGCCCTGGCATCACAAAATGGATGCCACCAGCACAGACACTGGGCTGCCCTCCTGCTGCTGACCGAAACTCGCAGTGGAGGAAGCCCAACAAAGGGTATCCTGTCACAGGGAGGTGTCACCACCTCCCATACAGGATTTAGTGTATTGGAGCTGGGTGGGTGCACTCTTAGAGTGCTTTAGAGTCCTGCACTGGGGGAGCAGTAGGCTCCTCTGTGCATATGCCAGCTCAAACCGGTTCAGGGGCTACCTGCCCCTGCTCTGGCGTGAAACTGGACGAAGGGAAGTGGGTGTAACCACCCACTACCCTGACCCTCCTAGAGGAGTGGTCATAGAGCTAGTCCCTCCCCTATCTTCCCTATAAGATACCAAGCATTGCCAATGCAATTCAGATTACCCTGGACGACGCTCTACAAAGAAGAATCCTGGCCCTTCGACGTTCCACTATCTCTGGAAGACTGAAGAATCTCCCTTAGAGTCAAGGAGTGACTCCCCTGCTTGGCAGGCACCAGTAACTTTGATCAACGGTTGCAAACTTCACCGCTCCCGCCAGAGTCCGAAGTCCCTGCATCCCCTGAAGCAGATTTCCTGACCTCTTGACGGCCATTTTGAGTCCCCAGCGAAGCTGTGGCATCTGGACCCCACGAGTGACGAGGAACAGCAATACCAGGGAACCGTGCACTGATTTCGAGTGCAAACCCTAAACAATGTTCTACGAACTTGTGCTTTGGACCATCTGTAGTCCAAGTCCCTAGCAGGTCTGGTACCGAAAATCAGCGGCCTACCCTGTCCCGAGTGACCATGGGCTCCTGTGGAACTTTTCCTGCAAAGGCGTCTTCGCGGTTGCTTGCCCATTGGCTAGTGACTCACCCGAAGACTTTCTCATCAACTTCAAGAGCTCTCCTTGTTTCTCCAGGCCTGCCCTCACTTACCCTTGCTGGGTAAGTCCATCAGACCTTGCTGGTCTGCATCATCGTCAATCTTCATTCCACACGAGACTTGCAGTTTCCAAGGCTTGTTGGCTCCAATCCGGTTGCCAACACCGTCATTAGCTGCAGATGTCATGGGACCCTCTGAATCCAGCTGCTGGTCATCGTCGTACTCTCCTGGACCTCGTGAGCGAAGAGACAAATTACCATCGATGACCTGAAACGACGCGACATCAGTGGTCATCCATCCTGCTGGCCACCGGTCACTGGCAAGTGACTTTGAACACTGTCCCCTCAATTTTCAGGTCCTCTTCAACTTCAATCCATCTTCGGATTCCAGCAGACACCTCTCCAGTCGTCACAAGCAGCAAGTCTTCAGTGATCTCCATTGAAAACAGCATCGCGACCTGACACCAAAAGACACCTATGCACACAGCTTCCCTGGGTGAGGTAACTCGTGCACTCCGGTGCCCAAGTGTGTGTTGGCCCTCGAAATACTTACCCTGTAAGTGGCTTGCTTCTTGACTACTCCGAAGTGCCCTAAAACTTTAAAATACAAACCGCGACTTACGCCATTGAAACCAATAGGAAACCCGTGGCTGTGTTTAGACACTGCACGCATCTCCCGTGGGATGATTACTTACCTGCTAACACTGCAGAAGTAAAGCCCCAGCGATTACCAAGGCCCTAGGACTTTTCATTTTGCAAGTCGAGTTTGTTAACCCATTTTTTTAGTATATGGTCTGGTACGCCCCTAGGGCTACAGCCATATTTGTGCTTAATTTATTGAGAAGTGTTGACATTTGAATGTATATCTGGGTTCTAATCTCATAAAGAGATTTGTAGAGTGTATCTAAGAATAAATACATATATATTTGATATATATACCTGTGTGGTGTCCTTTTCATTTGGTAATTCAAGAGATTATAAGGTAAAACAAGCTGCTTTACATTCCTCAGAGACTTAGCCTGAAGGCTGCTCTCCACAGCTACCACTAGGATAGCTTTCTTTAAAAGGTTGTCTTACACCTATCTACCATAAGAGTCGAATTGGACTGGTGCAAGGTGGCCCCTATAACTAGTGACCAGCATATGCCAGGCCAACTTCTCACAATCATACAGTGTTGGGAAGTTGTGCCTTGATTGGCTAGAGACCTCGACACTCACAGAAGTGAAACAACACTTGTCTTTCCTCGCACAAGACATGGAACTTAGGGATTTTTTACTAGGTCCCAGGAAACCCCGTCAGCAACGTTTCAGATATGCTGGCATTTATGCTGCCTATAATGAAATTTAGATAATATCCCAACAAGATGCCGCAGAGAGAATACAGGAAATAGACCGTATTAACTTAGAGCAATCTCTAGCAGTGGTAGACAATGGGTTAACAACTTTGACCGCCAGGATATATTCCTTAGGCAACATTGTATCTTCTGTGATAGATCAACTGGAACAGGATTTAGCCATATTACAACACGGGCAATCTCAGTTACGTTCTGTTATGTTATTGAGCTGGAAGCTACAATCTTTGTGTGCAGGCTATGTGCCTTGGCATTATATAAACAGTATGTTTCTGTTTTCTGAATACAATCTAACAGATAAACAGATGGAAATTAGGCCTGGGCAAAATTTCCGTTCCGTTCGCGGAATTTGCGATAATTTGGCATTTCCGCGTTCCGCGGAGAGCGCGGAAATGTCAAAATTTCCGCATTCCGCAGCTTTGCGATAATTTGGTTCTTGCTCGCGCTGTACAATAATACATTCTCGCGCCCGCGCAATCGCCTTACCTGAATCCCCGCGTTCGCCGACAAGTTTTCCCGATCCTGTCGCGTTCTCCATGAGATGTTGTATTGTTTTAGCCATTTGCGCTGTCTCGCGACAGTTCGCGCCCGCAGTGACGTCATGCGTCGCGCGATCACGTCTTTCTTCTCGCGATCATGCACCGCGAGAAGAGTGAAAACAAGATGGCCGCGCCCGCAAGCAACCGCATGGGTAAGTTGGCGAGCCGCGAACACGCAGAAAATACCGCGAACGGGCGGGAAAAAAACTTCCGCATCTTCGCGATATTTCCGCGTGTTTGCGGAGATTTTAAACATTTTCGCGATAATTTGCGGAAGTCGCTTTCGCAAATTCCGCCCACCCCTAATGGAAATGGCACAAAGGGGAGCAAAATATACAATGCTGCGTATTGAAAAAGTGGACAGACTACCATTTACGGTAGCGGAATCTCTGTCTACGGAATGGCTCATCCATGGCCACATAACTCTACCGGTCACTACTTTTCAGTTTCAATATTGCCTTGAGCAAAGGCGGCTGGAAAATATGAAAAGATGGGTAAGGACTACTTTAAGGAATCTTGGGAGTTGCCATACAGATTTCGATGCCAGAGTGGGGATCGAGAAGTGTTATTAAGCGGTACAAACTGCAAGAACGCTTTAAGCGGTTCTCTTATGTGCCAGGACATTTCACTGCACGGAGCTTGTGATGGTTCAATAGCAAACTTGTCCTGCCACATGAAAGGGACTCCAGCAGATGTGATTATACCGGTATTCGAGCTGCTTCCGAATGGGAGTTATGATGCTGAATGATCAAGGTTGCTGTGGGATGCTTCTGTCTATTGACTATCTGGTCACTGTGAACTCCAGGGTTACTTGCTGTATGCAAGTATTGTTTCCCCCAACAAGTACAGTCAGGGAGGTGCCGTTATGGCCTTCGTTTAATGTTTCCTTTATACAGTTTGATACTTTGAGCAGACTGAAAGCCATGCTTTTACAGCAAACCGTACCCTTAAACCTCCGCTCGAGAGACCCTTGATCTTCAAATCACAAAGACCTCGAATGAGATACAGGCCCTTATACGTACAAACTGCCCCATTCATTTAGCTGAAATGGTGGGTCGTATCTTTAATATGTCTGATACGAGCGGTATTGTACACCTATTTAAGACCATTGGGTCAGGATTTCTAAGCACCTTTCAGACAATCCTCGGAATTATTCCAAATTTGATACACTCCGTATTGGAAAGCATCTTTGGAGGTCTTCCTCTGATCCTGTTCTCTATAGCAGGAATCCTGATTGTCATTTTTCTGCTATGTAATTGACGGCCCAATTACCAACAAGATAGCAAAAGAACTCCTGGAACGCAAATACCGTGAACGCATGGTACAGCATCTGGGCACACCTCGCCTATGGGAACCGAGCACCTCTTCGTTCCTATAGTTTAGACCAGTCTGTATGTTCTTCGATGCCTTTTTTGCGGTGAAGAATGCGTGTTGGATCTCTGTCTGACACTTGCATCGGACACGCCTGCAGACTTGAACACCAGGCTGGAACCCCTGAGGGCCCATGCTCGGCAATGTCCCCAGCGTATTCCCATATTGATGGCTGCATTCCTCGAGAATTCCACAGGTGCCTTTTACAACTGGGTTGAGCATCAGCTCTTCCACTAGCACTCAGGTTTCGACAACAGCACCGCCTGCCTCTACACCAGCTATTAGCAGCTCTGAATATCATCTGCGCTCCATTGACGTACTCTGCGAGGTGTTACAAGAACCGTCCCCTGCAGTGGCAAGCAACAGCGATGTTGCGGCTCCCAGCCAGGACACTTAATCGATAATTGTCTCATCGTGTAATGGGAAAGAATTTGGATTTTCCTTTTGGTTTCCAAAACTCGACTAAATTTGGAACATTTCCTAAAATTGACACTTTTTTTGCTGAGTAAGCATGGCCTTCAGACGCTTGTAGAAGTTTGACTTATATAAATGAACTCAATTGGGACTTCGGCTTAAGTGACAATTTCAAAAACTGATTCTCGAAGTAAATTGTTTTCCTCTTAGACTGTTTTTAAAAATGATTTTAAGACAAAATTTTTACAGATCTTACTGATAGTTTTATGCGCTACGACCTAGTAAAGAGAATAGTTCGCTAGCATTTTTATCAGTGTTGACTTTTCGGAAGAGGAGTGGGTGTTATGTTTCATATAGGTACCCTAATATAGGCCTGGGTAAATATCATACACCGTCACCTACATTATCTCCCTTACACTACACAGTAGTGAGCCTTTAGGATTGAACCTTTACCTAGTTTTAATCATGGGTGCAGAAGGAGGGTTTTTTCTAAACAATAGAGTCCTATAACTTCATCAATAGACTCACACAGTATGAATGAATATTCATAAGGGTTCTTGGAAACCAGGCAGGGCTACACCACCTACCCCACCATATCTACATACAAGGTTCATCCCATACGTCATCTTCAAATCAAACAATGACTAATACATAAGACAAGGAACAAAGAAACCCTAGATACGTTTTGTATAAATACTGCACGTCTTGCTAGAGTTGGTAGAGGGTACCGAGACTTCCAGGCCGACACACTCACGAGAGACGCTGAGGCTCCTGCATGCAGATGCTCCAGCTGACAGTGGTCTGAACATCCTTTGCGGGGTGTCCAACTCAAGACCAGAACAGGCTCCTACATTCTCACACTTCAGGTAATGGGGTTCGACTAAATCCTAGAGGGATTCTTGACTTTAATCCTACGCACATGCTAGGTACATTTAGGTACATCTAGATAGCCACCGTAGGAATACGAGCACTTTTATCCTGCATTTTATATTCATGTATTTATTCATGCTTATTGCAAGATGGTAGAACTATACTATCCTTTTACATTCACTGTACTGCTAATCATATATCTCTGCTACTGTCTAATGGTTGTTGCAATTCATATATTCTACACAAGAATAACAACTGTTCAATAAATCCTTATTGAAACGCCCAGACTGTTTATTCTGTGTATCTCTGAGAGAAACTAAGTAAGCACGAGAGACTGAGCGAAAAGTAGTACATTGTTTCTACGATCCTGAGGGATCAGGGTTGTCATGTTCTAATTTTGCCAGAAACTATTCTCTCCCCGATAAGAGGGAATACTAGTGGCACTGTGAGCTAGCTAATGCAAACAGGCTAACATTCTCGGTGGGCGTGCTCAGAGCCAGTCTGCCACCAACCCCACCGTTTATGTTATCCGAACGTGCAGGTCCTGTATGGGTAATATAGGAACTACACGACAACAGGTGCTGCATTCCATTAGTGACATTTATCTTCAGGCCTTGGGTACACCTTGTACCATATACTAAAGCCTTCAAGATAAGTTAAATGTAGCAATTGGGCCTATACCAAATTGTCTGTGTTGAAAGGATCAGCACAGGCTCTTTACTAATGGGTAGCAACAGCAAAGTGCATAGTGTTATTAATCTAGCAAAAATATAGTGCCTGGCAAAAGGTGAAAAATCCAGAGGGACCACACATAAACTGTGGATTTCCTACAATATCTATGGTCTTTAATTGTAGTCATATCAATCATCGTGTCCTCTTGCCCAAACACCTGCCAGGTCTCTTACCTTTTTGTCATGTGCTCTGAAAATGTCCTCTCCATGCTGAGACACAATGGGCCATGTGAGCATTCTCGCAGGTCACACCTCAAAACACCTATTTAACCAATAATCTAGGGGTTAGGCAGTAGCGAGTGGATTCCTGAGACACCCATTGCTAGTTGAGCACGGGGTCTGGACTGTCTGGAAAAGGGGGAAGTGCATTTTGAGCCATCACAGTGTCTGAACCCCTGCACTTCACTCTCCTGGAAAATCAGATGATTGTTAATGTGATAAAATGCAGATTTTCCAGATTGTGAGGGGAAAAAAACACGGTTTTATTAAAGATACCACAATAAATGAGGACAATTATGAAGGTCTGCAGAATATTGACCTACATGCCTTGTCATAAAATCTCTATTATAATTGCTTTAGTGTTCTTGCACCATTGGCACACTTTGACACACACAAACATCACAAACGTTGAGATGGGGGAAGCCTTTTTATATCACATCTTTTTTATGTCTTTATTGTAAACACTAAATAAACATCCATAAACAGGAACAACTGAGTTAGCAGACTGCTGAAACCTTGAGACAGAATGGAACAATACGAAACATATGTAGTTAATGTGAAATCAGGGCAATCGAAACATTATCAACAAGCAGTTTATCAATCATTCAATATTATATAATATGACACCCTTATGTGTTTATTGAGTGACGACTACACAGTGGACTTAGAGAAGCAGGAACAGAGCACCACACAAGTTAAACTTTCAGCTAACTTCAGTGGGAGCACAAGATTAATCCATTTACAAAGGTAAATATACACATGCATATTTACTCACATGTATATTAACTACTACATCTAGGTGCAACGCAACACTTTTTTTGCTATTCACCATTTCCCAGTGTAGATTTACACAAACTTGTAGACTTTCATGTCTCCATCCCCTCAAATTAGGATTGTGAAGCCTCCTACAACAGGATTTGCAAGCGTAAAGTTACTAATTGTACCACCATGGCAGAGCTCTCCCTATGGGAAATTATAGAGAAAATTATTAAAGTTAATTGTTCTTTAAAAAAAAAAAATAATGCTGTATTGTAAAATTAATTTGAAATATCTATCAGTCTGTTCCTCAATGTGAGAAAGACGAGCTAAGACACCAATGATAAGAAACCAATGGTGGCTTTTCAGTTACTACTGGCTAGACCCACAAGTTGGCACAATCTCCATTTACTATGACTAAGTATTAAATATTTCATACTTTAAAATATTTTTTAAAACGTTGAGGAGCTTTTCGTGTTCAATCAAATAATTTATTGCATCAGGTTGGTGGGTAATTATATAGAATCGCATAGAAAACTGTTGCAAATTTCGAAGCTATACACTTTCTAGGGGTCTACAATAAAAACGACGTAAGAATGGAAATGATTGCGTATCATCAAGGATAATTAAAAATGTGTACAAAACTGGGAAGTGTAACGACTGTGGAAAAATGCCATTTGCTGTCTGATGTTGCCATCTAGAGACCAAAATAAAAACATTCCCAGGAAACACTATTAGGACGGCTATTAAGTAGTCTGCCAGAAAGCATGTAATATGCCCGCAGATCATTCTGCCTAGAATATTTCTATGGATCGTGGCTATAAAAGAACTCTTGAATATATATCTGAGTTGAACTAATATTAATTTTATGTTGATGTCAAAGAAAGAAATGTTTCAAGATAAACGCAGTGCTGTCTGAAGGGGAATGCAACCACTGCCTTTCTGGCCCCACTATTTTTAGACTCCCTTACCCCATAACAAATACATTTAAATAATAAACAAACACTGGCAACGCCAATGAGTTCCGCCTTTAATATGAGGGAATTCACCTCTTGAGTTTGTCAATACGTGTTTTCTTCGAGGTACTGCACGCCCAAAATCATTTTAAGATTGCTTTAAATCTTGACCTACATATCGAGAATAGAGCTGCTGGTATGACACCTACTGTAAGGCTTTGAAAATCAAGAGCGACATTCTCCCCAACGTAAATCCATTTGGCGCTCTCATCTTTCAATCAAAATAGAATCGAATGCATGCCACAGCTCGTGTTTGACTTCTACAGTGGGTTATTTTAATTCCTTAAAAAGCGTTCAGCGCAATATGTAGACAACATTTACAGAACCAATAAAAAGGAATATTTTTTTCTCTCTGAATGTGTTATGTGATGCCTCGTATTCCTTGTGAGGTTTGTTCACATGGAGGGAGAATACAGCATCAACAAAGCAGTGGAAATTGATGGCACAACCAGGGCATATAATGGGGAACAGTTGGAGGTTTGTGGAGGCATTTGCCAGATATTTAGAGGCCTTTTATGACACGCAGTTACTTACAGGCCCCAGAGGAGGGAGGGAGAAGGACCTAGCCTTTATTAGCTGATTGCCCCCAAGGCGGCTGAGAACGCAACAAATAACGGGACTTAGAGGCAGATATCCCAGTAGAGGTTTCCTTAACCAATGGACGGATGCTGTTGGTTCAGGCCCGGGCACGCACGGGTTCCTGGTTGAATTGCTCCGAAGGTTGCCTAGATGAATGGCGGCGCCACTGCATGCAGCCTTCAAGACGGAATATAGAGAGGGTGAACTTCCTCAAGACATGAGATTGGCGATGGTTATTCTCATACCAAAGGCTGTCAAGCCCTGGTAAAGGTGTGGTTCATACTGCCAAAATCACAGCCTAATACAGATGTTAAATCCCTGGCGACAGTCCTAAAGTGCTATTATATAATCAAAGGAGGGAGGGAGAAGCTCTGATCCATTCAGCTTCCTGTCCGGCCTTTTCTTCATCCTGATAATTACTATTACTATTACCTTACATCTATATCGGCAGGCTGCGTAACTATGTTGATTGACTTCCTTATTAATAAGTATGTAGGCAGCAGAAGTATGCCTTTTATCTTAAATCCTTTTTAATATTCCTGCGTTTTCGACAAGCACTTAATACACGGCGCGCAGTCTATCTTCCATGCGCATCCCGGAAAACCGGTAGTTGTGTTTAAGAAGGGCGCCATACCGCGCACCCGTTTTACAACTAAGAGCACTTCCCTACATACCGTTTAGAACATGAACCCACCCACTTCATAGAATTATCACGAACAACGTGCATGCTTCCCAACGCCTCTTGCACCAAGCTGCCTTTTAATATGTTAATAAGTATCGCATGACATAATAAGCTCTTTCTTCGCAAGTGTTAACTGCCTTAGTACCCTTTTGCTAACTCACCATTGTGTGATAATGTTAAAACGTTTTTTCCACCAGGCTCTAACATCACTCTACTTATTCCCCGAAAAGAGGCGGCTCTAAACTCGCGAGAATTCCGGTCAGCTGTTCCCAGTCGGAGCCAGAAGCTGTTAGTGGCTGTTAGTGGCTGCCGGTGCCGCTGCGGTTTTCCTGCTTTTCGTTGCCGGCCCGCGGTTCTTTGCCGCCGCCGCCGAGTGGTAGCGGGACTGCAGCGGGGGTGGTGCGGGGTTGCCTGCGGCTGCGAGGAGTCGCTGTGGTGCGAGGGCCTCTCCTCGGAGCCCTGAAACCGCACGAGTGTCCCAGAAGCGGCAGGAGCCGCGTCAGTGCCCCCGCAGCAGCAGGAGCCCCGAGAGTCTCCCCCCAAAAAAAAAAAAAAACAGCAGGAACTGCAGGATCTGCTGATAGTGCAGCAGAGCAGCAGCAGCAGCAGTGAGCAGCAGAGAACATGGACGTCGTGATGTGGACGTCGTGAAGTGCCCACGGGGACAAGCCTGGTCTGGGAGAGCCGCAAGACGGTGATCCCTGAGAATAAGGTGGCAGCGGCAAATCCACTGCATATATCGCGAAATCACAAGGACCTACCAGCCTGCCAGAGTAAGTGTGATTTAAGTGTGATTTAAGTGACTTAAGTGATTTAAGCCAAGCAGGAGGGTTGACGGCAGCCAAAGCCGGGGTGAGGAGTAGTGAGCAGTGAGCCGTGCTGAGACACCGCTGCAAGGGTCAGACGCCGAATAACCTTGAGACCATGACGTGTTGAAAGAGGGGCGAGGAGAGGTGAATCGAGAGGCGAAGTGAAGGCAGAGGCTCTGTGGGGGGTATAGGATTTCAGACTGCCCCCTCTTCATCCACGCCACATTCACATCTCTGGCCAGCCTCAGAGACACTGTCCGGAGGTTCATCACCTACGCCCCTTCTTAGTGCATCCTGCCCTTGCAGTCAACAGGAGCCTCAGAAAAGCAAGGAAAAGTATAGATAAACTGCAGGAAAAACGGCAAAAAAATCGTAGTGGCCTGATAAATCCAACAGAGTTGATAACGATCAATATCAGCTACTCTGAGAATTCAGGGCGCACCAACTAGAAGTTTGACTGTATAACTTCATAAGCAGTCAACCAGTCAAGTTCCAACCTGCTATTTTCGACAAAAAAAACCTAGAGGTCAGACAACTCAGGGAGATGAGATCAGGGAGAGTTAGACAGACCCCCACTCAGAAAATTAAGATCGACAGGCAGAGTAAGAAAAAGAAAAAACAAGGCTCAAAAACAGAAGCAGAAAGCTGTATCATCAAGCAAAAAAGCCCTTTAATATCACAGATTACAACAATGTTTAGAAATCCAAAGGATGGCGCCAGACTGCTATTGCTGAAAGATCCTGGTGCAGCCATTTTCTCAACTACAGCGGAGTTCCCAGGCCTTATGACTCCTCTAGCTCCTCAGACACTTTCTTTGCCTTGGAATGGAAAATATAAGCCTCAAAAGGAAGCAGGACATAACTCAGCCCGTACCATCAAACAGTGGCTTCTACGGAAACCAAGCTTGGAAGAGGAAAAGATCGTTCTGTCAGCGACAGAAAGGGAGGAGCTGATGAACGGTACCAGCATTGGAACGGCACCTAAAGAAGTTTTGAGTCTGTGCTCTGACATAGCACAGGCATACAGGTTAAACAACGAGGGCACCATACACAATATCACTGAATACAACACATCTAATTAACCCCACAGTCCGCATGAATCAGACAGTAGGCTTAACAATCTCCGACCAAAGGGCGCTAAGTCTCTGTGAAAAATCCTACTCGCCAATAACAACACTCAAAACAACCAGAGGGGAAATGTCATCGTCCACCCCGAAGCCTGTAATAAACAACGCCAGATCAACAAGGCTTCATATAGCCGCTCAGGTGCACCAGCCGGACCAAGACGACCAAGAATGTATTGACAACGGCCGTCAAATTCTAAGAATGTCACCACCAAACAAAGACACCATGCAATTAACTGTGTCCGAAATGCCTGCTATAGCGGGAGGAATGCATCATGCTAATTCCCAAAATAATATAACGCCACAGGAAACCGCCCTGGGATCAAATAGCTATCAAAGGTACTCCAACAATAGCTTCAGCAGGGACGATAATATTTTTCAGCTTAACCAAGATCAAGACTCAAAGGAGACCAAAAATTTAAAATCACAGTTGAAACAAGGAGAAACAGCTAATAACCATAGTTTCTTTTCGGAGACATCTAAATCTTTATTGAACACACTACAGACAACAATAACAGCGTTCAACATGCAAAACGATAAGATGGACATCCAAATAGATCTGATGAACATTATAGCAACACAAATAGCAGGGATCAATACTAAACTGGAGAGTATGAACAATCTTATTTCCAGAGCCCATGCAAAATATTCCGTTCAGTGCGCATGCAGTCCAATAATAGACAAACTAAGCTTGTTGCCAACACTCCTAGATCAGATAATTCAACTTAATAAATCCTCCTTGGGTGAGAAGGGCATAACAAAAGAAAAGGAATTGACAAAGATAAAAGCAGATAACGATAAAGCTCTTTCAAGCCCAAAGCACCACAATGACATAAAAGCAGACAAACAGACAGACAATCAGGACAGATCTAGCATCAAAGATCCAAAATTATCACGGAAACAAAAAAACCGCGACAGGAAAGCACGGAACAAATTGTCTCTGCCTCTAGAGCAGCATACAACAAAGATCTATCCAATGTTTCGCTTACCAGAGATTGGTTTTACAACAACAGCCTCGGTTAGTTCATCAGATGACCTCACCAATAGTGTTATTTGCTTAGAACTGGGAGCAATTGAAAAACAAGCAGAAGGAATGGGTGATAATAAACAAGGCCCAAATAAAGAGGTGACCCGAGCTTGCTTAGACCCGGCAGAAACTGAAAAACAAGCAGAAGGAACGGGAGGAAAAAAAAAAACAAGGCCCTAACAAAGAGGAGACCCGAGTTGGAGTCTTTACTGGAACCCAACAAACAACAAAGAAGAAAAGCTCAAAAAAATAAAAAATAAAAATGGAAAGGAATGGAAACCATCATTGAAGATGCGAGAAGTCCCGGCGAACAACGAGCTACGATTAGTAACTTGTTAGCTCAAAATTGCCCTGAAGAAAAATGCAGTAGAAACAAAGCTGCAATTAATCAAGGTCAACATAAATCAGAATCGGTCCACGACATCAATAGAGATTTTGTAGATGGACAAAGAGAAACATGGAAACTCCCTGTCAACCAAGAAACTCCAAACATGGGGAACGAAAAACATGGTGAAAACCAAGAAACTCCAAACATGGGGAATGAAAAACACGGTGACAGCACGAAAGTTATCCTGAAAACGGTCAATCCAAAGTTCCAAATGCTTAGACCAGGGGGAACCAACGGATTGGTGGTAAACCAAAAGAGACCACAACCAATAGAAGGAGCCGACGCAATTTTAAGGAGTAGGGCACAGGAAGCAGAAACCACCTCAAGCGCCGGACGTTGGGTGGACGACCCTCTGGTTGAGCAACCGGCGATGGATCTCAAGTTCCACCGGGTCAATATAAAAGTCGAAATTACAGGTGACTTAAAGCAAATTACATTTGGAAATAAGGAAGAACACCCAATGCCCCTGGCAGGCCATTGCAATGCACCAACAGAACGGCAATTGTTGCTAATCCCGGAATATGATTCAAAAGGGCCCCATGATATATTGAATAGAGGGAACATCTTGCAGTTAACATCAAACATTCCGGCATTAAAATACTTAACATCAGTGAATCTACTGGCAGTAGAATTCATAGGAATGGAACACCAAAAGAGTAAGGAACAAACACTGACCACCTGGCTGACTGAAGAAGACGCGCAGCACATCATGGATTCCAAGGTTCAATTTGAAGCTTGGGGAATTAAATTGCTAAAACCAGCGACCCCCCGCTATCCCGGCCCCCTAAACAACGCTCTTAACCGTAGTAAAGGAAAAGTTCAAAGGCGAAATGATAACACACCTAACATTCAAACATTACTCAAAGGGGCAATTGGCGACAACCTCTCTATAACACAGAAAGAGGGGCAACAAAATGACCGGGCAAATAGAATGGACAGGACTAAGGACAACTGGGGATGGTTGCCTGGAGTGCTAACTTCGAAAGCATGTCCCTGTCCAACAGAAAATAAATTATCAACTCAAGACTCAAGCAACATACAGGTGCTCTCGTGGAACATCGCGGGGGCAAAAAAATGGTTGGAGAATGGAGAACCCCCAAGAAAATGGGAAAATTATGATATAATAGCCTTGCAGGAAACCTGGGCTCTAGAAGCACTCCCACTGGCAAATTACATCCACTATACAGTTCCAGCAACCAAAACCAAAACCTTTGGTCGTCCTAAAGGGGGCTTGGCAGTCTATATCTCTTCGGAGTTAAAGATTGTGAGTGAACAACTGGATTCAGAAGGACCAAATATTCAATTAATCAAACTGTCATTAGGGCCTGCTAATAGATTACAAATCGTCCTCTTGATCAATACATACACACATCCTTCGGCCAGGAAAAAATTGGCCCATAACAAACAACTAATCGAAATCATCACTAACATCCGGAGCACCTTTCCCATGTGGGACTTGATCCTCACAGGGGACTTTAATTCAAACCTAATTCATACCCCGGACGAGGACGAATCTATCTCAGCAGACAACATATATTGGTCCGTCCCACATCAATTCCAGCCAATGAGGCCAAAAGTGGACCGCATAGGTCAAGGGTTGGTTAATGCCCTAGAGTTTCTTGGGCTTAGAGTATTGAACGGTAGAACTCCAGATGACTTCCCCCCTAAGTTTACATTCCACGGGGGGAAGACAAGGTCAAGACTGGACTATACAGCAATCTCAGCTTCGCTGATACTATCCCTATCGCACTTCTCGATAGAGTTTACAACCAGGAGTGACCATTCATACCAGCTGATACACTTTAGGTCAAAAATTACCAAACATCAAGTAAATACAACTATCGATGGCAACATACACACAGTGGATCTAAAACGTCTAAAATGGTCAAACGACACAATTGAAACATTACAGCTAAAAATAAAAAACTTGTTAATTATTAGCAAAATTGGATCCCAGGATAAAATACAAGCATGGGAAAGCTTCACAGCTGAGCTAAAATCATTAATGGCGTCAGGACAAAAACAGCCCATCGCCCAGGAAAAAACAACAACGTTAGGTCTGCGAATCCTGAAACGTAAACTCAAAAAATGCATAAGGATGCTAAAAAGAACAACTCCTGACACAGCAGCATGGGACAGTGTGAGACAGCTCAGGAAATGTTATAAAAAAGACATCTGGGAAGAAAAAAGAAAGAGCAATGACAAATTCTGGGCCGAACTCCTCTGTAGCTCAAAAAAATCCAACTCAAAACAGTTTTGGACCATCATAAATAACCTGAATCGACCTGTTACAGTGTTATCCTCAAACATACAAGAATTTGAGTGGGTGGAATTTCTATCCAGGAGATTTTGGGAAGCTCCCTTGTTAGAACTATCCGTGGGAAACACCTACGATCAAGGGGCAGTTCATGCGAAGCCCACTGGGTTATTGGAAAGCACCAGCCCAGTTGACGTCGCAACTTCAAAACAGAAGGAGCAACTGAACGTGGTCATAAATCCACTGGAGGAAAATGTCTCTCTGATCCCAGCCATAAGTTACTCGTCCACTTCAATTGAAGGAGTTAGAAGAATAATTAAGAAAGGCAGAAACGACGGCGCACCAGGCCCCAACGGAATCCCCCAAGCAATTTTTAAATATGATATTCCGTGTAGGAGAGTAGGGTCTGCTATCCTATGGTCACCCCAAATTTTTGCTTTTTGCTTCACTGGTTTTTGACATATTGAGGCTGTGGGCCTGCCAATCAGACCCCCAGCCTGCTGTTCTCTCTACTAAATTAAAACTATGCACCCTAGGTGCATAACCAATTGGAAGTGGATCACCCTGTCAGCCCCTGTACCAGTGTACACTAGGTACCCAGGGCATTGGTGTACCCAAGGCCTGCCAGGGGCTGAAGCATGTATTATGCCACCCCAGGCTTGGCCTAACAATCTGACACAACTGGCTGATCACTCAGCTGGGGTAAGTTGGTGTAATCACCTCTTACTTAGGTGTAGTATACCTATACCTAACCTTAAAGGGGACACCTGGTAACCTATAAGTCACTCCTATGGCAGGCCTTAACAATCCTGAAGGCAGAGTGCTTGGTTCCATGTGAGATGGTGCTCTAGCATGAGCTGAGCCTGTCTGCAGTGGTCGGAACAACTTCCTTCTACTGTTTCCAGATATCGTCATACCATATACTCTTAAGTGCATTATGAACCTCGCGGTTAAATGCTAACTTTGGTTTGGCTTTATCAAAACATGTCGAGTAAGGTGTCATACGAATTGGAATACTAACCCCGCGCCAATTCTGGCGACGGGGTTAGCATTCCACCCTTCTAGAGGGACACGACATGTACAGTACCTGAAACCCGGGTAAAATCAGACATAGCCTTGGCTCCACAAAATGGATGCTGCCACCACAGACACAAGTCTGCCCTCCTGCTGCTGGGAGTCCTTCCAGCTTGGGAGGTGTGGACAAAGGGTTTCCTGCCAGGGGAGGTGCATGCACCACCCCAGACAGGATTTTGTGTATTGGTCAGGTAGGGCTTGAAAGAAACCAGACATGCCTGTGGCTCACAAGGAGCCTCGGTGCATATGCCAGTTCAAACCGGTCCTGGGGCACACCAGTCCCGGGCCTGGGGCGAGCTGGACAAAGGATTGGGGGTGTAACCACCCCCCTCCCTGGTCCCACCCATAGGGAGGGACCTAGCAGGTAGTCCGGCCCCTAGAATCCGCTTAAAGGTAGGAGCTGTGTCCTAAGACTTCAGACATCCTGGAATCAACTTGAAACTAAGAAGAAGACGGGAACTTCGACATTCTGCTGCACAGAAGACTGAAGGAAATCTCCCCTGTGGTCAGGGAGTGACCACCTTGCTAACGCAAGCACCATCCAGCGAATCAACGTCTGCTTTGCCGCCGCCTCCCGCCGGAGCCCGAGCCCAGAGACTGACAAGACCTGAACCTCCAGACCTCTCACCGCCCTATCCACAGTCCCTGAAAAGAGGAGACCCGTGGAGGCACCGAGACACGTGGAGCCAGCCATCTTGAAACGACCACGACAAGCTGACAAGTGCAACAACCGAGGCTCCCTCCAAGTTGTGCTTTGGGATCTGAGAAGCCCAACCCTCGAGCAGCATCTGCACCAAAGGTGAGCCCTCCAGCATCTCCACGATCTGCGTGGGGCCCTTCTGCATTTTGCTACTCGACGCGCCTAACCGGTTGCTGGCCCGCTGGCTAGTAGCCATCTTGGCGACGAACTTTACAAAATACACCGCTGGTCTGGTTGCTCCAGACTAGCCCTTGCTCCCCTCCAAAGGAGCAGTCCTTCTGACCTTGCTGGTCAGAACCATCAGCTTATTTCATCTCCTACAACAATTGCTTTTGCCAAGGCTTGTTTGCTTCGATCAAGTCGCCGACACCGCCGACAGCGAGAGCCTGCGTGGGACAGCTCGTGAACCGACTCCTGGACGTTGTTGACCTCCAGGGACCACGTGGCTGCAGAGACAAGCTACACCTTTCTTCCTGTTTGCACCCGACATTGCCTGGTACCCACCTGGTGCCACGCTGGTCACTGGCTAGTGACTGTGAACACTGTCCCCTCTGCTTACAGGTCTTCAACATCTCCGATCCACTCTTGGATCCACCGCATCTCTCCCGGACCGACCGCCTGCAGCATCTTTGTCTTCAGGCTCCACGGAACAGATAGAAGAAACCCGACGCACTTCGAGGCCTATGCACCCGCTTCCTGTGGGTGAGGTAAAGCTGGCACACCTGTGCCCAAGTGTAGTATTACATCTCTAGTGCCTGTGTTCCAAATCTTGAGTTCCTAGTCCATCCTGAAGATCCTTTTTGCAGTAACTTTGTACTTTTTACGCACCCATTGAAACCTATGGGAGCACGCGTGTGACTATTTGCTCTGCACACGCCACCCGTGGACCTCCTGGTCACTAACTGAAGTTAGCTCCTTGTAGGCCCAGCGATTCTAGAGGCCCTAGGCCTTTTCCCTTTTCTGTTCGTGGTACTTATACCACTATTTTAGTATATGGTTCGAGCGGCCACCAGGGCCTATCCATATAAAGTGCAACTTCTGTGTATTCTACTGTAATCTTGTTTGACGATTTGTGCTCCTGTGCTCATAAAGAGACTAGGGGTTACTTTGAGAAATAAATACATATATATTTTGAATATATATCTGTGTGGTGTCCTTTCATTGGTATAAAAGGGGGTTGCATTTGGTAAAACAGCTGGCTTAACACGCTTCACGAGTTTAGCCTCAAAGACTGCTTAGCCTACGCTACCACTAGGGCAGCTAGTCCGAAAAGGTTGACTTACAACCACACCATAAGGGTTGCTTGGCATGGTACAAGGTGATCACTTTAACTAGTGAGCATCATATACCAGGCCAACTTCTCACATTCCGTTTTGGGGCAAACACCTTCTCAACTTATACCAAGATATAGAGAAACTAAACATCATACCGGTAAACTGGCAAGGTTCGATTTTGACACCTTTATTTAAAGGAGGACACAGAGCAAACCCAGCGCACTACAGATTGATAGCCCTGCTGGACGTAGAGGCCAAATATTATGCCTCCCTGGTACTTGAAGAGCTTAAGGCATGGTCTGATGACCTTAACCTAATTGCGGGAAACCAGACGGGCTTCAGACAAGGCCTTGGTACGATGACAAACATTTTAGGTCTCTCGCTAATTACAAACAAGTGTAAGCAGAGGAAACTGCATCTTTACCTCTGCTTCATAGACCTAAAAGCTGCCTTCGACAGCGTTGATCGCCATCTTCTGTGGAAAAAGCTGCGAGCCTGGGGTATCCCCGAGAGGATTCTAAAAGGCATCTTGTTATTTTATTCAAACACCTGACTAAGGATTAAGATAGGTGATGGGTCCAGACTCTCAAGGAAGCTGACAACCACCAGAGGCTTGAAACAAGGGTGTGTTCTGGCTGCTCACCTTTTTAATTTATTTTTATCTGACCTCTCTCCAAGGCTAGTTTGTACCAATTCCCACCCACCAAAGCTTGGCGAACTGAGACTTTCGCATCTTTCATACGCGGATGATGTGGTTCTAATGAGCCAAACTAAGATCGGCCTGCAAAGATGCCTGAATGAAATGTCAGTCTACATTTCAGAAAACAAACTTGAAATAAATACAACTAAGACAAAAACTATGGTGATTGGGAAAAAACAGTTAAGAAAACAGACAATCTGGCTTAACGGAGTCCAACTCGAGGAGGTAAAAAAATACAAATACTTAGGCTTTTATATCGACAACTCAAGAAACCTTACGGAGCACAAAAAATATATGTCTCAGAGATCAAGTGCACTAATATTTGCGTTTAGTCTATTAGCCAAAAAGCTGAAGGGCCCCTCTTACAAACCTTTGCTCACCGTAATGAAGGCAAAAATCCTGCCAACTCTAACATATGCCAGCGCGGCGTTCCATGGCGAGGATGGAGAGCTCCTAAACCAACTAATAGCTTCCATCTACAAAAAAGTATTCCAGATTCCAAGGTCAGCTTCCCCAGCTCAGGTCCGGCTGGAATTCGGTCTCACAAATGAAGTCGTTGGCAGAATGTACGAGACGGTGAAAACCTGGTACCGCTTCAAGCTAAATGCTGCAACATCAAAAATCAACAAGGCCATCTGGACTGAACTAAATCAAGATACATCTTCTCCTTTTAATCAATACCTTTGTAAATCCCTTTCGGCCACATGTACGATGGAAATATGGAACAAAAACTTACCATACCAATCGTTCAAACAAGTCGTAAATAAAGCTTCAAAAACTCATTCATTGCTACTGGACAAAAATATTCTAAGATCAAGGTCGCACGCCTGGATGGTTATAAACCACTATAAGTCCCTCGCACCGGCAGCTTATTTATGTGAAACTTACTCAATTAACATAAAAAAACAACTTATGGCACTGCGTTTTGGAACACTACCATCTCAGGCTGAGCAGCCAGCTTGGCGGCACACAGGCCCTATATCGTGCCGGCTGTGCAATCATCATAAAGAAGACTTTATTCATATAATCTGCACATGTAAAAAATTGCTGGTTGAACGTGTAATCTTTCTAAAGACAAGTTTCAATGAAAGAAGAATTAGATCCTGTAGAGCCGCAATAATGGCATGCCTAAGCCCCTCAGACCCTCCATTGCATAGTAGACTGATTACATTTCTTAAAGCCTTCAAAAAGCATTGCTAAAAAGGGTCGGAAGTTGGGCAAATGATGTTTAATTTTCTGCATTGAACTTTTAAGAAACAAAATGATTTTATACTAAAATGTTGCTTTTAACTCTTCACTGTAATTTTGTGCTTTTGCTACCTGTTTTAGATTATTATGGTTTTAATTAACTAAATAATAAACATTACTTACTTACTTACTTACACTCTACTTACAACCAATGTTTGTGACAGATAATATATTTGAAATTGTGTATTCTTTTTACTTTATGTCAGTTACAGGCACTATCGAGCTGTGACCAAGAAGCAAGTTACAGGTACTATTGACCTGTGACCAAGAAGATAGGTGAGTCAATAAACCACCTATAACAAGGGTCCTGACAGTGTCTGTGTCCCTACACTCTCTCGTAGGTCCTGAAGAAAGCCCTCACGACCCCTCCTGGGCAAAGACATGGGACTGAAACATGTCGACCTCTGACCTTTACAAACACAGCATGGTGCTATAGAAAGCTAATATTTCTACAATAGCACCCACTTGTTTTTAACCTTGCCACCACTCCTTCCGAATAAAGTTTGTTCAATAAGCAGAGTGAAGCAATTTTATCTCACTTTCCCTTACCTTCACTGTACGTCCTCAAACCTATTCCTGGTCCCTACTGCTAAAACCAGTGGTCTAAGCCTCCAGGTGGAGGAAAAGCATTTCATAATAAAACCCAATGAAGATGCTTTCACGGTATTAGAGGCAGAGAACCAAGATATACCACCCTTGCTCCTGTACGTGACTGAGGGTTTTAATGACGGTTACTACATCTGACCCTGGGATTACAGGTACAAGTGGTCCATTCCCCTTTTGAAAGTCCTAAAGGGACCAGACTACGGGCAGTGGTGACTGACTTGGTGCATCCAGACCAAAATGGGTTCATGCCCGGTCGATCGACCAGGCTGAATCAGAGACGGCTCCATAACAATTTGGCAGGGGCTCGCCTGCGGGTCGGGCGATCGCCTCGCTTGACACAAACAAAGCATTTGACTCGGTGGAATGGCCATGCCGCTTCAAGGTGCTGGTCAAGATGGGTTATGGAACGAAATTTATCAGATGGGTTAAGCTGCTCTATGACAGGCTAAAGGTCAGAGTGAAGATGAATGGCCACACCTCCCGTAAGATAAGAGGTCGTTTTATAAATTGCAATGAGACATGAATCATGGGTTGGTGTTTGCGCACTCTCCAGCAGCGCAGGACACATATCTTTGCTACTGTCAATCCCGTAGCTAAGTGGCGGCGCAAGTGATTTGTCAATGTGGGAAAATCAGTTTCGTCATGAAGGACCAATGCAACCGCTAACGTGATGGGGTCTGTAAAGTCTCACCATGGAGGCCCAAAAGGTGTTGGGTTCTGCGCATTGGTAAAGAATGTGGAGTAGGTCACAATGGTCGGGGGTACTCCTCCAGCAGGTCTTGTGGTGCCATAGTCCCGCTTGTTTCAAATCTAGGGGATACCAGTGCCAGTCTTGGAGTCTTTTGAAAAGGGTCAATTTCACCCTGGATTCCCAGAAGCTTCTATCTAGGTTTTCAATGAGTGAGGAGCAGTCCTCCACCGAGTAGTCCATATTAAGCAGTCGTTTCCAATGGGTTTGCGTCTAAATAAGGAAGAGCTGGGAATGGAGGCATTGTAAGGGGAGATTATAAAATCCCAAGACCCCTCCCTTGAATTGACTCCAGAGAGCTAGGTATTGTGAGAGCGGGGATTCCTCAGTCGCCCATGGTGACAGCCCAAGGTGGTTGGAAAGGGAGTGTTTCTGTTGCCAATACCGCCACAGCTGGGAGCTGAGTATATGAAATTCAGCCCGCAGGGTCTCAAAGGATTTAAGCTGGTTGTTATGCAGTAGATTATCAATAGTGAGAATGCCAGCTTGTTTCCATAAGTGCAAAGTGCTGGGCTGTTTGCCTATACAGATGCCTGTATTGCGCCAGAAAGGCGCCCGTTTGTGTAACCGTGAATCGCATTTGAGCAATTTGTGGGCATGTGTCCACGTCTTAAGCGTGGCTTGTATCATAGGGTTAGCAGCAGTGTGTGGGGAGGGTCCGTGGACGTAGAGTATGTAGATGCCTGGGCTGAATCTCATCATTTGGTGCTCAATGTGGACCCATAGTGGAGCCTATTCAGGGTGAAGTGAACCAGTCGGGAGAAGTGGAGTGCTGTGTAGTAGTGCTCTCCATTAGGTAGGCTCAGTCCCCCGCGGTATCTGTGAGCAATCAGCTTTAAGACCTTCAGCCGTGGTCTCATGTTCCCAACACAAAGGATGTGATGCCATAGTCGATGTCCCCCGGTATGGAGGTTCAGACCACCAGTGGTATATACCCAGGAGGTATAAGAAGCAAGGGACTAAGACCATTTTGACCGCTTGCACTCTCCCCAAAGGGATACGTTGAGATGTTCCCAATTCACAAATTCCCACCTAGTTGTGGCCATGAGAGGGTCCGATATCATTTTTTCCAGCCCTTGGTTAATGTATACCCCCAGATATTTCAAGCAGCTCTCTTTGCAGTGAAATTTGCACGTTGCTGTGGCTGCTTTTTGTAGTAACCCTGGACAGTGGGAAAGCCTCACTCCTGCCCCGGTTAATTAGATAGCCTGGAAACGCAGAGAAATCAGAAATGGTAGAAATAAGGGTTGGCAGAGATGTGGGCAGTTCTGTGTGAGAAAGTGTTATGTCATCAGCATACAGCAATATTTTAAAAGCTCCTGCCGAAGTGGGGATGCCTACGATCTGAGGGTTCCACTATATGGCCACTGCCAAAGGCTCCAAAGCGAGGAGGATTAGCAGCGGGGAGAGAGGGCACCCTTGGCATGTACCCCTCCTGATCTCTAGCGGGGTCCGATAGGAAGCCCTTGCAGTTGGCTTGCGGCATGGGCACTGGGTATAGCCATTGGACTTTTGAGATAAAGTTGTCAGCGAGTCCGAACCGCTGTAGCATCAAGATTCGTAGGGCCATTTGATATGGTTGTACATCTTCTCGACGTATAATGAGAGGGCTACCGCCTACTTCGTTGAGTACCGCAAAAGCCACAGTATGTAGGACTGGGTTCAGAGATGATTGTGGAATGTTCTCCTGGGGACAAACCCCGCCTAGGAGTCATGTATCAAGTTGGAAATCACCCATTTAAGGCAGGCTGCCAGTAGCTTCTTATCAGTATTAAGCAGGGATATGGGGCGATAGCTACAGCTTTGTAATGGGCTCTTCCCCAGTTTGGGTAGAACTGTAATGGACCCCCTATTGGGGAGATGAGCTGACCTTCCTCATTTTTCGGCCTCTGTGAATGCACCATATAGAGAGTCAACCCCAAGTGAATTCTCCCTGGAAGCCATCTTCCCCAGGCGCTTTGTTATAGGGGAGATTCATGATTGCTTGCAAGATTTCCTCCTTCATTATTCTACCCATCAGGCGGGCTAGACCTTGGTCATTAAGAGATGTGAGCCGGAGATCCTCAAAAAAACGGTCTTCCATACCAACCTCCAAGCTGTTGAGGCCTGTGTAAAAGGTTGCAAAGGTGGCGGCTATCTTTTGCAGGGCCATGATCTGTGTGCCTTCAATGTCATGGATGGCCATTGTGGTCACTTGCTGGATCAATTGCGCAGCCAGTAAGCAGCCCGACTTTTCGCCCTGCTCATAGTGTTGTGCTCAAACAGTGTAGCATGTATTCTACTTTAGAAGTGAACAGCGAGTTCAGTTCCATTTTCGCCCATTCTAGGCTTCTCCGCAAGCTGACGGTGGGATGTAGAAGATGGGATTTCATCATGGACGAGATGTACCTTTGCATAGCCTTCTGGTGGTCCAAACTATTTGTATTGGCAATGGTGGAGTTCTTGCCTCTAAGGGTGGTCTTAGCCACATTCCAGAGTATCTGGGGAGACACGACCGAGCCGGCATTGCCCTCTAGATATGTAGAGATGTGATTTCAATTATGTCCAGTCAGCCAGCAATTTATAACGGGAAATGAGGTGTCAGCGCTTCCTGTGGGAACGGTATATATTCCAGTCAATTCAGAGAACCATGGGGGCGTGATCAGTAATAGCTGAGTCAATTAGACAAGTGTGTGTACGGCAACCACCATTTGGGTCACCAAGAAATAATCATTGCGATAGTGGGAGTCATGGAACTGGGAATGGAAGGTATATACCTTGTCCACAGTATGGAGGAGGAGCCAGATGTCAAACAGGCCATAGTCGTCTCAGGTTCTACAGGAGAGCCTGGTCATGTCAATGTGCCATGGCTTGGGGGCACGTCCTGTCGATGATCACGTCATTGGAAAGATTCCAGTTGCCCCCCAGTACCACATGGACAGTCCCCAGTTCAGTCAAACCATGGCTAGGATGGAGAAATAAAGGCTGTCTGTTCCAGGTTGGGGCATAGATTGAACCCAATCCCAGGACCCTGTCACCAATCTTAAGTTTGGCCACTGTGATGCAGCCTCGTTATCCATCAAGGAATGCAAGACCTGGCATGGTAGTGTCTTCCGTGTCAATATTGCCAACCTCCATTTCTGGGAGCCAGTGCATGCTGTTGATTCCGTCTGGGAGTGTGTCCCACCCAATCCCATTTAAGTATGGTGGGTTCAACATGTGGTAAGTCAGTCTCCTGGAGGAGGATAATGTCCTCCCGCCTGGAGGCCAGTTATGTGAAGAAATGTTTTTGCTTGACATAGCTTGTTAGGCCATTCACATTGAAGGAGATCACCTGTAATCGGGCACAGGTCATCATTGAAGTGAGGAGGGGAGAGGTAAGTGGGGCAGAGAGCAGTAGTAGGTGGGTGTGAAGGGTGGGGGCCAGAGTCCCCAACCAAAGGGTGGGAGGTAATGGAGGGGCTATCACTATCCGCAGGACTTGTATGGGAGGGGTGGATACACTAGCAGCCAACATGTCTCAGCTGGGGGTTAGAGAGATATCCACAATCAGGATCTACTAAGGGAAGTCCTTTTGTCAGAGGGTTGAAGGCTCGGGTCTAGCCCAGGCTTTGCAGTGAGCTGGCGGCAGTCAGTAGGTGAAGTCATAGGGGCTGTAGTTGGCAGGTGGGGAAGAGGGGAGGGAGGGGTCAGCCATCATGGGGGGTAGGTGAAAAAGAAAGGGGGGGGGAATAATGGGGACACTAGAGGACCATAAGGACCCCCAATTCATTCAATTTGCAAATTACTAATTTTCAGTCGCCCATATATAGGGGTAACCGGAAGGAAAAGATTGAGTGGTCAGAGTTTGAGGTCACTTTAAAATTTATAACTGTGCATCATCTGCATTGAATTAATATAGAATATCTAGTTCTGCCAAAAGGGTCCCAAGTGATTCATCATAGAAGTTGAACAGTAAGGCACCAATAATGAGCCTTTGGGTATGCCATACATCACAGGGATATGTTTGGAAAGAGTCTCACCAATTTGTACTAAAAAAATCTGTTAGACAGATAGGTTTCAAACCAACTTTAGAATAGTGTTAGTAATTCCAAGGCTTTCTTGAAAGTACAGTGCAGGATTCCAAAGCCTGTGGTCTAGCCAGATCCCCTGCTGACTTTTGCCCACATCAGACATTTAAGGGCATTCTCCTCTGCACCACTGGCACTGCTCCACCCAGAGCCATCATCAGTCGCTCCTTAACCTTTGGCATCTTAATCAAGTCCCTCAAGGCCATCCTCAAGCTGATAAGCAAACAAATCCTCAAACTAGCATACATGACAAGTTATTGCTCAGCTTCCAATGTTCTTTTCCTTGGCAATCTGATCGAAAGGGAGGACTTCGTATTTCTTAGAAGAAAATAACCTATGTTCAGACCACCAAACTGGTTCCCAACTTAACAGGAGATCCATATCTAGCCTGATCTCCATATTTGGGGATAACTACAGTCGACAGAAGGGAACACAAGGCACCCCAGCCCGGCTTCAGCCTTGTTACGCCTGGTCAGTGAGGTATAGTTTGGATTCCATGGCACAGCAATTAAGGGACCCACATCTGGGCATACAAATCTGTTCTGTTATTTCACCAATCAATGCATGGCTCACTTTTATACACCTGTACAGTGTTCAGCTCTCTGAACCCAGTCACGTGGAGGGTGCTCTCTAGGACAACAAATGAATATGAATAAAAATTCATGTGCACCCCCCCCCCCTTGTGCTTGTGCAAAGTCCTATTAATGTGCAGCTTCCGCGCCCCCAAGTACACTCATTTCACTCTGAGTTTTTATACAGAAGGGCACCTCTCTTTCCCCAATCTGTCCCTGTTTCCTTACGTTTTCTTTGCATACTGTTCAATAGAGCCAATCTACCTCTCTCCCCTTAGTGTGTAGCCCCTTATCTCTCATTGTCTTCCAATACAGATCAAAGCAGCCTATATTCACCACTTCCGTTGTTTTTCCTCCACCTTTGTATTTCTCTTAGTCACTTTCCTCGTTTCAACCATCCCTCTGATAGTCACAGCCAGCTTGTGTGTGTATATATATATATATATATATATATATATTCACTGAAAAAACCATAGGTTTCAGGCACGTTATAGTTAGGAATTAACATTTAAAAAAACGTTAGAAATTCACTGGAAAAACCATAGGTTTCAGGGGCATTATAGTTAGCTGGACTTTTCACTCATACAAAACCATTGAAATTCCCCTGTTATAGTTAGTTCAGCTAACTATAACTTGCGCGCCCGCAATGCGCTGCTGATGACGTCACATATTACATCACTCATGACATGGTCAGTGACATCACTGATGACATCACTCATGACATCACAAATGACATCACTGATGACATCACTGATGACACCATCCAGTGAATGTGTGTTTTTCTGTAAATTACATATGTTTTATATTTGTATATCTCAAGGTCGATGGAAAAATAAATGGGTATATAAGTGTCTAAATGGATGATTTGTTTTTGAAAAATTGATTGTATAACTGACTGATTAAGTGTATCTTAGTGAATACATGGCTTAGTGAGTAATATTTAAATATGTAAATATCTGTATCAGTCTCTCACTTTGTGTATAAGTGGTTGCATGGGTTGGTGAGTAGCTACATGAGTGTCTATATAGGTTATTAGTTGTTTTTTTGAGTATTAGTATGAGTGTATGTATGGTTCGGTGGGGGGTATTACTTTGTGCTTAGGTGCATGAATGAGTGACTCACTGTTTGTATGTGTTGAAGACAGCATGTGTGCAGGACTGTATGGGTGGATGAGTGTGTGCAGTGAATGACTGTCTCAATAGTGTCTTTATGAGTAACTACATATGTTTTAAACTAGTATATGTGACTATTGGTGTATATAAGTGAGTATATGTGAGAGTGAGAGATTGAAAGAGTTCCTGTATGAATAAGTATGTGTTTCTATAAGTGATTGTTTAAAAGACTAAGTATGTGTACGTTTCTGTAGAAGTAAGTGTGGTGGTGTGTGTATAACTGTATATGCAAGTAAATGGATGTTTGATTCTTTATTAGCATGAGTGACTATGTGTGTGAGTAACTCTATGGATGAGTGGCGTTGTGTAACAGGATGTATAGGTGTATGAGTACATATGATGTGTGAGTACATGTATGAGGGACTGTATAGGACTGTTGGTGAATGAGTGGATGTGTATGTGGATCTTAGAATTACTGAATAGGTTGTTGTAACTGGTATTGGTATGTCCATTGTTTTTAAAATTTTAGTTTCTATTTTTGAATGTGTGTATCAAAAGTTATATTAGGGGGAGAGGAGGTCTGCCACTCTATCACAAGGATGATGTCATCAGTGATGTCATCAGTGATGTCATTTGAGATGTCATCAGTGATGTCATGAGTGATGTCACTGACCATGTCATGAGTGATGTAATATGTGACGTCATCAGCAGTGCACTGCGGGCGCGTGAGTTATAGTTAGCTGAACTAACTATAACGGGGGAATTTCAATGGTTTTGTACAAGTGAAAAGTCCAGCTAACTATAACGCCCCTGAAACCTATGGTTTTTTCAGTGAATTTCTAAGGTTTTTTTAAATGCTAATTCCTAACTATAACGTGCCTGAAACCTATGGTTTTTTCAGTGAATTTCAAAGGTTTTTTAAATGCTAATTTCTAACTATGCCTACAGAGATAGGACATGTGAAGAAAGAAGAAAAAACGCACAGAAAGAAAAAAAAGAAATGCAGAAAGAAGCAACAGAAGTCCTCAAAGACGAAGAAAAGTGCAGGAAGAAGGATAACGTGCAGAAAGAACAAACAGAAGGGCAGAAAGAAGCCTTGTTGCAAAATCATCCTGTACCCTCAACATTTTCAGACGGATACTGGTGAGGTTCCGTGAAATCTGAATCTGCGCTATAAATATCATGGTTCCGTTACGATTTTGGTAACAGCGAACCGTAACCAGTGAGTTCGGCCAGTACGTGTGTTTCCGTCACATTACACCAATGGATTCACTGCGTATTTAGGGTTTTCGTTCCGAACCCTGGGTTCCATTTTGCGCATGGTAGCCATTTTGTGGTTGCCCTCACATAGGCCGATGACTATGGCCAAACGAGCCTTTTTTGGTCAGGCGCACCTTAGCTCGAGTTCATGCTGACTCCTACTTGTCTTGAGTGAACTGACCTCGTTGCCCGAGGCCGACCCTGCCAAACCCGTTCCCGCCCGCTAGCTGATCTTGATTAAGGGTCAGAGCACGGGATCTCGTAAAGTTTTATTGCACACAAACATGCCCCATCTTACTTCTATCTGTTTCTGTTTCTTCTTTTATGGTCCATTTACGATATGGGTTGTGGTCTCTTTATTATGGGTCTGTCCGGCTTGTCTAAAGAAGAATGTTGGGATTGTTCGATGATCGATCATGGGCCGGACAACTGAAAAGTGGGTTTTACCATCATGCGATACTTTTGGTGTGGTTACATGCGATTGGACAATTTGTAAAATAATGGGTGTTTGTCTGGAATGTGATGTTTCTGGCATAAAAAGGGATGACTTGCTTTGTAAATTTGAGCAGTCTCCTGAGAACTCATACCGTGATGACTTCTAGGACTTCTGTTACTGGCTGCAGCCAATAAAAACGATCTCCGACGCCAGCCATCCAGAAGTATCTTGTGTCTCTGTATTCCAAGACAGGTGAACCCGAAGACTTTGGGCGTGCCCCTGGCGCCGCTGGGTTCTAAAAGCCCGGTTCTTCAGTTGGCGCCTGACGTGGGGCGACATCAAGCGGTACCGGTCCAAGCCTGAGGATCGAGAGGAACTTCGTGAGGAAACTCTGGAGCGGGGCCCACACTTCAGCGACCCCTGCATGTCGAAAACGTGGACCGAAGGTCTTTTCCACGAGATTTCCCCCTTCTGACGGCTACGTAAGGACCGCTGCCCTGACTGTCGCCCTGTCTTGGACAAACCCCCTTTTTGTGAGACTTCGTAAGGCGAGACGACCGACGGATCTTCTGGGTGGCGTAGCAGACAACTTGGTTAAGTATAAGTGGGTCGCTCCCACTAACTTGTTTGGTTCTTAGTTTTACTTGGTCCTTAGTTTGAGCGGTTCTTGGTTTTGCTTGGTTCTTAGTTTGGTTCTTAGTTTGTTTGGTCCTTAGTTTTGATTTGAAAATTGCAATTTCCAAAGCCGAGGGTCTCGTATATTTACGAGTGTATCGGTAGAGATAGTCCCTTGAAGTTTGAAGCTCGATTAGTGAGCGAAGATGCCTAATCGTAGCAAATGTGGTACTTGGTTTTGTTGTGGTTATAACAGGAAGTTCCGATTGGAGGACTCGTGTCCGATACCTCCAGTTGGAACTCCGACTTATGAGCTCTACTCTAAACACGGCGTGGGCCCCATTACGTTCAATGAAGTATGGGTCCGCTACACTAGGAAAGATTGTGTCTTACGATGGCCCCAACATGGTAGTTTTGAAACCGAGATTTTAGACAATTTGGAAGCGAAATTATTTAGGAAGAAAGCCCGGCCGGCAATGTTCGACTCCTTCCGCCTTTGGCGCAAAGAAGCCAGACAACGAGAGATAAAACAAGCTAAAAGAGATAAGAGAGAAAAGGGTGTATCGATAATGCAAGCTGCTAGGCAGTTTAAAGAAGATGAAGAGGATAAGGCGATTGAGGTGTCAAATAGGCAACATCATATGGCTATTGGCAAATGTTATCCAGTTTTGTCACCCCCTCTTGTGAGTCCTGTTAAGGATCCCGAAAAGGATCCATTAATGTCTTATTTGTTAAAGTCACCTCCCCCTTACGTGCAAGGTGCTACTGCACCGATATTACCGCTTGTTGTACAACAGGCTGCTGGTCAGCCTTTAGTCCCTCCGCAAACCCCTTTTCCTGTTACACAGTTGGTTCAGGTTCCTCCGGCACCCCCTCTTCCTGGGTTGCCTACTTTACCTTTGCCTGCCTTGACTCAGACTGCTGTGCCTCTTGCTCCTGTCCCTTCGACTTCCTCCACTCCTGCGTCTTTTCCTTTGCCATCGCAAGGTACCTTTTCTCCTGTTCTTATGACTGCTTCCCCTTCTGTTCGTCGGCGAGTAGCTGACACTGTTGCTAATTTCTTAACTCCTCTATTTGGGTCGCTAGTCACGACCCCCGTTTCTGATGACAGATAGAGACGTAGTCAGCTCCCTGGTTCTGTGGAGCGTGGAGTGTTGGATTTGTTGGCTCCTAGGTGGGTTACGAATGTTTCTAGGTATGATCCGGGAGCGGTGCTGAAAACGTTCCTACAGTGGAAAGAGCCGATGCAGCGGTATGTTTTTGATACGATGTGTACTTTGCTTCGGGAACAATGGGAAGATGATGAATTGGAGTTGGCTCCTGTTGGATTGCTTGATATTCAGAGTAAGTTCGCCAAAGGGACGATAGTGGGAGCTGGTGTCGAGGATGCGGTAGTGACACTTCTTACATATAGGTCTGCACTTCCTCCCCAGCCATTGTTTGAGCCTGATGCCTCAGTTAGAAAGAAGGTACAACAATATCCAATGAGAGAGGTTCCTCCAGTTTGGAGAGAGGGAGACGCAAACGCTAATCCACCTATTTTGGCTCATTTCCAATGAGTTTGGATACATGTCCCTTGGAAGAGAGCTGAGGTTTTGGCTCTTATGCAAACCTTACCCGACCCCCGTAAGAATCCCGCGGGGTATTATAAGGAGTTGTCCCAGACAGTCGACGCATGCATTATGAATCTAGCTGATGTGGATATGTTATTGGGTAACGTAGTACCTCATCCGTTGTGGGCGAAGATTCGCCACAAGGATCATGCGGTAGAATTAGGTGATACATGGGTGAATATTGCGGCCACAGATGCCAGACAGATAGGAGGAGCTAAACCTGAGCCTCTAATTGCGGATTTACCCGGTAGAATTATTAATATGATGAAAACGATGATGCCAGCGTTACGAGTAAATTGGGACAAGTTGACAGCATGTAAGCAGGAGAAGGACGAAAGTGTGTCTGATTTCTTCACCAGGTTTGAAGAGGCTTTTATAGATCATAGCGGTCAAGATATGAGTACGGAAGGTGGCCAGAGACTGTTTGTAGATAAGTTTGTCTTTAATTTACTTCCCGAACTGTGTAATAAGTTGAAAGATTCTGAGAGTTCTTGGGCTGTCTCTTCGTCGGCCCAGATATTGGCGACTGCACAGTACTATGAGAATAGGGATAAGGATGAGAAAGATAGATTAGAGAAAAAGACAAAAGACTTAAAAACGAAGGTTCTTCTGCAGCAGGCGTATCCGCCTCGCTCGAATCAGCAAGAATCACAGCAACGTCTACAGTTTCAGCAACCTCCATCGTTTCAGAGACTGTCACAGAAACTTGAGTATTTTCCTCCAAGACCACCTTTGGGTCTCAATCAGTGCGCGTATTATAGAGAGGAAGGTCATTACAAGAATGAGTGCCCTGATTTACGACAACGTGCGAGCGGTATGTTGGCTCCAAGAGGTCGTGGTAGTTTCCAGCAGGTTTCTAGGGATAGAGGATGCGGCGCGTTCCCTCAGAGCGAATGTTCTTTTCCCCCACAGGCATCTATGAATTATTTTGACCAGCAGAACGTACAGCCCGGCAGATCTCCGCAATATTATGTTGACGATCGCTATGTTGAGAGTGAGAGTACTGGCTATAATGATTGCTAGGACAGCCAAGGACAAAGAGAGGGAGTAGTGTCAGTTCCAGTAGACCAGGATGGACCTTATGTTGCAGTGGTTACATCGGGTGTGGTAGAGCCTTTTCTTTTGGATACTGGTGCAGCGAAGAGATCTATCATGCACTCTAAACTCCCTGGCGCACCTTTGTCTGGCTTAATGAATATTTCAGTGGGATTTTCTGGCGACGCGGTTCGTAATCCAGTTTCTAGTCCCTTGTCTCTTTCTGTTGGGCCTTGTGAATTGGAAGCACCCCTTATTTTAACGACAGGTTGTGGTGAGAATTTGTTGGGTCTGGATTTGTTAAAGAGACTGCACGCGACATTGTATTGTTCTCCTTCGGGAGTACACCTTACATTGGGTAAGAGAGTGACCTCTCCGATGTATCTGTCTAGAGATCAGCTTCCACTGGAATTGCGTTGTCTCCCTGATACTCTTTGGGCTACTGGTCCTAATGATGTGGGTCTTTTGGGGATTCCACCATATGTTGTGATGCTCAAATCGAATGTTAGATTGCCACGTATTCCCCAATATCGGATTTCGAGTGATGGTGAAAGAGCGCTTCTAGCGATCATCTACGATTTAATTGAGAAAGGTGTGATCGAAGAGACGAGAGGTAACGTGTGTAACAGTCCTGTTCTGCCTGTCTTGAAGCGTACCGATTCTTCTCAGCAGCCTGAGTATCGGTTTGTGATTGACCTTCGAGAGGTTAATAAGATTGTTGTGCCCCAGTTTCCTGTTGTTCCCGACATTACTGCTTTGTTGACTTTGATTCCAGCTTCAGCTGCCTGGTTCTCCGTCATAGACTTGAAGAACGCTTTCTTTAGTATTCCAATCGCCGAAGAAAGTAGAGATATTTTTGGCTTCTCTTTGGGAGGACGAAGCTTCCGGTTTAAGCGCGCTCCTCAAGGTTATTGCGAAAGTCCGTCCATCTATAGTCAGGCTTTGAAAACTCAGCTTGATGCTTCTGTGTTACCTGCGGGTGCTGCTCTTATTCAGTATGTTGACGATCTGTTAGTAGCTGCTGATGATAAGGAAACTTGTAAAGAAACTACTCTTTCGTTGTTACAACATTTGTCTGATTTGAATCATAAAGTGTCACCTTCAAAGCTACAGTACTGTCGCCAAGAATTAACCTACTTAGGTCATCTCTTGTCGAAGGAGGGAAGAAGGTTGACCCCAGAACGTATCCAAGCGATTGCTCAAATGACTGTGCCTAGTACGCAGAGAGAGGTACGCGCTTTCTTGGGTATCACGTCGTACTGTAGACAGTGGATTCCGAATTTTTCCTTGTTGGCAAAACCTTTGTTGGCTTTGACTTGTAAGGATACACCGAGTCCTCTTTCCTGGTCTGACAAGTGTCATAAAAGTTTTTCTGAATTGCGTGACGCATTGTATTCTGCTCCGGTGTTGGGTACTCCTGACTACAGTAAGCCTTTTACACTCTACGTTCATGAGAGAGAGGGTTGTGCATTGTCAGTTTTGACGCAGCAGTTTGGTGAGAAGCAGCGTCCATGTGCGTATTTCTCGTCGACTTTGGATCCGTAAGCCAGAGCGTTGCCGAGTTGCTTGAGAGCTACAGCAGCAGCGGCTGTTTCCATCCGACAGTCTGCTGGGTTGGTGATGGATAATACGTTGGTGGTGATGGTTCCACATGCAGTGGATACTTTATTGAACAGAACAAAGACTCAACATCTTACTAGTGCAAGGTTGTCGGGTTATGAGTTGACGCTTTTGGCCAGTCACGTGCACATTAAACGGTGTAACGCATTAAATCCAGCGACATTGTTGCCGATTTCTGTGGATAGGAATGGTCAAGAACAGCATGATTGCTTTCTTAGGACAGAAGAGGAAACGAAGGGTAGAGTTGATCTAAAAGATACTCCTCTTTCAAATCCAGATGGTGCGCTATGGGTTGATGGGTCATGCTACAAGCTCCCGAATGGTGATACGACTGCGGCATATGCCGTGACAACATTGTGTACGATTGTTGAAACTGCACGAGTGAGCTTTAATTCAGCACAAGCAGCGGAATTGATCGCATTAACAAGAGCGTGTGTCTTGTCTGAAGGAAAGAGAGTGAATGTATATACCGATAGTCAGTATGCGTTTGGTGTAGCACACAGTTTTGGACGCTTGTGGCGAGAGAGAGGATTCCTCACGTCACATGGGACTAAAATCCAACATGGACAGTTGGTGAATGAGCTTCTTGAGTCACTTACTCTGCCGAAGCAAGTTGCGATTGTGAAGTGTAGTGCTCACCGAAAGGTTACGGATGATGTTGGCCGTGGTAACGCTTTTGCGGACGAAGTTGCGAAAGAAACAGCGAAAAATGTGATGAGTCGAATGTATGTTGCGGAGCCTGCGAGATGGATTGGAGCGGCTGGAATGTGTGAGGATACGATTGAGAATGTGAAATCGATTCAGGCCAAAGCTACGGAGAGTGAGAAAAACGTGTGGAGAGAAACTACGGGTAGATTGGATTCGACTGGTTGTTGGGTTGAGTTGTCGGAACACCAAAGATGGATGTTCCCCGATGTGTATGTGCTTGCGGTGGTTACGATGGCACATTGGATGTCTCACATCAGTGCGAAAGGGATTTGTAAGCTGTTGGCTCCAGTGTGGGAGAATGGAGGAATTCCCAAGTGTGTGGAGAATGTGGTCAAAAATTGTATGGTGTGTCTGATGTATAATCCTGGTAAGGGAACTCCAAATCCAGCTGGTCACTTCGCGCCTCCGACGTATCCGTTCGAGGTTTTGCCATTGGATTTTATCCACATGGAAAGATGCAACAATTTGAAATATGTCCTTGTAGTTGTTTGTGCCTTTTCTAGATGGGTAGAGGCATACCCCCTAAAAGATAATACTGCCTTGTCCACAGCTAAAGTCTTGCTCAAGGAATATTTCCCTAGGTTCGGGTTGCCAAGGATGATGTGGAGTGATAACGGAAGTGAGTTTGTGGGCAGGATCATGAAGAGAGTATGTGAGGGTTTGGGCATAAAGCAGAAGTTCCACGCTGCGAATCATCCCCAATCATCTGGTTTAGTGGAGTGCTATAATGGCACTCTGAAGCTGAAGTTAGCCAAGATTCAGGCGAGTTCTGGTCTCCAATGGCCCGATGCCTTGCCATTGGCACTTTTGTCCACTAGAACTACAGTGCATTCCCGAATTGGACTTAGTCCGTATGAAATTGTGTTTGGTCGACCGGCAAATGTGTGGGGAGTGCCGAGACCAACAAAATTTAGTGACATTGATTATCCTGTGTTGGTGGACTATTTTTATGACCTGACGGCTAAATTGCGTGTCTTGCATCAACAGGTTCATGATAGCTTGCCACCAGCATCTGTGGACCCAGGTCATACTATCAATCCTGGTGATTGGATCCTGGTAAAGAATTTTCAGAGGACTAAGAATGATCAGCCCCATTGGATGGGCCCTCACCAGGTGTTGTTGTCTACAAGGACATCTTTAAAAGTCTTCGGAAAAAGAAATTGGATCCACGGCGTACACTGTAAGAGGGTACCTTTACCACTGCCGTGCGACCAGTGGATCCGCGAAGGCATCGCAGACACTGAAACTGAGAGATTACCGAAACTCACACCGTTTAGCGACGCTGAATTGGTATGGACAAGGTCTGAGAAAGGAGCTGACGATGTCTTGCAAGCAGATATGCCTTCACCTTTAAGCTTGGACACCACTGAACGTGAACTGTTGTTTCAAACCCAGACAGAGCCTGGTAAAAGTCATTATAACCTGCGGTCTAGAGACAATGGACTAATAAAGAACAAATAATTCCTTTCATGTCGCGAACAGCACTCTCTCAGCCAAGGAACCGTTTTTGATCCTTTTTTTCTTTTTTTCGAACCACCATCCGGGTTCAGCTGTAAGGTCGCGGTGTAAAGACTTGGGATTGCAGCCGTGTAGACACAAGGTCGATGGTTCTGGTTGGTCCTAGGGCGTTCCCTGGACTGACAGACGCACTCCTTAGCAGAAGAAAACCAACCGCCGCGAACAGCACGGTGAGAGGATGGACATTTTTGAGGTCAAGAGAGCTGTTGAGAAAACGAACTTTAAGATGAAACTATGCAGGATAATGCATCTCAAATGTTTTCCGATTACATGTATTATGAGGTTTCTTAGCATGACGTTAGCTTTGGTGGGTTGGATTGTTTTTTCTACCCAATTGACTTCTGCACCCACTTCCCAACCTACGTCTTTTCCTATTACTACTTCTTTGCATTCTTTTCACATCTTACCGGAACACGAGCAGATTAGAAGGTCAGAATTTATAAATAACTCATTTGTACAGCTTCTGCATCAACATCAGTTGGTAGTGAACCTCACTAATTGTTGGGTGTGTGGTCTTATGCCACATACTACGGATAGAGGTATTCCCTATATGGTTCTGCCGTTTAGTCAGAATGGGTCTTTATGGGCTTTCCAGACGATGTTCATTTATGCTATCGAAGTCTATCCCCTGCGTTCCATAAGAGATAACTCGAGTAATAAAGCCTTGGTGAAGGGAATTGCGAATATGAGTAGGGATATCGACACGTATAGGACTATTCCCAAGGACGAGTTACTAGCTTATGTTGGCTGGAACGCGACTGGATACAGTGTTAGCCTGAGTGAAAAGCAGAGATGAAAGAGGTCACCTCCGATTTGGATCGTACCCCACCGAGGTCATTTTTGTCTGCAAGGTATTGTCAGGAATCCGAAAGCTCAGTTAGGGAAGAGTGTTTGTACTCAGACGTATGTTTTTACGTCTCAGTCTTCCCCGCTGTTTTTGGCAGCCAAGAGTACGTATTTTATTTGCTACGACAGAGCATATACATGGTTGCCCCCTGATTTTTCGGGAACGTGTTATGTCGGATATTTGTTGCCTCCTACTTATACTGCCGCCGCAGATTACCACAAGACGAGAGTTGTCAGGGGTGTCTTTGATCAGGAAGATACCGCTGGACAAGAAGTGGGAGACTTCTTTAAGGGTTTCCTACCGTTTTGGGGACCTATGGTTAACAGTAGGAGCCAGCGGCAATTGACGAGAGTGGTTGAATCCACCATAAACGAAACTGCTGGTGCCCTTAGTAATTTGACAGCTGAGCTTCAAGCGGATCGCCTTATGACATTGCAGAATCGTATGGTTTTAGATGTCATACTTGCAGATCGAGGTGGAGTATGTAAAGTGATCCAATCGAGTTGCTGCGTTTTCATTCCAGATAATGCTCCGACAGTATACAAGGCCACCTCCAGGCTACATAAGATCTCCGAGTCAATACATACGGACGAGGAGATTGGTCGTTAACTGGATGGTTTTGGGGACTGTTATCCGCTTGGGGATGGAGGATTCTGACTATCATTGGTGTGGCTTTAGCGATTCTTTTCTTGTGTTGTCTCCGTGTACAGTGTGGTCCGGCCATATGTGGCCTTTGTGCTACTACATGTGTTAGGAGACCGCCTGTCTTGAGAAAGGTACAGAGAGATAAGATGATGCTTCAACAGCACCTTGATGATCTGATGAATATAGACATCAATTCAGATGCAGACTGAGATTGCCTATGTAAGGGCAAAAGGAGGGTCTGAGGTTCCGTGAAATCTGAATCTGCGCTATAAATATCATGGTTCCGTTACAATTTTGGTAACAGCGAACCGTAACTAGTGAGTTCGGCCAGTACGTGTGTTTCCGTCACATTACACCAATGGATTCACTGCGTATTTAGGGTTTTCGTTCCGAACCCTGGGTTCCATTTTGCGCATGGTAGCCCTTTTGTGGTTGCCCTCACATAGGCCGATGACTATGGCCAAACAAGCCTTTTTTGGTCAGGCGCACCTTAGCTCCAGTTCGTGCTGACTCCTACTTGACTTGAGTGAACGGACCTCGTTGCCCGAGGCCGACCCTGCCAAACCCGTTCCCGCCCGCTAGCTGATCTTGATTAAGGGTCAGAGCACGGGATCTCGTAAAGTTTTATTGCACACAAACATGCCCCATCTTACTTCTATCTGTTTCTGTTTCTTCTTTTATGGTCCATTTACGATATGGGTTGTGGTCTCTTTATTATGGGTCTGTCCGGCTTGTCTAAAGAAGAATGTTGGGATTGTTCGATGATCGATCATGGGCCGGACAACTGAAAAGTGGGTTTTACCGTCATGCGATACTTTTGGTGTGGTTACATGCGATTGGACAATTTGTAAAATAATGGGTGTTTGTCTGGAATGTGATATTTCTGGCCTATAAAGGGATGACTTGCTTTGTAAATTTGAGCAGTCTCCTGAGAACTCATACCGTGATGACTTCTAGGACTTCTGTTACTGGCTGCAGCCAATAAAAACGATCTCCGACGCCATCCAGAAGTATCTTGTGTCTCTGTATTCTAAGACAGGTGAACCCGAAGACTTTGGGCGTGCCCCTGGCGCCGTTGGGTTCTAAAAGCCCGGTTCTTCACTGGTGGTAACTGAGTCTGACTAACCAGTCCTAGAGCCAGTGCTATGTTAAAAGACACTCAGAATACAGTGAAAACACCTACATACATTAGGGAACACTATGCGTTGGGGTCCCCCTGTGATTAGCATGACCTCCTCTGTAAGCCCCTAGTACATAATAGGGCAGGGGATTAAAACTACCTCTTAAAACGCACCACATGGCTTGTTTGCACATGTCACCTCAAGCCCCGTCCCCTCCCTTCCCCACTGTGTAAACAAGCCCTGTGGCCGTTTTAAGTTGGAAGATTAAGTCCCCTTGAATCCTGAGGGTCCCTAGGGTCCAACTAGACCACTAGGTACCTCCAGTAAGCACCACAGAGCTGCGTTGCAGAGATGTGTAAAAAGTGGCACGGCCTGGACCACCTCTCTGCAACGCAGCTCAGTGGCGCTTACTGGAAGCACCTGGTGGGCTAGCTAGCCCCAAGGGGCCCTCAGGAATGAAGGGGAATTATTTCCCCAACTTAAAACGCGACATAGGGCGTGTTTGCACACGTCACCTCAGGCCCCGTCCCCTCCCTTCCCCACTGTGTAAATACGCCCTGTGGCCATTTTTTAAGTTGGGAGATTAAGTCCCCTTGAATCCTGAGGGTCCCTAGGGGCAAAATAGCCCACTAGGTACGTCTAATAAGCGCCATTGCAGAGAGGTGCAGTGGCGCTTACTGGAAGCACCTGGTGAGCTAGTTGGCCCCCAGGGTCCCTCAGGATTGAAAGGGAATTATTTCCCCAACTTAAAATGCGCCACAGGGCGTGTTTGCACACGTCACCTCAGGCCCCGTCCCCCCCCCCTTCACCCCTGTGTAAATGTGCCCTGTGGCCGTTCTAAGTTGAGAGATTAAGTCCCCTTGAATCCTAAGGGTCCCTAGGGTCAAACTAGCCCACTAGGTACCCCCAGTAAGCGCCAAGGAGCTGCGTTGCATAGAGGTGTAAAAAGGGGCATGGCCTCAGAACACCTGTCTGCAACGCAGCTCCCTGACGCATACTGGAGATACCTGTTGGGCTAGTTGGCCCTCAGGGACCCTCAGTATTGAAGGGGAATTAATTCCCCAACTTACAACTGGCCAGGGGGCGCGTTTGCAGAGTGCTGCAAGGAGGGGGCGTGGCCTCCGGCGCGATGCAAGTCTTTTATTTATTTTATTTTTTTTAAGAAGGGGGGCTGTGTGGCCTCCCTCCTTTTTTTAATTTATTGGCCCTGGGGACCCCATCCCCCAGGGCCTGCACCCTAATTTTTTTTGTTGAAAAAAATTCATTTGGCCCTCCCAAGGCCTTAATCGGCCCCAGGCACCCCAAACCCCGGGTCATGGCCTTTTTTTAAAAATTATTCTTTCGGAGGAGGGCTGCGTTTCCCCCCTCCTCAGGCCACTTATGGCCCCGGGGACCCCATCCCCCAGGGCCGGTCTTTGTTTTTTATTATTTTAAAAAATATATATTTAGAGAAACACCTAGGACATGCTGGACAAACCGTATGGACCTATCATCATGACGATTTGCGTAATATTCATTAAAAGGCGACTATGCATACAATGAATCCACGTGGAATGTATTTACACCGCTAGTGAAGCTCTGATGTGTCGGACGCCCTACCATGCCTAATCCCGGAGCCCCCGCCGGTGGGTACTCTCCAAGTAGACACCCTTGTTGTTTATTTATACAAACATGGGTAGCTATTGACGGGCACATTTAATACACACGCACACCAAGCCATTCAAAGGGGATTCGACAAAAATTCGACCAAACTATGCAAGAAACCCCCCTCACGGTTAATAAAACACACATCCACCGCCGAATGTGTAATACTTTTTATTTTACTCTCTGGAAAGGAGACACACCTCACTTGAGAGTCACAGCGTGCTCCTGGCTGAGCCCAATGCTGTGTTACACCCACCAGTGCCCGCCGAATGCCACACACCTCTGTGTTGTATTCCACCAGCTAGTTCGTATGCTATGACACTCTCTAGCCCATGTGCACTGTAACACCACCCCGTGAATATGTCATGCCACACTTGCCTTCGCACGGGTTATATTGCCCCATCTAACGTGCCTTCCTCGATGCCTATGTTATAACGCACAGCGCTATGCCATACATATTACAATCTGGGATCCATATCTTTGTCACAGTGCATATGCAACTTTACACTCCCCAGCACATATTTTATATTACAACTTTAGAGACTAGTTAGGTTACACAACACTGCCCTGTGCATATTACACTCCAAGGCGCATATCGCATAGCACGCGCTAGTGCCTGTGCTATCTCGTGCTCTCCAATTAATCTGTCATTGCGCACAATGTATTGCATATTATATTTCACGCCCCGGTTCATCTTATATCACACTTTTTGGTGCATAGTTTATACCATATACTATATCTAGTTTTCATTTTCAATCGTGCTCTCAGGACTATGTTCTATATAACACTGCGTCCACCTACCCTTTTCACAGGCATTACATTTTGCGATGGGGGGTGGAGGGTCAGGGGGTGTTTCTGCCAAGTGAGCCCGGAGTCACAGTCACAAACGTCCTCTTCTTCCTGAATAAAAGTGAGATTATGCTGCATACTTGTTCATATTTTAATTAGTTCGCACAGACACACATTTTAAAAACAATAAAGTTCCTAATACCCACCTTCTCTGAACAGTTAGCTTGCTGCCCCACTCACCTCCTCCCTTTCCTCTGTTGTCTGAATCCATGGACTATCCTCCTCCCTCCTGCCATGAATGGTCTGATGTGCTGCCACTGCCCTCCATTTAGCATGATGTACCAGTCCACTCCTCTTGCCCTCCATTGCCCAATTCTATGGCCCATCATTGACCTCCTGCTTAGCCTCCGTGCTTAGCTTGCTGCTCCTATTCTCCTTCACCCTGCCCTCCGATGTCTTTGTGCATGCCCCTGCTCCATCCTTTTTGCCCACCATGTTCCATGGACCTGCCACTCCTATCTACTCTGAGTGTTCTGTTGAGCTGCCACTCCCTTCCCACCTGCCTAGCATTGCCAGATGACTGTAACCTGTCCCTGCCACCTCCACCCTGCCTGTCCACATGCCATGCCCCTATCCCCTTCCTCCTGTCCTCCATGGTCCATTTCACTGCCACACCCTTCTGCCCTCCCTGGTCTGTTGTGCTGCAACTGCTCCTCCTGCCTGCCCCGTGTGGTCTGTTGTGAGGCCCCTTCCCCTGAACTCTCTTGTCTGTGCCCAGGTCCTGACCCTCCCTTCTATCCTCCATGGTCCTTTGTGCATGCCCCTGCACCCTCTTTCTTGCCCATCATAGCCATTGTGCTGCCACTAACCCTCCCGCTTGCCATGCATGGTCTTCTGTGCTGTCATGGCCCCTCCCACCTTCCCTGTGTCGTCAGCTAGCTGCCCCTGACCCCCTCCCACCTTCCCTCCATGATCTGTGTGTATGCCATCATAGTCTCACTGTTGCTCTCCATGGTGTGTCTTGTTTCTAGTGCCCATCCTGCCTGACCTCAATGGTCATCTTGCTGCTCCTGCCCTGCCCCCTTGCCCCCAGCCCTCTGTTTCCATGTGCAGACCCCTATTCCCTCCCTCCTGGCTTGTCTGTTCCATTGTAATGCCCCTGATCATTATGGTCTGTTATGCTGTAGCTTTCTCTCCTGTCTGTCCATTAAGGTCAGCTAGCTACCATTGACTCTTTCCCCTCTGTTCTCTGTTGTCCAGGTGCATGGTCCTGTCACCTCCCTATTGCTTTCTATGGATTGTTGTGCTGCACTCCTGTCCTGCATGCCCTGTGTGGTGTATTGTGCTGCTGCAAACCCTGATGCCTGCCCTGTAGGGTCAGTTTGGTGCACCTCTCCATGTCCCTCCTGTCCTCTGTTATCCGAGTCCATGTCCCTACCCCAATTCCTCCTGCCTACCATGATCCAATGTACCATACTTGCGAACATCTTAAACTTGGTAAGAGGGAGATTTTGAAAAAAAACGGGTATTGATTTTCCTCTTTGAGTTATATTGAAAAAGAGGCGATTGTAGACAGGAGACAGATCAAATAAAGCCCATTTGAGCTTAAAAACATTGTTGTTTCCTGGCTGAAACGGGTCTGTTGGCATTTATGGTTGTACTACCACTGCCTCTTCCTTCTGCCCACAATGGTCTATTATATTGCCACAGCCTCTCTTGCCAGTCCTGTATTGTTGGTTTGTTGCCCCTGCCCCCCTTTCCACAGCCCTCCATAGTCTGTTGTGCTGCCACTGCCCTTCCTGCCTGCCCAGTGTGGTCAAATTGTTGCCTCTGCACTCTCCTACCTGCCTTCAATTCCGTTCCCCTGGCCTCTGTCTCTCAACAGTATCCCAATGAACAACTAGATTGCTAACATTCTATATTTATTACAAAAGTGTGGAACGCCTGACATCATCTTGATTGAATCAAAACTGTAATACCTAGAGCATTTCCTTTAGAAATTACATATATGAGAGGGTCTTATTTGCATCAAAATGATGGTTAGTGCTCTAAAAAACTAAAATGAGGACATATTTTCTGAGTTTTCAAATAGGGACAAAGAAATTTTAAATTATTTGTAATCTTTATGTTTTTTTATCCAGTTGACCACTTGATTAAATGTTGCACATAGGGGAGAGGATGTGGTGTTACTTCCAGAGCTGCAGACTTTGCAACTGGGGAACCAGGTTGGAGTTTCTGCTTCAGCTCAACATTCTGTGATTCTGGTCAAATCACTTAATCTCCCCATGTCTACAACCAAAATTAATTTGATATTATGTGATGTAACCAATGTTCATGTAAAGCACTCCAATACCTGACAAGTCTGCACTATATAAAACAGCAAATACAAAAAAATAGGTGTTTTGCACACTTCTGTCATTGGGCTACATGTGGGCTACATCTGGGTGATATGTGTGCTGCATTTGGGCTCTTTTGTCTCTGGTGGCCATCTTGGGAGATTTATTTGTTATGAAGTTTCCTAATTTCCTCATTTACTGCAGTCTCCTCAGTAGGAAATGCTTTCAGTTTTTTACTTTGATTCCATCAAGAAGGTATTCAGATATGTCACACATTTGCCCAAAAAACTCTGAATGTTAGCACTCTAGTTGCTCATTAGATCACTGTAGTAAAGCTACTGCTCACCACGGAAGTCTGCTGCTGGTATTAAAAGTGCATGTTTCAGTCTGCATATCAGAATTTTTTTAATGAAATAGAAGAGGATTTGAGAAGTCACTCAAAATGTGCCCTAATTTTTCTTTCTTCAGCACTAATCATAATTTCTATGGCAAAATGAACCCTCTCATTGTGTTCCTTTTTAAATTAAATGTTTTAAGTGTTACCAGTTTATTCCAATCAAGATGGCTTCAGGTGTGCCATACTTTTGTCATAAGTAAGCCAGTAAGTGCTCTAGTTGTTCTTAAGAACGCTCTGGGACATTCTGTCATTGGGCTATACTTGGGCTACATCTGGGTTATATTTGGGCTCTTTTGTCTCTGGTGGCCATCTTGGGAGATTTATTTGTTATGAAGTTTCCTAATTTCCTCATTTACTACAGTCTCCTCAGTAGGAAATACTTTCAGGTTTTTACTTTGATTCCAACAAGAAGGCATTCATATGTGTCACACATTTGCCATAAATTCAGAATGTTAGCACTCTAGTTGCTTATTAGATCACTGTAGTAAAGCTACTGCTCACCAGGGAAGTCTGCTGCTGGTATTGAAAGTACATGTTTCAGTCTGCATGTCAGAATTTTTTAATGAAATAGAAGAGGATTTGAGAAGTAACTCAAAATGTGCCCTAATATTTCTTTCTGCAGCACTACTCATACTTTCTATGGCAAAATGAACCCCCTCATTTTGTTCCTTTTTAAATTAAATGTTTTAACAGTTACCACTTTATTCCAGTCAAGATGGCTTCAGATGTGCAATACGTTTGTCATAAGTAGGACTGTTAGCGCTCTAGTTGTTCTTTAGAACACTCTGGGAAGCTGCAGTAGAACACAAAGGAATCAACTGACAGTCTCTGCCCTTGTTGGATGTACATGTTTTACTGAGAATGTCAGACTTCATTCTCACATGAAGGAGAAAGATAATGTGAATATACAGAAAATATGCTCACAGTTTAGCTTGTAGATCACCTTCCAAACCTCTGTGGGAAAAGCATGAGAAAATAGTTTTCTCTCAAACATGATTCATGATATCACAGCAGAAGGCTTTTTCACATGGTAAAATCACCTTAGAACACACCACAATTCCTAAAATGAGTATGGTACCATCAACAAATGATTTATATTGTAACTAAAGTCTTAAAACCTTCTATTAACTGCAATGCTTTTTAATGAGGTGCTATCATGTATATTGGTCCCAAGATGGCTGCCAACACTTCTTGGATGAAGTACTGACAGCCAATCAGATCTCACAATGAGATGTGTGGTTAGGCTCCGCCCAGATATATCTATCTTTTTAACTCTAATTTTCTCAGGAACTACTGAACTAATTTACACCATTTAAGCAAAAGGCATGAGTCTGAACTGAGGACTACCTCTTTGCCAAATCCGGTGTAATTCCGTTCAGCAGTACGGGCTGTAGCTGCGTCAACAGGTCCTATGGGAAAATGCATGGGGAAAACGTGTTTTGGGACCGCCCTTTTTTCTCGCCCCCCGCTTGACGAATCACCATGAAATTTTGAGGATAGGAGCTGACCGAAGCTGGCCAAAAGTTTGGAAAATTTCGCGAAGATTTGTCAATCGGCGCCAACATTATTCCAAATAGAATGTTGCTGATTTCCTATGGAAAATAGGTCCTAACTATAACTACCTACTGGCGACTTCCAGTAGGTAATATATATATACATACACACACACTCTCTCTCTCTCTCTATATATATATATATATATATATATATATATATATATATATATGCTTGATTTTCGTCCAAGTGTTCTTCACATCGAAATGACGATCAAAGACCCAGTTTTGGTGCAATTTCTTAATTTATTGTGTTCAGACGCCCTGCACCACCGCCTATATATATATATATATATATATGTATTGTAGCAGAATAGAATCTGCATTTATGTTGCCCCCACTTTTTTTTCTGATGTATACACTGGTTTCTGGCTATAGTCTGGCTGGGTCCCTGCTAATCAGGGCCCCAGTCTCTCTGTTCTCTCTAAATGACTTGGTGTGCATATTAGATGCACTAGTGATTGGATACTGTGTTACCATATGAGCCCCTAGTATATGGTACCTTAGGTACCTAGGGCATAGGCACTTCCCAGGCCTACCAGGGGCTGAAGCATGTATTATGCCACCCCTGGGAAGCAGACTCAATCTGACACCACAGGCCTGCTACTGCAGTCTGGGTGAGGTAGTGTTAGCACTCCTCACTGAGGTATAGGTTCCTATATCTCACCATACACACACATATAAACCTATCAGCCACCTCTATGGCAGGCCCTATCAATCCTGAGGGCAGGGTGCTTGGTTTCCAATGTGAGTGGGTGCCTCTGCATGAGCAGGGCCCCTCTGCAGCAGTCAGAGTCTATTCTCTATGGCTGTTTGTGGATGCGGTTAAACCATATACTCGTAAGTGCATAATAACCCAATGGTAAATGCTAACTTTGGAATGACTGCATCAAAACATGTTGTGTTTGGTGTCAAACAACTTGGAATCATACCCCCACACCAGAGTATGATCCCACCCTTCTAGAGGGGACGACATGTACCTACTTTGGTAACACGGTAGAAATCTGAAAGAGCCCTGGCATCAAAAAATGGATGCCACCAGCACAGACAGTGGGCTGTCCTCCTGCTGCTGACTGAAACTCGCAGTGAAGGAGGCCCAACAAGGGCATCCTGTCACAGGGAGGTGTCACCACCTTCCAGACAGGATTTAGTGTATTGGGGCAGGGTGGGTGCACTCCTAGAGTGCTTTGAAGTCCTGCACTAGGGGAGCAGTAGGCTCCTCTGTGCATATGCCAGCTCAAACCGGTTCAGGGGCTACCTGTTCCTGCTCTGGCATGAAACTGGACAAAGGGAAGTGGGTGTAACGACCCTCTACCCTGACCCTCCTAGAGGAGTGGTCATAGAGCTAGTCCCTCCATTACCTTCAGTATAAGATAGGGAAACCTTGCCATTGCAAGTTAGATAACCCTGGACGACGCTTTACAAGAAGAATCCTGGCCCTTCGACGTTCCACTACCTTTGGAAGACAGAAGAACCTCCCTTGGAGTCAAGGAGTGACTCCCCTGCTTGGCAGGCACCAAAAACTCTAATCAACGGTCACAAACTTTCCCGCTCCTGCTGGAGTTCGAAGTCCCTGCAGCCCCAGAAGTAGATTTCCTGACTTCGCGACGGTGGACCCCACGAGTGATGAGGAACTGCAATACCTGGGTACCGTGCACTATTGTCGAGTGCAACCCCTTCACGACGTTCTACGAACTTGTGCTTTGGACCATTTGTGGCCCCAGCCTCCAGCAGATTTTGCAGCGAAAATCAGAGGCCTACCCCATCCCGAGTGACCATGGGCTCCTGTGAAGCATTTCTTCACGAGGTGTCTTCGCGATCCCTTGCCCATTGGCTTGCGGGTCCCCTGAAGACTTTCTGAACAAACCAAAGGGCTCCCCTGGTTGCTCCAGGCCTGCCCTCACTTACCTTTGCTGGGTGAGTCCCTCAGACCTTGCTGGTCTGCACCGCTGACTTTATTCACTTTTCACAAGACTTGCTGTTGCCAAGGCTTGTTGGCTCCAATCCGGTTACCGACACCTCAGTAAGCAGCAGACATCGTGGGACACTCTGAATCCAGCTGCTGGTCATCATCGATGCCTCCTGGTCCTCGTGAGCGAAGAGTCAAAACACCCTTGATCACCTGAAATCACCCGACTTCCGTAGGCATCCATCTTCCTGGCCCCGGGTCACTGGCAAGTGACTGTGAACACTGTCCCTTCAATTTTCAGGTCATCTTCATCTTGAATCCAGCCTTGGTTTCCACCGGACACTTCTTCAGTCTTCGCAAGCAGCAAATCTTCTTTGGTCTTCATAGAAAACAGCGACGCGACCCGACACCAAAAGACACCTGTCACCCGGCTTCCCTGGGTGAGGTAACTCGTGCACTCTGGTGCCCTAGTGTGTGTTGGCCCTCGAATTACTTACCTTGTAAGTGGCTTGCTTGTAGACTTCCTCGAAGTACCCTTAAACTTTAAAAATCCAACCGCGACTTGCTCCATTGAAATCAATAGGGAACCCGCGGCTGTGTTCTCACACTGCATGCGTCTCCCGTGGGTCTTTTACTACCTGCTTTTGCTGCATTAGTGAAGCCCCAGCGATTCTACAGGCCCTAGGCCTTGTCCCTCTGCAAGTCGACATTCCTAAATCTCTTTTTTAGTATATGGTCTGGTACGCCCCTAGGGCCCCAGCCATATTTGTGCTTAACTTATTGTGAAACGTTGATATTTGTATGAGTTCCTGACTTCTAATCTCATAAAGAGATTAGAAGAGTGTGTCTAGAAATAAATACATATATATTTGATATATATACCTGTGTGGTGTCCTTTCATTTGGTAATTCAAGAGATTATAAGGTAAAGCAAGCTGCTTTACATTCCTCAGAGACTTAGCCTGAAGGCTGCTCTCCACAGCTACCACTAAGATAGCTTTCTTTAAAAGGTTGTCTTAAACCTATCTACCATAAGAGTTGAATTGGACTGGTGCAAGGTGGCCACTATAACTAGTGGCCAGCATATGCCAGGCCAACTTCTCACATTGGTGGGCAGCGTCTGGGATTCCAGCTTGCCATTGTTTTACCAGAAAATCTCTATTTGAATAACTAACTGAAAAGCACTAAAGGTACTCAAGGTACATATAAAAGTCAATAAGTTCTTCTGAACTTAGAGTTGTTTGTGAAGGGATAGCACACCCTTGCTACAGCTCAAGCTAGGATCAGTAGCCCATAAACTAGTGTAGGTAGTGCAACACTGCATAACACTAGAATGTCCTCAAGGGATGGAGCCAGTGGGTCCACCCAACCTCAGTATAAGGACATGACCTTCTTTGACTTGAAGGCCATGTGTGTTGCAAGACACCTGAGGTTAGGACAGAGTCCCTCCACACTACACCTGATACATCTACTGGTAGCAGATGATCTTAGACTAGCTATAGGAGTTAGTGGATCTGGATCAGGGGGTGGGTCAGCCATAGTCTCTGGGTCAGATGATGAAAATCAAGATGACCTAGAGTCTGTGATGGAAGGGCCAGACCCAGAAGGGTCTGAACAGGACAGAGGAATTCTCCCTAAGAGAGCTGACAGAGTGGAAGAGAGGCCTAGGTCCCCCTCAAGGGAATCTAACCACTCATATCATTCTGGCAGAGAATCTGTCCATCAAAGGAACTCATACTTTAATAGAGAGACCTCCTCTGAAAGAAGGTACAAGATGCTCCAGTATGAGGAAGCTAGGCTTGCCCTCAGAACCAAGCAATTGGCTTTAGATAGAGAAGCCTTTGAGCTCCCGAGAGCTTCTAAGAAAGAGGGGTTAGAACCCCCTGGTGGCAGCAACAGTGTCCCTAGAGGCAGAGATTACATTCCAGACCATAGGAACCTGTCCAAGGTTGTTCCTCCCTACCAGAGTGGGGATGATATCCACAAATGGATAACTGCTATGGAGAGGGCCTGTAAAGTTCAACAGGTCCCCCAGAAACAGTGGGCAGCAATCTTGTGGCTCTCCTTTTCCGATAAAGGTAGAGACAAGTTCCTCACTGTTAGAGAAGAGGATGCTAATGACTATGAAGCCCTGAAGAGTGCATTAATAGATGGGTTTGGCTTAACCACTGAACAGTACAGGTTGAAGTTCAGAGACACCCAAAAAGCACAGAATCAGGACTGGACAGACTTTGTAGATTGTGCAACCAAGGCTCTGGAGGGTTGGCTGGCTGGTAGTAGAGTTACTGATTTTAAGGGATTGTATAATCTTATGATGAGAGAACATATCCTTAATAATTACCAAAACCAGTTGTTGCATCAGTACCTGGTGGACTCTGATATGACCTCTCCCCAAGAATTGGGAAAGAAGGCAGACAAATGGGTCAGAAACAGGGTGAGGCAGAAAACCCAGAACCAAGGGGGTGACACTAAGAAGCAGGATCCTAATGGCTCAGAGAAAGGTGGGGATAAGGCAAAAGACTAGAAGTATTCACAAGGGCCCCAAAAATCTGCATCTGGTGGGGATTCATAGTCTACAAAGGGAAAAGGCCAAAAGAAGCCCTGGTGCAAATTCTGTAAACTGAAAGGGCACTGGACTTCTGATTGTACCAAATCCAAAGACCAAACCACCACTACTCCAGCCCCTATGGCAACTGTTCCCCCTAGTACAAGTATTGGTGGAGGTGGTAATCAGAATAAGGGTGTAGTAGAGTTGACTCTGGGTTCTGATGTGGACTCTGGCCTAGTCAGAGAAACCACACAGGCAATGCTGGTTTGTGAGGGAGACATTGACATGTTCTTCCTGGTGAGCCCAAGTAATCTGGGCAAATACAAACAGCAGCCTATAATTAATGGCAAACAGGCTTTGGCATTCAGGGACACAGGTGCTAGTGTCACCATGGTGACAGAGGACCTAGTGGACCCTGCACAGATCATCCTGGGTGAAATGTACCAGGTTACCAATGCAAGCAATGTCAGGACCAGCCATAGTCTGGCAGTTGTGAATTTCTCCTGGGGAGTGGTAACTGGCCTCAAGAAAGTAGTAGTCAGTGCAGACCTCCCTGTCGAATGTCTGTTGGGCAATGATCTGGAGACTTCAGCCTGGTCTGAAGTGGAGTTATGGACTCATGCTGAGATGTTGGGCATACCTGCAGAGGTATTTGCTGTGACCAGGTCACAGGCCAAAATGCATAAAGCTGACCCAGCTCTGAATCCTGAAACTATGGACCAGATGCTACCCAAGAGGAGGAGCAGTAGGGTTAAGGCAGTGCCTTCCCCTCTGTCTCAGATCTCAGATTCCCCTCCTGAGGGAAGAGAAGCAGAGCCTGAAGAAGGAACTGCCCCAGAGGAACTTGAGCCTGGTCAGATTGAGTTCTTGGGGGCAGGGGGACCTTCCAGGGAGGATCTGAGTAAGGAGCAACAGTGCTGCCCCTCTCTTGAACCCCTCAGGCAGCAGGCTGTTTCTGAGGCTGCTGGGAGTGCTAGTGGGTCCCATAAAGTTTATTGGGATGAGGGACTCCTATATTCTGAGGCTAGAGATCCTACCCCTGGAGCCACCAGGAGGCTGGTAATACCTCAGATGTTTAGGGGGTTCCTCTTGACCCTAGCACATGATATCCCATTGGCAGGACACTTGGGCCAAAACAAGACCTGGGACTGGGTTGTTCCACATTTTCATTGGCCACACATGTCAGAGGACACAAAGGAGTTTTGTCGCTCCTGTGTCACTTGCCAAGCCAGTGGCAAGTCAGGTGGCACCACAAAGGCCCCCCTGATACCACTACCTGTGGTGGAGGTTCCCTTTGAAATGGTAGGGATTGACATTGTTGGTCCCCTTGACCCTCCAACAGCATCTGGGCACAGGTTTATCCTGGTGGTAGTGGATCATGCCACCAGGTACCCAGAAGCAATTCCCCTCAGGACCACCACAGCCCCTGTGGTGGCAAGAGCCCTCATTGGAGTCTTCTCCAGAGTGGGTTTCCCTAAGGAGGTTATATCTGACAGAGGTACCAACTTCATGTCAGGGTATCTAACTGCAATGTGGAAGGAGTGTGATGTCAACCACAAATTCACTACTCCCTATCACCCACAATGCAATGGGTTAGTTGAAAGGTTCAACAAAACCCTAAAGGGAATGATTAAAGGCCTCCCATAAAAGCTTAGGTGAAAATGGGACCTTTTACTTCCCTGCCTTCTGTTTGCATACAGGGAGGTCCCACAGAAGGGGGTTGGTTACAGCCCTTTTGAACCTCTGTTTGGGCACCCTGTCAGAGGCCCATTATGTTTGGTAAAGGAGGGCTGGGAGTTACCTCTCAAACCTCCCAAACAGAATGTGATGGACTATGTACTTGGTCTCCGCTCCAGGATGGCAGAGTACATGAAGAAGGCAACCAAAAACCTTGAGGCTAGCCAAGAATTACAAAAAGCTTGGCATGACCAAAAGGCTGTCCTGACTGTTTATCAGCCAGGTCAGAAAGTGTGGGTGTTGGAGCCTGTGGCCCCAGCAGCTCTCCAGGACAAATGGAGTGGCCCCCATACAATTGATGAGAAAAAGGGAGAAGTCACCTACTTGGTGGATCTTGGAACTCCCAGGAGCCCCCTGAGGGTACTCCATGTCAACACATTAAAGCCATATGTGGACAGGGCTGACATGGGCTTGCTCATGGCAACTGATGAGGAACAGTAGGAGGAGAGTGACCCTCTCCTTGGCCTGCTCTCACAGAACCCTGATGATGGGTCAGTGGATAGTGGTGCTTTGGCAAGGAGCCTCACTGATCATCAGCAAACTGAGTGCAGACAAGTTCTGCAACAGTTCAGACATATGTTTAGCCTGACCCCAAGTCAGACTTGCTGGTGCACCCATGATGTGGACACTGGAGACAGTCTGCCTGTCAAGAGTAAAATATACAGGCAACCCGACCATGTCAGGGATTGTATCAGGACTGAAGTCCAGAAAATGTTGGAACTCGGTGTGATTGAGCCTTCAGATAGCCCTTGGGCTAGTCCAGTAGTCCTTGTGCCTAAACCTCATACCCAGGGTGGTAAGAAAGAAATGAGGTTTTGTGTTGACTGCAGAGGCCTCAATGCAGTCACCAGGACTGATGCCTATCCAATTCCCAGGGCAGATGAGCTCATAGATACTTTGGCCTCAGCCAAATATCTGAGTACGTTTGACCTAACAGCTGGCTACTGGCAAATCAAGTTAGCTGATGATGCCAAGGCCAAAACAGCATTTTCAACCCCTGGTGGGCACTATCACTTTGTGGTAATGCCCTTTGGTTTGAAAAATGCACCTGCCACTTTTCAGAGGTTGGAGAATAAAGTTCTGACTGGTATGGAAACATATTGCTCAGCTTATCTAGATGATATTGCTGTCTTTAATTCCACCTGGCAGGAGAACCTGGTCCACATCAGAAATGTTCTGGAGGCCCTGCAAAAAGCAGGCCTCACTATCAAGGCCACTAAGTGCCAGATAGGGCAGAGTCAGGTTGTGTACCTGGGCCACCTTGTAGGTGGGGACCAGGCTCAACCATTGCAGAGCAAAATCCAGACCATAATGGAATGGGTAGCTCCAACAACCCAGACACAGGTTAGAGACATTTTAGGCCTGACTGGGTACTATAGGAGGTTTGTTAAGGGATATGGATCTATAGTGACCCCCTTAAATGATCTTACCTCTAAGAAAATGCCAAAAAATGTTCAGTGGACAGCTCGCTGTTAATAGGTATTTGATGACCTAAAGCAGGCAATGTGCACTGCCCCCATTTTGCAGAGTCCAGACTAAAATAAGAAGTTCATTGTCCAAACAGGTGCTTCAGAGCTGGGTGTGGGAGCTGTACTGTCTCAACTAAATGATGAAGGTCAAGACCAGCCAGTAGCTTTCATAAGCAGAAGGCTGACCCCTAGAGAGAAACGTTGGTCAGCTATAGGGAGGGAGGCCTTTGCTGTGGTGTGGGCCCTGAAGAAGCTGAGGCCATACTTGTTTGGCACTCACTTCATAGTTCAGACTGACCACAAGCCCCTCCTATGGCTCCAACAGATGAAAGGTGAAAATCCTAAACTGCTCAGGTGGTCCATCTCCCTACAGGGGATGGACTACACAGTGGAACATAGACCTGGGACCCAACATGCCAATGCAGATGGACTCTCAAGGTATTTCTGAACAAACCAAAGTGCTCCTCCTGCCCTCACTCACCCTCGCTGGGTGAGTCCCTCAGACCTTGCTGGTCTGCACCGCTGACTTTATTCACTTTTCACAAGACTTGCTGTTGCCAAGGCTTGTTGGCTCCAATCCGGTTGCCGACGCCTCAGTAAGCTGCAGACGTCGTGGTACACTCCGAATCCAGCTGCTGGTCATCATCGATGCCTCCTGGTCCTCGTGAGCGAAGAGTCAAAACACCCTTGATCACCTGAAATCACCCGACTTCCGTGGGCATCCATCTTCCTGGCCACGGGTCACTGGCAAGTGACTGTGAACACTGCCCCTTCAATTTTCAGGTCATCTTCATCTTGAATCCAGCATTGGATTCCACCGGACACTTCTTCAGTCTTCGCAAGCAGCAAATCTTCTTTGGTCTCCATAGAAAACAGCGACGCGACCAGACACCAAAAGACACCTATGCACCCGGCTTCCCTGGGTGAGGTAACTCATGCACTCTGGTGCCCTAGTGTGTGTTGGCCCTTGAATTACTTACCTTGTAAGTGGCTTGCTTGTAGACTTCCTTGAAGTACTCTTAAACTTTAAAAATCCAACTGCGACTTGCTCCATTGAAATCAATAGGGAACCCACGGCTGTGTTCTCACACTGCATGCTTCTCCCGTGGGTCTTTTACTTACCTGCTTTTGGCGCATTAGTGAAGCCCCAGCGACTCTACAGGCCCTAGGCCTTGTCCCTCTGCAAGTCGACATTCCTAAACCTCTTTTTTAGTATATGGTCTGGTACGCCCCTATGGCCCCAGCCATATTTGTGCTGAACTTATTGTGAAACGTTGATATTTGAATGTGTTCCTGACTTCTAATCTCATAAAGAGATTAGTAGTGTGTCTAGAAATAAATACATATATAATTGATATATATACCTGTGTGGTGTCCTTTCATTTTGTAATTCAAGAGATTATAAGGTAAACAAGCTGCTTTACATTCCTCAGAGACTTAGCCTGAAGGCTTTTCTCCACAGCTACCACTAGGATTGCTTTCTTTAAAAGGTTGTCTTAAACCTATCTACCATAAGAGTAGAATAGGACTGGTGCAAGGTGGCCACTATAACTAGTGACCAGCATATGCCAGGCCAACTTCTCACATAGCTAGCTTCACTTGCACCACTCGTCCTGCACTTGCGGGCGGGTGCTTGGTCCACGGGGGTGCTCCCATGAACATTTCTCACAGCTCCTTAGAAGAAGAGATCAGCACTTGCGGGGGTAGGCTACAATGCTTTATTGGAATAGGGGTACGCACACAGACGCGTTTCGGCAAAACTGCCTTTGTCAATGGCGGCAAAACGCCGTTGTTGCTCTTCATTTATACTTCACTTTCCACATTTCATTGCAATAGACGATGGGCAAGTATTAAACCGACATGTTTGTAAATAGAACAACCACTCGAATTGGGAACACCGGGACTACTGAGAACGAGGACAAGAGGACCTAAAAAGGAAATTTGCGAAATTAGAAAGACTCAATGAGAGGGTGATAAGGAAGTGGTGGGAGGCCTACTGCCTACAAAATTATATAGATATCAACAGGGTACCAAGAGGACTAAGGATCTATACAGTTCCTGCCTATGAGAACCCTGATCCAAAGTTGTTGATGAATGGGCATAGTGTACAGCAAACTCCTCAAGAGGAATGCTTGGTATCCTTGTGAAGTTTGCTGGAAGTGACTGTGAGAATACACTTAAGGACATTGGTGAAATGGAGAATGAGATAGCGGACAACCCGGAGAAGACAAAGCAGGAGGAGCTTTAAGGAAACATGATCAGAAGGCTCAAGAATTATGAGCAGAAGATAAAGCAACGGAAACAGGAGAAGTTTGACCATGACGCGAGGGACTATGAGCAAGGCAGAACTCTTACTTTCGCGAGAAAGTATGATGCTCCCTGCTGAGAATTGAAAAGCAGCAAAATGCGTACAGTGCTGGAACAGAGAGAGACTTCAGAATCCAAAGTTACTGATATAGAGCAATCAGACGAGGAAGGGCCTGAAGATGGCCCCTCATTAACAGCACCAACTTTTTTTCGCAAAGAGTTGAGCTTGATCAGGCAAACCTGGCTTCGAGAATGGAAGGACAAACCACCCGAACAATAAAAAAACGGATCACAAGAAGAGGTGGGTGGAAACAAAAACCAAAGCAAAACAACATGCACAGCAAGATCCGAGCATGGAATGAGGCACCATCAGTAGCAGAAAATTTGACATTTATAAATCTGACACCAAGGATCCTTAACAAAAATTGAAGAACAAACATTGAAGTTAGGACTAAGCTTTTGCCCAGCAAGTGACTTTGAAAATACTCAGACAAGAATTGACCTCTAAAAACTATCTAGAAAACTGAGGGCCATATTCACAAAGAGCTACTGCCGAATTAACGGCACTTTATCGCAGCCAAAGTCCTGATAAATTTACCTCCCTATTCACAAGCTGGTGCTAACAGCCCACAGCACCAGTATACCCACGATAGCAGCTGCAAAAAACATCGCCACAGAGGATCCCCGCAACTATCGCTAATGAGAAGCAGAGTGGGAGTTCCCGTACCAAAAGCCGCAACCACACCAATCCTCACCATTCTTAACGACCATACAAATTGGCGTTAAAAACACAAAACAGGCAATAAGGCGCATTAGAACCAGGAAATCTACACCTGCTCTGACCTGGTGTTAAGTCGGACGGCAGCCAGCACCACCAAAAAGGAGACCAGCCCAGAGCCACATCGGAAGTGCAACAGATGTCAAGGAGCCACTCATCATGCGGCCCGGACACCCAAGAGGGCCACAACACCCACCGACACCACCCCAGGACCCCACCCCACACCTAGAACAACCCCCCAGGACAACCACAGAGGCAGCGCAGACAAAGACAGCGGACCCCCAGGAAACGAACCAGCCTCACAGACCCAACATCTGATAATGTCACCGTCCACTACAGGCTGAAAGGGACAACCATCCTATGCATCCTGACCATCATCGCCTAACAGGCCTACGGCACCAACATAGCGGACAACCAACATCCCACACCAAGCTGCTGGATTGGCTGCACCTGTTGGCCCCTGGCACCCCCAAACAACACCCGCCAGAGTCAGAGGAGTCTCACAGCCAGCCACATCCAAGTCCCCCACACCTGTCCTGGACATCACCATCACCCTCGTACCCCAGTCCCCATACATCCAACACAATGTGCAGGATCCGTTGGAGACCAAGCAAGGACCATATGCCATAGCAGGATGCACCCATGTGTCGTGGGCAACCCACAGCACACATGTCCCACCTGTGCCCCCTGGGGACACAGCACACAATCACCAAAACAGGAAGCACACGCCTCACATCAATCTGCAGGCAACAACAGAACACCGTGGAACCTGCAACAATGTCGTCTGCAAATACACAGCCAGTGTGCATGAGTCCTCCATCCTCCGACAGTCCCTCAGCAACCAGCGTACCCAGGATGGAAACAAGGGAAATGCACAGCCCCATGGCAAATTACAAATGGACACCCTACTCCCCTTATCTCCACAACCATGGAACTCACAACCCTGGCAATGCACACGTCACAAAATGACTACCTACATGCACAACAACATAACCACCCACCAGACACGACAGAACAACTCACAATGGTTACCTTGCCAAGCCGTGAACATGAGCCATCCACGGCATGGTACCTCAGCCACACAACATCCAATTGTGGGGAGAAGTGGCAACGAGGCATTTGTGAAGGATGCAGTAGAACCATGATTGGGAAAGTACACAATGCCAAGAGTGGCGGAGATCTCCCTGGGTGAGGTAACTCGTGCACTCTGGTGCCCTAGTGTGTGTCTGCCCTCGAATTACTTACCTTGTAAGTGGCTTGCTTGTAGACTTCCTTGAAGTACCCTTAAACTTTAAAAATCCAACCGCGACTTGCTCCATTGAAATCAATAGGGAACCCGCGGCTGTGTTCTCACACTGCATGCGTCTCCCGTGGGTCTTTTACTTACCTGCTTTTGCTGCATTAGTGAAGCCCCAGCGATTCTACAGGCCCTAGGCCTTGTCCCTCTGCAAGTCGACATTCCTAAACCTCTTTTTTAGTACATGGTCTGGTACGCCCCTATGGCCCCAGCCATATTTGTGCTTAACTTATTGTGAAACGTTGATATTTGAATGTGTTCCTGACTTCTAATCTCATAAAGAGATTAGTAGTGTGTCTAGAAATAAACACATATATATTTGATATATATACCTGTGTGGTGTCCTTTCATTTCGTAATTCATGAGATTATAAGGTAAAACAAGCTGCTTTACATTCCTCAGAGACTTAGCCTGAAGGCTGTTCTCCACAGCTACCACTAGGATTGCTTTCTTTAAAAGGTTGTCTTAAACCTATCTACCATAAGAGTAGAATTGGACTGGTGCAAGGTGGCCACTATAACTAGTGACCAGCATATTCCAGGCCAACTTCTTCCATAGCTAGCTCCACTTGCACCACTCGTACTGCACTTGCGGGCGGGTGCTTGGTCCACGGGGGTGCTCCCATGAACATTTCTCACAGCTCCTTAGAAGAAGAGATCAGCACTTGCAGGGGTAGGCTACAATGCTTTATTGGAATAGGGGTACGCACACAGACGCGTTTCGGCAAAACTGCCTTTGTCAATGGTGGCAAAACGCCGTTGTTGCTCTTCATTTATACTTCACTTTCCACATTTCATTGCAATAGACGATGGGCAAGTATTAAACCGACATGTTTGTAAATAGAACAACCACTCGAACTGGGAACACCGGGACTACTGAGAACGAGGACAAGAGGACCTAAAAAGGAAATTTGCGAAATTAGAAAGACTCAATGAGAGGGTGATAAGGAAGTGGTGGGAGGTCTACTCCCTACAAAATTATATAGATATCAACAGGGTACCAAGAGGACTAAGGATCTATACAGTTCCTGCCTATGAGAACCCTGATCCAAAGTTGTTGATGAATGGGCATAGTATACAGCGAACTCCTCAAGAGGAATGCTTGGTATCCTTGTGAAGTTTGCTGGAAGTGACTGTGAGAATACACTTAAGGACATTGGTGAAATGGAGAATGAGATAGCGGACAACCCGGAGAAGACAAAGCAGGAGGAGCTTTAAGGAAACATGATCAGAAGGCTCAAGAATTATGAGCAGAAGATAAAGCAACGGAAACAGGAGAAGTTTGACCATGACGCGAGGGACTATGAGCAAGGCAGAACTCTTACTTTCGCGAGAAAGTATGATGCTCCCTGCTGAGAATTGAAAAGCAGCAAAATGCGTACAGTGCTGGAACAGAGAGAGACTTCAGAATCCAAAGTTACTGATATAGAGCAATCAGACGAGGAAGGGCCTGAAGATGGCCCCTCATTAACAGCACCAACTTTTTTTCGCGAAGAGTTGAGCTTGATCAGGCAAACCTGGCTTCCAGAATGGAAGGACAAACCACCCGAACAATAAAAAAACGGATCACAAGAAGAGGTGGGTGGAAACAAAAACCAAAGCAAAACAACATGCACAGCAAGATCCGAGCATGGAATGAGGCACCATCAGTAGCAGAAAATTTGACAATTATAAATCTGACACCAAGGATTCTTAACAAAAATTGAAGAACAAACATTGAAGTTAGGACTAAGCTTTTGCCCAGCAAGTGACTTTGAAAATACTCCGACAAGAATTGACCTCTAAAAACTATCTAGAAAACTGAGTGCCATATTCACAAGGAGCTACTGCCGAATTAACGGCACTTTATCGCAGCCAAAGTCCTGATAAATTTACCTCCCTATTCACAAGCTGGTGCTAACAGCCCACAGCACCAGTATACCCACGATAGCAGCTGCAAAAAACATCACCACAGAGGATCCCCGCAACTATCGCTAATGAGAAGCAGAGTGGGCGTTCCCGTACCAAAAGCCGCAACCACACCAATCCTCACCATTCTTAACGACCATACAAATTGGCGTTAAAAACACAAAATAGGCAATAAGGCGCATTAGAACCAGGAAATCTACACCTGCTCTGACCTGGTGTTAAGTCGGACGGCAGCCAGCACCACCAAAAAGGAGACCAGCCCAGAGCCACATCGGAAGTGCAACAGATGTCAAGGAGCCACTCATCATGCGGCCCGGACACCCAAGAGGGCCACAACACCCACCGACACCACCCCAGGACCCCACCCCACACCTAGAACAACCCCCCAGGACAACCACAGAGGCAGCGCAGACAAAGACAGCGGACCCCCAGGAAACGCACCAGCCTCACAGACCCAACATCTGATAATGTCACTGTCCACTACAGGCTGAAAGGGACAACCATCCTATGCATCCTGACCACCATTGCCTAACAGGCCTATGGCACCAACATAGCAGAGAACCAACATCCCACCCCACACCAAGCTGCTGGATTGGCTGCACCTGTTGGCCCCTGGCACCCCCCAAACAACACCCGCCAGAGTCAGAGGAGTCTCACAGCCAGCCACATCCAAGTCCCCCACACCTGTCCTGGACATCACCATCACCCTCGTACCCCAGTCCCCATACATCCAACACAATGCGCAGGATCCGCTGGAGACCAAGCAAGGACCATACGCCATAGCAGGATGCACCCATGTGTCGTGGGCAACCCACAGCACACATGTCCCACCTGTGCCCCCTGGGGACACAGCACTCAATCACCAAAACAGGAAGCACACGCCTCACATCAATCTGCAGGCAACAACAGAACACCGTGGAACCTGCAACAATGTCGTCTGCAAATACACAGCCAGTGTGCATGAGTCCTCCATCCTCCGACAGTCCCTCAGCAACCAGCGTACCCAGGATGGAAACAAGGGAAATGCACAGCCCCATGGCAAATTACAAATGGACACCCTACTCACCTTATCTCCACAACCATGGAACTCACAACCCTGGCAATGCACACGTCACAAAATGACTACCTACATGCACAACAACATAACCACCCACCAGACACGACAGAACAACTCACAATGGTTACCTTGCTAAGCCGTGAACATGAGCCATCAACGGCATGGTACCTCAGCCACACAACATCCAATTGTGGGGAGAGGTGGCAACGAGGCATTTATGAAGGATGCAGTAGAACCATGATTGGGAAAGTACACAATGCCAAGAGTGGCGGAGATCTCCCTGGGTGAGGTAACTCGTGCACTCTGGTGCCCTAGTGTGTGTCTGCCCTCGAATTACTTACCTTGTAAGTGGCTTGCTTGTAGACTTCCTTGAAGTACCCTTAAACTTTAAAAATCCAACCGCGACTTGCTCCATTGAAATCAATAGGGAACCCGCGGCTGTGTTCTCACACTGCATGCGTCTCCCGTGGGTCTTTTACTTACCTGCTTTTGCTGCATTATTGAAGCCCCAGCGATTCTACAGGCACTAGGCCTTGTCCCTCTGCAAGTCGACATTCCTAAACCTCTTTTTTAGTATATGGTCTGGTACGCCCCTATGGCCCCAGCCATATTTGTGCTTAACTTATTGTGAAACGTTGATATTTGAATGTGTTCCTGACTTCTAATCTCATAAAGAGATTAGTAGTGTGTCTAGAAATAAATACATATATATTTGATATATATACCTGTGTGGTGTCCTTTCATTTCGTAATTCAAGAGATTATAAGGTAAAACAAGCTGCTTTACATTCCTCAGAGACTTAGCCTGAAGGCTGTTCTCCACAGCTACCACTAGGATTGCTTTCTTTAAAAGGCTGTCTTAAACCTATCTACCATAAGATTAGAATTGGACTGGTGCAAGGTGGCCACTATAACTAGTGACCAGCATATTCCAGGCCAACTTCTTCCATAGCTAGCTCCACTTGCACCACTCGTACTGCACTTGCGAGCGGGTGCTTGGTCCACGGGGGTGCTCCCATGAACATTTCTCACAGCTCCTTAGAAGAAGAGATCAGCACTTGCAGGGGTAAGCTACAATGCTTTATTGGAATAGGGGTACGCACACAGACGCGTTTCGGCAAAACTGCCTTTGTCAATGGTGGCAAAACGCCGTTGTTGCTCTTAATTTATACTTCACTTTCCACATTTCATTGCAATAGACGATGGGCAAGTACTAAACCGACATGTTTGTAAATAGAACAACCACTCGAACTGGGAACACCGGGACTACTGAGAACGAGGACAAAAGGACCTAAGAAGGAAATTTGCGAAATTAGAAAGACTCAATGAGAGGGTGATAAGGAAGTGGTGGGAGGTCTACTCCCTACAAAATTATATAGATATCAACAGGGTACCAAGAGGACTAAGGATCTATACAGTTCCTGCCTATGAGAACCCTGATCCAAAGTTTTTGATGAATGGGCATAGTATACAGCGAACTCCTCGAGAGGAATGCTTGGTATCCTTGTGAAGTTTGCTGGAAGTGACCGTGAGAATACACTTAAGGACATTGGTGAACTGGAGAATGAGATAGCGGACAACCCGGAGAAGACAAAGCAGGAGGAGCTTTAAGGAAACATGATCAGAAGGCTCAAGAATTATGAGCAGAAGATTAAGCAACGGAATCAGAAGAAGTTTGACCATGACGCGAGGGACTATGAGCAAGGCAGAATTCTTACTTTCGCGAGAAAGTATGATGCTCCCTGCTGAGAATTGAAAAGCAGCAAAATGCGTACAGTGCTGGAACAGAGAGAGACTTCAGAATCCAAAGTTACTGATGTAGAGCAATCAGATGAGGAAGGGCCTGAAGATAGCCCCTCATTAACAGCACCAACTTTTTTTCGCGAAGAGTTCAGCTTGATCAGGCAAACCTAGCTTCGAGGAGGGAAGGACAAACCACCCGAACAATAAAAAAAGAGATCACAAGAAGAGGTGGGTGGAAACAAAAACCAAAGCAAAACAACATGCACAGCAAGATCCAACCATGGAATGAGGCACCATCAGTAACAGAAAATTTGACAATCATAAATCTGACACCAAGGATCCTTAACAAAAATTGAAGAACAAACATTGAAGTTAGGACTAAGCTTTTGCCCAACAAGTGACTTTGAAAATACTCAGACAAGAATTGACCTCTTCAAACTATCTAGAAAACTGAGGGCCATTTTCACAAGGAGCTACTGCCGAATTAACAGCACTTTATCGCAGCCAAAGTCCTGATAAATTTACCTTCCTATTCACGAGCTGGTGCTAACAGCCCACAACACCAGTATACCCACGATAGCAGCTGCAAAAAACATCGCCACAGAGGATCCCCGCAACTATCGCTAATGAGAAGCAGAGTGGGCAATCCCGTGCCAAAAGCCCCAACCACACCAATCCTCACCATTCTTAACGACCAGACAAATTGGCGATAAAAACACAAAACAGGCAATAAGGCGCGTTAGAACCAGGAAATCTACACCTGCTCTGACCTGGTGTTAAGTCGGACGGCAGCCAGCACCACAAAAAGGAGACCAGCCCAGAGCCACATCGGAAGTGCAACAGCTGTCAAGGAGCCACTCATCATGCGGCCCGGACACCCAAGAGGGCCACAACACCCACCGACACCACCCCAGGACCCCACCCCACACCTAGAACAACCCCCCAGGACAACCACAGAGGCAGCGCAGACAAAGACAGCGGACTCCCAGGAAACGCACCAGCCTCACAGACCCAACATCTGATAATGTCACTGTCCACTACAGGCTGAAAGGGACAACCATCCTATGCATCCTGACCATCATCGCCTAACAGGCCTATGGCACCAACATAGCAGACAACCAACATCCCACCCCACACCAAGCTGCTGGATTGGCTGCACCTGTTGGCCCCTGGCACCCCCCAAACAACACCCGCCAGAGTCAGAGGAGTCTCACAGCCAGCCACATCCAAGCCCCCACACCTGTCCTGGACATCACCATCACCCTCGTACCCCAGTCCCCATACGTCCAACACAATGCGCAGGATCCGCTGGAGACCAAGCAAGGACCATACGCCATAGCAGGATGCACCCATGTGTCGTGGGCAATCCACAGCACCCATGTCCCACCTGTGCCCCCTGGTGACACAGCACCCAATCACCGCGACAGGAAGCACACGTCTCACATCAATCTGCAGGCAACAACAGAACACCGTGGAACCTCCAACAATGTCGTCTGCAAATACACAGCCAGTGTGCATGAGTCCTCCATCCTCCGACAGTCCATCAGCAACCAGCGTACCCAGGATGGAAACAAGGGAAATGCAAAGCCCCATGACAAATTACAAATGGACACCCTACTCACCTTATCTCCACAACCATGCAACTCACAACCCTGGCAATGCACACGTCACAAAATTACTACCAACATGCACAACAACATGACCACCCACCAGACATGACAGAACAACTCACAATGTTTACCTGGCCAAGCCGTGAACATGAGCCATCAACGGCATGGTACCTCAGCCACACAACATCCAAATGCGGGGAGAGGTGGCAACGAGGCATTTGTGAAGGATGCAGTAGAACCATGATTGGGAAAGTACACAATGCCAAGAGTGGCGGAGATGTGCCAGACGGACCGCAATATGCCGAACTCACCCATATCCATGGCGGCACACACCTCTGGGGTATGGAGTCCAGTGGACGCAACCATTTCACCCCTGTCAGTGGGGGACCTTGCGGAAATGTTGCCTGTTACGCCCCCCCAAGCGTGACCAGAGTGGGATGGCCCGGCGTACGCCACACCAGCATAGGGGCGTGAAAAAAAGGCACATAGCCCTGGGCGTGGTCCTCTTCCAGAAAGCACAACGTCTCTGCCAGGGTGGCACCTCTAACCCCGCCACGAGTCTGAGACCGACCTCGTGAGTGGAGTTGCCTGAGATGCTGTGCGCCTGCCGGACCCCAGCACACAGGACCACAAACCCGTCAGGCCCACCCCTACGCAGCCAGGCCACACTGATCACCTGCCGACACCGGCGTGTGTCAAGGAGTGCTCACCACATGCCAGCGCAAGCTCCAAGCCCAAGGACCGCGACCTTGGAAGCCTCCTCAGTCCATCACGGCCTCCACGACACAGGCCCGCTTTACTCCTTTCTTGTTGACGTACTCTACTGCCGCCTTCGGACTACTCTTCGCCCCTTAATGGCAGTGACCCCAATTCTTGGTCAACGGCCACAGCACCAGACCCACCCCGATCAGTGAGGCATAGTTCCATATGGGCTATATGCGACACGTGGTGCCACTAACCCTGTTCAACACCAGCCTGCAACACGTGGAGGAGGGACCAGGACTACCCTGCGGATCAGTAGGTCACACATCCAGCATCTTGGCGCAAATCACAAATGGCAGAGTCCACACCGGTGGTCCCACGGAGAGGAGTAAGAGGAAGATGCGGCTCAGTCCGGACGAAAGCCGGGTCACAGTCACAGAGGTGAGCGAACACGTGGTGCCTCTGAACCTGAACTACGCAGGCCGGTGGGGCCACCAACCTTTGCCGGCAATACTCGGTGAATGGCCCATGCTGCCATCTGCCTCCGGCCTACACTGCGGTCCAGTAGGTCACAGACTTTTCATTTTGCATTGGCTGAGTTCATATCAGCGTACCAGCATCATCGCAGACTGCATACCCTCTCAGCCCTGGTTCCACTAAGTCTGTTGCCCGACAATCATGGACACTCTCTGGTCTAACTTTGGTGGCGTCTGAGTTTATGGACCAGGGGGCAGTTTTCATCCTCATGTAGCTGTTACCGAATTGGTGGTGGCAACAAGGCTGTCGCATTCCACTCCTTCATTCGCTGCTTTCGGATAAAATCAAACCTTTTGGCGTCATGCCCTGGAGGACACCTTTCACTGTCCCCCGAAACCCTCCGCAACATACACCTCAGACATTGATGGTGAGCCGCTCAGTTCGGATGGCCCTTCTGACTGCACCTCAAGTCACCATCCCGTGGCTGGGTGCCTGTGCTGGCCGCAGTGCATCCGGGGCCACTAACTCTGTACTAGTCAGGTCCGGAACCCCTTTTTCTGAGAAATTGGATGGCCCCTGAAGCGTTGGCCTTGGGGTCATCAACGCCATTTCTCTGTGGCCCTGCGCTGTATGCAGCCTACGGGCCGAAGAGCGTCCCAGCAGGGCTCACACACCAAATTGAGTCCTGACCGGCCCGGACGTGGCATCACCGCAGGAGGCACACACCACCACCGCAAGGACCACCTCCAACAGCCATCTGCCACAGTCGACACAGTGGTCCTGACAGACTTACGAAGTTGCTCAGACCTGTCGTGGATGCCATCATCGGCCTGATACCCTGCTCAGCACTCCAGGTGCCAGTGACTCAGTGCACCGCAAGCCATTGTCCGTTACGGATTGACATTTGTGCTGTGGAGATGTAGCGCAGCAATGTCACCTCATGCAGTGGGGAAGAGCTGGGACTATGATGAAGAAGATGTGTCAAGTGTGCAGACATGAGATGGCACAGACAATGGGAGGGCAGGAGGCAACACCCCCAAGGCAGGAATGCAGACTGGAGGTAGTAGTCGAGCCACACACCCGGAACCATTTCTGGGTAATGCGCTGTGGACTGCGCACGCAACTGTCACCTCAAACAGTGTGGGAGACCGGGAATGTTGATGAGGAAGTTGATGCAGGTCTAACACACCCCACTGCATCTGCATAAGGACTAACACAAAGGGACACAATCCTAGCATTTGCTTCACATGAGCGCGCTTATCTCTAGTGCCCCTACCTCAGTGCACTGCAACTCACAGAACCTCCTGACTGAGTTTCGGGTGACCTCTGTCCTTACACCGGCTACCTCCATGTTGCTGTGCAGTTGACTCTGTTATGCATGTGTTTGCTGTTTCCGTTGCACTTGTGTCCAATGTTCAAGGTGTTGCCAGCACCAGGCATTCCGTGCGGGCTGGCGGGCTGGCTTACACTCACCTCACACACATTCAGCACAGGCCTCACTGTACATGTGTCCCTGCCAATAAAGGGGCCGGGCGCACGTGCCCGTAGCCAGTTCAACATAATATATGCATGTGTCCCTGTGGTCTTGTATGCATGAGGGCCCTGGGCCCTATAACATTACATTGTGCTGTGTACATCTGATGCAGACGTGTCACCGCAGGCAGCGGGTTGCAGCTTGAACATGTAGCTTTGTCATCACCCACTCAATTCGTAAGGGGAGTGTCCAGGGCCATCGTACGCAGAGCCAACATGGGTGTGTGTCTGCTATTTGAGCGCCCCTGCCCGTGGTTCTGTACTGTGAATGTGCATCTGCATGTGTCTCTATGGCAGTGTGGGTCTCCTTAGTGGGGTGTTGGTGACCCCTGAAGGGTGATAGACACCTACGATTGTGTCCTGGTTTGTATTCCATGGGTTCTGCCCCCACGCACACCTGTTGGGCCACTTCCTTTTGGCGTGCAGGAACATGGCATTGGGGTGGGTAAAGTGTCGTGAGCCAGCTGTGCTTGTGGGTTCTTCCTGCTGTGTGGTCTGTTGCAAGCTGGGTGTTTTCCTCTGAGTAGCTTGACTGTCTTGGTCCTGGTGGGGGGTTGCGTGGGATATACATGTGCTGTTGTAGGGCGTCGGTGTCGACGGTGTGGTGGTCCTCTTCGGCATCACTGATGTGTTGTATTCTGTGCTCTGCTGAATGTGTTGAGTGCCCCTCTGCGATGTGAAGGGGAGGTGCGTATTGACTTTGTGTTGACATATATGTTGGTGCATTGTGCAGGTTTGCATGCAGACTGTATGGCAATGTACATTGTGACTGTTTCGGGGGTGCTGTATTCTTCTGCAGGACAGTGCACATTTGGTCTACATGACAGGTGTGAGGGTGTACGCGTACATTTCCATTTCACAGTTTCCTGCTCCGTCAGATGTAGTAGGCATGTTTCTGTGCATGTGCAGAGCCAGTTGTGTCCTCTGTTCTGCAGTGTCAGCTATGCGGGTTGTTCCTTGTTGTCATCAATGTGGGTGTGCTGTTCATGCTATGCGTGTGTGCTGCAGGGTGCCAAGGGGATCTGGACCATGGACCTGGGTGATTGTGGGTGTGCAGTGTGGGAAACCTCGTTGTGCATGTGTGCCATTGAGCCCAGTCCCCTGTCCCCCAGTCCCTGTTCGTTGCACTCCCTCTTGATGTTGTGTCAGGTCCTCTCGTGCTGTGTCCGTACTACCTACTCCTTGCACCGTCTCCACACTGATGACTGTGGCCTGGGTTTCCTTCAGCTCCTCTGCTGTCGCTGGACTGCCACCTCCTGTCGCCGTTGCTGCCTTCCTGTTGGCAGCGGGTTTGTGCCTGATTTAGGTAGTCACATAATGCCAGCGCCTATTAGCCTCCTGGATTGGCCTCCTCGGCACTCCGCCTGCAATCCAGGTGGTCTGCTTGTGGGTCAGCTGCTGGCGGTGTTCTGTCACCTCCGTGACGCTGGTAATATTTTCCTACGGTCTGCACCTCGCCTTCCATTCCCTCTTCTCCTTGGCCTTCCCCGGCCCCGTTGTTCCTTGCTGTCTGTGGGGGTTGTGGGGTTCAGGTTGGCCCCTGCGCTGTGTCAGGGTGCATCCATGTTGCTACGCACTTTGGATTGTTTTTGGTGTATTTTTTCTGTGGTTTTTATAGTGCATAGTTCCGCCAGACGCGTTGGATTTGCAGGCCTGTGGCTGGTTTTCGCTACTTTTTGGACCGCGGTTGGCCTCATTGCATGATTTTTGGCATTCGCGTATCGCATTAATGCGGTGTGGCGTTGATTTGGACGCGGACATTTGGTGCGTTATCTGGTGACTATCGCATGCTACCGCCTTGTTGCGAATCCCACGTTGTCACAGGGTTATTTTCCTGTGATGGGCTGCGATATTGAAAGTTGCGTTACACTACTCTTGCGGTAGTTATCACAGGTTCTTGTGAATATACCCCTCAAACTTCACAAATTTTTCAAACTAAAGTATCACATGATGGGGAGAAAACCTCAACTAAAACCGTCAACAAGAGGAGCGAACAATATACTCACAACGAGGGATGTAGAAACACTGGCTATACTAGAAGAACTAGACTCTGAATATCCACGGAATACGGAAGATCAGTAAGACAATACGGACCGAATTGAAGATCTGAGATTAACACTAGTAGGCCCTTTCAATCAATTTTGACCAATTTCCAAATTTGTTCCGCAACTGCCAATAGATGCAATTGATATCTTTGTGGAATGTGTGAATCGAAATCTGATTGCCCTCCGTTAGAAAATAAAACAGATCAAAAGGAATATGACAAAAGAATAGAAAAAGCACTGGAAGAATTACAGACAGATGAAGACATTGTCTATAAGCCGTCAGACAAAGGAGGGGACATTGTTCTACCAACAAGGGAGAACTACATGAAGGAGGCATTAAGGGAACTACGAGATTCAACGAGCTATGTAAGCAGAATACAATACAAGCATTAATCAATATCGTTGCCTAGTTTCAAAATGGTATAGAAGAGGAATGCTAATGATGGAAGAAAACCAATTCTTGACAAATCAACATCCAAATTGCCTACATTTTACCACCTGCCAAAGGTGCACAAAAATATGGTCCAGCTGCCCGGACATCCAATAGTCTTGTCCATAGGGGGCCTGATAGAAAATATGTCAAAATATGTGGAACATTTTCTTTTTCCATTTCTCGCAGTTAGCATCGTTTACATGAGACACAAAGGATTTCCTGGGTCAACTAGAAGGCATTTATTTTAGGAAATTTGTTGAGCGCACAAATACCCGAGGGTGTCTCGGCGCTGAGTGTCCACTATGCTAATCCATGAGTAGTTATTGTTTAAACAGCCAGGTCTTTATCTGTTTACGGAAAGAAAGAAGGGAGATACAGGTTTTGATGTGGCTTGGAAGACTGTTCCATAGTTTGATAGTGGTCACTATAAAGGACCTGTCTCCCCAGGAAACCTTCTTAGTCCTGGGAACCTGCATAAGACCGGCAGTAGAAGATCGGAGGGATCTGACAGGACTATAGGGGCAGAGTGCGTCCTTTAAAAAGGCAGGGCCTTGAGAGTGAATTGCCTTATACGCAATGCAAAGTGCTTTAAATTTGGTTCTTTTCTTCACTGGCAACCAATGAAGCTGTTCAATAGTGCCAGAGATGGAAGTATACTTGGGGGTAGCCGTGATCAATCTGGCCGCAGCATTCTGCACCAACTGTAGCTTTTTTAAAACTCCTTCCTGAGCATTGACCAGAAGCGCATTACAATAGTCTATGCGAGATATAACTAATGCACTGACCAAGGTTCTGGCCATGCTCATAGGAAGATAGGGTAGGAGTTTTTTGATCATTCTCATGGTGTAAAATGAGGATGATACTACCGCATTAACATGATGCATAAGAGTGAGTTTAGTATCCAGTAAAACTCCCAAATTTCTTGCCTTAGTCACTGGGGAAGGGGGTGGTCCCAGAGCGGCCGGCCACCAAGTAGGTGACCAAGCTGGGGAGAGATTGCCAAACACCATCACCTCCGTTTTGTCGGAGTTAAGCTTCAAGCAATTTGTGGACATCCAATCACTTATTACTAACATTCCCTGGTTAAAATTGGACGCCACTTCATCTCCATTTTTATTAATGGCTAAGACAATCTGGGTGTCATCAGCGTAGGATGTCACCGCCAGGTGATGGATTTTTATGATCCTCGCCAAGTCCGACACATAGATGTTAAATAGTGTCGGACTTAGCGAGGATCCCTGGGGTCACCACAGGGGAGAGTAAAAGGAAGTGACTTAAAATTGCCAAAGGCGACTGATTGTACTCGATCAGTGAGAAAAGAGGAAATAAGATCTTTAGCACCACTTGTAATCCCTGCCGCTGTGACACGGTCGATCAAAATAGAGTGATCGACCGTGTCAAAAGCTGCCGACAGGTCCAACAGAATGAGCACTGCTGATCCTCCACCATCAAGTGTCATCCTGATTTCATCAGTAGCCTTAATAAGCGCGGTTTCAGTTCCGTGTCCCTTTCGGAAACCAAATTGTGAATTATCTAGACAGTTGTTCTGGTCTATGAAATCTGAGATTTGAATGTTCATAATCTTTTCCACAATTTTGGCGGGAAGAGGAAGGCAGGCTATAGGGCGATAATTAGCGACTATAGAAGGGTCTAAGGAACTCTTCTTGATAAGAGGTTTGATAGTCGCTTTCTTCCAGATGGAAGGAAAGATGTTGGACGAAAACATGGCATTAAAAATTTCTGTGAGTTTTGGGCCTATGATATCTGGAAAAAAAATTGAGAATGGAAGGGGGACATGGATCTTCCGGTGAGCCAGAGTTTGTGGTAGAAATAAGATGAAATACCAGTTCCAACGGAACCTGAGTAAATTCCTGAAAGGAACGAAGGGGGGCTGGGTGAGGCGGGTTGGAGCGTGCCCGGGAAAGGGGCTTATGATCATTAGGAGTGGAAGACGGGTGTCCAGTACTGGTTGTGTGAGCCTTGAATTGGGTAAAGATATCAGTCACTTTCATTTGGAAGTGATTCGCCAAGGAGTCACAGAGCTCCTGCGTAGCTATGATAGGAGTGGTTACTGCTTGCCCAGAGAGACGTGTTACTACCTGAAACAGTTGTTTAGTAGAGTCATGTGCAAGATTGATTTGGGTGCTATAGAATTTACTTTTTTCCGAGATGATAAGTTGCTTGTAGTTAAACATCATGGCTTTGTAACAGGATTTTTGATCTGGGTCGTAATCTCGTCTCCATCTACGTTCCTGTCGTCCACATTTTTGCTTTTCCTGTCTAAGAGCGTCACTGTACCAGGGTGAAGATTTAGAAGCCCTGTTAGTAGATTGTTTCTATAAGGGAACTGTCATATTGACAGTGTTTTGTATCCAGTTGGTATAATTGTTGGCTCCTAATTCAGGATCAATCACACTGGGTGGCAGAGAAGTTAATAATGATGACTGAGAAGCGGGGATGTCAATGCTTTTCCATGCTCTAAATTGATTAGTGGGTGAAGGAGTTTTGGCCGGGGGGGGGGGGGGGGGGGGGAGTAGATTTTAAAAGAAAATCAAAAAGAATGGCCGAGTGATCAGTCCAAGTGAGAGGGAGAACATCCTTCATCGTGAGTGATGTATCACTAGAGAAAAGACCGTCCAAAAGGTGGCCCGCAGTATGTGTGGGACCGGTAACTAATTGAGGGAGTCCTATTGCATCCAATTCGGAAAGAAGGGCTGCGGTGTCAGGGTTATTCGGTAATTCGAGGTGAAAATTAAAATCGCCCAGAATGGTGTACTGGTTTTCACCTGCCAATGGTTCTAATAGAATGGGTAGATTGGCAAAAAAAGGACTGCGAGGTCCTGGAGGACGGTAAATAAGTGTGCCTTTAAAAGGGGGGGCATGAGGAATGGAAATTGTAAAAGAAATGGCTTCACAGCTTGTAATGGGGACAGCCTCAGTTCGCACTGTTAGATTGCTGCGATATATAATGGCTAGTCCACCACCTTTTTTAGGGTGTGGTCTGTCCAATCTAATATTCGAGAATCCTTCGGGGGTTGCAATGACAAAGTCAGGTCCACAAGAGAGATCACCCCAATTTTCTGTAATGAAGAGAAGATCGAGCTTACAGTCCTCAATGAAGTTAGAAATCTCATATTTGTGCTTGGGCAGGGAACGTGCATTTATTAGTGCTGCCATACAAGGTTTAGGCAACATCTTATTCCTGCCAGTGGTACTTGTTGGTAGACGACGGTAATTATTAGTGACAAAAGAGCAACTAGGACAAGTATAAGGAAGAAAGTACGGCTGATTGGCCAGTTCAAGGCGCTGGCAATGATGAGGTGAGAAATTTAAAGAGTGAAGAAAGTCAGAATCATACGTTAGCGTTATCTCTGGGCCAGTATTGATGAAACTGGCAGGGGGGGTGGCCCTAGGCCCGGTCCAGGCGCGGATGGGCGCAGACGGGCTTGCCTTAGGCGCGCCCGCTGCACTCGTCCGCTGCGCGGCCGGGAAGTGCACATTCATATATCGGAAGGGGAGGCGGGGGGCGTGGCCTGATGCAGTGGGCGTCGCCAGTGGGCTGAAGAAATGGCGGCAAGTTTGTAGCCCGCAGCAGCGCTGAAATCGGCTGCGCGGGGATGCCCTGTTCGTACTGAAGGTAAATAGGAGCTCTGGGAGGGTGAATAAGAAAGCTAACAAAGTATCACACAATTTTTAAAAGTTTTAAAAAAAACGAGTAAGTGCGAGCGTGCTCCCGGCTGTGCCTCAGGAGTTTCTAGTGTCCACTAGGCATCACATGGGAACCTGATTTCCTGATGATTGTTTTGTACATCTCGAGTCTCTATACCAGCAATGCCCACAAGGATGGGCTTTGTGCAGGTAAATAAGTTTTGGATTGTCGCCCGTTGTGGACTTCTGTCTGAACAATAATATCTTTCTCTTTCAGGACTCACTGTACAGGCAGATTCGGGGAACGGCCATGGGCACCTACCTCCTTCGCCCCCAGCAATGCAAATGTATTCGTAGGCTGGTGGGAGAAGCAGGTGGCCTGGGCGGACACAAATGATATCTGGATGGAGAGTGTTATAAGTTGGCACAGGTACATAGGTGATCTATTTGTCATTTGGCGAGGAACAGCCGAGTCAGCGACAAAGTATATAGCTGCTCTGAATGACAACGAGGTGAATCTCAAATTCACCTACGAGACTAGGGCTACTAATGTCAGCTTCTTGGATTTAAGTCTTTGTCAGTGAGAACAAATTGTGTTCTTCACTGTATAGAAAGCCCACAGCAGAGAATGCTGCCCTACATGTGGGTAGCAGTCACCCACCTAAACTAGTGAGAAGTATACAATATGAGAAACTGCTTCGCATCAAGAGAAATGGATTATCAGCAGTCTGCACAGAAATGTATGCAAAGATTCAGAGTAAGAGGTTATGAGTGTTAGAGAGTGCAAAACAGAGAATAGACCTAACGAGTAGGAGGGAATTACTTCAGGAGGATACTCATAAAAACAAGCAGGATATGTCTCACTCCTTCAGAATGATCATGAACTTCTCCATTCAGGCATTTTAGAACCATCCTACAGATGCATTGGTGACTTCTGAGATCTGACCCCACCATAGGAAATGATATTCCAATTTCCCACTGATGACTTTTTGGAAAATGAGATCCATTAGAGACTGTGCAGTGAAAAGCCACCTACCAGGAAGACAAGCAGAAGCAATTCTGCCACCAAATAGGGGGTTCTTTCCGTGCATGAAATGTAAGGCCTGACCAACAGTGAGAAGGTTCTAGCGTATGAAATTTCCGGCCTACATGAATAGAAGAGAGTCATGAAATTCATGAACTGCAATACAACATATACTGTGTATTGCTTAATCTGCCTCTACCAGTTGAGAGATGTAGGGAGCACCATACACCCAACAAAGATTCACATATTGGACCATTTGCGAGTGATAGCGAATAAAGATGGCTTATTTCCAAGACACTTCGAGTCGCACCATAATAGCAATAGGAATCTGCTAAAATTATTTTGCCTGGATCATGTACCACAAGAGCTACAGGGTGGGGATCGAGAACTAAGATTAGGAAGACTCGAGTCCAGATACATCATTGATTTGAAGACGAAAATCCCGAAGGGGCTTAATAATAGTGAAGAACTGGGCATTCACTTATGATGTAGTATGGTTATGAGGAAAAATGAGGAAAAAAAGAAGGTTGTTTCTAGGAAAGGAAGTATTGCACCGAATATCGATGTTTTAAAAGATGAGCAGGGAAAAGGGGAATTATGCAGTGCATGCCCATCCAGGGCGAGATTGTAGAGTAAGATTGCTAGCCCATACAGGGCAAGAGTAGGAAGAAGAAAGGAATTAATCCAGATGGGAAGTAAACATGAATTTGGTGATGAATCCCATTGACATTTATTCCTCCTAGAACTAATGAATAAGAAATTGTGAGGATATTGTGGATAATTGAATTGACTTTTGCGCTGCATATAGCAGAGATCAATCTGAACGTTTAGCAATGGTGCCCAAATGTATTGGTGTTTGTCGGTGCAATACTTGCCCGTTGTCTATTGCAGTGAAATGTGATAAGTGAAACATAAACGAAGAGCAACAACATTGTTTTGCCAACATTGGCAAAGGCACTTTTGCCGAAATACGTCTGTGCGCGTACCCCTAATCCAATAAAACACTGGAGACTAACCCCACGAGTGATGGTCTCTTCTTCTAAGGAGCTGTGAGATATATATCTTTCTTTCTCTCTCTCTTTTACCGGGTGTCAGAGGTATTATCACTTTACATTCTGTCTTTGGCACTGATGAATTGTGGTATTTATTACATGCCTTAGGAATTTGTTACTTATCACACTAATACAAAGGATGTTTCAGTATCATTATTGGGTTTTCCTTTACTCTAATGCTTCAGTTACAAAGATTATCAGATCTTTTTATCTTCCAACATTCACTACATTCAACCTACCTGCATGCAATTTCAGAAATTCACACATACGTATTTGCCCTCTTAGATAGTACATATTGTTGAACTAATGTTTATATGGATATCGATGAGTTTATCAATAAAGATGAACAATCCAATTAATAAAATCACTTTTCCCAAACTCCACATTTACCTAGACACACAAGTACATAGGCAGGGATGGCATTAAGTGACACACTCGTGGCATAGGCGTACTCACCACTGCCACTACATTATCCAGAGTTCTTTGGGGCTATTTGCTGGTATGACGAGCAGTGTGCGTCCCACTACGTTTCTGTATTTAAGCTCTCCTGAGCGACTTGGGCTGACGAGCCTTGGTTCTGCACCTGCGCGCCGTGAGAGGTACTATACCTTTAAATATTTTGGCAGTCTACTCGGCACCCCATATATTTACCTGCTCCCTGCTGACGAGAGGCAATTACCTCGAAACACGTGTCCAGGGATGGCATTAAGTGACACACTCGTGGCATAGGCGTACTCACCGCTGCCACTACATTATCCAGAGTTCTTTGGGGCTATTTGCTGGTATGACGAGCAGTGTGCGTCCCACTACGTTTCTGTATTTAAGCTCTCCTGAGCGACTTGGGCTGACAAGCCTTGGTTCTGCACCTGCGCGCCGTGAGAGGTACTATACCTTTAATATTTTGGCAGTCTACTCGGCACCCCATATATTTACCTGCTCCCTGCTGACGAGAGGCAATTACCTCGAAACACGTGTCCAGGGATGCCATTAAGTGACACACTCGTGGCATAGGCGTACTCACCGCTGCCACTACATTATCCAGAGTTCTTTGGGGCTATTTGCTGGTATGACGAGCAGTGTGCGTCCCACTACGTTTCTGTATTTAAGCTCTCCTGAGCGACTTGGGCTGACGAGCCTTGGTTCTGCACCTGCGCACCGTGAGAGGTACTACACCTTTAATATTTTGGCAGTCTACTCGGCACCCCATATATTTACCTGCTCCCTGCTGACGAGAGGCAATTACCTCGAAACACGTGTCCAGGGATGCCATTAAGTGACACACTCGTGGCATAGGCGTACTCACCGCTGCCACTACATTATCCAGAGTTCTTTGGGGCTATTTGCTGGTATGACGAGCAGTGTGCGTCCCACTACGTTTCTGTATTTAAGCTCTCCTGAGCGACTTGGGCTGACGAGCCTTGGTTCTGCACCTGCGCGCCGTGAGAGGTACTATACCTTTAATATTTTGGCAGTCTACTCGGCACCCCATATATTTACCTGCTCCCTGCTGACGAGAGGCAATTACCTCGAAACACGTGTCCAGGGATGCCATTAAGTGACACACTCGTGGCATAGGCGTACTCACCGCTGCCACTACATTATCCAGAGTTCTTTGGGGCTATTTGCTGGTATGACGAGCAGTGTGCGTCCCACTACGTTTCTACATAGGCAGGCTTGGCGACCTAGGCTCGACATCCCTGATTGTTGGGTCACATGTGGGAGGGCGCATGACTGGCAGGCAAACACACAGGCAGGGAATTCTTGATTGAACCCACAGATAAGTGCAGTGACACCACAATGGTCAGGGATGATTGCCCCCAATAAAGCACACGTGGACCAAGGGGGTACACACGCTTCAAAAACACCATAAAGTCAGATGCCGCTTCAGTTAATAACACATAGCCAATCAGGACCTAGCACACGTAGTGATCACAGGCTCCCCACGCCAGACATTTGGACACATTCACCACTGGCCACACCGTGTCCACGCACGGTCGGGACCCACCTGTAGTAACCATTTGACTATTCATTTATGGCTTTGAGGTAGCAACCAACAATCCTCATCATATATGTTATGCCGGATACGTTTATGGCTTGATGTAAAAAGTTATAAAAGACTAGTGCTAACCCAATGCAAATTGAGACAGTCCTCAGACCTCGTGCCTGTAACGGTCTCTTGGCAGAATTGTTCAAATAAATGAAACTGCTCCTGATTTGCCAAATGCTTCTTGGGACAGGTAAAGCCTATTTGCACCAACTGCACGTGGGATCCAGCATAAGTGCCAAGATCCAGCCCAATGAGATAGAACCCCACGGGGTAGTTGGGAACCTAACCTGATACAATACCAACCCAACAGTGTTATACCTCTTCACCATACTCAATGATATCCAAATAGAGCTGGACCGGATGCATAGAAAGGGTACCATAGGGGAGGAATCTGTTTGGCCCTGAGACTTACTGAGAAGAGATTCCCCTGATGCAATGCACAAACATGTCCGCTCCTGCATCCGCCTGTGGACCGAGAGTGGCCCTTAGCATATCTGGGGCGGACTTCTTTAACAACAAGTGGTTCCCCGATATGGAGTTCCTGTGTATGTCTGTCCAGCTTCGGGAAAAAATGAGGAAATGAGTCACAGAGGGGAGGGTTCAACTAAAGTATGGCTAACTCATGACAAGAAATCTGGAACACCAAGGTGGATGGATACAATTGGTTATAAGGGAAAGGTCAACCCCTGATTGTATAGAAACTTACCTTATATTCCTTATGTTTCAGAGGGAAAGGAACGCTACAAATGCGCACGAATGCCAACTGTGGCATGATATTGCACATTCCGGATATGCAATGGGGCACCTCCACGCTTATGGAATTCTACTGGCACCACGGCAAACACGCCTACACCCAACTGGTTCTCGGTTGGAGGAGACTGTGCACCCTAGTGACTGTGCACACTCCGACCCTGGTCATTCCCAGAGAAGAACTAACAGAACTGTACCAGCACCCGTGAGAGAAATGACCACCTTGCTGCACCAATCTCGTGACAAGAGAGCAACTGACAATTTTGGCTGGGCTCAGTTCAAGGACATCACAGAAGAGTTTAGACAGCTCACAGGTGCACAGCTGGAGGGGTTGATACCCTTCTTCAACCTGCATACAGAAAGCTAATGTCTGCTGGTTGCAGATAACCAGGTAGGAAATACTCAAGATGACTAACAGCACTGAGCTTAGGCTCCATCTGATCAAGGAAGAAATGCGAGACAACTACCTCATTGTAATGGAGCATCGGTATGTGCTGGACTTAATGACCACGATGGAGGGAGGTGTCTGCGCCAAGATTGACCCCGCCAGCTGCACTTTCATCTCAGGGAATAAAATGGACAAGGGAACTTTGACACTTGCCATCCAAGCACTGCATCATCTACAGAGAAGCATTCATGAAGAAAGAAATGCCCCCGAGAAATAGTGTTTTTCAAATTGGTTCTCCTGGCTCCCTTGAATGATATACAATGTGTGCAAATCACTGTTGCCAGTTGTTATTGTGTTCCTCTTGATTTGCGGGGTCCTACAATTGGGGATCACCTGCTGTAAAAACACAGTCCTTAAAATAGGTAAAATGCCAATAACTAGAAATGTTGTCGTAGTAAGAAGCGAACAAAGGGATCAACAGGAGCCTAATAAAGTGATGGTACAAATGCATGAGTTGGACAGTGTAGTTGAAGAATCAACTAGAGGGGGGGATGTTAATATGGATATTGATGCGTTTATCGATAAAAATGAACTATCATCCCTATTGATAAAGTCACCCCTCCCGAATTCCACATCTGCCTTCGATTACCAAGTATGTAGTCAGGCAGGCCCTGCAACCTAGGCCCGAGATCGCCGATTGATGGGTCACAGGTGGGAGGGTGCATTGCTGACAGGCAAACACACGGGCAAGAAATCCTTGATCGATCCCACAGATAGGCGCAGCGACATCACAGTGGTGTGGGGAGACTGCCCCAAATAAAGCACACATTGCCCGAGGGGTATGTGAGCTTCGAAAAACAGCATAAAGTCAGATGCCACATGAGTTAGGAACACATAGCCAATCAGGACCTAGCACACATAGTGATGATGGACATCTGGACACATTTACCACTGTGTTCACGCATGGTTGAAACCACCTGTAGTAACCATTTGATCATTAATTTATGACTCTAAGGCAGCAACCAACATTTCTTACTATATATGGTACGCCGAATACGTTTATGGCTTGATGTAAAAATGTATAAAAGACTAACATGAACCCAATGTAAATTGAGACAGTCCTCAGACCTCGTGCCTGTACCTGTCTGCCGACTGAATTGTTTAATTAAACTAAACTGTTCTCGTTTTGCCAGATGCCTCTTCTATTCTGTTTTTTAAGGAATTCAAACCTGAGCAACATTCAAATGTTCAAAGAAACATTGATGTTTAGCATTCAAAATCTTGGACTCGGGGAGATTTCACCAAAGCCTGTTTTGCCCCAATTTAAATTACTCTGAATTTTTCAAATGTGGATTTGTTCATTTTCATGATTCCTCTTTGTAGCAATATCCAATATGTCACAATCGTCCTGTGAACTCACTTGATATCATATTACATTTTCGGACTATATTTTTCCATAGAAGCATGGAGGATTTTTAGTATAAAAACAGGAAATAAAATCCATTATCTAAGGCCCTGCCAGTTCATATACCTGCAGTAATTTGTTTTAAGAAACCGCAACTGCTGTTCAAATTTTCTCCTTAAACATGTGTAAAATATGATGGTATCCAGGCTAACGGTCACATGCTCTCTCGTCCTACATTGAGCCATTGAGTTACATGTTCATGAATCTGATATAGAATTCTCCTATATGACGCAACAGATAAAAATAGGTCAACACTTAGGATTAGTTGGTTGAATCGGCTCTGAATCCTGTATACAGACCAGCTGGAGTGACCTACAAGACTTACCTTTGATAGAATCTTATGCCGTATTCAAAGATCTGCATAGACGAGTTACTGAACATTTGTCAAATCTTGCAGAACACGTTTTGAAGAAGTGACCCGTTTAGGGTCACTGACGACCACCTCTTTGCCTTCCCAATAAATGAAGAGTCGAGAAAACAGTAGACAATACAAATCAAACTGATTTATTAGAAATTAGCTGCAGCAGAGTCCAGTCTGACTAGCCTCCTTAGACGTTACCGAGGGACTGACTCCCATCTGTATGGTAACACAAAATATACATTTCCAACACCTCTAAAGTCCCGCCCAAACTGGAATTTTCCAGCTCAGGCCATGGTGAACAAAGAAGGCAAACCAGGATGGGAGAAGGCACAGGGCTGGATACATGTTATCTCCACCCCAAGGCCACTCGCCCGCTGTCCACCATTACAAGATGTGGGAACTAGTCTAACTAACAGCAAAGATATGCAACGATAGATAGTACATTCTTTAGTGCAGCAAATCTTCAACCTTGAGAAGTACAAACTAGAGGCACAGGGGCTGCCTCTCTGCTGAGGCCCGCATCGTGAGACAGAAGCTCGATCTTGGTTACAGAACAAGATCGCATCAATAAAGATGGCGCCATGAATGCTAACTTAACACAGAATAGATTTTGAACACAGCAAAGGGAGCATTTCAAATCTAACATACCCTACTTTTAGCATTCATGCTAAACTTTATCAGTGCCATCAAGTGAGGTTCTTTATAATTCTAAAACAGGGAGAGGGTAAATGTTCACACATATACTACCACTGCTGACATATGAACTGTATGTTGGAGCTAATACTGCAGGATGTTAACTCATAATCAATATTCGAAAATTCCCTCATCAATATTGAACAAATCCTGCATACCCTGCATCACCATAGCCTTGGCAGTTGAATCACGCCTCCGGGTCTGGGGATGTGCCTTGAACATTGATACACAGCAAGCACAACAGGCAGGGAGACAGTGCATGCATAGGCAGCATGACAGGATGATACCTGCTATGGCAATGAGGAAAGTAGGAATCTTCCAACCCCAAGACGCGAATAGGCTCCAGAACCATCCCGTGAATGACCATGTACCGTTCTCTTGGTGTATCTCTGATGCTATCTTATGCAGTTTCTGTATGGCAGCATACACAGTGGGGGCATGGTCAGGGATATACACGCAACAGCCACTACCGATGACGAGACAGGCCCCACCCCGGTCAGCCAGGATAACGTCTAAGACCATACGGTTTTGGAGGGCAACAAGTCTCGTAGCCTGGAACTCTCCTGTCACATTTGTCAATATTCCTGCAGTCGTATTAATGACTCCTTCCACCACCCTTGTGAGCCATCTAATATTAAGACTATTAGCCATAGGGCCCCAGAAAGATATGATGCCTTTCATTGCTTCTGTGAACTGCTGCAATGTTGCCTCTGTCTGATCTATGTCCTCTGTGCTAATCATTCTCTTAATCTGGGGTACATGGGCCTCTCTACATTGTAGACGATGGTCCTTGTGATAATTGGGAGAGGCTATGTACACAGGTGGCAGGAGGTAAGAAAGGTAACACCTTCCCAACCATCCTTCAGGAAGCCAAACGTAACCGTGGGACCCACAAACGAAATAAACATTACGTGGCGAGATCAGGGGTGGACCTTTTGTGGCTCTCATATTATAGGTAGTGTTGCAGCTGCTTTCTACCACCTCTATGTCCCCAACCCCCTGGACACAGAAAGGAGCCATAACATCCACCACTTTCAAGGGTATCAGCTTATCCTCAGTAACGTTGCTGGTCTGGAAAGACTGGTAATATTCTGATGAGTTGAACTGTAGGAAATTATCTCTCTCCACCTGAGACCAATTACCCCCTCTCACCCCCTTGTACGCATGCATACAAGAGCTCAAGAACAACCTGCCAAATGGCTCTCGGCCTGTGGGAGCACCAGGTGGAACACTATGCTGGAAATGCACATTCTGTGTCAGGGTACGAGAACTAGTACTCGATGTATCAGCCTGATCAAATGAACAGACCATGCTAAGTAATGCAAACCACCCCTCACAACTACTAACATATGACAAGGGCATGGATAGCAAATTCTCACTTCTATGAGTTAAAGAGGGCAACAATCCACATACCCAACACTTTGTCGTATTATAAGCAGGGTGCTTCTGATGCAAAGTCTGAATGAAAACATTATCCTTATATGACTTCCTTTGCTCCTCCGTGTGGAGCGCCAGATTAACGAAGATATGCTCGGGGGAAACAGGCATAGTGCTAATAAAAGTATGGACAGGAAATTTCTCCTCTAGAAAATACGTTAACGCTAGTACCAATATCAAAGAAATTAGGATAATTGCTACAAACACAACTTTGCTTTTAACAGACCAGGAGGACCAAACGGCTCATTTCGCTCAGGATGTGGAGCTGCAAAAGGCTACTCCTCCTCCTGAATGGGCCGATCAAAGGGATAAAAAAAATGTTTTCGCAAAAAACAACTGAAAAGTCTTACACTTGGAGCCAAGCTGGAATAAAGACAAAAGAAAATTAAGACAGTATAATGTTCATTAGACGTAGACACTCAAGCACCGGCGGTGGAACTGTTAGTCCAGCTCGGATCTGGATGCCACGTTGCAAGGCACCTTCTCCTCGGAAACACTGTTCACTTGCCCTGTTTGGTGACTGCCTGAGTTATGCACCAATCCTCCTATCCCGGAGCTATCATTGGTACCACAGGCAAAGTACACGCACCCTATTTTTCAGCAATACAGTCCATCCCTACTAATCTGACTGTCCCTTTGGTGCACTGTTCCTTTTACGGGGGCACAAATTGTACCTTGACACTCCAGGCACAGTGGGGTCAGAGAACAAGGGGTTACATTTAAGGGGACCACAAGAAAAAGGGCCAGACTTGGGCAAATCAATGGATTGGTGCTCAACTGGACGGAACTCAATCACAGGTGAGGCAACAGGCTGGGGCTCCTGGATGGCCTTAATTTCAGGTGGCACTGCTTCGGTCAGCACTACATGACTTTCCTCCTCCGTCAGAGCCCACGTGAGCCGGGCATCCGAGAAGGGAATGAACCATGGCACTTGGTCCGTCTCACAGTCCCCAATCCCATCCGCGACCCATTGGTCATAGGACAACGGAAGGAGCACCCGTTTGCAATGGGTACTGTGTATCCAGTTCTTCCGATTGTCGACTTTTACTGCTGTCCTGGTGGACAAAAGGACCTGATGGGGTCCCTTCCAGCGTGGCTCCAAGCCGCTCCTCCTTTGCAAATTTCGGATAAGAATCCAATCCCTAGGCCGTATCTCATTGGCGGGACTCTCTAGATGTTGTTGTAACATTTCAGCGATCTTTTGGTAAATAGAACGCAAATTTTTAGTCAATTCATAAAGGTAAGCAATAAGGCCACTGCAATCCTGTGCTCTCTTTGATCTTGGCCATTTTCAGCTTGAGAGTACCATTGTACTCCTCCACCAAGCCTGCTGATTGGACGTGGTTCCCTGCATGGAACTTTTGCCTAATGTGCAACCCGTCACACACCAACTGGACAACCTTGGCATTGAAGTGGCTGCCATTGTCACTCCAAATCAAACGAGGCAAACCAAAAATGCGGGAAGAACTCTTTCAAGAGTACCTTTGCCGTCACCATGGCGGTGTTCTCTTTGGTGGGGTAAGCCTCGACCCATTTACTGAATGCACAGATAACCACCAACACACATTTTAAATTATTGACTTGTTCCATTTCGATAAAATCCATCTGGAGAACCTCGAAAGGGAAGATAGGCAGTGCAAACTGTCAACAGGAGTGGGAGTACCCTTCCCAGGATTATGTGTTAAACAGACCATGCAGTATTTTACCAGGTGAGCTGCAACTTTGGGAATGTTGTTATTTCGCTACACGGGGTCTAACAGCCTGCAAATTCCTTTCGCACTAATGTGTGCTGGCCCGTGCGCCATGGTAGGGAGGACATTTGCATCCGGTAGCATCCATCTCCGCTTTCCAGATTTGTCCATCCAACACCCATCCTCATCCAAATCAGCCGTGCTCTCTTGCCGTATTGCTAACTCCTCAATTGTTGCCTCACTCTGGATTTCCTTCACATTCTCCAAGGTATCATCAAACATCCCATTTTCAGGCACCCATCTAGCTGGACCTGCCACAAATATTCTCTTCATTGTAGTCTGTGCTGTCTCCTTTGCAGTCTGATCTGCAAATGCGTTTCCCCTCCCAACAACATTAGTGATTGCCTTATGAGCACTGCATTTCACTATTGCTAGTCTCTTGGGAGTGCCAGGGCTGACAAAAGTCTGTGTATTAGTAGGCCGTTCTGTATCCTCATGCCATGGGACATCAAGAACCCCCTCTCCGCCCAAAGCCACCCAAAATTATGAGCCACGCCAAATGCGTACTGGCTATTAGCATATATATTGACAGCCAGTCCCTCACTCACCTCACAGGCACCAAGAAGGGCCACCAACTCCACAACTTGTGCTGATTGGTAGGAAACTCGGTGTGTCTCAACCACAGTACGTAAGGTGGTGATAGCATAGGCTGCTGTTGTTGTGCCATCTGGTAATTTAAAACAGGAGCCATCGACATATAGCTCTCCTTGGGGTTCAGATAGGGGCACATCAGTCAGCCCTACCTGTCCCTTTGTCTCTTCCTCCGTACGGTAAAATCAGTCATGCACGTCTGTCTCCTCACTCTCAGAAGGAAGGGATAGTAACGTGGCTGGGTTCAGAGTGGCACATCTTTTGATGGTGACGTGTGGTGCAAACAGGGTCAGCTCATAACCAGTCAAACGTGCACTGGTAAGGTGCTGTGTCTTCGTTCTGTTCAAAAGTGTGTCCACAGCATGCAGGTCCATGACTGTGAGATCAGTATCAAGGATGATCCCTGCCGATTGCCATATAGAAATGGCCACTGCCGCGACCGCTCTCAGATAGCTCGGGAGGACTCTGGCAACATTGTCAAGCAGAGCAGAGAAGTAAGCACACAGCCTTTGCTTACCTCCAAAGGCCTGTGTTAAAACACAGAGCGCGCAGCCAGCCATTTTGTGTACATACAACACGAACGGCTTCTGTTAGTCTGGGGTGCCAAGCACAGGTGCAGAGCAAAGTCCTATTTTTAGTTGCTCAAAAGCATGCTGTCAATCATGCGTCCAGGGTAAAGGTTCATTCACATCTTTAGTGGTAAGGCGCATTAGGGCTTTCATTAGCAAAGCAAAACTAGGGATCCAGAGGCGACAATACGAAGTAATGCCTATGAACGTTCGCACATACCGTTGCGTCTTAGGGATAGACATGTTAGTTATAGCAGCCACATGCTCAGGTGTTAGTTTACGCCCCTCCTTTGACAGTAGGTGACCTAAGTAGGTGACCTCCTATCGACAACATTGAAATTTTGAGAGGGACACTTTATGTTCATCATGGGCCAAATGTAGTAATACTTTAACTGTTGCATCCATGCAACCCTGCTTAGTATCTGAAGCTATCAAAAGGTCAGCCACATACTGCAATAGGACATTACCTGAGGGAAGGACAAGGGGGTCCAATTGACCATTTAAAGCTTGGCTATAGATACTTGGACTTTCAGTATAGCCCAGAGGAGCCCGACAGAATCTAAAACGTCTGCCAGCCAAGGAGAACCCAAACAGATACCTACTGTCTGGGTGTATGGGAATACTAAAGAACGCATTCTTCAAATCAATGACAGAAACGTATGTGGCAGAGGGAGAAAATCATGGACAGGAGTGCCGTGATGTCGGGAACAACAGGGAAATCACAATTTTATTCACCTCACGCAAATCAATCACAAAACGGTAGACTGGGGGTGCCCCTTTTAAGATGAGAAGAATAGGGCTATTGCACACATTAGCATTCATCTTCTCAACAACTCCAGACGCAATCAAATCCTGTATAATCTGTAGCAGTGCCCGTTCTCCTGACTTTGGTATCTTGTACTGGGGAAGACGAGGCAGGACAGCATTGTCCTCAACTCTGATGGAAACTGTAGGGATCCGCAACAGCCCTACATCTGTGTCACCTGTTGCCCATAATGTCGTCGGGACCTCCCTAAACTCAGTGGGAAGAGGCTCATCTTTCAACAAACACTGCTTGGAATTCACTACATTGGGTCCTATGGTAAATATAGACGCCATCTGGAGAACACGAAATAGTGGCATGTAACCTCTTAACAAGTCCAACCCATTAAATTCTCTCCACAGTTAGATGTCAATAAGAAGGGCGAATCTACAGTGAATGGGCCAATAGTCAGGGCCAGAGTCTCAGAGATGGGGCTCACAACCGGTGTGCCTGAGAAGACTACCGAAACATTGTTTTGGCCAGACAGGGCTGCCCTGGGGACCAATGAACAAGAAACCGAGCTATTCATTGCACCTGACATAGGGTCCCCGCTGGTCCAGAGGGATTTGAACTAATCCCCCACCCTGTTCTAGCCGTGCGTAAGCCCCGTCACTTCGTCCAAGTCATAATCATCATGGTAATACTGTCCTCAGATCATCAAAATAGTTCTGCTCAGACCGACCTGGATGTTCCTCACCTTCCCGGCCACCGCCATAGACACCTGCTCCCCGGCCGCTTCCTCTGGACCATCTCCCCCCTAGGGCCTCAACCCTTTGCAACAGCGTCGGACACTTCCTATGCCAGTGCCCCTCCTCCTTGCAATATGCGCACTGGTCCGGCCTCATGGGAGTAGTATTCCTGCTAGTGCGGGGCAACTGCCGAGCCAGACCAATTCCCCGTCCCCTACCACTGCCACGGGATACCCGCTGTATCAACACCTTCGTCTTCAAGTCCTTATTTTACTCCTCAACCTTTTCCTTCTCTTCGTTCTCTCGGTGTTCGTGATACTGTGCCATACTCAATATTACTGATAGGGAGGAAGTGGTTCAAGTACTCTCTGAAGACTGCAACAAGTCGCTATCTCAGGAAGCAGGTTCGTAACAAATCTGTTAACGAACAATCGGATACCTGCCTCCATCGACAAGTCCTGTCTGCTGAAATCCAGAAACACCCCTTCAAACCTAGTGAAGAAATCAGATACTGTTGGACTTGGCCCTTCTGGCAGGTTCACCCCTGAACTTTTTTTGCTTTTATTGATGACATGGTGTAGTGATTTTGGGGTTTCTGCGCACTTTACCGCTGTGTCCCAGGGTAAAGTGCTTGCGTGTGCTGAGGTTGGCCTGCCCTCCCATAGGAATGCATGGGGGAATGTATGTGTCCTGGTAGTTCCTGATGCGTGGGGTGTGCAGGCCCGAGTTTGGTATGTGCGGACTCGTGGGATTGAATGCTGCGCGATGATGTGTGCGGCGTGCATGTACCTAGTATGGAAGTGCCACTTCTAGAAGTGGGCACTTCGGTGTGCAGTGTAAAATATGTGCCTGTCGCATGATTGGCTGGTTGAGGTCATGTGACGGGCTAGGGATTCCCCAGAGTCAGGATGAGTCACCCAGTGGTGAATGGGGAGATCAGCAGCTAGATGGGTGGGAGGAGTACACCTGGATCCTGAATAGGGCTGGGTTTTCCCCACACAATGATGGCTCCGCCCCCTGTGGTGCGACTGATGACCCTGGCCTGTCCTCTGAATAGGGAGAGGGGCTGAGCAAAACAAAGTGCTCAGGAACCAGTTGGATCTGGTTCGCCCCTTCCCTGCACCCTTGAGACAAAGGGATTTGGTGTATAAAAGAGGGGCTGTGACCCCATGAAAATGTTCTTGTTCGTGTTCTTGTTCTGGACTTGAATCTACCAGGGGCGTGCTGCTGCTGGGGCTCAGGGGAAGGCTTGCCTCCCTGGGCCCTGCCCTGCCCCTGGTTGCCTGGAGGACTTTTCTTTGCTGGGAGTTTTTTTTCTGCTCCATGTCTTTATGCCCAGGACCTCTTGGGACCCTTCTGCCTTTGCTGGGGGCTGTTTTGCCCCTCTGATACCTCCAGGACTTTTAGGACCTTTTGCTTTTCTTGAGATCCCTTCTGACAAAGAAACCTGTACCAAGGACAAGAAGCCTGCTGATCTAAGGACTTGCCTCCCCTTTCTGCCAGAGTGCTGTTTTGCTGTGGAGGAACCTGAAAGCTGCTTCTTTATTTTTGCCTAGGGACCAGGAGAGAGGAACTGTGTGTGTACTCTCAATCTTGCTAAGAAAATCTCCAAGGGCTGGAAGAGTGCCAGCCTCCTGTTGAAGTCACAGGGCCAAAGGACTTCACCCTCTACTGAATTGCTGGTTGCTGGAAAGTGTTGTCTCCAGTACCCAAGGGAAAACCTGCAGTCTCGACGCCGCCGGACGCCGCCGAATCCAGCTCGACATCGTGGGTAACGGCCCCAGTGTTCTGAGCCTTCGACGCCGGCCGCCGGGCCCGATCGACGCCAGCAGCAACGCCAGTGAGCAGTGGGTATCGGCCCCGGCTCCAAGTGCCCCGTCTTGACGCCGGTATCAACGCCAGTGAGCAGTGGGTATCGGCCCCGGCTCCAAGTGACCCCGTCTCGACGCCGCTGCTGATCGCATCGACTCGACGCCCTTCTCGACGCCGTGAGCGCTGCTCCGGCCCGACATCTCTCGACGCCGCTGCAGATCGACCCGACTCCGAGGCACGATCGACGCCGACCTCGACGCCGACCTCTCGACGCCGTGGACCATCGTTCCTTCATTTTCCAAAGGTACTGTGTTTATGGGGTCTGTTGTAACTCCAGGCTTGACGTAGCGCTCCTCGCGGTCGACGCCGAACCTTGGGAATATCGTAGACTCGACGTCGTGTGACTCCCGTGGGGGTCACATTGTTGCCAAAGAACTGTGTTTCAGAAGAATATCTAAATTGGTTGCTAAAGAACTATTCCCTAAAGAAGGAACTTTTCCTGATCATTGTTACTTAGGCGCTTTTGCGCCTGTGCATTGCTGTGATGCTTGATGCCTTCCTAATATGATTTATACCATGCTTTGTGTACCCCTCTAGATGTATTTTTATCCCTAGGAGGTTGTGTTACCTAGCATAGTGGCACTGGTTCCCTGCGTGAGATTCTCCTAAAGTGGTTAGGGTTGCGTAGGTGGCAATTACCTGTTACCAGTGGTTACTGGTTGTGCGCTATGACTTCTAATTGGTGATACAGTGATTATATGTGCTATGTTCTAAAAGTATTATTTCTACCAAGTATTAATTCCTGCAAAGTACTAGTTCTACAAAACGTGCTATGTCCAAAAAGTGCTTATTCCTGACAGTGGTCCGGGTGGCCCTGTCTTGTACATATCCCTTGTAAATTCTACCCGTACCAGTGGCACCCTGTAAAGAGTATATTTATTATCTAATGTGTTTTGCTATAATACAAAGGCTATTTTTATAGAATACCTTGTGTGGAGTTTCTTTTGTGGTGGGCCTTGGGTGTTGTTGCTGGGTGCGCGCGCAAACGCTTTACACATTGCCTCCGGGATAGGCCTGTCTGCTCGTGCCAAGCTACCAAGGGGGTGAGCAGGGGTTGTCTTTGGCGTGTAACTTCCTTGCCCTGACTAGAGTGGTGGTTTCTGCCTGGCTTTGGCGCAAGCCTCAGCCAACCAGAAATCCCATTTCTAACATTGGTGATCAGCGGTGGGATTTGGACTTGCGTTTGCGCTGTACCGCAGCAGCAACTGGCCGCACTACAAAACTCTGCATTTAGACAAATCGCACGGTATAGGGATTATTGTTTTAAAGTTTGCTTTTAAATGTCATTTCTTTGGAAATGTGTTCTTGTGCACTGTGAGTTAGGTGTCCCTAGCTCGGGAGGGTAGATCATCCCCCTTAGTGCATTGTGTTTTCTGGATTCACCAGAGGGTGGGATCCAGTGGTGGCAGCAGATGTGTGTCCAGTGCATGTATTCCCATTCCCAGTTCCCGGGGTAGTGGTACCTGTGTCACGTGGTGGTCAGGTTGAGAAATCAGGGGCGGTAGAAACTGTCTTACCAGTCTTGGGAGGGGTTTGGGGATGAATGTGGAATGCGCTGGATGAATGTGAATGTCCCATTCCCAGTTCCCAGAGTAATAGTACCTGTGTCACGTGGTGGTCAGGTTGAGAAATCAGGGGCGGTAGAAACTGTCTTACCAGTCTTGGGAGGGGTTTGGGGATGAATGTGGAATGCGCTGGATGAATGTGAATGTCCCATTCCCAGTTCCCAGAGTAATAGTACCTGTGTCACGTGGTGGTCAGGTTGAGAAATCAGGGGCGGTAGAAACTGTCTTACTAGTCTGGGGGGTGTGAGTGTGGATGAATGTTGTGTTGCACTGGAAGACTGAGTGTTAAATGGTGTGTGTAAATTATTTTGAGCTTGTTTTTGGGAGTAACCCTAGAAGAATGGTGCAGGTATCTCCACAAACCCTTGCGGCGGAGATGGTTTAGAGTAGCCCAGCTAGGTACCCTTATTTGTGAGGAGGTTGAGTGGTCTCACGCCTGAACTGGTTGAGGGCGTGACCCTGGGTTGTATTCCCAACCCCAACCTCAGTCTCCAGGACTGGTTGGTTCCATGAGGGAACACCAGGTAGGGAGCCTAGTCTGTCCTGCTGGACTGTTCTTCGAGGTGGTTCTTCCTGTTTGAGGTAAGCTGGGAGTGTCTGTAGTCAGGCCTCCATCAGTTTTGGTGTCGAGCAGTGCCACTCCTAGGTGGGAGGGTGCGGAACTCTGGAAGGGGGTGCAGAGGGAGGGCGGCCTCGCCTCTGACCCCGGTGCAGCCGGCGAACTTTGATCCCAGGTGGTAGACCAGTTGGTGGAGAGAGGTCCTGAACTGGTGTGAGAGTTGTGTTCTGGTGGGTGCTTCCCTGGGAGGGTGCAGAACCCCAGAAGTAGAGGTAGGGTGGGGCATTCGTGCCCGTGACCTTTGGTCAGCCTGAGGGTGCGGACCCTAGGTTGAAGGATCAGTGGTAGTTGGGAACTACACTGAGAGGGAGAGTGGAGAATGGCTTGTAGGCCAGGGGTTACTACCCCCCACTCTGGGTTTGGCAAGGACCAGTGGTATCTGGGTGGCCTAGGGCCTGGTCCTGGCCGTGGACAACTAGGTAGTACCAGTGGGGTAGCCTAGTTGGGCCTGAGTTCTTTTCGGTTGTTTTTTTTTTTTTTTTTTTTTTGGAACCCTGTTGATTGAGAATGGCGTAGAACCGGAGAGTGTCCCTGCAGTGCGGGCCTGCGTCCGTGTTCTATCGCCCCAAGCAGGGAAGTCCATCACGGTGGTGATTGGTCTGCCCTGCGTTTTGGCTGGAAGGGGGTTGTGTTGGACTTGGCCCTTCTGGCAGGTTCACCCCTGAACTTTTTTTGCTTTTATTGATGACATGGTGTAGTGATTTTGGGGTTTCTGCGCACTTTACCGCTGTGTCCCAGGGTAAAGTGCTTGCGTGTGCTGAGGTTGGCCTGCCCTCCCATAGGAATGCATGGGGGAATGTATGTGTCCTGGTAGTTCCTGATGCGTGGGGTGTGCAGGCCCGAGTTTGGTATGTGCGGACTCGTGGGATTGAATGCTGCGCGATGATGTGTGCGGCGTGCATGTACCTAGTATGGAAGTGCCACTTCTAGAAGTGGGCACTTCGGTGTGCAGTGTAAAATATGTGCCTGTCGCATGATTGGCTGGTTGAGGTCATGTGACGGGCTAGGGATTCCCCAGAGTCAGGATGAGTCACCCAGTGGTGAATGGGGAGATCAGCAGCTAGATGGGTGGGAGGAGTACACCTGGATCCTGAATAGGGCTGGGTTTTCCCCACACAATGATGGCTCCGCCCCCTGTGGTGCGACTGATGACCCTGGCCTGTCCTCTGAATAGGGAGAGGGGCTGAGCAAAACAAAGTGCTCAGGAACCAGTTGGATCTGGTTCGCCCCTTCCCTGCACCCTTGAGACAAAGGGATTTGGTGTATAAAAGAGGGGCTGTGACCCCATGAAAATGTTCTTGTTCGTGTTCTTGTTCTGGACTTGAATCTACCAGGGGCGTGCTGCTGCTGGGGCTCAGGGGAAGGCTTGCCTCCCTGGGCCCTGCCCTGCCCCTGGTTGCCTGGAGGACTTTTCTTTGCTGGGAGTTTTTTTTCTGCTCCATGTCTTTATGCCCAGGACCTCTTGGGACCCTTCTGCCTTTGCTGGGGGCTGTTTTGCCCCTCTGATACCTCCAGGACTTTTAGGACCTTTTGCTTTTCTTGAGATCCCTTCTGACAAAGAAACCTGTACCAAGGACAAGAAGCCTGCTGATCTAAGGACTTGCCTCCCCTTTCTGCCAGAGTGCTGTTTTGCTGTGGAGGAACCTGAAAGCTGCTTCTTTATTTTTGCCTAGGGACCAGGAGAGAGGAACTGTGTGTGTACTCTCAATCTTGCTAAGAAAATCTCCAAGGGCTGGAAGAGTGCCAGCCTCCTGTTGAAGTCACAGGGCCAAAGGACTTCACCCTCTACTGAATTGCTGGTTGCTGGAAAGTGTTGTCTCCAGTACCCAAGGGAAAACCTGCAGTCTCGACGCCGCCGGACGCCGCCGAATCCAGCTCGACATCGTGGGTAACGGCCCCAGTGTTCTGAGCCTTCGACGCCGGCCGCCGGGCCCGATCGACGCCAGCAGCAACGCCAGTGAGCAGTGGGTATCGGCCCCGGCTCCAAGTGCCCCGTCTTGACGCCGGTATCAACGCCAGTGAGCAGTGGGTATCGGCCCCGGCTCCAAGTGACCCCGTCTCGACGCCGCTGCTGATCGCATCGACTCGACGCCCTTCTCGACGCCGTGAGCGCTGCTCCGGCCCGACATCTCTCGACGCCGCTGCAGATCGACCCGACTCCGAGGCACGATCGACGCCGACCTCGACGCCGACCTCTCGACGCCGTGGACCATCGTTCCTTCATTTTCCAAAGGTACTGTGTTTATGGGGTCTGTTGTAACTCCAGGCTTGACGTAGCGCTCCTCGCGGTCGACGCCGAACCTTGGGAATATCGTAGACTCGACGTCGTGTGACTCCCGTGGGGGTCACATTGTTGCCAAAGAACTGTGTTTCAGAAGAATATCTAAATTGGTTGCTAAAGAACTATTCCCTAAAGAAGGAACTTTTCCTGATCATTGTTACTTAGGCGCTTTTGCGCCTGTGCATTGCTGTGATGCTTGATGCCTTCCTAATATGATTTATACCATGCTTTGTGTACCCCTCTAGATGTATTTTTATCCCTAGGAGGTTGTGTTACCTAGCATAGTGGCACTGGTTCCCTGCGTGAGATTCTCCTAAAGTGGTTAGGGTTGCGTAGGTGGCAATTACCTGTTACCAGTGGTTACTGGTTGTGCGCTATGACTTCTAATTGGTGATACAGTGATTATATGTGCTATGTTCTAAAAGTATTATTTCTACCAAGTATTAATTCCTGCAAAGTACTAGTTCTACAAAACGTGCTATGTCCAAAAAGTGCTTATTCCTGACAGTGGTCCGGGTGGCCCTGTCTTGTACATATCCCTTGTAAATTCTACCCGTACCAGTGGCACCCTGTAAAGAGTATATTTATTATCTAATGTGTTTTGCTATAATACAAAGGCTATTTTTATAGAATACCTTGTGTGGAGTTTCTTTTGTGGTGGGCCTTGGGTGTTGTTGCTGGGTGCGCGCGCAAACGCTTTACACATTGCCTCCGGGATAGGCCTGTCTGCTCGTGCCAAGCTACCAAGGGGGTGAGCAGGGGTTGTCTTTGGCGTGTAACTTCCTTGCCCTGACTAGAGTGGTGGTTTCTGCCTGGCTTTGGCGCAAGCCTCAGCCAACCAGAAATCCCATTTCTAACAGATACGCTTTCATCTTTCTTCCTGCGACATGCTGTTAACTATTCTCAGTGTGATCAAGGAGTGCATATACGTAATAATTCAGCATGGCAAAGCTAGTATCTCAGCTTTAGGCTTCTCGCCAGGCTTCCTCTCCTTATCCCACACACTAATCTCATCCCAAGTGCCACCCAGCTCCAATACATGGTCCTGTGAATGCACCTGCCGCCAAATATCAACCGGCACGAGCAGTCCGAAAAACATCTCAACATCGGGCCGTGTCATCACCGTTGAGGAAGCAGCCTCAGTCAACTCTTTATAACAGGCAGTGGAATTCTTCTTAGGGTCAGGCAACTGGGTCTTAAGAGATAAAATCTCACTCCTCTTCCAAGGTGTATGAACCCACTGTTCCTGAAAACGGCCCTCCACTCTCTGCCTGATGACTTGGTCCTGCCCGTTTCAAAGCTCTGGTATTTCGGGGTGGTACACGGGATGTACTTCCCTCATCGGGAACTGAGACACTGCAAACGGGCTCTTTTGGATTAACCTGCCTCGGTATCCAATCAACGTGGCAACATTACTAAAAACGTCATTAGGAGCCATGCCAGCAGCATACACACTATCCCGAATATCATAAATAATTTGAGGGGCAACTCCGTTAAAACACTGCTCCCATAGCCCAATCAGAGTAGCCAACATATGCTTGAGGTCGTGTTGCTGCACAAACAGCTCATAATCTTTCAGTACACTCCACATATCCTCCACACTGTAATTCGGACTCTGGGCCCACTGAGAGGCCTGGTCAGCCACCATCTTTTTCTCTGCATCACCCACATCAGACCGAATCAACACTCACCCGATTCTTTCCTTAGCAGCTGCCCAATCCCCATCATCCAGTCCCCCACCGGTGTCCCTGCGTACAGGAAGGGCAAGGAAAGGGAGTGAGAGGAGGGCACACTCGTTGACGTTACAGACACTGGGGACACTAGTGTCTGTGATGTGGTGGGTGTAAGTAAGAGGGATAGAGAAGAGCTCAGGGCAATGGGCACAGCAGATTGGCCTGTAATCACTGCAGTCTCGGCCAATGGTGCCAAAGAGGAAACAAGGGGTGCTCCCTCTTCCTCGTTTCTAACTTCTTGCGAGAAATGCGCATGTGCGGGCGTCCGTGCATGCGCATTTGTCACAAGAAGTTGGAAACGAGGAAGAGGGAGCACCGGTCCGCGCATGCGCATTTCTCGCAAGAAGTTGGAAACGAGGAAGAGGGAGCACCGGTCCGCGCATGCGCATTTCTTGCAAGAAGTTGGAAACGTGGAAGAGGGAGCACCGGAGACGCCGCACTACAGGTAAGTCTTTACATTTAATTATTTTATCATGCATGATATTATTTTAAAAGGAGGGCGGGCGGGAGGCGGGTGGCGGGTGGCAGACAGCTACACTTCGCCCTGGCGTGTGCGTAGCGCTGCCTGCTTCGCCTACTTCGAAAACTGCGAAGCAGGCAGCGCTACGTACACTACGTGGGCGAAGCGTAGTATAACGCCCAGGGTTAGTTTTGAGTTACTGTCTGCATCTTCCCTCTCTGGGCTTACTTCTCCGCTCTTATCCTTCTTTGCTTAGCTTCCATTTGCCATATCTGAAGATTATCAAACATAGACTGCCTGCTCCTTTTCGCGAACAATTTATCCTGCAAAAATTTCAATTTCTGTTTGTCAAAAGGGCCTGTCAAAGGGCACTGTAACTCGGCGTTGTCTCTCGTATATTTGTGCCATAACATACTAAACATATTAGGGCCAAGGCCATGCTTCACATACATGTCAAAATTTGGGGTGCCTTTTGGAGGCGCAGGCTGCCTCGCCTCCAATTGAGCATCAGCAGAGCAGCAACGGCACTCCAAGAATAAAGAGAGACAAATTCGCTACTTGTACCTGACAAGCAACTTACCAACTCCTCCCTACAGGTCTGCCCTCGGACTGTATTGAACGTTCAAAACCCATGAACCGGTCCGCAGACCACACCAATTCCTCAACCCAGACTCCGTGCCACAAGTCTCAAACATTAATCAACCCCAGGCATTTTCAAGAAAAGGCCAAATTACCAAGTCGCCTGGCAGAGGATCCACAGACACCCTGTTTCTCCAAAGTGGTCTGCTGACCTATCAATTGTACAAACAAAACAACAAAGGGTCTCCAAACCACATCTAAAATTATTCTACACAGTGCCATATTTACCAGGAATCAAGACAAACTCACCTGGTGCACACAGGTCGGACAAAAGTTATTCTCCACTGCTGACTCTTTGGACCAAACAGCCTGTTCCAAGGGTTTCGCCTTTCAGGACCCCAGCCGGGATGACCACTAGACAAGACGCCGCCCGATGAGACAGGTGGGGCAGCTGCGAGAACTAAGCTCGGTCATGTGGGGATCCCGATCGGCCCATCCGACCTGAGGCCCCGTCCTCCACATCCGATTCCAGGTGAGAATGGGACATCCGATGGAGTCCCTGTTCAGACGCCAAATAAAGGAAGTGACCCGTTTAGGGTCGCCTGGGTCACTGACGACCACCTCTTTGCCTTCCCAATAAATGAAGAGTCGAGAAAACAGTACAGAATACAAACCAAACTGATTTATTAGAAATGAGCTGCAGCGGAGTCCAGTCTGACTAGCCTCCTTAGACACTACTGAGGGACTGACTCCTTCCGTATGGTAACACAAAATATACATTTCCAAGACCTCTCAAGACCTGCCCTAACTGGAATTTTCCAGCTCAGGCCATGGTGAAAAAAGAAGGTAAACAAGGATGGGAGATGGCACAGGGCTGGGTACATGGTATCTCGACCCCAAGGCCACTCGGCCGGTGTCTACCATTATAAGATGTGGGAACGAGTCTAACTAACAGCACGGTGTCCAATGATACATTAATTTGTGCAGCGAAGCTTCAACTTGAGAAGTACAAACTGGAGGCGCAGGGGCAGCCTCTCTGCTGAGGCAAACATCGTGAGACAGAAGCTCAATCTTGGTTACAGAACAAGATGGCGTCAATAATGATGGCGCCATGAATGCTAACGTAACACAGATTAGTTTGAACACAGCAAAGGGAGCATATCAGTTCTGAACATCACAGATATAGCATTTAAAATATAAAAGTTTCATAGCTGGTACTTGGGTCAGAGAAGATGGTTGAATTCTTGTTGACATTCCTAGTGCCTCTTGTCAACAGGATTAGGCTGGCTAAATGATTAGGCTTCCCAGGAAATCAGCGCTTTGGTGTAGTTCTGTGCCAAAAACCCTTTCAGAGCTCCATTGGGAAAGCAGGAGCTACTGGGAACAACCGTGGTGGTTAAGGCCTTTTACTCCTGAAATCCCAGGGACCAACTTACTATGCGCTCTGAACAACTGTTTCAAGTACCCCTTCAGCACTTCACATGCAGTGGAAGGGCGCGTTGAGAAGTCCAAGGCTTCTCGGGGAGGAGGTAGGTGTAGGGTGAATAGAGGCTCACAAATCGAAATACATTCAGCAATCACCCAATTAATGATTGTCCAGTACAAAACTTGCTTTATGTTAAAGACAGTATTTATGTATGAACACAAAGTATAATACGACACACAGTATTCTCAAGGCAGGCCCACTAGTGTTCTCTGGGTATGCTTTTAAAGTTCCACCTCCCTGTCTAAGGTCTGTTGTTATTTTCCAGTTATTTGAGGTGACATCCAAGCTAGGCCCCGCTAGAGAGTTCAAGTCTTAGAAGTTCCACAATGGCTTAGCAAAAGACAAAGTGTCCCTGCGCCGTAGCGCGTAAATCAGAGCAAGTTTCTCCAAGGCCCACTGGCCTGGAATTTAGTTGTATCCGCTCTCCCTGGCTCATCAGGGCTGAGTGTACAAGCACACAACTGCGGTCCGACAAAGAGGAGAGATCTGGATCCTGTGCTTGGAGCTACAGGCTTACATCTAGTCCTTCCAGTCACATGGTAAGGCTTCTTCACTCTGGCTGCAGGTCTTTGGTGTTCCTGGATTTTGAATCTTTGCGCTTCTTTGGTGAGTCACAGTTCGCTCTTTCTTCACTGCTACACGATGTTTCAGGACAACAGCCCTTTCACTTCACCATAGTCACCCTCCAGCGGGACATAGATCGCGGGCCCCTTCAGGTCACAACACTGCACAGAGGGATGGCCCTTCTCTTGTCACAGGCACACACCGGAGGAGATGGCCCACTATCTTCTCTTCATTCCCCACCTGGGATACTGGGCTTGCAAGCAGTACCTCAGGTCAAGGAGTTGCCCACGGCGGGTGGCCCTTCTCTAATTAAAGCACAGCACCAAGGGCGAAGACCCTCTTCCTTCATCGCTGCCCCCACCTGGATTATGGGGATCCAACAGTGCACGGGGCAGACAGCTCGATAGGTGCAGTGGTCATGATGGACCGGATTCTCGTGCTCCCAGCATCCATACAGCAGGCTCGCCATGGGACCTCGGTCTCTGTAGGCGAGCTCCTTTTCCTCACAGAGTCCTCTGGTCTTGGCCCAGGCAGAAGCTGGTTTTCCAGACTCAAGGTGAGTTTTCTTGATTCTCCTGGGTGAGCTCCCCTCACCCAGCATGAGAGACTGGCCGACCCTTAGCACCCAGTCCTGATCACAACAGGCAGAACCGTGCTAAACTTCTCCACAGCTTCAGTTTGACAATTTGAGAGTCTCAAGTTACCCTTTTTATAACCTTTTTCCAGACACCAACGTGATTTATTTTCTCTGTATTTGAAGTTCATGTTTTGGGCGTCTAACACTTTGGTGTACCATCTTCTTTGTAGTGCTTTTCCTCAAGAGAGCAGTCTATCACAGCAGGGCAGTCTCCAATCTTGATAACCCCAATCACAGGCCATTGGAGAGACTAGAGGTTCACATCTGGATGTCAGCCTCAGCGATATGAGCATCCTTCCTCCAGGGTCTGTCTCAACCAGCTCTCAGAAAAGCAGCAATCCACATATCTGTCTGGGAGGAATCCTATACCTCCCCATGTTTCTCTGGTCTGCCCTGGGGTTCCTAATCTGGACCATTCTCAGTCACTTGAAAATCCTTAGGGGTGCTCACAAACCCATGTGTAGCTTTCCATGTACTGCCACCACGGGCACATATAAATAATAGCACAGTGAATAACGAAATACAAGCAAGCCTCCATGCACTGCTGTATTAAAACAATATTCATACAGGGTTTGTTCTTTAAGAAGATTTTATTCTGCAGCACAGCAACACATCTGAGCCAGAGCAGCTCCAGATGTAACTGAAGGTCTCTCAGTAGCTGTTGTCATAGTACCATCCTAGTGCTTGCACTGAAAATACACTGTGCGCATGCACAAATTGGTTGAACACAGGATAAGCTTATATGTAAACTATATACAAGGATATTACATGCTGCCATGCACATACATACATAACAGCAGGCTGTGTAAAGACACAATATTTGCTGGCACCACACCCATCCTGAGAGATGCATAAATCAGAACTGTTTGTTACCAAGGATTCAGATATTATGACAGCTGGGGCACTCCGGGGAGGGTGCACATCTATTACCAAGCAAGGGGCTTTCGGTCCCAATACGGTTTGTGTCAATCCCAACCTTAGCTTTGCAGAAAGTAAATATGAAACTCGCTTAAAGTGCAATGAGAAATGGTAGACCAGGTAATCATCTGACTTGAAATTACTTTACTGCTCCAGTATGTTAGCAGCTTTCGATTTTTGAAGCATACTCCATTTTTGCATATTAGAGTGAATCGTTCATGGTTATTACCAGGGAAAAATCAGATCGTACGCGAGGTAAGGATTAACGTGAGGAAACTGCGGATACATAAATGATAGAGTTCTAGTGTTAAAGACTCCTTTAATCAAGTTGAGCCTGGTTTTAGCCCAGTTGAAATGTGACAGCTACCTTTTTTAGGTCGAGCCTAGCGCAGCGCGCATGCGCTACACTATTGGGAGGCCTCTTGGAATCACTCAAGACATTGTCCGTGTGGTTTTTCAACTTCCACACATTCTATTGGCCTTTGTGTGTGGCTTTCAAAAATTAAAGCACGCAATTGGTCAAAGGAGGGTGCATGTCTCACCTTTTCTCTAAATGTTCGCTCCCAAAGCGTTTTGGTGTCAGGAGCGAGCAGTGGCACACATTGTGCCAGCTGCAGTCCTTGTTTTAATTAGCAGTTTCTTATCGCTCCAGTCTGTCTCCCTTCACTGGCTCCTTACCTGCCCCTTCACTCTTCCTTCCCACTCTCTCCTCCCCTCCCTCGAGAACCCCAGGTCGTCAAATACTGCCGTCTCCCTGCTCCATTTAGCGGGATGCCTTGTTTATTTATTTAAGCTGTTTGGGGATGTGCAGCGTCTGCATTATGCAGTTAGTTTCAGAACACGCATTGTGCGCCTCCATCCCGCCATAGTTCCACATTTAGACCTGGGAAATGCAGTGCAAATTGATTTGCATGCCCTTTACAATTTGCCAAATAAGGAATAGTGGAATAAAATCTTTCCATGCAATTTCCCTTGCTTGCATGAATGCTTATGGCACCCTTGCAATGCCACTGTCCGCCTCAGACCAACCCAGCTCCCCTGCATCAATCACATGGCAGGTAGGGGTGTGCACAATTTCCAGAATTTGTTTTTACATAATAATGCAAAGTTTGGCAAAATCACGTGAAATTGCCTGGAATGATGTACAATGCAAAACTGGCAAATAGTGCTTCATTTTAGTGTGAAATGTGTCCTTGCTGCCACTTTGTATTACGCGTTATTTTAGACAGTCCCTGATACTCACAATCATCCATCAAAACGCATAACAAGTTTTCAGGTCCTTGCGAGCATAGCTCATCCGGTCCAGGTCTTTGCTTTGCATGCTGGGATTTGTAGTTCTGCATTTATAATGGAATCAAGAGGAGTACGAGTCCAAAATGCACACTAAAAACTGGTGTATATGAGTTAATCCCAATTGGAACTGGGAAAACTGAGAGTTCTGAATAAAAGTTGATCTTGAAAGCTGTTCAAAATGGGTTTTTTGAAAAGATGTACAATTGCGTTAGCCCTTCAGAAAACTTGCACTAGCTCTGACGGCACCTAGGGAAACCTAGCAAACCTATACATTTTTTTAAACTAGACACCCAGGGGAATCCAGGATGGGGTGACTTGTCAGGCTCTCACCAGGTTTTGTTACCCAGAATCCCTTGAAAACCTCAAACTTTGGGAAAAAAAAAACACATTTTCCTCACATTTCTGTGGTGGAAAGTTATGGAATCTAGGTAAATCCACAAATTTGCTACCACCTAGCGTTCCCCCAGGTCTCCTGATAAATATGGTACCTCACTCATGTGGGTGCCCCAAGTACCCGTGATTGGCAAAGGCCCAAAACATATTGAGGAGGCATCAAAATGACCTATCACAAAACAACCTGGTTTTGCAAGGGGAGTCACCTGTGTTTTTGGCCCCTGGCTCGGCCGCCATCTTGGGAAATCTACCTAACCCACACATTTCTGAAAACTAGACACCCAGGGGAGTCTAGCAAGGTATGGTTTGCATGAGTCCCCTAACGTTTCCCTACCCAGAATCCCCTGCAAACCTCAAATTTAGCTGGAACAAAAATCACTTTTTTCTCAAATTTCTGCGTGGGAAAGTTCTGCAATCTGCGTGGATCCACAAATTTCCTACCACCCAGTGTTCCCCAAGGTCTCTCGATAAAAATGGTACCTCGCTTGCGTGGGTGGGTTAAGTACCCACAACAGGCAAGGGCACAAAACCTATTAAGGCAACATCAAAATTACCGATCACAAAACAAACTCGTTTTGAAAGGGGGGTCCTATGAGTTTTTGGCCCCGAGGTAGGCGGCCATTTAGGCAAACCTATCAAACCCACACATTTCTGAAAACTAGACACCTGGGGGAGTCCAGCAAGGTATGGCTTGCGTGGGTGCCCCAACATTTCCCTACCCGGAATCCCCTGCAAATCTCAAATTTTGTTGAAAAAAACCAATTTTTTCTCTCATATCTGTGTGAGAAAGTTGTAGGATCACCGGGCAGACACAAATTTCCTACCACCCAGCGTTCCCCCAGGTCTCCCGATAAAAATGGTACTTCACATGTGTGGGTAGGCATAGTGGCTGCAACAGGAAATGTCCCAAATCGTATTGTGGAGACTTCAACATTACCTATAACAAAACTATCTGGTTTTGGGGGGGCACCTGGTTTTGTGTCCCAAAACAAGCATTGGCATAGCCAATAGGTCTCGCCTTTGGGACGTAATAAGCATTTAGGTATGTAGCACATTATCCTATGTATTGTGTTGCTATGCATTAACAAATCAGATAGGTAAAAAAAAAGTGTCTTTTGTACATTCCTAAAACCTGAACTTTTTTTCTGTATGATTGGCTCATATAGTGGAGGCAGTTTAGTGGTCAGCACCCTATGGGCATGCGTTCCCATCACATGGATACCTATGTGTGGTGCACAGGTTTGGATGTCACAACATTGTAGTCGCAATATCTGCCTGCAGAAATATTGCATTTACAATAGCAACTACCACTGTCTCCTTATGGTAAACATGTATATAGTGAACTGTATATTTTCTGTATTTAGCTCTGCTTCTACTTTCTTTGATAATACAGTGGTAGTCAATATTGTGTACGCAATATTTTTGCATTTCAATATTTCGCTTATGATATTGCGATCTTCCACCGCTGAATAAAATGTACATTGAAGTAACAAGAAGTGTTTGTGGTAAAAAGACAAAGGCATAAGGCACCCCTACCCTGATGAAATGGATCCAGCATGGGACACACCAAGCTAGAAGAGAAGAGAGTAGGAGTCAGAGTTGAGTTCTGGAGAAATGGGGTTCTAAACCTTGACATTTGAGTCATCAGGGGAGAGGATGTGGCCTAACGGCTAGGTCGGTCTACCTCAAATATGGGGAATCGGGTTCGAATCTTGACAAGGATGCTCATTATCCTGTGATTCTGGGCAAAGCACTTAATATCCATGCGCCTAACAAATATGAATGTGTCCTCATGTAACACAACTGGTGCTCGGGTAAAGCGCTCTGATACCCAATACTTTCGGGTCAAGTTTGCGCTATATAAAACTTAAAATAAAATTAAAATAAACCCATGATATGCAAAGTCTATCTCATTATTCTGAGGGATCAGCATTGACAGATCCCGCCTTAAAAAATAATAATTTTCTTTTACCCGATTCCTAAACTGTTTTTGGTTCCTGTTAATGGTACAATGTGTTGTCTAGTACTCCAAGTACCCGGATATAGGAAGACTGGCTAACAGATGAGATCAGAGCACAACACTGTGGAACCCCAACATGCCCCAGTAGGGCAGTACCTGCTAAAGCTGTACATGGAGCCAGGTCAAGAGACACGATTAGGATGGAGGAAAAATGAAGATGTGAAGCCTCTTTGGTTATCTGCGCAGTAAATCTCAGGTCCCGGTAAAGAGCAGAAATAAAACTGTAATTTTATTAAAGAATGTTAAATTCTTTGTTAATGGATTTAGGCTAGGGTTCACCTTCGGATAATAAACGGTTCAGTTATTCATCGTAAAATATTGTATTCATTCCATACGTCTTATAGCTTTCAGTCTGTACAAATCCCGTGCAATAATAGCCAGTGGAGCCCGTCGCTGTCACGCGTTCACACCCGCAGTCTTGTCAGAGGATGCCAGCATCGCATTCCAGATTCTTTTCAGCTGGACAAAAAAACATAGTAAATTGATTTCAGTGTTCTGCAACTGTGCTCTGCCACGGCATCTAAACACGTGCGCCCCATCATTGCCCGATAGCAGTAATTGTAGAAGACGCCACCGACCCTCTTCCAGCTGGACTCCTCTTGCTAAGTAATTGTAGCCCACTTGGTCCACGCTAGGAAACTAGCCATATCTGACAGCAAAAAGGCTTTCTGAGCTGCTGTTAGGAGATTGGAATATGTGTTATGATGGAGACGGAAAAGCTTGTGGACGAGTATTTAGTCTAAATGTAAAATCATAAAACGGTTAAGGGAGTTTGAAATTGTGAAACATAATTGAGAATGTCGAGTTAATGAGGTTAAAGCTTACTAGAAACTGAGGTAAGTATTTGTGAGGGGATACATCACACAGCTCTTGGCTTGACCAGCGCTGCCTAAGCACTTCCTCTTTAGACCTTTGTTTCCCTCCTGACATGGCTGACTCGGTTTTTCCTCAATGTGAGTATGTCTAGGGTTGCAGGTGAAAGCGTCACGTTTATAGCAAAAGTGCACCAGGGCCAGCGTGACCGCCATCTGTTTCCAATTAACTCGACCGCGAGACGCGGGCGCAATAATTGGAAACAGATGGCGCTGCTGCTCGCTCCCGAGCTCCCTAAGCCAGGAGAGAGAGAAGGTGGGACATGCACCTGCCTCTGGCCAATTGCGTGCTGTCTTTCTTAGAAAGAAGCACACAAAGGCCAATAGCAGGTGATGAAAAAAAAAGCACACGCACGAGCGTGTGGTCCAAATATAAAGACCTAACTAAAAGCCTCGCAGAGCAGCGCATGCACGCTGGCTCAGGCGAGACCTACAAAAGGGTCAGTTTACACTGTGAAAATGTGGTGTCCACGTTGCGTTTTGGGCCGTTTCCTGTCGCGGGCACTAGACCTACCCATACAAGTGAGGTACCATTTTTCTTGGAAGACTTTAGGAAATGTGGGGCGGGTGGAATTTTGTGGATCCACATAGATTCCAGAACCTTCCACCACAGAAATGTGAGGAAAATGTGGATTTTTCTTTTTTATTTTTTTACAAATTTTGAGGTTTGCAAGGGATTCTGAGTAACAGAACCTGGTGAGAGCCAGTCAAGCCACCCCATCCTGGATTCCCCTCCGTGTCTAGTTTTCAAAAATGTATAGGTTTGCTAGGTTTCTCGAGGTGCTGACAGAGCTAGGGTTCAAAATCGACAGCTAGGAACTTTGCAAAAAAAGGGTCTGTTTTCACTGTGAAAATGTCCACGTTGCGTTTTGGACCGTTTCCTGTCGCGGGCACTAGGCCTACCCACACAAGTGAGGTACTATTTTTCTTGGAAGACTTTGGGGAACACGGGGTGGGTGGAATTTTGTGGATCCATGCAGATTCCAGAACTTTCCACCACAGAAATGTGAGGAAAATGTTTTTTTCTTTTTTTTTTTACAAATTAGTAGGTTTGCAAGGGATTCTGGGTAATAGAACCTGGTGAGAGCCAGTCAAGTCACCCCATCCTGGATTGCCCTGGGTGTCTAGTTTTCAAAAATGTATAGGTTTGCTAGGTTTCCATAGGTGCTTTGCAGAGCTAGGGTTCAAAATCTACAGCTAGGCACTTTGCAAAACAAGGGTTCGTTTTCACTGTGAAAATGTGGTGTGTCCACATTGCGTTTTGGACCGTTTCTTGACGCGGGCTCTAGGCCTACCCACACAAGTGAGGTACCATTTTTCACAAAAAACTTTGGGGAATGCAGGGTGGGTGGAATTTTGTGGATCCATGCGGATTCCAGAACTTTCCACCACAGAAATATGAGGAAAATGTGTTTTTTTTTTTTTACAAATTTTGAGATTTGCAAGGGATTCTGAATAACAGAACCTGGTGAGAGCCAGTCAAGTCACCCCATCCTGGATTCCCCTGGGTGTGTAGTTTTCAAGAATGTATAGGTTTGCTAGGTTTCCCTAGGTGCTGGCAGAGCTAAGGTTCAAAATCTACAGCTAGGCACTTTGCAAAAAAAGGGTCAGCTTTCACTGTAAAAATAAAGTGCATCCACATTGCGTTTTGAGCCGTTTTCTGTCGCGGGCACTAGGCCTACCCACACAAGTGAAGTACCATTTTTATCGAGAGACTTAGAGTAACACAGAATTGTAGAGCAACTGTTATTAGCTATTGACTTTCGATGCATTTCTGCCTTCCAAATGAAAGACAATGTGTAAAAACTAAGTCATTTGGAAAAATGACCTATAATTCTCATGCTAGTATGGGTACTCACAATTTCGGAAATGTGCAAATATCTACTGTTTCTAAACTCTATATTTTGTTCCAATCACAGAAATACATAGTTGTCTTTCATACCGATTTTTACATATATATATTTCCCAAATGAATTGCTATATACCCGGTACATAATAAAAAACCATTGCAAGACACTGCTCAGTTATTGGCTCTGGGTTCGTCGGAATCTTGGTGAACCTACAAGTCCTATATATCCCCACAACCAGAAAGGTTTAGCGGATGTAACTGTATATTGCTTTCAAACAGCTGTCATAATTAGAAGAAGTTACAGGTGAAAACGTTGACACAAATGGCTGTTTTTTTCAACAAATGTAAAAATTTTCCTATATTCAACTGTTAGTTTCTATAAGGAAACCTTGTAGGATCCACACAATGACCCCTTGCTGAATTCAGAATTTCAGGATCCATTATTGCTTTCATACCCATTTCTACCATTAACTGGAAGGTGGTTGAAAGCACAAAATATAGCAAAAATAGGCTATGTCCCAGAAAAATGCCAAAACTGTGAAAAACTTTTTAGTTTTCTGACTAGTCTGCTTGTGCCTGAAAGCTGGGAAAATGGTGATTTCAGCACCACAACCCCTTTGTTGATACCATTTGCAGGGGAAAAAACAGACGCTTTCATCTGTAGCCCTTTTTTCCCATTTAAAAAACAAAACAAAAAAAGCTATATTTTGTCTAATTTCTGGGTCCCCTCCAGGGGAATCTACAAACCCTGGGTACCTTTAGAATCCCCATAGGACGCAAACTTGCCGTGGATACCTTATGTGGTCAAAACGTTACAGGGGCCTAAGCGCGAACTACCCCAAATAGCCAAAAAAAGGCTTAGCACGGGGGGGGGGGGGAGAGGGGGGTTGCAAAGGGATTAAAAGGTCTGTAAATATTATGAGGTGCCCGGCTAACTCCTGTTTGTGCCAAAAAACGGAATATAAAAAATAAATAACATTTCCTGAGCAGGTGGCAGCAACAGGGTACAGTGTGCATGGCACTAGAGTGGGTTCAAGGCGCTGGAAAGTGTGCCCTGGGCCAGCACAGGGCTGGACAGTGCACAGAATGTACTCCACAGGCAGCAGCAGAGTACAGTGTGTGCATGGCTCTAGAGTGGACTCAAGGCACTGAGAAGTGTGCTCTGAGCTAGGACAGGCCAGGACAGGTGGTGCACAGAATGTGTCCACTGTGAAGTGCTCTATTGCCCTCGTGTCGAGCTAGCGCTATATAACTCTGCACAATAAACACATAAATAAGAGTACCCTGGGCCAGGAAAGGGAGAGACAGACAGTGGACAGACGGTACACTACAGGCAGCAGCAGAGTACGCTGTGTGCTTGGTGCTAGAGTGGACTCGAGGTGCTGAGAAGAGTGCCCTGAGCTGGGACAGGCAGAGCACAGAATGTACCTACCCCTTTGTCTCTTCTACTGATCCTTGCACTCGCCTATCTGAGCCAATAAAGTACTTTGTATTGAGAGCCGGGTTGGGGGGGGGGGGGCGCTGTTTTCATCCTGGAGGAGCGAGCTGACCTTCACGCACAGAGCCTGCTGCCTGCAGGACCCTCACTCCCAGAAACTGCTTGCTGCCTGCGGAGCCCTCTCAACCTCACCCACTGTATTTTGCACTTGCCCAAGCTCAGAAGTGCTTATGTTGCTCGCCCACCCCAAAGGCGAGACCTATTGGCTATGCAAATGCTTGTTTTAAATAGTATTGTGCAGCCAAGCACACAGAGGAGATTTCTTAGGTTCGATGACTTGCGATTTATGGCAAGCAGAAAGCTTGAATTTCTTAGCCTAACCTGGTTTAGCCCGAGACCCATGTGCTTCAGGCATTTATAAAAGGTAGAACGATTTTGACTATTCCCACCACTATGCAGACTTGGGAAAAATATACAATAACACCAAGGCAGTCTATCAAAATGCTCAGTTCAGGTTAATCACTTGAAATGTATTCAACAAGAATATTTAACTATTGACAAAATGCATTAAAGGATCGTCCAACTCCTAACCTGGTGACTCTCACTTCATCCCCGTGGCCAAGCTCTCAACATTCCAAATCAATTTTCGCTCTTAAACAGGGCGATGTTAAGGAAAGAAGGTCCATCTCCTCCATCACAGTATTTAAATGATTTTTGAAAGGTTGGGGTTCTTGATTAATTGCTTACAATTGCTTCTAAGCCTGATTTCCCAAAAGACACTACCAGGGTAAACACAAAAGCCATATAATTCAATTATGTAACCTACCCCAGCAAGCTGGTGACCTTACATGGAATCTTTTTTTTTTTTTTGTAATCTTTTTATTAACCTTTTTACTTACAACCTTTACTGCATTACCATATCGTGTTTCACAACGTACATTACAGCTTTTGCGAATACAATCGTAATCAACAGGAGAGACCCCTGTCGGGTTCTTCATTATCTTGACACCTGTCTCCTTCAACACTCCCTCATCTCCTTCCCCCAATCCCTCCGCGTGCTCCCCTACTAGTCGGAAGTGTCTGATTGTGAGTCGTCCTGTGGGGGATCGCAGATGTTGCCCCGATATACATTCCACTTTCCCCATATCTTGGTCCATTTTTTGGGGCAGCCTCTATGCACGTAGACTGCTCTTTCGGTTACCATCAGTTTGTCCATACCACTGCACCATTTCCTGAGTGTCGGGGCTTGCCTGGCTCCCCAGTGCTGCGCTATATCCCTTTTTGCTAAGGCCACCCCTAGAGCCACCCATGTTTGTACTGTCTGAGTGATGTCCGCTGCCTCCCAGACATTCAGGATGCAACCCCAAGGATCGGGAATCAGGGTCACTCCCATCACCTGCGCCATTGTGCGTATTGTTGCTTTCCAATAGTTCTGGATGGCGACACATTCCCATAGTATATGCCAGAACGTGCCCTGTTCCCCGCACTGTCTAACGCAAAGCGGCGTATCGGCTCTGTGTAATTTGTGTAGTAGCGTCCTCGTGTAATAGGTACGATGCAGTATCTTAAGTTGTACCAGTTTAAATCGGGCCGAAATCGCCACCTCCCTGGGGGACGCTAACGCTTCCTGCCAATCCGCCTCATCCAACTCCCCCACGTCAGTCTCCCATCTAGCTTTTAGAGTTTGCGTAGGATCTGGCTGGTTATTTATGATTTTTTTGTAAGTGAATGATATGGCTTTCTTAGCCATATGATCAGTAAGGAGCCTATCCTCTAGTGGAGAGGATTCAGGCAATTTTGTGCCTTGGGGTATGCGTGCCGTCAATGCGTGCCTTATCTGTAAGTATCTGTAGTGCTCCGAGTCCGCCAGGCCATAGCTCTCTTGCAGCTGCGTGAATGTGATGATCTCCCCCTTTTTCCACAGGTCCCCCACCCTTGAAATACCTATCAGGTCCCATTGTCGGAAGCCCTTCGTGTTCTTGAGCCTCCCTAGCTTGTTAGTATCCCAGAGCGGCGTCGCCCGCGTGATGACTCCCTCCCATCCCATAGCCCTCTGAACTTCATGCCAGATCCGGACTGTGTGAGCTGTTGGTCCTATTAGATGTTTGTGTTGATTGGTGTTGTAGAGTATCCCCATGAGATTGTCCGCCCCCAGCAAATGTCTATCCATCCGATAGGCCGGGTCTGCCTGGTCCACGTGAAGCCATTGGTTAATTACCGCCAGGTGTGCGGCCCAGTAATAGACCCTAATGTTGGGGAGCCCTATTCCTCCATCATACCAACCCTTCACTAGTTTGTGCATCGCTATGCGCGTCGCCTTGCCATCCCAGAGCAGCTTGTTCAGCTCATTATTGACCTCTCTGAAGTACGATGGGAGTATCGGAAAGGGTGTGTTTTGCAGGGCGTACAGGAACCTCGGGAGTGCCATCATTTTAAAGAGGGCCGCCCTGCCCAAGAGAGTAAGCGGCAGTGCGCGCCAGCCCTGCACATCCCTGCGGAACCGCGCCAGAGGCTTCTGAAGATTTTCAGCTATGAAGCGGGAGTCGACATGGAATCTTTAAAGTGAAATATCTGCCATTTCCACTGCCTCTTATAGCAGAGAGCTGTCGGTGTATGGTGATTTACTGCGCTGTGCATTTGGTTGTAAACCTTTGATCGATTTGTTGATGAGACCCACGAAGAGCGGGCAGAGGACGTTGGTGAAACTGTTGTCCAGTTGAGAATCCCGGGAAGAATGCCCCCCTGGATAACAGTCGACACCAAGGAAACAGAATTAGAATCTCAGGGACATTGAATGAAAAACAACACTCAAAGGGATACAAAACTAGTGCACGTGTCTTCATGTTGTGCCCCCATGCTGGTTTCATAGTGGTGGGTGTCTTCCGATGTTTCAATGCATGTGTTACCGTCTCTTATGTCCCAATTTCTCCCATCTCATGTATGTTGGTTTGACCCGTAGTCCAGTGGTCCTCCCCACAAAGTGTTCATTTCAGTTTTAGTGGTCCATAATGTGCTCTATTTTGATAATACCTGACAAGTGGACTGCACAGGCAGAACGTTTTGCAAGTTAGAAACTTGAGACTGTGATTTTGTACCTTGACAACGTCTGTAAATTGCTAGCAGGATTTAGGAGTCCAGAAACGCATCCAATTACTTCTTCATAAGCCTGGGCGGAGTTCAGGAAGTTCCGCTACGTGGAACTCCGTGAAGTGACAATAAAACTCCACCAAGCTTCGCAGAGTTCGGCTTGCAGTGTAGTGGGTTGCCTTGCGCAGTTCACACTGATTTTTAGTGCCGGTTGTTTGTACCTCGCTCTAAAATCAGCTCAAACTGCATCTCACACAGTGCAAGAGGGCACTGCTTCTTTATGCCGCTCAAATAGACATTCTACTAGAGCAGCAGCTTCCTCAATGCAAATGGAAGGTTTCTCAACGCGGGCGGTAGCGACCATCCTCGACCGCCCACCTTGATAAATCTCGCAGGAAAGCGGTCAAGCATTGGATTTTCCTCGCTCGCCAACTACCGTTGGTGAGTGTGGAAAAAAGTTCGCTCTGCGTTTTCGAAACTCACCAAGCTCCACAGAGTGCGAAAATCTCCAAAATGGACCGGAGTTAACCTCCCTGGCTTACTTCTTCAACTGTGTATTATTTTGCTACCCTTTCCCATCAGCGGCAGAAAAATCCGGTCTTTCTTGTCAGGGCCCTTTAGTCAAGTTTACTATCTCAATTCTCTGAAGGCTGTTATTTGGGGATTCGAGTGTCACTTTAACGTCAGCCCCAAGATTCAAATGATATGCCCACAGGAAGCCGACACTGAACCGTGCTGTACTTCTGCAAACACCACAACCTTTGGTTTTATCAGCCTTAACATTAACACACCCTGTATTGTGGTATCTCGTCTTCTTCTTGGAGTTCATCTTACCTCTGTGATGAGAGAGAAGTAAACTGACAATAACCTTTTCCTCAATGTCCTTCCTTCTAAAGTTGTATTTCTGATGTTTTCTGTGGCGTGTCTTTCTCACACCCAGTTACGATATACTTGATGGACACTAAAGACTTAAAAAGAATTTGTCAGCAGATTTGCACAGCCATTTTGCACCCACATATTCGCAAATCCGCAAAATCAGAGGGTTTCCAGCTACAAAATAGCCTTTTGGTATGAAACTGCTTGGTAGGTGGTTCTATAGGGTATTGGCACTCCTGGGCAATTCGCAGGTAAGTATACTCTAGTACCGAGTGAGGATTGCAGTGCATAAAGGTAGGGAGAGCCACCCTTATCCCCAATGTGTGGATATCCACTGCTAAAACAGAACAGTCCCCTGCACATGCTAACAGTGTATCAATTATATCAATAACAGTGTAACAAAAGCTTGAGTCTTTGCTGGAACATGCGCTTCAGTTTATTCACAACAGCCTTAGACAACACGTGTTTCGTCGAACTTACAGTTGTGCGCAGCGACTTCTTCAGGGCTATACTCAATGTGTGAAGATCCTTAAATCCGGTTGTATTTCCGTCCCGAATTGGATTCAATAGGGTGCAATGTTAGACACAGAGTTAAGATTGCACATATCTTGTGTCCAGAAATAATACCTTCTATTCACAGTATATGTATCCTGGATGTGTTTCCCAATGAGAAATCCCTTAAACGAGGATTTAGTAACGGTGCAAGTTTATTCAGGCATGAATAAATAAAATATGTGATGCATTGCACCCACTCGATGTCGGTTGTGTTAAAGAAAAAAAACGGCAGCCATATCCTTGCCGGTATTAATACGGGACCTTTGCCTCTGTGATGTCAGTCTCATTTTGTTATTCCAGTATATGTCTGTGAATGTCTCTCAAAGTTTCCTCGATCTCTCTTAATTTCTTTATCTTGTTGTAGGATTCCCATCACAAGATGAAAAGGGCCAATTCCTGTATATAGGGGGGGAGAGGGGGGGGGTGGAATCCTATTGTGAGTTCCGTACAGTTACTTAAAATTGAAGATAAGGCAGGAGCCCCATTGGATTTGATGGCGATTGACTCAGATGAAGAGATCAGTTCTTCGAACCTAGTACCATCAGTCTTCTACAACTGAGCAGTATATGTCTGTGAATGTTATTCCAACCCACATGTGGATACAGTGAAATGACCTCAAAAAGCAATCTGTAATGGGTGCTTCCTGTGAGCTGAATATAGTGTTAATCTAGAAGCACTACGTGACCACTGTGACCTGCTACAATAAAGTTTACATGTGGGGAATCCTTCTACAGTTGTTGATGCACAGCAATTCTGCCACCACTGGAGCCCGAGGCATATTGGTACCACTGAGAAAGCGAATTGAAAAATTAAAAAAATGTACTTGACATTTTCCAGTTAGTAACTGTAGGTCTTAAAACGTGCATGACAAATAATTGTGCACAGATTTGTTTCCCTGTAATTAGAAAATATCATAATTTATTTTTCATCTGCCTGATAGTTGCTAGTCTCTGTGTCTTTCTTAGCTAACAAGATGTAATTTTTTTAAGGGCAGAGGTGTAGAATCTTGGCAGAAGTGAATGCTTTCATTGTCCAATTGAAACTACAAACAAATAGCCGAGTCATTTAGAAAAAGTAACAAAATGCTCTGCATGAGAAAAACACATCCAACAAAAATATGCATGTTGACCACTCCATGTAATAATAAAAAATAAATAAAAAGCTAACAGTGCAGCTGTGCCACGTACGTTAAAGCTAGCCTGCCAACAAGAGAGCTTCAAAGCAATAAATGAGCTATGGCAACAAATGAGCAAATGTGCAAAATGATCTAAAATAGGCCAAATGAAGTTCCCTAGCAAAAAGAGCTCAGAAACTAAAGCGAGATCAATTGACAAGAAATTGGTCCATTTATAATGTTTTGCATGTTATTCAGAAAAAGTTGCGACCTTAATAAATACGTAATAGTCTGTCAGCATGGATTTCGGAAACAAGATGTTACACAAAAAGTACAAATATTTATTTTGCTTTCCATCAGGACACGTCTTGATAAAATACAAATACACTAGGAATTTCTGTGCAGGCATTCTTTCATTTAATCTTTCACCAGAAGTAAAATAGCGACTTGTATCTAGGTGAAGAAAGCTTCTTATAGCAAACAATTTACACAGTTTGAAGGGTCCAATGAGGGACATATGACCAAATCAAAGATGGATGAAGGGCCAGGTTAGCAAAGCTATTCAGGATTGGATGGACTCAAGATTGCAACATTCAACATAGTTTACACCACTGCAGAGAGCAATGGGTGCAGCCCCAGAAGAACACTAGATCTCATGTTACCCTTTCCTGAACACCATTGTGCTGCTAGGAACTCTTGGAAGGGGTACAAGTGTAACCTGGCATGGGAAATTGTGGCTATACAGGACGCCATCATGCTGAGGGGCATAACAGTCTTGACCGTTACTTGGCGATCTGGCTTAAAAAAGGGGAGCAACGATTGGAAACAGCCCAAAAAATAGCTGGACTGAAGGGGCTGGAGGTGGGATTTTGTGGTTTTCATGGTGAATCCTAGACCATTTAGTAGGTCTGAGGTGGTGTGGGGATAGATGCTGTTTCTTTGCGCTCTTGATCAGCCAGACATCAAAAAAGGGAAAACATGGATGCTTGCCCTACTGTGATGAGCCTACCACAGTATGACACTTTGTAAACAAAATGGGGGCCGTGAAACCCGAAGGTCAGCACTTTGAACTGAAAATGCTGGATATGTACCACCAACCAAAGGTACCAGTGATGTGAAAATAGGCATCATACAGGTCAATGGCGGTCATGAAGTTGCCTTGCTGTAGAGGGATGACATCCTGGACTGTCACCATATGGAAGTGCTCTGAAAAGAGGTACTTGCTCAGGAGACAGAGGTCGAGAATAGGCCTGTCAGGGTGGTCCTACAATCCACACAACACTCTTCAGTATTGCATAGAGTAGCACCAAGAACATTCGTACATGGTCCCCTTTTATACACAGTAGAGGGGCTCATAAGTGGGTGGATACAACATGAAGACGAAGAACATTACCATTTATGGTCATTTTCGATACTGAATCAATATGTGGGCGGAGCTAACGCACTCCTTGAGCCCGCGAGGACATGGTCAAGCAAGGCTAACTGATAACAGATGTGGTCAAGTCTGGGCATGCGCCAGATGGACAAAGGAGCTATTTATAGACTGTTACTGGGCAGATTACAAGAGCAACTAACACAGAGGTTGGACTCTTCTCGTGGGGAACACGTGGAAGCATGACAATACAAAATGGAGTCCAAGCTTCGGTCAACATAACAGAGAAAACACGATCTATAACAGAGGAACTAATGTCTTTAGTAAATGCTTAATCACATCGTTGTTTCAATTTACAACAGACGACCCTTTCAGCATTTACTGAAGACATCCGATTTGTTAGGATAATCATCATATATATCAATTGTCATCATTTCTTCAACTTCTTTAGCTAAACGTTTTTGGTGGGCAACATCGGCAATAGCTTTCTTATCAGGGATACAGAATGATACACATAATGAGCAGAGCAAGGGACCACATTGGATACAAATACAGCATGAAAACAGAACCGCTATAATAATACAGAGACCAGTTAGAACCTTCCATCCCCAGGCAGTAATTAACGCCCAAAACCATCCAGAAAAAGACCAAGTGCCGTTTTCTGTATGGATCTCAGCTGCAATTTTATGCAGTTTATTGATGGCATTATAAACTGATGGCGTATGATCAGGGATAAACACACAACAGCTACTTCCAATAATTTTACATGCTCCTCCTCTATCAGCTAGCATAACGTCTAATACCATACGATTCTGCAATGCAACAATTCTTGTGATCTGCAATTCCTCCGTAAGATTCCCAAGAGCAGCAGCAGTCTGATTTGTCACAGCTTCTACCACTCTTGTTAATCTTCGGATCTTCCTACTGTTCAGGGCAGCTCCAACAAAGAAAAACAGTCCTAAGTTAAAATCAATATACTGTTGCAGACTGGTGTCAGTCTGATCTATATCATCAATTGATAAAGTACGTTTATACCTATTTACAGTCATATTATTTAATAATTTCAAATCCTTATGATAAGATGCGGGTGCTAAGAATACAGGAGGTAATAGAAATGATACATAGCATACCCCAGACCACCCAGCCGGCAGACGGTAATAACCTTTATTTCGACACACAAAGTACGTATTATGGGAGGCTAAAAAGGTACTATTGTTCAACCCATCAATATTCAAAACAGTAATGCAATCACTGACACCAACAGGGATGAAACCCACACTCTGGACACACAGGTCCGCTTGAGCTTGTGCTACTTGAATCACAAATTTGTCTTTTCCCATAGTGTCTCTGGTGTTCGTGAAGATGTAGGGAATGGATTCATTGTCTGGTCGGTACTCTTCCCATTCCCAAATTGTCCCATTCGCTTGTGGATACCCATTCTTGTCTTGATGGCATTCTTTATTAAGTCTAAAAAGCAATCGTCCCACTGTCGGTTTCCGAGTGGCAAAAAGCAAAGTATACCATGCTCTACAAGAGCCATTATGAGAGAAAGGAAGTGGTATAAATGGCGTTCCTCCTTTCTTCTGATGTGCTGGCATCATCCCACATATCCAACAGTTCGTAGCATTCGTAGCAACGTCGTGATATCGGAAACCACTGGGTATTGAGGTATCACGATCTTGTTCACTTCTCTCAAATCAATTATAAACCGATAAACTCTGGCATCCGTATCCTTTTTCAGTATGGGAAGAATCGGACTGTTACAAATGTTGTAGGGGACTTCCTCGACTACCCCAACCGTTATCAAATCCTGCACTATCTGTATGAGAGCCTCCTCGCCCTCCTGGGAAATACGGTACTGTGGGAGGCGTGGTAACACCGCCCCCTCCTGGACGCTAATGTGGACCGGCGGAATCACCATTTGTCCCACATCAGTATCCGAAGTTGCCCACAAAGCATGAGGGAGGGTAGCTAACAGCGCATCCTCTGACATCATACACATCCGTTCAGATCGGGGGTAATTGTCATTCAATATTACCCGCACACCAGCAGGGGAGCAGCGGATAGTAGCCCTAAAGTGCTTTAACATATCAAGACCCATAATATTGTCCGGTGTGTACGGGGCAAGCAGAAACGGACAGGGTGCAGAAAAAGAATCAACCTTAAACATGAGGGGCTGTGAAAGAGGGCTTCGGGAGAGTGTACCATCGAACCCTACCGATGTGACCATTAAGCCGGATGGGGGAGCCCCCGGAACCAATTGCTTAGATAGCGCACTACGTGTCGCTCCAGTATCCACTAGGAACTGATCAGTAGAGCCCAAAACCTCAGCCGATACATAAGGGCCCTTCTGATCGACCGGCACCTCAACTGATTCTAACCCCCATCCAACGCAATCCTATGCATGCTGAGAGTCATGGTACCCCGACCGGTCAATCCCTGACGCTTGATACTGATGCTGGCGATCGAAAACATTTGATCTATCTCGGTGCTGCCCAGCAGAATCAAAACGAGCCTGTTCGTTAGAATTCCCTCGAAGGTTCGAGAAACCCCCTCTACCTCGCGGGCCACCGTGGGTATGCCCCTGGCGCGATGCATGCAACACCGGGCAGTCCCTAGCCCAATGACCCGATTGCTTACAATACGCACATTGATTCCTATTCAAATCAGACCGGCCCGAGGGAGGACCATAAGATCCTCCCCTACCTCTATTACTACCCCGTCGAGGCGGGCCATAGACTTGCGCCAGCATCACCTTTGTTTTCAAATCTTTCGATTTCTTTTCCTCCTGGCCCTTTGCTTCTTGCTCCTGACGCTCATAATACTGAGCGATAGTCAGGAGGGCCGTCGGTGTAGCGGAGGACCAAGAACTTTCACTCGCTTTTAGACGGGCCGCAACTGCCGGCAGCAGATTAGCTACATATTTATCCGCAAAAAGGTGGCGTCCCGTATCGTCGGTAAGCGACTGGCCACTAAAATCATGAAACGTCTCCTCAAAGCGCGTAAAGAAGTCCGCAACTGACTCATCAACTTTCTGTTTACCAATCAAGAGTCCAGATTCCAACTGCCAAGCTCCACAATCGCCCAAACGGCTTTCACGGCAAGACCGACAGAAGAGGTCTCAGTCGAGGACCGGCGCCACCCAGACGGTCAGCTCGGAAGGGAAGGAAGAAAAACCTTGAGATGCCAGGGCTAAGGCGCCGCTGGCAGTGATCACGTCCCCGGCCCAATTCCTCACCTTCGTCGCGACCAGTCCTTCGAGCATCCGAGTCGCCGATGAGCCCCACGTGACGGGCTCCAATTGATGAATACAGGCCCCAGCTAGGCCCGCAGGACACAAGGGTTCGCTCTCCTGTAATGGGATCTATAAGGAAGTTGGCACGGAAACTGCAAAGTACAAAGACAGCATTTATTAACCCTTAAGGGTGGTCCTACAATCCACACAACACTCTTCAGTATTGCATAGAGTAGCACCAAGAACATTCGTACATGGTCCCCTTTTATACACAGTAGAGGGGCTCATAAGTGGGTGGATACAACATGAAGACGAAGAACATTACCATTTATGGTCATTTTCGATACTGAATCAATATGTGGGCGGAGCTAACGCACTCCTTGAGCCCGCGAGGACATGGTCAAGCAAGGCTAACTGATAACAGATGTGGTCAAGTCTGGGCATGCGCCAGATGGACAAAGGAGCTATTTATAGACTGTTACTGGGCAGATTACAAGAGCAACTAACACAGAGGTTGGACTCTTCTCGTGGGGAACACGTGGAAGCATGACAATACAAAATGGAGTCCAAGCTTCGGTCAACATAACAGAGAAAACACGATCTATAACAGAGGAACTAATGTCTTTAGTAAATGCTTAATCACATCGTTGTTTCAATTTACAACATCTTGGGGATGAAAAAGTAGAGGGAGTACACTCCCTTGTTGCCCTGGTGTGGCGGTGCAGCTCCATAGCTCGCTTTTGAATGAGTGCCTCTACTTTCACTTGGAGGACACGCCGGTGTACTGGAGAGAGGGTGTTTGCATTGTGGGATATTTGGTGGGGTTGTGGTGACCTCCAAGCAGTACCCTGGCCTATGACGGTGAGGAGCCACTGATCTAGGGTTATTTCTACCCACCATTGGAGAAACTCCTGTAATCTTCCCCCGACAGGTGTAGTGTGATCGGGGACAGTGTGAGAAATCGGTATTTGACGTGGGCAGTGTGCCCTTTCCTCTATCCCAGGAGTTGATACCACTGTAATCTCCCCTGGAATTGCCCCAGGAAGGGTTATGCTGGCCATGGGGCCTCCACGGTATTGGGACCACAAGGAGTAGGTGTCTGAAGTGCACCCTTGACTTTGGCTGTGTCGTCCTATTAGATTTTCTTGAGCATCTGGTCACCCTGCAGTACGAAGAGATTCTCCTTATCGAAGTGCAGATAGAGTAAGTGCTGTAGCATTTCTGGCTTGAAGCCACAGAAACACAGCAGGCATGGCATCAAATGAGTACGTTCGTATTGATTCGGCATGCTGCAGTGTGTGCAGTGTCTCGTGCACACCAAAAGGCTGTGTTAGATATTATTTTTCCTTTGGCGAAAAGGCCATGGCCTTCTTTCCGATACTGCTTATGGAAGTGTTAGAGCTCTTCCATTTCAACCCAATGGGTCCGGTCGCACCTGGAGAGCAGGCCAATTGAGTTGGCAATACACCAATGGGGGGACTGATTGAGCTGCAATGCGTTTACCAGCTGCATCAATCTTCCTGCTCTCTTTGTCCTGGGAAGGAGCACCAATGACATCCTGTGCGTTGGTACACTTAGGGACTGTGTGAACTACCAGGAGGTCTGGGGGAAGCTGCCCTTTAATCTAAGGAGGATATGAGGGGGAGACTTTATATTTCTAGTCCACCGAAGAATCACAACTCTGGCTTTGACCGTCTGCTTAAATATTTCAGAAGTGGACTTCAGAATGCCCTTGAGCATGGGTAAAAACTGGATGGAATGTTGTCTGGAGGAGTTATAACCACTAGGAAATCCTCGGCCTCTTGGACAGTATGTAAGTCCACCTTGTAGAAGACTGAGGTACGATGCGGAGAACATGGAGGACAGGATAGAAGTGGCGGTGTTGGAGGAGGCGGTGGTGGTAGAGGACAGGGTCTAGTTGGAAGAGGACTAGTGCCCTGTTCCAGGAGCTTTTTGGCCCTGGCTGCTGGTTCAGGAGCCTCCTCAAAAGTCTGCTTCCCCTTGTGAGGAACAGTGTCCAAAGCCTTGGGAGGAGGTTATATGAGGATCCTGCCAGTCTGCGGATGGATCAGGAGCCACTTCTCCTCTGCATCTAGTTCCCATTGCAGGTGCTGTAATATTGGTTGCTCCTGGTCAACTGATAACATGGAGAATGAAACTTTGGATGTTCCCCTTTTTGGCGCAGAAGGTTTCTTGCCCTCCAGAACCAATGGCTTTTTGGTGCTGATAAACTTGTTGGACCAGAGTATGGCTTTAAGTTCGGTTTCTGCGTCGGCACCGAGGGCACGCTCAGCGTAGAGATTGTTGGTGCCAGAGGCTGGGTTTTCAACTGCAGTTTTGTGACTGAATGCTGCATTGTTTCTGGTTTCGAAGCCGTGTACGGGTGCAAACCATGGCCCTCAGGCTGTGGTGGACTGGAAACTTGGCTTCCGGGCTTGATGCTCCTTGACGGATGAGTTTTCTGGGGTATTGACTTCTGACCTCTGATTGTAATGGATAAGTTCCTAAAACAGATTTCTTGCTCTCTTCTACATTTTCTATGTATCTTGACACTCCTAATCTACCCATCATCGATTAAATCTTATATAGGAAAGATTGCTCTTTAATGATGAGCATTAACCAGTAACCAATGGTTAATATTTTAGCAGAGGGTTCCTTTGTAATTAATTTACTTTTGAGCCAATAGTATGCATGTACATTAACAGTTCACTAAATGCTTGAGCCAACATACAGGATGTAGTCTTCAACAGGTTACATCACCCCGGGCTGCCATTTCACAATCAATCAATCAGCCAGCATTTGTCTAGTGCAGCATTGTTACACCTAGGGGTATCTGGGTGCTGGATCTTCATCAAAAGGCCAGGTCTTGAGTTTCTTTATGCAGCTCGCCAGGGAAGATTGTGTTCGGAGGTGGAGGGGCAGGACATTCCAGGTCTTGGCAGCGATGAGGTCCTCCAGACGTCTGTGATCATTGTAGCCTTTGTCCGTCTTCTGCAACCGTGCCAAAACAGAAGCAGACCAGTCAAGCGCGATCTGCATTCATGTTACTTCCCTCAAGAAACAGGATTGTCCATGTTACTCTATCTAGATCGCCGGTGGAGAGCATAACCCACAGCCCAGTCATGATCTTTCTTGGCTGACAATACACAATTGGAGCAGAACCACATATAGAATATAAAATTAAACTAAGATGATGTCAACACTAAGCAATCTAATATGACACTTCCTTGTAAATAACAGTGTCTGTGAAATCCATAGGTATTCTTTCTTCCTTTATTAAAATGTGTATAATTCTTAAAAAGCCATCAGCCAACGCGATTCGTCCACAAACATAGGACTTCTTCAGGGCTGTGAATTAAAATAAAATACATATACAATATAACCGAACTTTAGTGTTGCCAATACATACATATAGATACATATATTTAACAATGACATACATATATATACAAATACATAAAACAATTTTTTACTAACATTTACATACAGTATATACACTCAGATTCCTTGATATTTTAAAGTCATTGTCGACATGCATGGACAAACCAAAAGACATCCCATGTCTGTGAATGAAAGGTACATGTAATGATAAAAGAGCCCCCCAGGCTTATGTGCCCGAAGACCTCATATCTAAGCTACTTTAACCAAATTAAATATACAGAATCCAAAATTATGTGTGTATAATCTAGAATGTGAATCCAGTATTAACCCGGCTATATCATGCGCACATTCAAAGTGCTTAATGGGCAAAGTGAAGAACGACGCAGTGCTTTCATGCGTTTGAAAGAAAGAGGCAAGCCCTTCACCATGTGGGCCCATTTGAAAAATATATAATATTGGTTGCATACTATGCAATGGCTAAGAAGAAGGCAAAAGAGAAGACCACCAATGTCACCCAATCCAACACGGTTGGTGATAAATGTGGAGCGACGTACCAGCTCAAACGTCAAACGCCTATACCGATACAGAATGTATGCAGCAAAGTAGAAGGCGAAATTCCAAATCCGGAGCCCGATTATGGCTGCTACAGAAAGGAGACAGTCATTCTATAATGTACAATCCATACCCAACAGAATTGCGTTTGTAATAAATAATGCAAACAGGAAAACATAAAATAAGCATTCCCTACCTGCAAAGGAATGTTCCACCTGGCAGGCCTAACGTATGGGTGTAAATAAATTTCCAAACAGCGATGAAGTGGAAAGGGACATGTAGGTGTAGATTTTCAGGTTGAAACAAATAGCATTGGTGTACTCGACAATGGTAAGTGATGTACCACGTAGTGGAGATTATCCACCCATCCGTAAGCACCTACGAGCGATATTATGCCTTAAGAATCACGCTATAATTGACCCAGTGTATTAAAAAATGGTCATATGTACATAGAGCCCCTTTGATGTGCAAAAAATATTGCCAGTAATAGGAAAATAATTGTATTGCAAAATGGAGTAGTAGCCTTTAGAAAATATTAATGTCACAATATGAGAGGCAGAAGACATATTGAAAAGCAAATATGCAAGGAAACCCCTACCGCGTGCTGACAAATTTACCATTAATTGAGCCCATAAGCATATGGGACAGGAGCCTTAATACCCCTCAAATGTCAAAGACTCTAAGACCTAAACATATCATGAGAGCGTGTGAGCACTCTAACCATGTTGTCATGATAAGCAAATGAGAACCAGGAGCCAATGTCTACGAGTGACTCTCTGAGTTGCCCTTAAACTTAAAATCGCGCTGCAATAGTGCCCACAGACTTCGTCTCAAAGGGAGGTGCATGCAAATCAAGACACCAAAGAATGCTGTGTTACGCCAAGGTTTTTCCAAATTAACCAAAAATGCTGCGTTACGACTCTAGATATATTCAAAAGAGCCAAACTGGAAAGATGCAGATAGCCATGTGGGCATGTTGAACCTACTTCAAATTCAGGCGCGCCCCATTGTAATAGCCACTCTCTGGCGACGCATGGGAAGCCGAGCCTCCAAACATCCCGTTTTTTTTTATGATCATCAATACCAAAGACGATCACATGATCCAGTCACCTGATCGATCTAATGCCCGGCAATACTATACGGAGAAACCATGGGTGCCATCTTGTAGTGGCTGGATTGAACACGATCGTATACGACAGAGCACAATAGAATAAGCGCTTGATGTAGCAATAAGATATCATGCGCTGTACCATGTCAGCATATTTCGAAGATTGCATTGCAATACATATTAAAAGGATTAAGAAGTAGATGTACATTGCTAATGTGCCGCACACGTCATCGCGATTACGCAAAATTTCAAAAAGAGGTTTGTAAAGTGGCCAAAAATCATGACAAGATGAGAAGGGGGTCACAAAATTAGAGCTCAATGATCCAGGGACATATGTATGAAGCCCATTTCCCGTTCGCAAACGGGCCGATTCTCAGAATCGGCCCGTTTGCGAGCAAGAAAAAGCCTTTTGGGATGTATCATCCCAAAAGGCCCTCGCAAAATAGGGAATTGCATAATTTGCGATTCCCTATTTTGCAAATGCATTTAAGGAATCGCAAATTGCGATTCCTTAAATGCGATGTAAAAAGCACCCAAGCTGTGTGATTTCTCCTTAAGAAATCGTAAATTACCACCAACTTCAAGTTGGCGGTAATTTGCGATTTCTTAGAAAAATTCACTTTTTGGCATTTTTCAAAGTGCCATGTGGCGTACATACATGCCCTTATGTGCACACCTGCTCTTTTCAGGGGTGCAACAAGGTGTCCTTATGACACCCTTGAAATTGCATTCGCAATTTGCGAGTACCTAATGGGCACTCGCAAATTACTAATGTCTTCCCTTTCATTCCTTTGGGCCTCTGGGCCCATAGGAATGAATGGGAAGCCATTCCTTAAGTGAGACTCGCAATTTGTGAATCGCAATTAAGGAATACCAAGGAATCGCAGAATATTTGCGAGTCTTTAATTCCATCTCGTTTTGCGATTCTCAAATAGCGATTCTCAAAAAATCGCTATTTGAGAATTTGCAAATACAGTTTTTGATACATATACCCCTAGTCACATGTTCTATCTAATGCCTGTCAATGGAAAAGGGAGAAAGCATGGGCTCTATCTTGTAGTGGCTTGATTGAACACGATTGAATGCATCAGAGCTCAATAGAATAAGGACTTGGTATAATATTAAGATATCATGCGCTGTCCAATGTCAGCGTATTTTGGAGATTGCATTGCAACACTTATAAAAACATTTCTTTTTTTAAAAAGTTTCTGTGTGGACGTACATTACTAATGCACCGCACAGGTCATCACAACTATGAAAAATTTCAAAAAGAGGTTTCTAATGTGGCCAAAATTCATGAAAAGACGAGAAGGGGGTCACAAAATTGGAACTCAATCAAATAGGCGCTCGATATAGCAATAAGATATAATGCACTGTCCCATATCAGCACATTTCTGAAAGTGCATTTCAACACATATCGAAAAAGGCTATGAGTACTTCTGCTCCATCATCATGACTACTTGGCTGACCCTGCCCATAATGGCAGATACTCTGTCTTGGTCTTTCTGCTATCAAGGAATTTCTGACTTTGCTCACTTCCTGCAAGTCACTACTGCAGCTTTTCAAAGAACAGCTTTGTGCCCAAAAGGGTCAAGGGCAGTATCAGTCATGATCACAGCTGGCACAGAATGTACATTAATTACTATCATCTACTCAAACCCATTTTCTTCTCTCTTGCTTAAGCTCCTGACTGCCTCCCTGAATATCTCTTTGCCCCAGACAAGTATACAATGGAGATCAAGTTACTACCCAACAAATATCAGCAACCAGGACCACCCGCTCAGAAAAGTAGAAGCAGCCACGAACCTTGTGAAGTGCACATGAAGGCCAACTAGAGGGTCCTTCTTGGGCACGGAATAGCAGATCTTAATGCAAAGGATGACCCAAAGTGACATAGTATGCTTAGTCATTCTTAGCCCCAGCTTACAAGAACCTGGTCATTCAACATCACTGGTATCATCTAAACAAAGTGGGAAACAGTTCCGTTGGGGAACAGCTGGTGAAACCGCTCCTCTTCCATAGAAGGATGGAGTGGGGAAGAAAGACAGTAGAGTGCTAAAGTGACTCATTTAGAACTCAGATGCCACTTTTGGCAGAAGGTGTGGCAAATGTGTAGGACCAGCTTGTCTGGGCAGAATACGGTAAATGGAGACAGAACCTACAAAACCTGAAACACTCCAACTCTGTGGGCAAAAGTAACTGCAACCAGAAAGAATGTTGTGAATGTCAAAAGACAAATAGAACTCTGTACATCGTTTGATACCATGAGGAAAGTCAGAACCAAATTTAGGTGTCACCGTGGGACACCAAAAAGTGTGAGTGGGAACATGTACAGAGAACTGAGCTACCGGGGGCAATCTCAATAAGGAAGATACAAGAAGGCAGCCAACATGGTAAAGTACTGTTTTACAGTAGAAAGCTTCAGACCCTTGTTGAGGGGGGGGAGCTCTAAGCTCAGAACATGAGATGAGTATCAAAAGGTTTAAAGACTGCAGCCTGGAAACTAGAAGAAACCTGTCCCAATGTCTACCTCAAATAAGCTAAAAACTTTAGAGGTAACACTCAATCTCCACACTCGCAGAAGAAGTATCATAGAAGAAGTACATGACCACCCTTTTGGGAAAACAAACATACTCTGTTTTGGAGAGGAAGCCAACAGATTTTCAAGCCAAATTATCTTTGGCTAACCGAGAATCAGCTGCAGGACATCCTGTCACAGAACCATTTAGACAAAAAGAATCAGAGAGAACAAACACGTACAGCAGGCTCTGTTGAGACCAATTCATGCACAGGCATCACAGGAGTGAAAAGGGCATTTCCTGTTTACAGCCAAGAGGTTGAAGCAAGAAAGACCTGGTGAGAAATTACCATGCCTGTCACATCAGTGTTTAGCTCCCATTCATGACGTTCCAGAGGCAGGGAAGTCAATGTATTCACCTTCCTATTTACAGAGTCCCCCAGATGAGCTGCCAGTGGGAATATTCCCAATTTCAGAACCCAATGCTACAAGTACAAGCCTCCGATCACATGGTTCAGGAATTCACACATTCCTGTACGGCAGACGTGTTCTTTAAATAAACCTTTACAACACAGCTCAAGATAGAGGAAAGAAATGCCTTCAGTGCTAGGGGGAACGACACTTAGCTCCAGCATATTAAGTTCATTTATTGTTCTGACAGGGACAATGGACCCTCACAGTCCTCACCCCTCAGATGACCATCTCAACCCAACAAGGAGGCATCTGTAATGAGATGACCTGCGACTGTCATGGGCAGAGAGGGCGATCCACCATAACGTTGACAGGCTATTCCAATCAAAGTCTGCAAAGGCTAAACAGAAAGATTTATATGCAAGACTACAAGCTCCCCGGATGCTGAACTACCATCTGAGAGACCGCTGGAGGTATGTCATTCGCCTCCGGGCATAGGTCACCAGAAAAATAGCCAAGGCCATGAAGCCCAAAAGGCAGAATACCTTCAGAACCAGAGCAGCGGTCTGACACTTCAGGATCAAATACCAAAAGCTTGAAAGTGGCATCTACCACCATGTTTTTGCTTTCATTTTGATTTCACCTTCTTCTAGTGGGTCATGCTTCCCCACGCCTTGGGTGGAATCTCTATTACTCACATCACTAGCTGTACGGAGGCTCGACTACCATGACTCCTACACTTTGCTTCACAAGGCCTTCCAAAAGACCTGTGAACCCAAGGATGTCATGAGCCAGACAAATACTTTCTATCATTTAACATGCCTGCAAAACTCTCCTTCTTTGCCTCCTCACTCTAACCACTCTGTCCCTCATCAGCACTGTCAGAGCATGTTGCATCTCCTTCCTACCCCAACCTTTTCCTGCAATTTTCCTTTTCACTTTAATCAGTCTGCCCTCTAACTTCCCTGTGTCCTCCTACCTTGCCCAGACCTTGTTCTCCTCTTAGCCTCCGTACATCATCTAAGCACGGTCACAATCCTACACTGAGCATTTGCTACTATTATCATGCATCCACCATACATCACCTTCTTCCACATTTACTCATCTCTAACTGCATGATTACCTACATATCATAACCTCCTCCTACTACGCTTCTACCCAACTACTCTTTGAGGAACTTGGCTCTCCCACTCCTCCCCTAACCCCTGCACAATACACAGAGCCCCTCACCCCCTCCTCCTCCACTGCTTCTGCTACTCATCCAAGATCTTTCCACACACCGACCCTCTCTAGTCCCTTTCTCTTCACTTTCCCTCTTATCATCTTATCCTATGACTTCGCCCACATTTAGGCTGTCCCAGTCAGCTATAATGTGATAGTGACTACATATGGACAACGATAGCCTGGGAAGATATAAACATGCTGTTGAGAAGACCACAACCCTTACTTGTTGTAGTGGCTAAAGTTGATGGATCTACATACATGAAGGCATTATTCAAGTTTAAAAAATATATATCTTAAGAACTTGTGAAAGCTTATGCCGCTATAGCCTATAGCATAGGTACTCACAAACATTTTCCCGGGGACCGCAAAGTTTGGTCTTTGGTGTGACCAATGGCCGCACTGATGCCAGCGGGGGCGGAAGAGGGGTTAAGTGGGTGTGAGGGAAGCAAAGCATGTATATCCACTGACTGAACTCAATTGCGGAATGTGGAACCAGAAAACCTGGGATGAATCCCAGCTTCTCCATTTGACCAAATTGTGTGACCCTGGGCAATTGTTTTATTTCAATTTCCCTCCTTTTTAGGTCTTGCCTAGGCAGCGCGCGTGAGCTGCTCTAAGAGATTACCTTGAGAAATTGCTCCCGCAAGGGGCATGCTAGCACAAGCACGAGTGCTTAAAAACAGCTGTTTGCATTTGCCTTTTTTCCCCGTCTGAACTGCTTGTTTTGCCATCGCTTTCTCTTCGCAACGTGTTTCAATTAAACTTTTTAGGAACTGTTTGCATTTGTCTGCTTTTATTTTTAAAACAGCTGTTTGCATTTGCCTTTTTTCCCCTTCTCAACTGCTTATGTTGCTGTCGCTTTCTTGTGTGCTCTTTTTTTTTCTTCACTTTGTTTGTCTATCACTCGCTTACCCTTTTGAACGTTTTTGTTTAGTAAAAAAAGAAATTGTCACCATTTTCATCAAATAAAATACCACAGTATGCCAGACCAAGTACAAATACGCACCGCTTTTAATCATTAGGGTACTTGTGGCTGCTGTTAAATATTAGGCTTGTCTAACCAATCGCCGTACAGCCTCCAAGCCCTTTCATTAGCACCGTTCACAAACCCTTAACTAATTTAAGCCCATTCCTTCTTATACTGATGTCGGCTACAGTATACTCTAAAGGAGAGGAATCCCGATTCTTTAGTTCCTTCGTCAGGAGGTAGCACTGTGTTTCCCTTCTGACTTTTTTTCCACAAAAATGCCCCGCATTGATTAAACACGCCCCTGTTCATTCGCTCATACCCGGAAGCAGAAGAAAATCCAGCAATAGAAAAAATACCTGGCAGAGTGTGTGCTTCTTGGCTTTTTCTTAACTTGTTCCATCTAAAGAGGTCACCTGTCGGGTTCTCGCTATTTCCTGTTGCCAATATTTTAGGGAGTTTAAGGTGAGCACTGTTTATTGTTGGCTGCCTTTTTTTTATATGTCTGTATAAGAAAATAAATCAGGGTGTTACAAAATTATAGAACTTTTACACAATCCAAAAAGATGCTATAATATACTCATTATCCTACGAAGCCTTCCAATGTGTTTTGTTATTAGTTACCACCAACGTTATGCTAGCGCACAATAGGGTGCCGATCACGATCCGGTAAAAACCGGGTACGAACCGTCGGACGGAGCATAATCTCCGTCCGACGCGTACCCGGTCGTCAATTCATACAAACAAGGAATTACGATTCGCACGGGTACACCATCACCGTACGATTCGTAAAAAAGCCCGACCGAACAAAAAAACCCTACCAATGCCATCCGGGAAAGCGTCAACCTGACGTCGGGACGCTCGCAGCCAGCCATTCACGACCCAGGAATTACGATTCGCACCTACGTCATCCCGCACGGTGAATATTTTCCGGCACCCAAAAACTGCCGGGAAATCAGGACGACGCGAACAAGGACCACCAGTACGCGACGGACAGACAGGACGACGCAAACAAGGAGGACCAGTACGCGACGGACACACAGGACGACGCGACCAAGGAGGACCCGTACGCGACAGGACGACGCGATCAAGGAGTACCAGTACGTGACGGACAGACATGGACCCGAACCTACGAGTCATCCCTGCCCTCATAGCAGTCCACCTCCTCTACAGGTTACGACGCAGACGCCGCAGAAGGTCAGAATAACTAAGGGAGGGGGGAAAGTGGGGTGGGGTGGGGGTGGCAGGACCAGGGCAGGCCACAAAACAACCACATAAGTCACACACCACACATGGCCTGGACATACCTGACTCCCATGCCCTGGTCACCACGAGGGGGTGGGGGCGTGTCCTGATAAGCCAGCGACCGCCACAACGGAAGTCCGTCACCACGCGAACCGGCAACACAACCAGACAGGTACGTCCCGTACCCACGCCTGAAGAGCGTGGGTACGAGTCGTACCACGCCCACACACACGTCACCCCAACAATGGCGGGACGGATCGCACCCACGTGGCAAAGGCCTGGGTACGGGCCGCACAAGCATCACATAGCGTGGGGACGTATATGTACGGACCCTACCCCCACCCCGTATGCAAGGAGCGTACCCCCCACCCCAACAGTGAAAGTACGACCCGTACCCCCACCCGCGTATGCATGGAGCGTACCCCCACCCCAACAGTGTAAGTACGACCCGTACCCTCACCCGTGTATGCAAGGAGCGTACCCCCCACCCCAACAGTGTAAGTACGACCCGTACGCCCACCCGCGTATGCATGGAGCGTACCCCCCACCCCAACAGTGTAAGTACGACCCGTACCCCCACCCGCGTATGCATGGAGCGTACCCCCCATGCCAACAGTGTAAGTACGACTCGAACCCTCACCCGCGGACGTACGGACCGTACCCCCACCCCCACCAGTGTAAGTACGACTCCTACCCCCACCCGTGGACTCACGGACCGTACCCCCACCCCAACAGTGTAAGTACGACCCGTACCCTCACCCGCGTATGCAAGGAGCGTACCCCACACCCCAACAGTGTAAGTACGACCCGTACCCTCACCCGCATATGCAAGGAGCGTACCCCCCACCCCAACAGTGTAAGTACGACCCGTACCCCCACCCGCGTATGCATGGAGCGTACCCCCCTACCCCAACAGTGTAAGTACGACCCGTACCCCCACCCGCGTATGCATGGAGCGTACCCCCCATGCCAACAGTGTAAGTACGACCCGTACCCTCACCCGCGTATGCATGGAGCGTACCCCCACCACACCAGTGTAAGTACGACCCGTACCCTCACCCGCGTATGCAAGGAGCGTACCCCCCACCCCAACAGTGTAAGTACGACCCGTACCCTCACCCGCGTATGCAAGGAGCGTACCCCACACCCCAACAGTGTAAGTACGACCCGTACCCTCACCCGCGTATGCATGGAGCGTACCCCCACCACACCAGTGTAAGTAGACTCGTACCCTCACCTCAAATGCATGGAGCGTACCCCCACCGTGTATGTTCCAAGCGTACATATCCTGAAATAGGAGGTGTGTGTGCAGAGTCCACCCAGCAGTGCCCTGAGACAGGAGGGGTGGGTGTGGAGTCCTCCCAGAAGTGCCCTGAGACAGGAGGGGTGTGTGCCTATCACTCCCAGAAGTGCCCAGACACAGGAGGGGTGTGTGCAGAGTCCTCCCAGCAGTGCCCAGAGACAGGAGGGGTGGGTGCCTATCACTCCCAGCAGTGCCCTGAGCCAGGAGGGGTGTGTGCAGAGTCCTCCCAGCAGTGCCCTGAGACAGGAGGTGAGGGTGTGGAGTCCTCCCAGCAGTGCCCTGAGACAGGAGGGGTGGGTGCCTATCACTCCCAGCAGTGCCCTGAGACAGGAGGGGTGTGTGCAGAGTCCTCCCAGCAGTGCCCTGAGACAGGAGGGGTGGGTGCCTATCACTCCCAGCAGTGCCCTGAGCCAGGAGGGGTGTGTGCAGAGTCCTCCCAGCAGTGCCCTGAGACAGGAGGGGTGGGTGCCTATCACTCCCAGCAGTGCCCTGAGACAGGAGGGGTGGGTGCCTATCACTCCCAGCAGTGCCCTGAGACAGGAGGGGTGTGTGCAGAGTCCTCCCAGCAGTGCCCAGAGACAGGAGGGGTGGGTGCCTATCACTCCCAGCAGTGCCCTGAGCCAGGAGGGGTGGGTGTGGAGTCCTCCCAGCAGTGCCCTGAGACAGGAGGGGTGGGTGTGGAGTCCTCCCAGCAGTGCCCTGAGACAGGAGGGGTGGGTGCCTATCACTAACAGCAGTGCCCTGAGACAGGAGGGGTGGGTGCCTATCACTCCCAGCAGTGCCCTGAGACAGGAGGGGTGGGTGCCTATCACTCCCAGCAGTGCCCTGAGACAGGAGGGGTGTGTGCAGAGTCCTCCCAGCAGTGCCCAGAGACAGGAGGGGTGGGTTCCTATCACTCCCAGCAGTGCCCTGAGCCAGAAGGGGTGGGTGTGGAGTCCTCCCAGCAGTGCCCTGAGACAGGAGGGGTGGGTGTGGAGTCCTCCCAGCAGTGCCCTGAGACAGGAGGGGTGGGTGCCTATCACTAACAGCAGTGCCGTGAGACAGGAGGGGTGGGTGTGGAGTTCTCCCAGCAGTGCCCTGAGACAGGAGGGGTGGGTGCCTATCACTCCCAGCAGTGCCCAGAGACAGGAGGGGTGTGTGCAGAGTCCTCCCAGCAGTGCCCAGAGACAGGAGGGGTGGGTGCCTATCACTCCCAGCAGTGCCCTGAGACAGGAGGGGTGTGTGCAGAGTCCTCCCAGCAGTGCCCTGAGACAGGAGGGGTGGGTGCCTATCACTAACAGCAGTGCCGTGAGACAGGAGGGGTGGGTGTGGAGTTCCCCCAGCAGTGCCCTGAGACAGGAGGGGTGGGTGCCTATCACTCCCAGCAGTGCCCAGAGACAGGAGGGGTGTGTGCAGAGTCCTCCCAGCAGTGCCCAGAGACAGGAGGGGTGGGTGCCTATCACTCCCAGCAGTGCCCTGAGACAGGAGGGGTGGGTGTGGAGTCCTCCCAGCAGTGCCCTGAGACAGGAGGGGTGGGTGTGGAGGGGTGGGTGCCTATCACTAACAGCAGTGCCCTGAGACAGGAGGGGTGGGTGTGGAGTTCTCCCAGCAGTGCCCTGAGACAGGAGGGGTGTAACACATGTGTGTGAGGCCAGAATTATCCACATGCATACTGCCTACAAGGGAACATGTCCCCATGAACTCATGTCAACAGACTCCACACACAAGTACAGTGATCACCAAGGATGCCACGATTGTTGCAGGTGGAGACATGGCCCTGCATGCATGGCCAAAGTAGAAGGGCTCCGTCACACACACAGCTCATGTAGACACAGCTCTGCGTTAAACATTGGGAACACCCTGCAGGGAAGAAAGCTGGGTACACAGAGGAAGGAATACACCCTGGGACAAGTGCACCATGCAGTAACTGCTTACATGAACAAAGAAAGTTAGCCAACACCTTGTGATGGCACACAGATCCCAGGGTCCCACCAATGAGCAGCACACTACTACATATCCCACATACCCAAACCCTTAAACACCACCCAAAACCATGTAGCAGCCCCACCAACACCAATACCAGCATAGCAGTAGTGTGATAATGAAAACAAAATTAAGCTTTATTCAGCATGAGCACAATGTCCGTGGATCGCAGGCAGTTCAATATTCACAAAGCCCATAGGGCAGTCAATGATTCTCAGCTGGATGGGGGACACAGTGGGATGCGTGTCCCCTACCTTGCCTGCACAGTCAAATGGCATCGTCTTCCACACTGGTGAGGGCATCAGGGGGTGGGGGAAGCAACAGGCACCGCAGGGACATCAGGGCAAAGGGGCGGCGTTGTGGGTGCAGGGATGGAGGACTCCACCACAGGGGGTGGGTCAGTGCCAAAGGCGGAGGCCAGGATGGCACTACACACCTTTGCAAGGTCCTCCAGGGAGTCCCCTGCACCCGAAGGGACCTCAGGCCCCAAGGAGGGGGGGGGGGTCAGAGGGATGGGTCGCAGCGCCACCGGGGGAGGGTGGAGACAGGGGGGGAGACTCAACCACCCTGACCGAGGACTTCCTTGACCGCTTGCGTGGTGGTGTAACTGTGGGGCTCAGGGACAGAGCAGCCATGAAGGAGTCCTTGGGGGAGATGTGGCCAGGAGAGCTGAGGGGAGGGGATTTGGAGGGAGTGGACTGGGTGGAATGCGGACTCCCACTATGGCTGCGTGTCACACGTTTGCCCCCCGACCCAGTGGGTGTGCCTACCTCACCCTGTGTGTGCTTGTCAGGAGGAGTGCGGTGGACCTTCCCTGCTGGTGTGGTGCCCGTGTCTGTTGATGTGGGTGCATGCCGACGTCTGGGTGTACGTGGGACAGGCATGGGAGTGGGAAGTGTGGATGGGGCAGGGGTAGGTGGGGGGAGGTCGCGCTGCAGGAGACCCACTGCTGCAGTCAGTGTGGAGTCTATGGACCTCAGCAAGTTGCGTTGGTCAGCCTGCGATGAATGAATGCCCTCCAAGAATGCCTCGATGTTGGTGAGGGTTTTGCCGTGGGCATGGAGGACATTAAGGATCGCAGCCTGACCAACCTGCAGTTGCCGCTGGATGTCCACAGACTCTGCATTGGCGGCAGCAGTGGAGACAGGGGCAGGGGGTGCGGTGCCTGGCAGGAAGGAGACATGCTGTGACCGGGCACGCTGGGAAGGGACACGAGCAAGTGGGAGGCGGCTGATGGGAACTGAGGGGGCGGTGCGAGGTGTTGTTCCGCTGTCAGCTGCTGGTGCAGCCACCGCCCACTCGGAGACCTCCTCCTCGGACCTGTCAGCTTCGTATTCTGACGTGCCAGTCGACAGGTCCTCGGCCGCACTATCCTCCACCTCTGTCCCACTCGATGTGCCAGCCCCGATGTCACGGCTGGCACTGGTGCTCGGTCCCTCCGCCTTGCCTGTGTCCAGGTCTCCCTCTGTGTCCCCCGACGATGCTGTGGGCAGGGTGGAGAGACAGAAATTAATCAGACAGCTGTACACATCAGTCACATGAGTCCAATCTACATAGGTAACATTGCATAGCCTGAAAAGGAAGATCCCTGACATCTACTAAACAAGGTACCGATGTAGGGCATGAAACACACAGTTGGTTGAGCCACCATGCCACTGAAACACCATGGAGAGCATGAGACAATAGCTCAAGACAGGAAACGTAGACTGACATAGCACCCAGGCCCTGGGGACAATCCAGCACTGCATCTGCACCACACAGCGTCGGTGAAAATACCGATGACCAGGGACCATATCCACGAACTTGAGACACATGCTGCATAGGTAATGCTGGAAACATGCCCAACATGACTCGGTCACTGCACCTTGCGTGTGTGTCCAGACAAACATGACACACTGCCCAGACCCAGCAAGTAGAATTCAGGATTTTACATATAGGCATTGCCCGCCCCAACCAACCCCTACACGAGGCAAATTGTTGAGACACAGGTGGCACCAACATCTCATAGTCTGGGTGATAAACACAGGGGCAGGCAAAATGCAAGATTGGACGCCAAACAGCCAAGGTGCACCTGTACAAATAATGAGGTACCAGTGCCCATCCTCAGATGAGTATAACAAGACACACAGGCACTGCCAACTGTGAGTATGAAGAAGGACAATCAGGTCAGGCTGCACAGTGGACACCTGTACAAAATAGCACGTCTATATACATGGTGCCAGGGGACAATGGCACAGAGCACAACCTACGCTGTAGACACTGAGAGTGTCCACGTTTATGATGACACACACCACTGAGGAAAAGGTGCTCCAGGGGACAGTAGTGGGCACGCAACCACATGCTACTGAATGGTAATGACTGCAACACACGCCACCATCCCTGCACTATGCGTATCGCACACTCATGCACATCATGTCACAGGCCACTACATAGGACATGCGCGCTGTAAGGCATGACACATGAGAGACCAACTCCCGTGTCTGGAGTCAGCATCAGTGCCAACTGACATGGAACCCACATGCAGTGCACTTGACAGGGCACAGCCAAGGTCCAAAAAGCTGTTACACACCACCCCCACACATGATGCTACAGGCATTGTTCTCGTGGACAAAGCACCAGCCTACATTACCTTGTGAAGGAGTGACCACACACAGACCAGGGAACACATTGCAAGGAGGGGAAGGGTGGCAGGGGCGCAGCGCTATACTGGGGCAAACAGGATCTGCACAGCACCTTTAAACCCTGCCAGTGAATTAATGCTACCGTGCCCTTACAAATGCCGGTGACACACAACAAACGCACATGTACCTACCCCCTTCCGGCTGCTGCATCGCCTGTAAGCGCCTCTCCAGGTCTGGAAAGACCACCGGCAGCACACGCCTGTGGAGGTGGCTCAGACGGCGGCGGCCACGGTTCTTGTGGCTCTCAGGTGAGTCCCCCAGCAGGAGCCGTGCAATCCTCCGCGTCCAGCACCGGATATCCTGCCAGCGTTTCCTCACCTGGGGCAGGCTCCGCCTCCGACCATCCACACCCCTCACGGCACTGACGGCGGTCAGCCAGATCTGCTCCTTGGCAGTGGCGCCTACCTGTGAGGAAGAACAAGTGACACCACATCAATACACCAGCCACATGTCACAGAGAGACATATGAGAACAAATTAGCTGTTTACAACAAGGCATGTCATGCAGCCAACGCATTGCACCTTTGTCATAGGGACATCATCCCCTGGTGAGGGAAAAAGCTGTACGTGCCATAGTGGGTACACAGGTGGAATGATGGCAATGTCACAATCAGTGATCAAGGCTCACACTGTGCATCACACCCACCCCTCCTGTCTCAGGGCACTGCTGGGAGTGATAGGCACCCACCCCTCCTGTCTCAGGGCACTGCTGGGAGTGATAGGCACACACCCCTCCTGTCTCAGGGCACTGCTGGGAGTGATAGGCACACACCCCTCCTGTCTCAGGGCACTGCTGGGAGGACTCCACACCCACCCCTCCTGTCTCAGGGCACTGCTGGGAGGACTCCACACCCACCCCTCCTGTCTCAGGGCACTGCTGGGAGTGATAGGCACACACCCCTCCTGTCTCAGGGCACTGCTGGGAGTGATAGGCACACACCCCTCCTGTCTCAGGGCACTGCTGGGAGGACTCCACACCCACCCCTCCTGTCTCAGGGCACTGCTGGGAGGACTCCACACCCACCCCTCCTGTCTCAGGGCACTGCTGGGAGGACTCCACACCCACCCCTCCTGTCTCAGGGCACTGCTGGGAGACATCAGGATTCCCCCCCCTGGGACTCCCCCTACAGTACATGGCATGTGTGTCACACCAGGACACAATGCCAGAAGTCACAGTCACAACATAGGGACAGTCTGTGCCAGTGGCCTATGCACTCACCTGATACCCTGGTCGCCCATACAGCATGGAGTACTGTGGGAGGATCACATCCAGCAGAGTCATGTTCTCCTCCAGGGTGAATGGCTGTGTCCTCTCCACAGCCCTTGACATGGTTCCAGGGAATCAGTAGCAGCAGCTGGGTCGACGAATGCAAAGATGTGCAGGCAAGTACTCCCTCATGGGACCTGGCTGCCTTATATCTGCCTTTCTGCCCTGTCTCATGCACAGGAGTACAGAGTGATTGGTCACTCACATTTGCATCCTATGTTTCCACCAATCCCTTCAAACCTAGAAGTCTGTGGGTTCTCTATCGGTTTCATTCTCCTGCATGATGTCAGACCCACAAACACATTGCAACAATGTAGAAGAATTCCAACTGACTTCTGCTGTGCACCTTCCAGAACAATTTCGGAATTTGAACTTGGTCTCCATGACAACCAGCATGCATGTAGGCCTCAATACTTGTCCCCTATGTAATTTGGAGCATCACACACAGGTACGGTGCGTTTCGGGGCCCTAGGGCACCCCAAATGCGTTGCAACGGCCCGTACACGCATGCCTACGTTCACTATCAGTATGGGTGTCCTCGCGTATGCGTATTCGTAGTGGTACGACCCGTACACACGCATGTACGCTCACTATCACTACGAGTACGCATACGCGTGTAGACCCATAGTGATAGTGAGCGTAGATGCGTGTGTACGGTCCGTACCACTACGAGTACGCATACGCGTGCAGACCCATAGTGATAGTGAGCGTAGATGCGTGTGTACGGTCCGTACCACTACGAGTACGCATACGCGTGCAGACCCATAGTGATAGTGAGCGTAGATGCGTGTGTACGGTCCGTACCACTACGAGTACGCATACGTGTGCAGACCCATAGTGATAGTGAGCGTAGATGCGTGTGTACGGTCCGTACCACTACGAGTACGCATACGCGTGCAGACCCATAGTGATAGTGAGCGTAGATGCGTGTGTACGGTCCGTACCACTACGAGTACGCATACGCGTGCAGACCCATAGTGATAGTGAGCGCAGATGCGTGTGTACGGTCCGTACCACTACGTGTACGCATACGCGTGCAGACCCATAGTGATAGTGAGCGTAGATGCGTGTGTACGGCCCGTACCACTACGAGTACGCATACGCGAGGACACACATTGTGACAGGGCCGTACACACGCATCTACGCTCACTATCACTATGGGTCTGCACGCGTATGCGTACTCGTAGTGGTACGGACCGTACAAATGCCTGTACGCTCGCCATCACGATGGGTACACATACGGCAGCACTCCCACAGTGATTTGGGAACGTACACAGGCCCTCTTAGCAGCAGTACGGCGGTTTTTACACATCACAGTGGTGATAGGCGACACACAGGTAGGAATAGGGCGGACATACTTGTCCATGGATGGACATACTTGTCCATGGATGGACATACTTGTCCAGGAATGGACATCAAGGCATCGTCTGTGCATTACTACATGTGTGGGGCACAGGTGTGACAGGCTGTGATGTGGAACATGACTCCTGAGTGGAGAAGGCACCAGATGTATGATGAGATTTGTATAGGTGTACTGTGTGACGGTGCAATGTGTGCCAGCCATGCCCTTGACTCCTTTGACATGTGTGCATGTCGGACTGCACACTTGGGGTAAGCGTCACTGGCATGGCACGGACACCAACACACGGAAGTGTCCCATGATGCCCGGTACAGGGGTTATGACACCTGACTTGTCACTACCCACAGTGCACAATGTGACTATGTCATTTATGTGTGGGGGATTTACATCAGGTTGATGTTGTAACACCCTCATAAGCTGCAGCCGTAGCAGCAACCAACATGTGTCTGTGTGTAGATTGTCATTGCACACTGTTCCGCACACCATGCCACATGTGGTATCGGATGTGAGGTGCACATGTATGCATGGGACACGGAGTAGCGTGACAAGGCCATGTCTGCATCCTCACAAGGAATGTGTGGTGAGTCATGACATGTGCACCTTCATGGCAAGGTGTGTGGGCTGTCCTAGTGTAATGTCATGTGACCTGTGGCTCCAGTGTTCCGCGACCAGTCTCTGCAATCGGCATCCTACTTCTGCTGATGTGTGGGTGTATGTCACTCCTGTCTTGCGTCTGGCTGTTCACTTGCACTGGGACACAGCTATTCCCATGGCGTGGCATGGGGAGGTTCTCAATCTCCGTGTGTAGCTGGGTCTTGGAAGGAGTGCCACCTTGCATCCATACGTGTGCTGGTCATGTAGCACATACCTGACTCCCTATGTAGCATGTGTGTATTGCCAGATTAACATGTGCTCAGTAGACATGAGTTGTTGTCGTGGTGCACTCACTCTTCCTTGTCACTTCCAAATTACTGCAGAGCGCCGCCTCTTGCCCGAATAATTCCAGACTTGGCTGCCATGCAGGAGAATGACAGCATCCGGCTCTACCGCTTCACCCAACCGTTGATTCTGGAGTTGACGGCGAGACTGGCACCACACCTGCAACCGCTGCACAGGTATCCTACGGCACTGACACCCCAGCTGAAGGTAATGGCTGCCCTACATTTTCTTGCCACGGGTACCTTTCAAAATACCATAACTCATGTTGGTGGCATGTCCCAGAGCATGTTCAGCGGTGTGCTGCATGATTTCTTGGAGGCCATGTTGATTCACCTGGATGACTTCATCAAGTTCCCAACCCCTGAACAGATGACTGAGGTCAAGCGTGGATTCTATGCCCTGGGAGGGATGCCCCATGTCATTGGGTCCATAGATGGGACACATGTAGCTTTGGTACCACCACACGCACGGGAGGTGGCGTACCGCAATCGGAAGCACTACCACTCCATCAATGCCCTTGTGGTGTGTCTCTCCAACATGGTGATTTCACATGTCTGTGCTCGTTTTCCAGGATCAGCACACGATGCCTACATCATGAGGCGTAGCGGGATGCCTGATATGATGATGCAGCTGCGCAACGAACGGGCATGTGTTGTAGGTGGGTACAGTCTGTCTGTCTTCTATTCTGTATCGCCTACCAGCACGACCGCTTCACCACTTCTAACGATGACCATGTGCTTCCCATGTAGGGGACGCTGGCTATCCCAACATGCCATGGCTGATGACACCTCTCCGCAACCCCATCACGCCGGCACAGCTCCGCTACAACACCGCCCATGGCCGGACAAGGCGAGTGATATAGAGGACGTTTGGCATGCTGAAGAGCCGATTCCGGTGCCTCCACAAGACCGGCGGTGCACTCCCTTATGCCCCGGCAAAGGTCTGCAAGATCTTCATGGTCTGCTGCATGCTGCACAACATGGCAGTTGAAAGAGCTGTGCCACTCATCCTGAATCAACATGACCAGGACCATCCACCCGTGGTGGACGAAGGGCTTGGCAATGGGGCTAGTGATGTGGAGGATGTGGAGCCGCAAGAGGACATCCGGACTCGGCTCATACGCGACTTCTTTGCTTAGTGGTGAGTACCAGTGTCGGAGTGTGCACGCATTGGTCCCCGTGTGGCATGCGTTGTGATGTGTGTCTCCACCTGCATGTATGGCACGTGACTCAGAGGTGTGTGTGGGTGTGTCACTGGAGTGATGGTGCCAGTGATGGTAGTATTTCCCCAGTCATTATAATGACCTAGCATGTTGTCATCCATACATGTGTCGAGTAAATGCACATGCAAGTGGCTGTGCATTTTTGTGGCTGACTTCTTGTGTGTCTCTCTTCCCCAGGTGCCTGCACATGCCGTCTGCTGGTTGCATTGTTGTGGCACTGCTATTCATCATGGACATGACATCGTGGGCTGACTCAGCGTTACAGGCACGGACACGTTTGGAAGTCTCCATGGGGTAAGGGATGCATCTGGGGTGTATTGGGTGTGGCAGTTGTTCACGATGTATGCACACTGCCCCTGTCGATGTGTTGTTCCTCTGCAGCCATGTCGCATCCCCATGGGACACGACATGCAGCTGTGTACACCTGAATAGATGGTCTGCCTGGTTGACAGGCTTCAGTGATGGGATAGGGGATTGTGATGATGGCATCAATGTGTGTGACACTGCCCTCGGCCACATACGGTTAGCATTGGCTGGACATGGTGTGGGACTTCGACATCAGCGGATCTATGGTGTATGGCAGGCTCTCCGTGTGCAGCTGTGGGTATTTAGCTGTTAGCCGACGCTTGTGTGCCACTTCCATGGCAAACACGCATGTGTGCTGCAGAAGGGGGGTGCCAGTGTTGGACCCACATGTTACTCCACATGATGTGTTCATGTGTACTTCGAGTGGCCTCTGCAATCCCGAATACATGTCTAATAAAGGTGTCCCTATGCCTCCAAGGTGCCTCTTCTCAGTCAATGCTGGTGTGTTGCCACGGTGCATCCTGCATGTCTGGCATGGTATTCCCTGATTGTTGCTATGTGTCAATGTGTCGAGTTGCAAGATGCAAGCTGTGTGTGTGGGCTGAGACTGTGTATTGGGCATGATGTCCATGACTGTGTTGGTATTGTGACATGTGCCATCCCCATGCATCCAACGTTGGCCAGGCCCCCATTCTCGGCATCCACCGGACTCCGGCTTGCAGGACATGGTTCTGCCACCTGTGTACACATGCCTGGGTGCCCTCCAGGACACTGGACTGGATCCCTGACCACTGCGCATGACAGTTGCTGTACTCAATGTGTGTGTCAGCACGGTTGTTCGGCAACCCCCTCAGCTGGTTGGGCCCATCACGGGTGTGTATGGTGCTCCATGTCTGTCTTGCCTAATACACTGTGACCCATGTGTCCTGTGCCAGACTCAGGCCCCAGGGTGTGGATGGTTGAAGACAAAAGATGACTCAGGCATGTTTTGACTTTACAAGACACATGTTAGTTAATAATGCTACCAGCAGGCATCTACTCATCATAGTGTGATTTATTAGTGGGGGGGGGGCGCAAAGTAAGGGTCTTTCCGGGATGTTTGAATCCAAAGTTCAGTAGGGGAGTTGGGGTCCTTGCCATTGGAAATCCTCAGAGTCCATGCCACAGTCTTTGTCAACATTGGTCAGCCAGTGACCAGCAGGGCCATGTGGCAGAGAATGTCTCTTGATGCTGTGATGCTGTTGCTCCAGTGGGCCAGGTGCCAGGCCAGGTGTCCTGGGAGATGGTGATGTAGCAGCCACCCTCACGGTCCTTTCCGTGGACGACCCGGCCTCCTGCGGGGAACCTCACCAGCAGGCCGTGACGACGTCTGGGATGCTCCGTCGGATGTTTCCTCCTCCTCCTCCTCCTCCTCCTGATCCCTCCCTGTGGGTGGTGATGTTCTCCGCCTTCTGGCACAGGGAGGGTCGGCCATGGTGTCGGCCATCCGACGGAGTGTAGCGTGAATCCCCTGGAATGCCGTCACTTGCTCAGCCTGTCTGTCCTCCATCCTCCGTTGGTGTACCAGTAGACAGGCAATTAGCTCCGCATGTTGCTGGGCCTGCTGGGCCTTGATCCCCTCGAGGACGGACACAACCTGGGCCATGCCCGTGGTGTCCTGCCGGTATGAGTCCAGGATGTTACGGACATGGGAAAATACCGGATCCCCAGCCAACTGGTCAGGCTCGCGCCTCCGCCGTCCTCCACTCCCACCACCCCTGCCCACTTGCACCTGGCCTGCACTTGTGGGCACATGGGGTCTCCGGGACCCCTGAGGGGTGGCATTGGCGTTGTCGCCTGCTTCCTCCTGGGTGCCCGGGACACCGTGTCCCTCCTGGCGAGCCTGGCTGCATTGTGGTGTTGGGGCAGGGATCCTGGGTGTCTCCTGGGATGTGGCAGGAGTGGGGGTGGTGGTTGGCACAGTTGTACCTGACGCAGGTGCTGCAGGTGGTTGGACACCAGAGGGGCCAGGTTGGTCGGGGTCGTCCGCAGAGTGGTGAGAGTGGTCGCTGCTGGTGGGATCGGGCTCCTGCAGATCCAGGTCCTGTGAGTGTTCCCCCCCAGTGTTGGGGGGTGCACCACGACGTTGACCTGTGTGTGAGAGAGACAATGTTAATTTTTGTCCATGCAACATCCATGTTTCATCATTTTCAAAGTTGGCACATTTCCTCTTGGAATTAGGATTGGTCTTGCATTCCACTCACAGTGCACTTGTGCATGGGTGTGTCCCTTGGGCACCACTTTGGCCCCTTTAACTATGTGTGGCACAGTCTTACTTGCTGCGTCAAGTGTGACTGCAGTCAGCAGTGGAGTGGGCAGGTGTGGCGAGCCATGCACTGTACATGTGCACATGGAGTGGATCCACACACTTATATGATCCAGGTAGCTGTCCTTGTGCTCGTGAACAGGTTGTGACATGGCCATGTGTTTTGCCATGGTGAAGAGGGGGGCTTCTGGCACTGGCCACCCTTGTCTACATGCACGCAGTCTACCTGCTGACGAGCAGACATTCACACACGCAACACGGCTGATTGGCTCTCCCTGTGTCTCGCTCCCTCTGTGTCCCCCTCTCCCTCCCTCTCTGTCCCCCTCTCCCTCCATCTCTGTCCCCCTCTCCCTCCATCTCTGTCCCCCTCTCCCTCCCTCTCAGTCCCCCTCTCCTTCCCTCCGTGTGTCAGCCTCCTCCCTCTGTCCCCCTCTCCCTCCATCTCTGTCCCCCTCTCCCTCCCTCTCTGTCCCCCTCTCCCTCCCTCTCTGTCCCCCTCTCCCTCCCTCTCTGTCCCCCTCTCCCTCCATCTCTGTCCCCCTCTCCCTCCATCTCTGTCCCCCTCTCCCTCCCTCTCTGTCCCCCTCTCCCTCCCTCTCAGTCCCCCTCTCCCTCCCTCCGTGTGTCAGCCTCCTCCCTCTGTCCGTCTCCCTCCCTCTGTCCCCCTCTCCCTCCATCTCTGTCCCCCTCTCCCTCCATCTCTGTCCCACTCTCCCTCCATCTCTGTCCCCCTCTCGCTCCCTCCGTGTGTCAGCCTCCTACCTCTGTCCGTCTCCCTCCCTCTCTGTCCCCCTCTCCCTCCATCTCTGTCCCCCTCTCCCTCCATCTCTGTCCCCCTCTCCCTCCCTCTCTGTCCCCCTCTCCCTCCCTCTCTGTCCCCCTCTCCCTCCCTCTCAGTCCCCCTCTCCCTCCCTCCGTGTGTCAGCCTCCTCCCTCTGTCCGTCTCCCTCCCTCTCTGTCCCCCTCTCCCTCCCTCCGTGTGTCACCCTCTGTCACCTCGGCCCAGCTTCCTGGGCACACACTGTTAGCAGATCTTTGAGTGGCCCTTGGATTGTTGATGTGAGTTTGTTTCTGATCTCCAGGCACCCATTGGGTGTAGTGTCTGTGTCTGTGCGCTGCTGCTGTGGTGGTGTGTGCTGCCACTCTTTCACAATGTTGGCTGTTCATTAGCTGCTGTCATGTGCAAAACAGTGCCTTCACCCCCATGTGTTGATGCAAGGCGTCCGCAATTTGCTGGCAAGTCATTCCTGTGTTGGGACACACTGTTTGTCTGGCTGTGACCTAGGCCATATGGGTAGAGGGAATTGTTGTCTGCTTCTGAGTTGCACTATGTGCTTTTTTGGGCCCAGCCTCCCGCCATCCGGGTTACCGTGTCATGTGTTGTTGTCTTCTGTGGCCTGTGACTTGACATTGTCCAGCTGGGTGCATGGGGCATGGTGGCAGCAGTGGCATGTGCGTGCTCATGGAGTGTGGTTGAGTCCTGCGATGGCTTGTGGTGGTTGCGTGCCTGTTGGTGATTTTGGTTGTGGATGCCGTTCCCCCCTTGTGAGGTGCGTTGTTTGTGTACTCACCCGGGTCTCGGAGTCCTTCTAATCCTTCGACTGCCTCCACCGGCAGTATGGCCATCACCCTCTCCTCCCAGGGATGGTACTGTACGGGTCTGCGGGAGGGCCCTCCACCGGTGGCGTTGGCCTGGTCGTGTTCATCCTGCCTCTTGGCTCGGACCCTCCTCCGCAGATCGTACCACCTGTTCTGGCATTCCTGCTTGGTCCGTCTGGTGTCCGCAACAGCATTCACAGCATCGACGATGGTCTGCCACATGGCAGTTTTTGCTGCCAGGCTGGTGCTTCTGACCAATGTTCCAAAGATCTGTGGCTCGACTCTGAGGATTTGATCAACAAGGACCTCCAATTCTCGGTTACTGAACTCTGGATTCTTGGTGGTGGGCATGGTGAGGGGTGTGGGTGGGGATGGTGGGGGGGGGGTGTGTGGATGTTGGGGGGGGGTGTGGATGGTTGTGTGTGTGTGTGAATGTGATGAGGGGGTGTTTGTGAGGGTGGTTGTGTGAAGGTGTGCAAGTGTAAGATGTGGTGTAGCTTGTAGTGTGGTTCTGTGGTGTCTGGCAGCAGTGAGTCTGTTGCAAAGGCTCATGGTTTGTGTGTGTGGGCCCTTTTTATTGGTCCATTGGTGGGTGTGGCTGTGTTTGAATCTTGGGTGGGTTGGTTATAAGGAGTGGTGGTGTATTTGGCCTCTGTTTGTTTTTGGCAGTTGCAGGTCAGTGAATGTGTTGTTTTAGTGGTTGTTGGACATGTTTAGTGGCTTTGTGCCATTCGAATGGTGTATTCTTGTGTTGTTTTGTTTTGTCCTGGTTGTGTACGTGCGTTTTGAGCGTGTGTACGGTGTGTACATGGGCCATTTGGTTGTACGGTGCTGTCCTTGTGTGTGGGTTGGTACGACTCGTACATGCGGTGGTGATGTTGGGGCCTGGGGTGCGCTCCGTACTTAGGAGGTTGTGTTGGGGGTAGGACCGGAACGTACTGGGGTGGGGGTACGACTGGAACGTACTGGGGTGTACTTTGACGGTGGTACGACACGTACTGGGGTGGGGGTAGGACTGGAACGTACTGGGGTGTACATTGACGGTGGTACGACACGTACTGGGGTGGGGGTACACGGGGGTACGACACGTACTGGGGTGGGGGTACGACTGGAACATACTGGGGTGTACATAGACGGTGGGACGACACGTACTGGGGTGGGGGTAGGACTGGAACGTACTGGGGTGTACATTGACGATGGTACGACACGTACTGGGGTGGGGGTAGGACTGGAACGTACTGGGGTGTACATAGACGGTGGTACGACACGTACTGGGGTGGGGGTAGGACTGGAACATACTGGGGTGTACATTGACGGTGGTACGACACGTACTGGGGTGGGGGTAGGACTGGAACGTACTGGGGTGTACATAGACGGTGGTACGACACGTACTGGGGTGGGGGTAGGACTGGAACGTACTGGGGTGTACATTGACGATGGTACGACACGTACTGGGGTGGGGGTAGGTCTGGAACGTACTGGGGTGTACATTGACGGTGGTACGACACGTACTGGGGTGGGGGTACGACTGGAACGTACTGGGGTGTACATTGACGGTGGTACGACACGTACTGGGGTGGGGGTACGACACGTACTGGGGTGGGGGTACGACTGGAACGTACTGGGGTGTACATAGACGGTGGGACGACACGTACTGGGGTGGGGGTAGGACTGGAACGTACTGGGGTGTACATTGACGATGGTACGACACGTACTGGGGTGGGGGTAGGACTGGAACGTACTGGGGTGTACATAGACGGTGGTACGACACGTACTGGGGTGGGGGTAGGACTGGAACGTACTGGGGTGTACATTGACGGTGGTACGACACGTACTGGGGTGGGGGTAGGACTGGAACGTACTGGGGTGTACATAGACGGTGGTACGACACGTACTGGGGTGGGGGTAGGACTGGAACGTACTGGGGTGTACATTGACGATGGTACGACACGTACTGGGGTGGGGGTAGGTCTGGAACGTACTGGGGTGTACATTGACGGTGGTACGACACATACTGGGGTGGGGGTACGACTGGAACGTACTGGGGTGTACATTGACGGTGGTACGACACGTACTGGGGTGGGGGTACACGGGGGTACGACACGTACTGGGGTGGGGGTACGACTGGAACGTACTGGGGTGTACATAGATGGTGGGACGACACGTACTGGGGTGGGGGTAGGACTGGAACGTATTGGGGTGTACATTGACGATGGTACGACACGTACTGGGGTGGGGGTAGGACTGGAACGTACTGGGGTGTACATAGACGGTGGTACGACACGTACTGGGGTGGGGGTAGGACTGGAACGTACTGGGGTGTACATTGACGGTGGTACGACACGTACTGGGGTGGGGGTACGACTGGAACGTACTGGGGTGTACATAGACGGTGGTACGACACGTACTGGGGTGGGGGTACACGGGGGTACGACACGTACTGGGGTGGGGGTACGACTGGAACGTACTGGGGTGTACATAGACGGTGGGACGACACGTACTGGGGTGTGGGTACACGGGGGTATGACACGTACAGGTGTGGGGGTAGGACTCGGACGTACTGGGGTGTACCTAGACGGGTGGGGGTGTACATACACGGGGGGTACGTGTCGGACGTACGGGGGCTGGGGGGAGTGTTGGGCGCGTATGCGGGCACATGTCTCCATGGTTGCTGTAGGAGTTCGGTGCGGACGGTGTTTTTTCCATACGGTTGTGAGTTCGGACGCACGGGATAGATCGTGATTCCTCGGTCGGACTTGACTTTTCACGTTTGTACGGTAAATCGTCCGAGGACGTATCGGACACATTTTCCGACCCGAGGACGTGTGGGGAAATATTCCCAATGCGGTTCGTATGGACTTTTTACCATGCGAATCGTGATTGCCAGTTCGTACGGCACTTGTACAATTCGTAGGGTAAAAAGACCGGATACGAGTCGCACAGGGGAATTTTTTACCGGATCGTGATCGGCACCTAGGTGTATTGCCTGCTATTGTACAACCTATCATCTGGTTGATATGGGCTTATCCACTTGTTACAAGCACACTAGCAGTGCTGGAACTTGGGTAAAATGTTCCTGGAACTCGCCGATGATATATTCTGTGAGGTTTGAACACGTCAACTTAGCTAACAAACATTGGCAAAACCAATAGCTCTAGCTAAACACTTATAAAGCCCCAAAGGCGAGACCTATTGGCTATGCCAATGCTTGTTCTTCATTATCACATTTAAGAGGACCTCAAAATACACGACTTCAGGAGGTGTGCTGTACAAAACCATCTCCCATGCTTGGATGTAATCACTAATGGCATTGTCGTCGGCGGGGGGGGGGGGGGTGGGGAATGGGTGCTGGGAAGCATGATTGTTTAAAAATTCATTTTTGAAAACCATCACATTAGAAAATACTTCTGAATGCACAGCTCTAATTTGATTTACTAAGGTGAAATGGTTCTACAGATCAATGAAATACACTTTTTGAATTTGAAAAGACTAATCGTATTTTTACATGTCTGCTGTCTTTAAAAATGAAGGTGTTTCTAAAGTTAAGAGCCTAGTTACTTCCTTTTGCTTCCTTTTGCTTAACTGCATTTAATCTTCAAATAAGTGCTTGCTTTGTATATATATATATATATATATATTTTTTTTTTTAAATGTTAGTGCTGAGTCGAGTCAACAGCAGCCCAGTACTGTTGCTGCCTAGAGGGTCGCATGTAAAGGTCAGGAGGGCCGCATGTAAAGGTCAGGAGGGCCGCATGTAAAGATCAGGAGGGCCGTACTTTGAGCATCACTGGCAGGCCTAAATGATCGGGGATACATTGAGAAGAGTAGAACTTCTTGGGCTCACAGATGACAAGACTATTGTATCCATTAACAAAAGAAAACAAATTAGGACTAATGGAGGGCTGATCACAGAGAAGGCCCCAACAGCGGATGGGCTCCCCACAAAGGTATACAAGACTTCTGAGGATGTGTTAGCAGACAAATCATGGGAGGTATTGTTAAAAGTCAGATGAGCTGGTAAACACCCAGACTCAAGGCCAGGATAGTGATGTAGTTAAATCAGAGGACACAGCCACGGACTGTAAGCTGCTATCAATGTTAGGGAGAGGATGTATCCTTATGGCTAGAGCGGTCGACCTCGAAGCTGGGGAACTGGGTTCGAGTCTCGGCAACGACACTCAACATCCTGTGATTCTGGACAAATCACTTCATCTCCCCATGCCTAACAAAAATGAATGTGTCCATCTGTAATGAAACTGGTGCTCATATAAAGCGCTCTGATACCCAATATCTTCAGGTCTAGTTTACGATATAAAAAACAAAAAAAATTAATAAAAGAAATATGTTGAACAATGACATGACGTATGGCTGGGCTATCAGGATTGAAGTTGATCACTAGTGTTGTTTAGTGGGATCAGTGTGGTTTCATAATGCTTAGATAAGAAGTACGTAGAATGTGCCTATTATGGAACAAAGGAAAAATACCTAAATGGTAAATATGCATTGGCTTCTTGAGATATGGAGAAAGTCTTTGACACTACTGACTGGGACTCTCTTAAAAGTGTACTCAAAGGGTAACATTTGGGTCTGAATTTCTTGGTCAGGTGAAATTACTTTTTAAGTCCTCTGAGGCCAGAGTCAAGACCAATTCTGTGGTATCAGATAAAAGGGAAGAGGGTAATGGTACAAGGCAAGGGTGCATATAGTCCCGCTATTGATTGTTCTGACTATTAAGCAACTTGTTGTATTTAAAACTGAGCAATCATGGTTTAAAGATAGGTCATACTGGACATGTCTTGCTTTATGTGCATAACAACCAGCCTCTGTGAAAATAATGGTAGAATGGATTGAAAGGTTTGGATGCATTTCGGGTCGGTTTCCTGCCCGGAGGCGTACGCTGGACATGAGATGAATACAAATAACAAATTGGTTCTGTCGGGTAAAAAGCAATTGTTGTGATCTATGTATACTATACAGAAAAAAAGATATCTCAATAAGTTTTCAACAAATCTAATACAATTTCAACAATGGGAATAAAGTCTTATAATAGAAACACATCAGAAGAGAAGAATTTTTCAAAGAGCAATGTTTTTAACTTATTAGTTATTTCCAAAGCAATTGGATATGGCGGTCACAAACCCAATTAAATTACGGCAATACAATCGTGAATACGGTGAAAATAAGTTACATTAAGTGACAAGGGAGATCGTCGAAACGTCTACGTTGTTACCATACTTGTCCATACGGTATCCATGACCCTAACTTTTCTTTTTTTTAGTTACTTTATTTTTTCTGGTCAGCAAAGGAAAAAGAAATACAATCAAGGGTACATATGGTCACATAATTCAGCCTCCTGAGAGATATGAAAACTGTATAGAAACAACATGGCCCGCCCATCACAAATAGGAAGAGTTCATGCATTGTCCCATAGCATTGCATTTCACTCTATCCTCGCTTAGGCAGTAAACAACAATTTTGACATAGATCATGCACAGGTTTCAGGAGACCCATTTGGGAGCCCTACAGCATCTTCAGGTGGGAGACTGAGATATAGGCAAAAGGTTCCCAGAAATCCCTAGGTCTGGAGGCCTGCAGTATCTCTTCTGCATAGGTCTCCAGCGTCTCCTTGCAGTATGTTATGTCTGTGACCCATTCTTTAAAACGTGGTGGGCGCTTATCACCTCATCTAATTGCTACCCTGCGCTTAGCCAGGAGCAGAGCCACTGCTAGCAGCTTGCGTCTTTGGCCAGTGTCAACCTGTGAGTTCCTAACAAGCATGTTTGCGGGGCATTTGGGATGAGTTCGGACATCATGGTCGTAAGAGCATCAATAACTTCTTGCCAGTAGGATTGAAGAGGGGGGGCATGACCATGCCATGTGCAGAAAGTCTGCTTTTGAAGCGCCGCATCTTCGACAATTATCATCTGCACGATGTGTGTAGTTTGGCGGGGGTATAGTATATTTGGTGCAAAAATGTAAAATGAATGATGCGGAGGTTACAGTTGGAGGTCAGTAGGTGCAATTGAGTACAGCTATACTCTTAATCTCCTTCATTTATTTTCACACTCAACATCTCCCACTTTTTGATCGATGTATTCGGAGTCTGGATGTGTTCTCCCTGAGATGCGTTGAACAGACGCCTAACCAGACCCTGCCACGTAGGTGTCTTTAGTAGTAGTTGTAGGGCATGGAGCTGGGGTGGCTCTCTCGGGAATTTTGGGAATAATTCCTTGAAAGCCATGCGCAGCCGTAAATAGGCAAATATTCGCAGTGGACTGCAGAGCGAGCTAAGAGATGGCTCGTCTTGTGGGATGAATCGGTTGTGTGGGAAAATTTTGCACATTTCAGTGAAGCCCATGTCTTCCAGCAATGTGAGCATTTTTTTCTCTTGGGTAACTGTGATTCGCGGATGGTGAGTAATGGGCAATGCAGAGGCATATATTGAGAGTTTCTGTGCCCGGTGTGCAAGCGTGTACCATGCTCTCGACATGCAGACCACAGGGTGTATCGTGTCTCTTGGAGTGTGCTTTTTCGGGTCAGATATGTAAGCTATCTGTGGGGAGGGAAGAGCACTTTCGTGTTCAACTGCTATGTGGGGTATGTGCGTGTGTGGCTGTAGCCAGCAGTGGACGTACTGTGCTTGTCCGGAGTAAAAATATACTTGAGGGTCCGGTGCCCCAAACCCCCCGTGGTGATATGGTTTGGTTAAGGTTTTCAAGCCCACTCTTGCCTGTTTCCCAGCCCACGTGAGCCGCTGCATGGCTGATCTCAATTTGGCAGAAAAGGCCTGTGTACGTCATAGCAGGATGTTCATAAAGAAATATAAAAACGTTGGTAGAATTATCATCTTTTGTATAGCGATCCTATCCACCAGAGAGAGTGGCAGTCTTATGCAACGATCCACTTGTTCCTCCAATTTTGTAATTGCCCTCCCGTAGTTCTCTCTAATCACTGTTTCCGGATCACGGTGTACCCATATACATAGGTATTTTACTGGATCAGTATGCCATTATAGCAGAAATTCCAAAGCAGGTTGGGTTGTGGAGGGCGTGAGTGGTATAACCATTAATTTGCCCCAACTGATTCCCAGTCCCGAGTAGTGTTCAAATCAAATGTATTCCCTAAAGAGCGAATTCAAATGTGAGTCCGGGTGGCCTGTGTAAAGAACCATATCGTCTGCATGAAGAGATATGCCAATGGGGCGGAGGTGGAATTGCAAGGCAGATTCCAGATGTAGTTGGCAGATCTTACAGGCCAGGGGCTATGACCCTAACTTAAAATCATGAATTGGGTCTTGTATTCATGTTAAAAACGAGGGACAGTACTAAATTCTTGAATTAAATCTCACTTTTGTATGTCATGTATATAGTGCACCACTGATCAAACTTGTCGCCTGAGTGAGGTAATGGCAACCAGAAATTCCACTTTGCAGGGTAGAAATAGAAGTGGGCACAAGTGTAAAGGCTAAAAAGGTGGACCCATGAGCCTAGTAAGCACACTGTTAAGGTTCCGGGAGGGTGCTGGAGGTACATGGGGTGGAATAACTCACTTGAGTCCTTCCATGAATGCTTTAATGACTGGAATTCTGAAGAGTGATGGAGGCGGTCTATTTTGGAGATAGACAGCTATTGCAGAAAGATACAATCGAAAAGAAGTGCATGCTGAATTGTAATTCTGCAAATGAAGTAAGAAGCAAATAATGTCCTGTACAGTTGCTTTGATAGGATTGATTGGTTCAGATTGGCAGCAGCAAACAAAACGTTTCCATTTTGTAGCATAACAGGCTTTAGTTGTGGGTCTACGTGTCCGTTTAAGAATATCCATACATTCTGTTGGTGAGTTTAAATAACCAAACTCTAGGACCTCCAAAGCCAAATCGCTAGGTTGAACATCCCGGTGTCTTATTTGTTTTTGCTCCGGAGTGAGAAGGTCCGGCCTGTTGCAGAACATCTTGTGCCGGACTAATGAGAGCTCTAGTAGTGTTGTGAACCAGGTCTGACGTACCCAGTTGGGAGCTACAAGGATGCTGTGAGATGCTTAGCTGAGTTTCCGAGCCCAAAATTGAAGTTGTGGAAAAGCGTAGGCAAATATCCCTGACCAACTCACCATAGTGTGTTGCCCTTGGATAGTGGGTGTGGGAACCTGGAAGCGAAATTTGTGCATTTTGCGTTATCGGCTGTGGCATTCAGGTCTATGTGAGGAAACCCCAACTTTTGAAAGTAGGGCAGGAGAACGTATGGTTGGAGTTTCCCTTCATGAGTCTGTTGGTGAGTCCTGCTGAGCAGATCTGCAAGGTCATTGTTCGTCCCGGGCAGATATTCCACCAACAAATGAATGTGATGGTGAAGAGCCCAGTTCCATATGATCTGAAAGAGGTGTGACAACTGAGAAGACCCCGTCCCCCCATGTTTTTGTAGATAGTACATGGCGGTCTTATTGTCCGTACGGACTAGGACAACCTTGTGGGATAGATGGGGAAGCCTTCCAGTGCAAAGAATACTGCCTGAAGTTCCAATTAGTTGATGTGTAGAGATAGATGTTTGGCATCCCACAAACCTTGTATTGCGAGGTCTTGTAGGTGTGCACCTCAACCAGTCTCTGAAGCCTCAGTCTTCAAAGTGATTTGAAGTGCAGTGTTCAAGAAAGGCTGCCCTTTCAACAGATTGTTGGAGTTCCCCCATTGCAGAGAACAGCGAGTTTGGCGGTCTATCATCGCTAGATCTTTGAGGTGACCATGTGACGAAGACCACGGAAGAGAGACATTGCTGTAGTGGGAGCATGTGTAGTCTTTTGCTGGGAACTGTGGCAATGCAGGATGCCATCATATCTAGGTGAAGCATGACGGTACGAACTGTGAGAGTTTGCCTAGAATTGAGGTAGAAGTGTCTGAAAGTTATGTATCCGAGCGGGATTGGGCTAAGCTAGCCCAAACTGTGTTGAAGATTGCTCACAAGTATGGTTGAAGTTGAGATTTAGGGACACTGATGGTGAACCCCAACTTGTGGAGCAGGTCTACTGTCAGCCGTATGTGATGCTGACACTGCTGATGGGTGCTGGCTTTGATTAGCCAGTCATACAAGAATGGGAATACATGAATATTTTGTTGCCATATATGTGCTGCTACTGCTGCAGGAACTTTGTAAGACCAGTAGTGGCCCCTAACGGGAGAACTTTGAATTGGTAGTGTGCTCCTGCTATGACAAACCTGAGGTATTTGTGGTGAGCAGGAGAAATGGGTATTTGGAAGTAAGCGTCCTTTAGGTCCAGAGTGGCCATAAAGTCACCCATCTGTAGAAGCAGAATAACATCCTGCAGAGTGCCCATAGGAAAGTGTTCTGATAGGATGAAGAAGTTGAGAGGTCTGAAGTCCAGGATTGGTCTTCCTGACCAGTCCTTTTTTGATATTAGAAAGTACAGGGAATACACCCCTGTGCCTTGCTGTTGAAGGGGGACTGGTTCTATAGCCCCTTTGACAAGAAGAGCTAGGACCTCTTGTTTTAGCAGTTAGGTGATCCTGTGATATCCTTTTATTGCGAGGTGGGATGCTGGGTGGTGTGGCAATGAGCTCCAGACAGTAGCTATGTTGGATAATGGTTAGTACCTACTGGTCTGTTGCGATGGATTCCCAAAACTAATCTTACCCAGACAGGTGTTATGTGGTCAGGGGAAAGTATAGGGCAGTCACTGTTTGAGAGGGGAGGCTGCACCGCGTGTTGGTAGAACCCTTGCCTCTTCCTTTGTTGTTATTACCCCTGAAGGAATCTTTGTAAATCCCTTTACTGTAGGTGGATTGGCCCTGCTTCTGCTGAGAAGTGGAGGCATCTGTGGTGATGGATTTGTATCAGCTCTTGTATCCGGAGCAGCAAAAGGAAGCACAAAGTGTAGGAGTTTGTAAGGCCTTCGCTGTATCTGTATTGTTTTTCATTTTATCAAATGTGGAGTCTAATTGAGGGCCAAATACGTGTTTTTTGCCAAAGGCATGTTTAAAACTGCCTGATCAACGTTGGGTTTAAAGCCTGAGCATTTGAGCCAGGCATGTCTCCTGAGAAGTATGCTAGGAGTGCTGCCCCTAGCGGCTGTGTCTGCTGCATCTAAGGCACATCTAATGGAGCTATTAGTAATGGCCAGACACTCTGAAACAATTTGTTGACCCCTTTTCTTATGTTAGTCTGCGAGATGCTGCAGCATTTCTTCCATTTCATCCCAGTGGGCCCTATCGTAACATGCAAGTAGGGCTTGGGAATTGGCAATGAGTCAATGATTGGGTGTAACTTGTTTTCTAGGATCATCAATATGCCTGCTCTCCATTTCAGGAGGTGGCATATTCCCAGTTGCCTGACTATTGGCTCGTTTACAAGCAGTGGTAGCAACAATTAGAGTCCGGTGGCACCTGACTGTAGTAACTAAGTATGAAAAGCAGGCCTTAAGGAGCTCATATTTCTTATCTACCTGTGGGGTTATCAAACGACACATACTGGCTCTTTAAATATGGCATCAGCGTGACGCAACACGCCAGGGAGCATGGGCAAGAACTGTGTGTCTTTATCAGTGAATGACAGGGAATCAAAGAGGGAGCCCTGTTCTAATGACTCTCTATGAAGTTCGACTTCATGATAAGTAGCTGCCCTAGCAATCACTTGCTGGATAGCAGTAGCATCTTCAGGATGGGAGATGCGAGCTGAGTAAAGATCTGGGTCATTAGGAGTTACGTGGTCTGTATCATAAGCGTCCCAAGGATCAGGGTCCCCTAATGGTTCTCCTACACCCCCTATGTTAGAACCTGGAGGTGTATTGTCCAGAGGGTCAAGATGTGGAGAAGGAGGGGTTGGTGGAGGTGGTGATACTGGAAGAGGTAGAGGAGGGGATGGCAGTGGTAGTGATGGAGGATAATGTGCAGTGCTGGTAGCCTTGTCCTTCGTTCTCCTTTGAGGGGTAAAGGAATTTTCAATTCCTCCTCAAAAGTTAACTGCCTCTTCAGTGGTGGTGAAGGGGCTATAATTCACCCGTTGCCTTCTTGAGTGTTGATTTTCTTTTGTCTAATGTCCATTTTTTCAAGTATAGTCTTGACCTGGGACATGGAACCCGAGGATTGCTGCAAGGGTTTCGGTTCGGTCGATTTCGGTTTGAGTGTTTCGAAGATTTTATGTCTGGCACCGAAGGAGATGGAGCCGGTTACTGCGCCAGTCCTGAAGGCTTAGTGGAGACTAAAGAATGTGCTTGATCCGAGGTGGATGAACCCATGGACTTAGTCTTGGTCAAAGTTTTCGGTGGCGGGCCTGAAGGCGGGGCATCCGAAATATCTTTTCAGATCAGACCATGGCCAGATGACAGTTGTGGTTCGACGATCTCTAAAAGCAGAAAGAGCTAGAGTTTGGAAGTCTTTTTGGTTTGAGCAGGGTCTATGATGAAAGTACGCATGTGCTGCCTGAGTGATAGGTTGTATTCCAGTTACTCCTCCACATCAGAGCCAGAGATCTCTTTGATGGAGAATACCCCTTCTTCGGCAGCAGGCTCTTCCTGGGTGTGCTCCTCACCAAAGATGCCGGGTGTATGGACTATGCTGCGGCGTGACATCTCAAGTCGACGCGCCCTTCGTTCGCCAAGTGCCTTTTTCAGTCTGAAAGACTTGCAGGCGTCTCAGTCAGCCTTGCGGTGATAAGGCGAGAGGCAAAGGTTACACACCTGGTGTTGATTGGTGTGTGGATATTTGGCATGACACTACAGGCAAAATGTAAAAAGTGTTTGTTCCATCAGGAACACATCTTCTATACCGACAGTGCATGTGGAAGGGAAGGCCCGAGATAGGAGGCGCCCAGAAGAGCGATAGGTCGAAGTCCGAACTGACAAACATTCGAGCGGCGCAGGAATGGAAAAAGCACGATCGTGATGCACTATACCATCGAAGACAGCACAGAACGGAAGACTTGTACCGAAAGGAGTTGATCACGGGGGAGAGGCACACATATCTGAAGCCAATGGTGGAGAGAAAACAGTCTAACAAAGGAGTTGATACCCATGCGCAATGTCACAGAGAGGAGGAGTCACTCTACCTCTTAAATCAAAAGACTTCCTAGAAGAAAAACAAGTTGCACAACTCTGACCCCAACAGTAGATGTCAGGAGTATGCAGAGCATGTGTATCTACAGCCACACATGCCACTGAATTAATGTTTACAGACAATGTTTGTGACTGAAAAAAATTGCAATTACAGTTTATGCCCTTTTTATACGCTATCTGTACTACGTTCTTTAAATACAATAATTGACAAGTATGTAAATGACATATACAGTGTTTTGCATATATTAAACATTTAAATACATTATAATATAGGTTAAAAATGAGCCACTGATACAACTAGGACTGTGGATTGTAACAGATTTCTTAAAAAGGATGAAAACATAGTTTTAAAACAATTATAAAAGGTGTTGCACAGTGATGTATATCAAACAGCATAAGCAATTAAATTGATCTAGACTAATATCACATGTGTAGCCCTTTATTAGCAACTAAAGTAGAAAGTATTTGCTGTACAACAGAGGGTAATTAACTAACAATACTGGGATTTGCATAACTTCTAATACAGGATAACGTATGCAAGTTTTTCTTTAAAAAGGCTTCCATATATACCATCCCTTTTCCAACATACAAAATATTTCTGAAAGGCAAGTCCACGTGCTCAAAACTGTAAATGCAAGTATATTCATCAGAAGTACTGCTTTTATAAAATTCACCAGCAGGCTTGCACGTCCTCCTGCTTATTCTCCAAAAATACTGTATGTCAGCCTTCCTGCAGTTCTCTTGTATCAGAAAGCATTTTTTTATTGTAATGAAAAATAAGGAAGGACTACACCAACTAAAAGAGTTCTAGTAGTTTTAGGTTTCAGTATATCCAAAGAGCCAGTAACAGTTCCTTTGATTAAAATTTACGTTGTGACCAAACGTACAGGAAAAGGTGACGGCGTGTGTTTGTGTGCGTGCTTGTAGGTAAGTTTGTGATACTGCGCAGTTCCTGAGAAGGTGGTTCAGTGAACCATAAGTGCTCCAGCAGCATAACTAACTGAACTGTCCTGCCAGTTTCGACACTGGCTTGATTGGGAATAGTTCAAAAATGAAAAGCTCATATTCAATCCACTCTTCTGAAGCTCTGTAGTAGCCTAGAAAAAAGAAAAATGAAAACAGTTATACAACTTCATTAAGACACTTTTCAAGAACAAAATAATGTCTTAGACCTAAAGCCTACCCGGACCCATGTGGAATGCATTGCCGAGGTGCTCGTGGAGGTGCACCCTTAACTGGGTGCTTTATGTGCAAACAGGTTTAGTGCACAATATTACAGTTAGTGTGCTGCCCAGAGCAAAGCTACAAACTCATGTCTGCCCCCCTGGGGACAGTATATAAGTCAAAGATAAATGGCTGGCTGAAGCAACCTGTCTCCTTTTACTGTGCAGGTAGGAACTGACCTGTACTTTTAAACAGGGAAAAAATCCCATACAGGCGATAACAGTGAGTGAGAGCACCTGCCTACAACAGATGGATCTCTTGGGTGGGTGGACACCACTTCCAAGGGGTGCCCTGAGGGGGCGCACTAACTGCGAGCCTCCTGACAGACTTTTTTGATTATGTCTGCTCCTATAATACAAAGAGGGACCAGAGACAAAATGTTTCCTCATTTGTTTGTGGCCAAGCCCCACACTGCTGTGGAACTTGCAGCCTGTTTATTGCCTATTTTCCTTAAACATTTTTCTTTAGAAATAAAAACAAATGACAAAAAGTGTGTTGTGAATTATAGAGGACCAAAATGTAAACACCAGATCATATCACACCACTCGCATTAGTGTATGCAAGTGAGAAAATGGGGTTATGTGAATTTCAATTTCGTCTGCTGTATCAAACATAACCAGAACATTCATGGTCATTACCTGTCACTTAGGGCCTTATGTAGGTAGCCTAACATTTACCACTTCATAAATACCGAATTTTACCGATTCGGTATTTATGAAGTGGTAAATGCTATGTAGGTAATCAGTCGGTAAAAATTACAGATTCGGAATTGGTCGGTAATTAAGAATCGGTATTTACCGATTCGATAATGGTAACTGGCTTCCCATTGATTCCTATGGGCCAGGAGGCCCATAGGAATCAATGGGAAGCCAGTTACCATTACCGAATCGGTAAATACCGATTCGGTAATGGGGGGAGCACAATCAAGGGTGGCAGGGTGTCACAGTGACACCCTGTTGCACCCCTGATTCCTGCATGTGTGCACATGTGGCACACATACATGCCCTAAGGGCATGTATGTCTGCCACATTGCACACTTCTAAGGGCCAAATAATGCTTTTTCTAAGACATTCGTCATTTACCACCAACTTTTAGTTGGTGGTAAATAACGAATCCACACTACACCCACACACTCCCCCTACATCTCATTTCAGGATTCGGTAATTACCGAATCGGTAAAATTACCGATTCGGTAAATTACCGAATCCTGAAATGTCCCCCCTACATACCAAAAGCCTGAATACCGGTCGGTAACGGAATTTTTACCGAAAATCGGCCGTTACCGACCGGTATTAGGCTACCTACATATGGCCCTTAATCCCTTACCTGCTCAGAATCCAGCAACCCCAGACTCAGTGCTGAGTTTTCCTGTTTTTCAATGTTTAGAGCATGTTTTGCTTAGGCTTTTATACATTTTTCCTACAAAAAAGTATGCCAGTCAATTTGTTGAATGTGCATCCTTTTTTCCTACATGTTGAGTATTATAAAGGTACCCAAGGAAAAACTCAAAATGCAGCAAAATTGTGTTTTTTGAAAAAGAAAAAAAAAAAAAGTACTGTGCAAGAAAGTGTTGTTTTTTCCAAAAAGGTCATCAACTAAAGGTTTGCTGGCTAAGATAATCTTCCCAACATGCAAGAACAAGCAGACTTGTAAAAAACATATCTTACTGCAATTATAAGTTTTTGAAAACTAGACAACAGTCTGAATTCAGAAAGGGGACGATTTCTGTAGACCGTTCAGGGTTTTGTCAAAGAAAATTATTACAACAAAAAATATTTAAAATGAATCTGATAAAAATAGAAATAAGTGACCTTTTCTTCTGTAGTTTTTTTGACCAGATCGCCGATTTATTAAAGTAATATAGTTATGTCCATCAGACCTGTCTAATCGCATGAATATATAGTGTTTCTAGGCTATCCAAAAACAGGCAATACCCAGGGACAACTGAGCAGGAGCTTATAATAAGCTTTCATTGTGTACCAACTATGCTTGAAATCATGTGATAAAATCTAATGAATGAAAAATGGGTATGAAGGAAATAATGCATTTGTGAAATGAGCCCAAGATGGTGAGCTTCGGAATAGAGGTAATTTGTACAACTATGAATTTGGAGTTAGAGATACTCTCATGCGAACCAAAGGCCATTTTGCAAAATCTGTTCTTTCTTGCACGCTGGCTTAAATTTAGAAAACTTAAATAGTGAGAAAATCAATTAGTAAACACGAATGTTATACTATTCTGCTTTCTCTCCCTTTTCCCGATATAAAAGGTACCCCATTTGTGTGGGTGGACCTATCATTCGCGTCAGGAAAAGCCCCAAATGCAACTTGGAGACATCAATATTTTTGCCAAGGAAACAGACCCATTTTGGAAATGTGGATAGCTGCAGCATTTAGTCCCAGGCTCAGTCACCACTCAGGGAAACCTTCCAAACCAAGACATTTCTGAAAACTAGACACAAAGGAGAGCCCAGGATGGTGTGACTGTGTTAACCCTGTGAACCCTAATGCCCTGCAAAACAGAGTTCTTCTCCCTTGTGTGTGAGAGAAAGTTCTCAAAGTCTCTCAGGATTCTCACTTTTCCGGATACAAATTGTACACTAGTTGAGTGACTGGGCCTGTCGCCCAGGAATAAGTGAAAACGGTGACCATATAAAGACATTGTGGTTTTCGCATAGTTCCTTGTTTGGTCTGCTCTGGTCTCATATAGCTAGCCCAGGCACCCTAGTGGGGTACTAATTTATTTGGAGAAGAATTGGGGGAACGCTAGGCAGTAGAAATGTTGTGGCCCCCCTAGAGATTCTGGGAAATCTCCCTCACAGAAATTTAGAGAAAATGCATGTTTTTAGCCAAAGTTGGCCAACACAGAGAGCAAAAGTGCAGCCATTCACCCTGCCAAGTGAGAGGAAATTCCTGCTTTACCAGCACACATGTCAGAACTACACCCAGAAGAAACCAAAGTTTCTCTACCTTTCCATTGGGATAAAAATGCTCTAGGCTCATAGCGTGAGGAGGAAGTAGTCAGAAAGGCAGTTGGGGCATTAGGGGTGATGTCAGAACAGACATCCCACCCTAGTATTTACCTTAATATTTAAAACATATCCCTGGCCTCCAGTGGATTTTCTCACCCTCATGGAGAGATGGATTGAAGAAACTTTACTAAATCTGTTCCCACTCAGTGATAGCACAGACTATTATTCCTGTTAATGGGTGGAGACATAGCTGGATGCTTGGGGGGGGGGGGGTCACCATAATACCTTCATTTGTTGGAAATAATCTCTCTGGCATCAAGTGTAGTGTGTTTCCCGCACATTGGTGTGTGTGTGGTAGTGCGCAGATGAGAGGTAAAATTATATCTCCATATCCGTATCTATATATATCTCTCTCTCTCTCTATATATATATATATATTATCTACTGGCGGTCGCCAGTAGATAGTTATAGTTAGGACCGTGTTTCCATAGGAAATCTCAAAATTCTATTTTGAATAACTTTGGCGCCGGTTGACGAATCCTCGCGAAATTTTCAAAACTAATGGGGCGCTCCGCTCAGCTCCTACCCTCAAAGTTTCGGGGGGGATTCGTCAAGCGGGGGCCGAGAAAAAAGGGGGGTCCCAAAACGCGTTTTCCCCATGCATTTTCCCATAGGACCTTTAGTCGAAGGTGCAGCCCTAACGGCTGAACAGAATTACTTGAAATTTGACAAAGAGGTAGTCCGTTTTCCCCGTTAATTTCCATAGGAAACTTTAGACAAAGCTACAGACCGAATTGCTGAACGTAATTACACCAAATTTGGCAAAAAGGTAGGTCTTGGTTCAGAAAGAGCCCTTTTTTTTTTTAAATGGTGTAAATCCGTTTAGTAGTTGTTGATACTAAAAGAAAAAAAAAAATATATATATATATATATAGCACATTATCGGGGTGCCGGAGGGACGTGAGGAGGAGGCGGCGGATCTGTTTGTGGAGGACCTGATCCTCACCCATCTCCAGCCCCGGGGGCTGAGTAAACTCTTTGCGGTGGAACGTGCCCACAGGGTCCCCGGAGGAAGACCTAAGGCCGGAGCCCCTCCGAGGCCTCTCATTGCCCGGATTTTCAACTTTCGGGACAGAGACGCTATCCTGCAGACTTCTAGGCTACAAGGACCGGTCAGACTCGACAATATGGACGTAAACTTCTATCCTGATTTTACTCCGGCGGTCCAGAAGCAGAGACTGAGTTTTCTCGGAGTCAAACGTCGCCTACGGGACCTGAACATCAAGTATGCAATGCTTTTTCCAGCGAAGTTGAGGGTAGAGGTGGATGGCCGCACGCACTTTTTTGATCGTCCCGAGGCGGCCGGGGACTGGTTGGACACTTTGCCCGGGGATCGGGGCCGGGGGGGTGGGGGGGGGCGCGGTTGGCAGGGAGGGCTCGCCGGATCAGGACTGAGGGACTAATAGTAGGCCTTGCTCTGGACAACATTGCTGCCACCATTGTCTGATTCTGTAAGTTCCCCTCCTGTGGAGGTCGTACGGGGTCTCTTGGGGGCTTTCCCTCCTCCTCTGGGGGACTAGTTAGTTTTCTCATTTATGGGGCGACAGGCACACTGCACTTTGGGGGGGCTGTTTGGGCTCATGCAGGGGTGCAGGGAGGGGGGAGTTTTGTTGGGATGGGTGGGTTGGGGTGGGGTGTTGTCCGTTTTTTCCGCAAGGCGAACCCTTTACTGTATTGGTGTTTTTGTGGTGCTCTCGGGGGGACGAGTGATGGCTTCTGTGTGTGATGGGGGGTAGGGACCGGACTTTGTTGTCGTGGAACGTTAATGGACTGGGGGATAGGATTAAGCGAGGTGTGGTCCTGCAGTATCTGAAACGAATTTCGCCAGATGTGGTCTTTCTGCAGGAGACACACCTCATTGGTAATTCCTTTTGTGCCATGAATCGGCGTGGCTATCGTCTGGTGGCCCACTCGGGCTTCACGTCTGGCTCGCGGGGGGTGGGCATCATGGTTAAGAACTCGCTCCCGCTGGAAATAGACGAGGTGCGCCATGATGAGAGGGGACGCTACACTGCCTTGGTGGGGAGAAAGTAGTTGTCTTGGTTTCAGTGTACGTCCCACCGGGGTTACAGTCTACCACTTTTGCGGACCTGGGGCGCCTCCTCCTTGACCTTCCGGGGGGGCTTCTGGTGGTTGGGGGGGACTTCAATGCTGTGGCTTCTGGGACTATGGATCGTTACCCCCCTAGGGACCTCCCCCGGGCGCAGGCGTGGCTGTCCGGCCTCTTAGATACACTGGGATTGGTGGACTGCTGGCGTTTAAAACATCCCACGCAGCTGCAGTACACTTTCCATTCGGGTGCCCATGGTAGCCTCTCGCGGCTTGATCATATCCTTGTCCCTGCCGCCTATGCTGGGAGAGTGGGAGAGGTGCGCCATCTGGCGCGGGGTATTTCAGATCACTCCCCGCTCCTGTTGCACTTTGATGTCTTCCCGAGGGGGGAGGGAAGGGTAGCTCCAATCAATGCCTGGTACCTGCGCGACCCCACTATTCGTGCTGACTTGATTAAATCCTTGCAGCGGTATTTTGAGGAGAATGTGGGGTCTGTCCCTTCGGCTATCTCCCTGTGGGAAGCCTTCAAGACAGTTCTTAGAGGGGAGGCCCTCTCCTTCATATCCCATGCTCGGAGGCGCGAGCAAGAGGAGGTGACCCGGGTGGAGGCCGAAATTACTGAACTAGAGGGTGATCTGGGGAGTGGGGTGACGGATGCTGCACTGCATGCTCTACATCTTAAGCAGGCGGCCTATAGGGCCCTAGTCACGGAGGCAGCCAGGGGCCTTAGTAGAGAGCAACAGGGGCGACTGTATGATGTGGGTGATAAGGCTGGTAAATTGATTGCGTGGTTGGATAAGAAGGAGAGAGCGAGTCGTGTGGTCCCGCTGATTGAGAGGATGGATGGTGTACGTGTCACCGAGCCAGAAGACATTGTCTCTTGCTTCGCGGACTATTTCCGCGAGGTGTATTCCCCGGTCTCTCCCTGCTCGGAGGCGGATTCCCATGCCCTGCTTCGGGATATCGCGCTGCCCTCCCTTTCGGTGGAGGACAGGGAGTCGTTGGATGCTGCTCCCACCTCGGACGAAATTGCCCTCGCCATACGCTCGGTCGCATCTGGCAAGGCCATGGGCCCGAACGGCATCCCTATCGAGTTGTATAAGCTGCGACCGGATGTACTGGCACCCCACCTCCGCGCGATGTTCCTGGCGGCCCACTCGCGGGGCTCCCTCCCGCCGGACCAGCGTCTGGCTACAATTGTGGTGATCCACAAGGAGGGGAGACCCCGAGACCGGGTTACATCCTATCGGCCTATCTCGCTCTTGAACGCGGAGCCCAAAATCCTCGCCAAGGTGCTCGCCAACCGGCTGGTCGGCGTGGTGGGCGATCTGGTCCACCAAGACCAGTCCGGCTTTATTCCCCATCGTAACACGGCCCTTAATCTGCGGCGCTTGCACGGGGTGCTCGCGCGTGTTCCGTTTGTGCGGGAGCCGGCCATCTTGGCGTCCTTAGACGCCACCATGGCGTTTGATACGCTCGAATGGCCATACATTTGGGCGATGCTGGCGAAATTTGGATTTGGGCCGGGGTTCATCAGCTGGGTCAAATTGTTGTATTCGGGCCCATTGGCGCAGGTGGTAGTGAATGGACGAGTCTCAGCCCCATTCGCGCTGGGACGGGGCACGCGACAGGGTTGCCCCTTGTCGCCGCTCCTGTTTGCAATGGCCTTGGAACCCCTGGCGGAGTGGCTGCGGTGGCACCCTTCCATCCGTGGTCTCCGTTGGACCCCCGAGTATGAGGACCGGCTGTCCCTCTATGCTGACGATATCCTTTTGTACCTAGCCTCCCCGCGCAAATCACTGATTGTCCTGGTTGATGTCCTGCGCTCCTTTGGCCGTAATTCAGGCCTCGTCATCAACTGGGCTAAATCATGTGTCTATGTGCTTTCCGGGGAGGCTCCCGTTCTCCCGCGGGGCTGTCCGATCCAGATTGCCTCGCAGGGATTCCGGTACCTGGGTGTCTATATCACGCTGGACCCGGAGGCTCGCTACGAGCGGAACTTGCTTCCCCCCCTCCAGCGCTTGAAGGAAGACGTCGTGCGCTGGCGGCGTCTGCCGCTTTCGCCGCTCGGCCGGGCGGCATTGTTTAAGATGATGTCGCTGCCGCGCTTCCTGTACGCTCTCCAGAATACTATGGACTTAGTCCCGGCGCGCTACTTCCGCGAGGTGGAGAGTCTACAGCGCCGCCTTTTCTGGGACGGGAGGCCGCGTATAGCCCTTGCGAAGTTGACGCTCCCGTGGTACGACGGGGGGATTGCCCTCCCGGACATTAAGCGGTATTACTGGGCCTCCCAGCTGGCTGCAATTAATCACGGCCTCTATGGGCCCGCTTTAAACCCGGCATTTGAAATGGACAAGATGCTCCTGCCCGGTGGCGATTACAATCGAGCGCTCTACTCTGGCGCGCCCGATCCCCGCTTGACGGGCCCCACGCGTGTCATGGTGCGAGTGTGGCACGCGGCCAATGCAGCTATGGGGTGGAAGGACCGTTTGACCCGGGCGTCACCGTTGTATGTGCCGCAGCGGTTGGGTTCCCTGTGGACCTCGAAGGGCTTCGAGAAGTGGGACACGATAGGCATCAGTAAAGTGGGGGATCTCTGGACGAGGGGGGGATTCAAAACATTCGAGACGCTGCAGACGGAGTTTCAGCTGCAGGGCAGTGAATACTTTCGGTACTTGCAGGTCCGTCACGCACTGGGCTCCGTCTTCCCAGACGTCGCCTCCATCCCGGAGTCTTCCCCCCTGGAGGATAGAGTGCTAGACGGCCACGTTCCGGACAGCACGATCTCCCTCATTTACAAGAAATTGATCAATGACCGCTCGGGCTTGCTGACTGGCCTCCGCGAGGCTTGGGTTGCCGATGGGCTGGAGTTGGACGACGAGGACTGGATTTCCGCGGTGGCCTCTCCGAAGGAGGTGGCCATACCGGCTCGCCTTCGCTTCGTCCAGCTTAAGATACTCCACCGGGTTTACATGACGGGGCCAAGGCTTCTGCGTATGGGCTATACCGAGGATGGGTTGTGTAAGCGTGGGTGTGGTGCTTTGGCGACCTTTTCGCATATTCTGTGGGAATGCCCGAAGGTGGAGCGATTCTGGCGTGGTGTGCATGAGGTCCTGCGAGTGGTTACGCATGTCGCGCTGTTGCCTGAAGCGAGGAGATGCTTGCTGAATGTGTGGGAACCAAATGATTACTCGGTTCCGCAGACGCGATGGGTGACTCTGGGATATATGGTAGCTAAGCGTGACATCGCTCAGCTGTGGGGAGCCCAGAGGCCCCCGGCGGTGTCAGCCTGGACAGAACACATGGACTGGTGCATGTTCCGAGAAAAGGTGGTGTATGTGGCGAGGGGTAAGCCTGGGGCGTGGGTGAAAGTATGGGGCCCCTGGAACGCCTACCGCGGGGGTATTTGCGAGCCACCATTGCTGCCTGCTGTCACACCAGCTTCGTCCCCCTAGTTGACCCCCTCCCCCAGCCCCGGGCACAGGGTTCCCCCAGTCCTTGATCTGCTCCCCTTCCCCTCTTTAGATTCCTGTGGATGGTTGGGGTCCCCGATTTGAGGTGCACGTGCTGTTACTTTTGACTGCGGGTTGCCTTGCGGGTGTGTTTTTTTTTTTTGTGTTGTTGTGTTCGTATAAACTGAAACCGTATTGTGGGCTCAGAGTCATGTGGCCCACGTCCTTGATACCTCCTGATTTACTTCTCTGCTACGCCAAGTGCCTTTTTTGTACGTATGTCACATGCTCCTGTCATTCTAGCGGCCGGCCGGAAGGTTGTAGGCCCATACTTGTATATACTTGAAATTGCAATAAACGGTTTAAAAAAAAAAACTAAAAAAAAAAAACCTGGAAGTGTTGGCAGCCATCTTGCATTAACTAGGAGAAATTCTGAGTTTTTGTTTGAACTTGAAACACCTAACAAGCAAAAAACAAATAGACACTCAGCACATTATTATACGGCCGCAAAGTGAGTTTGAAGGCAAATTATCGATGTGCAGGCGTTGCAGACGCATTTTTTATGTTCTCGTTTCACTCGCTAAAGTTACGGCAATAGGTATTTTTTGGTAATCCTACTGCACGACAGTCTTGTCAGTTTAAGCATAATAAAACATTTCTTGTTTTCTTATTTACGCCTGGAGGACAAATTACAGCTCTTCAACAAAATACCCTCTCAGCCGTTCTCCATACCTGGGTTGCTGCAGTTTTGTGAGTGAAGTATTATTGCCTGTCAGTTTGTCTAGCTTCCTCATGTGTGTGGCATCGGGGTGGTGCCCACTTGTAAATTCTGCCTCTTCCGTCCATTAACACTGGTATCGGAAAGGCCTCATCCTTCCTGGAGCCGAGGTAAATCACTGTCTTCGGAGAAGCACCTTTGACAGATCAGGGAGTGACATGTCTATAATTCCAGCTTTATTTTAATACACTCGAGCGTGGGATAAATGCTTAAGGAGCGTCATTGTCAGGCTTCACTTTTAGGTCTCGCCTGAGCGAGCTCAGGCGAGTCCTTTAGTAAGCGGCTTTTCAAATTGCTGCCTGGTGGCCTAGCACTTGCATGACCGCGAGCGTGCACACTTTAACTTTTTCGTGCTGCTGCGCGCGCCTCACTTGAATGCCCCGCCCCCAGCTCAATAGACGTTACAATTGTGCGAAAGAGCATGTACATTTTTGGGTTACATTTTGACAATCATATTTCTTGGTTGTGTTGTTGATTTGTGTGTACAGTATTCTCTACTTCAAATGAATGCTGATGCCATAAATAAAAGGTAACTTCCTCTCTCCAGCCTTCAGCATTAGTTATTACTTGAAAGCCGCGTCTGAGGGAGCCAGCAGCACTTCCTCCTGTTCCAGAGTCATTGTTTTACAGTCAGAGGGCATGTGTGCGCATTTCACAGTAACCCTCACTTGAGAAACCTTTACCTTGGCAGCGCCCTTCTCTTCCTCATCCCCACTAGCCCTTGTGTTGTGTGGAGCCTAGCAGATAAGTCTTCCAGCAACCTCTGATCACCTCATTTGCACATATTTATTGCGTGCGTGCACACGGATTTATTGAGCACGACGTTGTAAAGTATAGGTTCTTTAGTGAAAATCTCATCAATACACTAGAAATTTACACATATATATATCTGTTTCCTTTTGGGCTTTAGGTTCTTCGTAGTTTTGCTTTTCTGAGTCTAGTATTGCACAGCAGATCTCTGTACCTTCACTGATCGAACTCTGATTGGATGTGATCTCCGTACAATCAGCTTCCGAGGATAATCTGTTTGTATTAGAGCGTTTGACGCCTCGTTTCCGAGCAGTAAATAAATTGAGGTTATACAATGTAATGGTTCTTCATGTGCAGACTTCGGAAGGATGGAAAGCTGAATCGTCGTGCTGGGATTTAAACGTATGACCTTTACGTCGCTGCAGAGATCGGTGATGAATAGTCACTCTAAGCTATTTTGAGGTTTACAGACTACTAATACTATAATTTATTTTCAAACAGAATTTAATACATTTTAAAACTTCACTGACCGTAATGCATTTTACTTTGTGGTTGCGTTAACTTCCAATTTTAATGTTTTTTTAAATGCTTCAGTTTAAAAGTTTCACATTTCAACGTCAGTAATGCAATACCAAGCAAACTAAATTAATCAAGAAGGGACACATAGCGGCAAAGGGTCTCCCTTGCAGCTGTCAGAAGGGATATCTAGTGGTGGATTGCGGCCATTGCAGCCTCTGTAAAGGGACATCTTTTTACACTGAGCACGCTTCTGCTCCAGTATGTTAAGCAATACTCCATCTAAAGTGTACCTTCCGATCTGTGGGTGTGTGCATAAGTTCTGGATAACATGCTGCATGGCTAAACACTTATAAAATCTCAAAGGCAAACACATAGATAGACGGCATTATAATTTACAATGTAAATTGCTCTAATTTCTCCAAATGCGAGACCTGTTGCATTGTAAATGCTTATTTTTTGTTTTTTGTTCGCGCCTCTTGTTTTTTTTTTTTAGCAGTTGGCACTCCCATGTTGTGGAATTTTGACCAGAATGCATATTTTGCTGAAAAGTTTCTGGCTCCATCCACACACCCCCATCGCCAGTGGGCTGGACCCTGCAGCTGGTGCCCACAATAGCTTCATCCACACACCCATGCGGGCTGCAGCAGGTGCAGGCACCCTTTCTGGCTCCATATACACACCCACCCACATGTGCCGCACACTGTAACAAGTGTACACATACCCCTTCAGGTTCCATCCGCCCACCACAGGGTGGCTGCACTCTGTGGAGGGTGCCCACACTGGTTCAGGCTCCATCCATGCACCCTCATGGGCTGCATGCAGCATCAGGAGCACAACTCTTTCTGGTCCCATCTGCAAACCCCCTGTGGGCTGAGCGCTGCGCACACCCCGCCTGGCTCCATCCACACGCTCATTGCCTCCAAGTCCCTCCTGCACGCTGCTATAGGACGCGCCAGCTCTCCCACCTTTACCTGGTCCACATATACGTGTTTCCCCATGTTCATCCTCACTCACTCTCACCTCACACCCCGCATCCGGGAGCGCTGCACGATGTGGATATGTGCTAGTGGATCAAAGAGGTTTACGCACTTCACAGTAAGTCTAGAGACCTCTCACTCATTTCAACCACTACAGCACAACCGCCCTCCCCCGGCTAAACACTGCTGCTTCCAAGGCACCGTCCTCTGTGTTCAGGACCGGATTTCAGGGGAGTTCAGATCAAAAATGTGCTGAATATTCCACTGGTTTGTCGAGGTGAGCGAGGGGGACCCAGTTTAGACTAAACGCTTCTGAAGTTGACAAGTACCAAGTACTTGACGCAATGCTCTTGTTCTGTAGCTGCTTGCAGCCCACAGAGGCTGGAGCTTGAAGTGCGCGCAGTTTATTTATTCACAAAACTGAGTTAGATTCTTGCAGAACTTTTCTGTTTTTAGGTCTCGCCTGGCGAACGCAGCGCAAAGCGCTGCTGTCGCCAGCGAGATCTATTGTTGCTGACTTGCCTCGGAAGGGGGACAGGAGATGTGCACGCGCAGGCTTTTGGCGGATTTGAGTTGGTGTACGAGCCTACAGCCACGCGGCGTGCACATCTCCTGTCCCTCTTCCCTCGCAAGCCAGCATTTAGTTTCACTTTCGACATATGGAGAACTCACCCGGTCTGCGGGGGGAATCCTTCTGAACGGCGGCTTCCGGAGCACTCTAGCTCCACTACTGCCAGCACGACGCGGGGCTCTCTCCTTATGCATGGGAGCCCCGCACTGCTATCTGCCGCTCTTCACCCGGGCCCCCTCCTGGGACCCGGGACTTCAGCTCCCACACCGGCTGCACGCGAAAGTGACAGGTACTGCGCATGCGCGGGCAGCCCTCCCAGGTCTCCTCCCCAGCCCGGAGCTGCTTTCTTGGTGGCTTGCAATGACGCGCCCCTCAGTGCCTGAGATCTGCCGACTTCGTACGCTACCGCAACCACTACCACGGACGGCACCGACTGTAGGTGAGGAGGGGAAGCGGGCGTGCTCGGTAAATGAATATGTATTTATAATCTGATTTAATGAACTGCGTCATAGTGCAAGGGTAAGGACTCAATTGGACGTGTAAATCGTTCCCACAGAATCATCGCAGCTATAGGTTGAAGCTGTTAAAATCAACTCTCCTCATTAATACTTTTGCTGCAACATACTGAGCCCACCCCTATTTCTCTGCCCCATTGTCATCACCTCATACTCCTGAGCTTCCTATCTGTAGTTAGTCATCAATAAAATCATTCATTCTACGATTACAGGCTGCGTGCAAACTAAATAGAACACTGAAAACACTCATTCTGAAATGTAACGACACACCACGCCTTGAATTAATTTAAATAGTGAAACACATCAGTCTAAACAGACCGACCACTCCATGGAAACCTCATGAAAACTCACTTTTACACACTCCACCCAACAGCCGGACTCCTAGGACCTCTTACGCAATCACTCACATCAAGTTCACTTATTAAAATGAAATAAGTTTTGTCATTTTAGGCGCTCACAGGGGTACAGCACGCTTAAATTTGCATATGTATTGTTTTAGTTGCTCCGCCCGCCCTCCCTCCCATTATCCGTGCCTTCTCCCCCTCCTTCCCGTTGTCCGTCATGCCTACCATTTGCAATCCAATAGGTCTCGCATTTACGCGAGTTTGAGCTATTGGCATTGTAAATGACAATGCCTTTTATTTATGTTTTGGTTTTTAAATAAATAAAACGCATTGTCATTTACAATGCCAAATACTTAAAACTTGCGTAAATGCGAGACCTATTGCATTGCAAATGCTTGTTTTATAAAGTCCACCTCCAGGATATCACAAAATGGATCGGGACGCACTAGCAGCGCAGCCCGGGTCATTTTCAAGCGGAAGCTGATGAACAGAAGTACATTTCACAAAAAACAGGTGCTAAGGTGTTTTCTGATGGGATTTTCAGAAAACACCTTCAAACCTGGCTTTTCTAAAACTGCTTCCATTTATCTGCTAAGTGCTTCTCTACACAGAATTCTGGCAGTGGCTAACACCATATGTTGCTCTAAATCCTCTCATCCAATGCAGTTAAATGTTTTAGTACAGCGCTTTATTTCACACTCCTGTCGTTTCTAAGCGATGTACATAACAAATATTACTAGTGCCCGATGCCATGGTGTTACATTTGCTGACCTCAAAAGGCTAAAAGGCCGACTAGGACAAGGTTAAAAGGCTGACTAGAACGAGGTTAAAAGGCTGACTAGAATGCAACACCAGCGTTTCAAATGTAAATATAGAAGCACAGGTACTCACTGTCCCAGAGTACCAGTTTGCAACCCAGAAGTGCATGTACTCTCCCCAGTACCTCTTCCCCAGGAGAACTGACACTCTCTATTTCAAATTAAAGCAGTGTGGAAGCTGAGTACCTGACAGGGGCATGCACATTGTAAGCGCTGCTCAGTTCTCTACGACACAGCTTAGAAACAAAAGCAAAGCCAAAACCTCTGGCTAACCACTTATAAGGTCCCAAAGGCGAGACCTATTGGCTATGCCAATGCTTGTTGATTAATTGCTTAGTGCTCGTCTTCGAAATCCTTTAGTAGTTTTCTTGTTGCTTCCTGTGCAGGGGATTTGCAGTTCTGAAACACATTTATAATTTTGTTTACCACTTCTCATATTTCCTGCGTTAGTGCACCTCAACTCTTTTTTTCATAATTTCTTAACACTTCTTTATGTCTACATATTTTGAAACTAACAGTGGCAAAACCAACAAGGCTTGGTGTTTCATACTATTAGTGCAATTGCTTTGTCATTGATTGACAAGTTTGCGTCTGTAGTATTGTGGACGGTAGGGTGGCTGAATGCGAGAATGAGTTGATGGTTTGAAGAATAGATGAACTGGTGAGTGCATGCATGGATGAAAGTTAATGAGAAGATGAATGGATAAGTGCATGAATGGAATGATGGATGAAGGAGTTAATGCATGACGGGAGGACTGCTTAACATAATGAGAGCCTGGATGGATGGAGGAGTAGGTGGATGTTTTAAGAAAGGTAGCGAGAGCACAATACATGAATGTGTAAAGTTCATAAGAGTGGGCGGATGAATGTGATTTGTAAGATATGTTTATGTGGCTTCTGTGCGTAGTGTGACTTGGCATCAACAGAGTAAGATGCAAGGATCCATATTCCTCAAACTTTCAAATAGGGTTTCAATCTGCCGTTCTCTACTTGCATGAAACTTGTAGTGCATTTGAATTCAAACTCACAATATTCCAGGAAATGCACCAAAATGCTGGGACAGTATATTGTGCATCATGTCATGGTAGCAAGTGGCCAGAATTATTCCAGAAAAGTGCCCCATCATGTTATGAATGATTACAATATGTAAGGAAACACACCATCATATTCCTAGCATTATACCAGAGGTGGGTACCAACTGGGAATGGATGCCAGGGCCAATATCATGCTAGGCGTACACACCATCATGCCATGGATGCCCACAGTATGTCAAGAGTTAATGCCATTATTCTAGAACCACATCTACGTGAAAGTAGCCCTCATTATCCCCCAAATTAACATCATCCTGACAATAATTACCACCACAATGCCAAGGCCAGCCTTTTTCTGGAAGTGGGCAGTTTGAAGCACGGGCGTCGATGATATATAATGAATTGCCACCATTATGCCAGGGCCAGAAGTATGAAAGAGGTGGGTCCCATAAACATCCATTTTATGAAAAGAACTACCACCACTATATTGCCATTATGCCGAAAGTAGACTGCATCACATCAGAGATAACATTATACAAAAAGGAGTGAAGAAATGTCATGGGGGCCTGATTTAGAAGACCACAGGGATGATGCAATGTCGTGGGACTGCAAAAAAAATAATAAAAATTTGATAACGCTTTTGCAGGCTAATTATACCACTAGGGAGGTGAAGCTGAGCTCCTAATTCTAGACACAGAAGCTGAATTATAATTACGCTGGAACCATGGGCACAGAAGGGCTGCCACCCACTGCACAGATGCACACTAATGACAAAGTAAGCAATTGGGGCAGATAATTTGGTGGAAAGTCCACACAGGAAATGCAAATTTGGCAATTCATCTTAGATGTATATATTAGGCATCAATGATACAGTCCTAGAAGTCGCCCTGGCTCTAGCACTAGTGATCACAGAGCCAAGCAGTTGGTTGGCAATGACTGTCATGTAGGACGTCCATCATAAAATCAGGTAGCCTTCAAAGTGGCCTGAAAGAGTGCGCATATAGCAGAGGCTGTAATATACCCTCTACTAGCAGGTGGTCATGCCAGTGGAGGGGATCCCCCTTTCCAACAGGAACGATAGGTGTACCACTATCTGGAACTGCAATGTGGAGACCTCTGCTATACCTTAACCTTTATGACTGTAAAAAAAAAAGCCAGCCTTCACAGTTGATGGCTTGGGACAGAGAGGCCTGTGCTAGATCTGCATCCAAGGACAGGACAGGAAGTTTCACTGTTCCTGTGAAGGAACACTACAGGTCACTAAGTGTTAGAGAAGCATTGTGCTTCCCCTTAGGAGCATATCAGAAAGCCCGGGTTTGAAATTGCATGTATTACAATGGAAGCACTGCATAGGCAGATTCACACACCAATGGACATTACTTACCACAGTGATGCTCGTAAATGTGAATGACGCAGTAAAAAAGCAATGATGAAGAAGACCTACCAAAAGCAACAAATTGCTGGAGGGGACTGAGCCAAAGTCCTTTCAATGTATGGTTTTGTTCCTCACCACATAATCTTTGTCAAGTAATAAAAGCCATCTCTAGCCAGACCTAAAATCAAGCTTTCAATGGGATTTAAGTTTATACTGAGAAGATGCTAAAGCAAAGAAAAAAGCATAAAATGCCAAAAGTAAGAATATAAATGTGTCGATGCCATTTTTTAAAAGAAGCAAAAATTCTTAAAAAGGTCTTGAAAAGCCAATGTTAAGATGTGACATTAGAGATCTGGAGCTTTACAGAACACCACAATATATACATTCAGAAGTACTACTGTAACTAAACCATAATAATATGTCATGTCCTGAGTTGTACTGTTATGTCATGTTTATTTCTGAGGGGGTTTTAAAGAAGTCCATCAGCCAATGCTTTCTTAAATAGCCAAACCATACAATTTATTATAACGCTCTAATATTTCTCACATTTTCTTTAAAATGCCACACTCTTCATTTCCATCAAGGAGCAACATATTAGAATGTCTGCTGCAAGCCCCCAAAAAGTATTCTATTTCAGTCTATTGCCAACAGAGGTGAGTATTCATTTTTATTTTAATCAGATTTTGTTTTGGAAAACGCTACCTAGTATTAGAATGTGGCCTTCGTTTATTTACAAAAGACAACGCAATACAAATGCACCGGATACATATTTTGTTCTAATCAGACTTCAACCATTTAAATCATAAATATCTAAGACTTAGTCATACGATGTGCAAACAAGATTTTGAAATTGGCGTAATTGCTCAACTCTTTTTTTTTAATTTCAAGTATGTTTCTATTTCAATGTGAAGATCATATTAAGCAAGCTACAGCAATTCCAATAGATCTGGCAACTTGCCTACTAAAACTGCTTATTCATTGATTGGTAAGAGGATGCATTTCAGTGGAGGAGTGGATGAATAAGAGAATGTTTAAACACTTGGATTAGTGAGTTCATAGATGGATGGAATAGCTATTGAATGCAAACATAATTCATGGGTAAATGAGTACATAGATGGATGATTGAACTAGTGAGTTCACAGATGAAAAGTTGAATGTCAGTGCATGGATAATTGGATAAATGAGGGAGGGAGTGCAAGGATGGTTGCAGACAGGTTACACCAGTCTTATAGGTTGAGGCCTTGACAGCAGTGTGAATGCTGGTAACTACATGAATGTCCAGTTGACATTTAAATACATCATGAAGCGGTGTCCACAGGATGCCTTTACACATACATACATCAGGAGCAGCCAAGTGCCTTCACCTCCGCGCAGCTTTTATTTTTTTTTGTCCTCTGATGGGGGACAATTTCCGATTCTGACTGCACCCTTTTCACCTTTGATCTCTGCCTTTTTTTGAGAGGTTGCGCGAGGCTGGGCATTACAATGCATGCTTTTGCCCCGCATGCCATTACAACAAAAATGGCTTGCTGTAGGGGGTATAAGGTGTTGGATTTAACTCCCAACACCTTCCCTACTGTTGCACAGACTGGAGTTGGAATAGTAAATTATACAATTCCAAACTCCAGCGCACCCCCGACAGCAAGTCGTGGTAAAAAATAGTGTTGTAACGGCATACAGGGTAAAAGCATGCGTTGTAATGTCATAAAACTGCTCGTGCATACTTGGTTTGGGCGCCTGGTCAGCTGTTGGGTGGCTGCTAATTCTCCACGCTGGCCGACGGGGCCCTGCCACGTCAGACATTCCCAAGGGAGCTGGTGGATGGAGCTGAAGGGTTTCGAAGGGTAGGGTGCAGGGCTGGTAGAGGTTGGTGGTGGTAGGAGGTGGAATGCTCACTTTCAAGGTAGCCTGAGCTCCTAATTCTAGACACAGCCTTTTGAGGTCAGCAAATGGCATCGGGCACTAGTAATATTTGTTATGTACATCGCTTAGAAACGACAGGAGTGTGAAATAAAGCGCTGTACTAAAACATTTAACTGCATTGGATGAGAGGATTTAGAGCAACATATGGTGTTAGCCACTGCCAGAATTCTGTGTAGAGAAGCACTTAGCAGATAAATGGAAGCAGTTTTAGAAAAGCCAGGTTTGAAGGTGTTTTCTGAAAATCCCATCAGAAAACACCTTAACACCTGTTTTTTGTCAAATGCACTTCTGTTCATCAGCTTCCGCTTGAAAATGACCCGGGCTGCGCTGCTAGTGCGTCCCGATCCATTTTGTGATATCCTGGAGGTGGACTTTATAAAAAAACAGAAAAGTTCTGCAAGAATCTACCTCACTTTCCTCTCCCGTTTGCTCCCTGAGCCAGAGGAGTACTCTGGGGAGAAGCCAAATTATTAATCAGGTCCAGGACTAGAGAGGATCATGGCTTGAAGTTACAGTTTCACTCCCCTTTTAGGCATCAAATCTAGAGCGTAGAAAGACACTCTTGGCCATTTCCTTAATTTTCATATTCATTGTGTGGGTATAAAAAGTATACATCACCCTAAATTGTTTTAACATTCTTGCTCTGTCAGAAAAAGTCTTGAATCGTGATCAGGATACAGGCAATACACAACATCCTGGTGTTGGGTATTTGTTCAAGAAGTTCCTCTGGCAGCACAGGGAACAGGCAATGAATAAAGGATTCTTTTTAGGTTTCATTATTGGGCAGTCAGAGTAATTACCTAAAAGTCTCATACTGTTAAGTCCCAGAACTGCTGGCAGAAGAAGCAGTAGTGAGGAATAGGATATAAATTCTGAAGATTTAGAACTGTGTCAGCGACATGTCATCAAGTCAGAATAGAGTGCTAAGTGAATGTACTGGTTGCAGCCCTCAGGCATAGCCTGGTCTTTTCTCACTGTGAATAAACCTTAAGGACAGGGTTACTACCTTTAAAAGAAGACAGTTTGGCACACTTAGAATCTTCATCACTCAGCAAGGTGTGAGTAAAGTTAGATCCACTGGTCACCTCTGAGGAATTTTTCTTGGTTCCAGTAGACCAGAGCACAATAGTCTGCTAGATGTACATGCGTCCTTGTTAGAAGGACCATTGAGTCTCAGAAGTCCTACATGCATTCTCCTATGTTAGAAGGACCATCCCCAATTGTCAGGATAACCGCCATCAAAAAATTGATCACTCGGACAGCATATAAAAGGAAATTATCTCTCACCACAGACTACAGAGACGGTCTCACTTTTCTCTGCAACCAATTCCTGAAAATTCAGGGAGGTGAAAAAAACAAATATGGAGTGAAATTTAAGATGTACATTGAGGGATCGAAAAAAGGCACAAAGCGTATAGCTTGCCAGGTGTGCTCTGTCCCCCATAATGATGGTAAAGATAGAGGTGTGAGAACCAGTCGGCATGTAAGAAGGGAAAATCTGCAGGAGCACATGCGTTCTCGTTCGCATTCAAATTAACTGTGGTTTTATAGATATATTCAGTTTCTGGTATCCAGCCTTTGAAGCCCAACATACAATAACATAACAGATATATTTACTGATATATATATATATATATATCTCATGTTTTGGACTGATAAGTCAGCTTCTGGTTGTGGCCAGAAAGTGTAGATATTTCTCTTAAGTAAACAATCTGAAAGTGAGAGGATGTAAGACTTAAATCTAAAAAAAATGAGACAAGCAATACAATAAAGTACAACTTACATTCAGCAAAACCCCAATGGGATGCCTTCCACATATAGTATTATGGTACTTCTTTAAGTAATTACTAAAGGATACAGGGTCCAACTGTTCTATTATACTCATACCCTGAAAGGAAAAAAAGAAACAGGATATCAGACATAACTAATCACATTTATCAAACTGAAATCTACTCAAAAATTGAGTATCTATCAATCCATGTTCCTCCACTGAATGATCATCACAAAAGCAATCATCATTATATTTACTGAAAAATTCGCTGCTAAAACTTATGTTATGCTAGTGGCTCAAACGAGGATTTGGCACATTGCCTGGACACATGCTAGGACTGGCGCCTGACCTAATGCCAGTCAAGCAACACTACATACTAATTTTTAGCGTGTGGCCTTCCATGTGCTTATGTCTTTCTTTTTTTTTTAGTGTCTGAAACTTGTGGGTCAGTCAAAAAATGGTAGTAGAATCCAGCACCTAAGATGGCCACTGATGAGCTTGCAAATAGTTTACAACTCGTTTGGCACAGAAACTGAGCTCTTTCTCTTTGGAGTGCCCTCTATTTCCACACGTGGATACTCCTGACAAGTTTCCTGGTGTCGACAATCTTTGGGGTTCCCCAAACCCTATCCACCACCCCACCAATGGCTGTGGAACTTTTTTCCACTGTACCTAATTTGGGAGTCAGTCAGTATGTGGGCTTGTGAGTCACAAGATAAATTTCCAGCCCCGATTTAGTGAATTACATTGTGCACAAAATGTGTTTGACAGTCTTGACTCGCTAGTTTATACAGCAGAGATCTACTAAAGTATTAACTCTTTAACTGCTCAGCAACATTTCTAAACACTAATATCTCAAAAGCTACTGAACAGATGTACACCCAAAAAAGTTTGCTGAAAATCTGTTTAGTGGTTTTTGCTATACCTTCTGTCAAAAATTCCCATGGGAGCTACAACTCCTTTTAACTTTAGTCCATGAGGACGGACCTCTACAAAACTTGCCATGCCGAAACTTCTACATGGTCAAAAGGTACATAGATTGCAAAAAATGCCTTTTCAAAGGAAACACCATCTTAAACATAACCACATAGTGGCTATCAACACTATGATGAATAGGTTACTTACCTTCGGTTACACCATATCTGGTAGAGACTAGATCTAGCTGCAGAATCCTTACCTAGAATTATCCCCGGAAATTTTCCTACAGCAGTACCTCTGCTCTGATTATGTCTTTTATACCTTCTGTTCGTACAGTTCTACGCTACACAGTCCCAGAGAGCCTTCTGGCTCTCGAAGTGTTTCCTCTGCCTAACATGGTCTATGGCCATGATTGTTGCTGTTGCTCGCAATGCTATATCAGCTATTGGTTGGAGCCTTATGCCATGCCTACTTCTAGGGCTGTGGAGCTTGGTCCAGTAGTTTTAGCTTTTGTCTTTAGCCCTTCTCCTCGACCTCTTGGACCGGTTGCCCTTCCGGGGTGCATTGAAGTGCCATGTTTATATAGAGTGTTCTTCCCACTTGTCTTGTTACTCTACCATGCATTTTCTCCCATGTCTTTGCACGGCTACGGATTCAGTTCCGTAAGGGGTTCTCCCCGAGTTTTCTTTTGGGATGTTTTCTTCCACTCCTCCCTTCCTGGCAAGTGGTCTCTCTTTTTCTTATGCAGACCGGATAGCCTAGTTGGGGATATTTCTTGGAATCAGTTTATAGACCCTCCTCATGGATGATATTCTTGGGTATCTATTCCAAGGTAAGGAATCTGCAGTTAGACGTCTCTATCAAATGAATAACGTACTTACCTTCAGTAACACCTTATCTGGTAGAGACTAGATCTAGCTGTGGATTTCTTAGCGACCCACCCATCCTCCCGCTCTGAAAACTGATTATCCTTTTCTTCCAGATCCCTTCTATGCACCTTTGTGCTTTTGTTGGTATAAATATATGTATGCTACATTAAACAACAGATAATACTTAATATAAGCGTCTTTCAAAAAGAATTCTTTTTGGGCAGACTGTTTCCATAGCAGCTTCTATACGTGGAGCTGTGTTTTAGCACAGAAAGTAGTTGCAGAAGAAACTACGTCAGCGCTTCAGTGGAGGGCTTATGTGGACTCTACGGATGTCTTTGTTACAGAGTTGCTCGACGCCCTCTACAGACGTGCAGAGGCACTGCTGTAGAGAAATGTCCGGATCCAGTCTAGTGCCTGGGATAATTCTAAGGTAAGACGTCTTTCCTGAACTGTTGAAGGAAAGGTTGGGATTGGAGCATTGGTAACAGCGGTGACGCCCACCGCAAGATTCCTTTTCCAGAGACTGGACATTTTTTAGCTTCTCTGCATGATTGAATATATAAACATACACAGTTTTTATAGTAATATGGGGGTGTCCACGCGGCACACCCTCTCACCTGGGACTGTCACCTCCCAGAGGCTATTCGCTAGAGGAGCGACGAGGGAGAACCATATTGTCTACCCACAGCCACCTTCCCAAGGCTTGTGCAATAAAGAAAAAGGGATTACAGTGATGTAATATGTGAGGTCATAAGAAGTGCATAGCGGGTGCACAAGTTATAGTTAGCACAGCTAACTATAACTGCTGAATTTCACTGGTTTTGTAGGAGTCTAACTAAAACGTTCTTGTAATTGTTTTTTTTTGTTAAAAACCCATTAAAGGACGGACAGAACGTGCTCATGTAATGAATTATTCAAGCAGTTCAACACTAATGACATGAGGTGAGCGCTGTTAATCACACTTGTGTAAGACACACTTTGCACTTGAACATTTTAGAAATGCGGGGCCAGCAACAGTCAGTTGGTTGAAAGGAGATCAATTGTGTGCAAGCTTTGCCTTAAATAACAGAAATAACAAACGTGGATTTAAGCCGGCATTTCTTCGTGATGTGTACTCTCATGCAAGTACAGCGCACGCCGAAATCAAATATGGCATTATGACTACATTTCGAACTGCTTGAACAGAACATTCTTTTTGACTTATTAAATAGATAGGCTTCACTCATGGTGACTTTCAGAATCAATTGTGCAGAAATCGAAAATTAAGAAGCCTAAAAAATGAGAAGTGGCTCTTTCATGTTGATGCATTGAAAGACACCGGATGTGGGTATTTAAATGTAACCAAAATTGCGTAAATCTAGGTTGACAAAGGCTGCTCAGACGGCCGAAACGCGTTTCTGTGCAACATGCGCTGCCCATAATTAAATGGTATTTTTAAATGAATCGTGTGCAGGCTCTCTCTTTGGGAATCTGAGAAGAAGCAGTTTTATATATATTCACTCACTGGAAAACCACAGGTTTCAGGGATGTTATAGTTAGGATTTAAAAAACCTTAGAAATTCACTGAAAAAAACACAAATGTTACAGAGACTTTATAGTTAGGCTAACATATCACTTGAACAAAACCACAAAAATTCAGCCGTTCGAGTTAGCTGAGCTAACTATAACTTGAGCCCCCACAATGCACTGCTGCTGTCACATATTACATTACTCATGACATGGTCAGTGACATCACTGATGACATCTGAAATGATATCACTGATGACATCATCCAGTGAGAGTGAGCGTTTCTAAAAAGTTTAAGAATGTGATACATATATATCTCCCCCCCCGCCCCCAGTGGCCTCTGCTTCTTCAGAGAGGAGAAGTTGTTTGGTGATATTATGCGAGTCATCACTGGTTCCTGCAGCAGCTGCTGTTTCTGTCTTTCCAAGGTATTGGATTGGACCCGGCCCGCCTCACAGCGCAAGCAAAGCAAGGGCTGCTGCATCGCAGTTCATGATTACACGAAGTGGTAGGATACATTGATTTTCCTGCCCCTGCCCGGTGGACACTTGAATTTTGGGGCTAGAACGTGACACCCCCTGCAAGTAACACAAATAGCCCCGGGGAGGTAGCAGTTCCCAGGGATGCAGGGGCCCCGCATATCTAATGACAATTGCCCCCGGGACCTGGCCCACCCAGGAGCTTAAAAGAAACAAAGCACGGGAGACCGCCTTCGTTTTAAAAAACAAATTGTCGGCGGCATTTGCGTACAATACGTGACTCCTGCCGAAAATAAAATAAAAAAATGCTTTTTCTGGCTTTGTGGGACCCCTTGAGCATGCCTAGGGGGTCAGGGTGTTTCTGCCCTGCCCACTTTTCTTTATTTTTAATGTTTTTTTTTTAACCTTTTTCCTTGTGACTAGGGTCAACAAGATGGTTGCCAACACTTCCTGGTTGGAACTGTTGGCAGCCAATCAGATCGCAGATTTGAGATATATGGATATCTGAGAAACGTTTACATTTCTCAGCAACTACTGAACAGATTCACACCATTTAACAAGAAGAGTGCTCTCTGGATCAAGAGCCGTGTCTAAAGATTCCTATGGAAATTAACATGGTAAAACTTGTTTTGGGACACCCTCTTTTTCTCGGACCCCGCTTGACGAATCACCTCGAAACTTTTAGCAGAGTAGCTGACCAGACCGACCCATTAGTTTTGAAACGGCACCAAAGATATTGCCAAAGAAAAAATACTTTTTGAATTGAAACAAAGTCCTAACTATAAATACCTACTGGCGACTGGCAGTAGAAGATATATATATATATATATGTATAGACTATATCTAGCCGCAGAATCCTTACCTTTGAATTTCCTAGGCATCAGACTGGTTCCAGAAGGTTTTTCGAACAGTACCCTTGCACAACGGTAGGTGGCATTGACCTGCTCTACATCCACTGTCCGCGTCGTCTGCACCTGAGTGACATAGTGGTACCTATACAGGTGCCACATAGGAGTGCTGAAGTCAGTTACTTTTTCACAACTTTCCATGACAGAATCGCAGAGCCATGAAGTGCACTGACACTGGTGTTTCCACACTAAAGCTATGAAAGAGATAGGTCCTGACCCTAGAAATCTGTCTGCAGAACGGGGAGGATAGGAGGGTCAGTAAGGAATCTGTAGCTAGATATAGTCTCTACCAGAGAAGGCCTTACCGAAGGTAAATAACTTGTTCATCTGATAAAGACTTCTAGCTGCAGATTCCTTACCTTTGATTAGATACCCAAGCAATACCATCAGCCAGAGGACAAATTTAAACTAGGACGTCCTGCAGGACTGAACAGGTGAAGTGCCATATCTGCAAAACTGACTTTCCAGGCAAGAATATTTAGTAAACGTGTACAGAAATGCCGACATAGCTGCCCGACAGATATCCAGGACAGGCCCACCTTGTGCTAACGCAGTGGTCGCAGCTTTAGCTCTGGTGAAATGAGCGGGTAAGCCTTCAGGAGGCTGCTTTATTGCCAATGCATAGCAGATCTTGATGCAGAGTACGACTGTAGGAAGCTGGTTGTTTATCTAGTGTACACCGGTTGAGACAAGACGCTCCGTGAGGCCCCGGGTGATTTGCATTACAGCTGAATGCGAATCCTATGGTGAGGACTCACTTATGGAGCCCAATGTGTGACCTATAAAAACGAGCCGGTATGAGGAAGTGTGGCTCAGCAAGGTCCCTGAAAAAGTTTTAGAAGTGTCCATCACTGGTGCCAGGCGACCCGGTTTGCCCTGAAGAAATTGCCTAAAATCGTTGTGGCGATGAAACATGCTGGCTCAGTATAATGGTATGCATGATAAGCAACCTTTTTAATTTGAATTAGGTGCACAGAGAAGGAATAATAAAGTTGGTTTCGTGAAAAAGTGCATCCTTTTTCAATTTTACATTCACTTTGGTCGCATCGTGGGATGTGATTTATTCACTATCTAATATCACTGTTTATTTTTGGACACTTCATATATAATTTTTATAAGCGAGATGACAGCCAATGAAGATAAAAGTGGGCATAGCTGGTGAGTACCAACCAGCAAGCTCAATTGGTGGTGCGCACGTGAGGTGTCATCTCGTCTTTCACATTTTTTCAAAAAAAGTGTGTGTTCAAATTTTTATTTGATTGACTCTTCCTGTATTGTGGACAGGGGTTTTTTTTGTAAAAATTGGGGACTGCCATTTGTAAAAGGAATTATTTTCCGTTTGTATATATAATTTTTTTTTTGCATTGAGATTGTTTATGTAGTGTGCCAAAAAAAGTGGTACACTATGTAGAAAGTTCAGACAACCCTTATTGGCTTGCAGGACTTAAAAACTATTTTGTGGTAGTGCGGGCAAGCATTTTAGGCTTATCAGGGGGTAGTGTTAAAGCATTTTGGCAAACACACAGTCAATAAATGAGGCGCACTCAAGAAGAATTTAGATAATTAACAAAAATTATTTTAACATTATTTAACACCATGGACTTCATAAATGGTTAAGTGCTTTTCGAAATTACAGTACAGGTAAGTAAAACTTTTATTAAAATGTGTTTCTATGCCGTAATGCTTTCTATGGAGAAAAAGGCATATGATGCATACAGTTATTAGCAAATGATTCTCAGGGGTCTCCTTTAGGACTCAATGTGCTAGGGGGCCATGGTCTAAAGTACTACCAGCAGTTCGAGTTTGCCTGCCCTGGAGTGTCCGGGTGCAGAGATGCTGGACAGGTTGGTGGCCTTGCAAGCTACACCGCAGGAAAGGAGGGAGCACCTAGAAACAGGCTGCAGAGGGGGACTGGAGGACAAGTCAGGGAGCTGTAAAGGGGAGGATCGGTTCGTGGGGGTCCTGGGAGCAGCGGAGTACCATTGTTGTCTTGGAGCTGGTTCGGGAAGCTCGGGTGCAGAGGGTTTTGGTCAGCTGATGCCTATGCGTCAAAGGCACCCATGGTTCTCGGTAAGATCTGCAAATGGGGACTAAACAGGCCAACTGAGCTATTCTCTGCGCTGGCCTCTGCAGTGCTGACGTCCCTCATCGGCTGCTCGGTCTATGCAGTGCTGGATCCTGGATTGTACTCAAACAAGCTTTGGTTCTTGTAAGAGATCGAGCACCCCGGGTATTGGTGGCGGGCGGCTCTGGTTGGTCCTGGCATCTTCTCACTTAGCAGGTAGACGGATCTCACTTCTTGGAGCACAGTGACCTCTTACCTTGGCTGCTACTGCATTGGTGGACCTGGTGAACAATGGGATGGTGAACCAGAAGTTGCGGTCAGTGCCTGCAGGGTTTGGCACCAAAGTCCACCAACAGTCAGCACTCCTTGCTTCTTCATCTCTTTTGTCCTCTTCTTTCTTCAGTTAGTCGAATTAGAGTTCTTGGTGTCAGTGGGCCACCGAATACTCAATTTAAGTAGGTTAAACGGAGTGAAGGGTAATAGTCAATGGTTTACTAACCCTTGGGGTAACTAAACCCCCTATATGACCACTTCCAGTGGGGTGGGGGAATAACCTGTACCAGAATTCCTATTTACACTAGGATCAAAATGGTGGGACTCTTCTTTTGTGGGTCACATCAGGCAGTCCATCTTACGAGTGTAACTGGACTGGTAGTACACCATGCCCCCTAGCATAGCTAATTTCCTGCTTTTCCTGGTGCCAAATTGGCCTTAGGGCAGGGGTTGGCAATTCCCATGTTGGGGTAAGCCAGGGTTGCTTATCAAGAGCGGCAGGAGTTGAAGTCCCTGGTCTTGGTATGCAGATTCACTAGCCATCCCGCTTGAGGTGGAGTGACCTCAGAAAGCGCAGCCTCTCACAGAAACATGTCTATGGTGGCAGGCAGGATAACACCAGTCGGCTAGCAAACTAAGAGTCTGGTAGGTTTCCAGGGGACACCTCTTAGGTGTCTTCTGGGAGCATGTTTTAGAAAATCCCTTGCTGGCATTCGTTTGGATTTATTAAGACCAGGTGTCTGATGCCAAACAACATAGATTTCAGTAAAGCCATCATGTAGCTGGGGAACACATAATGACCAGTACCCAGTACATCTACTTAAGATGGCTTTTCTGTTCACTTGTACCATCTAACAATTGAACTAGACAGCACGGGGCATATCTGCTCATGAAGATATGTCCTCAAATGTAATGCCTGCTGTAGGGGTGACTTATTGTATGCAGTGGGTATGGCACACAGGGTGTGTGCCATGTTGTGTTTTCACTTTTGTCTGCACCATTTCTCGCAGCCTGCAATGGCAGTCTGCATGAGCTTGGTGGTGGGTCTCTTAGAGTGGCACAATACATGCTGCAGCCCTTAAGGATCCTATTCAGTACCCATGCCCTATGTACCAGGGGTACCATTTACTAGGGACTCAGAGGTGCTAAAGGTCTTGCCAACTGGGGAGCAACTGCATGGGTACCTTGTTTTAGGTAAAGAAAACTAGTACTGGGGACATAGTTAGCAGGAATTCGGTGCACTTCAGTAAACTACATAAAACACCAGGCAAAAAGCGGGGGTGACCATGTCAAAAAAGGGCACTCTCCTACAATGACTCCGAGAGATGGCATGCTTCTGCACCGCCTAACCTTTCTTTGCGCCAAAATACCCCATGAAGAGTTGGTTTTCCACCCGGAACCCACATGTGCGGTCAAGGTAAACCACCAATGCTCTTTCTGGGTTCAGATGGTGGACTTGCATTGAAGGTGGGCAAGGTTACAGATTAGCCCACATAAAATGGTGTGACAACTTTGGCAAAGAAAGAGACCCTAGTACGAAGCAACAGTTTGTCAGGGTAAACCAAGAAAAAGGGAGGCTTAGATGACAAAGCCTGCAGCTCACACACCATCCAGGCATATGTAATTACCACGAGGAAGAAGGTTTTAATTGTGAGCAGCCGGAGGGGACAATGCTTGAATGGAACACACATCAAGAATGTGAGAAACAAATTAGGTACCACTGAGTCATAATAAAAGGAGAAGGGGGAAAAAATATGTACAAGGCCCTTCCAAAATCTATTTACAATCGAGGACTTAAATAAGGATGGGTGCTCAGGCAGCTGAAAGAAGGCAGACAGAGAAGAAAAATAACCCCTCTCAGTGCCCAAAGCAGAGCCCTGCTGGGCAAAGTTAAGAATAAAAAGCAAAATATCAGAAAGGGAGGCAGAAATTTGGTCAATAGATTTTTGTGTACAATAAGAGGAAAATTGCTTCAGACGAACGGCATATACCGTCTTGGTGGAGGGATGCCTGACTGCCAGAATAGCATTACAGACTTCGGGAGGAAGGTCGAAAATTATCAATCTCCATACAAGAAGGTGGAGAGTTGACAGTTTAAGGTGGAGGACTCTTCAAGTGCAACAGAAGATCCTCCCAAAGGGGCAGCCTTATTGGAGGATCGATGCTATGCAAAGTAGCTGTGGATACCAGACTCTCTGTGCCCATTCCTTAGCCACAAGGATGACCTGGGCCCAGTCATTCCTGATCATCTTGAGGACTCCGGGCAGGAGTGCTATGGGCAGAAAGGCATACAGAAGGCCTCAGCTCAACTCAAGATGAAAAGCGCCTCTGAGAAAGTGCCACCTTGGAAACTGCAGCGTGCAAAACTGCCGACATTGCACCTTCTCGACAAAGACAAACAGATATAACCAAGGCTCTTCCCATTGCTGAAAGAGACCTTGCACCACCTCCGGTTGGAGATGCCATTCATGATCCGCTAGGCATCAATGGATGAGTTTATCGACCCCGGTATTCAGGGAACCTGCCATGTGTTAAACCACCAGGTAAATGCTCTGCTGTTCCAGCCATGTCTAGAGATGCAGAGCCTCTTGGAAAAGGGTCCACGACCTCACTCCACCCTGTTTGTTGCAGTACCACATGGCGGTGGTGCTGTCCATGAACACTTGTACCAGCTTTCACTTGAGTGAGGGTAGAAAGGCTTTCAATGCCAATCCGATCGCTCGGTGCTTTAGCAGGTTGATGTGGAGCCTAGATTCTGCCGGAGACCAGAGTCCTCTGATCTCCACCTCTCCCAGATGGCCGCCTCATCCCAGGAGTGATGCATCTGTCACTACTGTGAGATCTGGTTGGGGAAGGGAAAGTGGTCTGCCTCCAAATCAATCACAGTTTGTTAGCCGCCACTGCAAATCCTTTGGAGTCCCCTCTGAGATCCAGACCAGGTCAGAGAGATTCCCTTGATACTGCGCCGCCTTGAACTTCAGGTCCCCCTGGAGAGCTAGCAGTTGCCATCTGGCATGTGTGAGCAGCAGGGCACCAGCAGGCACAGCAGCCTCAGAATCCATCTCACTTAAATCCAGGATTGAGGCAGAAAAATTGGTATCATAGCATGAATATCCTGCACTCGCTGCTCCGGAAAAGCTCTGATGAAAGGGAGCCTCTGAAAGGGAGTCAGGTGTGACTTCTGCGCATTGATCGTGAACCCCAGCGAAAGTGGGAGGTCTGCCATAGCTTGGAGGTGGGAGATGAGAGTCTGGGGCAAGCCTAACTTCAACAGCCAGTCGTTGAGATAGGGGAAGACCAACACCCCTGATCTCAGATGAGCTGCAACCACCGTCATCACTTCATGAACCCCCAAAGTACGCTGGTAAGGCCAAATGGGAGCATGGTGAAAATGCTTGTGACTTACAGTCAGCCGGGGATAATGCCAGTGGGCAAGCTGGATGGGGATTTGGAAAGAAGCATCTTGCTATTACAATACTGCCATCCAGTCTTTTGGATCCAGACAGACCTGACCTGAGCTAGAATAAGCATCTTGAATTTCTCCTTTTTGAAGAAGAGGTTGTGGGCTCGGGGGTCTAGGATAGGACGAAGGCGCTTGCCCTTTTTGAGGACCAGAAAGTAGCGGCAATAACAGTTACAGCCTAGTTCTGTCCCCGGAACCCTCTCTATGGCTCCCTTGGCCAAGACAGTCATTACTTCCTCGTGGAGCAAGGAAAAATGATCCTACATCAGCCGATTTTAAAATGGAGGCATGGTGGGAGGCGTGCTCTCGAAGGGGAGGGAGTAACCCCTTTGGACGATCTGCAGAACCCACCTATCTGATGTTATGGACTGCCAGTGACGCAAGAACCTGCTAGCATCTGGACGCCCATGATCTAAAAGGGCAAGATTAGGATAGTTTAGAGGCAGCAGCAGCAGGGGGGAGGGTGTTGGTGTCTGGACAACATTGCTAGCTACCAGACTCATGCGACAGGTAGGAATTACACCCTCGTGCACACAGAAGATGGGAAGCTTGCGTGGATTGGTGACTGGAATAGGGCCGGCGCGGTTGAAACCCCTTCCGTAACCACGAAAGACCTCTTGGCCAATCCGAATGTTTAGTTTTTTTAATTTGCAGTATCCCGGGACTACCGAGGTAACAATGTAGATGGCACTATATTTTGAAGCTTAATTTCCCTAAGATGGATAACTGATTCACACCATCTAGTAAAGGCATTGTTTACCTATTTAATTTATAGCTTCTTACTAAATCTGATGTCACTCTGTTTAGCCCTTTTTTCGATATTGCTTCCAAAATTCCTTTGGGTACTTTTTTTCTCTGCTCCTGCTGGGCGTATCGGCATGAAACTTTAGAGAAAGGAGCTGAGATGGCTGACATTTTGGGAGGGGGGAGGGGCGGAAGTGTCAACCCATAGGTAATGTACTCTAAGGGGGGTTCGTCCATAATAGAATAGCGCACAAATCATTGGTTTTGGTGCAGAGCCTAATCTGACTTTCCCCCCCATGAAACGCCAGGCAAAGGCAAGGGGTTAAAAAGTATACACAATTAGCTCCTATGCAGTTGTCTACACATTTGAATTTCCACTGAAGGCTTACCTTTGCACATTGTCCATTTTTAGCATGAGCACCTTCAGAGACATCGGTAGGAGACTCTTTCTAAATCTGGAATGCGCCATTTTCTTTCCTTTGGGCAGCACAGCACAGTAAATGTGGATCGTATTGTGGCCAGTGTATTTATGTACAAATGAATGCCTGAAATTAAAGTTTATTGTGCTGTGCAGGGTTTCTGTGGGATGAGGCCTAGTCACAGACAAGCTAGACACAAGGCACATTAAATTTTCAGTACAATGTGCTAACATTCAACCCCAATGGTACTAAACTTTTACTATTTGGGGCATCCAAGATGGTACAGGCATTAAAATGTAAGAATAGGCATTAATGACTATAGGTTATTTGTCATAAATAATAAGATTAGTTTATATTGCATCGCAGTGCTGTGCACCTCATTCTTAAACTACAGATAAGGTCAAACAGAAATAGTGAAGTATTCTGTGATTCAAAACTGACCTGAATTGCTTTTAGCCACTGTTATAAAGCCACCAGCAATTTAAGATACTAAAAGCTTCAATTCATCAGTTCCATGTAAATAAAGATTTTGGGGTCCATTACGATATCTGCCCGCCACCGTAAGGGAGCCAGGGACCGACCGCCGAAGTCGCGGCAGTGCCGCCATGTAAATTAGGATGAGGCCACCACATTGGTGGGCGCTTTCTGGCCCCTTTACATTGCGGGTGGATCTGCTGGCTGCAGACCCACTCGCAGTGTAAATGGACTGTGCATGGCATTGCAATGCACTACATGGCAGGCACAACGTGGTGCCTTCCACGTAGTGCATGGCAATGAAGGGGGTACCATAGGTACCCCCCATGTGCACCCCCCACCCCCCCCAGCACCCGGGGGCCCACTACAGGCTCCCAACAGCAAAGACCGCAAGCCTTTCCATGGTGGCAACGCCGCCATGGAAAGGCTCATTTCCGCACTTATAATATGGATGGCGGTGTCTCACAGACACCGCCTCCATGTTATGGCCTTTTTCCGCCCGGTCGACCGGAGGAAAACCGGCGGACAGTCTTTCCATCCGCCAGGGCCCGCCCCACCCCCATACTAATATGGCGGGGGGAAATGGGTGGCGGGTGGGGAAGGATGTAGAGCGGATCGCCACCGCCATGTGGGCGGTGGCGATCCGCCCTACATCCTAATCAACCCCTTAGATTGATAAATAGAGAAAAAGCGTATTTGCATGAAAAATATTTGGATAGAGAAATTTATGTAGCTTTTCCTTCGAAATGTCTGTCCTGTCTGCTGCTAGTATGTTTCTGGTGAGCAATGTGTGTTTAAATGCAAAGTGTGTTCAAGATTAAGACTGCAGTACCGCCTCCTGTCTACTGGGGCAGAGCTGAGGAGAATTATAAACACACTTGATGAAACACAGGTCTCCCAAGCCAATTTTTTAAAAAGTTGTAGAAATTGACATGGATGTTCCTAAAGTCATTCTATATAATTTAGAAGACAGTGCCTTGTGGAGACCTGGGTTCAGGTTCCCACAGTGCAATCAAGTCCCCACAGCGTGAGTGTGTTATCACACCCAAGTCCCCAAAAGGATAGTAACACACACACACACACACGCACACACACACGCACACACACAATTTACTGTAATTTCTAGAGAAAGAACTCTGATGGAAGCGAAAACTCAGCTGGAAGCAAGACAGCACTTATAGCTTGAAGGCGACTCTACCAAAGACCAGTATCTTGGCACCCACTCTTTCATGATAAATTAAAAGCTGCTGTCATCCTTTAATTATAAATTCTTCAGAAGGGGAATTGCATAAAGGGTATAAATACAGGCATTTCTACTACCAAAAGGATACACTAATAATCAAATGTTGTAGAAAGAAACAGACACTTTGTAATGAAGACTAGCAGTTAGTAACTGGGGCATTAACATATTGTCCTTCTTTTCAAAGTCCTTACAGTTCAAAGTCCTTACAGTTCAAAGTCCTTACAGTTCAAAGTCCTTACAGTTCAAAGTCCTTACAGTTCAAAGTCCTTACAGTTCAAAGTCCTTACAGTTCAAAGTCCTTACAGTTCAAAGTCCTTACAGTTCAAAGTCCTTACAGTTCAAAGTCCTTACAGTTCAAAGTCCTTACAGTTCAAAGTCCTTACAGTTCAAAGTCCTTACAGTTCAAAGTCCTTACAGTTCAAAGTCCTTACAGTTCAAGTTTACACTAGACAATAGGAACACAAGTGGTATAAGAAAATATTTCTAAACATTCTAACAACTTTAAACTACAATAGAGCCGTACTAAGAACTGAAGTCCAAAACTAAACAAACAACTTACTTACCTTCGGTAATGCTCTTTTTGGTAGCAAATGTACGTAGTTTTATTAGGTCCTGCATGGGATTAGTAACCAAACAATAATATAATGCAATAAGGCATGTTAGTCTCCCAGGAGATAACGAAACATTCTTAAGATGTGGCCTTTTATTTAAGAAAGGTTGCCTGACTCCTTGTGGCAACCTTAGACAACACAATGCACTTTATAATCATGGAAACCCAGGCCATCCTTGAGCTGGACACGAGGCATAAAACAGTTTTAAGGTTCATTCAAGGTTTTATAAGTCTTACCATGGCTTGTAAGTAGCTATAAATTAAATAACTAGGACCATTGGCACAGCACGATTCGTTATTTAATGCACAAGGAATCTCAGAATAACATCAGTAATTAATTGAATTCTTGGCATTGCTTTTAGGCAAGAGCAAGATGATCTAAAACTGAACATATAAGAGGCACAAACAGTTTTAAGGGCTAAAACTAGATATACAGGCCGAATAATTGACCAAGAAACTTTAGTAGTGCAGAGACAAAATATCGATGCAAAAATATCGACTTGCACAAATATGGAGGTAAAAATATTGTAGGTCAGAAATATCGTCAGACAAAGTATCGTGGTCAAGAATATCGACTTTTGGCAAGTAATATCGATGTTTAAAATATCGAAGTGTTTAATATCGTTTGAATAAAGATAGTTGTTAAAAATATCAATTTTTCATTAATCTTAAGTATTTTTGTATATATTTGATATTTAAGTGATGTATTTCTTTTTTGCATAATTGTTTGTATTTTTATCATGTGTGTTCAATTTTTAGTAGTTATTAATTGTTTTTAATTAGAATTTTGCGGTTTTAGTTCCATAGCGGGTTGTGGGTTTATAGGGGAATAGGTTGGGAAGGAATTTAATTATATAAAATGTATAGATTATTTAAGTTGTTACTAATATTTTTTTATTTGAATTTTGTGTTTTTAGTTCCGTAGAGAGTTGTGGGTTTATTTATAGGGGAATAAGGTGGGAAGTAATCTAATAATTTTAATGTATTGAATATTTTTCATTTATTAATATTTGTTTAATTGAGATGTTAGTGTTGAATGTGTAAAGTAATTTATTATGAATTACTAATTTGTTAATTATTATTATTCCTTTATTTTGATATCAAATATTATAAAAGCATCCAGTAAAAAAAGGTATGTTACAAGAGTGCAATTTTACAAATATTGCATACATAACCAAATCATGAAAGAGCACTAATTCTCAGCAACAAGGTTTAAAGTTTGTCTAAATCCGCATAATAAAAACAACTTAAAAATTCATTTGTAAAAAACCATATACAGTTACATGAATAACAATAAAAAAAGAATAAAAAAATGCAAGCCCGACAGTCCAAACTTTTAAGCCCATCTGAGGTGTCTAGTCCTCCTCGCTTGCCCCTTAGTAGTACGAGATTGGGCCAGTTGTCAAATGACGTGTAGGCTGGTGTAAAGTGCAAATGCATAAAATCATGTTTAAGCAGTAGGTCGAGCTTAAATTGTGGTGTAATGTTCCCCCCTCTCCCAGGGCCTTCTGTCTAACTACCCAGGCACAACTAAGAAACTTGGCCACAGCACACGCAAAAAGAATTCTTGCGTCAGAGTTCAAAATACGCAAAGCAATTCGATGGTTAATATAGTTAATTTTTATTAATTAATCGGCAATTAATTATGGTAATTGTGTAATTAGCTTTAGGTGTGTGTTGTGGTGTTTATAGGTGTAAATGGTGGGAAGGATGGGAAGTAATTTTTCATTGAGGAATTGAAAATTAGTTAATTTAAATTAATTAGAAATTAATTATGGTAATTGTGTAATTAATTTTAGGTGTGTGTTGAGGATATTATAGTGTTGAAGCATGTGTATTTAATGAATGTTTATTATTTTTTTATTACTTTTTAAAAAATTGTTAAATATCTTAAATACGGAAATACATTTAATTAAAACTATGTTTTAAATATTTTTTGTTTGTTAATATTTGCTCCTTTTAAATAATTATTGGTAGCTTTTTGTTATATGTAATTTATAATATAATATGTACTCTTTTTATATGTTTAATATATTTAATCGTAGATTTTTTTAATATGGTTTATTTTTATGATTTTTTTATTTTTTTCTATTGTTTAAAAGTTATTAGTAATTTGTGTTTCCCTGCTATCCAACACTTTCTCTAAGGTTGCACTCACTGGAGTGGGAATAGTAATTTTTACTCCTCCGCTATCCAAAGTTTTCCCTACAGTTGCACTCACTGGAGTTGAAATAGTACATTTAATTCCTCCGCAATCCAACACTTACCCTACTTTTGCATTCACTGGAGTGGGAATAGTAGTTTTTACCCCTCCGCTATCCAACACTTTCCCTACTGTTCGATTTTTGGGAGTGGGAATAGTAATTTTTGCCCCTTCGCTATCCAATACTTTCCCTACTGTTGCACTCACTGGAGTTGGAATAGTACAATTTAATTACTTTGCTATCCAACACTTTCCCAACTGTTGCATTTATTGTAGTGAGAAAATGTAAGTTTTAATTTTTTAAAATAATTTAGGGGTCTATTACGATGGCGGCCCGGGAAATGGAACCGCCCGCTATGTGTGCGGCGGTCCCGCATGTGCAATTAGGATGCGACTGCCACACTGGCAGCCACATTCTTTGCATTGCGGCGGGTGGTGCAGTCAGCAGCACCCGCCGCAATACAAAAAAGGCATTTGTGCATTTGCATGCACAACGTGGCAGGCACCGTGCGGTGCCTGCCATGTCGCCCATGCAAATGCAGGGGGGTACCATGGGTAACCTCCATGTGCCCCCCCCAACATCCTGGGGGCCTACAACGGGTCCCCAACTGAGGAATCCACATGCCTGTCCGTGGCGGCAGAAAAGCTGCTTCCCCCTCACATCGTAATATGGATGGCGGTGTCTAGGAGACACTGCCACCATATTCAACCCTTTTCCGCCCGGTCGACTCGTTGACCGGGCAGAAAAGCGGCGGACGGTCTTCCCATCCGCCGCGGTACCCCCCGTCATCATAATGTGGCGGGTGGGAAATAGGAGGTGGGTGGGGGATGATGTCGGGCGGATCGTCACCGCCATGCGGGCGGTGGCAATCCGCCCGCCATCATAATAGGCCCCTTAATGTTTTAATTTATTATAAAATGTTCTTTATTTTAAATTATTGATATATATATATATATATTCACTGAAAAAACCATAGGTTTCACACATGTTATAGTTAGCGGAAATTTTACTGATAAAAAACCAATGAAATTCCCCCGTTATAGTTACTGCAGGCAACTATAACTCACGCGACCGCAATCCTCTGCTGATGCTAATACTGTATTTAGACACTTATTTGCCCATGTCTTCTTCCATACATTTTTAGCTATACATATATTACAAATATTTTTTTTTCATAAAGACACATATGTCATCAGCAGAAGATTGCGGTCGCGTGAGTTATAGTTGCCTGCAGTAACTATAACGGGGGAATTTCATTGGTTTTTTATCAGTAAAATTTCCGCTAACTATAACGTGTGAAACCTATGGTTTTTTCAGTGAATTTGCAAGGTTTTTTAAATGCTAATTCCTAACTATAACGTGTGTGAAACATATGGTTTTTTCAGTGAATTTGTACGGTTTTTTAAATGCTAAGTTACTTTACGCCATTCGTGGCGTGCGCGCCCACTTAACGCAGTTCGTTCTGTGCGCGCACGGTGCGCTTCGCGCACCGTGCGCGCACAGTGAGCACGCGGTGCGCTTCGCGAACCGCGCGCCCACTTTACGCAGTTAGTGCCATGCACGCACGGGGGGCACGCGGTGCGCTACGCGCACCGCGTGCCCACGTTACGCTAGATGGGCCATGTACGCACGGTGCGCTTCGCGCACCGTGCGCACATGGAGGACATATGATGCACTTCGTTTTGAAAGGTAATATTTTAATTTTTCGTATATTTTATAAGCCATGCACAAATGGTGCCCTTCGGGCACAATTTGCACACGGGGTAGAGAGAGTGTGGATAATTTTTTTTTTTTTTTTTTTTTTAATTTTAGTTTTTTTCAAACATGATAAGCAATGCACAATTGGTGGCCTTCGGCCACCAATTGCACACGGGGTGCAGAGAGTGTGGATGATGTTTTTTTTTTAAATTATTTTTTACCGTACGCGTACGGTAAGCGTAATCGGCGAAATTACCGAAAAAATAAAAATTCCGTTTTTGGCCTTGGAGGATCTTTGGGGACTCCCTCAACATGCCTATGTGTGTGGGAGCTGTCTAAACAGCCCATTTACATGTTTTTGGGCTTTAAATTTTAAAAATCGCTCTCAGTGCGAGAGAGAAAATGGCGGCCGCAGCTTCCTGGTTTCGGCCGATTCGAATGTTTACTAAGATCTAAGAGCCAATCAGAATCGCGCTCGCGCACGCCACCGTACGCGTACGGTAAGCGTACCGTAAGCGCACCGTAAGCTGGCTCAGATATATATATTGATTTAAAGGCTATTTTCTCAGAATCTACTGAACAGATTTACACCAAACCTACAAAAGGCACTTCCTTGACCTGAGGACTACCTCTCTGCCAAATTTCTAGTAATTCTGTTCAGCCGTTCGGGCTGTAGCCCTGTCTAAAGGTCCTATGGAAAAATGCATGGGAAAAACGTGTTTTGGGACCCCCCTTTTATCTCAGCCCCCGCTTGACGAATCCCCCCGAGACTTTCAGGGTAGGAGCGGAGTGTAGCGCCCCACCTATTTTGAAAAATTTGCGAGGATTCGTCGACCGGCGCAAAAGTTATTCAAAATAGAATGTTGCGGATTTCCTATGGAAACGTGGTCCTAACTATAACTACCTACTGGCGACCGCCAGTAGGTAATGTAATAAATAAATAAATAAATATATATATATATATATATATATATATATATATATATATATATATATATATATATATATATATATATATATATATATATATATATATATATATATATATATATATATATATTATTTTTTTTATATATAATTTTTATTAAAAATAAAAAGATAATCTGTAAATATATGTATAAATTATTACATTTGTGTGTTTATATATTTTTTAATTAAGTGTATTTGTTGTATTTAGTTCAAACGTATATTCAATTAAAAAATATATATATATATTTTCAAATCAATATTTTTTACATCTGTATTTTTTACTTTGATATTTTTGATTTAAATATTTATGGACTTACCTGTTTAAGTATAGGCTGTTGATATTTTTGCATTCTATATTTTTTCATTGATATTTTTAACATATGTCAGTGAACCAGCCTAAGTAGGTTCTGCAAGGGAGCAGTAACCAAGTTATAATTTAACACACTTTAGTCTTTCCAAGAGAGAAATAAAAGGCCACTTCTTAAAAATGTTGAAGTAAGGCCGTCTAATTCTTAGTGGCAATCTCAGACAGCACAATGCGCTTTACAAGCATGCAAATCCAGGCCATCATTGAGCGGAATACGTGGCACAATCAGTTTTAAGGCTTAAACAATGTTTTAGAAGTCTAAAAAACGATTGTAACATTTTATCAGGTTCTGTAAGGACATGTAATTAAATAACTAATTAGAAATAACTATATATTGCAAAAAAACACTTTAGTTTTTTCGACAAGTTCTGCAACCAAGGTTATCCCTGGTTGTTCACAAGGATTTATTTATCCTTTGTACAACGATCAACAATCGTAATAGGGAGGTCGCAATAGGAATAATTGTTGGTCGATATTTGCAATATTAGCTCCTGAGCATCATGAATTCGTTTTTGGCAACATGATCTTATATTGGTTCATCCACCCCACGAATAATTTTGATTATTGTGAAGTTAACTGTTTTACTCAATAAATCTTCTAGTGATCGATTTTATTTTATGCTATAATTGTTAAGGTTTTAATTAACTAAACAATCAACTTAAACCTCATAGCTCTTTAGATGCAGAGTCTCAGATAGGCTGAAGATATTTATGAAAGAAGTTCGGTCATTAGAGAGGGTGGTGGTGTGTCTTTGAGTGCGAAGGTGTGCCCACCAGAGTCCTATGTAAAAGGTATTTACCTATGTTTCAATTAAAGCTCTTTATGCAGACACTCCAAGAAGAAAGGGCCTCTCAATGCACTTTGGCTACATACCAAGGCCTGGGCACTTGACATAGCACATTACACCTAAAAAAAGATGGGATGTTTGGAAAAATTATTTGGCAACAATTTTTTGGAAAACTCATTCACTCTGAAAGGTGGGCTTAAAATGCTTGTGCTGAATTTGTCCTGTTAGGCAATTATTTCACCTCGTTGATGTATTCCATATATTCCCATCCAGCTGACCGCTTCACATGTGAATGGCTGATTTGAAGACAGACAGGTTTGGCATGTCTCGAGAGACATTACATGTAAGAAAGTGGCTCTGTATATACTGTCCCCAAATAGGTACAGGGTGTACAGAGTCTACAGTCCCCAGAGGTTTGGCAGAGGCTAAAGTTAGATATAACCTTACTCTCTAAAGTGGTAGCTTGGTCGAGCAGTAAGGCAGTATCAGGACAGTGTAAAGCATTTGCTGTACACACTCAGTCAGCAAATGGTCTCACACACTCAAGAAGTGAACTCTAGGCCAATGGTTTGTATATAAAAATATATCATTTTATTTTAGAACCACAAGTAGGTATCAAAATATACTTTCTCAGAATGAGATGCTCTAGTTAAATACTTTCAAATGGCAATAGACTTTTGAATGCAATAGTTACAGTTATTGCAATAGGCAACATAATTCCAAACACAATTATAACATTGAGCTCAATAGGAATTTCTAGTCAAATGCAATTGATTACTTTTTGGATTACTTTTCTTACCACAGGACTGGATCCTAGATTCAGTCCTGGGACATCTCCAGTAAACAGTTGAGTTAAAACGTTTTGGTTACAGATATGACTTTTAAGGAATATTATTGTATTTTAAAAGTGGACACTTGGAAACTTTTTTACATAGATTTATCAATGTTATCCTATGGAAGGAAATTCACTTAGCAGGTAAGTAGGGTTATCATTACTTTTTCTTAGTGTGTTGGATCCTGGATCCAGCACTGGTGCATCTCCTGTAAACATTTGAAAGAATACATTTTTGTTATACAGGCGATTTTTAACGAATATTTGTAAGTTTCAAAAATCAACACTTAGGGGCCGATTCCGATTCCGGCCGCAAAACGAACCGACCGACACGGACCCAGACCGAATACCGACCGACACCGACCAACGCAGTACGACCGGTGCAGTACGATGCAACGCGAGTGAATTACAAAAGACATGTACGGAATACAAGCCGTACCACCGAGCCGGAGGGAAAATAGTGATCCGGCCGGAAAACCGATGCGATTTTCACCGACCGACACGAACCCGGAATGAACCCGAACGACACGTACCCGCGATGTACGATTAGCGCAGTACGATGCAATGCGTGTAAAACCAGACCGACTCGCACGGATACCAAGCTGCACGACCGACACGCACGGACAACCCGGCACACAAGCAATAGAGACCGCCACGAACGACGCGTACCAAACACAGAAGACAGGCAGCGTGAACGAGGTGGAGAAGCCCGCACGAGAGAACAGCAGCGTCCGTTTCAGTCACATGAACGTCTCCTTCATGCCTACAAAACACAAAGGAAAAAAGACAAAAAAAGGACCAAACAAGCAATGACTAAGCCAATAAATACCCCCCCAAAAAAGGGGACAAAGACACACCCACAACTCCAACTATATAAAGGACTACAATCACTACCATCATCCCTTGCAAACAGGAGACACAGCCAGCAGCAAACACCAGTACACAGCAACCACAGACACACTCACAACTCACACACCATCAGCACCTCATACAAAAGCACACGCACACACACACACAGCAAAACCAACATCACTTTCACCCTCACACACACATCCCCCATCACCACCACCCATCACCATGCCTCCAAAGAAGAATACAATGTTCACAGATAGTGAGTTAGAAGTGCTGGTAGACGAGATCATCAGAGTAGAGCCACATTTGTTTGGTACATTGGTTCAAAGGACCCCCATCTCACAGAAAACCAAGATGTGGGCAAGGATTGTGGACAAGGTGAACGCACAAGCACCAACGTTGCGCACAAAGGACGATATCCAGAACCGGTGGTATGACGTGCGCAGGAGGGTCAAGAAACTCATCGAGAAAGATCACGCCTTGAGTCAGCGCACCGGCGGGGGCCCTCCTGCCAAACCAGTCTACTTCAGGGAGGAGAAGGTGCGGGACATCCTACCACCAGAGAGCGTCCATGGCCTAACAGACATCCCAGAGCCTGGTGAGTACACAAACAACATACCCAAGATTGAGTGGCAAGGGGACAGTGAAACCATGCACTGCAAGCAAAGCTACACTAACCAATAGATAATCAAACCAAGATGTGTATGCCAGTCACACAAACACAATACCTGCCATCTCATAGTGACTGGGGACTGTGTCATGACATGCACCAACCTACAAACAAATAGAGCAAGCCAGTGGCACTAAGCCAAATACACCCAGCCAGACAGTTTGACACCACAAACACACCACCTCACAGTGCAGCTGACTGCCAGGAAGGAATAGTGGGGATGCAGGTGAAGTGAGTGTAGCCAAAAGCATGAAGGGGCCTGTAGTCACAGATAATGCCCCCCCCTCCTGATTGGCCCATCAAGATCCCTCTGAAACATGCCCACATCACAGGGAGTGGAAAATGACTGACAAGATGGCTGACACTGGGTCCTGCTGTAGGGAGCACAAGGCCCTGTGTGCAAATCAGAAGCAGGACACCACTGACTGACATCCTGAAAGACAACTTGCACGCCCTACAATGGAAGTACGTTTTATGATGGGAAGGAGGACTGACAGCCCTGACCATACTACTCAGCATGGGGTGACCCCCCCCAACACAAACTCCACACAACTCACCGGGTACAATGCATTGACACACACCTCATTGAAATATCAGCAAAAGATACCCTGTACTGGGTGCTGCTGTGTGAAGCATAGGGGCTCACTTGGGACTTGTAGCCAAACAAACACCAGGATTTCACAGTCCGCCATCTTGCCATTGCTGTCACACCCCCTCACAGGGAAGCAGAGTCAAGAGGGAGGAAGCATGGGCATGCTGGGAATGGGGGTGTAGCCAAGAGTATGATGTGAGTCGCAGACACAGACAACCTACACCCACCCACATGGCCCAGCAAGATCAAACTGAACCATACTCGCCTCACAAGGAGTGGGAAGGGACTGACAAGGTGTCTGACACTGGGCTCTGTTGTGGGGAGCACAAGGCCATGCTGGCAAATGGCCAACAACAATATCAAACTCTGTCTGTGACAAGCTGGGAAAAAGCAGTGTACAGGCAGGCATCTGTTTGAAAAGTAGAAAATGTCATGTTTGTGAACCAACGATGCATGTAGAAACATAAATCACATTGTGTGTCTCATCCAAACACAGGTCATGCTGGGCACCCAGCACCAAATGACGAGGATACCCAGTCCCAGACTCTGGTGGACACTGAGCTCTCTGGTCTGACTCTCTCACTGTCCTCTTCGGATGACGACGACCAACCTGGCCCCTCCAGTGTGAGCCATCATGCAGCAGCAGCAGCATCTGCCCCCCTTGCACCCATGCCTCCAGCATCTGGATACCGACAGGGCACCCCCGCCAACACGGACAGACCAAGGACAATCAACACCCACAGCACAGGGACACAGGACCCCCCGGAAGCTACAGCCAACACCACCAGCAACACCACCCAAGGGGTCCCAGTGTCACCTGTGAGTACCGCCGCTGGTCCTGCCCGTGTGGAGAGGGGGGGGGGGGGTGGGAGGCACAGGGCACGCCTTGCAGAGGGGTCTGGACTGCATGATGACCCCCAACTGGCACGCATCTTAGATGCGTACCAGGATAGCACCGGAGGATTTGGCCAGGTAGTGGGGATCCTCAAGGACATGCAACACGAGCAGGTCGCCCACCATGCCCGCATAGAGGCCAAGTGGGATGACATCACTGCGGTGCATCGAGACATACTACAATGCCTCCGCCAGATCAACACAAACCTGTCCACACCCCCCTGTGTGCCCACAACATCTGTCACAACACCATGTGCCAGCGCCACAGGTAGGGCGGAGGACTCTGGCGGAGAGTCCCCTGCACCGCAGAGGCCTGCACATGAGGATCCCCCCCCCCCCGGAAGAGAGGCAGATGTCCCAGCACATCCCCCAGGGCCTCCAAACCTGTTCTGGACAATGTTCTTTGTGCGCAACCCGTTCACCTTGTCCAAACACACACAACTCGCCCACATTACGTGGAGGGTTCATGTTGGGCCAATGTAGCAGACGACTGTGGACTTTACTCTGGACATTTCATCTACCAGCACTTCCAACTCCAATGTGAACTTTGGATTCTCAAACCACTGTACAGCACCCACCATCCTGTGCACTTCACTCACACATGTTTGTAAATAAACTCACCAGTACACCATACTTGCCTCTGTTGTGATTCCAACTTGTCAGGTTCAGGGGGATGTCGATCTGCTACACAACACAGTGCATGCCAAATACTGCAACAATGTGACTAACGCAAGGTGAGTCATGGGGATGAGACACATGTGAGGGAGACACCACTATGGCGACACAAAACATACTCACCATGGCCATGTTACTCATCACACACAATGATGTTGACCTGAAACACATTGGCATGCACAGACAACACCAAGCACAGTCAGTGGCAACAAGTCCACAGGTGAGGTAAGCAGATGTCACTCAGATGTGGGAAGACAGACAACGCACATAACAAAGCGTAGCACAGGTTCATTACACATCAGCAACACGTTTATTCCACACTAGTTGCACGGTAATTCTACGTAACAGTGGACACACGCTCGCAATGTGTTGGAGAATGGAAGTCCAGGGATGTGTGGTACATCAGTTGATGGGAATTGTCAACTTCCACACTGGTGTTGGCTTCTGGGTGTTGGGGGTCAGTGTTGACCACACAACAGGCAAAGGACCCTGGGAAGGACAGACAAGATACAGTCAAAAGCACAGAAGAACAGGACAGAAATGCAATATACATGCACAAAACATGTTGCAAAACACCTACACAAACACTAGTTAGCAGTACTACCCTATTGTGGAGTACACACCACCTGAATTGACACATCACAGCACGCATCCATTCAAGTGGCACACAGACAAGACAGGAACAGAGCTGGTTCAACACATTCCAGGCTACCTCCATACATTCACATAACACTGGAAACTCACATTCAGGTGAAGAAGTTGTTGATGAGCTGGGAGCGGACGTCACCATCATCACTGGCATCTTGATACAGGCCGGGATCCTCCACAGGTGCCGGACGTTGGTCATCGTCATCCTGGATGAGAGGCACCTCCTTCCGCACCGCCATGTTGTGTAGCATGCAGCAGACCAGTATTATCTTGCACACCTTTGCAGGCTCATATGGGAGGGCCCCTTCGGTCTTGTCCAGGCAGCGAAAGCGGCTTTTCAGGAGGTCGAATGTCCACTCAATCACCCTCCTGCTACGACCATGTGCCTCATTGTAGCGCAGTTCGGCTGGTGTCACAAGGTTCCTGAGGGGTGTCAGCAACGATGGCATGTTGGGGTATCCAGTCACCTACACACACAAAAATGAACAAGTAGCTGCGTTTTGTAGGAGCGCAGAATACAATACTGACACAAACACACAATGCGAAACAGTCAGTACACACCGACAAGCCAGGCACGCTGAGCTGGCACCTGTGACATCAGCGTTGCAATGTGACTACTCCTCATAATGTAGGCATCGTGCGCCGAACCAGGGAACCGTGCACACATATGTGTGATCAACATGTCAGCAAGACAGACCACCAGAGCATTGATCGAATGGTAGTGCTTCCTGTTCCGGTATGCCTGCTCATGTGCCTGTGGTGGTATCAGGGCAACATGTGTCCCGTCAATGGATCCAATGACGTTTGGCATCCTCCCCAGTATATAAAAGGCATCCTTAATTTCAGGGAGTTCATCTGGGCTCGGGAACTTGATATACAGGTCGAGGAATTGCAACATCCCCTCCAAGACATCGCGTAGCACCCGACTAAACATCGTTTGCGGCATACCACCAGCAGTAGCCACAGGGTACTGGTAGCAAAGAAGTGCAGGGATGCCATCACCTTCACCTCTGGGGTCAGTGCTGTAGGGTATGTCCGTCCATGGAAGCAGATGTGGCGCCAACTGCTCCGCCAACTCCTCAATCAGTGGCCTGGTGAAGCGGTACCGTCTGATGCTGTCGCGTTCCTGCATGGTTGCAAGGTCGGGGAATGGACGATGGACAGCTGGTGCCCTGCAGTACAGAGATGCACAAAGGAAGATTGTCAGTACATCCACCCATGTGGCCATGACCACGATCACCATCGTATGCTAGTTCATGACATTACAAAATGTACTGAGGTGTGTGCTGTTGGTCATGGACACATATGTCACCTACGAGACCATCACCTCACATCTCAATTCCACATGTCCACATGAGTGCCATATAGTGCAATGGGCTAATCATCTGGCTGTGTCACCCAACCTATGTGCTACTGCAACGTTCAAAAAACACTCCCCAGTGACAAATGAGGACTCATGTCTCCCAGGCATCACAGATCTTTGCCATGCAGAAACCCAGGCTCCCTGTATTGCCACATCAACACAGCAATGGACATGGCATAGCACGTACACACCACAAGGCAAGCGTAAGTCCCACAGGTAGTGGACACTGTTGTTCCTGCCGGCCCCACATGTACGTCTCTTAGACACACACCCCATCAAGGTTGATGCATATACCACATGGATGTGGAGACTGTCACCCATTGGTAACATGTGATCAGACACATCTGAGACACAACATGCACACAGACTGTGGGTGCACATCAGTATTGGAGCTATAGGTCTCACTGTGACGTACATGCCATCACCCCCAGGACTCAGGGTGTATGTAACATGTCTTAAACATATCCAACCTGACACTGTGGCCTTCACTCATGCCCATTGCTTTCCAATTGCACATCACAGTGGTAATGTGCACAACGCACAAAGGACTCTGCCCCCATGTACAAGATAACAGCCTGGAAGTGGCTGCACAAAGTGCCAGACAAAAAAACAGCTGTGGCCCCCTCAAACACCCAGGGAATGCAGCCTTACATGCCATGGGACACTGTGTGGTCAATGCTATTGTGTGGCAGGTGTTTGCAGGTGTCCATGGCTAGTATATGTGTGTTGCATCCGTATAATCGTCACAATAATGAGGTCCAACGCGGGTGACAATGCGTACGCATTGCACGGTTCATGACCGAGCCGTGCGTACGCTTTGTCATTGACTCCAATGAGGTCCGACGCGGGTGACAATGTGTACGCATTGCACGGTTCATGACCGAGCCCTGCGTACGCTTTGTCATTGCTACCACTGCTGCTGTCTATGCATCCTCTGGCTCCTGCTATGGCACGTACTCTGGAGAGGGCCCCAGCCTTCACGGAGGAGGAGAACCAGGCCCTGCTGGACGGGCTCCTTCCAGAGTACAGAAAGCTCTATGGGACACCAGGGGAGCAGGTGAGTGTGCGGTCCACTGCCTTCCTAATTATGCATGTTGTCTGACTAGCAGTACTAGCAGTGTGTACACCAGTGGCAAGCATTCTCACTGACTACTTTCATCCACCAAAGTGTGTAGGTACATGTAATGAATAGTTTTCCTGCTGCTAAAGTGCATTATTACAAGCTTAAACTATCCAGGCAGTGTTAACATGTCAGACATGCATGTGAGTTTTCATTCCCCATGGTTGCACAACCTGTGTAATTTATTTCCCTTTGTGATGATGACATGTATATCCAATTGTGTGCTGCACAAATCTGGGGCATGTGTGTTAATGTACTTTTCACTTTGTCATCCTCACAGGTTGATGCCCACCAGAAGCAGGAGATCTGGCTGACCATCGCCCGGGCTGTTCGTTCTGTGGGGGTCTACAAGCGCCGCATCCGCAACTGCCAGAAGAGGTGGCAGGACCTTCGGGGATGGACCCGGAGGATAGCTAGGGTCCAGCTGAAGCTGTCACCTCCACGCAGGAGGGGCGGACACCGGACTCTGACTCACCATATGCTCCAGATACTGGCGGTGGTCTTCCCGGACCTGGATAGGCAGCTGAAGGCCAGACAGCAGCAGGAAGGGGGTAAGTCCATGCCTGATCTGTGTACTATGTCTGACATGCAAATAGCAGTCTTGTCCTGGTCACACTTCCACATTACGTAGGTCTTGTAATCCCAAAATCAGTTCACTCATTTGTGTGATGCACCCTCCTCATCTGTTCCACAGGTGTGGCCCCTACAGTCTGTTGCTTTTGTCACCAGGGCACTGTGTCCCTGCAGACAGCTACGCTTCAGGTACCAGTCAGCATCAGTTCCCATGACTCTGTTGTGTGTTTCATGGGTGGGTCAATTGTTTACACAATGCCTGAGATCTGACATATGAACTGTGTGTGCCCTTGAGATGTGTACCAATTGCTGGTCTGACTCGCAACATGTTTCTGGGGTATTCCAAACAAAACCATGCAGCAGGGGACTCCAATTTTTGGGCATCAGAAGTATGTATAGCAAGTATGTCACAATTGCTTAGCCACCCGACTACTGTCCGGGGCAAAACACTTTCACTTAGTCCTGCCCAGTCATGCCCCCTTAAGAGCATTCAGAAACACTCTGTAATCCCAATCCTGTGTATGAAATTGCAGGTTGTGCTTAGTGACATGTGCCCTCAGGTGTCTGCCTCTCTGTCATTAGGGTGTGGCTTGTTGCTACGTACAACTGGGGCGTCCATGATTCAGAGGGTCAGCATGACATCTGCAATGTGACTGTGGGAGACAAGACCTTTGTGACATAGGTGTATGATCATCTGACAGCGCACAATGGTGTATGCAACTGTGTATCTCATGCAACTGGGTTACATGCATGGCAGACTGTGATGTGTTAATGGACATGGATTTGTGTTTGCTGAGGCTCATATGAATGATTTGCATGATGTGGGGTCTTCTGGGTCCTGGATATGTTGTTTGCATGGGATGGGCAAATGCGCCGGTCATCTGCAGAGTCAGCTTTACCCCTGAGCTAGGATTGTGAGTCAGTGCATATTGTTGTTGTCTGGATGCCCTGCCCCTGTGACAGGAGACAGTGTTGACTGACTTTCAGGGCATCCCAGTGCCATGGCATAGAACTTGCTACAAGTGAGCCTGCGTCGTGTTCAAGTGTGCACCATGCACCCCATTGTGGCCTTGCCCATCAGGACATGAGTACATCATAGTGTGTGTTGCTGGCATGCATCCCAAACATGTGAAATGAGTCTCTGCCCATCCCTTCATCCGGACACCTGTACTGAGTAAGTCGCAAGAGATGTGCTGTGTGTATAGTGACATACTCCTACATGTTCACTTGCATGTACAACGAATGTGTGGGTGGTGCATGTTGGCACATTGGTGTGTTAGCATCCAACATGCAACGGACATATGTGTGAAAGCCAAGGAGGGATATTTGTGCCATGGTTGATGTTGAGAATGACAATTGTCTTATCCTAAACAGTGTTGGCACTTTGAGCTGTGTTCAGATGATGATGCCAGGGCTTGCCCTGTGATGTAATGTACTCACTGTGGTGTGTGCAGTCGGTGCAGGTGAGTGATGTAGTTCTGTTACTTCCTATTCCTATCCAGATACATCCACGGCCACAGGAGGGGACAGCTCCACGGACCAGGAGGAGCCACAGAGCCTTACAGGGACAGAAGGAGAGGAGACGGGTGGACCCAGTGGCACGGAGGGCGAGTTGATCCAAACACAGAGGAGTCGTCAGCATCGTCCCCCCCCAGCTGAAGGCCACAGCAGCTCTGAGGATGACTCCCCTGTGGAGGCGGGTGTCAGCACCCACCAAACACCAGCTAGTGAGGCTGTCTCCGCCACCGCCACCCCCCTCCCATCGGCTCCCATCCCAGAGGTTCCTGTGGGCTCCCGTGTTCGTGAGCATGTCTCCTTTGTGCCCGGCACCGCACCCCCTGCCCCTGTGTACCCTGCTGCCCTGAGTGAGGAGTCTGTGGACTTACTTCGACAGATCCACGTAGGGCAGACGTCGATGCTGAAGGTCCTCCATGCACACACAGGTCTGTTGGCACAACTGGTGTCATTCATGGAGGGCATTTCCTCGGGCATGTCTGCCCTACAGAGGACCAACCAGTCCGTGGCCTCCTCCCTGACGGCGGCAGTGTCCCTCCTCCAACAGTCCCGCACCCCTCCTACCCCTGCACCACCCACGATTCCTAGCACCCTACCTGTCCCAAGCACAGAAAGGATTAGTTACTTACCTGTAATCCTAGTTCTCTTCCAGGGGTATCCTCATCAAAGTCATAAGCATAAGAATATTCCCGCCCATGCGGGGGACCCCGGAAACACTATATTATATGTGCCCCACACACACACACATATATATATATACACATATATTATATATAAAAATAAGCAATTTGCAGCCTAATAAACACCAGAGCTGAATCATGCTGTAAGCAATTTCCACCATACTTGAAAAACATGCATTAGAAACAGAAGAAACAACAACAAAATTTGTTTAGAAACGGTTTTAATGCTCAGCAAACAGTAGAAATTCTCATAAATCACTGAAAGCATAGGAAGCTCCCAGGCTGCATTGCAAATACCCAGTCTAAAAAGACTGAAAAGCTAACCTGTAGCTGCATAGCAACAAACTGACACCGTGCCTTTAAGGCACTCCTGACCCCCAGCTTCCCATCATGCCTCAGGGGTGACAGTTAGGTCAGTTGTTCTTTGCGGAGACTGAAAAAGCCATGGTACAAAGAGTTAACAATATCTTCAAAATATAAATCCTTTGCCCGGGGAGGAGGGAGGGTTGCTTATGACTTTGATGAGGATACCCCCTGGAGAGAACTAGGATTTCAGGTAAGTAACTAATCCTTCTCTTCCAGGGCATCCACATCAATAGTCATAAGCATTAGAATAGAATAGCGAGCCTCACCTCATCTCCCTGCGATCAAAGGAGAACACAGAAATGTGATCAGTAAGCTTAGAAAACCAAGCTCGGATAGAGCAAAAAAAGAAAAAACTATCCAAACAGATTCCTCAAGGAGGCTTGGCCTACTTGAGCATCAGTCCTGGAATCAGATTCTAGGCAGTAGTGCCTCGTAAAGGTATGAGCCGATTTCCAGGCTGCAGCCTTGCAAATCTGACATTGGGACGTCATGTAAGAAAGCAACTGTGGCCGCTTTCCCCCTAGTGGAATGCGCCTTAGGAGGCAACGGTAAGGGTCTTTTCGCCAGCTGGTAAGCTAAGGTAATGCAGGATACAATCCATCTCGAAATGGATCTCTTAGCGGCTGGGAAGCCTGTTCTCATGGCGCCATAATTGACAAATAACTGATCTGTCTTCCTTATGCCCTTGGTACCTTCTAAGTAGAACTTAAGCACCCTCTTGAGGTCTAAGGAATGAAGCGACCGCTCAGCCGGGGTCGCTGGATTTGGGAAAAAAGATGGAAGGGAAATGGACTGATTGATATGAAAATCAGACACCACCTTAGGGAGAAAAGATGGATGCGCCCTTAAAACTACTCTGTTATGGTGGAAAACAGTGTATGGCTCATTGGTACACAGCGCTTGGATCTCGCTTACTCTGCGCGCTGATGTAATGGCTACCAGAAAAGCGGCCTTCCAAGACAAATGCTGCAAGGAAGCTCTGTGGATTGGCTCAAAAGGTGGGCCCATCAATTTAGATAACACCAGGTTCAACTCCCACGGAAGAGAAGGGTTTCGAACAGGGGGATACACTTTCTTCAACCCTTGTAAGAAGTCCTTGACCACCTGCATTTGGAAAAAGGAGAGCTGACTAGGTGATCTCCTGTATGCCGTAATGGCAGATAAATGCACCCTGATAGAAGCATACTTTAAACCCGATCTTGCAAAGTACAGAAGGTAAGGGAGAATGACATCCTCCTGCCCCTTCGTAGGATCAAGGTGATGTTCTCTACACCAAAGAAAAAACCTCTTCCACTTAAACGCATATGACGCTCTTGTGGAGGGTCTTTTAGCTTCTTTCAAAATATGCATGCAATCAGGAGGCAGTTTCAAATGTCCGTATTGCAGGACCTCAGGAGCCATGCTGTCAAGTTCAGTGAGGGAAGGTTGGGATAAAGAATCCTCCAGCCCATCTTGGTCAGCAGGTCCGGCCTGCAAGGTAGTCTCCTGTGTGGAGGTACCGACAGATGAAGAAGGTCCGGGTACCACCACTGCCGTGACCAGTCTGGAGCCATCAGAATCGTCATGCTGGATCCGAGTAGCTTGGAAACCACCGTCGGGATCAGGGGCAGAGGAGGAAAGGCGTAGGCAAATGTCCCTGACCAGTCCATCAAAAGCGCATTCCCCTTGTCCCTGGACGGTGGAATCTGGACGCGAAGGCGTGGCATTTTGTGTTTGTCGTCTGCGAATACATCTATTTCCGGACGACCCCAACGATGGAAAAGGTACGCCACTACCTCGTCGTGTAACACCCAGTCTGGCTGATCTTCGAAGTGCCTGCTGAGTGCGTCTGCCTTGACATTTAGCTCTCCTGGAAGGTGTACTGCCACCACCGAGAGGTTCCGGGCGAGAAGCCAGTGCCAGATCGCCTGTGTCTCAAGGGAAAGAGGACGCGACCGAGTTCCACTCTGTTTGTTTAGGTAGAACATGGTCGTCGTGTTGTCGGTCTGGACCAGGACCAAATCGGACTCGATTGCCGGTAGGAAAGCTTTCAGAGCAAGGTGGACTGCTCGTAGCTCCAGCATATTGATGTGGTAGGTCTGTTCCTTCGCCGACCACCGTCCTTGTATCTGAAGGCACCCCATGTGTGCCCCCCAGCCTTGCAGAGACGCTTCTGTCACCACCAATTGCACTGGAAGTGGCTGGTGAAAAGGGACTCCCACCATCAGATTCTGCTGCTGAGTCCACCATGTGAGGGAGGATCTCGCCGCCTGGGAGAGACGCATCTGATCTTTCCAGCGACCTGTTGACTGATCCCACTGGTTCTCCAGAGTCTGCTGCAAAGTCCGCATCCTCAGCCTGGCGTTGGGAATGAGAAATATGCAGGATGCCATGGATCCTAGCAGGGATGTCACCTGCCGGACTGTCGGATTCTGCACCTGGAGCAGAAGCCTGCACTTCTGTCTCATCGAAGACAGTCTCTCCTCCGAAGGATACGCTCTTCCCACGCTTGTGTCCAGAACGGAGCCGAGGTAGTGGATGGTCTGGGTGGGTTGCTGCACTGACTTCTCCATGTTGACATGAGGGCCGAGATCTTGCAACTGTTGTAGACAGATCTGGAAGTCGTGCCTCACCTGCAGCAGGGATGGACCTTTCAGCAGCCAGTCGTCTAAGTATGGATAGATGAAGAGACCTTTTCAGTGAAGAAAAGCTGCCACCAGTGCCATACATTTGGTGAAGACTCGCGGAGCCGACTTGAGTCCAAAGGGCAGGACCTTGTATTGATAATGTTTGTGGCCGACCACACACCGTAGGTAATTGCAATGACGTTTTGCAATGGAAATGTGGAAGTACGCATTTTGGAGGTCCACCGAACACATCCAATCCCCTACTTGCAGATGCGGACATATTTGGTGAAGGGCCAACATGCAAAACTTTTCCTTCACTATGACCTCGTTCAAAAGTCGAAGGTTCAGGATCGGTCGAAACCTGTGCTCCTGATCTTTTTTGGGGACAAGAAAGTACCTGGAGTAAACTCCTTTTCCTCTTTGAGAGGGCGGAACCTCTTCTATAGCCTGCTTTTGAAGAAGAGCCCTCACCTCCTTTCGAAGCAGCTTTAACTGGTGAGGACGAGACTTTTTCGGTGGTATGTCCTTTGGAGGCGCACGGAAACGTAGCGCGTATCCATTGCGCAGTATATTCAGCACCCAGCGATCTTTTGTGATGCTGTCCCACTCTGCCAGATGTTGTGAAGCACTTCCTCCCACTGGAGTGGGCAACAGCGGCAGAGGAAGCCCCTGCTCATGACTTCCCTCCCGCTCTCGCCGTGGTGGAGGACTGCTGCTGGTGACCCCCTCTACCTCTGTTTGACTTTCCTTCCCAAAACTGGGACTTCCCCTGGTTCTTCTTCTGGGAATACTGAGGGGTTTGAACCCTCTGTTGAGGCCCCTTGCGCTGGGTGGATTTGTAGCGGCTTTTAAATTCCTTCCTTTTCTCCAACCCAACCACCTTGAGGGTGTCCAACTCGGTCTTCATTCTATTCATCTCTGCATCTGCGTGTGTGCCGAAGAGAGAAGAGCCAGAGAATGGGAGGTTCAAGATCCTCTGCTGCGCATCTGGTTTTAGTCCTGTCGTTCTTAACCAGGACGATCTCCTGGCGCATATTCCATGCGCGTAAGCGTGCGCTGATAGCACCGCACCATCTGCTGCTGTGCTAATAACTTGATTTGCCACCAAAGATCCCTCAGTGACTATCTCGTCAAAATCCTTTTGGTTTTCTTTTGGGAGCTTGGTTTTGAACCACTCCAAAGAGTCCCAGAGAGCTCTGTCATAACGGCCTAGCAACGCAGCCGCGCTGGTGACCTTAAGGGATGCAGCCGCGGAAATGCAGGCTCTGCGACCCCACGAGTCCCGAGACCTGTTCTCTTTATCCGGTGGAACAGAAGAAGTGGCTGTTACAGCATGCGTCTTCTTTGCTGCCGCCCCGATGACTGAGTCTGCAGGAGGGTCCTTCTTGACGAAGACCGGATCTGAGGCAGCTGGCTTATATTTCTTTAGGATGCTAGCCGGCACCGCTTTGATGGTTGCTGGAGTTAAAAAAGTGTCCATGACCGGATCAAGGATCTCAGGAACCAATGGAAGCAATGGCCGAGATGCAGCCTTCTGATGAAGAGTCTCGAAAATCACTGTCGTCGTGACTTGCGGGACAGACATCTCAATGTTGAGCTTCTGAGCACGTCGAGCGTGCTCTCGACGTCGAACCTGCACGCATTCCAGACGTCAATCTTGGCTCCTGACTTCTCGCTAGATGGACCTCCCGTCTGCTCAAAGTCGAACGCAGTCTCGACGGCGACCGGTGCCGATGAGAAGCCGGTGAAGAATGCGGTCTCGATGTCGAACGGCGATGTGAAGCCGACGACGGAGGGACTCTCTATCTCTTGACGCCGAGCGTCGTCTAGACGACGGCGGGGCTGTGTCCAAGCTCGACGTCAAAGGTCTGCGAGACGACAGGGGAGGGGTATTTTTCGCCCTCGACGCCGAACGCCGTAGAGACGACGACGGAGACCTCATTCTCGACGCCGTTCGTCGCCGAGTTGACGACGGCGGAGGAGTCTTTGCTTTCGACGTCAATCGCTGATGGGACTGCAATGACAGAAGTGAGCCTGCCCTGGACGCCGAACGTCGTGCCGACGACGGCGGGGGTCTTCGCTCCTCGACGCCGATCGTCGCCGAGTTGACGACGGCGGAGGGGTCTTGTCTCCCTGTCCTTTAAAGGTTCTTCTGGACAGGTTCTGGCAGTGAGAGCAGGTCTTAGGATCATGATCCTCAGGTAGACAAAGAATACAGAGCTCATGAGAGTCTGTTTTGGCCTTCTTTTTACCACAAGAAGGGCAAGAGTCAAAAAGAGATGGCATTTTAAGTTGTTAAAAAATGCCCAAACCTGTCAGAAAAAGACCGCTTCTTACTTCAAAAGATGAAAAACGTCGAAGTAAGGAATAAAAGTTGTGAAAAGTGAAAAGATTTGACAAAAAGCAGAAAAGAGTGGAGCTGTGTTGCCAGGATCCTTCCTGAAGGAGCCGGAAAGAACAACTGACCTAACTGTCACGTCTGAGGCATGATGGGAAGCTGGGGGTCAGGAGTGCCTTAAAGGCATGGTGTCAGTTTATTGCTATGCAGCTACAGGTTAGCTTTTCAGTTTTTTTTAGACTGGGTATTTGCAATGCAGCCTGGGAGCTTCCTATGCTTTCAGTGATTTATGAGAATTTCTACTGTTTGCTGAGCATTAAAACCGTTTCTAAACAAATTTTGTTGTTGTCTCTCCTGTTTCTAATGCATTTTTTTCATGTATGGGGGAAATTCCTTACAGCATGATTCAGCTCTGGTGTTTATTAGGCTGCAAATTATATATATATATATATATATATATATATATATATATATATATATATATATATATATATATATATATATCCAAACCAAAAGTTGCCCTGAGGCGAGAACGAGCCTGCTGCAGGTTGGTTTACACCACGAGTTTATTTCAACTGCTTGCACAGTCCAGAGTCAAAGTTCACATTCCTGACGCGTTTTAAAGCATAAAAGCTCCTTCTTCGGAGGAAAGTCACAGGTAAATATGGAAACACTGCCCCAAGCACTTATACGCATGCGCTGCTAAATTGTTCCCAGGTGGGCTTCTTGAAAAGCATGCTGGCGCTTGTAGTTTATGATAATAGGCACTATTTTACCTCCGTGGGTTCCATTTACTCTGGGACACATAAAATTCAATAAACTGCCCGAGTGGGCCTCCAGGCCGAGATAGCAGCTGATTACATCTTTCTGCCCTGCAGCGCCTTGAATCCAACGTGAAAATACATTCAGTCGACAGGCCCCACACACCAGTAGTAGCAAGTTCTCTGCGGCCAGGCTGCCGCATTTAAATCCAAACCAAAAGTTGCCCTGAGGCGAGAACGAGCCTGCTGCAGGTTGGTTTACACCACGAGTTTATTTCAACTGCTTGCACAGTCCAGAGTCAAAGTTCACATTCCTGACGCGTTTCAAAGCATAAAAGCTCCTTCTTCGGAGGAAAGTCACAGGTAAATATGGAAACACTGCCCCAAGCACTTATACGCATGCGCTGCTAAATTGTTCCCAGGTGGGCTTCTTGAAAAGCATGCTGGCGCTTGTAGTTTATGATAATAGGCACTATTTTACCTCCGTGGGTTCCATTTACTCTGGGACACATAAAATTCAATAAACTGCCCGAGTGGGCCTCCAGGCCGAGATAGCAGCTGATTACATCTTTCTGCCCTGCAGCGCCTTGAATCCAACGTGAAAATACATTCAGTCGACAGGCCCCACACACCAGTAGTAGCAAGTTCTCTGCGGCCAGGCTGCCGCATTTAAATCCAAACCAAAAGTTGCCCTGAGGCGAGAACGAGCCTGCTGCAGGTTGGTTTACACCACGAGTTTATTTCAACTGCTTGCACAGTCCAGAGTCAAAGTTCACATTCCTGACGCGTTTCAAAGCATAAAAGCTCCTTCTTCGGAGGAAAGTCACAGGTAAATATGGAAACACTGCCCCAAGCACTTATACGCATGCGCTGCTAAATTGTTCCCAGGTGGGCTTCTTGAAAAGCATGCTGGCGCTTGTAGTTTATGATAATAGGCACTATTTTACCTCCGTGGGTTCCATTTACTCTGGGACACATAAAATTCAATAAACTGCCCGAGTGGGCCTCCAGGCCGAGATAGCAGCTGATTACATCTTTCTGCCCTGCAGCGCCTTGAATCCAACGTGAAAATACATTCAGTCGACAGGCCCCACACACCAGTAGTAGCAAGTTCTCTGCGGCCAGGCTGCCGCATTTAAATCCAAACCAAAAGTTGCCCTGAGGCGAGAACGAGCCTGCTGCAGGTTGGTTTACACCACGAGTTTATTTCAACTGCTTGCACAGTCCAGAGTCAAAGTTCACATTCCTGACGCGTTTCAAAGCATAAAAGCTCCTTCTTCGGAGGAAAGTCACAGGTAAATATGGAAACACTGCCCCAAGCACTTATACGCATGCGCTGCTAAATTGTTCCCAGGTGGGCATCTTGAAAAGCATGCTGGCGCTTGTAGTTTATGATAATAGGCACTATTTTACCTCCGTGGGTTCCATTTACTCTGGGACACATAAAATTCAATAAACTGCGGGACACATATATATTCACTGAAAAAACCATAGGTTTCACACACGTTATAGTTAGGAATTAGCATTTAAAAAACCTTGCTAATTCACTGAAAAAACCATAGGTTTCACACATGTTATAGTTAGCTGGAAATTTTACTGATAAAAAACCAATGAAATTCCCCCGTTATAGTCACTGTAGGCAACTATAACTCACGCGACCGTAATCCTCTGCTGATGCTAATACTGTATTTAGACACTTATTTGCCCATGTCTTCTTCCATTAAATTTTAGCTATACATATATTACAAATTTTTTTTTTTCATAAAGACACATATGTCATCAGCAGAGGATTACGGTCGCGTGAGTTATAGTTGCCTACAGTAACTATAACGGGGGAATTTCATTGGTTTTTTATCAGTAAAATTTCCAGCTAACTATAACATGTGTGAAACCTATGGTTTTTTCAGTGAATTAGCAAGGTTTTTTAAATGCTAATTCCTAACTATAACGTGTGTGAAACCTATGGTTTTTTCAGTGAATTTGTACGGTTTTTTAAATGCTAAGTTACTTTACGCCATTCGTGGCGTGCGCACCCACTTAACGAAGTTTGTTCCATGCGCGCACGGTGCGCTTCGCGCACCGCGCGCCCACTTTACGCAGTTAGTGCCGTACACGCAAGGTGGGCACGTTACGCACCGTGCGCACATGGAGGACATATTATGCGCTTCCTTGTGATAGGTAATCTGTTAAATTTAATTTGTAAGTGATGACAATAATATGCCATGCACAGAGAGTGTGTTTTTTTTTTTTTTTTAATATTTTTCGCGTACGGTAAGCGTAATCGGCGAAATTTTCAAAAAATAAAAATTTACCGTTTTTGGCCTTGGGGGATCTTTGAGGACTCAACTAACATGGCTATGTGCATGGGCGCTGTCTAAACAGCCCCTTTATATGTTTTTTGCCTTTGTTTACAGCCCCTCCCTCACAGTGCGAGAGAGAAAATGGCGGCCGCCGCTTCCTGGTTTCGACCGATTCGAATGTTTACTTAGATGTAACAGCCAATCAGAATCGCGCTCGCGCACGTCACCGTACGCGTACGGTAAGCTTACGGTAAGCGTACCGTAAGCTGGCTCAGATATATATATTGATTTAAAGGCTATTTTCTCAGAATCTACTGAACAGATTTACACCAAACCTACAAAAGGCACTTCCTTGACCTGAGGACTACCTCTCTGCCAAATTTCTAGTAATTCTGTTCAGCCGTTCGGGCTGTAGCCCTGTCTAAAGGTCCTATGGAAAAATGCATGGGAAAAACGCGTTTTGGGACCCCCCTTTTATCTCAGCCCCCGCTTGACGAATCCCCCCGAGACTTTCAGGGTAGGAGCGGAGCGTAGCGCCCCACCTATTTTGAGAAATTCGCGAGGATTCGTCGACCGGCGCCAAAGTTATTCAAAATAGAATGTTGCGGATTTCCTATGGAAACAGGGTCCTAACTATAACTACCTACTGGCGACCGCCAGTAGGTAATATATATATATATATACCAAAATTAGACGAGGCTTCTTCTGGGGTGTAGGGACCCATGGAGAGTGGCATACATGCCGGCGAAGCGCACCGGTGAATCCAATATTCCACAAGAAACTCCAAACAATGTTCGTATGCTCTCAGTAGTAAAGGCACAGCAACAACGTAGTTCAGGTCAGAGTGTTTATTACACAACGCGTTTCGGCAGAAGCCCTGATCACGTGTAACAAAAGATGCCACCACTTGGGATTAAATAAAGTTTGCGAGTGAAAAGCGGTATCATGGAAATCAAGGAAAGACTGAACATGGACAAATGAGGTCGCCATATTGGAGTGGTAAAGCATACATCAGTAATATACACAATTTGTAACCCAATGTCATTAATTGCACAGTAAAGAGTTAAACAAATAGCAGACACACACTGAAAAAACGTAAAAGTCACAAAGATCTACATCAGTGAATGTCTCGACTCGCTCTCGAGTATAGTCGCCATGATGTTCATTACATAACAGTTAGAACTGCTAAAATAGGCAAGATCAGCAAAACTGCAAATAAGCTCATCTGCTATGTGGACAGTTACCTACCAATACAGTATGTCGATAAAGTGTTATACGTGTTTCGCAAGGTTCATGGAGGTTGACATGCCGGCATATTCCCCATCATTAGAGGTCATAAAACAACCCTGAGTTAAGGCTTATCATTTGCAAGTGCAATAACGATAACAGCCATGTGGCCAATGAACTATGGCGAGTGAAATGTCCAGCTAACTATAACATGTGTGAAACCTATGGTTTTTTCAGTGAATTTGCAAGGTTTTTTAAATGCTAATTCCTAACTATAACGTGTGTGAAACCTTTGGTTTTTTCAGTGAATTTGTACGGTTTTTTAAATGCTAATTTTTGTATTATTTAATAAAAAAAAAATGTTTTTAATTAAAAATAAAATTCCTATGTATTCATTTATATATTATCTGTATCTTTTTATTTGTTTTTGCTTTTTTTTAAAAATTAAATTAGGATAAAGTTGAACAGTTTTTTTAATTTTTGCAATTAATTTTTCTCCACTTTTTTTTTTATATAAATTCTTGGGGTGCGCGCTCTGAGCGCGCTCCTAGTACAATTTCGTAAGTTTTTTATGAATACCGTCGTACGTTATTTACGTATGCAAATATACGTCTGAGCGCGCACCCAGTACGTATGCGTACGTACGCATGCGTGCGTGCGTCCAACGCGCTCCACGCGGTTTACTTCCGCATACGCTAAAATTGCACGCAATAACGGTCGCGTATACGCGTGTTCAGCGTATGCGCGCTAGGTACGCGCATATGACGTATGCACATGCGCTCCTACGCGTTCGCGCATACGTAATCACGAGGTGCGCGCTCGGAGCTTGCGCAGTGTGCGCACCTCGGGTTTATGCATAATAAAACAGCACTTCTTATTGGTTATCATTACTTTCAGTTTCTAATTGTTTCAACACCACACCCAATCCCCTCATGGCAAGTCATGTGATCAAGAATTATCACTTTTGATTGGTTTGAAGTACTTTCAGTTCCAGATTCTTCCCAAACCACACCTACTCCCCTCATTATTAGTTCTGATTCCTTTGGAGAAGGAGCTATTCTGTTGTTGAGAGACAATGGCTGAACAGCAACCATCTTCAGACAGTGACCAGGACACTCTTGAGAGGCAGAGGAACAGGAAGCAGAAAGACAGCTTTATATGGCAGTTTTTCACTTTTCCAGAGGGACAAAAAAAGGTAAATGCACCTAAAGTTACATGTGTACTTTGTCAAAAAGTCTTGTCACGTGGGAATCCTAACAAGAAATATTCTTTTAGCATTCACACTATGTTGAGGCATGTTGACAAAATGCATCCAGTGACTTTTCGTCGAGCTTCTGGAGCAAACCCTCCACCTGCTCTACCGACATCTGCAGCAGCTCAGCCGAGCACATCTTCGGCAGCTCAGCCGAGCACTTCTTCTGCAGTGGTGCCTTTGCCTTCTTCCACACCTCTTTTTGGACCACCTTGTTTGGCTAGGTTGTCCACACGCTGCACTGATTGCGGTAAACTTATTTCTGTGGGTGAGACCAGTCTTGATCTCATTCAGAGAAAATTTGATGCCCATGAGTGCAAGTAGGCCATAGATGTTTTTTCTTTTTTTTCGTTTTTCTCTTCCTGTTTCCCTCCATTAACTCAAGGGCTCTTTTAAGAGCCACTTATAAACTAAACCCCTAAAAAATTTTTTTGAGGGATTTTTTTTTTATTTTTTTTTGAGGTGCGCGCACCCAAGCGTTTTTGTAAAAAAATTTTTTTTTTAATTTAATGTTAATAAAGAGGTGAAGAAATGGAAGCATGAAAAGGGAGGATTGAGTAATACTAATATTTTTCACTTATTTTTTAAAAAAAATAAATTTTTTCTAAAAAAGATTTTTAAAGTATTTTGCAAGGGAACAGAATTTTTTTTTAATTTTCTTTCCAGTTCTGCAAAAAAAGAAAAAAAGTATTAATATTCAATCATACATTACAAAAAGCATTACATGTTTTTACATATTTTACTAAGCAATTTTTTGCCCTTTTTTTGCTGTTTTCAGAATTTTTTATTTTTCACTTAAAATAGTGAAAACAATTGTATTCATCATTTAACAGCGGGCAAAAAAAAAAACAATCTGAAAGATTGCTTAAAAAAAGCCCTAAAACTTTCTTCACTAAAATATACCTTGTTAGAAATATTACATATATATTACAAGTACTTCTCTAGATGAATAAAAATTTTCTAGACAAACCGTCTTTAAACCTTGTCGCAAAAGCACACATGCCAAAATAATTTCTGTCAAAGGAGTCCACAATTGTTTTTATTACTTTTCCTTTAGGCCAAATAGTAATTTCAAAATCCTTTTTAAGTGATATCTTCAATTATAATCCTTTAAAATTACAAAAAATGCTTCCTTCAGATGCAGTTTTTAGTTTTCAAAATTTAGGTTTCAGAAAAATTAAGTAAGAATTGGGTAAATCATAAGGCCAACGTTGCATGAAAATCAATTGGGAATCATTACACAGTGTCCAGCCTTTTTCACATTTAAGATAAACTGTGTAATGTCCAGAAGTTACAGTAGGTCCTTCATGAAAAATTATTGCAACTGTAACAAAAGTTTTTCCAGAAATTGATAATTGCTGTCCTGTAAACTTCTTTATTAAAGTGTCCAATTTTGAACCATCAGCTCTACAACATTGCATCATTAAAATTACATACTGATCATATTTCTGTAAAAATAACGTGGAAAACATGTCAGATTTACATTCAGAACATTCCATGTTGGGATTGGCATCTTTAACTAATTTACTAAAAGTCACTGATTTACTTTGTGGTAATGGTAAAAATATGAACCTTTCTGAATCAACATTACTACTACATGTGTTCATACAGTTTTCACAGCAATGTTCCCATTTGTAAGAGACACCAAATAAGTTTTCTACTTCTACTCCTTCATCTTCAAGTACACTCAAAATATATATTAAGAATTCCTGTGCATCTTGCTGGACATTTTCTTTAAACTGTGTAGAACCACAACATACATCTAAAAGATTTCTAACATCAGTAGCACTTTCTATTTCAGTTTTATCAGTACTCAGCTTCTCAAAAAGGAGACTCAGCAGAGAACACAATCTTTTTCCATGATTTACTATGATCTGTTCTAGCAACTTTTCAAGATAAAATACAACATTCAGCACTACATTTGCATAGCAGTTGACACCAGAGCTATTTTCGAAATGGCAACCAACAACCTCTTCAACACTGTCCTTTTTCTTTTTCCTTGCTATCACATCACTGTCCTTTTTTTTTTTTGTTCTGTTCATCCACATTACAGATATTTTCAAATCTCCTTTTCCGACAAACATGTTTTTCAATCACAGGATACTGACCTAAATGAGGAGCATAGGTTCTTCTTTATCTGTTATACTCCTTTACACAGTTTGTATCAGCACTAACTTTTGAGTCCTCAAAGTCTATCATAAATAAACCAGATAATGTTTTCACTCGTGACAAAGCAACATATGCCATACCTTCTTTGAACACAGTAGAAGCAATGTTTACAAAAGCACTATCTACAGTCAATCCTTGAGACTTGTGAATAGTTACAGCATATGCTAGAGAAAACGGAAATTGCTTCCTACGTACATATAAGTCTTTCACAAGCATGAAACGAACTGAACAACGACAAATGTCTTTAACTTCTTCTATCTGATCAAATTTTATTTTTAAACATTCAATTCCTTCTTTTTTCTGATAATTAATAAAACCCACAACTCTACCCATAGCTCCATTCACTAAACCTTTTTCTACATCCAAATTTCTCCTTAAAATCACTCGACAATTCATGCAAACATATAGATTTTTTTCTAATCCAGCTGTTTTGGAAATATTCTTCTCTAGTGAATCCAATTTATTTTTCAGTTTGCCTGTTAATGTAAAAGTAATTCTTTCATGCTGAATTTTGTCCTCTGCTTCCATTTTCTTAATCTCTTCCTTTTCCAATTTCAAAAGTTCCTCATTGAATATTGAGCACTCACGTAGTGTTGGCATTAAGCAGATTACAGTATTTTTTTCTGCAATGTTCTGGTATATTTTCTCTGCAACTATTTCTTCATTTGGAAATAAGTTATGTAGCAACCGACTCTGTAATGCTTTTTTGCCAACTTCTGTAAGTAGTCCAATTCTGATATCTTTCAGAATACTTGCATAATCTTCGTCGTTTGCTTGTCTCATATTGGTAGTGAGTTCTTTGTACTCAAAGAACGACCAAATATTCGCATTACCAATGCTTCCTAATGACTTCTTCGTGTCTTCATGTGTCACAGTATTAAACACTGGTTGTCCTTTAACTGGAGTGAGCTGCAGAAGATCCCCAAAAACTATGACGTGTTTACCTCCAAATAACACGTCATAGTCTCTCTTAAGTATTTGTTGCATTCTTAAATGCACAAAGGCAAGCATTAAATTTGAAACCATGCTCACCTCATCAATAATGAGAACTTGCATCTTCTTCAACACTCTTGAAACTTCGAGGCATGCTTCGCCAGTTAGCTTGTGGTATTCTATTTTGTTCTCATGCTCCACTGGTAACATTAGCAAGCGATGTAAGGTAATTCCTTTTATGTTATAGGCTGCTAACCCAGTTGGAGCAGTTACCACACAAGACAAATTTGAAGCGATTTTTTGCTGTAGGTAGCTTCTGATTACTTTTATTAAGAAACTTTTACCAGTTCCAGCTTGTCCACTCACATACATCCTGATTGGTTCAAATGATGTGCATGAGCACTCTTTCTTTTCATGTAGTAATCCATGATCAATTTGTTTGATGACTTCTTCATAAATTTCTTTTTGTTCTTCATTCAGTTGTTGTTCCAGTTTTAGTAAGTCGATTGAATCTTCCTGTGCTTGATTGATAGCCGTTTCTACTTCAGTCATGGCTACTGCAGCTTCATTTTCTATGATCGGTTGTCCTAGGGGATCTTGACTAAGTGTTATTGAACTTTGGCTGTCTTGAGAACTGTCTCTAGCTACTTCAGCTGCAATTTTTGCTTCCTGTTCATTTTCTTCATTTAACATTTGGACATAAGTTGAGAAAGTACTGCATTCTATACTGTCTTTGCTAGCATTAAAAGAATCTTCATAGCTTTGAAATTCTCCCAGTAGTTCGTCCTCTGAACGCCATGGTTTAAACAGCTGTAAAAGAGCCAAGTAGTAAAATTCCTTTTTGTCAGTAGTTTCGCAACTGAGCTTCCTGTGATTCATCAAACTTCCTTTTGTTTGCTTCACCAAACATCCTTCCTCACCAATGACTTTATATTTTCCATTGTTGATGTCTTCTGTGGCTTTCCGTGTATAAATGTAGTTCTGCAGCACTTCATAGAGACACATGTTCTCAAGATGAGGACTTCTCTTTGGGTAATATGTGTCTAACATGTTTGATTTCAAAATATCTGTACTTTCTGGGTCATTCTCGGCCAAATATTCAATTTCTCCAACAGATTTCAGTACCCGATTTCTCATTCCTGCAAGGCCTAAGCTTACCCAAATTATTCTTCTGGATTTCGAGTAAAGACTTGCAGATGATAACCTATCTGAGCATTCGTAGGATCCAATTTCTCGATGCGATAACATCTTTAAACTGAAACTGTACAGCTTCTTACTGACAGTCTTCACGTGAGAAATCTCTTCCCACATTTCCTTCAATTCTGTTTTCTCAGATTTAGTGATGTAAGATGTCACATACCGAGCAACAGCAATAGAATTGTCTGCCACATACTGAATATCCATGTTAGCATTCCACATGGATAAAATGACTGGGTTGAAGTCATTTATACATTTTGACTCTTCTTTTCTTCTTAGGTTGTAGGTATTTTTGGGAGATTTTCTGGTTATAGTATGTCGCACAGCTGACATAAAACTGTTGACTCTTCCTTTTGAAAGAACAGGTCTAGGAAATCCAAATCGACACTTTGTGTAGAATTTATCTTTCGTCTTGTACTTCCGTCGACAGTATTTTCCACACCGATGACTTTGGAAACGTAAAACTTGCTCTTTTAACTTTTTCTCTTCTGTGCTTTTAGGTATAGCACATGTTGCATATTCTTCAATGAAAGATAACACTGCTTCATCAGTATCTGTTCCAAACTTTGGGGCATCCTTGATCCACAACAGCATATGAATATGAGGAGCACCTCTTGCCTGGTACTCTTTTCTCCAAAAGAAATCCACTACTTCTCCAAGAGGTGGATTTTTTTTATTGCAGATGAAGGACATCATAGCCTCAAATCTATGATTGAAATATCTGCAAACATTAACTGGATCCAAAGAGCACAATTCTCCAGCTGTCTTGTATTCAATGTTTTTAATGTTTGAATTTGCCTCTCTTAGAAAATCCAGTAAATCATCCCAAGCGTACTCGGCACAGCTTAGGGTAAGGAACCATGTTGGAGTTCCTAAATTCCGTAACATGCATTTTAATTCACCATGGCGTCGGTACCAATATTCATTTGTCCCACGCTGACAAGCCATCAGATTGATCAGTTGTGTTTCCAAATGATCATCTCGGTGCTGCACTTTCTCCATAAAATCCTTAGCAGACACATTTTGTAAATGTACTCCACTTTTTAAAATGTGATTTACTGCATAAGATAATGCAGACAAGTCGCTTTCAAATAAAAGATGGAACAAATAAGGAATACTTTGACGAAATCTTGGATCTTCTGCATACAGTCTTGTAGTCCGATACTCAGAAGCTGGAATCTGTTCTGGACGTTCATCGTATCGTCCTCCTTTTCCTGTAGGAAACAGCTGGGGAAAACATCGAGCTTCCAAGCTCTCCTCCTATACACTCACGGGAGTTCCTTTTGCTTTCTTCATCTGAAACAGATCAATAGTGTCTCCCATAACTTCTTTTGAATGAAGAGGATGTATGCTAAAATGTTCATAAATTTCTTCTTCATTTGACTTGTCCACTTTTTCAATTTGACCAGTTGGTGTTTCTGTGTCTTCTTGTAAATCTTCTTCTTCTTCTTCTATATAAATTGATTCATACCATTTATTATTTTTTTCCAAATACAAATTTGCTCTTTGTACTTTTCGTACATCCACCAGCTCTTGCCAAATCTTCTTATTCTTTGTAGGTACACCATTAACAAGAATTACTAATGGTTCAGTTTCCAAAGTATCTGCATCAATAGTTTCCATATTTTTTTTCAAATTCAAGGGCAAATACACCACTCTTCCTTTTAAACCTCTCAGTAAATCAGAAGGAGGTAATTTACCAGTTTTGGGCTCCATACGTACTATGGTCTGGAACGGATGAACACATTGAATGAGTATAGACTCATATGTATTTAATTCAGAAAGTTCGGCAGGAATAGCATCCAATTCTAAATTATTATGTACAGCTCTGGTTGGCATTCTATTTTCTTCTAACTTATTATAACAGTATTTACAAATACGCTGATCTTCACCCAATTCAAAACAATTTTCAAGAAATATATATGTTGCAAAATCCTTCCACTTATAATTATCTTCATTTTCACTTTTTTTATACAGATGAACACTCCTTGTTTGAATTTTATAATGACTTCTGCGGCAACAAATACAAGTAATATTTGGTGTTTCATTAGAGGTGATAGTAAATTTTGTCATTTCATCCTCAAAACTTTTAGTAATAATGAGTTCTACATTCTGTTCCTCATTTTCCTCATTTACTGTGTCCTTTTCTGCACTCTCTTGTTCTGGACCAAAGTAACAAAACTGAATCTCATCAGTAACCTTCACTACATCTGATACAGATCCACGAAACAGAGCATTATTCAACTCATTCAACTTTACTGCTGGACTTTTAGCAAAATACAATGTTCTCACAAACTTTCTCATTTCAGTATGATGAACAGCCAGCATCCTAAAATGATGAAAAACACTTTTACACACTTTTCTAGATAGACAAGCCAGAGAATGTCCCTGCAAACCAGTATTTTCTCTCACTCTGCATGGATCTAGTGTTTGAAGCACCTTCATCTTCTGTTTTACACTCTTTTTACTATATTCTCTTAGAAAGTCACGTAATTTATCAATAGATTTCTTACGCACAGTACAAATACTACTACAGTTCCAAGTGTACACTGGGGCTTTTGGACGTCTCCCCATAGCCTCAGCAGCCATTACTTCTTCCTCATATCTTGGGACCATTTTCTCTTTTTGCATCACACAACCATCCTTAACTTCATATGCTCTACCATTGGTGTCAACTGTCAAACTATTACTTTGAAGATAACTCTTCTTTAAAAAATGGTTCAGTACTTGAACTGTGTTTCCATTCTCCCAAGAACACTTTACAAAAGTTACTTTTTTTCACTTCTCTTTTCCTTTTGCTTTGTGACTTCATTGCATTCACTAATTTTTCTAATCTACGCATCCTATTCAAAATTAGAATACAAATTTCTCTTTTTATTTCCAAAGCCTTACTTACAATATTTTCTATACATTTTTTTTTCTTAATAAATTGATTTTTTCTTATATTTTTTCACATCCTTTAGCAAATTTAACATCACTCTTCCCTGAAACATTTTTCGACGAATGTTTTTAAAATCTAATTTTCGTGTAAAATCTGTTTGACATACTTCTGATTGTACATTAGCTTTTTTTTTTTTGCTGTTGACTGTGTTGTTGCTTTGTACATAAAACTTTGTTTTACAGTTATTTTTGCCATTTTTTTGTTTTTTGAAAATCTTTAAGAAATCTCTGCTCTGCTTACCAGTAGACTTTTTCTTTTTGCCATCACCAGCTTCTCCTGCTATTTTTTTTCCCCCAGTTTTGTCCAGATATACTTGTTGTTGTTTTTCTTTCCTTTTTCTTGTCCTTAAAGGCATTTTTTTTTCACTGTTGCTCAGCAATACCTACAAGGAACTAAAAAAAATCCTTTTTGTAATTATAATTCATTAAAATATTTTTTTTTACTTTTCATTTATTTCAAATGTTTTTCCATTTGTCTCTCATTTGTGATTTACTAATTTGTGCACAGTACTAACCACCACAGTTGAAAAAAAACAAGCTGCCCCTTTCCTGCAAGTGCATTTTTTAACAGAACAACTGCAACACAAATTATATCTGTGGCCACAATTCCTGTGCACACACAGCCTCATGGTGTGCTTCTAAGCAGAAAACAGAATTTGATTTGCAAATTCAAAGCACATTTACTACTCTGGTAGATCAAGTGATAATTGCTGTTACAGCCTTACACATTTTACCTGGAAAATCACAGAGGCAGAAAAGAGCACATTTCCTAACAGCTACTTCATACCATAAGTATCTGCAACCTGGCTGAGTGTTTAGAGTAGAGCAAAGAAAAAGAGGCCTTGGTGACGTTGAATGTGTTTGCATTACACACAGACCTGAGTAGTACGCATGGGAGTGTTGGAGAAGCTGCTGCGTGTGTCCCAAGAGTGTGTTTCTGCAGACTATGTATTGTCAGCTGCAAGACAGATGAGCAAGGAGATTTCCAGAACTGCATGAAGACTGCAGGGATGTATGTAACACTGCATGTGTGCTAAGGGATAATTTGTGTAAACACAACAGGCTGCCTCTTTCCTGGGACTGCATTTCTTACTGAACAACATCTTCACAAATTAAATCTCTGCCCACAATTCCTGTGTGCACACAGACTCATGCCATCTTTTTACGCACATAACACAGGCTGCCCCTTTCCTGGGACTGCATTTCTTACTGAACAACATCTTCACAAATTAAATCTCTGCCCACAATTCCTGTGCGCACACAGACTCGTGCTATGTTTTTTGGAACAAAACAGTGTCCCTGAATAGTACCAAATTACTGTTACAGCCTGATACATTTCCCTTATCATTTACAGAAGCAGAAAACAGCACATGTCCTAACAGCTCCTTAAGACCATGTCCATGTGTTACAGGGTGAGTGATTAGACTAGATCAATTTAAATGAGGCCTTGCTGACGTTGAATGTGTTTGCATTACACAGTGCTATCTGAAACAGCACACAGAGCTGAGTACTACACATGAGAGTGTTGGAGAAGCTGCTGCGTGTGTGCCAAGAGTGTGTTTCTGAACACTGTGTATTGTCTGGTGCAAGACAGATGAGCAAAGAGACTTCCAGAACTGCATGAAGACTGCAGGGATGTATGTAACACTGCATGTGTGCTAAGGGATAATTTGTGTAAATACAACAGGCTGCCCCTTTCCTGGGACTGCATTTCTTACCGAACAACATCTTCACAAATTAAATCTCTGCCCACAATTCCTGTGCGCACACACTCATGCTATCATTTTACGCACATAACACAGGCTGCCCCTTTCCTGGGACTGCATTTCTTACTGAACAACAACTTCATAAATTAAATCTCTGCCCACATTTCCTGTGTGCACACAGAGTCATGCCATCATTTTAGGCACATAACACAGGCTGCCCCTTTCCTGGGACTGCATTTCTTACTGAACAACAACTTCATAAATTAAATCTCTGCCCACATTTCCTGTGTGCACACAGAGTCATGCCATCATTTTAGGCACATAACACAGGCTGCCCCTTTCCTGGAACTGCATTTCTTACTGAACAACATCTTCACAAATTAAATCTCTGCCCACAATTCCTGTGTGCACACAGACTCATGTCATCATTTTAAGCACATAACACAGGCTGCCCCTTTCCTAGGACTGCATTTCTTACTGAACAACAACTTCACAAATTAAATCTCAGACAACAATTCCTATATACACACAGACTCATGCTGTGTTGGTAGGCACAAAACACAGGCTGCCCCTTTCCTGGGTCATCAATTCTTACAGAACTAATGCTTTTTTCAAATGTGCTGCCATTTTCCTCTCTTTTCTTTCAAAGTGATTTCTGCTAAATGCTAACCATCACAATTAAAAAGAAGCTGTTCTTTTCTTTCAACTGCAAGTCTTACTTTTCAACAGCAACACATATTAAATCTCTGTCAACAATTCTTCTCTGCACACAGACTCATGGTTTGATGGTAGGCACAAAACAGTATTCCTCATTGTTACCAGTACACATTAACTTATGGTGAAAACATACTCCATAATATTTTACATATTCAAAACAGTTAAATATCTCGCAAAACAGAAAACGTAAATCACAACTTTAAACAAATAATCATAATTCTTTTTTTTATATCAAAATTAACCACAAACACCCCCTCTCAAACTCATAACTCACCTTTAAAATTAGTTAGTTGTGAAAGAAATGTGGCAGTCACACGGCAGTTTATCAGACCAGAATCTCTGAGCTGAACACCTCTCTCCTCTCAGCAGAACCAGTTAATGGCACAGTTTCCCTCTCTTTTTTCACACATATACATGTTAATTTCAAATCTCAGTGCTTCCCACATTTTTTCAAATGAAATCACACATTTCTATTGGTTGAAAACTTCAACCCCTTTCCAAATGTACCCTTCCCCCAACTTGACTTCTGCCTGCTACCATAGCAACAGGTCATGGAACACAGGTGTGAGCAGAGAGGTCAGATGTTCAGCAGACAATGTTTCATTTCCAAAGAGTAAGAGTGCTTGACTTTTCAAACCTAACAGCAAATCCAAACTAATGTTCTTTGTTCACACATTTTTCTGAACCTATACAATACATGCTTTTTAAAATTTAAACATACAGCCTAGTTTTTAGAGTAGAATGGTTTGAAACAGCCGATGAGTTCTTTTTATTAAAAAAAGTATGTGTGCCCCCATTTTTCAACTGTCTTTCATTTCTTTTTGCCTTTCTACTGAAAGACACCTCCTGAGTGCATCCAGATCTCCTTTGAAGATGTTCACAGTGTGGATTGTAGGTCACAGCTATGTCTTCTGGAGTGAAAAATTTGCAGAAAAAAGAGGTATGGTGAGAGACCTTGCTTTGCCAAATGTAGACATTAAATGGATTGGTCAGAGAGGGTTAAAGTGGCACCAATTAATGCCTTTGGTGAAAACCTTTCTACATCTCCCACAGCCTAACCTTATTATTGTGCACTGTGGTGGTAATGACCTAGGCACTTAAACTGGGGTAGGTCTGGAAATGCTTATTAAGGACACCTTTGTGCAATTGATGTCGCTTTTTCCACAAACTGCCTTTGTATATTCTAACATATGCCAAAGGCAAAAGTGGAACTGGTCCAACCAATTTTGTCCGCAGATTGACAAAGCAAGGAAGCACGTCAACAAATCTATTTCTGCTTTCCTCAGAGACTATGGTATGGGTTCTATATACCACAACAACTTGCGTTACAACATGCAAGACATTTATAGAGGAGATGGTGTACACTTCACTGATGAAGGCAACAGAGTCTTCCTCTTGAACTTTAGACTCTGCATCGGTACTTACTTGTAGGTACCAAAAAACAAACAATAAACACAAGGGCTCTTTTTAGAGCCACCTTATATCTAAACACTTAAATGCGATTTTTTTTTTTTTTTTTTTTAAAGTTTTTTTTCGGGTGCGCGCTGGGTGCGCGCACTCGGCGATATTTTTTTTCAAAATATAAATCTTTTTTTTTTGCCCTACAAGGTCCTACTGTGACCCCCTTACAATGCCTAGTGGGTCAATATCTCCCCACTCTGCCCCCTTTTCAAGTTCTCCCCCTTTGTTTATCACCCCCTCTTTATGCGAGAGACAAAATGGCGGCCGCCGCTTCCTGATTTCCACCGATTCGAATGTTTACTAACATCTAACAACCAATCAGAAGGGCGCTCGCGATCGGCAAGGTGCGCGCACAGGACTTGCTCAGTGCACGCACGCTGCGCGCGTACAGATATATATATTGATTTAAATGCTAATTTCTCAGGAAATACTGAACAGATTTACACCAAACCTGCAAAAGGCACTTCATGGACCTTATGGCTACCTCTCTGCCAAATTTCACATAATTCGGTTCAGCCGTTCGGGCTGTAGCTGCGACTAAAGTCCCTATGGAAAAATGCATGGGGAAAACGCGTTTTGGGACCCCCCTTTTTTCTCGGCCCCCGCTTTACGAATCACCCCGACACTTTCAGGGTAGGAGCCGAGCGGAGCGCCCCATTAGTTTTGAAAATTTTGCGAGGATTCGTCAACCGGCGCCAAAGTTATTCAAAATAGAATTTTCAGATTTCCTATGGAAACACGGTCCTAACTATAACTACCTACTGGCGACCGCCAGTAGGTAATTAATATTAATATATATATATATATATATATATATATATATATATATATATATATATATATATATATATATATATATATATATATATTACCTACTGGCGGTCGCCAGTAGGTAGTTATAGTTAGGACCACGTTTCCATAGGAAATCCGCAACATTCTATTTTGAAGAACTTTGGCGCCGGTCGACGAATCCTCGCGAATTTTTCAAAATAGGTGGGGCGCTACGCTCCGATCCTACCCTGAAAGTCTCGGGGGGATTCGTCAAGCGGGGGCTGAGATAAAAGGGGGGTCCCAAAACGCGTTTTTCCCATGCGTTTTTCCATAGGACCTTTAGACAGGGCTACAGCCCGAACGGCTGAACAGAATTACTAGAAATTTGGCAGAGAGGTAGTCCTCAGGTCAAGGAAGTGCCTTTTGTAGGTTTGGTGTAAATCTGTTCAGTAGATTCTGAGAAAATAGCCTTTAAATCAATATATATATCTGAGCCAGCTTACGGTGCGCTTACGGTACGCTTACCGTACGCGTACGGTGGCGTGCACGAGCGCGATTCTGATTGGCTCTTAGATCTTAGTAAACATTCGAATCGGCCGAAACCAGGAAGCGGCGGCTGCCATTTTCTCTCTCGCACTGAGAGTGATTTTTAATATTTAAAGCCCAAAAACATGTAAAGGGGCTGTTTAGACAGCTCCCACACACATAGGCATGTTGAGGGAGTCCCCAAAGATCCCCCAAGGCCAAAAACGGAATTTTTATTTTTTCGGTAATTACGCCGATTACGGTCGCGTGAGTTATAGTTGCCTACAGTAACTATAACGGGGGAATTTCATTGGTTTTTTATCAGTAAAATTTCCAGCTAACTATAACATGTGTGAAACCTATGGTTTTTTCAGTGAATTAGCAAGGTTTTTTAAATGCTAATTCCTAACTATAACGTGTGTGAAACCTATGGTTTTTTCAGTGAATTTGTACGGTTTTTTAAATGCTAAGTTACTTTACGCCATTCGTGGCGTGCGCACCCACTTAACGAAGTTTGTTCCATGCGCGCACGGTGCGCTTCGCGCACCGCGCGCCCACTTTACGCAGTTAGTGCCGTACACGCAAGGTGGGCACGTTACGCACCGTGCGCACATGGAGGACATATTATGCGCTTCCTTGTGATAGGTAATCTGTTAAATTTAATTTGTAAGTGATGACAATAATATGCCATGCACAGAGAGTGTGTTTTTTTTTTTTTTTAATATTTTTCGCGTACGGTAAGCGTAATCGGCGAAATTTTCAAAAAATAAAAATTTACCGTTTTTGGCCTTGGGGGATCTTTGAGGACTCAACTAACATGGCTATGTGCATGGGCGCTGTCTAAACAGCCCCTTTATATGTTTTTTGCCTTTGTTTACAGCCCCTCCCTCACAGTGCGAGAGAGAAAATGGCGGCCGCCGCTTCCTGGTTTCGACCGATTCGAATGTTTACTTAGATGTAACAGCCAATCAGAATCGCGCTCGCGCACGTCACCGTACGCGTACGGTAAGCTTACGGTAAGCGTACCGTAAGCTGGCTCAGATATATATATTGATTTAAAGGCTATTTTCTCAGAATCTACTGAACAGATTTACACCAAACCTACAAAAGGCACTTCCTTGACCTGAGGACTACCTCTCTGCCAAATTTCTAGTAATTCTGTTCAGCCGTTCGGGCTGTAGCCCTGTCTAAAGGTCCTATGGAAAAATGCATGGGAAAAACGTGTTTTGGGACCCCCCTTTTATCTCAGCCCCCGCTTGACGAATCCCCCCGAGACTTTCAGGGTAGGAGCGGAGCGTAGCGCCCCACCTATTTTGAGAAATTCGCGAGGATTCGTCGACCGGCGCCAAAGTTATTCAAAATAGAATGTTGCGGATTTCCTATGGAAACAGGGTCCTAACTATAACTACCTACTGGCGACCGCCAGTAGGTAATATATATATATATACCAAAATTAGACGAGGCTTCTTCTGGGGTGTAGGGACCCATGGAGAGTGGCATACATGCCGGCGAAGCGCACCGGTGAATCCAATATTCCACAAGAAACTCCAAACAATGTTCGTATGCTCTCAGTAGTAAAGGCACAGCAACAACGTAGTTCAGGTCAGAGTGTTTATTACACAACGCGTTTCGGCAGAAGCCCTGATCACGTGTAACAAAAGATGCCACCACTTGGGATTAAATAAAGTTTGCGAGTGAAAAGCGGTATCATGGAAATCAAGGAAAGACTGAACATGGACAAATGAGGTCGCCATATTGGAGTGGTAAAGCATACATCAGTAATATACACAATTTGTAACCCAATGTCATTAATTGCACAGTAAAGAGTTAAACAAATAGCAGACACACACTGAAAAAACGTAAAAGTCACAAAGATCTACATCAGTGAATGTCTCGACTCGCTCTCGAGTATAGTCGCCATGATGTTCATTACATAACAGTTAGAACTGCTAAAATAGGCAAGATCAGCAAAACTGCAAATAAGCTCATCTGCTATGTGGACAGTTACCTACCAATACAGTATGTCGATAAAGTGTTATACGTGTTTCGCAAGGTTCATGGAGGTTGACATGCCGGCATATTCCCCATCATTAGAGATCATAAAACAACCCTGAGTTAAGGCTTATCATTTGCAAGTGCAATAACGATAACAGCCATGTGGCCAATGAACTATGGCGAGTGAAATGTCCAGCTAACTATAACATGTGTGAAACCTATGGTTTTTTCAGTGAATTTGCAAGGTTTTTTAAATGCTAATTCCTAACTATAACGTGTGTGAAACCTTTGGTTTTTTCAGTGAATTTGTACGGTTTTTTAAATGCTAATTTTTGTATTATTTAATAAAAAAAAAATGTTTTTAATTAAAAATAAAATTCCTATGTATTCATTTATATATTATCTGTATCTTTTTATTTGTTTTTGCTTTTTTTTAAAAATTAAATTAGGATAAAGTTGAACAGTTTTTTTAATTTTTGCAATTAATTTTTCTCCACTTTTTTTTTTTATATAAATTCTTGGGGTGCGCGCTCTGAGCGCGCTCCTAGTACAATTTCGTAAGTTTTTTATGAATACCGTCGTACGTTATTTACGTATGCAAATATACGTCTGAGCGCGCACCCAGTACGTATGCGTACGTACGCATGCGTGCGTGCGTCCAACGCGCTCCACGCGGTTTACTTCCGCATACGCTAAAATTGCACGCAATAACGGTCGCGTATACGCGTGTTCAGCGTATGCGCGCTAGGTACGCGCATATGACGTATGCACATGCGCTCCTACGCGTTCGCGCATACGTAATCACGAGGTGCGCGCTCGGAGCTTGCGCAGTGTGCGCACCTCGGGTTTATGCATAATAAAACAGCACTTCTTATTGGTTATCATTACTTTCAGTTTCTAATTGTTTCAACACCACACCCAATCCCCTCATGGCAAGTCATGTGATCAAGAATCATCACTTTTGATTGGTTTGAAGTACTTTCAGTTCCAGATTCTTCCCAAACCACACCTACTCCCCTCATTATTAGTTCTGATTCCTTTGGAGAAGGAGCTATTCTGTTGTTGAGAGACAATGGCTGAACAGCAACCATCTTCAGACAGTGACCAGGACACTCTTGAGAGGCAGAGGAACAGGAAGCAGAAAGACAGCTTTATATGGCAGTTTTTCACTTTTCCAGAGGGACAAAAAAAGGTAAATGCACCTAAAGTTACATGTGTACTTTGTCAAAAAGTCTTGTCACGTGGGAATCCTAACAAGAAATATTCTTTTAGCATTCACACTATGTTGAGGCATGTTGACAAAATGCATCCAGTGACTTTTCGTCGAGCTTCTGGAGCAAACCCTCCACCTGCTCTACCGACATCTGCAGCAGCTCAGCCGAGCACATCTTCGGCAGCTCAGCCGAGCACTTCTTCTGCAGTGGTGCCTTTGCCTTCTTCCACACCTCTTTTTGGACCACCTTGTTTGGCTAGGTTGTCCACACGCTGCACTGATTGCGGTAAACTTATTTCTGTGGGTGAGACCAGTCTTGATCTCATTCAGAGAAAATTTGATGCCCATGAGTGCAAGTAGGCCATAGATGTTTTTTCTTTTTTTTCGTTTTTCTCTTCCTGTTTCCCTCCATTAACTCAAGGGCTCTTTTAAGAGCCACTTATAAACTAAACCCCTAAAAAATTTTTTTGAGGGATTTTTTTTTATTTTTTTTTGAGGTGCGCGCACCCAAGCGTTTTTGTAAAAAAAAATTTTTTTTAATTTAATGTTAATAAAGAGGTGAAGAAATGGAAGCATGAAAAGGGAGGATTGAGTAATACTAATATTTTTCACTTATTTTTTAAAAAAAATAAATTTTTTCTAAAAAAGATTTTTAAAGTATTTTGCAAGGGAACAGAATTTTTTTTTAATTTTCTTTCCAGTTCTGCAAAAAAAGAAAAAAAGTATTAATATTCAATCATACATTACAAAAAGCATTACATGTTTTTACATATTTTACTAAGCAATTTTTTGCCCTTTTTTTGCTGTTTTCAGAATTTTTTATTTTTCACTTAAAATAGTGAAAACAATTGTATTCATCATTTAACAGCGGGCAAAAAAAAAACAATCTGAAAGATTGCTTAAAAAAAGCCCTAAAACTTTCTTCACTAAAATATACCTTGTTAGAAATATTACATATATATTACAAGTACTTCTCTAGATGAATAAAAATTTTCTAGACAAACCGTCTTTAAACCTTGTCGCAAAAGCACACATGCCAAAATAATTTCTGTCAAAGGAGTCCACAATTGTTTTTATTACTTTTCCTTTAGGCCAAATAGTAATTTCAAAATCCTTTTTAAGTGATATCTTCAATTATAATCCTTTAAAATTACAAAAAATGCTTCCTTCAGATGCAGTTTTTAGTTTTCAAAATTTAGGTTTCAGAAAAATTAAGTAAGAATTGGGTAAATCATAAGGCAAACGTTGCATGAAAATCAATTGGGAATCATTACACAGTGTCCAGCCTTTTTCACATTTAAGATAAACTGTGTAATGTCCAGAAGTTACAGTAGGTCCTTCATGAAAAATTATTGCAACTGTAACAAAAGTTTTTCCAGAAATTGATAATTGCTGTCCTGTAAACTTCTTTATTAAAGTGTCCAATTTTGAACCATCAGCTCTACAACATTGCATCATTAAAATTACATACTGATCATATTTCTGTAAAAATAACGTGGAAAACATGTCAGATTTACATTCAGAACATTCCATGTTGGGATTGGCATCTTTAACTAATTTACTAAAAGTCACTGATTTACTTTGTGGTAATGGTAAAAATATGAACCTTTCTGAATCAACATTACTACTACATGTGTTCATACAGTTTTCACAGCAATGTTCCCATTTGTAAGAGACACCAAATAAGTTTTCTACTTCTACTCCTTCATCTTCAAGTACACTCAAAATATATATTAAGAATTCCTGTGCATCTTGCTGGACATTTTCTTTAAACTGTGTAGAACCACAACATACATCTAAAAGATTTCTAACATCAGTAGCACTTTCTATTTCAGTTTTATCAGTACTCAGCTTCTCAAAAAGGAGACTCAGCAGAGAACACAATCTTTTTCCATGATTTACTATGATCTGTTCTAGCAACTTTTCAAGATAAAATACAACATTCAGCACTACATTTGCATAGCAGTTGACACCAGAGCTATTTTCGAAATGGCAACCAACAACCTCTTCAACACTGTCCTTTTTCTTTTTCCTTGCTATCACATCACTGTCCTTTTTTTTTTTTGTTCTGTTCATCCACATTACAGATATTTTCAAATCTCCTTTTCCGACAAACATGTTTTTCAATCACAGGATACTGACCTAAATGAGGAGCATAGGTTCTTCTTTATCTGTTATACTCCTTTACACAGTTTGTATCAGCACTAACTTTTGAGTCCTCAAAGTCTATCATAAATAAACCAGATAATGTTTTCACTCGTGACAAAGCAACATATGCCATACCTTCTTTGAACACAGTAGAACCAATGTTTACAAAAGCACTATCTACAGTCAATCCTTGAGACTTGTGAATAGTTACAGCATATGCTAGAGAAAACGGAAATTGCTTCCTACGTACATATAAGTCTTTCACAAGCATGAAACGAACTGAACAACGACAAATGTCTTTAACTTCTTCTATCTGATCAAATTTTATTTTTAAACATTCAATTCCTTCTTTTTTCTGATAATTAATAAAACCCACAACTCTACCCATAGCTCCATTCACTAAACCTTTTTCTACATCCAAATTTCTCCTTAAAATCACTCGACAATTCATGCAAACATATAGATTTTTTTCTAATCCAGCTGTTTTGGAAATATTCTTCTCTAGTGAATCCAATTTATTTTTCAGTTTGCCTGTTAATGTAAAAGTAATTCTTTCATGCTGAATTTTGTCCTCTGCTTCCATTTTCTTAATCTCTTCCTTTTCCAATTTCAAAAGTTCCTCATTGAATATTGAGCACTCACGTAGTGTTGGCATTAAGCAGATTACAGTATTTTTTTCTGCAATGTTCTGGTATATTTTCTCTGCAACTATTTCTTCATTTGGAAATAAGTTATGTAGCAACCGACTCTGTAATGCTTTTTTGCCAACTTCTGTAAGTAGTCCAATTCTGATATCTTTCAGAATACTTGCATAATCTTCGTCGTTTGCTTGTCTCATATTGGTAGTGAGTTCTTTGTACTCAAAGAACGACCAAATATTCGCATTACCAATGCTTCCTAATGACTTCTTCGTGTCTTCATGTGTCACAGTATTAAACACTGGTTGTCCTTTAACTGGAGTGAGCTGCAGAAGATCCCCAAAAACTATGACGTGTTTACCTCCAAATAACACGTCATAGTCTCTCTTAAGTATTTGTTGCATTCTTAAATGCACAAAGGCAAGCATTAAATTTGAAACCATGCTCACCTCATCAATAATGAGAACTTGCATCTTCTTCAACACTCTTGAAACTTCGAGGCATGCTTCGCCAGTTAGCTTGTGGTATTCTATTTTGTTCTCATGCTCCACTGGTAACATTAGCAAGCGATGTAAGGTAATTCCTTTTATGTTATAGGCTGCTAACCCAGTTGGAGCAGTTACCACACAAGACAAATTTGAAGCGATTTTTTGCTGTAGGTAGCTTCTGATTACTTTTATTAAGAAACTTTTACCAGTTCCAGCTTGTCCACTCACATACATCCTGATTGGTTCAAATGATGTGCATGAGCACTCTTTCTTTTCATGTAGTAATCCATGATCAATTTGTTTGATGACTTCTTCATAAATTTCTTTTTGTTCTTCATTCAGTTGTTGTTCCAGTTTTAGTAAGTCGATTGAATCTTCCTGTGCTTGATTGATAGCCGTTTCTACTTCAGTCATGGCTACTGCAGCTTCATTTTCTATGATCGGTTGTCCTAGGGGATCTTGACTAAGTGTTATTGAACTTTGGCTGTCTTGAGAACTGTCTCTAGCTACTTCAGCTGCAATTTTTGCTTCCTGTTCATTTTCTTCATTTAACATTTGGACATAAGTTGAGAAAGTACTGCATTCTATACTGTCTTTGCTAGCATTAAAAGAATCTTCATAGCTTTGAAATTCTCCCAGTAGTTCGTCCTCTGAACGCCATGGTTTAAACAGCTGTAAAAGAGCCAAGTAGTAAAATTCCTTTTTGTCAGTAGTTTCGCAACTGAGCTTCCTGTGATTCATCAAACTTCCTTTTGTTTGCTTCACCAAACATCCTTCCTCACCAATGACTTTATATTTTCCATTGTTGATGTCTTCTGTGGCTTTCCGTGTATAAATGTAGTTCTGCAGCACTTCATAGAGACACATGTTCTCAAGATGATGACTTCTCTTTGGGTAATATGTGTCTAACATGTTTGATTTCAAAATATCTGTACTTTCTGGGTCATTCTCGGCCAAATATTCAATTTCTCCAACAGATTTCAGTACCCGATTTCTCATTCCTGCAAGGCCTAAGCTTACCCAAATTATTCTTCTGGATTTCGAGTAAAGACTTGCAGATGATAACCTATCTGAGCATTCGTAGGATCCAATTTCTCGATGCGATAACATCTTTAAACTGAAACTGTACAGCTTCTTACTGACAGTCTTCACGTGAGAAATCTCTTCCCACATTTCCTTCAATTCTGTTTTCTCAGATTTAGTGATGTAAGATGTCACATACCGAGCAACAGCAATAGAATTGTCTGCCACATACTGAATATCCATGTTAGCATTCCACATGGATAAAATGACTGGGTTGAAGTCATTTATACATTTTGACTCTTCTTTTCTTCTTAGGTTGTAGGTATTTTTGGGAGATTTTCTGGTTATAGTATGTCGCACAGCTGACATAAAACTGTTGACTCTTCCTTTTGAAAGAACAGGTCTAGGAAATCCAAATCGACACTTTGTGTAGAATTTATCTTTCGTCTTGTACTTCCGTCGACAGTATTTTCCACACCGATGACTTTGGAAACGTAAAACTTGCTCTTTTAACTTTTTCTCTTCTGTGCTTTTAGGTATAGCACATGTTGCATATTCTTCAATGAAAGATAACACTGCTTCATCAGTATCTGTTCCAAACTTTGGGGCATCCTTGATCCACAACAGCATATGAATATGAGGAGCACCTCTTGCCTGGTACTCTTTTCTCCAAAAGAAATCCACTACTTCTCCAAGAGGTGGATTTTTTTTATTGCAGATGAAGGACATCATAGCCTCAAATCTATGATTGAAATATCTGCAAACATTAACTGGATCCAAAGAGCACAATTCTCCAGCTGTCTTGTATTCAATGTTTTTAATGTTTGAATTTGCCTCTCTTAGAAAATCCAGTAAATCATCCCAAGCGTACTCGGCACAGCTTAGGGTAAGGAACCATGTTGGAGTTCCTAAATTCCGTAACATGCATTTTAATTCACCATGGCGTCGGTACCAATATTCATTTGTCCCACGCTGACAAGCCATCAGATTGATCAGTTGTGTTTCCAAATGATCATCTCGGTGCTGCACTTTCTCCATAAAATCCTTAGCAGACACATTTTGTAAATGTACTCCACTTTTTAAAATGTGATTTACTGCATAAGATAATGCAGACAAGTCGCTTTCAAATAAAAGATGGAACAAATAAGGAATACTTTGACGAAATCTTGGATCTTCTGCATACAGTCTTGTAGTCCGATACTCAGAAGCTGGAATCTGTTCTGGACGTTCATCGTATCGTCCTCCTTTTCCTGTAGGAAACAGCTGGGGAAAACATCGAGCTTCCAAGCTCTCCTCCTATACACTCACGGGAGTTCCTTTTGCTTTCTTCATCTGAAACAGATCAATAGTGTCTCCCATAACTTCTTTTGAATGAAGAGGATGTATGCTAAAATGTTCATAAATTTCTTCTTCATTTGACTTGTCCACTTTTTCAATTTGACCAGTTGGTGTTTGTGTCTTCTTGTAAATCTTCTTCTTCTTCTTCTATATAAATTGATTCATACCATTTATTATTTTTTTCCAAATACAAATTTGCTCTTTGTACTTTTCGTACATCCACCAGCTCTTGCCAAATCTTCTTATTCTTTGTAGGTACACCATTAACAAGAATTACTAATGGTTCAGTTTCCAAAGTATCTGCATCAATAGTTTCCATATTTTTTTTCAAATTCAAGGGCAAATACACCACTCTTCCTTTTAAACCTCTCAGTAAATCAGAAGGAGGTAATTTACCAGTTTTGGGCTCCATACGTACTATGGTCTGGAACGGATGAACACATTGAATGAGTATAGACTCATATGTATTTAATTCAGAAAGTTCGGCAGGAATAGCATCCAATTCTAAATTATTATGTACAGCTCTGGTTGGCATTCTATTTTCTTCTAACTTATTATAACAGTATTTACAAATACGCTGATCTTCACCCAATTCAAAACAATTTTCAAGAAATATATATGTTGCAAAATCCTTCCACTTATAATTATCTTCATTTTCACTTTTTTTATACAGATGAACACTCCTTGTTTGAATTTTATAATGACTTCTGCGGCAACAAATACAAGTAATATTTGGTGTTTCATTAGAGGTGATAGTAAATTTTGTCATTTCATCCTCAAAACTTTTAGTAATAATGAGTTCTACATTCTGTTCCTCATTTTCCTCATTTACTGTGTCCTTTTCTGCACTCTCTTGTTCTGGACCAAAGTAACAAAACTGAATCTCATCAGTAACCTTCACTACATCTGATACAGATCCACGAAACAGAGCATTATTCAACTCATTCAACTTTACTGCTGGACTTTTAGCAAAATACAATGTTCTCACAAACTTTCTCATTTCAGTATGATGAACAGCCAGCATCCTAAAATGATGAAAAACACTTTTACACACTTTTCTAGATAGACAAGCCAGAGAATGTCCCTGCAAACCAGTATTTTCTCTCACTCTGCATGGATCTAGTGTTTGAAGCACCTTCATCTTCTGTTTTACACTCTTTTTACTATATTCTCTTAGAAAGTCACGTAATTTATCAATAGATTTCTTACGCACAGTACAAATACTACTACAGTTCCAAGTGTACACTGGGGCTTTTGGACGTCTCCCCATAGCCTCAGCAGCCATTACTTCTTCCTCATATCTTGGGACCATTTTCTCTTTTTGCATCACACAACCATCCTTAACTTCATATGCTCTACCATTGGTGTCAACTGTCAAACTATTACTTTGAAGATAACTCTTCTTTAAAAAATGGTTCAGTACTTGAACTGTGTTTCCATTCTCCCAAGAACACTTTACAAAAGTTACTTTTTTTCACTTCTCTTTTCCTTTTGCTTTGTGACTTCATTGCATTCACTAATTTTTCTAATCTACGCATCCTATTCAAAATTAGAATAAAAATTTCTCTTTTTATTTCCAAAGCCTTACTTACAATATTTTCTATACATTTTTTTTTCTTAATAAATTGATTTTTTCTTATATTTTTTCACATCCTTTAGCAAATTTAACATCACTCTTCCCTGAAACATTTTTCGACGAATGTTTTTAAAATCTAATTTTCGTGTAAAATCTGTTTGACATACTTCTGATTGTACATTAGCTTTTTTTTTTTTGCTGTTGACTGTGTTGTTGCTTTGTACATAAAACTTTGTTTTACAGTTATTTTTGCCATTTTTTTGTTTTTTGAAAATCTTTAAGAAATCTCTGCTCTGCTTACCAGTAGACTTTTTCTTTTTGCCATCACCAGCTTCTCCTGCTATTTTTTTTCCCCCAGTTTTGTCCAGATATACTTGTTGTTGTTTTTCTTTCCTTTTTCTTGTCCTTAAAGGCATTTTTTTTTCACTGTTGCTCAGCAATACCTACAAGGAACTAAAAAAAATCCTTTTTGTAATTATAATTCATTAAAATATTTTTTTTTACTTTTCATTTATTTCAAATGTTTTTCCATTTGTCTCTCATTTGTGATTTACTAATTTGTGCACAGTACTAACCACCACAGTTGAAAAAAAACAAGCTGCCCCTTTCCTGCAAGTGCATTTTTTAACAGAACAACTGCAACACAAATTATATCTGTGGCCACAATTCCTGTGCACACACAGCCTCATGGTGTGCTTCTAAGCAGAAAACAGAATTTGATTTGCAAATTCAAAGCACATTTACTACTCTGGTAGATCAAGTGATAATTGCTGTTACAGCCTTACACATTTTACCTGGAAAATCACAGAGGCAGAAAAGAGCACATTTCCTAACAGCTACTTCATACCATAAGTATCTGCAACCTGGCTGAGTGTTTAGAGTAGAGCAAAGAAAAAGAGGCCTTGGTGACGTTGAATGTGTTTGCATTACACACAGACCTGAGTAGTACGCATGGGAGTGTTGGAGAAGCTGCTGCGTGTGTCCCAAGAGTGTGTTTCTGCAGACTATGTATTGTCAGCTGCAAGACAGATGAGCAAGGAGATTTCCAGAACTGCATGAAGACTGCAGGGATGTATGTAACACTGCATGTGTGCTAAGGGATAATTTGTGTAAACACAACAGGCTGCCTCTTTCCTGGGACTGCATTTCTTACTGAACAACATCTTCACAAATTAAATCTCTGCCCACAATTCCTGTGTGCACACAGACTCATGCCATCTTTTTACGCACATAACACAGGCTGCCCCTTTCCTGGGACTGCATTTCTTACTGAACAACATCTTCACAAATTAAATCTCTGCCCACAATTCCTGTGCGCACACAGACTCGTGCTATGTTTTTTGGAACAAAACAGTGTCCCTGAATAGTACCAAATTACTGTTACAGCCTGATACATTTCCCTTATCATTTACAGAAGCAGAAAACAGCACATGTCCTAACAGCTCCTTAAGACCATGTCCATGTGTTACAGGGTGAGTGATTAGACTAGATCAATTTAAATGAGGCCTTGCTGACGTTGAATGTGTTTGCATTACACAGTGCTATCTGAAACAGCACACAGAGCTGAGTACTACACATGAGAGTGTTGGAGAAGCTGCTGCGTGTGTGCCAAGAGTGTGTTTCTGAACACTGTGTATTGTCTGGTGCAAGACAGATGAGCAAAGAGACTTCCAGAACTGCATGAAGACTGCAGGGATGTATGTAACACTGCATGTGTGCTAAGGGATAATTTGTGTAAATACAACAGGCTGCCCCTTTCCTGGGACTGCATTTCTTACCGAACAACATCTTCACAAATTAAATCTCTGCCCACAATTCCTGTGCGCACACACTCATGCTATCATTTTACGCACATAACACAGGCTGCCCCTTTCCTGGGACTGCATTTCTTACTGAACAACAACTTCATAAATTAAATCTCTGCCCACATTTCCTGTGTGCACACAGAGTCATGCCATCATTTTAGGCACATAACACAGGCTGCCCCTTTCCTGGGACTGCATTTCTTACTGAACAACAACTTCATAAATTAAATCTCTGCCCACATTTCCTGTGTGCACACAGAGTCATGCCATCATTTTAGGCACATAACACAGGCTGCCCCTTTCCTGGAACTGCATTTCTTACTGAACAACATCTTCACAAATTAAATCTCTGCCCACAATTCCTGTGTGCACACAGACTCATGTCATCATTTTAAGCACATAACACAGGCTGCCCCTTTCCTAGGACTGCATTTCTTACTGAACAACAACTTCACAAATTAAATCTCAGACAACAATTCCTATATACACACAGACTCATGCTGTGTTGGTAGGCACAAAACACAGGCTGCCCCTTTCCTGGGTCATCAATTCTTACAGAACTAATGCTTTTTTCAAATGTGCTGCCATTTTCCTCTCTTTTCTTTCAAAGTGATTTCTGCTAAATGCTAACCATCACAATTAAAAAGAAGCTGTTCTTTTCTTTCAACTGCAAGTCTTACTTTTCAACAGCAACACATATTAAATCTCTGTCAACAATTCTTCTCTGCACACAGACTCATGGTTTGATGGTAGGCACAAAACAGTATTCCTCATTGTTACCAGTACACATTAACTTATGGTGAAAACATACTCCATAATATTTTACATATTCAAAACAGTTAAATATCTCGCAAAACAGAAAACGTAAATCACAACTTTAAACAAATAATCATAATTCTTTTTTTTATATCAAAATTAACCACAAACACCCCCTCTCAAACTCATAACTCACCTTTAAAATTAGTTAGTTGTGAAAGAAATGTGGCAGTCACACGGCAGTTTATCAGACCAGAATCTCTGAGCTGAACACCTCTCTCCTCTCAGCAGAACCAGTTAATGGCACAGTTTCCCTCTCTTTTTTCACACATATACATGTTAATTTCAAATCTCAGTGCTTCCCACATTTTTTCAAATGAAATCACACATTTCTATTGGTTGAAAACTTCAACCCCTTTCCAAATGTACCCTTCCCCCAACTTGACTTCTGCCTGCTACCATAGCAACAGGTCATGGAACACAGGTGTGAGCAGAGAGGTCAGATGTTCAGCAGACAATGTTTCATTTCCAAAGAGTAAGAGTGCTTGACTTTTCAAACCTAACAGCAAATCCAAACTAATGTTCTTTGTTCACACATTTTTCTGAACCTATACAATACATGCTTTTTAAAATTTAAACATACAGCCTAGTTTTTAGAGTAGAATGGTTTGAAACAGCCGATGAGTTCTTTTTATTAAAAAAAGTATGTGTGCCCCCATTTTTCAACTGTCTTTCATTTCTTTTTGCCTTTCTACTGAAAGACACCTCCTGAGTGCATCCAGATCTCCTTTGAAGATGTTCACAGTGTGGATTGTAGGTCACAGCTATGTCTTCTGGAGTGAAAAATTTGCAGAAAAAAGAGGTATGGTGAGAGACCTTGCTTTGCCAAATGTAGACATTAAATGGATTGGTCAGAGAGGGTTAAAGTGGCACCAATTAATGCCTTTGGTGAAAACCTTTCTACATCTCCCACAGCCTAACCTTATTATTGTGCACTGTGGTGGTAATGACCTAGGCACTTAAACTGGGGTAGGTCTGGAAATGCTTATTAAGGACACCTTTGTGCAATTGATGTCGCTTTTTCCACAAACTGCCTTTGTATATTCTAACATATGCCAAAGGCAAAAGTGGAACTGGTCCAACCAATTTTGTCCGCAGATTGACAAAGCAAGGAAGCACGTCAACAAATCTATTTCTGCTTTCCTCAGAGACTATGGTATGGGTTCTATATACCACAACAACTTGCGTTACAACATGCAAGACATTTATAGAGGAGATGGTGTACACTTCACTGATGAAGGCAACAGAGTCTTCCTCTTGAACTTTAGACTCTGCATCGGTACTTACTTGTAGGTACCAAAAAACAAACAATAAACACAAGGGCTCTTTTTAGAGCCACCTTATATCTAAACACTTAAATGCGATTTTTTTTTTTTTTTTTTTTAAGTTTTTTTTCGGGTGCGCGCTGGGTGCGCGCACTCGGCGATATTTTTTTTCAAAATATAAATCTTTTTTTTTGCCCTACAAGGTCCTACTGTGACCCCCTTACAATGCCTAGTGGGTCAATATCTCCCCACTCTGCCCCCTTTTCAAGTTCTCCCCCTTTGTTTATCACCCCCTCTTTATGCGAGAGACAAAATGGCGGCCGCCGCTTCCTGATTTCCACCGATTCGAATGTTTACTAACATCTAACAACCAATCAGAAGGGCGCTCGCGATCGGCAAGGTGCGCGCACAGGACTTGCTCAGTGCACGCACGCTGCGCGCGTACAGATATATATATTGATTTAAATGCTAATTTCTCAGGAAATACTGAACAGATTTACACCAAACCTGCAAAAGGCACTTCATGGACCTTATGGCTACCTCTCTGCCAAATTTCACATAATTCGGTTCAGCCGTTCGGGCTGTAGCTGCGACTAAAGTCCCTATGGAAAAATGCATGGGGAAAACGCGTTTTGGGACCCCCCTTTTTTCTCGGCCCCCGCTTTACGAATCACCCCGACACTTTCAGGGTAGGAGCCGAGCGGAGCGCCCCATTAGTTTTGAAAATTTTGCGAGGATTCGTCAACCGGCGCCAAAGTTATTCAAAATAGAATTTTCAGATTTCCTATGGAAACACGGTCCTAACTATAACTACCTACTGGCGACCGCCAGTAGGTAATTAATATTTATATATATATATATATATATATATATATATATATATATATATATATATATATATATATATATATATATATATATATATATATATATATATATATATATATATATATATATATATATATATATATATATATATATATATATTACCTACTGGCGGTCGCCAGTAGGTAGTTATAGTTAGGACCACGTTTCCATAGGAAATCCGCAACATTCTATTTTGAAGAACTTTGGCGCCGGTCGACGAATCCTCGCGAATTTTTCAAAATAGGTGGGGCGCTACGCTCCGATCCTACCCTGAAAGTCTCGGGGGGATTCGTCAAGCGGGGGCTGAGATAAAAGGGGGGTCCCAAAACGCGTTTTTCCCATGCGTTTTTCCATAGGACCTTTAGACAGGGCTACAGCCCGAACGGCTGAACAGAATTACTAGAAATTTGGCAGAGAGGTAGTCCTCAGGTCAAGGAAGTGCCTTTTGTAGGTTTGGTGTAAATCTGTTCAGTAGATTCTGAGAAAATAGCCTTTAAATCAATATATATATCTGAGCCAGCTTACGGTGCGCTTACGGTACGCTTACCGTACGCGTACGGTGGCGTGCACGAGCGCGATTCTGATTGGCTCTTAGATCTTAGTAAACATTCGAATCGGCCGAAACCAGGAAGCGGCGGCCGCCATTTTCTCTCTCGCACTGAGAGTGATTTTTAATATTTAAAGCCCAAAAACATGTAAAGGGGCTGTTTAGACAGCTCCCACACACATAGGCATGTTGAGGGAGTCCCCAAAGATCCCCCAAGGCCAAAAACGGAATTTTTATTTTTTTCGGTAATTACGCCGATTACGCTTAAAATTATTTTAATTATTAAAAAAAAAAAAAATAACCCACACTCTCTCCATCCCGTGTGCAATTGGTGGCCGAAGTCCACCATTTGTGCATGGCTTTTTAGACGAGAGATAAACTAAAATATTTTAAAAAAAAAAATTTAAAAAAAAAATTATCCACACTCTCTCCACCCCGTGTGCAAATGGTGCCCGAAGGGCACCATTTGAGCATGGCTTATAAAATATACAAAAAATTAAAATATTACCTTTCAAAACGAAGTGCATCATATGTCCTCCATGTGCGCACGGTGCGCGAAGCGCATCGTGCGTACATGGCCCATCTAGCGTAACGTGGGCACGCGGTGCACGTAGCGCACCGCGTGCCCACCGTGCGTGCATGGCACTAACTGCGTAAAGTGGGCGCGCGGTGCACCGCGTGCTCACTGTGCGCGCACGGTGCGCGAAGCGCACCGTGCGCGCACAGAACGAACTGCGTTAAGTGGGCGCGCACGCCACGAATGGCGTAAAGTAACTTAGCATTTAAAAAACCGTACAAATTCACTGAAAAAACCATAGGTTTCACACACGTTATAGTTAGGAATTAGCATTTAAAAAACCTTGCAAATTCACTGAAAAAACCATAGGTTTCACACATGTTATAGTTAGCGGAAATTTTACTGATAAAAAAAACCAATGAAATTCCCCCGTTATAGTTACTGCAGGCAACTATAACTCACGCGACCGCAATCTTCTGCTGATGACATATGTGTCTTTATGAAAAAAAAATATTTGTAATATATGTATAGCTAAAAATGTATGGAAGAAGACATGGGCAAATAAGTGTCTAAATACAGTATTCGCATCAGCAGAGGATTGCGGTCGCGTGAGTTATAGTTGCCTGCAGTAACTATAACGGGGGAATTTCATTGGTTTTTTATCAGTAAAATTTCCGCTAACTATAACATGTGTGAAACCTATGGTTTTTTCAGTGAATTTGCAAGGTTTTTTAAATGCTAATTCCTAACTATAACGTGTGTGAAACCTATGGTTTTTTCAGTGAATATATATATATATATATATATATATATATATATATATATATATATATATATATATATATGAGCCAACAAGGTGTTCCCACTTCAAAGAACACACCGGAGCACTCAGGGTCTGTAAACCTTTTAATCACTCCGCATGACGCGTTTCGTCACAACTGACTTTATCAAATGCTGTTTGGCGTGAAAAGAGGTTTGTTGGTAGTCCAAGTTTTTAAGGCTTACGGGGCTCCACCTTCGTAGTTGCATCAAGGAAGGACTGTATTGGCAAACAGTGCCTCCTAACAGTTCTTGGTTGCCATCTTGGAGTGTGAAAATTGTTGTTGTACCCCCATGTCAGTTCTCTCGGGGTGAGTTATTCTTAAGGTGTAAGCTTCCATCGGGTGATGGGAATTAAAAATACACCAAGGCTGGCAATTGTCCACTGCGAATTCATACGGGAGTCCCGTTCTTTCTCCCAGCCCTTTCGTCAGCCGCTAAGTTTGTTGTTCGAGATTTCTATGTCCGAGGGCACAAAATATAGTAGTTTGCGCTCTTGCATGTGAGTCATGCACCAGTTTCATGGCAGAAATATTCTTCTCTGCATTGCGGCGGTTCTAGCAGCATCAAATTAATCTTTCCCCAAATGCCACCTCTGCTGCTGAACTCCAGTCGTGACGGGTGCTTCCTTCGTGCAGATGGCTTGCACGTTTTTAAATGAGCCAACAAGGTGTTCCCACTTCAAAGAACACACCGGAGCACTCAGGGTCTGTAAACCTTTTAATCACTCCGCATGACGCGTTGTCACAACTGACTTTATCAAATGCTGTTTGGCGTGAAAAGAGGTTTGTTGGTAGTCCAAGTTTTTAAGGCTTACGGGGCTCCACCTTCGTAGTTGCATCAAGGAAGGACTGTATTGGCAAACAGTGCCTCCTAACAGTTCTTGGTTGCCATCTTGGAGTGTGAAAATTGTTGTTGTACCCCCATGTCAGTTCTCTCGGGGTGAGTTATTCTTAAGGTGTAAGCTTCCATCGGGTGATGGGAATTAAAAATACACCAAGGCTGGCAATTGTCCACTGCGAATTCATACGGGAGTCCCGTTCTTTCTCCCAGCCCTTTCGTCAGCCGCTAAGTTTGTTGTTCGAGATTTCTATGTCCGAGGGCACAAAATATAGTAGTTTGCGCTCTTGCATGTGAGTCATGCACCAGTTTCATGGCAGAAATATTCTTCTCTGCATTGCGGCGGTTCTAGCAGCATCAAATTAATCTTTCCCCAAATGCCACCTCTGCTGCTGAACTCCAGTCGTGACGGGTGCTTCCTTCGTGCAGATGGCTTGCACGTTTTTAAATGAGCCAACAAGGTGTTCCCACTTCAAAGAACACACCGGAGCACTCAGGGTCTGTAAACCTTTTAATCACTCCGCATGACGCGTTTCGTCACAACTGACTTTATCAAATGCTGTTTGGCGTGAAAAGAGGTTTGTTGGTAGTCCAAGTTTTTAAGGCTTACGGGGCTCCACCTTCGTAGTTGCATCAAGGAAGGACTGTATTGGCAAACAGTGCCTCCTAACAGTTCTTGGTTGCCATCTTGGAGTGTGAAAATTGTTGTTGTACCCCCATGTCAGTTCTCTCGGGGTGAGTTATTCTTAAGGTGTAAGCTTCCATCGGGTGATGGGAATTAAAAATACACCAAGGCTGGCAATTGTCCACTGCGAATTCATACGGGAGTCCCGTTCTTTCTCCCAGCCCTTTCGTCAGCCGCTAAGTTTGTTGTTCGAGATTTCTATGTCCGAGGGCACAAAATATAGTAGTTTGCGCTCTTGCATGTGAGTCATGCACCAGTTTCATGGCAGAAATATTCTTCTCTGCATTGCGGCGGTTCTAGCAGCATCAAATTAATCTTTCCCCAAATGCCACCTCTGCTGCTGAACTCCAGTCGTGACGGGTGCTTCCTTCGTGCAGATGGCTTGCACGTTTTTAAATGAGCCAACAAGGTGTTCCCACTTCAAAGAACACACCGGAGCACTCAGGGTCTGTAAACCTTTTAATCACTCCGCATGACGCGTTTCGTCACAACTGACTTTATCAAATGCTGTTTGGCGTGAAAAGAGGTTTGTTAGGAGGCACTGTTTGCCAATACAGTCCTTCCTTGATGCAACTACGAAGGTGGAGCCCCGTAAGCCTTAAAAACTTGGACTACCAACAAACCTCTTTTCACGCCAAACAGCATTTGATAAAGTCAGTTGTGACGAAACGCGTCATGCGGAGTGATTAAAAGGTTTACAGACCCTGAGTGCTCCGGTGTGTTCTTTGAAGTGGGAACACCTTGTTGGCTCATTTAAAAACGTGCAAGCCATCTGCACGAAGGAAGCACCCGTCACGACTGGAGTTCAGCAGCAGAGGTGGCATTTGGGGAAAGATATATATATATATATATATATATATATATATTCACAGAAAAAAAACCATAGGTTTCAGGCACATTATAGTTAGGAATTAGCATTTAAAAAACCTCAGAAATTCACTGAAAAAACCATAGGTTTCAGGGGTGTTATAGTTAGTTGGACTTTTCACTTGTACAAAACCATTGAAATTCCCCCGTTATAGTTAGTTCAGCTAACTATAACTCGCGCGCCCGCAATGCACTGCTGATGACGTCACATATTACATCACTCATGACATCACTGATGACATCTCAAATGACTTCACTGATGACATCATCCAGTGAATGTGTGTTTTTCTGAAAATTAAATATGTTTTATATATGTATATCTCAAGGTCGATGGAAGAATAAATGGGTATATAAGTGTCTAAATGGATGATTTGTTTTTGAAAAATTGATTGTGTAACTGACTGATTAAGTGTATCATAGTAAATACATGGCTTAGTGAGTAATGTTTAAATATGTAAATATCTGTATCAGTCTCTCACTTTGTGTATAAGTGGCTGCATGGGTTGGTGAGTAGCTACATGGGTGTCTATATAGGTTATTAGTTGGTTTTTTGAGTATCAGTAGGAGTGTCTGCATGGTTCGATGGGGGTATTACGTAGTGCATAGGTGCATGAATGAGTGACTCACTGTATGTGTTGAACACAGCATGTGTGCAGGACTGTATGGGTGGATGAGTGTGTGTATGGGTGTGTTAGTGAGTGAATGACTGTCTCAATAGTGTCTTTAGGAGTAACTACATATGTTTTAAACTAGTATATGTGACTATTGGTGTATATATGTGAGTATATGTGAGAGTGAGAGATTGACAGAGTTCCTGTATGAATGAGTATGAGTTTCTATAAGTGATTGTTTAAAAGACAAAGTATGTGTAAGTTTCCGTAGAAGTAAGTGTGGTGGTGTGTGTATAACTGTATATGCAAGTAAATGTATGTTTGATTCTTTATTAGCATGAGTGATTATGTGTGTGAGTAACTCTATGGATGAGTGGCATTGTGTAACAGGATGTATAGGTGTATGAGTACATATGATGAGTGAGTACATGTATGAGTGACTGTATAGGACTGTTGGTGAATGAGTGGATGTGTATGTGGATGTGGATCTTAGAATTACTGAAGAGGTTGTTGTAACTGGTATTGGTATGTCCATTGTTTTGAAAATTTTAGTCTCTATTTTTGAATGTGTGTATCAAAGGTTATATTAGGGTGAGAGGAGGTCTGCCACTCTATCACAAGGATGATGTCATCAGTGATGTCATTTGAGATGTCATCATTGATGTCATGAGTGATGTCACTGACCATGTCATGAGTGATGTAATATGTGACGTCATCAGCAGTGCATTGCGGGCGCGCGAGTTATAGTTAGCTGAACTAACTATAACGGGGGAATTTCAATGGTTTTGTACAAGTGAAAAGTCCAGCTTACTATAACACCCCTGAAACCTATGGTTTTTTCAGTGAATTTCTGAGGTTTTTTAAATGCTAATTCCTAACTATAACGTGCCTGAAACCTATGTTTTTTTCTGTGAATTTCAAAGGTTTTTTAAATGCTAATTTCTAACTATGCCTACAGAGATAGGACATGTGAAGAAAGAAGAAAAAATGCACAGAAAGAAACAAAAGAAGTGCAGAAAGAAGCAACAGAAGTCCTCAAATACGAAGATAAGTGCAGGAAGAAGGATAACGTGCAGAAAGAACAAAAAGAAGAGCAGAAAGAAGCCTTGTTGCAAAATCATCCTGTACCCTCAACTTTTTCAGACGGATACTGGTGGTAACTGAGTCTGACTAACCAGTCCTAGAGCCAGTGCTATGTTAAAAGACACTTAGAATACAGTGAAAACACCTACATACACTAGGGAACATTATGAGTTGGGGTCCCCCTGTGATTAGCATGACCTCCTCTGTAAGCCCCTAGTATATAATAGGGCATGGGGATTAAAACTACCTCTTAAAACAGGCCACAGGGCGTTTTTGCACACGTTAACTCAGGCCCCGTCCCCTCCCTTCACCACTGTGTAAACACGCCCTGTGTCCGTTTTTAGTTGGGAGATTAAGTTCATTTGAATCCTGAGGGTCCCTAGGGTCCAACTAGCCCACTAGGTACCTCCAGTAAGTGCCACAGAGCTGCGTTGCAGAGAGGTGTAAAAAGTGGCACGGCCTGGACCACCTCTCTGCAATGCAGCTCAGTGGCGCTTATGGAAGCACTTGGTGGGCTAGTTAGCCCCCAGGGGCCCTCAGTATTGAAGGGAAATTATATCCCCAATTTAAAACGTGCCATAGTGCGTGTTTGCACACGTCACCTCAGGCCCCGTCCCCTCCCTTCACCACTGTGTAAACGCACCCTGTGGCTGTTCTAAGTTGAGAGATTAAGTCCCCTGGAATCCTAAGGGTCCCTAGGGTCAAACTAGACCACTAGGTACCTCCAGTAAGCGCCACAGAGCTGCGTTGCAGAGAGGTGTAAAAAGGGGCTTGGCCTCAGAACACCTGTCTGCAGCGCAGCTCCCTGGCGCATACTGGAGATGCCTGTTGGGGGCGCGTTTGCAGAGTGCTGCACGGAGGGGGCATGGCCTCCGGCACGATGCCAGTCTTTTATTTATTTTAATTTTTTAAGAAGGGGTCTGTGTGGTTCCCCTTCTTATTCTAATTTATTGGCTCTGATGACGCCATCCCCCAGGGCCTGTCTCCTAATTATATTTTTTTGACCCCAATCCCCAGGGCCGGCCACTGTTTTTTATTATTTTTAAAAAATATATATTTATAGACACACCTAGGACATGCTGGACAAACTGTACGTACCTATCACCATGACGATTTGCGTGATATTCATTAAAAGGCGACTATGCATGCAATGAATCCACATGGAATGTATTTACACCACTAGTGAAGCTCTGACATGTCTGATGCCCTACCGTGCCTAATCCCGGTAGATACCCTTGTCGTTTATTTATACAAACATGGGTAGCTATTGACGGGCACATTTAATACACATGCACACCAAGCCATTCAAAGGGGATTCGACAAAAATTCGACCAAAACTATGCAAGAAACCCCCCTCACGGTTAATAAAACACACATCCACTGCCGGATGTGTAATACTTTTTATTTTACTCTCTGGAAAGGGGACGAACATCACTTGAGAGTCACAGCGCGCTCCTGACAGAGCCCAATGCTGTGTTACACCCACCATTGCCTGCCGAGTGCCACACACGTCTGTGTTGTATTCCACTAGCTAGTGCATATGCTATGACACTCTCTAGCCCATGTGCACTGTAACACCACCCCGTGAATATGTCATGCCACACTTGTCTTCGCACGGGTTATATTGCCCCATCTAACGTGCCTTCCTCGATGCCTAAGTTATAACACACAGTGCTATGCCATACATATTACAATCTGGGATCCATATCTTTGTCACAGTGCATATGCAACGTTACACTCCCAGCACATATTTTATATTACAACTTTAGAGACTAGTTAGGATACACAACACTGCCCTGTGCATATTACACTCCAAGGCGCATATCGCATAGCACGCGCTAGTGCCTGTGCTATCTCGCGCTCTCCAATCAATCTGTCATTGCGCACAATGTATTGCATATTATATTTCACGCCCGGTTCATCTTATATCACAGTTTTTGGTGCATAGTTTATACCATACACTATATCTAGTTTTCATTTTCAATCGTGCTCTCAGGACTATGTTCTATATAACACTGTGTTCACCTACCCTTTTCACGGGCATTACATTTTGCGATAGGGGGTGGAGGGTCAGGGGGTGTTTCTGCCAAGTGAGCCCGGAGTCAGTCACAAACGTCCTCTTCTTCCTGAATAAAAGTGAGATTATGCTGCATACTTGTTCATATTTTAAGCAGTTCGCACAGACACACGTTTTAAAAACAATAAAGTTCCTAATACCCGCCTTCTCTGAACAGTTAGCTTGCTGCCCCCATCCCCCTCCTCCCTATCCTCTGTTGTGTGAATCCATGGACTAGCCTCCTCCCTCCTGCCATGAATGGTCTGATGTGCTGCCACTGCCCTCAATTTAGTATGATGTACCAGTCCACTCCTCCTGCCCTCCATTGCCCAATTCTATGCCCCATCATTGACCTCCTGCTTAAACTCTGTGCTTAGCTTGCTGCCCCTATTCTCCTTCCCCCTGCCCTCCGATGTCTTTGTGCATGCCCCTGCTCCATCCTTTTTGCCCACCATGTCCCATGGACCTGCCACTCCTATCTACTCTGAGTGTTCTGTTGAGCTGCCACTCCCCTCCCACCTGCCTAGCATTGTCAGATGACTGTAACCTGTCCCTGCCACCTCCACCCTGCCTGTCCACATGCCATGCCCCTATCCCCTTCCTCCTGTCCTCCATGGTCCATTTTACTGCCACACCCTTCTGCCCTCCCTGGTCTGTTGTGCTGCAACTGCTCCTCCTGCCTGCCCCACGCGGTCTGTTGTGAGGCCCCTTCTCCTGAACTCTCTTGTCTGTGCACAGGTCCTGACCCTCCCTTCTATCCTCCATCGTCCTTTGTGCATGCCCCTGCACCCTCCTTCTTGCCCATCATAGCCATTGTGCTGCCACTAACCCTCCCACTTGCCATGCATGGTCTTCTGTGCTGCAATCGCCCCTCCCACCTTCCCTGTGTGGTCAGTTAGCTGCCCCTGACCCCCTCCAACCTTCCCTCCATGGTCTGTGTGTATGCCATCACAGTCTCACTGTTGCTCTTCATGGTGTGTCTTGCTTCTAGTGCCCATCCTGCCTGACCTCCACGGCTATCTTGCTGCTCCTGCCCTGCCCCCTTGCCCCCAGCCCTCTGTTTACATGTGCAGACCCCTACTCCCTCCCTCCTGGCTTGTCTGTTCCATTGTAATGCCCCTGATCCGTCCCTCCAGCCCTTTATGGTCTGTTATGCTGCAGCCTTCTCTCCTGTCTGTCCATTATGGTCAGCTAGCTACCATTGCCTCTTGCCCCTCTGTTCTCTGTTGTCCATGTGCATGATCCTGTCCCCTCCCTCTTGCTTTCTATGGATTGTTGTGCTGCACTCCTGTCCTGCATGCCCCGTGTGGTGTATTGTGCTGCTGCAAACCCTGATGCCTGCCCTGCAGGGTCAGTTTGGTGCACCTCTCCATGTCCCTCCTGTCCTCTGTTATCCAAGTCCATGTCCCTATCCCATTTCCTTCCATGATCCAATGTACCATACTTGCGAACATTTTGAACTTGGTAGGAGGGAGATTTTGAAAAAAAACTGGGGTATTGATTTTCCCCTTTGAGTTACATTGAAAAAGAGGAGATTGTAGACAGGAGACAGATCAAAAGCCCATTTGAGCTTAAAAACATTGGAAGTTTCCTGGCTGAATCGGGTCTGTTGGCATGTATGGTTGTACTACCATTGCCTCTTCCTTTTGCCCACAATGGTCTATTACATTGCCACAGCCTCTTGCAAGTCCTGTATTGTTGGTTTGTTGCCCCTGCCCCCCTTTCCACTGCCCTCCATAGTCTGTTGTGCTTCCACGCCCCTTCCTGCCTGCTCAGTGTGGTTAAATTGTTGCCTTTGCACCCTCCTACCTGCCTTCAATTTTCAGAGTCCCTGCCCCTGGCCTCTGCCTCTCAACAGTATCCTAATGAACAACTAGATTGCTAACATTCTATATTTATTACAAAAGTGTGGAACGCCTGACATCATCTTGGTGTAATCAAAACTGTAATACCTAGAGCATTTCCTTTAGAAATTACATATGAGAGGGTCTTATTTGCATCAAAATTATGGTTAGTGCTCTAAAAAAATTAAATGGGGACATATTTTCTGAGTTTTCAAATAGCGACAACGCACTTTTAAATTATTTGTTATCTTTGTTTTTTTATCCAGTTGACCACTTGATTAAATGTTGCACTTAGGGGAGAGGATGTGGTGTTACTTCCAGAACTGCAGACTTTGCAACTGGGGAACCAGGTTGAAGTTTCTGCTTCAGCTCGACATTCTGTGATTCTGGTCAAATCACTTAGTCTCCCCATGTCTACAACCAAAATGAATTTGTTCTTGTGTGATGTAACCAATGCTCATGTAAAGCACTCCAATACCTGACAAGTCTGCACTATATAACACTGCAAAAACACAAAATAATAAGTGTTTTGCACACTTCTGTCATTGGGCTATATTTGGGCTACATATGGGTGATTTTGGGCTACATTTGGGCTCTTTTGTCTCCGGTGGCCATCTTGGGAGATTTATTTGTTATGAAGTTTCCTAATTTCCTCATGTACTGCAGTCTCCTCAGAAGGAAATGCTTTCGGTTTTTTACTTTGATTCCATCATGAAGGTATTCAGATATGTCACACATTTGCCATAAATTCTGAATGTTAGCACTCTAGTTGCTCATTAGATCACTGTAGTAAAACTACTGTTCACCATGGAAGTCTGCTCCTGGTATTAAAAGTGCATGTTTCAGTCTGCATGTCAGAATATTTTAATGAAATAGAAGAGGATTTGAGAAGTCACTCAAAATGTGCCCTCATTTTCTTTTTTCAGCATTCATCATAATTTCTATGGCAAAATGACCCCCTCATTGTGTTCCTTTTTAAATTAAATGTTTTAAGTGTTACCAGTTTATTCCAATCAAGATGGCTTCAGGTGTGCCATACTTTTGTCATAATGAAGACAGTAAGCGCTCTAGTTGTTTTTAAGAACATTCTGGGACATTCTGTCATTGGGCTATACTTGGGCTACATCTGGGTGATATTTGGGCTACATTTGGGCTCTTTTGTCTCTGGTGGCCATCTTGGGAGACTTATTTGTTATGAAGTTTCCTAATTTCCTCATTTACTGCAGTCTCCTCAGTAGGAAATACTTTCAGTTTTTTACTTTGGTTCCATCAAGAAGGCATTCAGATGTGTCACACATTTGCCATAAATTCAGAATGTTAGCACTCTTTTTGCTCATTAGATCACTGTAGTAAAGCTACTGCTCACCAGGGAAAACTGCTGCTGGTATTGAAAGTGCATGTTTCAGTCTGCATGTCAGAATTTTTTAATGAAATAGAAGAGGATTTGAGAAGTCACTCAAAATGTGCCCTAATTTTTCTTTCTGCAGCACTAATCATACTTTTTATGGAAAAATGAACCCCCTCATTTTGTTCCTTTTTAAATTAAATGTTTTAAGAGTTACCACTTTAATCCAAGCAAGATGGCTTCAGGTGTGCCATACGTTTATCATAAGTAGGACTGTTAGCGCTCTAGTAGTTCTTTGGAACACTCTGGGAAGCTGCAGTAGAACACAAAGGAATCAACTGACAGTCTCTGCCCTTGTTGGATGTACATGTTTTACTGAGAATGTCAGACTTCATTCTCACATGACTGAGAAAGATAATGTGAATTTACAGAAAATAAGCTCTCAGTTTAGCTTGTAGATCACCTTCCAAACCTCTGTGGTAAAAGCATGAGAAAATATTTTTCTCTCAATCATGATATCCCAGCAGAAGGCTTTTTCACATGGTGAAATCACCTTAGAACATACCACAATTCCTAAAATGAGTATGGTACCATCAACAAATGATTTATAATGTAATTAAAGTCTTAAAACCTTCTATTAACTGCAATGCTTTTTAATGAGGTGCTATCATGTATATTGGTCCCAAGATGGCTGCCAACACTTCTTGGATGAAGTGCTGACAGCCAATCAGATCTCAGGATGAGATGTGTGGTTAGGCTCCGCCCACATATATATATGCTTTTAAATGCTATTTTCTCAGGAAATACTGAACAGATTTACACCAGACCTGCAAAAGGCACTTCCTTGACCTTATGGCTACCTCTCTGCCAAATTTCAAGTAATTCTGTTCAGCCGTTCGGGCTGTAGCTGTGTCTACAGGTCCTATGGAAAAATGCATGGGGAAAACGCGTTTTGGGACCCCCCTTTTTTCTCGGCCCCTGCTTGACGAATCACGCCGAGACTTTCAGGGTAGGAGCTGAACGGAGCGCCCCATTAGTTTTGAAAATTTCGCGAGGATTCGTCAACCTGCGCCAAAGTTATTAAAAATAGAATTTTGAGATTTCCTATGGAAACTAGGTTGTAACTATAACTATCTACTGGCGACCGCCAGTATATCTATCTATCTATCTATCTATATATATATATATATATATATATATATATATATATTTGCCCTGAAGCATTCCGAGAGCACTCGACAGATGTTCCGCCATCCGGCTCTGATTTGTAGCCTGCCTTCACACTCCACACAAGTCTTTAAAAGTGCCGACGAGTGTCAGGGCTTCCATGCCCCTTCATTTTGGGCTGCACGAAAGAAAATGGATGTACGCATTATTTTCATATCCGGTTCCTTTTATTTAATTCAAGCCCCTCAGTGGGCATTTGCTTAGTGCACAGTCCATCTGAAGCTTTATGGGACTTGAAGTCCATAATGCGCATACACTGCTGACTTTAAGTAAGCTCCATTATTCTTTTGTTATATTGTGCTTGATTAATTGATTACCTTGAGTAGGTTGTTTTGCGCTCAAACAGGTTTTTTGACAAGGAACGCTGTGCCAAAGAATCCCACATAGTTGGAGACTCACATATATCGCATATAATATAGTGTTTCCAGGGTCCCGCGCATGGGCGGGAATATTCTAATGCTAATGACTATTTACTGAGGATCCCCTGAAAGAGAACCCCCAAACCAAGGTCTAGACGTGCACACAAGCAAGCGCAGGGGACTGATTCCACACTCACAGGGGCCGGTTTGCTGGGGAAACAACCTTTACAACGCAACTATTACATTGCACTACACTTACAACGCAGGCATTACAACGGAACATCCTTTACAACGCATGACACTACAACGCATACCATTACAACGCATGACACTACATCGCATGTCACTACAACGCAGACATTACAACGCATACCATTACAATGCATACCATTGGAGTTACAATAGTAATTTTTAACCCCTATACTATCCAACACTTACCCTACTGTTGCACCCCCTGGAGTTAGAATAGTAATTTTTTACCCCTATACTAACCATAAATGCAATGTAACAGTATGCGTTGTAATGGTATGCGTTGTAAAGGTAGTATGCGATGTAATGGAATGCGTTGTAAAGGTAGTTTTTTTAAATGCGTTGTAGTGTCATGCGATGTAATGGAATGCGTTGTAGTGGATGTTGCGATGTAAAAATAGCGTTGTAAGTGCATGCGTTGTAAAAGTATGCGTTGTAACGTCATACATCCGTTTGCTGACACACACACAGTCATCCACAGTCCTCCGAGACCTCTCCCTCCCAGCCCCCTTCCCTTGCCTCACCTGCAACCCTATCCCCCCCAGAAGCTCTTCCTCTGTGACCTTGGCCTCTTCCCCACCGGCCCAGCAGATCCTTATTACAAGGGGAAGAGGAAGTCCCCACACACAGGAGGGAGTGCCCCTCACACACGGACACCCTCCCCAAGGCGCAGTCAGACCGAGACGCCCACCCGCAAATCCCCTGGCGCAAGAAGAGCAAGACCCCCCCGCAGCTCCAAGGCAAAGTCTCCGTCCTCCATCGCCAATGCCACCACTCCAGAGGTTTCCCTGCCACTCCCTGCGTTGGGTTCACCCACACACAGATACACCATCCCCAAAATGCTAAGGCCATCCCCCCCCAAGCACTTGCTCCTCCACACCTGGTCAGACAATTGGTGCCACTGATGTGGGGACCGTTTGCCCCCCCCCCTTCCCCCCGCCCTGCCGACCTCACCTGTCCCCCATTCCACTCCCATGGATGTAGGCACTGCTTTGGAGTCCACGACCACCCGTCTGACTTGGGCACTGCAGTGGTGAGCCAATCCACTCCATCTGACCTGCCCACTGGAGTTGTGCCAGCACCCACCCCATCTGACTTGTGCCCCACAGTTGTGACAGCACCCACCACTTCAGTCATCTCCACTGCAGTTGGAAGTGTCTCGCCTGCATCCCCCACCTCTTCACTGCCTCCTTCTGCTGTGCCCCGATACTGTCCCTGCGGTGCTTGGCCTGCCCCCATGTTTGCTCCTCCAAGGGGATGACCCCAGTCCTTAGCAGTGCAGGCAAGCAAGGTGTGACAGTTGTCACTCTAGTTCACTCCTTGGCATTTTGATATGGACTGGCCATTGGCCTTTTGGTTGCACAGACGTTTAGAATTTCATATACTGAATTTGTCACTAGTTCACTCCTTGCCATTTGGATATGGACTGGCCCTTGGCCTGTTGTTGGAACAGACGTTTCACTTTTCATATGCTGAATAAAGCTTTTTTCTTTGTCCCTGTGAACTTGATTTAGCTGTACATCATGTTGATGTTGTTTTACATGCCCTTGCACCTGTAATGCTTGGTTTACAATGTTGAATACTGATGTGTTGATGTGAGGTACTCCCTGTGGTCCATGAGATATGTATCCTATTCTGGTGGGTATCCATGTCATACTTTGCAGCTACCTGGGTGTGTCTGGATCAACTATTTGTGTACATCTCTCTGTGAGCATTTCATTGGCATGGTCACATCTGTGGCTTGCACCCCTGCACATATGATGTGCTTCCCATTGTCCAAATTGTCACTTCCACATACTTCGTGCTCATCACTACTGGCCCTACAGGTGTGGGCATCATTGTAATAGGAGCAACTGGGAACTCTGTGCAACTTGCTAGGCATATGTTTGGGGTATGTGCAGCTGACTTAGGGGTGACTCCCGTACCCAGGCTGTTGTGACCAGAGCCTTCATTGTGTGGTAAATCCCTTTTATTTAATAGGGTAACATTGATTGGTTTCACTTGGAAATTCTTCTGTCGAGTTTTGAAACTTTAAAATATAAACAAAAAATCAGCCGGGCAACGAAAACAAATTTACTCACCTGCTATCAGGAGAGATCCCAGTGCTGGATCTTGATGCCCAGCACTGACCCTGAAAAGTAATTATAACTGTACTTCCCGATAACTTGATTTTCCTCCATAGGATAACATTGCCTGGTTTTTGCCAGAAATTCTTCTAAGGGGCCGATTGCGATGGCCGGTCGGACAGCTGTCCGTAGCCTTACCGTGTGACCGACACGTACCCGGAGCCGGTCCATCCTGTAGAGCAAGTACAATGCGCATAACTGCCAAAAACACGACCGACACGTAGGCTGTGAATCAAGCCCCATTCTCCGTCCGAGCCGTTAACTCCTAAAGATGAACCGAGTCGCCCGGAAGCAGTATCCATAGCAGTTTCCGGCATGACAAGTACGATGCGTACTTCCTACGCGCCGGACAGCTCGCCACGTACGGGACGTCACAGCATCCAGAAAACAAGCATATCCGCTACGATTCGCGCCACAAATCAATACACGGCTACGAGATGAACCAGCTTGCAGCGGGTACGAGATGGAGCAACAAGCAGCGTGTACGACACAAACACATCATGAATCCCATCGTGCAGGTCATACCAGTACTCTACATCTATGACCGGATCAGGGACCGACAGCGCAGACGGTAAGTCAGACACCTACAACACCAACAAACGACACGTACACGCAAAATGTCACACACACACACACACACGGGATCCACATCCTGGCCACCAACAACAGCCCACCATAGGGGTTGCATGGCCAGCACCACTAACACCCCCACCCATAGGGGGCCTGTTGCCCATCACCCCTGCCACCCCCACTCACAGGGGACCTGTTGCCCATCACCCCTGCCACCCCCACTCACAGGGCTTATGTTGCCCATCACCCCTGCCACCCACAGCCATAGGGGACCTGTTGCCCATCACCCCTGCCACCCCCACTCACAGGGGACCTGTTGCCCATCACCCCTGCCACCCCCACTCATAGGGGACCTGTTGCCCTTCACCCCTGCCACCCCCACCCATAGGGAACCTGTTGCCCATCACCCCTGCCACCCCCACTCACAGGGGACCTGTTGCCCATCACCCCTGCCACCCCCACTCACAGGGCTTATGTTGCCCATCACCCCTGCCACCCACAGCCATAGGGGACCTGTTGCCCATCACCCCTGCCACCCCCACTCACAGGGCTTATGTTGCCCATCACCCCTGCCACCCCCACTCACAGGAGACCTGTTGCCCATCACCCCCTGCTACCCCCACCCATAGGGGACCTGTTGCCCATCACCCCCACTCATAGGGCTCATGTTGCCCATCACCCCTGCCACCCCCACCCATTGGGGACCTGTTGCCCATCACCCCTGCCACCCCCACTCACAGGGGACCTGTTGCCCATCACCCCTGCCACCCCCACTCATAGGGGACCTGTTGCCCTTCACCCCCACCCATAGGGAACCTGTTGCCCATCACCCCTGCCACCCCCACTCACAGGGGACCTGTTGCCCATCACCCCTGCCACCCCCACTCACAGGGCTTATGTTGCCCATCACCCCTGCCACCCACAGCCATAGGGGACCTGTTGCCCATCACCCCTGCCACCCCCACTCACAGGGCTTATGTTGCCCATCACCCCTGCCACCCCCACTCACAGGAGACCTGTTGCCCATCACCCCCTGCTACCCCCACCCATAGGGGACCTGTTGCCCATCACCCCCACTCATAGGGCTCATGTTGCCCATCACCCCTGCCACCCCCACCCATTGGGGACCTGTTGCCCATCACCCCTGCCACCCCCACTCACAGGGGACCTGTTGCCCATCACCCCTGCCACCCCCACTCATAGGGGACCTGTTGCCCTTCACCCCTGCCACCCCCACCCATAGGGAACCTGTTGCCCATCACCCCTGCCACCCCCACTCACAGGGGACCTGTTGCCAATCACCCCTGCCACCCCCACTCACAGGGCTTATGTTGCCCATCACCCCTGCCACCCACAGCCATAGGGGACCTGTTGCCCATCACCCCTGCCACCCCCACTCACAGGGCTTATGTTGCCCATCACCCCTGCCACCCCCACTCACAGGAGACCTGTTGCCCATCACCCCCTGCTACCCCCACCCATAGGGGACCTGTTGCCCATCACCCCCACTCATAGGGCTCATGTTGCCCATCACCCCTGCCACCCCCACCCATTGGGGACCTGTTGCCCATCACCCCTGCCACCCCCACTCATAGGACTCATGTTGCCCATCACCCCTGCCACCCCCACTCACAGGGCTTATGTTGCCCATCACCCCTGCCACCCCCACTCACAGGGCTTATGTTGCCCATCACCCCTGCCACCCACACCCATAGGATGGGTGATGCGCAACACATCCAGCATACACAAACATCAGGTATGTCCGCAAAATACATCTCCCATGACATCATGACAACAGTGTGTAGTCTGTGACAAATGCCCACAATAGTGATTATGGCTACGAGCATACAACGTAAGTAACAGCACATGTGTGACCAACACATGAGTGTGACATACACAAGGCAAGCATCACCATAGCACTGTGGCAATGTAAAAAGAACACCCCCCTCACTGTGTAGAGCAGAAGTTAAGTGGGGGCTCACAAAATGCAGCAGATGTGGAGCATTGTGGTGATGGGGACCAAACCCCCCTCATCACAGTGACCAAAAGGTAAGTGTCATCATGGTCAAAGCTGCAAATAACAAACAGCATGTATGATCCCTGCTCCCAACACATCAAACACTTTTGGGGCAAACTAGTGGTTGTGTCCCATACACACAGAGATGTGGTGAGGCTAACAGTGCAGTGAAAACATAACACTCTCGGCCATGTGCAGACAAGCACCACACATGGGGGCTGACAATGCACACAGCGTACAATGACAACAGCAGAAGTGAGCATCACCAAGCATGCACACATCTCGAAAATAGACACACCAATCGAACAACATGTGTAGACTGTAGGTGTCAGCTCACAAACTCACATTCCATGCCAGCAATGGCACCCAACAACCAGGATGAATGTGCACAATGATGTGAAATGACTCACAGGGAAGCATGCAAAATCACAGAAACAGCATCCCGACCAAGGCCCACAACAGCAATACCAATGCACTGGTGCAGATGCACAAATAGGCAAAGGCCCCCTGCCCGCCATTGGAAAGGCTGGCCTGCAGGTGAGGTAGAAATTAGGCTAATCACAGTTGCAAATATATTCAAAATCAACAAATTAATGTCTTGTACAGATGCACGTTGTTAATATGTGTACAGAAAGGTAAGTTGTAAATTAAGAGAAGAAATAATACACTGCCTGTTCAATATGTCAATATTTTTGTTTAAGGAAATAGAAGATTGGCGTAGCTCCATACTGCTAATGAGATTATATGATTGGATAGCTTTGTTTTAAGGCCAACTCCTAAAAATATCTGAATGTCTAAAGAGCCCACATTGAGACTGAATATGGGTAAGGTGGTAGATAACAACTTCATGGAATCCGCCCCTCCGGATTCTAAGTGGGTTGAGTTTTCCACACCAGGTTTTACCGGGTGTGGGGGAACCACATCCAATTTTTTGACCTGCAGTTGCTGCTGAAAGAAAAATAAATGTTGCAGCAAAACACATCTTCAGCAGCCAAGGCTTAATCCGCAATTCTTTGTTTTTTTTTGTTATATCCCCTTTCCACCCGCACTCTCCAACAGGATCGGTCATACATTTACCATCTCCTCCGAGCAGGTAAACATATGTAAAACCCCATGGAATTGCCAATTTATTGTGGTTTATGACTGGGGAAAGAAAACAAAACATATCAAGTTAGTCACACTGTAATTCCCCTATCCCATTACGTTTTACTCGTAAATGCACGGTACTGGTGCAAGATTATCAGATTGTAACTTTAAAATTGCTTGAGATTTTACTGTTAACTTAATCCCAGTCAACTTGTAATCAGAGACATTACGGGCAAAATGAAAAAGCTCAAGTAGGGTCGTCCAATGGCAAATCGTTCAGAACAGTTATATACTTGATTTCTCTTTCATCTGAAACACTTACCATTTTATCTAGATTTTCAATAGATCTATAGATCTCCCCTTGAGATTCATCAAAGTATGTGTAACGAAAACGTTGACCTTAAAAAAAAATTTAAAAAAGAAAAGTAAAACTGCTGTTAAGAACTAAAGTCGACACAAGCACCTTTTTTGTAGTACCACTGTAATCATGGTAATAATTAATAACATGTTGAAAATTTCAGTGAAAGTCAAATAAACACTATCATCAACAAATAACAATTCAGGGAAGAATGCGTGAAAAAAGCAGGAAGCGCGTGTTGCATCCTTCAATGTGTAAACACAGCACTTAACCGTAGTACTTTGTGCTCACCACTGAAATTGGGTGCATGTAGCCTTTTCATGGAGTAGGATACTTTTGTGGATCTTGGCCACATAGCGGTCAGAGATAGTTCAGGCTTGCAGTTTATATCATGGTGTGGCTGAGGGCAGTGTTTTGTGTCAGACAGTAGATGGGATCTGGTACGGAATGCTCGAAATGTGACTCAAAGATCCTCTTGAGCACGACATCCGTGTCGCACATCTCCTGACAAATGTTACATAGATCTTTAGCATGTTGCACCTCAGGGTGCTAGAATCTATCCAATTGTTAGATACAGCTAAGGTGATGCTCATTGTAACACAAGAAGCAACTGCCATTGAAATACTAACAATTGATTGGAGCATATTATAAAAGTGGGAAACAGCCCTTTGTACATGAAACACAGTGAGGAGAAGGCCGATACACTCTCTCAGTTAATTCATGCAGTAGGTCATGAATGTGTCACTCGCCTTTTGTAGGCGCAGTGTCGCCGAATTTAAACAACCATTGAAACCCTTCCAGGCCGCCAAGCAAGCCAAAGTACAAAGTAGGTTTCTCTTCAATGTTTCTTCTTTTCTTCTCCACTTATTCAACCCACTAGGTTGGATTCACTAGCTTTGAGACGTTCTTGGCACCATCTTGTTTGCACTCATCATTTTGAACCGTAATTGAGCACTATATCATGCCTGGTTCATTCCAAAGAAAGAATCAGACATGAGACCTAATAACTGAAATGTCCGATTTGTTTTTACCACTAACAGGGGAATGTGAATATTCTGGAAATGACATTGTGTAGCTACTAACGCCCCCACATTAGTTATAAAATCTTCTGGTTGACAAATCGGCAGAGAGGCTCAACTTTTTGTAAAGAAGTTTAAACCCGTTGTCTATTACCAATACCTCTAATGATAAACGTTTGGCTCAGAAACACTGTGTAGCACTTTTCATCCTCCAGTTTCCTGCTCCTGGGTAACTTTAGCCTTTGGGAGGATGAGACTAATAACATGTATGCCACCAACACGTTGAAGGCCTGCTCTGCTATTAATCTCAACCAAGTGGTCCCTGGCCACACTCATATGGATGGCTACAATCTTCTTATTTTTTACTTCAGGAAATAATATTGACCTTGAACCAGGTATGCTTCCTCCCGAAAACATGCCTGTCTTATTTTTTTACTGAGCAAAACCAAAGGGGATGATGGACGGAGTGTTGAACATTGCAAGCACTCACCCCCAATCAACTGATCTGGGTTTAATCCATCATCATTCTTTAGCTCACTCCGCCACCCCAGTTCAGACATGGCCATATGCAAATCAGTGTGACCCTGTGCCTCCTGGGAACAGTCCAGCCCGAACTGCCAAGCCACGTCTTCCCTGAACCGGAAACAAGCATCCTAGGACTAGGGACTGTTCCCATGAGGCACAGTGTCAAGACTGATTTGCATATGGCTGGGTTCAAACTGGAAATGCATGGTGAGCAAAAAAACAATGAATTTAGGCCCGGATCTCTGTACTGGGGTGAATCTATGACATTGTTCTGCATTCTGTCCATCAACTGATGTTTTTGCATTTGTCACCCCGAGTGGGACGGGTATGCCCAGACGTGGGTCCCGTGCTCTCCATGCCACTGGAATCAAGCTATCCTGGCTGAAGAGGGATGAAACCCGGAAACCGGCCCTAGGATGCTTGTTTCCAATCCAGGGAGGACCTGGCTTGGCAGTTCGGGCTGGACTGTTCCCATGAGGCACAGGGTCAAGACTGATTTGCACATGGCTGGGTTCAAACTGGAAATGCATGGTGAGCAAAAAACCGATAGATTTAGGCCCAGATCTCTGTACTGGGGTGAATGTAGGATATTGTTCTGCATTCTGTCCATCAACTGTTGTTTTTGTTGTTCTTTTTGTACTGGTCCTGACTCGTTCCATTCCGCGTTCTCCCTCAACACTGAGTGTCCTCAATAAATTGTGATCACCTGTTTTCGACCTTAATTAATGGGCTCCCCGTTCTTGGAAATGATGAGGACTCTAATAATCAGATACTCAATACATGGATTATGTAATGTACAAAAATTACCATTCGCAAAAAGTGGTAGCAAATTAAACACTGACTTTTGCTAATTAAAAGGAATTTTGCTGCTGTCCAATGCACTTATATGGCCATTCAAAATATTCAAGTAAATCGTAGTGGGTCACAATCCTACCTAGCTCATCAATATTCATTTTGTAGGTCATAAATTGACAACAAGTGGATACTATCACAGGGAAGGAGTCAGCAGACCACCATGACTGTGATAGTATTTTAAATAAAGTGAGCTTTTGTTTTTTAACTGGATCCCAATTTTTCTTGACAGAAACAAGGCTGCATTTAAGAAACAAAAAATCTGTTTGAGAGTTGGCATTTTTCCTGTGAACCACTGCCTACTCACCACATTTTTTTGTTTTTATTCAGGAAGGGAAGTGAATGCATTAGCACCTCCTTTAAAGTACTGGTAAAATGTAAATGTTTTGCGACCGGATTTTGATTGCAAAACATTGATACATAGCTTATCAAGTCACTATTTAGTCTACCCCCCCCCCCCCCCTTCAAAATAGAGATTTGTTGTGGGTTTCTTAACCGCTTTTGCAATTTGGTAATGTGATACCAAATCAGAAAATGGGTTAGGTACATAAAATGGCATTCTGCAGTCAAACTCTTATTTTGTGATTCACATGCTTTGGAACCCTTGGTTTCTAGGGAAAAGATATCCTGCAAAAGGGCAGAAATAGCCTGGTGCAAGTTATATGTTGAGTCTGCAAGCAATCCTTACAACTTAGTTCTCAAAGCACACAAAGCTATAAAAGAACCCACTTGAAACAGTATTGTTTGCTTCATTAAATCGGTCAATAACCCCACTACTGGGGTCTACAGAATAGTTTATTCATTTCCAGCGGTACTTTAGCTACACTCTGGTTACCATTCGCATTCCAATAAGTTCTCAGACTGCTTCAGTTCAGCTCCTCCTTTAATATTAAAGATATCCAATGCCCTTCAAGTAATCCTACTTTGGCTGAATTCTCAGCTTTTTTGCACACTTTAACTTAGGTCAAACATCCTGACATTAGCTCTGGTCTGGATTCCTTTTCAGTTAAATAATCAGAATGGCAGTCCCAGCCATATATCCTGTTCTGACTGGACTACTTAACTACTTTGCAATTGTATCTTCATTTGGAAACAGGCCATTTCCTTTCGCTCCTGAAAAAACCCAGAACAGACCCAGCATCACATGCAATGGCCATTCTACGTTTTTCCTCTCTTAAGCCTGGTAAGATCCTGGAGTGCACTGTAGAGACAAAGCTCTCTCTGATTATAGAGCTGAATTTGTTGCTCAACCCACTTCAAGTGGGGTTTTTAGTTGGCTACAGAAGATCTGCAGATAACTTTATATGGAGTGCAAATGCAGCTCATCTTGTTTTTTCTCTCTGCTGCCTTTGATACAATCACCCCCCAATTTGTCTGCCCTGTTTATTAGAGGTTGAATATTTTTCTTTCTAGCCGCATTCAGGCTATTGCCACATTACATTTTCAGTTGGCGTTTAAGCCACTCCTTTGAGGGGTGCAACCTATGCCTTCCATCTACGATCCTGGATGCATTCTTTTGGTTTTATTTTAGTTCTCTATATCCTGAAATTCTGCCCTTGATCGGACTACACATACATCTGCCACCCAAGACATGCTTTAAGACTGCCTCACGGAACCTGCAAAACAGATAAACTTAAATTCTGTTTAGTACAACATTGACAAGACCTAAGCCCTTTTCTTGCATGGTTGCTCATTCTGATGCTTGGTGACCCATCAAGGTCCTAACCAATGATTCACTTGCCTATAGACAAATTCTTGGCACACATACTTTTGCCAGTCTCTCCTTCAAGCCACAGAATGGAAAACTGGTCCCAGCTTGCTTCCTTTATCTATTCTCGTGATGATTTTATCACTACTCCGCTCAAACTGGTCACCCAAGTGGTGGTGTGATCTGACCTGCACTATGGCAATTCGGTGTACTCTCTCTCTCTCTCTTCGATTAACTGTAAATTATTGATGACGCAGTTGCCAGACTCCATATCACCCTGTCCACACCCCAGCAATGGATTGGGGTGTGGCACAAGTAATTGCCAATGGTTGAGATTAATTAAATCTGTCATTTTTTTCTTCTATTCTTCAACGTGAGAAATGGAACAGTTTTCAGAATGAAGGTTTAATGACATGACACCCTCATAAAATCAAAGTTTTCTTAAACCTTCCAAAAGAGTAATGATCTGAAAAATGCCAACATTGCCCATTACCATTTCTTCATTATCTGAGTGTCGCTGAAGGTCTAGCTGTAGGATTAGTAGAAGTGGCTAAGCCTGACAACTTTTCAGAATAATGTGTTAAAACTGCAAGCCAAAATAAAATCAGGGCACTTACCCCAATGGCAGAAATCGGAAGAAACCACAAAGAGGTTACTGGGATCTGCTAGGTATTTACTGAAGAGTTTTCCAAATTCCTGTTCCTTTGACTCACTCAATGCTCCAACTAGCACCGGAACAATTGTAAACTCATCCTTATGGCTTTAAGGGGAGAAAGAAAACAGGTCATATAGTCAAAGTACAAATGACAATGTCCTCTAACAGTTATAATTTAAGATAACACAAGTACGGCAAGGTTGCAAGTTTTGGTGCACAATAAATTATTAAGATACATTGAATTCCTCAGTTTAAAGCAACCTTAGGTCCAACTTTTGTTTTCTTGGCTTCACTGGAGGTCACCCGCTCTTACGTTCTGTAGAAAGCATGGTACACTGAGCAGGGAAATACCATATTTTTGAGGTAGAACTTCCAGCTATAAAATGGGATGGCACGTCCTTGTAGATGCCACCATTATCAACAATACCTTATTTTACGTACTGCATGATATGGACTATGAAGAGGGAAGAGGTGATATAAGGCCACTGCATGGTGCAATTGCACATCAACATAAAAACAATTTAGATTATAAAACAATTTACTTATCTGTCTGTAGCCTGAAGTTATTTGATTTTCAGATGATGTTAATCATTCTGCCTTGTGGTAGTCCTAGCCCCTTGATATACCTCTGTAAACAAATTGTTGTCCAGAATTTTTAATTGTTGATGTGTGCTTTTGTATCATTAGAGAAGTAATTTAACTTGGGTAAACCTTGCTATTTTGGGCCGAATTTTTTGGGATAACATTTTTAAAAATGGCGGATGTGTTGCAGTGATGTTATATGTCAGGAACCATGAGACGCATTTACTTCATTTTGGTGTTAAAACAGATTTGGTGGTCAAGTAGTCTAATAAAGACAGAAAATGACTCCTCAGAGCAACCCTCCTGCCATTTTCCAAAATGGTGGCTCTATAAGGAGGTGTTTTAGCCATCATTTTGTCAATTCATTTTACTATTGTTTTTGTTTCAGGTTTTCCATTGATTCAAATTCGTAAACATGAGAAAAGCAGGTGGTATCAGAGGATCTTTACCTCCTGACAGTGTTGCCAACTACAAATTATGAGGACTCCTTCAACAAAGAAAAATGTGTCCCATATGCCAAACTAATCCATAAGAAAAGCTAACATCAACTGTGGATGGACAGAAGAAAGTTTGAGATGCTGCAGAAATACGGCAAGACGAAGTTCACAAAAGACAAACTGATGGGTGAAGAGAATCCAATATTTTATCATTGTAACAAGTGGAAAAGAAATTGTCAAAAAATAGCAGAAACCAGTGAACAACAACAAGAATCCGAGTCTTCTGAGAAGGTGACGACAACCAAACCCAATGGCCATCCACTTAGAAGATCAATGGCTACACCTCGTCCACCTCCAACAACTGACAAGAAAGCAGAGGATCTTCAGTGTGTGATCTGTGGTTCAGCCAGAACAAGGGCCACAGGGATTAAAGAAAAAACAGAGTATGCGAGTCTCAAAGGGCAAACATGTTTTTATCTGCATCTAGTTTCTGACATAAAATTTTCAGCCGAGTAGCTGATCTAAACCATGAGGTGAATGTATTTGCAGCGGATCTGTATGCCCACCTGAACTGCATGCGTGCATACATTCAAATACATTCAAAAGATATAATGCAAAGCCAGGCAATGTTCATTACACTCAGTTCAAAATCAAAAAAGCAAGTTTGCATTGTTTGTCAAAGAATGAGAAGAAAAATAACAACTTTGCAAGTCCTGGGGAAACGTTTCACACACGATGGCTAAAGTTAAAAGCTTGGTACACGCAGGTTGGGAAGGTGACTGGGAGCTACATGTGAAGACTTTGGAGTCACTGATTACTGCGTTTCGTGAACTCAATTGAATAAAATACCCGAGATATGGGTCCTGGTATTTGGAAAGAGTTAAGAAGCCAGAGGTGAAAAAACCACACCTCTACAGAAAATTCATCCAAAGCATTTTGTGGTGAGACAGAGAGAAGTTTAAATGCTGTGGCTCCAGATATGAAGAAATCACAGAAAAGCTCAAAGGGAATTGTTGGTCTGACATGTAACAGTGAATAGGTTTCCCAAAGGCAGCTAGTTTACCATAAAGTCCTTTCTATTCGCAATGTTTTCAGAGAAATGACAAATTCAAAATCAATGGACCATTGTGAAACTGTTCCTCACCACAAATTTGTGGGAAAGAGAGGGGAACATTTTAATAAACATGTGGACAGCCTTCTTCATTTCATGTAGCAGCAAGTAAACACCTTTGAAATGACTGAGCCTGTGCGACTACACAACTTCCTGACCAAATAAAGAAACGTCGACGTCTAGGAACATGGATTGAAACTATACGCCGAAGTAAAGAGATTTGCACTGAAAGAGAAAAAACTGTTTGACATCATCACTTAAGCTAAACTTCCATGTTTTATTTGCCATATTAAGAGTTGCGTCTAACCAGCCACTACAAAACAGGTGACAAAAAAACAAAACTTGCATAAGCACATAGAGATAGATGTAGAAAAAGAAAAAGGTACATTTATCAAGGACATTATATTGCATGATCCTCTTCCAACAAACGCATTTTTTGATGGAGATGCTGCAACCAAAAAAATGAAGCACAAACTCGTACAAGAGCTAAAAAAAAAACTTTACTTTGAAGAATTTCAATTCGAAAAGGTGTCCTCATTTAAAGCCGCTGTTGTTGTGGACTATATGTCACAACTGTGAATGATCAAGATTTAATTCATGCAGAGAGGTCGTTCAGACTGTTCTACAGATATCAAAGTCAGAGTGCACCTTGCAGGAACAACACATTGTCTTTGACAGCTATCTTGAACTATCTGTCACAGAATGAGCGAGAATCAGACAAATGTCTACAGGTGGAACAACTGACATTGCCTGCTTCAAAAAGTTGACAACTATACCTGTGCAAGTTGATAAATTCTGGTCATCAACATCGAACAAGATGAACTTGGAGAAGTTAACTCATCAAAACATTGCTGATGCTTCAGGGAACACTCAATTTCCAATTACTGCAAGTGGAATGATTGTCAATGAGGAGTTGGTGCCTGCAGAGATATATTCAAAAGGTACCAGCCATATTGTTCAAGAACTTAATAGCAAATTGGAGGAAGCCGACCTTCGTATTGTGCCACATGATGAGTGGGCTGCTCGAAATGGTTCCAATCAAGTCACTGCACTGTCAAATGAAACAGATGTTATTGTGTTGCTTAGATTTGTAACAATGCTCATAAATCAAGGATTGACAGAGTTATGAGTAAGTTATGGAACAGATGACAAAAGACACTTAATCCCGCATCATATTCTGTGCAAGAAACTTGACCCAGAGATGCCCAGTGTTCTTATCAAGACACATATTCTTACGGGTGATGATACAATGAGCAAAACTTGAAACAAAGCTTGGAGCTTTAACTGATGAACCTGTGAAAGTTTCTAAAAGGATTTGCTGAGACAGCAGAAGAATGTGAATTTAAAGTTGTAGAAAAAGACTGTGTGGAAAACGAGTTCGGACTGTCACACATTTGACGATCTTCGGTATTGTGAGTTCAAGAGATAAGTCCCGCTAAGTGACCTTCCACCGATGTCATATCCTTTGTGTGGACACTTGAAAGAGCATTCTACTTGATCAGATGTGTTAATGTTTTGGACCATGTATATATAGAGAAAGATGTGTGAATTTGGTTGGGAAGATATTGATGTGGTGCTTAAACTTATGAAATTACTAAAGCCTCCACCCACAGAAATAACACGTATATGTACTTACAAAACATGTGCTACAAGAGGATGTCCATGTTAATATGCTCTCCTCAAATGTTCAACATATTGCAAATATACGAGTAATTGCCCAAACAAATAAATAATGGGAACTAGGAAAATGTGTCTAAAACAGAAGTGATAAACATTGTTTTTATATTCAGAAACATTGTTTGGTGTATACATAAAAGAATTAAAAACCCTTATTCTTTGTTTCATTTCTAAATATGTCTCTTCTTCCTCTATTATAGTTGCCATTTTGGAAAATGGCAGACGGATTGCTCTGAAGAGTTAAGTCCTGTCTCTAAAAGACTACCTGCACCCCAAAACCTATGTTTTGATACCAAACTAAAGTGAGTAGGTCTCATGGTTCCTGAACTATTACATTATCAGAGCAACACATCTGCCATTTTAAAAAAGGTCGTCCAGAAAAATTCGGCCCAGATCAGCGATGTCTACCCAAGCTAAATGACTTCTCTAATGATTCAAAAACATAAATCAAAAATGAAAATCTTTGGACAACTATTTTTTTACAGAGGTTTATCAGGGGGCCAAGATTAGTGGTTCCGTCCTGTAATTCTCCTTTAAAAAACAAAGATTTAAATTTTAGGCAATGGCCAAATGTGGGGTCAGCATGGCTCATGAAGATGTTGACAGCAAGTCAAAAATGCCCTACAATGTGACAACCATTTTCTGATTCCATTTGCCCTCGATAGTAATTTGTGAGGCATATGTACCAACATTCATTATATAAAACATACATTTTCTGATTATGATTTGAACTATAAGGTAAACAGCGGTTCCGTTGGGTGAAAGAATTTCTTTACGCATTAAGCATATTCACACGTTATTTAGATAATATGCAATGTTATGCTGTAAACAACACACCAAACAGTTCATATGTAATTCCAATTCTTTATATATAAATTACGTCATTCATATATATATGCATCTATATCTTGTGAGAGGCCGTCAGCCAACAGTGTAATGATAAAAAGTGACAGTGAAAAAATAAGTGCTCAGTGACAATGTGCGTGATATGTACAATAGTTTTGAAATCTAGAGAATTTGAACATGGCCAGCAGGATTGAATATTTATAGTAAAGCTGCGTGATGGAGAATTCCTTTTAACGCAGGTTCTATGTACTGGTCCAAATATAAGTCGACGTTTCAACCCTTGTGCTGCACTAATGTAAGGTCAGTACGGGTCTTCATCAGGACATAAGGCAAGCAGTGACGGCCTGTAAGTAAGGAGAAGACGAACAGAAAAGGACCTGTAGGCTTAAGGTGGCGGGCCACTCACCTTATTGTGATTGGAATTCACATGTTATCACGGCCCTTCGGAGTGATAGCCCTCCGGCGAGATTCTCTGGAAGGGCTTCAATTGGATAATTACGTTGCAGGGGGCCTATAAATAATTCATGTGGCAATTAATGTCAAGCTAAGGTGCTTTAGATGAAAGTGTATAGAAGAGCATCCGCTGCATTGGGACTAAATAGCAACGAGTGCGGGCTCACCTCTTTAGGTATGCAATGCCGTCTCTATTCTTGGCGCTTCTCAATAGCTCATGCGGGCGGCAGGCAAAGATTTCTCTGCTCGTCAAACCGAAGTTAACTGTAGAGAATCATATGTGATTTAGAAGATGGAGGGCAAAATTAAAATTAACTAAAGGATCAGGGGCGCTTAATAAGTGTGCACCAGTTACCTCACTAGGACGGCAGGCAAAGAGTCCGGGCTCGTCTGTGGCATACGGCAGCAGTGCTCTGTGTGAGTCAGCACGAGTAGAAAAAGACAGCATGCGCGTGTACGCTGTACGTTGCCGGTAACCTAGCAAAGGGCAATTTTGACGCCAAACTACGTGGAGTTTCGTCACGTGTTGACATAGTAACAATGTAAACCATGGGAATAAGGCGCAGTGCGAGTCATGTACTACTGTCACAGTTAGTGTCAGGTAAAAATGCTGTATGCGAGGCAGAATAACAATTAATTCTGTGTTCGAGATAGGATACAGTCGAGTTTCGTCACGCGTTGCCATAGGCGTGGTGCGAGTCATGAGCTGCTGTATGCAAGGGAACAGTCAAGTGTCCAGTAAAAATACTGTGTGCGAGTAAAGATAACACAAATAAGGATGTATTCGAGAACATTCATGTAGTATGTGTTATGTAGACATATTGTTGTGAGAATCAAAGACAAAACATAATACGGCCATACATGTTAGGTAATTGAACATCCGCGGTAAATTGAAGTAAACAATATAACTGAAATGGCATGCACTCATTGTCTCAAGCAATTCAAATTACCTAGCCAAATTGTGCAGTTACATAATGATTACAGCAAATGAAGTTCAGAGATTAAAAGATTAAAACGGCCATACATTTAAGCTAATAGAGCATCCAGGACAGATTGAAGTAATTAGCATGCAACCAAATAGGAAACCTATGTGCGGAAGGTCTTGGAAATTTCAGAATGCAACATGGTCCAAATGTCATGGGGCCCTGCATGTAAAATTGAAGGGGCATCCGGGGCAGATTAGAGTAAACCCATTTGCTTCGAGATCTCCTCCATCTCGTTCAGCCCATTGTGGACTTTCCCTCAGTGATTCCCGTCACGCGCTTCACTTCTCTAATCTGAGCATGCGCGTAACTCCATCATTTTGGGACCAGGCACTCGCGCTTCAGGACACAGAAAGGAGTGCTCCGGGTTTATCGTCATCTCAGCCTACCGCTCCACACTGAGCATGTGCACAGTACGGCCATGGATGAATCAGGCTTCCCCTCCAGGGACACAGGAAACCACGCACCTGATTTCACCTAGCACCACTTAAAACCAATTTACTTAAGTGAGCTGACTATAAAAGCACAACGGCTCTCCACTCAGTCCTACACCGGGGAGGAACGGGAGCAGTCGCCTAGGATCCACGCAGGAAACTTGCCTTGAGGCAGTAAGGGTGTGAATGAGAATGGATTGAATGAAAGTATTTTGGGGCAATTAGTCCACCATAAGCACAATTGAGGATGAATGCTCTGTGTGTTTGTACTTGAAAAACCATAATTCTCATGCCAGCTGTGATCTATGTTTTTTTCCCCACAGGTTCTGACAAACCGGGTTTTCCCCTCCCCTCCTCCCATGGGGCCAGTAGCTTTGGTTTTTAGGGTAAGAACAGTGAGACACGTGCTCTCACCTTTGCATCCCTATCATGTACACAAATTGAGTGGCACATGTCACATGAGTAGTCACTCACACAGAAACTGGATCAGTGCATGTATTGAGATCAGTTATTCGCCACTACTACGGTCTGTTATATATATTTTTATTCTCTCCCTACATTTTCTTTTACAGGCTTGAATCTAGGAGCCATCCAATTGTGGAGTGTGACACTGATCACGCCCACACAGTGGTACACTCTTGCCCCTTTTGGTAAGAACGGAGCCCCCATTTACATATTTAGGTCCTGATGAATGCCCTGGACCCTCCTGGGCCAAGACGCCAGAAACATGTCGACCTCTAAACACAACGGTTAGGGGACACTAATTCCCCCACACACTGTCACCTGCTTTTAAAACATCATATAGTTACCTCTCACATTAAAAAAACACAATGAGGATAACTATAATGATTTTTAATCTCACACACTTATACACGGGCCCCCACTTAGTTTAGAAGTGCATCCTTGTCGTCAGGTGTATGCCCGCCCTCTATCAAACCAAGGTTTTAGAGGGCGAGGACTGGTCAATGATGAAGCATGACACCAGGTGGTGTGTGAGACCAGTCCGTTACTTTTTGTGAGATGTCCTGACTCACAATACAACTCAAACCTTATAGTGGTTATCACTTTAGGAGCAGCTCTTTTGTGGTTAAACATTCATAGTTGGAGGCTGCTAGCTCCTAAAACCCCGCGTCTCTTGTTCCCTCCTCCACACAGTGTGGAGCTCATGTGTTTTTGACTTCAGTTTTAAGCCCTTAAGTGCCTAGGGCAGAGTGTCAATCAGTGACACCGTGTCACAGAGCAGGGTGGGGTCAGCAGTTATATTGACGCCATCCCACCCTCTGACGAGTGAGGTACTCCTGCCTTCCTTCATTGGCTGACCTAAGGTCAGCCAGTGAGGGAAGGCAGCAGTCCCAACCCTCCTGCGACCTCCGAGGCTTCCCTCCCGGAAAGCGGTAGTGAAGGTAACTTATGTTTTTTGATATTTGGTGCATGCATGCGTATATGTTCAAATTATGAATGTATGTATGATGTGTATTTTATGAGTGAGCGTTGTGAATGGGTGCGTGTGCTAGTGTGCTTGAATGCATGGGTGTGAGTTAGTGTGTGTGGCCAATCAATATAGTGGTCATGATGCAAGGGATATGGGATGCTGAAGATGCTGAGCTGGTAGATGGGGGTATTCCTGAGGCCACCCTTCGGTCCACCAACCAGGTCGGTCGACTTTGGCCATAGAGGTCGAAGCACATGTGAAGCCCCACCAATATCCAGTTGCCACTGATCTAACTGCCTCCAGTCACAGAGAAACTATCAGTTCCCTTTATTTGCGGCTCATGTCGGTCTTGGGTGACCAAACCGCACTTTGACGTTTCTCAGAGTTCCAGCAGTCTCAAATGCAACTTTTAAGTGTTGGGGCTCAGTCTCCTGTGTTGTTCTTCAGCGGACAGCAGCGACTAAGCGTTTGTTGCTACCAACTCGCTAAGTTGGCCTCTTCAGCTTTCTCTTCGGCATTTGTTGGACTGGTGCTGTAACAGAAAGTCAGACATCTGATTCTTGGAATTCACCTCTTCGGTTTGGAGGTCAGGAGACTACTTTCCCTTGAGTAGGGACAGACACGGTCATCTCTTTGCTAGTTCAGGAGCAGCAGGTGCAGTCCAGTCAATGGTGCAGTCTCTCTTTACCAGATCCAGGGAACAGCAGGGCAGTTCTTCTTTGGTCCTCTCTTCTGTCCAGTCGTGATCTGAGTTCAGGGTGCCAGGGGTGTCCCTTTTATGCCCACAACTTGCCCTCAGGGGATTTGGTGAGTACTACCCAATAGGTCCCTCCCACCGGATGACTACTTCCTGCAATGTTTATTTCAACAAACAAAAGACCTTGCATGTGACACATTCAGTAATTACTCTATATGCATGACCAAAAAATTAATTAGTTGATCATATTAATTTTTCAATGCATAAGATTCAGAAATTCATCAAGCGATACAAATACATGTAAGAGTGCATGCTACATACACAGAGAACATTCAAAAATCAAGTAGCAGGTGGCGATGGTGGACATTAATACAACTTTGATCAACTATTTAATTTTTTGGTCATGCTTATAAAATGGAATTACTGAATGTGTCACATGCGAGGTCTTTTGTTTTCGAAATATGATTGCAGTGGTCCAACTTCCTAGGTTATATGGACCCCCCCCCTCCCCCCCCCCGGCCCAGTTTTCCCTCTTGGTATTAAGTATATTTCCTCCAATGTGTGGCATCTAGCTATCCCACAGTGCAATATTCGGTCCTCTCCCAAAATGGCAGAATCCTTCTCTCGGTGTGTGTAAGTTGGCAGCCAAACCTAGAGCTATGGCTGTCTGAAGGCTACACGCCCACTGGAAAACTGGTATGACCACCGTATCCCCCTTTCTGTCCCCGACACCAACCTGTCTATCAGAGCAAAAAGAGCAGACCCTCATGTGTGTGTCCACCTTAGCCCTTCATAGGCAGTTTCCGTTTTGAAGCTTGCCTTTGGGGCTCTCTCCCCGTTTGGCGTCCTGCAAGGGAGAGGTACTACCTCTCCCAATGGCAGGCCTCTATTGTGTCCCTTCCTGGGTGTCATTCACACCTCTCCGCAGGAGTGCAGAAGGTTGACTCATTGCTAGCATCTGTAAATGACCACTAGAAAACTAAGGCAACAGAGTGGCAACTTTCCAAAGTTGCCCTACATGGATTTTATGTTTTTCCAATTTCAACCCAGCCGGCACAGCATGCTTCAAATTCTGTTTCTCCCCCTCACTATTTTTCTAAGATGAAACATCTATAAGTGTTTTTGAGACAAAACTTCAGACTTAACAATCTTTGCTCAAGGAAATGTTTTTTCATTCGTATAAGGAACTACTAATACCATCTTTTGCACCAAAACTGGTGGTGCAAGAATTTCTGTCTTCACATCAGGTTTAGAATCAAAAACTGTTCAGTCTGTGCCACTCCAGAGCGTTCTACATCTGAGCGATTATTGTCCTGCTCAAAGTCAATATTCCCACACAATGTGCTGAGCCACCTTTTTTTCCAGATCCAAATCTGTAAATATATTCTGCAGATGCCCTGGCTTTTCCTTTTGTGTATTCAAAATGTTTCAGATTGAACTCCAAGTAAGACTCATACTCAATGTATCATGGACGAGCAAAAGACAAAAGGCAGATTAGAAATAATGAGAAAGTGTGATCTTATGGTCCAAATCATCAGGAGACACCCTAAGGTCAATGACCAAAATAAAACATATCTGGCATTAGCTGGCAGTCTTTTGGCTTTCTCGATGCTTGTTTTGTCATGGCTTTTGCAACCTGGATTGATGGAAAAGCTACATGGGCTAAAAAAACGTTTTTTTGGTCTCAAAAAGAGCACATTACTCTATTCACCCGGGCACTGAAGGAAACCACTTTGGATGTGCTTTTCTGACAGAGCTGAATGCAGCCACTCAGAGAAGTTAATCACTGGCTGACGTGGGCTGGCCCATGCTGTATGCTGTCGCACAGTAGGAAAATGCGGATGACACAATAGGACAATGAATGAAGCGGACTGACTGAAAGCCCCCATAAATAAGTATATCATATATATTTATTTAGTAAAATTAAAAGGTCTTAGTAAATGGCAGACATAAAAATACTTTAATTTCAATCAGGCATGTATTTTCAAAAACTACCACCTAGATGGCAGAATGATGCACAGGATGCACTCTGGAACAGATATGCGCTGAAAAAACTAAGCATGGAAGAACTGTAAAAACTATAAGGCACGGGTGATGATCACCTTTCAGGAGATGAAATGTGCCACATGTATCGCAGCTCTTTTCAAGATTTAGACTGTCATTTCACAGCCATTCACATTCCTTGTTGCTCATTTTAAATTGCAAATGACTACTTTATTTTGCTAGAACATTATTCGCTCATAGTTAAGATATAGCAATTTGATGAACAAGTCACTTACCTGCTGTAAAGCTTTTTCTGGTAGAGACTCAATCTAAACACCAAATCCCCACCTTAGAATATTCCTCAGGCGTCAAAATGGATACAGAAAATCTTGAACAGTAACTCTGCATGCCAGTAGGTGGTATTGTTTGGCTCCGCATCGGCAGTGACAGCGTGCTGCCAATATAGGCATCAGCGCACTGACATCAGTTTCTTTCATGACTAATTCTGTGCAAAAAATGCTGAGCCATATAAAAAAAAATGCTACTGTTTTGACCACTGTGCAGTGTCTAAAGCGATCTTTTGGGCTAAGGGGCCAGTTTGTAGAGGGGAGGATGGGAGAGTTAGTGAGGAATGTGCAGTTAGATAGAGTCTCTTCCAGAAAAAACGTTACTGAAGGTAAGAAACTTGTTCTTCTGATACAGACTTGTAACCACAGATTCCCTACCTTAGGTTGGAGGATGCCATGGGGCCGGTTGAGAGATGCCCAGGTTCAGGTCGGCAGATGCCCAGGTTCAGGTCGGCAGATGCCCAGGTTCAGGTCGGCAGATGCCCCGGGGCAGGTCGGCAGATGCCATGGGGCAGGCTGGCAGATGCCATGGGGCAGGTTAGTTCCTGCACAGCCCTGCCTTTCATCACACCCGGAAACCCAATGAAGAGCTGATCGTCAACCCAATGATCTTTGGTGCAATCAAGATAAAATGACAGAGCTGTTTTATGGTCTAAATGAAGAAGCCTCAATTCCTCCGTGGATAGAGGAGGCGGAGCAAAAACTGGTAGTATGATGCTCTGGCCAATGTGAAATGGTGTGACCACCTTACAGAGAAAAGAGGCACACGTCCGAAGGAACAATTTGTCAAGCAAGAAGTTAGTGTATGGAGGGTAGACCGATAGAGCCTGAAGCTCACTGGCCTTCACCGCTAATGTAATGGCCACCATTTGCACTGTTTTCAGAGTCCTAATGGGCAACTATACAGGTGCTTAAAGGGAGAACACATGAGAAATGTATGCACCAAATTGAGGTCCCACTGGGGCAACAAAAAAGTAGTAGGTAAGAACAAAAACGAGTAACAGGTGACTTGAACAGGGAGGGTTGATCCAGCAGCAGTAAGATGGCTCATAAATAACCTTCAACAGTGCCAGAGAAAGACCTTGCAGGTTAAAGAAAGAACAAGCAACAAAACCTCAGCAAGAGATGCAGAAAGGGGGTCCACATTCATGGGGAAAACCAAGTCACAAACTTATCCTAGCAGCAGGCGTGTACAGTTTTAGTGGAAAGACGCTGCTGCCAAGACATCACAAACTTATGGAAGGAGACCGAAAACCCAACTGGTGCCACTCAATCTCCATGCAAGAAGGTGGAGCATGCGCTCGTTCGGGTGTACAACCCTGCCCTGCAGCTGTGGCAGGAGATTCGCCTGAAGGGGCAGCCTCAATGCAGGATAGATGCTCAGGCTTAGGAGTTCTGGATGCCATACTCTCAGTGCCCAATCCAAATCCACAAGGATGATGATTTGGACCCGGTTGATCCTGATCTTCTTGAGAACTCGAGGCAGGAGAGGTATCAGCAAAAAGGCATTCAGGAGTTCAGAGTTCCATTCCAAGCAGAACACATCAGAGTGAGAGCCAATTTATAAACTTCCGCGTGCAAAAGTGCTGTTGTTGCACGTTCTTGGCAGTGGAGACAGATTGAGCCAGGTTTCTCCAATTCTTGTAAGAGACGTTTCACGCCTTCTGGATTTAGGTGCCATTCATGGCATCAATGGCTGAGTTAGTCTCCCTTGGTGTTCAGAGATCCAATCAGGTGTTGTAAGACCAGGAAAATCTCCTGACATTCCAGCCATGTCCAAAGGCACAGATCCTCCTGTACCAGGGTTAACGACCCGACCCCACCTTTTGCTGCAGTACCACATAGCAGTGATATCGTCTGTTAACAACTGAGCCTGCCTTACTGTATGGATGGACGTCTTTCAATGTCAAGCGGATGCCTCTTAACTCGAGCAAACTGATATGGAGCTGAGATTCCCCCGGGACAAGCGCCCTTTGATCTGCACCTCTCCCTGCCCCAACCTAGGGGTGATGCATCTGTCACAACTGTGAGCTCTGGTTGAGGAAGTGAGAGGGGTTTGCTGCTTACCCAATGGCAGTTCTTAAGCTCCACGGAACATATTTTGCAGTTCTCTCTGATATCTGGGCCAGGTTTGAAAGATTCTCCAAATGCTGCGCCCTGTGGGACTTTATATCCTGCTGCAGAGCCCGGATATGCCATTGGTAGTGTTGTACCAGAAGGATGCAAGAGGCTATGATGCCCAGCAGCCTCAGGGTCAGTCTCACCGAAATCATGGATAGAATCATAACCTATCTTGAACTCGCTGCTTCTAAGGATAGACGCTGAACTGCACTGTGTCCAGAATGGCTCACATGGAAGAGAGCATTGAAGAGGGAGTCAGGTGTGACATCGGCGTGTTGATAGTGAACACAAGCAAATGCAGAACGTTCGCCGTAATCTGGAGATGGGTGATGACTGCTTGGGGTGACCCCATTTTCAGCAGCTAGTCATCAAGGAATGGGGAGGCTGGAAACCCCAACCTCTGCAGATGGGCTGCAGCCACTGTCATCACTTTCGCGAACACCAAAAAAGCACTGGTGAGGCCAAAGAGGGGTAACTCAGACTCTAAATGCTCATGCCTTACCTTGGACCGCTGGTTACACCTTTGGGTCGGCAGTACGGGAATGCAAAATACACATTTTGCAGGTCTAGCACTACCTCCTAGTCTCTAGGATACAGGGCAGACAGACGCTTAAACATGAGCATTTTAGAATTGAGAGGGCGCAGATATAATATAGGGCAGAGCCCTTCGTCCTTGGTCAGTACCAGAAAGTAGCGACCGGTACACCAGACTTCAGGTGCAGGCATTCTCTTGATGGCTCATTTGGCCAAAAGAGCTGCACTTTCTGACTGAGTACAGAGAGATGGTCCTCGGTCAGCCATTCTTAAGATGGTGGGAGAGGCTGAACTGTTTCCACAAATGGTAGGACGCACCCCTTCTACACAATCTGAAGCACCCATATGACTGATGTAATCGCCGACCAATGGGACAGGTGATGGCTGATATGGCTACCTACAGAATGGCTGTGCTGGATGAAGGGCACAATAAATGGGCTTCCAGGCTGGAGCAGCCGGAGGAGCGAGGGACTTGGCAGCATGCTGTGAATGGCTTAAGCGTCCTTTTTAGACTCCCCGGCCCTGTTCTCAAAAGGACTGGGCAGGCTATTGGGACTGGATATGGCCGATACTGTGGACGCTTTAAGTTGCATCTTTCACGTTCACAGTAAGCTCAAAAGGACTGCTGTTGCAGCAGGGCAGAAACTAAAGGGTCAAGGGATTTAGCTTTGATACAGCTCTTGTGAAAGCGCTCAAGCGCCGCATAGGCCTGGTCATCAAATAGGCAGTAGCCATCAAAGGACATGTCAAATGACCAAACGATGATGCCTGAACATCCCCAGAGAGCTCAGTGGGCCGTAACCAGGTGTGGCGACACAGCGCAAAAGTGGAAGCCATGGCTTTAGCCAAGGTTTCAGTGGTGTCCTGTCTGTACCGGATGATGAACTTCGCCACATCCCGGTCATCACCAAACTCTAGTTGAGGATAGTGGTGCAGCATGGAAACTAGCAGCACAACCAAATTCCACACTGTGTGGGAACATTATAAGGAGAATGTGGGGTTTCAAGACTACAGGGCAAGGCTGGTGGGAGAAAAGATGTGCTTCCCAAAGGTGTCCAGCCTCTTGGATCCCCTCTTCGGTTGTGTGGTGGGAAACGCACTGGAGTTTACCTTTGATGTTGAGACCCTCAGGTTCTCAAGGGAGGGCTGTTGGGAGAGGAAGGCTAGGTCTCCCAGGGTGGGATGGTGTTGAGTGGTAATCAGTTAGTGCACAGGAGCCTTTGAGCAGGGCCACACCCAGACCCCAAGGAGCACAATATTAAGGGCTTTGTTAAAGGGGAGCACGGGTTCAGACGAGCTTGCCAAAGAGTGAAACACCACTGTCAAGGTATTGGTCTTGATCTCGATGGCTGGCAGCTGGACATCGAGGACCTCTGCCTCCCTGCATATCATGGTGGCACAAGATGCGCCTTCCTTCGAAACCTGGACCAGAGAGGAAATCATGCCAGAGTTTGGGGAGGTATCTAGGCCACAGGGGTCACCAAATTCCTCATACCAGTTGTCATCGTCATCCGGATTCTACATACATCTCCTCATCACCTCCTTCAGGAGATTAGGGCCTGTCCAAAGATGGAATAGTCCAGGGGATTTAGAGGCCTGGGCGGTGCCAGCATCGACGCTGGGTCGGCATCAGGGATGGCACCAGAAGGGATAGCGCATGGGTGAGTAGAGACACACATGGCACAGTTGGCCCACCCTTCACGTGTAGATCTAGAAGGCCCGGATGGTGTTGAGGTCAAACCCGAACATTAACCCAGCAGGGGCACCTCTCGGCTCGATGGGGCCGAAGGCCCTCTAGAGGGAGTTGGGGGCATTAAGATGGCGTGCATGGCATCATAAAATTCTTAGAGTTGGGCAAGCGTCCCTCTGCGTCGGGTAACTAGGGGGTGGCGCTGAGTGAGCCCTGATGCTGGCTTCTCATGTGGAGTGCGGGAGCGGGACATGGCAGCACGATGTCAAGAAGCCAAAGGGTGCATCAACTTCATGTTTTTTAGACTTGCCAGACTTTGACAATGAGGTCTTGGTAAGGAACACTGGTTGTGTGGGGGTGGGGGGGGGACGGGGGGGGGGGGGGTGGCTGGGACGAACGATTGAGCGATCAGCCCTGAGATCTTCAGCAGGAAGGAGAACATGACCAGGAGTGGCACCCAGCTTTCTTTTGCTGACCCGCAAGGACATTCATTGACTGCACTCAAATCATCATTGGGTGCATCGACATGCACTCAGCCTAGGCGTCGATTACCGACCCTAGGCACCAGAGACAAACCAAGTGGGGATTTGACACAGACATCTGTATGTGGCAGTCCCCACAAGGTTTGAACCTTACGGGTTTTGCAGGAGATATGATGCCTTAGCACAAAAAGTAAAAAAAAAAAAAAAAAGAAAAAAAAAAAAGTGGTCAAAATATGATAGGGGTAGCTCTCTGGGTACGTGCTTCTGGCATGGAACGAAAGAACTGATGTTACTGTGCCGGGGTGGCGGCCATATATGCACCACGATGTCCCTTCTAATGCAGATAACAGCAACGCAGAGCGGAAGAACATCACTTACCCGCACGCAGAGTCACTGCTCAAGCTTTTCTAGATTCAGTCTGACACCTGGAAAATTGTCTAGGAATATGTGGTAGGAAGTCTATAAAAATTCACAAATTGTTTCACTAAGCCAACCAAACATCTGCTACGGAACATAGCTTTAAAATTAAAGTATATATATCACAACACTTAAGTACACAGCATACATGCAACCTCATTTTTCCGTCCAATCCCACCCAAACCGCACATACCCCAGGCACACACACTTGAAGCAGCATACCTTTCCATGGCTTTCGCTGTGTAAGGCAAATGCATTTCAATACTGTGTTCATCTTCATCTGTTGACAACGACATGCGTTCAAACATCCCAGTTTTCCATAAATCACCATAAACTGAAAAATATCAGAAGTAACAATTATAGTCAAAGCACGTACATGACATTAGGTCATTTTGCGAGGTCATCCAAATGTAAAAAGGGAACACTTTAACAAAATCACTTGCCAAAGGGACTTGAATTAGCCAGAAGGGCAAAAAGAGTGTTTTCCTTTGGTCAGATACTGCTCTAAAGTTATTTCAAATGTGTAATCTAGAAACTGCCTCACTGCTCTACTAGTGGGTTATTGTACCTCAAACTAAGCATGTCTCCTTATACAGTATTAACCATGTGTCCCAAAAATAGCTCCCATCTCTAGGATTCCAGGGATGTGAAATTCCTATTGCCCAATGCCCAACAGATAATGTTTGGGGTCAGCAACAAGAAGTTATCATGTTTGATTTGTCCACTGGAAAGAAGGGCACAACACATTGCATCACACACTCTTTGGCTAATTATGGCTCTGTGACAAACAAGTTAATTACCTTTAGTAACACTCTTTCTGGTGGATACTCAATCTAACCGCTGATTACTCTCCTTCAGAACCTTAGGTGCCACAATGATCCTGGAAGTTTTTTCAGCATAGCTCCTGCTCACCTGCTCCATTATCAACCCAGTTCCACCTCAAAGTGATGGATGGAGTAGCATAGAAACATCACTGAAGTGTGCTGACATCAGTTTCTTTCTTGACACTGTTTGTCCCCCTCAGGTGCGAGGCCCAAATACCAACTATATGTGCCAGTGTGCAGATCTCTCTGGAACCTTAGATGGGAAATAAGTCATTTCACAAAACAGAGTTGGAAGAGCATTGAGGAACCTGCGGCATGATAGAAGTATCTTTCAGAAGAGCAATTTAGGATACACTAACAGCAGATTCCTCACCTTTAGAATAGATGCCAAAGAATCCCCTCCCCAGGTGGTGGGTCAATGGAATGACAATGAGCAAAAAGTCCAGCAGAATCGACAGTTAAAATGCCCTTCTGTTCAGACTTGGCTGTCAAGGCAGTAGCGCTTTGAGAACGTGTGCACGGGTACCCATGTTGCAGCCTTACAAATATCTAGGACAAGCACTTCACAGCCCTGGCAGAACAGGCCCTCAATCCTTCAAGAGGCTTTTTCTTGACCAGCGTGTAGCACATATTAATGCAGACGACTACCACATGGACAAATAACTTTTCTGGACACCCTTACCTTTCTTTGCCAAAGAGAACTCCACAAATTGCGGAGCGTCCAACAATGGACTTTGGTGCACTCTATGTATAAACTCAACGCCCTTTTGTGGTCCAAAGGTTGAAGTCTCCTCCTTTTTTGAGAGATGAGTTGGAGCAAAGAACGTCGGCAGTGTGATGGACTGTCCAACATGAACGAGTCAAAATCTTTGGTAGAGAGGGCCCCCTCAGTCCTCAGCACCAGTTAGACCTGAACAAGGTTGTGTAAAGTAGCTGGACTGAAAGAACCTAAACTCACTCATGTGATGTGCCGAGGTTATCGCAAATGTGTATAGGCACCAAAGGGGTGCAAATAAAAAGAGTAAGAACCAAAATAACATCCCATGGTGGCATCACAAAGGGTTTAGGAGGAAACGTAAAAAACTAGGCCTTCAAGAAATCGGATCAGAACAGGTGATTTCAAGAAGGACAGCTAACCGGTAAGTGAAAAAAGGATGTCAAACAACCTTTAATAGCGTCTAATGAGAGTCCTTGCAGGGCTAAAGACACAACGACCAACAATACATCAGACAGTTTGGCCTGCAACGGGTACATATCATGGGTGCCAAACCAAGCAACAAACTTGTCCCAGTGTATGGCATAAACAGACTTTGTTGAGGGATGCCTGTCAGTACGGGAGATCGAATGCAGTAAACTGCAGCTGCTCAACCTCCACTAATGGAGATTTAGACTGCATAGGCCCAAGTACAAGACTGTGCCCTGCTGCTGCTAAAGAATGTCCTCCTGAAGCACAAGCCTGATCAGAGGAGAGATGCTCCTGCCCAGAAGTTCTGGGTACCACACTCTACTGTCCCCATCCTGAGCCACTTAGATGACATGTACCCGGTTGATTCTGATGGTCTTCAGGACTATGGGCAGGAGCGGTAGTTGCGGGAATGTATACAGTTGACTTGTGCTCCAATCTAGGTGAAATGCGTCTCCGAGAGAGAACATTCTTGGTAACGCCAGCACACAATAGTGCCGACATTGAGCGCTCCCAGCAGTAGCAAAGAGATCGGGCTAGAGTCCTCCCGAGAAATCTGTCCTACGCCACCTCCAGGTTTAACTGGCATTCGTGATCAGCGAGGTGAGTTGGCTGAGTTAATTACCCTTGGCATTTAAAGAGGGAAATACCCTGAAAATTCAGCCACTTCTAGAGCACATGATGTTCTGAGACAAAGCCCAGGACCTAACCCTGCTATTCTTGCTGCAATACTATATGGCAGTGGTGTTGTCCACGGGAACCTAAGCCAGCCTCCCGTTGATGGACGACAAGAAGAGTTTAAATGCCAAGTAAACAGCCCACAACTCCAACAGGTTGATGTGGAGACGGGTCATCACCGGCGACCAGAGACCTCTAATCTCTACCTCTCCCAGATGATCACCCCAACTCAGCAGTCAGGAGTCTGTCACCACTGTATGCTCCGAGTGTGTTAAAGAGACGATGTACTTCTCTTAAACCCAGGGATGGCTGGCACGTATATGCATCGATGTGGTGGGCGGGCACGTTTATGCACCGGTGGGACAGGTGGGCAACTAAGTGGTGGATGGGTGCTTGCATGCAGGCAAGACGAGTGGCAAATAATAAAAAATAAAGTCACTTACCTAACCTGGTGCACATCCAACGTCCTTCTCAGTCCCTCCTCTGTCGGCTCTACAGGCTTGGGGCTGCAGCCAACAGCCTCCAGGAAATTCCACCAACCAATCCTGGCGTTCCTCTCACCAGCATGAGAGCAGCACCAGGACTGGATGGAGCATCCTGGCTGGACGCTCCTTCAGGCCCTTCAGGCCTGTGCATGGTCTCCACCCAGCTGTCTAAGACAGCTGAGTGGAGAGCTGCAAAGTGCGCATGTCACTTTAGCCGTCTCAAGAGAGCCAGCCAAACCGACATGTATACTTTGGAGAGTCCATCGTGCTCATCCAATCCTCTGTGTTGCCAATCGGTACGCCCTCATTTATCCCGGCTGAAGGCTGCTGTGCTCTGAACGTGAAAAACAACAAGGCAATGAAATCAGTTCATAGCCATTTAATTTTTCAGGTTTAGCGCCACTGCAACGGGAGTGGGGGTGGGGGTGGGGGGTGGGGGGGAAAGACACCCTCTCGACCTCACAAAAAAAACACCGCTGCTTAAACCTAGGTGGAATCCAACAGATTCCCTTAATGATGCTTGGCCCACTGAGACTTCTAATCCCGCTGCAGAGCCATATGCTATCAGGCATGGAGTGCTAGAAGAATGCAGGAGGCAAACAGGCTAAGAAGCCTCAGATCACCCTCACTGAGGCCCATGACTGTGGCTGAAACATAGAGACCATAGCCTGAATGTCCAAGACTTGCTGATCTGGAGGAAAGGTTTGCCAATGCTCCATATTAAGGATGGCTCTGAAGAAAGGAAGCCTCTGCGAAGGAGTCAAATGTGACTTTGGCACGTTGATAGTGAACCCCAATGATGTCAGGTGGTTAGCGGTCATCTTGGGGTGGTTTACAACGGATTGTGGACAGCCAGTCGTCAAGATAGGGAAATATGGGTATACCCAGCTACCACCATCACCTTCATGAACACCCAAGGGGCACTGGTAAAAGTGAGGGGAGCAAGACAAACTGAAAATGCTCTTGGTGCACCTTGAACTGCAGACATTACCTATGGGTGTGCAGCACAAGAATAAAGAAGATGTCCTGCAGGTCCAAAGCTACAAATCCATCTCCTGGACCCAGGATAGATAGAAACTGGGCCAGCGTGAGCATCTTGAATTTGTCCTTTCGCAGGAAGGAACTGAGAGATCAGTGATCTAAAATAGGATAAAAAACTTCACCCCTTTTCAGCACCAGAAAATAGCAGGAGTAACATTCAATTCAGATTTCCAAAGGTTGGGGTCTCTATGCTTCTTTTGCCATAAGAGCCTAAACCTCCTGCAGTAAAATGGACAAGTGCTACTTTGAAAGCTGTTCTGAGAAAGGTGGAAGAAGGATGATTGAGGGGGAGAGAACCCAGCCTTATGTCAGGAAGAGCCCAATCTACTGGCCTCTGGTAGGCCCAAATAGAAACTGGCATCATCGCATTGTGGGGGCATTTCATCCCGACCATCTTCATCATATTCAAGAGTCTGATCCAAAACTTTATTGGAGCGCTAGAGGGCAGGTCCTGGGGAAAGCTGCTGTTTTTTGCTGAATCAAAGTAACTGATGCTTGTTTCATTAGAACTTTTACATGATGCGACTACAGTTGAGACAGATTTGGTTCAAATTCAGGCAGGATTGTCTCTCTGGCATCGGGGTCGGTGTTGACTTAGCAGGAACAGCCATGGATAATGGTGCTAGACGTGGAAAACTTTAAATTTCAGAGCTTTGCTGAAAGCAGTTCAGAAGACACAGACTCAGTCGAGGACGGATCATCTGCCAGTAACCTAACTGAGGCCTCCGCTGATCCGTCGTTCAAGGAGGAGCTTGCCAAGGTGCCAAAAATCAACAAAATGGTTTCTTTGAAAGCGTCAATCTGTTGCAACATTGTCAATGGTCCTTGAAATTCGGGGCAGCTATAGAATCAGCTTCTCTGCATGGGGCCTGAAGGGAGTGACACCTTAACGTCCATGCAACTTTTCAGTGCGAGATTGGGGAGAGTGGGACAATCTTATCCCTTCTTTATGAACTTAGACTTACCCAAACACTGGGACTATGATGGAGACCTTCGCGGCAGCAGGCGCGTAATGGGGAACGGGTCCATTCTCTCAACTTTGATTGGGACCTACATGACTTTGCGTTTGGCAACGTACAGGTTATCTGCACGATCCTGAATCGCCTTAAGATGCATAATGGCACACTCCTCACAGGACTTGAGTTGTTGCTCAAATCCAAACACCGACGATACACCTTGTAGGAATCTGACATAGAGATCTGCTTGCGAAAATCCCTACAAGGTTTAAACCCTGCAGTTTTTGCAGGGGACATGTTACCCAGGGCACTAGAAAAATACTTTTAAGAAAAACTTGTCAACTAATGAGAATAAGTTAGCTAGCTCCAGATATATGTAAGAAGAACGGAAATAAAGGAACTGACATCAGCGTGCTTGTGTTGCACTTGTATGCAGCTTCAACAATCACTTCCGGGCAAAATAGGGTTGATACAGAGCCATACGACAGCACCCACCAATGCGCGAGAGCTATGCTTAAAAAACTTCATGATCGAGTCTGGAACCAGGTGATATTCTAAAGTTTAGGATTCTGCTGTTAGAAGTATCCATCAAAATCTCTCCTCTCGATCCGCTCCATCAAACCATCTGATCCTTCACTAGTCTCAAGATTAGCACAGCTACTAAAGTCAGGGCACACTGTATCTAAAATATATAGGCTTCTTTCTCCTAAGCCACGCAAATCCCACCTGAAATGCTAAACGAAATGGGAATCTGAACTCAATTCCAGGGCAGTAATATCCCATTTGACTGGGAGAAAATACATACCTCCCCATTCTCTAATAAGATATCGCCAATACTATTGCAAACCAAACTTATGCTAATAAATAGAACATACTGGACACCCGAAAAAATTTACAAACTCAAACTTAGCAAAAATCCGACTTGTTGGAATTGCAGTTCTCACACTGGCAACCTTGCACACATGCTCTTCCATTGCCCTACATTGGAAAGATATTAGGATAAGATTTTTGAATGTATAAGTCAAACCTTCGACGTAACCCCTCCAAGAGAATTCTCTTATGTTCTACTTGGTACCCTAGATCACAGGATTTAAGATATGAATGATCGATTCTTGCTTGACCTCATGCTCACTTTAGCCAGTAAAGTCATACTTTGTAAATGGAAAAACTCCAAGGAGGTCTCATTTATAATCCGGCAGGAAGGGTCATCTTTCCTCAAGGGAGCAGATAATGTTGCGCCACATTCCTCTTCCTGGCGGAACTCACATAGAAAATTATGGAAGTCCCTTGATGCTTCATCCTTCTCATATGACCCTCTATGAACCTTGACTTGAACCATCCATCCAATCAAAAAGCAATGTTGTAACGACATCTTCGGGGGTAATCCTATATTGTATTGTATCGCTTACTGCCTTCACGTCTGCTTAAATATAATGATATATCTGCTTATTGCATTTGTACTTTACACTGTATTGTGCAGGTTTGACCTCTCCCTGGCGTCCTGTGCATGTTCATCTACCCATATGTCACGTTGATTTCACTGCTCCATAGCTAGGCACCCGAACAACTTATTATTTTTCTTCCATTTTTCTTTGTTTATGCATTTACTTATTTACTTATCTATTTAATTTATACTTCTTAGGTCTCCCACTTTGGTTGCCACCATTCTTACCATTTTGTATGGTTATCGGCACCTACCATTGTCACCCATGAGATTGTTCTATTTGTTTGTATTCAGATTACTTCTTTAAACTTACATAAAAACGACTTGAGCAAAAAAAAAAAAAAAAAAAAGTATCCATCAGAAAGAGGATTGACAACCACTAAGGTAGGATATGTATCTAAATGGTTAAGTTGTTCAACTTGAATATATGATTAATTAATGGAAAAGCCTTTAGTATTAAGGTCAGTACTCTTAAGGAAAAGCATTGAGTTGTGAAATCAACTTTGCATTACGGACTATGGTTCCATTATAAAAATATATACACACTTGCAAAATCTGACAATTTGAAGCTACTTAAAACGCTTCCAAATTGCTCCCTTATTTCATACAAATACAGGCCGAAGCACAAAAGCTCCTAAAATAAAAAGGCACACAAAAAGTAATTCACTTGGAAAAATAAAAAACGTTTTGCTAGACTATTCTGCAAACTTAAACACAATTTTTCAGACACATCATTTACTAAAACACATTCAATAAAAGCCAAAAATTAAAAAAATATATCAATTGAGAATTGGTGTAAAACAATTATAACAATAAAGTAACAAAAATGCACCCGCAGGCACATCTCCTTACACTAGTGAAGATTTATGACTTTTAGGAATTCAAAAGAACTCACAGATGTAGGCCTAGGAACTATTCTCCTAGCAAAGTTGTATGATTTCCATTTTTCATGAGTAAATATATACACATATTTGCGCATGCAAAAAAAATCGGATGAGCAACTGCAACTCCACCTTCCCTGCACATGCTTTTCTCACCCTGAAAAAAGTCTTACCCCGCCTTTGTTGGAAGTAGATTTCTAACATTTTAAAATGTGAAAGAGATTGAAGGAGTTGGGAAATATCCTTAAATATGTATCTTTGTGTGTGTGCACAGGCTCATATTACAATCCAACCCAGGAACTGCCGCTTGCTGCCTACTTCCACTCCTGTGTGGCTCCGATTAATAGTTGCACTGTACTTATGCACTGATAAATTTGCACCCACTGAAACTGTTAGTGTGCGAATACCTCGCCAGTACTGGGCAATTTGGAGTTTATAATCATGCATGGCCAGATTTACTGTGCTGAATTTTATCTCTATTCCCTTTTCTGTGTGGGATTATCACTTACATTCTCACATTTACCACCTACTCTAAGTGGGGGATAGCAGGGCATGGGTAAGGGAGGCTGTAGTCTGATGTGGGAGCCCTCCTGTGCCATAGCCGAGTCAGGCTGTGACGGGAAAAACATCCAACATGAAGTCTTTTCAGACCAGTAAAACAGTTTTGGGCTTTTCCAGACAGTAAAATTGGGTCTGTTGCTCAGACACTTGGTAAATCAGGGTACGGATACATTAGCCTACGCATGATTGAGTAGAGCGGAATTCCATACGGGAATGCAGCTTACCATAATGGGGGCCTGTATGTCCATATATTTCACACAAAAATTCTGAATCGGACTGCTCGCAGGTAGCAATTTGCTTGTCAATAAAGTTCTGAGTTGCATATGTTACTTACACTTCTTTTAAGATTAGGGGCCTTATTTAGATCTTGGTGGATGGAATACTCAGTCACAAATGTGACGATATCCCGTCTGCAGTATTACGATCTCCATAGGATATAATGGGATCGTAATACGGCGGACGAGATATCCGTCACATTTGTGATGGAGTATTCCCATCTGCCAAGATCTAATAAGGCCCTAAGTCACACATTTATAAGAGCTGGGATAGACTAAAGAGAGGAATGGGTAGCAAGCAAAATAAAAGCTAACAGTGAAGAAGAATGGCTATAGTACTGAAAGATATGGAAATGAGCTGGCTTAGTGCAAACCATGGTCCCTGACTGGAAACCTGTCTTGAAAGGAACAAGTTAGTTGTATGGAATACATTTGCACATGTACCAAACATCCAGAAATCACTGTATGGTGCCAAAAGGGACTTTACTAAAACTAACATTACAATGCTTTACTCTGGAGAGCATACATAGCATTCCACCAGACATGCACTGACACTAACCAGTGCTATTCTTCAAGACTGTCCTGTAGATAGAGATAACACAAATCATCATTCCTATAAAAAAAGGTAGTTAGTGCATTATTACTAAGATACAATACATTATGATAATTGAAGTTCTTAATTACATTTGAACCATGTTCATGTAAAGACCCAATCAAAGAAAAATCAGAAATGGTTGTAAAGGGGCAAGTAGATAACATTTAGACTCTGTCCTGGCATAACATTATAAACAAAGTTTTATGACCCTCTGACGAGAGGACCAATTTATACGACTGCATATCACTACCTTGGGGGTATACTCAAAGATCACGGTGCGTCATAGGCATATGCATCTTGATCAGTTTACAAACAGAGTATGCAGGCTGGATTTGGCCAAAGACCTCAAAAACACAAAAGACATTAAACATGGTCTTGTGACAAGGAAGAAGGAGGACGGACAGGTATGTTTTATTGACAGCCAAGTATTTTTCTTCATTCATTAAAATAGTGTTGCTGATGAGTTGAGGGACATCAGACTCAGTTGGGCAGTTACAACACCACTCTGGTCTTTTTTTTGCATGAGCCACAAAGAAACGCAATGCGTTTTTGACTACTTTTCCAATCTGAGCAAGTCTCATCAAACGCATCTGTTAGCTGTGGACGCCTCTCTTTCTCTGAGAGATTACATGAATGCTGCCTGTTTTTGAACAGCTGGATAGCTAGCTACAGCTCAAAGAAAGACCCAAGCAATATTCGTTTGTAGAAGTATGAATTGCTAACTGTCCTTATGGAATGTAGGCCCCATTTTAACATCATTCAGGAATCCTGTATAATCACAATGCGTTTTCCAACCTTTGGCAACACATACTGTGTTAGTATTGTTGCTGTGATACAGTAGACAGTTTTTTTTCCTTGTTGGTTATTTACAGCCTTCTTTTTCGGACGGGTCGAGTTGAAGTGACAATGCAGACCCTGGTCTCACAAACAGGAACAATGCACATATCCACGCCAGTAGCGCCCCAGCCCTGGTTTGGACAAGACCGTCAACATGGCTCAAGTGGTGCATATCAGTAATCGCATCTCCTCAGGTGCAAGCAGCATATTTGCTGATCAAAAACAGGTTTTCTTTCATTCTTTCAGCTTGCACTACGTGCCATCACTGAAAGAACAAATTTATTCGGCTAAAGGTGGTCATCGAACATTATTATCCATCAAATTCTCACCTTACTAAGAAGAGCCATTTCTTTTAGTGCAGGTTCTTCCTCAAGAAGAGCACTTTTATTTAGACGTGGCTCTGGCTCTCCAAATAATGCGAGTCGAGGCAGACAGTTTGAGCATAACAGCACTAAGTATATGGACAATGATAGGCTTCTCTCCTTTTGTTGTTATTCCAGACAAACTGAGGAGTGCTTGTAGGTCTTCCAGAAGTCTCCTCTTTCTCAGGATGACTCAGCCAGCTTCTGTGCCAATTTGAACTTACCATATCCAAATAAAGTGATATTAAGAAGAGTAAATAACCAGCCACAGTATTTTACAGACAAGTACAGTATGATTTGTATCCTTTATCCTTTCCAGGCTGGATTCGTAAAGGGTACAGCCACGAAGTTTATTTGACAATTGACAGAGTAACTGTGGTTGTCAACCAATTTTATTGGTGCCAGTATCCCGATTAAGTTATACCTTTCCACAGAATTTGTAATGTAATGTAAATAGGTACTTGTAAGGCGCGTGGCTACTCCACAGAGTGTCCCGGCGCTGAAAGGACCACAAGACAGACAGTTTGCACTAAAACAGGTAAGTCAACTAATGTTGGAAAAGCCAGGTTTTTAGTTGCCTTGTGAAAGCAAGGAGATCCTACACCTGTCTAAGAGATAGTGGCAGGCGGTTCCAGAGCCGAGAGGTCATCACTTGGAAGGAGCGACCGCCCATGTGGGAACAGGAAAACTTGGGGATGGTCGTCAGAAGCTGTGCTGAGGACCTCAATGCCCGTTGCGGGACATAATGCTGAATCCTTTTCCTAGTGTAAAAGGCACCTGTATTATGTAGGGCCTTAAAGGGCCGGGAGCAGAGCTTTAAAATGGATCCTCTTCCGGACCGGTAGCCAGTGCAAGGATTTCAAATGGGGAGACATTTGAGCTCTGGGATCCACCATGAGAATATCTGTGGCTGCAGCATTCTGAACCACCTGCAGGTGGCCCAATAAATACTCAGGGAGGCCCAGGTGCAGGACGTTAACATAGTCAAGCCTTGATACAATCAGGGTCTGGACTACAGTCTTCCTGTGTAAGACTCGAAGCAGCGGGAGAAAATTCTTTAACATTTTCAGCAGCCCAAAGCGGATACCGGCAACTGTTTGAATCTGAGCCTTCATGGACAGGTCAGCGTCTAGCTTGACCCCTAGGTTCTTCACTATGCTATATATGGATACAATATGTGGCCACCATTGGCGCCATGCTTCACAAGGATTAGGATCAAAGAAAATAATCTCCGATTTCTCCGGATTGCACTTTAATTTGTTTAGTCTTAGCCAGGAAAACACGTCCGTCAAGCAGCTGTTTATCTCACTGCCTCTAAAATCGGCATTCTTGTCGCAGGTGATTTGCAATTGCGTGTCATCGGTGTACGATACTATTTTAGCGCTGTGTTCCTCAGCTAGGAGCTCAAGGGGGGGGGCGCCATATAAACATTAAAAAGTGTCTGGCTCAGGAATGAGCCTTGTGGCATCCCTACCTCCATAGAGGGGATGAGAGCCGCAAAGGGAAAAGACCAGATTGTTTGCTGACGGTCTCTTAAAAAGGAGGTGAACCACTTGAGTACTGTGCCACCAATGCCGCAGTCCTGGAGTCTTGGCAAGAGTCGGTCATGGGCACGGTATCAAAGGCCGCGGAAAGGTCCAGCAATACAAGAACCGCGTTATCCATTTTATCTAGTGTCACTTTAATAGCTTCAGAGACTTCTATTAAGACTGTTTCTGTACTGAAGTTAGCTCTGAAACCCGACCGACTGTGGTGAAGTAAATGGGTGGCTTCCACATATTCCATGGTAAGTGAATTTACATATGTTTTCAAAGCCTTGCAAAACAAGGGCAGCAATGATATTGGCCTCTAATTACAGGCCACAATGGGGTCTGCCAAGGGTTTCCTTAATAGCGGGAGAATTTTTGGGTTTTTCCAGCTCACTGGCATTTGCCCCTCTTGCAAAGAGGTATTCAGAATCCGGTTGACGGCTGGGTTAATCACCTCGGCAATAGATGCCAGTACATTTGCTGGACATGGGTCTGAGGGTGAAGCCCTTTCATTATCTTGAGAGACTTATCCAAAGGGATAGAAGGGAACTGTGTGAGGGAAGAACCTGTTTTAGGGTTGGCGGGGGGGGGGGGGGGGGGGGGGGGAAGAGGTCCAGCGATTACTTCCATTGCTGGGGCGGTGCCTCGAAAGAATCTTGGATAATTTTGATTTTATCATAGAAATAGCATGCCAGATGGTTAGTCCAGTCACTGGTAGGGGTAAATTGGCTGTCCATTGCATTAGGGGATGAGAAGTCTTTTAAGATTTTAGAGAGTTCTTTACTTTTATTCCCGGCCAGTTCGATTTTAGAAGAGAAGAAAAGTTTTTCTTTGCAGACTTTACTGTAGTGGGCTTTCGGGGCCTGTTTGTAAGTGGTTTTATCCACGGGACTGAAATTATTCCGCCACGCTCTCTCAAAGCGTTTACAAGCACTTTTGCTCTTTCTGAGTGCCTCCGTAAACCAAGGGGCAGAGGCTCTGCTGGCTTTTGTTGCACGAGTGGTAGGGAGGGCAAGTTCCAAAAAGCGGAGCTGTAGCCAGTTGTCCAAAGCGAGCATATCACGCTCGAGGTTGCCTCTAGGGTGAACTGACAAAAGGATCTAAAACTGTTGGGGCGTGGCTTGCAATATGATTGAGGGCCACCTGAAACTTTACAGACTCTAAAACCGAGCAGAAAATGGTCAGACCACACTATAGGGAGGGGTGCGTCCATCTCCATCTTGGCAGTAAAGAAGATCTGATACAATCCAAAGTGTGACCCCCTTTTGTGGGTAGGAAGGAGGACATAGGGGACCAAATTGAGTATGCTCATGTTCCGCTGATTTGTCCATGTGAGTATTAAACTCCCAGAGTACCAGGCAGTGTTTGTATTTAGCGGCAATAAGGGAGATAGCGTGGCTAATGAACTAAGTGAACTTTCCAGCAGGACCAGGAGGCCGGTAAATAACTACGCCCGCAATAGATTGGTGGGCAGATACGACAAGAAGAAAGGCGAGTTCATCGGCCCCCTCTACCTCTGCAATAGGTAGTGTGGAACAAGCAAACGTGTTTTTGAAAATTATAGCAACACCCCACTCCTGCCCCCTGGCTGATCCTTTCTAGGATCTGGTAGCCAGGGGGGAATCGCACATGACATTTTTGACCATGATTTACCTGTTTCTTCCATACAAAATGGAAGCTATTTTAAAACTTGCACATAGCAACCAACCTTTCTAAATATTTGTCAACTCTCTGTCCCACCTATCCCCTGAATAATGTCCACCCCCTCAAAATCGAACTTTTAAACTAAAGTATCCTCATTATTAAATTTCAGTTACCCTTTACTTAATGTTAACAGTTTTCGTTAACAATAAGGTCCCCTCCTTGGTAGACTCCCCTTCTGAGATATCGATTAGAGAGGATTACTTAGCAGCCCTGGATGACTTCCAGCTTAGAAAACAAAAAAACTCACTAGATGCCAGTTCCAGAAACAAAGGTCTCAGGGCGGTCTCCAAAAACGGCGCGAGCGTGTGATGTACTCTTTAAGACCTCACGGAAATGGCTTGTACAGTAGAAAGGGGGCAGTTAATTGAAAATCTAATGGAATTGAAAAATGCAAGCAGAGAAAGAACAAAATACCTCCCATGAGCACTGGAGGAGTCAATGGCTGTGTTTTCTGCTAAACATGAGGATAATACAGGAATTGCGTGCAGAAGTTAGTAACACGCATGTGCTGGTTTGGACCTTATGAGAGCAGGACACTAATGAACAGGCGCTCTAAAGCTCTTAAAATGTCGGCATTCTTTTAGAGAAGATTTTGCTTATCCTCACTGGAAAGTCAAAGCTGCTGGATAGAAGAGAGAGGAGGATGACTGAGTAACTGTTTCCCCACAACTAATGGCAGCGCCATGAAATGCTCATAATGGTGCATGATGGTCACAGCAAAATATTAAACTATTTAGTTGAATATCATTGTTGACTGGAACAGTACCGAGCACTCTGGGCATCCTCAATGTAAGATGTTCGTTATCTCCATATCTCTAGCCAGTATTCTTTGTAAGTACTATATGCTACAAATGGCACATAATGGTTTAGGATAAGCCTTCAGATGAGGTTAGCCAGAGACAAGAAAGAGGTTTATCAGCTGTTATGAAAGATAAAATGGATATTTTACCAATGTAGGGTACACCCCTGAGTGAGACCAGCCATGTAATCGAGTGATCAATTTTAACAACAAAGAGCATACCAGACACCTAAACTTAGGAAAATCTAAAACAGATTGGTATGTACAGCCACCTTAGAATGTTTACATGGAGCATAGAGATTATTCAGATGGGTGGTGTAAAGGAGAATAGAAACTGGAAGATTTACAACAGTTGAAGAGTGTGTGTGTGGGGGGGGGGGGGGGGGGGGAGTGTTGTCTGCGGTCAATTGATTTGGATGTGTTTCAATGTTCAGACTCCATATGCACCCAGGAAATGGGCAAGAACCAAAGTTGAACATGCCGATGAACAATCCACTGATGTTCATGGACGCTCAAGTCAAGGGATTCCTATGGTCTTAATCGAGAGGCCTGGGAGCATACGTTTTAAGTGGAAAGTAAACATTTAAGGTGGGGAAGAACTTCAGGCACCCCACATTTACTGCAGGAGTGCACTTGTGTAAAAGACTACATCCACAATGTATAGTAACTCATGGCTAGAAAGTTCTGCATGTGACATAAGGCATAAACAAAAAAGTAAAGAGAAAAACAGGTATAGAGAAAAAGGTACTAAAGCAAGACTGTGTAAAAAGCAAGATGGAAACGATCCTTAGGCATAAATGGAGACACTGAATACAGACTTGCAGGTCCTTTTTGTCCAGGATGAACTGAAAACAAGTCAGAAATCAAGAGGAATGTATGCGGAACAGTCAACTGCCAATCAAAGCAGGTCTTCTATACTTGTAATGCCCCTCACAGCATCAAGCCATGCAATACCAGCAGATGATATGTTGGGGAAACACTGTTCAGGGTAACTAGTATTGCAAAGGGAAGCTGAAACTAAGCAGAAATGTACATCTTCTGATCCCCCTAGTGAATCCTGCAAATCAGAAACATTTCTGTGATTTGGCACTTATTCATCCCAAATATCATTACCAAAAGTAGTAAGCTCATGAAAAATAATCTTGCTTTAACAAAACACCCTTCTATTGTATGGTATGTTTTTCTTATCAAATACTAGGTATTTGGATAAAGCGGATGCGTAAATGTACATTTACAGCACTAATTCTCCAAAAGAATGAAAGCATGATGCAAACTATAGCCACAAATGAAACTATAGTTACACCAAGATCTAGGCAATGCCTGTTGGGATATTTGTTGCAGCCCATAGCCAGAATTATCGAAGAGACACATACGGAGTTAAAGGAAATATATATGTGCACACTACAGTATATGCCTCATCTACACCCCTGAGCGTTAAGCAAAGTTACTTACTCTTTTGATCAATGTGCAGGTCATAGAGAGGTGTTCTATAGATATCCACAGTGGACAGTGCACATCGAGAGAGGGGCACGTGATGGGAAGGACCAAGGATGAAAATTCGTCTTCTGGAACAATGAAAAAATAATTTATCTTCAAAGGCTTGCTTTACACTGATTTTAACCACAATCACAATCAGGATGGTGCAAGCTTAGAACACAGAGGGGCTTTCGAAATCAAAAATCCAAACCATCACCATACTGTCAGAGTGCTAAAAACTATTTCTCAACACTATCGAAGATGTGTTTGATCAGACAGAGCAGTCTGTTATGCTGATCAAGCTTTAAAAGATTTTCTTCTGCATTTAAAGTCCAATGATTATCTCATATTCAATGTTCTTTGGCACAAGTCTTCCTTAGGCTAGTATATGTCCCCACTCCCTGCTTGACTTTTCATACAATCATAAAATGCTGAAAGAATTTCAATAAAGGTTTTTTAAAAGCTCACAGAAGATGTGCATGAAATAGGACACCTAAGAGTGAGTAGTGTCCAGTACATTCATACATTGCGCCTTAAAGCAGGACCAAAGAAACCAAACTCCTGAACCTGAATGAAGTTTCATTATAAATAGGCCCAAGAAAAAGTAGGCTAGGCAGGAGCAGTCCCGGTCTCCTATGAGGTAGCGGTACCACTAATGGAGCTAAATTGATCATTAGTAGGCAGACCAAACAGCACTGGAAATTATGGAGAAGCCTTTAGGATACCAAATGGATATCATTTACTACCTTCACATTGTCACTGTTGAACTTTTGAATCTAGCCTTGCAAACCTTTTACCGAGAAGAACGGAGCCTAGTGTTTCAAATAATGCCAATCTCTAAAGCGAGAACATGGTTTTGAGCATTTTGCCCCTGGCAATATCATTGTGGTTTAGTGACCATCTCGAAGGGAAGCGCATTGACTAAACCAAGTAAAATGTTGGCGGATTTGAAAAGCTTCATGAAGTCAAAGTCCATCAAACCAAGTCCATTTTATTTTCAAAACCGATTTTATTTACCAGGTAGCGAGCCTTTTACCTCCACAGATTACTTTAAATGTACAAAAACTGCTGGCATGGCAATGGACAAGAGGGCCATTGCCTCCTGTACTTAGAGCCACTAACTGTTAAATTAAACTTGTCAGCAGGCATGAGCAATTAGAAGCTAAAATCATTCAGCCGTGTTGAATAATAAAGGAAATGTGGCCCTCTAAACCGCATTTCAGAGATCTGGTACACTGAACACCTATCATTCACACAAACCAACTGCATGTAGTAGACTGACTGTAAACCAAAGATTAGCATGTCTAAAGGGTTTGCCATAGGTAAACAATAAGTCAGCCAACTCTATAAAACGATGCACAGAAAGTGCCATCATCACGAAGCAATCAATTTAAAGTAATCCTGCCAGTCCTTTGACAAGTCAGTAATCGTATAAAAAACAAAAATGGTTCATACGCTTATGTCTACTCTCCCTGGAAGCACAGAGCAGCGTAACCTTTTCGATAGTAAAACATTATGAAGGTAGTATGCCACATAAGGAAAACGTTAAGTTAGGTTTACACTTCTCTTCTTTAAGAATTCCGCAAATGTTTCTTGAGCACCCTTCACATTCTTCTCTGCATTTCTGGCCTCTTAGATGTTGTGTGGCCCTGTATTAGACTACGATGGTGTGGGACACAGCAGACTTGATGGGACAAGCTGGTACCTTGACTCTGGATAACTAGAGTCAAACCTCTCCTAATGCTAGTTCTTAAATGTAATAAAGAGAGCATACGTAAAGAACGTCTGTTACAAGCAGGTAACTATAAGATCTTTCACCCATACTATCTGTTTTAAAAGTTTATGGTTTGTTTTACCAAACATGTAACCCAGAAAATATGCTATCTGTATGGGCCTCATTTACAATTTTTACCAAAACACCTTTTACATGATTTGCGGCTTACTGACCGACTGTACAGCAAATTTTGTTCAACTCTGGGCAATTTAAAGTTAACACACGGAGCTCATTTCCTTTGGTTTACCTGTATGCCGCCGGACCGGTTTTGTGCCCGTGAGGGACTCGGAGGGGAAAACTACACTCCCCAAGTGGCGCGCTCACCGCCGAACGTCATTGTACATGCCAGGAAGTGCTTAAGTTGCGGCCAGGGCTCCTGCAGCACAGAAAGCACGCGGGCGCGCCCGGCAAAGCCAAAGGCAGGCCCGTCGGCGCCCGGAGGAGGCTGGGCTGGACCACCCCGCTAACATACTGTTCCCGGTCTAAGGTCCTATTGTTTCCTTTTGTTAGACCCGTCAGCCCTAGGGTGGTCTACCCCGTTTTTTTTTGCCCTTTTGGCCTCATTTTTTCCTCCATCTTTTTGTTGGCCCTAGGTCTCTGGGCGCCTTAACACTGCTAACCAGCGCTGAGGTGCCGGTGCTCTCTCCTACCAACATGGCTGCCACAGGCCCCTGCTACTGCAGAGTGGCCATCGCGCACACATACTAGTAGCCAGGAGCCGGCTGGGACATTGGGATACAGTATCTTTTTCCATCCCGCCTTTTTGTCCCATAGACTATTATGTGGAAGCTCCTGGAACCTTCCCGCCATAGGAGGGATTATGCTTTGCCGCCTTTGCAAGAGGGTCACCTGACCTGGAGGTATAAGAGGAAAGGAGGGAAACCTGACTAGTTAGTTGGGGCACCACTGGACCTGGGGGAACCTCTGCCGGAGCGTAGGCGGTTGGGCCTAGGGGAGATACCTACACTACTGGGACTGACTGAGTCTAGGCCCTGCTGTGCCCAAGTTAGATGAGGGACTCTGCCTACCTGCTGATCTTGCCTGGTGAGGGGGCAACCCAGGGGACCATCTCCAGTGTGCTGCAGGGACCCACCCTGCCTCTGATGCCTGCCAACGCCACCCCCATCCTTCCCCCCCCAATAAGCCTGCCAGGGGAGCCTACCAGCTACTCTCCCACTGAAACAAGTGCTGACCTGGACTGTCGTTGAGGGCCCTTGGCAACCTGCAGGTAACGCGCCGTGACTCCCAGGCGCGGTGCCGCCAGAACTGGGCCCCTTTCAGAAGAAGCTGTCCGTGATAGAGCGCTGGATCAACCCCACGCTGAGCCTCTAGGCGCTGTGTGTGCCCCAAGCGCTGCGTCACCCCCGCGCTGAGCCTCCCCGTGTGGTGCCAGCCTAGCGCTGTGAAAGTATAGCGCCAACTGTCCAACTCACCGCCGCTGCCTAAGTCCCCATCGTCCCGCACTGGACGCCCGGAAGTGCTATCTACTAAGTCACCGCTGCTGCCCGGGCGCCGGCAGGTGAGGGCGCCACCTGCGCTGCCACTGCGTGTGCCATGAGGGGGCGCTGTCACCCGGTGCGCCGCAGGCCCGAAAATCATCGCCGCGGCCCAGGGAATTGCCGCCAACGCGACATGGGAGAATCGCATAGGAGGCCGCTGAAGCTCGCGGGGGCGCCGGCCACGTCACCTGCCACGCCCCGCCAAGGGCCGCGCCGCCATTGGGCTGAGCTGCCGCACCCCCCAGCGCGCCGCACAAGGATTGGTCGCTGAGGGTGCGGCTGGAGGGATCTGCGTGAGGCGGAGAGAACAGCGCGGGCGTAGGCCGGCCCTGAAGCCTCCGACCTCGCCCCCGCCGTGTGCCCGAAACGCAGGGAGCCCGCTTCACCTACGCGGGCCCCGCCCGACCAGGAGGCCCTCCTCAAAGGTAACTTCCCTCTGGGTGTGGGAGGGTGGAGTAGCGGAGGAGATCGCGGGGGCCTGCCGGGAAGCCCCCTTCACCTGGCAAGGCCACCCCACATCCGCCCCTCCTCCCGGGACTGCAGCCGGGCCCCGTATGCCCTGGGGGCTCTGCAAACCTTACTGCTGGGGCCGTTAACTGTCCCCAAGAGTGGCCCGGATATCCTATCGATGCGCCCTGCTGCCCCCTTTACAGAAGCGCGCTACTCTGAGCCCTAAGAATCCCCCACAGGGGGGGGGGAGAAAGTGATTGTCGCCCTATCATACACTGTCTACTGCCTGGAGCGAACTGTTGGTACACATGGCCTCTCTGCTTACTCCCTAGAACTGCCCTGATTACTCACCTCACCGAATTTATTGTTGCCCTACAATGCCCTGCCAGTCCCTGATTATGTGGCTTGATGAATTGTTTGATCTACTGAAATACACTGTTACTTGCCGGGATGAATTGGTTGTTGCCCAGACAGAAATGCACTGATTTATTCCCCGTGATGAACTAATGGTTTCCCGACTATTCACTGATTTAGGCAACTGAATGAAATGGTTGTTGTTCTATGATTAATGAATGTAGATACCCAGACGAATTTACTGCTGCTTTGCTAAGTAACCGCATTATTCCCGAAATGAGTAGATTGCTCACTATTTGAAATAGATAAAGAATCTTCTGTTTTACAAAACAACCTGTTGTGGTGTCCTTCATTGTGTGCGCGTGGCTGAGTCCGTGTGCGTGAGTGCTGCACCAGTGCTTTACACAGTGCCTTCGGGTGCCTTCCTACCTCGCGCCAAGCTACTGTGTCGGAATTGGAGACCCCAGTTCTAACACCTTTATTTCTTCCTCTTTTATCGGCGTAGTGCCCTATAATAACTATGGTGAGACGGACGGTTCCTGTGGAGAAAGCAGGGGGAGGGAGTGTGGCAACTCTTCATGCATTCCTGATCAGAGCAGTGAGCGTTCTCTCTCATGAAAAAGAGCGGACAGAGAGACGTATGTCAATAGAACCACTTCTTCTCGACAACAGGTTATTTTCAGGAAGCTCCGTCGAGAATGGCCTCTTACCCCTAGGTCACAACTGTCACTACTCGATCTCCCGCCTGGTCAACGGGAGAGCCCACCAATTACTCAACTGCCATCTACTTCCAACTCGAGGGATACAGAATCCCCACCCCCTACCAGCATAGCAAACGACACTCCTCCAAAGCAATGTAGGGGTCGTGGGATCGTTAAACCCAAACAACCTAAACCTGCAAGAGTGACTAAACCCAGGGCAGTCCACGTCAAGTCAGCTAGAGCGGACATTGCGACAGGGTCGATGCCACAAATTACAAGTACCTTGACCCGAGAGTTAGCAAAGGATGACGCTTTTTGGGCAGAAGTTACTAAATTAATGACCACTCTCCTTGACCCTATTCTCTTTAAACTGACTAAGATTAAAGAGAGACTAGCTGGCCTTGAGTCCCTAAGCGTACCCGCACCGTCATCAACCTTGGTTCAGAATGCAGACTTTACTCATTCAGCTCTGGACAAGCTACAAACTAATATCCGTGCTGGTGGGGATGTGACTGTTTTACTGCACCCGAGCATCCCTTCAAGCAAACCTGCAATGAATGGTCCAGATGGTTCTGCTCCTTTGGTTTATGATCAATCCCACACACAAGTAATGGCCCAACCTTCATCATTCAGGGATGAAGGAGGGATGGCAGACCAGGCGCGTGCCGAGGGCCGGGCAAAATCAAGAATAGCACTTCATCCACTAAAACCAGATCATCCCACAGCAGAAATGGCGGACAATAACCCACAACAATGGCTCCACCTTCCACCGGCAGCTTGCCCTCTAGTGCTGGTCTTGGCCAACGTCCCACTTCTGCGGGACAATCAGCAGGAATCTAATAAGCAGTTAATGGACAAAGGCCTGCACTGGCTATCTAATCAGCCCATGGCCGGGGGAATGGGGAGCTACCAGTTAGCCAACAAAGTCATTATGGCCAGGAGGGTGAGGTGGGTGGGAAATTCAACGGAAGCCCTCACTGGGAACTGCATAGTGATACATTTTAATAACCCTTATACTGGCCCTTTCCTTCTTAAAAACCTTGAAAGATCTTGCTCTAGGAATACGCAGCTTATTCCCTTAGCACGGGAGCATTTCTATAAACAGGGCCCAACTACAGGAATTGAACAGAGGGGTAGGTCAAGATTAGGTCAGCCCAAGTCACGACACATAGGGTACCCAAATATTGTACTGGGGGTCAGATTCTATAACAGTTTTGCCCCCGTTTTGGATCTGGAAGCATGGGATTGACCACCAACACCTACCTACCCATCGCCCCCAACATTGGCCAACACTGCTCCTATTACACAGGTTCCCCACTTGCCCTTTTCCCCCCAGGAAATAGGGGAAAGAAATATGATAAGCCTAGTTACAGGGAATGTGGCAGGAATCGCTTCAAAGGCAGGAAATAAGGAGTGGGTTAATCATTGGCAAACAATGGACATTATGTTCCCAAGAAACCTGGGCTAAGGACCCAGTTATTTCTTGGGGTTTCGCACTATTCACACACCCGCAGTGCCCGCGGCGTCAGGTAGAGCTAAGGGTGGTCTACTATCCTTAGTTTCTAATACACGATCGGTACAAGTAAAAAAGGTGGGCCCCCAGAATAACTATTTCCAAATTCTCCAATTGGAGTTCACGAATGATGACCATTGGATATTAATTAATTTTTATAATAATGATTTTGGGGGCAATATGAAATGTGTGTTAGATGATTTAAATAATGTACTCCGACTAATTAAGTCATGAACACAGAAAGGTCTTCCTAGTATAATCTGGCTGGGGGATTTTAATACCCATCTGTGTAAGTAAAATGAGGTTAGTGTGTGTGGGATGAACGATCTGCACGGCAACCCCCTTTCACACATAGTGAATATGGTGACACGCTCAATGGGCTACTATACATAAGGCAAAAGACCGTAATCAATAGTGGCTAAACAGGTCAGATAAAGCCAACATTTAGGAGAAACAACTCGGTGTCCACGATCGATTTTATTTTAGCCTCCTCTGCAACACAAGATAGAGTGGACCATCTTAGCAACACATTTACCTGCCATAGCGATCATGCATTATTACTTATTTAGTTAAGTACCCCTCAAAAAGCGACGAGATATCAACCGATAGTGTACACCATCTCACTATCCAGAAAAAATGGTTACCAAATGAAGTGGGCACAGGTAGAGAAAAATAATCTGGTTTCTGCCATAATAGCCCAAGTAAGGGGGATATTTTTCACTGCTTGGATGAGGACACCTCTGCCTCCCTTTTAGTCTCCCAGTTTAGAACCCTACTAACAAAATTAAAAGCCGCACTCACTCGATATAAACCAGGAAATGGCATACCACCGGGTCGTTGGTTTGATTCATCATGCTCGTCAGCAAAGAGCCCTTGCTAGTGCCCTAAAAACCCAGCCTGATAAGATCACTTCGTAAAGATTTGAAGCCGGCTAGAAGTACACGAGTTAAGGAATTAAGGGAGAAGGCCTTGGCTGACCTTGAACAAGCCGCAAGCCCACATAATAGCAGGAAGTTTTGGAATGTCATAAATGCCCCATACTTGAAAGATTTAAATGACCCTTCTCTAGACATGCACGTAGAGGAAGATGCATGGATAGGGCTCTTTGAAAGCATCTTCGCACGACAATCCCCCCCCCCCTCCCAAGTACTTCCTCAACCTGATCTACTGCCGCCCATCCAAGGAATCCTGACCTTCGCACTGCATGAAGTGAGAAAAGGACTGGAAGCCTGCGTTCAAAGGAAAGCCCCGGGACTAGATGGGGTCCCAATTGACCTCTTCTAGGCCACCTACAACCTTTAGGTTCCTTTAATAACAAATGTTTTTAATAGCATAGCAGTAGAGGGTCCCCCTCAATCCTAGAACCACAGTGGTTCCAATCTTTAAGAAGGGAGACAGGGGCTGTCCCAAGAACTATAGGCCCATCTCCCTCTTGGACACAACTGTCAAACTTATGGGTCGGCTGTTAGCCAGGTTGGAGGAATGGGCACGAGAACGGAATATTTTAATGCAGGAGCAATACGGCTTCCAGAAAGGTAAGGAGACAGTGGACCAATGTCTAAACCTCTTGTTTTGCATCGACAAATATAGGAAGGCCAAAGGTGGGAAGTTATATATGGCCTATATGGACCTGTCAGCGACCTTCGATTGTGTGTCCCATTCTAAACAGCGGCCTATGATGGAGGGCTGATTATCCGTTTTATTCGTAAGTTGTACGCCACTGCCTTTGTGCGGTTTGGCAGAAACTGGGAATGCACAAACTCATTTAAGATCGAAAAAGGAGTCATACAGGGATGTGTCCTTGCCCCATTTCTTTTTTCCATCTATACCAACGGGGTGGAGGCGGCCCCGTCTGGTCTCTCTTTAGATATGTCAAAATTTGATAACATCTCACTCCCAATATTGGTGTACGCTGACTATGTGGTTTTAATTGCCAGGACAGGGGTAGCTCTTCAAAGCCTTATATCTTCGTATGCTTCATTCATGGCTTCACTAGACTTCAGAGTGAATGAATCTAAATCATTCATCATTATAGCTGGAGCTTCTAGAGGCGTGAGAGAGCTGCACTTCCATCTAGCCTCAAAGAAAATCGAGGTGGTCGACTCCTTCCCATACCTGGGAATCTTGTTTGTTAACAAGCAATCCTGGAATAACCTGGTGGCAGCAAGAGCCCTGGGCATGGAAAGAGGTCTCCAAGCTATAAAAGGGTGTTCCAAAAAATTAGGAGCCAGCCCTTTGGACACATTCGAAACCATCTATCAAGCCAAAACAAAGGCGGCGACAACCTATGGGGCCAGAGTTTGGGGAATGGGCCATATCGAACAACTGCAAAAAGTTGAAGATACCTTTTTTAAGTCGAGGGTTTCGTTACCACCCTCAACCTCTAACTATATTTTACACCTTGAACTGGGACTTCCATACTTGCTGGACTCTTATCAGACTGGCGCCAATCCTGCTGTGGCTCTCGATCTGGCGCAGGGTCACTGTTAACCTAACCCAACGTATAATTGGTGATTGCCGGAGGCTCGAGGGCTATAGCAGGATCGGCTGGCTTAGATACGTGGAGGCGGAATTAAATACAATTGGGCAGGGAGAACTATTTAGGGACCGCTCATCCTGTAGTAAGGTCTCTAAACGGAAAATAACCCAACTATACTTACCGAAGGCTAACCTTGATCGTAGGGAAAAAAACAGGCACCTACCGGCCCTCATAGTTTACGATCAAATCCCGCCAAGACCAGGGGAAGGTTACTCATACCTTTCCTCCATTACTGTAGTACAACACAGATTTATCCTGCTGCGCTTTCGCTTGAATCTAATCCCTTTGATGTTTGGGTTTCCTGAGAAGAGGTTGAAGCACGCAGACCTGGGCCCCTGCCTCTGCGACAATTACTCACCCCAGTCCAACTTACATCTGGTACTGTTTTGCAAGTTTTATTATACTGAAAGAGAAAGGTTCCTCCTTCCAATCTTAAGGCGTCAAAATGTTATGCAATGCAGAGTGGTCTTGTATTTTTTAAAAGCTCTTTTCTACCCTCATGTTTGATTTATGGTAGCATCTTTTCTGTGGGCTTGTTGGCGAAATAGAAGGGTGAGGGGTGTGCCGCCATGAACTTTAGTACCCGTGGATTAAAAATGTACATGTGATTTTGGTTTTAATGAGGCACCTAAAAGTTTAATAAGATTTTAAACGTTTTCTGCTTTTTATGTAATCTGTTTTTATTATGGCCCATTTGATGAAATTGTGCTTTTATGATCGTTTGCAAACAGTTCAAATAAAGATCTAAATGAAATAACACACAGAGAAGGCAAATTGGCTAGTGTGGAATCTAATGAGTCAATGGTTACTAAACCTGACTTGATTGGGAAATGTTTTCCGACTGGAAGTAGAAAAGTTTTCAATCCATTGACATTTCTCTTGTATTGACTAAGAGAAGTTGAGCAAGAATTCCCCTGATCACTTAAAATGGTCATGGAATCTACCCCTTAAAATTTATTTTGTTGGCATGGGAGGCTACAGATTGATTCACAAAGGTAAGCATACATGCGTGTATCTACTCCCAAACAGAAATGTAACTCTTCACTTTTTGCTATTCGCCATTTCTGAGTGGAAATCTACACCCAAGTGTTTACTTACATGTCCCTACCCCTAAATGGAGGGGGTGAAGTCTCCTACAGCAGAATTTACTACAAGTAATTTTTCAACTGTTGATGGAGAGCTTCATATGGGAAGGTATAATAAGTAAATGTAGTGATGTTTATTACTTAATAAAATAATAAATTACAAATATTTTCATGTTAAATATTGATGTAAATTAATGAAAAATGTGCATTACTAATGTGGAAATAAAACAAATTGTAAATCACATTACATGTTTGAATGTAATGTATTTTAAATATCTAAATTAAGGAAATATATTAATGTAAAATGTAAATATTAATTTTTAAACCATAACTAAAGAAGAAAATTAATCATCATTAACATTTGTATTTTAATAGTTAGTAAACTTGGTTAAAAGTGGATTAAAAAAAACATTCATTAATTAAAAATACATTTAAATGTTTTATTATGTTTACCATTAAATTAAACAAAATCACTAACTATATTATTAATTACATATATATGCAATTTTAAATGGTGATTAATTGAACATTATTTTCTATGCAATGTTATTTTAACTCTCCACCGCCTCAGTTTTCTATGGAAGTGTGTTGCAGTTCCAGTGCTTTGCACGTGTGGTGTCGGACTTACTCCAAGGCTGAGCTAGAGTACATCTGATCCTATTTTGACAATTTATGCTGTAGTAACTTCTGAATTGTAATTTATAAACTGCAATTATCTTACTCTTTTGTGAGCGTATTTTATTTTGGCATGTCCTTTCCAAGCCCTTCCTTATATTTCCGTAAAACCCTCCAATTTGGTAATTATTATTCCCCATTTCCATCACCACTGCCCTGGTCCCCCCCATCAGTTCCGACAAATGTGTCTACCTACTTGTGCAGTGATCGTTACACAGAAAAGAAAGGAAAAGTGGAGGTTTCCAGGAGTAGGTTTGTGAAGTGATTTTAGGTAGTACAGGAGCAAGTACTACTGTAGAACTAATTTACCTAATACAAAATGTAGTAAGTTGATCAGGCTCTAGAAGTGTTCATGTACTCTACGTCCAATGGTTGGTGTGTTTCTTTAACAGTTTATTTGGTACTGATGTTTCAAGTTGAAAGATTAATACACTTCTCAATTTATTTTGATTTTCGTATAACAGGTCCCATTTTAAACTATGCCAGCTTCCTTTAGTGAAACATACCACAGAACTTACCAACAACCCTGAAGATTTCATACACTTATTTTCAGCAACTAAAAAGTGAAATCTTTACCCAGAAGTACTGTAAAGGGTCAACTTCAAGACAAGTTTAATATGTCTTGTGAGGAACCATTTCAGCTGAAGAAGAGAAGCTCTACGAAATACGCTAAAAGCCAAAAACCCTCGTTGATGGGAAAGTTATGATGACAAAGACAACAAACAGCGGAGAGTTAGTTTTGTCTGAGAAAGAAAGCTCGAGGAACAGGAGAACAGCTCACCTACCTGAGATGAAATCGAGAAAGAACAGTCTCCAATAAAAACCCATAAGCAAGAGTTGAAGCATGGAACCTTGTGGAGATATGTTGAGAAACCAGGAAATTAAGTCTTAGTGGGAAGAACAACTTATCCAAAATGTGTATGGCGAGAGAAAGAACTTTTAAGAAGGCTAATAAAATGGTTCATTATAGCCTTTGGAGGTCAAAAGTACACTTCTCAATCCGGATGTTAGACTCAGCTTAACTGGCATTGCAGAATGGGTATGTCAAAGGATTGTTTTGTAAAAAAGATTTGTAGAGGAGAATAATCCGGCAATCTGAGCGGAAGAAACCATCTATGGACAATTAAAATGAGCAAGCAATGCTGGCTCCCACAAGCTGTTGGAGAGTCTCAAAACAAAGCTGTGTTACTTCCCCCACATTGACCCCAAACTCCTTCAAGAGCTGTAAGAACCCATCACACTGAGGCGAGGGAGGCTTTACTGCAACTGAAAACCAATAAGGCCTAGGGCCCTGACGGGTTTTCAGTGTCCATTTATAAAGCATATTGCGAATTACTTGCAAGACCATTGTACAAAGTTTATTTCTCCTTCTTGCAGACTAAATGCAAGACACCAACCTAGCTCAAGTTAACGCTTACCCTACTGTTGAAACCGGGAAGGGACTCCCCCCCCCCCCCCCCTCATCCTTTCTTCCCCAATCCCATTATATCATTGCACCAGACAAGGATGCCCCTTGTCAGTACTTATTTTTGCGCTCGCTGTGGAGCCCCTAATTTACCGTTTAGAATCTAGCCCAGAACTCAGGGGGATGGAGTTTGATGGTGAACAATATAAACTAGAGCTCTTCGCGAATGACATTTTGTGCTTCCTCACAAGCCCTGCTATGTCTCTTCCACTCCGCTTGAGGGGGCTACAACAATTGATAGCAGCCTTTGGCTTTTGTATTATTTACACAAAGTCCACAGGCATAGGAGTGGGGCTCCTACTGAAGTGTCTCTGCACTTATTGACTGCACTGGGCTTCTCGTGGGATGCCTCCTGCCTGCGTTACCTGGAGATAACGCTCATGAATTCCACCTGCACTCTTTATGCTAGCAATATCCCACCAGTGTTAGAGGCGCTTCGCAAGGACTAATATAGATGTGGGAGACTCAAGATCACTTGGAGGCTGCCGTTAAGGAACTTGAGGCCACCCACAAGAGTACAGGATCGCCGGCATCCCGGTGCTAACATACAGCGACTCGTTAACGATTAAAAGCACTCAATCTAGATAGAGCGCAGTATGCACTATTGTGGGTCAGGCAAAAATACTATGTGGGAGGGAATAAGGCGGGAAACCTCGTAGCACACCATCTCTGCTCTCAGGTGGTCCATCAGAGAGTGAATGAGCTATTGAGCACCAATGGCACCCTGATTCATCAAGATGATCTAATTGCTAAGGTATTGGAGTTGTTCTATACAAAGCTGTACTCTGCAGTACACCTTGCTGTGGATAACATCTGGACATATTTAGACTTAATCCCCCTAGCTCGAATCCCCCCTTAAATGCAGAGGGCCTCAATATAGACATAACCCTCGCCGAAATCCATATGGCAATTCAGCATCTGCCAACTGGTAAAGCGTCATGCTTTGTTGGGTTTAGTGCAGAGTTTTATATGGCTTTTGGGACTCTCCTGGCCTCCATTTTGGCATGGATTTAGTTCTACAGGTTCCCATACACTTACCATGCAACTGGCTATGATCTCTGTTATTCCTGAACCCGGAAAGGACTCCAGACATTGCTCCTCGTAGCGCTCCATTTATTTATTGAATATAGACGCCAAGATGTGTATTGTTATCCTGGCAAAAAGACTAGCATTTGGTGGATTCAGATCAGACAAGGTTTATACCAGACAGGAGTTGTGGTAATAATACTAAGAGACTTTGTCATCTTCTCAATAAAACGCAACACTCACGCATTTGATCGGGTACGCTGACCCTATCTTCAAGCAGTGCTTGCATGTTTTGGCCTTGGTTTTGTTGCTGAATCCAGAGCACCTATGCCTCCCCTAAGGCAATGGGGAGTTTTAATGGACTTTTGTCCCAACCCTCTTCTGTTGCGAGGGGCACCTGCCAGGGTTGTCCTTTATCACCCTTATTATTTGCTCTGTATATGGAGCAATTCACTGAATGGAAACGTGGTAACCTGTGATCTCTGGCATTACCATGGGGGGGGGGGGGGTTGTAGATCTCATAAGGTAGCACTTTATGCTGATGTTGTTCAGATTGCTTTAACAGATTCGTAGATATCTCTAATTGAAGTGATGGAGGAACTCAAGACTTTTGGAGGGCCATCTAGTTTCAAAACCAATCTCCAAAAATCATCCATTCTCAATCTTAACATCCCTGAGACGAACAGGTCCACTTTAGAAACAGTCTTTCTTTCTCATAGGCTTAACAGGGTGTGGATTACCTAGGGCTGCGGATATACCCCACCCCCTTAGCTACGGCTTAAAGTAACTATTATGCATTCATAGGTTGGGCATGTTCTGAAATGACCCAATGGATGGGTTATGGTCTCTCATGGTTGGATCGCTTGGTGGCTATAAACAATGATGCTGCTACCGAGAATTTATGCTATGCAGATATTGCTGCTGCAACCCCCACCACAGGGACTGGACAAGTTATAGGCTCTTATCTGGGAAATCCTCTGGGATGGGAGATAGTCAAGAATGGCAAGAGTGCAGGCATACTTGCCGGATGCGGTGGGGGGTTTAGGAGTTACCCACCTGGTGAGATATTATCAAGCGGCACAACTGAGGTACATGGTTGAGTGGTCTCACCCCCAACAGAAAAACACTGTGATGGGAGGAGTCCACATTTAAAAGTACCCTGGTTGCCTAAGACCCATCAACCATCTGGGTGTACATTTCGCCGGTGCTTCGCGCCACTTTGGGGGTCTGGGATAAGGTCTAAGTACAAAAGGGTCTGTCTACTTCCATATCGCCTCAAACACCATTATTTGGAATCCAGAATTCCCCTCTGCTTTCCAAGGCTCCTCTTACAGAAAATGTCAAGAAGCTAGCTGTAAAACAGTAGGAGATCTCCTCGATGTTAGAGGTCTTATGGACTTTTTACAACTTCAGGAGGCTTTTGGCCTCTTTTTCAGAGCCCTATGGCAATATTTTATGCTGTATCCCCAACCTTCAATGCAACCGAACGCCAGTTAGCCACTCAGGCCATTTGAGAGGTGGTTCCTTACACATTCCTGATATGTATATATATATATATATATATATATATATATATATATATATATATATATATATATATATATATATACATACATATACACACACACCTTCCTCACTGTAGCACAGAAGTTGCTTAAAACATCAGCACAGATGGGGTGGTGGGGGAGGGGAGAGAGAAGTGCAAGCGTACTTTTACAGAGTGGCAGTACATATTTCACTGGGCCCCTGCCTCCGCCCGTAGCACCTCCAGTAAGTAGATGTTCCTTAAGATTGCACATTACTGTTATAACTCAGCGAGACTTGCGCATTGGAAAATGGGTGGGGATAGCGCATGCGGACGACAATGTGGACAGACTGGAACGCTAACTCACATCTTGTGGCATTAACCCAAAAACACTTTCTGGCAGGAGGTACTGGAGGCAATAGATACAATATTTGATCCAGAAATTCCCCGTTTCTCTAGCTACACACTACTATGGCTCCCAAACCCGTTGACTTATCCCTTGAAGTCCGCGAAGGGCCCAGCTCTCTCCCTTGCATTAGGAGTAGCAAAACTACTTTTACTGGTGCGATGGAGCTCTGATACTGTTCCGACCCACAGAGAATGGCTCCACAAACTTTGGGACTTGCAAGGGCTGGAAAAATCGAAACATAAAACTACTAATGGGGAAAGCAATGAAGATGAGCGTATCTTTTCGAGATATAGAACTATTATCAAAACTTACAGAGCAAGATCTGCCACCAATTTTCCATGTGCAAGGATTTACATGAAGACTGAGCAAGCCCTACTAATCTCAATGTACAGAGCTTCCCTTGTCACACATAAAAGTCCCCCTCAGCTTTCTTGAGGAAAGAAAGTGTTGTTTGATTATGTGCATTTACTTAGCTTTTAAGAGTCAAAGTACTGGTAGCCAAAGGATCTCTGTGAACTTGTGGCAAATCTGGTTCAGTCAAGGCCTCCTAAGCTGAAAAGGTAGCCAAAAGGATTCCTGTCTGCCTGTAGGGATCATCTAAACAGGCCATTAGCTTTATGCCACTCCACTACAAAAAGGCAGAAACACTCAAAAGATCTGCATTCCTACCAAAGGACCAGCCAAAAAGTTGGTTCCACAACTTCTCTGAAATAAGTGAGTCTTGTTACATGGTGAATCTATGATGAAAGCCTGGCTGTCCGACAAAGGAATACAGACCAACAGGAACCTTCATTAAAAAAAAAGCAACAATGAAGCTTAAAAAAGTGAATTAAGAAAGCAGAGGCTTATGTAGCCGCAGGAGGAAATTAGTACCAGAAACATGCCCTGCATAAGAAGAGCTCTGCTTCTCGATTTGGGTTTTAAAAGCCTCACTAACTCATAATTAGTGTCCAATATTTCCGAAAAAGGCAATTCCGACTTGTTATTGGGGGCAGAAACAAAATATCAGTCTGTGGGATGAGGCCAGGACCAGAGTCAGAGGTCGCCTTCTGAAAAGTCTGGTCCAAATTCCTGGGGCTAGGTGTACTAGCTGCAACTTAACTGGTATGCATTTAAGCAACTCAAGGGCTGGTACAGACACTGGCTGGAAACACAGAACACAATCTTTAGGGACAAAGGAATGTGACAGCAGGAGGAAGGGTAGCAAGACGGCATAGGCACTATCTTTAGTTTAATCTAACTTTTAAGTCTTGGACGAGTCCTCTGAATCATCACTGTAATTCGAAGCTCTCTAACTTGGACACCCATTACCCAGAAAGGGATAGTCAAATGAGACGCATGTACCAATGAAGCCCATATGAGGAAGAGTACCAGTCCTGAAGAACAACTGCCTTAAGAAGTAGTCACGCTTAAAGTAAAGTCTCATTTTAAAGCTCCAAGATCGGATAATGATAAATGGGTAGTAGAGTTGAATATTTCCTTAACCACGAATGTGGTTAGAAACCAGAGTTACACTCCATATGGACTGTTGTAGTGCAATTTCCCGAGAGCGTTGACTTAGCAAACAATGATAACCCCCAACAACTGCAATGCTCACTGTGACTTCTTCACAGCTGATAACTGCGACCTGGTGCTGTACACCTGGAAGAACTTGGCCTCTTCCATTTGTTGTAGTGGTCCTCCCTCACTCTCAACGCCCATCAACACAGAACAGAGATGGGGGCTGGACTGTTAGAAGTTTGAGGGGATGTAAAGAGGTGCCAGGCTGGAGCAAGATTTCTCAGAAATGGGTGCCTACAGGAGGAGCGAGTCTGGACTGCCTGGTGCAAGCCCCCAGGGAGTAAGGACCACCTCGTTCTCAGTGCAGCATTCCAGTGCTGCTGTGACCTTAGGAAAAGGTAAGCTTAATCAAATGATGCATCAGCTAGCACTAGCTGTATTAGGCCAATTAAGGTAACATCCACATGGGAGGGAAAATGGCCCTGGTTTGGTGCATATATCCTCACCAATAAACTAGATGTTTAGTATGGCACCCAGTTGCCAAGTATCTACACTTGTTTCAAGAATCCACTTCTCACAAATAAAGTCAAATGTTTCTTGTAGGATGGAGGCGACAGTACTTTGCATAAACACAATTTTGTTAGGATCACTAGTACTAATAGAGAGAGAAAAAGGAGCACCAGATAGTTGTTCCCTAGAAATGACAACCCGTAGGTATGTCAGTTATAGGATGCATATGCATGATTGAGGTCAGGTCGGCGCAGACTCTGATTGGAGAGCAAAATGGATTGTGCCTCATTCTACAGTGTCAATGGAGTCGGCATCAGCATCAATGTTCCGAAGAACAGCGTGCACCTGGACGTGGAATCGGCAAGGGTGCTTGTAGAGGCCTGGTGATGGGTTCAGAGGATCCAACAAGTGACTTGGGCAAACGCTGGTGGTTTCCCAGATGGAGTACCTCTCGGGTCTGTTAGGCCTGCAGGCGCACCAGAGGAAGTTGAAAAACATCCAAAGAGTTCCAGCAATATGTTCAACAAAGATCCAGAAAGTGCAGGAAAAGCTCCTATTGGGGATGTCCACATGGAGAAAAGGAGTCCTTTGAAGAAACCTCAGGGTGTTATTGTAAAAAGCTGGGCAGAATGCTAGAGAGGAAGAGGCGCAGGCTAGCCTTAGCAAATGAAGTTCACCACAAGCACTCCCATCAATGATGAGACGTTAGTTTCCTCTCCAGATGACAAAGAGTATATGGATACAGATGCCTCTGAGGGCTAGGAGAATGGGTTCAATGAGTTGAGGGATTGATGTCCTTCTAATTGTGAATGGAGAAGGCTTCGGGATGAAGATGCCACTTTTATACCAGCAATAAGTCCTAGTTGGAATGAAAAATATGGTTGATCCTGAGGCTATAAGGTATTCTGGTCAACAAGCAAGAGCATGACCGTAGGTGGAAGATTATATGCAGACAAGGCTGTGCAAGCCACTACAGAACGGTCTCTGTGAGGAGTGCCCCAAGCCCCCCATTCAGGGCAAAGTTGCTGTCACTCCCAAACTGGATAGTAACCTTCATAGGCAAGCTTATCAAAGACCACAGAATTGATGGATTTGGGTCAGGGGTACAATCTAGAGGACCAGACACATCTGCCAGGACAAATTATCGCTCTGGCCCCTCAGAATGATCTTGGAGTTGGCAGAAGCGTGAAGGGAGCAGGGGTGTGCACTGATAATGAACTGCAGTCTGGCTAAGCACAAATATCCCTGTGTCTTCTACGTAATGCATAGTGTGCCTTCTTGGCAGAACACAGATTGTGCAATCTTATTAAGGTGTACTGAGGCTGGACAGAGACTGGACTAAAGCCCTGGTGTAACAAAGAGCAGAACTTCTTAAAAAGTTTTTTCATCCCTAGGATTTTTAGAGGAGTCAGGTGTGGTGGTAGGGGTGCTTGTTCAACTATGGTCACTCCTAAGACAACAATAGCAGTCAGACACCAAGATGGGGAGGGGATTGACAAACTCAAATCAGGTTTAATACCTCTGTCCCATTGAGACTTTACCAAAGAACTTCTGAAGCCTTTACAGGCGAGTTGAATTTCTTTCCTATTAAGCGCTGGGGAATGCGAGTGGGTTCTTTATTGAGTTTGCACAAATAGGAGGAAACTAGCAATGTATTTTTCCTTCATACTGTACAGTATTTCAGATAGATATCTGATGGACACCGTTGAGAAGTTGTTTACCTCTGGTAACCTTCTTTCCGGTGGATACTCTATCTCATTTCAGATTCCTTACCCTGTGAATAGCCCCAGGCATTAGACCGGATCAAGAGAATTCAACAAGGTACTCATGCATGCCACGATGTGGCGTTATGCGGCTCCGTCTCGATGTTGTTTCGCTCTGGAAGTAAGGAACAGATCTACATACCGGTGTCACTCATCTGTGCTGACTTCAGTTTCTTTCGTAGGCTTGTCTATGCCATAAGACACAGAGCGCAGTAGGAAACTAGTGTGACTAGTGTGCAGATCTCAGGATTACGACCTTTTTACATGGGAAAAATCTCATTCCCCAGATCGGGGATGAGATGGGAGGTCAGGAATCCATGGTTTGATTGACTGACCACTAAAAACAGGGTTAGAGGGTACGTAGCTTGTGCTTCCGATTGATAATTTGAAACCCAGATTCCTCACCTTGTGAAGAGATACTAAAGTAGTACCTCCCCAGGTGTTAGGCCTGTGGAATTGCTCAGATCATAAGATCCTGCAGGGCTGAATGGTTGAAATGCCAAATCAAGATGGGCTTGACTATTAAGGCAAGAGTGCTTCATGAACATCTGCACTGATGCCCACGTAGCAGCGAGACAGATATCCAGGACCAGCATTCAAATTGCCAGCACTGTAATAGCAGCCATGGCTCGAGTGGAATGATCCCTCAATCCTTCAGGTGACACGCTTCTTAGCTAACACGTACTAGATTTTAATGCAGAGGACCAGCCACCTTTAGATGGTTCTTTTCTGTACGGTTTGCATTTCTTTGCTCCCCAAAAGCCCACAAAAAGCTGGTTGTTCACCTGATCGTCACTGGTATGATCAATGTAGAAATTGAGGGCAGTCTTGGAACCCAAACAGTCTCTCCTCTTCTTTCAAGGAGTGTGTTGGGGCAAAGAAGGTTGGAAGGGTGATAGCCTGACTGACATGAAAGGGTGTCATTGATTTTGGTATAAATGCAGCTTGAGTCCTAAACACCAGTATGTCTGAAAAAATGGTTGAATAAGCTGGCAGCCCCATAACTGCCTGCAGCTTACTTATACAGTATGCTGATGATACAGTGACCAAAAAGACTATAGGGTCAAAAGGTGCAGTGGGTAACTGTGTATTGGCTCGAAAAGGGTGCACATCAAAAAAGTGAGGACCAGATTAGAGTCTCGCTGTGGCATCACAAAGGGCTTCAGCTGGAACAGATGTAAGCCTTTAAGACAACTTATCACAACAGGTGATTTGAACAAAGAAGACTGAAGTGGCAAACCAAAATAAGACGTAAGAGGCCACAAGTAGCCTTTAAAAGTGCCCAGCGTAAGTCCTTTTAGGGCCAAAGATCATACAAACAACAATACATCTAACAATGTGATCTGTAGTGCCCAGCGTACACTGGCTATGTAGAGGGAAGCCTGCGTGCCAAGAAAACATCAACGACCTTGGTAGGGAGTTCAGATGGAAATAATTACCACAGTTCAGTCTCCATGCATTAAGGAGCAGGTTGCGTAGACCAGAGTGCAAGATACGGACCTGCTGCTGTGGCAGATAATTATCCTGAACCAGCAACTTTATCCAAACAGATGCTCATGCCCAGAAGTTCTGAGTACTACACTCTCCAGTCCCAATTCGGAGACCCTAAAATTAATTTGGCTCTGATCTTTTCAGAACTCGAGCCAGGAGCATAAAGGAATAAAGGAGTTCCGAGCTTCTTCCTAGAAGGAATGCATCTCCGAGAAAGTGCCTTATTGAGAACTCTGGAGTGCAAAATTATTGACATAATGCATTCTTGCTGGGATGAAAATATCAAGCCATGGTTCTTTCTGCCCACTGCTGAAAGATGCCCACACCACCTCTGGGTGTAACTGTCATTTGTGATCCTCGAAGCGTTGGCGGCTGTGTTTGTCTGCCCTGGCATTTAAAGATCACGCCAGGTTGTTTATGATCAAAGAAATGTCCTGGCAATTCAGCCACATTTAGGCATAGAGATTCCTAGCACAAGAAGCAAGACCCTAGCCCACCCTGCTTGTAGCAGTACCACAGTACAGTGGTGTTGCCTGTGAAAATCCAGATGCACCTTCCTTTTATGGTAGATAGGAAGAGGTCAATGCCAAGTAACTCGCATGCAACTCCAATAGATTGATGTGAAGCTGTATTTCCGCAGGAGACCACAGTCCTCTGATCTCCACTCTTCCAGATGGCCTCTCCAACCCAGCAGGGATGAATCATTCACCACTGTGAGCTCTGGGTGGGGAAAGGAGAGGGGTCTGCTACTGGTTCAACAACGTCAAGCAACCACCGCTGTAGGTCTTTTGCAGTCTCCTCCAAAGCCTGGATAAAAAAACAACAGGTTTCCATGGTGCTGTGGCCACTGGAACTTCAGATCTTACAGAAGAGCCGACATGTTCAATATGACATCTTTGATCAGCAGGATTTAGTATGCTAAAAGTTCTAAGAGCCTCAGATGTATCCTAACTAAGATCCAGGACGGAGGTTGAAACATGGTAATCATAGCCCGAATGTCCTGATCTTTCAGGTCATCTGGATGTGGTCTACAACTGCCTGGGGCAAAGGCCACCTTTATCAGCCAGTCACTGAGGTACAGGAAGACTGGAATCCACAACCTTGGTAGTTGTGATGCATCCACCACCATCACCTTCATGAACACATGAAGGTTGTCCTGTGAGGCCAGAAGGGAGTATAACAAACTGGAAATATTCCTGGACTGCAGATAGCATCTGAGAGCCGGCAAGATGGGATGAAGACAAGCATCCTGCCTTTCCAATGCCACCCTCAAGTCTTGAGGATCTACGGTAGGCAGGACCTGGGATGGTGTGAGCATCTTGAATTTGTCCTGTCCAAAAAAGGAATGGAGAGGGTAGAGATCGAAAATAGGACAGAGCACCTCTTCGATCTACGGCACAAGGAAGTTGAAGGAATAACACCCAATTCCACATTCCGAGGCCAGAACACCATCTATGGCCCCTTTGTGAAAACAATTAGAAAAGTCTTGTCTCATAAATAACAGAGGGCGTGGTCAACCAAGATGGCCAAGTGGACGTGATTCAAGAGGGCTCTGCTGCAATATGAGAGCAAAGTCAAGCCAATTGCTCTTTTGGCGACTTTTGCAATTACGACAAGCACTCCGGGTCATGGTGGAAAATGGAAATGGTGCATGGGGAGGCCACTGATCCACTCCGGTTCAACAGATGACACAAGATTGAAGGGGCCTCGGGGAAGCAGAGTACGGTGCACGGAGGGTCTGCCTCTGACACAGACTACCTTGGGGATCATCACACGCACATAACCCACCACAGACACTCCTGGACACTGCGGGAACACAGCAACGAAGTGAGGAGCCACTGAGGAAAATAATAACAGCTCTGGGAGTCGCAGCGGCCTGATGGTAGGACGACAGCGGCCCCCGACCAGGACTCTGGGACTTACCCACATTGCATGAGGAGACACAGGCACGGCTAGCAACCTGGAAGCCCTTTGGGAAGAGTACGGGAGGCAAACTGGGTGGCAATAAGGCAGAGGATTGTACCAGGCTGGATATGAGATAACACTGCGGCGGGTAAGATCGCTGCCTGACCTCAACATGGCAGAGCCACGAGACCTAATAAGACTGTGCTATAGACACCCTGCTGCAGCCACTTATGATATGAACGAGGCCTCGAGGACAACGCTAAAAGAACTGGCCATCACATATATGTAGGAGAATGGCATCCTGAGGGGTCTATATTCCCGTGGTCTTGGACGATATTTAGATAGTCGTCTCAGAGGGCTGCCCAGTCTATCACGAGAATCGAGGCATAGCCTCCAGGGCAAACCACAACTAACACTTCTAGCAAACTGACGTTTTTTTCACCCCGAGACTGATGTTCGGTGGGAGACTATAGCCTCTTAGGCCCAACTCACTGGCACAACTGTAGGCTTCTCTGAAACCGGGCGCTCAAACAGCCATAGTGGACCAGAGTTACACTAGAATGCTGTACCGGCTACATTTCACCTACGCATCTGAGGGTTCTGCACCACTCCATGGCGGAGCTGACACTACTACAGAACATTTGCAAAGGAACAGGAGATCCACGGAGGAGAAGAAGCCCGACTTGATCTCTCTCAGAGCTTCGGGTGGGGGCGGGGGGGGCATCTAGCACCTGATTTGGGGTCACTGGCAGTGGGCCGGGTCAAGCTGACCACACTAAGCACCACATAAAGAATTTTCACATCACCTCCACGTTCTGTCCTGCAGTCTTTATGCCGCCTAAGAGAACCCAGGTTCACAAAGTATCTAGCTACTTTATGCCAGCAGAACAACAGGACCCACGCCCCCCACTCCCCCACTGTTGTGGTGAGCGCCGACGATATCATGGCACTCATGAAAGAGGGCCTCTCTGCAGGAACTCAAGCGGGAACGGAGAGAGGAGCTAAAGATGGATCTGACCTCCTCCTTAGAGGCCCTCAGGTCAGACATTAATAGCAAATTAAACCTCTCTTCAACAGGATGTCGATTCAATGAGCACCAAAACACTAGACCTTGAAACGAAGGTTCAAGACCTAGAAAGATGCCCTGAATGGATACAAGGCTCTACGAAACTTACAATTGCTAGTCTCAATGTTGAAATGTGAAAACCTTGAAAATATCTTGTAGAGACAATATACGCATTCGAAAACTGGAAGAGAAAGCAGAGGGCCCCGATTTAGAGGCTTTTGGGATAGACTCATTCTCAGAACTAGTTGGGGATAAACCGCTTAAGATAAAGATCGAGTGAGCAGTGAGGAGGAAAGCGGCCACAAGATGTCTTGGAGAAGCTACACTCTTTCAAGTTGAGGGAGGCGATTCTTAAAGCGGCACAGAAAGCGGATGACATTTTCTTTCAGGGCACCACCTGTTCCCCGATGTTGAACCCCACCATACTGGCACGTCTTCAGTTCCACCCCATTACTGACAAACTATGGCAACACCATATCAAATATCGCTGGACATTCCCTTTCAGTCTCTTCTTCGAATTGCAAAACAAAACATGCCATGTAATGGAGTTTTCAGAGGCAGCGAAGTAATACATTTCAGAAGATCACCACACAAGTGAAAGCCCAGGAGTCCTCTGGAACTCTAGGAGAAAGTGGGGACAGGGGAAGATGGCTTACTCAGCACTGCCCGAAGTCACAAAGGAAACAATGAAGGGGTGATCCTAGCCAGTCACCCGAGATTTAACAAGGGCTGAGGACTACATGTACAAGAGGTCTGTCGTCCACCTAGAAAGACTTTGATGATTCCTTAAGATTCAACTGTTGTCTTTAATACAAAGGGCGAACGGTCTGGTGGTGTGGGCATTGCTCACCAGAAGTCTAACCTAACTTTCAGATGGAGTTATGTTACTGTTGCTATACACTATGCCTTGGGTATAATTAATAAAAGTTAGATTGCATTAGTGGATACTGAACTATACGCCTGATTAGATGGATTTCTCTACTGAGCAAATACGTTTTGTGAGCCTAAGTCTCTCCTTTATTATTGTTGCGCGGTTGGAGGGTAACAGTTTGTTGGTACACGGGAAATGTTGGTTACTTAAGGGACAGGGGAATGACCTGTAATGTGTACAACACAAACATTGTTGCGAAAAGGGAGCTAAGAGAGGAGAGGACCCACACCAAGGTACACACCTAGATACTTATGCTAATACACCCTTTCACTGGCCTTCGTATTTACCATACTCGCTTGGAATGTTAAAGGCCTTAACTCTCCTGCAAAGAGCCATAAACTGTGTAAATATCCACTTGATCAACGTCACAACATGGTAGCACTGCAATAGACGCACCTCAGACGCAATGAAGAGCATAGATTATGCCACAGGACCTACCCTGTGATGAATAAATCCTCCACTACCACTAAACACAATGGGGTCGCCCTATTTTTCCATTCTTTAAAATTTCAACCTACAAAGAAGGATGAGCACCTTTTGTAATTTTCTTCTACCTCCCCCTTGTTTTTTTGTTGATACACCACCTAAGGTTCCTCTAGTTCTTCATGCAGGCGCTGATCCTGCAGTCCCTCAAGTGTTTTCCAGAACTCCTCCATCCAGTGGTTGTCTAGCTAGCAGAGAACGGAGGCGATTACTTAATTATACAACATTTTTATGCTGGAAAAATAGCATGACTTACTGTACAAATGGTGATTAAACTTCTAGAAGGACTGGAGTTCTCAATCAGGAAATCATTCAATCAATCATGTGTTTGTTAAGCGCTACTACTCACCCGTGAGGGTCTCAAGGCGCTGGGGGAGGGAGGTTTTGCAGGTTCCAGTCCATCAAGGAGGGTTCTTTTGAAGAGCCAGGTTTTGAGGTTTCTTGTGAAGATGGGGAAAGATGTTGTCTGTCTAAGGTGGAGAGTGAGGGCGTTCCAGGCTCTGGCCGCGAGGAAGGAAGAGCAGCTGCCTGATCTGGTATTTCTGGTGCGGGGGACCACGGCGTAGGAGAGCTGGGCTGATCACAGGGTCGTAGCAGAATAGAAACATTTATTCATTCGGGATGCGTGGAATTTTAGTCGGCTGTTCAGGTATGCTGGTCTGGTGTCTTGGAGGGTCTTGTGAGTGTGGGTGAGCATCTTGAAGGTGACTCTAGCTTCGATGGGGAGCCAGTGGAGTGTGCGCAGGTGCTGGAGATGTGGCAGTGTCTTGGCAGGTTGAGGACCAGTCTTGCGGCGGCGTTCTGGATGTTCTGTAGCTTGCGTGTGAGGTTTTTGTATATTCCGGCGTAGAGTGCTATGCCATAGTCGTGTCTTTGTTCGAGGGGGATCCATTTGAAGGTCTTGCCTAGGAGGCGGAGGGTGTGGAAGCAGGAGGACGAGACAGCGTTGATCTGGCGGTCCATTTTGAGTTTGGAGTCCAGGATGATTCCCAGGTTGCGTGCGTGGTCCATGGGGGTGACTTCTGAGGGCAGGGAGCCACCAGCTGTCATTCCAGGCGTCGGGTGTGGGCCTATGATGAGTACTTCTGTTTTGTTGGCGTTTAGTTGAAGGCAGCTGTTTTGCATCCATTTTGCAACGGCTTCCATGCATTCTCAAAAATTGTGTCTGGCGGTGTTGGGTTCGTTGGATAGGGAGAGAATGAGTTGGGTGTCGTCTGCGTATGACATATGTTGAGTACGTAAGTTCTGACGATGTGGGCGAGCGGAGCCATGTAGACGTTAAAGAGCGTAGGGCTGAGGGATGACCCCTCGGGGACTCCACAGGTGGTTGGTGTAGGGTCCGAGAGGAAAGGGGGGAGTCTGACCCACTGCATTCTGCCGGAGAGTAAGGAGCGGATCCAGTCGAGGGCCTTGTCTTGAATCCCTGCATCGTGGAGTCTGCGTATTAGGGTGCGGTGAGACAGATGACAGATCTAGTTCACAACAGACAAATGTAGTTTTCGGAGATTGTGATAAACCCTGGATTATCAACACTGCAGCTGCCTAAAAAAACTAATTGGTTACAGTAAAGAACAAACTGCGGCAGATACCCCAGTTCCTTCACTGAAGGCAAAGTTAGTCATGCCCAAGCTGGATGGTGAGGTGGCTACCTTATTTATATATTTTATTTACCCTACTGGGAAAGATTGAAAAAGCCCACAAGATGGGGTGAGGGGGATTAGTTCCAGATTTGCTTGCAATAATAAATACCTGGATCTCTCTAGCCACTCACAAAGATCTCAGACATGGCAAAGGTGGCCAAAGAAAATGGGAGTGCACCAATTGCGAAGTGCACTCTGGCAAGTGCAAAGGTCCTGGTGTCTTCTATGCAATGCATTTTGTGCCTAATTGAAGGCTGCTGAAAGTCTCTTCCTTTTGGAGAGGCCAGGTGTAGCAAGGGACACTTGTTACGCCATGATAGATTCAAGGACCACAATGGCAGTCAGACAGGGTGTTAGCTGCCAGGATCAAAGCCAAAGTAACTCCTCCTTCCTGTCAAGAGTCAGATCCAATAGAGACGGATAGCCAGGAAATAGGGCCTTCTGGCTTTATCCATTGTTCATGTGATTTGCCCTTCATCAGTATAAAAGTGAAGTGAGACGAGTTGTGCCACTGCAATATTTAAGCCCAGGAGCGAATGGAGGAAAAGTTGCATTTAGTCTCAGGTCCTTCGGAAGTAGGCAGTAAGTAAGGAGAGATGGAGGAGATGGATGAATTGTTCCATTGACAAGAGGCTGGAGTTCTTTCTTCTTTGTTCTGGGCCTACAGAGGTATACTGACAAAGTCGGAAACCAACAGCCCTCTGGGAGTCACAGAATTGAGCACTAAGATGGAGAATACAATAAATAAGTTAACTGAATTCTATAAATTATGCAACAGTTTAGACTATCAGCAGTTTGAATTTTTTTATCTCTAATATCAATACTTGAGCATAGTTGAAAAGAATATGGTGCCATAAAGACTAAGGTGTATGAGATATGCAGAAAAATGGTCTTCAGACACATGCATTCAACAAGACATATATGGCCAAAACTTTCAGTGGCATAATAATGTGTAGGGTACCTGGAATGGTGCAAAAACCAATACAAAAATGTAGTTTTTCGAATTAATAAATGTTTCTACTCTGCTACGACCCATTTACTTCAACTCAATATCTCTTCACCCCCAACTTTCTCCATTTACCATTATGCCAACTGTTCTATACTCTTGAACAGCTCCTTTCCTTCACTATTTGGGCTTCCTTTCTCAAGTTGCTTCCTGTATATTGGGTCTCGAGGCTCACACTGGATTCCCTTAGCATACCCCCTTTTTGCCTACTTATCTGTGCAGAGTAAATACTGGGGCTGTCAACATGACTCACTCTCAAAGCAGTGACCCAGCATAAAAACCTGACTTGATGTCAATGGCTGATGTCTGCCAACAATAACAAGTCAAACTAGTCAGAAAATGAAGGCTATGTATCTAAAACTAAATTACTCCCCTACTGCTATAGCAATGATAAGTGAAACATTATTACTAATAGTTGCACTGATTTTGAAACAATCTCTGAACACTTGAAGAATTAATGAAGATATTAAATTTCTAAGCATTGCCAAAAGTTGCGTTGCATGGGGATTTTTAAAGTGAGGCAACATATGTGTTTTTTAATGCTTTGAGTCGGAATACTTTTCAAATGATAGAAAAGATGCAGATACTTCAGAAGAGTCATTTCTTATGATTAACATGTCAGAAAGTTCAGAGACTAGACAAAGTGAATATTGATTTGCGGTTCCTACCAAGCAGCGGTCAGTTAGGCAGTTCTATTTGAAAGTATAATCACATGGAGAATGACAAGATGAATTAAATAAAACACCACCACACACACATCTTGTGATTATAGGTTTTCACCTTTTTTGTGGTATTCAGGTGGTTTCTTTTGCAAAGACAAATGCAATTTGGATTATTTTTACATTTTGCCTCTCATGGAGTATCAATGTATTACAACTTCAGTAAGGCAAACAGCATTGGAGATGTCATTTACCTGCAGGCATTCACTTTCCGACACAGACTTTTTTAATTTCTTTATGCTGGGGGAAAAAGCTATCTGAACACCCTTACAGAAATAATAAAATATTGAAAAATTAATGAACTCAAGTTAAATAACTTGGCCATTACTCATGCAAAGAGATACACCCAAGGTAATTTTTGTTGCTAATGATTTAACAAATCTACTTTGGTTGTACGGATCAAACCTGTAGGGCTGTGGGACAAAAACAACTTAGCGAACACTATGCAATGAGCCTTGCGCTGCATTTATCTATATTACTTTCAAGCAGTAACACAGTTAGACAACTGAGATGCTACTTACGTAATTGACGGATCAACCTGCTTATACGCATGGGCAGCACACGACCCGCAATAGGTGTATCCTGCATGGCTAAAAAACAAAAACAAACCATATGCTAGCTTAGGTGGCACGCTAAAATAAAAGTATACTTTTTCATTTTAATGATTAGCAGCCGCAGCATTTTGAGCAGAAATGCTCTACAAAAACATTAATTGTACATAATGCAAAGAGCAAATGGGGCATTTAAGATACAACAAAAAGTGAGAATTGTGATAAGAATCAAGTGCACCTTTGCACTAATTCCAACAGCGAAGTGTGTGTGTGTATATATATATATGTGTATATATATATATGTGTATATATATATATATATTCACTGAAAAAACCATAGGTTTCACACATGTTATAGTTAGCGGAAATTTTACTGATAAAAAACCAATGAAATTCCCCCGTTATAGTTAGTGCAGGCAACTATAACTCACGCGACCGCAATCCTCTGCTGATGCGAATACTGTATTTAGACACTTATTTGCCCATGTCTTCTTCCATACATTTTTAGCTATACATATATTACAAATATTTTTTTTTCATAAAGACACATATGTCATCAGCAGAAGATTGCGGTCGCGTGAGTTATAGTTGCCTGCACTAACTATAACGGGGGAATTTCATTGGTTTTTTATCAGTAAAATTTCCGCTAACTATAACATGTGTGAAACCTATGGTTTTTTCAGTGAATTTGCAAGGTTTTTTAAATGCTAATTCCTAACTATAACGTGTGTGAAACCTATGGTTTTTTCAGTGAATTTGTACGTTTTTTTAAATGCTAAGTTACTTTACGCCATTCGTGGCGTGCACGCCCACTTAACGCAGTTCGTTCCGTGCGCGCGCGGTGCGCTTCGCGCACCGTGCGCGCACAGTGAGCACGCGGTGCGCTTCGCGCACCGCGTGCCCACTTTACGCAGTTAGTGCCGTACACGCAAGGTGGGCACGCCGTGCGCACATGGAGGACATATTATGCGCTTCCTTGTGATAGGTAATCTGTTAAATTTAATTTGTAAGTGATGACAATAATACGCCATGCACAGAGAGTGTTTTTTTTTTTTTATTAAAATTTTTAGCGTAAGCGCACCGTACGCGTACGGTAAGCGTAATCGGCGAAATTTTCAAAAAATTAAAATTTACCGTTTTTGCCCTTAGGGGATCTTTGAGGACTCAACTAACATGGCTATGTGCATGGGCGCTGTCTAAACAGCCCCTTTATATGTTTTTTGCCTTTGTTTACAGCCCCCCCTCAGAGTGCGAGAGAGAAAATGGCGGCCGCCGCTTCCTGGTTTCGACCGATTCGAAAGTTTACTTAGATGTAACAGCCAATCAGAATCGCGCTCGCGCACGCCACCGTACGCGTACGGTAAGCGTACCGTAAGCTGGCTCAGATATATATATTGATTTAAAGGCTATTTTCTCAGAATCTACTGAACAGATTTACACCAAACCTACAAAAGGCACTTCCTTGACCTAGGGACTACCTCTCTGCCAAATTTCTAGTAATTCTGTTCAGCCGTTCGGGCTGTAGCCCTGTCTAAAGGTCCTATGGAAAAATGTATGGGAAAAACGCGTTTTGGGACCCCCCTTTTATCTCAGCCCCCGCTTGACGAATCCCCCCGAGACTTTCAGGGTAGGAGCGGAGCGTAGCGCCCCACCTATTTTGAGAAATTCGCGAGGATTCGTCAACCGGCGCCAAAGTTATTCAAAATAGAATGTTGCGGATTTCCTATGGAAAAGGGGTCCTAACTATAACTACCTACTGGCGACCGCCAGTAGGTAATATATATATATATGCAACACTACTTACTGTGTTTATGTCTTGATATGTCCCTGTAATAAATGGTATATTGGCAGTACTAAACACCAAGCGAAAAAAAGAGTACTGGAGCATCTGCGTGCCATACACAACAACAACAAACAATACCCTATAGCTCGACATTTTTATGAGACACACATGCAGGACAATACACTAGTCCGCATGGTGGTAATTGACACTGTGAATCTGGGTGTGAGAGGTGGGAATCGGGAGTTGTCACTTAGAAAATTGGAGTCCCGATACATTGTTGATCTGGAGAGTCTGGCACCTAAGGGACTAAACCTAATTGAAGAATTGGCAATTCATTTTCATAATTAATTGTAGAAAATGTATTGGTCTGCATAAGAGTGTTTCGATTTTTTATATAATTTTTTTTATATATATATATTTATTTTAATTTTATTTCAGATGGGGGTACTTCCTGTTGCAAATTGTTGGAATAATTGTAGCTTAATGAAGAAATAATTTATTTATGGACAGCATAATCAACTGTGGACACTTGTGACAAGAATTTGGACATTGATATTGAATGTATTGTACTAAATGTTGCCCACTTGGGCTTAATGACAAACCAACAAGGTAATGACCGTGAGATGTATTTTTGATAACCTATTATTATTTAACAAGAGCAATGTCCGGACTATTATAAGAATGCTATTTGCTTTACCAACTAATGTGCCAGAGACAGTATGTGTATTATTATCGGCGGGGATGGACAATTTATCATATTATCATCCCAGAGGAATTCATAGGGCTGTAGGGAGCTACTATGGTATTACGGAGTATTTTAGACACAATCTGTAATGCGGGCAAGATTTTGTCCACCGTAATGAATTGAATACAAAAGTAATGATATATCAAATAATGTATTATGTGAGAAATGTAATCTGTCCAGGATAATTGACAATATTATCATATATACGAAATATATGTGCAAATAGATGCGACCATAGGACTATATTGAACCTTTCAAAGTGGCCGCACAATTGACGTTGATATGTTATGTATTTGCAGCTTTGGTCCCTCTTCTATTAACGCGTCGTTTTTCTACTTGCCGAATAAATCTATCTGCAAGCAACCTGGGTGTCCGAGTGTTTCCTGTTCATAAAGGGGAACTGTGGAGTGTATGTATGCATATATATATATATATACATATATATATATATACACATATACATACATACATACATACATGTATATATACACATCACGGCAATGTAAATGAACTGTGTTATTTTGCCATAGACCAGGCTCCTAAATCCCGGAGGGGAGGAAACAGGGAGCGTAAATTGAGGCAAATGGAATCAAGCTATATTATGCTGTTCAACACAAAGATGCCACATGGTTTAAATTCTGAGGAAGATTTATATGTTCATTTATAACGCATCTTCATTTAAATAGATCATTTTAGTGTTCGTGTTTTAACTGAACTTTGTAAACAAAACATTTTTTTTAAGGTCATTCTTTGTTATAATGTGAGACTATTCCATTTATTGTTTCCATAGTATGTGCATAAATGTTGCCAGTCTGGTCGAAAACATGGGTCTGAGGCTTGGGGAATCAGTAACTAATTATGTGTCTGATACTTAGTCATGAAGGAATACTACCACAGAGAATGGTTTACATATCAACATTAAAGAGATCTTGTATATAGAAGCACTTGCACTTTTTTGTACATAGTAAATTATTTAGTTTGGTATCTTTGCGGTAGCCCTTTGTGATACAACAGAGAATCACGACTCATTTGAGTACGGAAATTTTTAATATCTGTGTATATATGAGTAATAGACACTGTTTTAGTTTAACTGATACTTACTATGTTGCTTTTTTTCATTCTAATTCCCTGAATTGGTTTACTTTTAGATATTATTTATAATAAGTATCAAAGAAACAAAACTTAGCAATGGAGAACAGTCTGGAAGGAAGCAACAAACAGATACACATCAACAAAGTTATAACTATGAGCTTCAATTGAGAATATTATCAAGATGATAAGAATAATGGAGTAAATTATTTGATACCCAAAAGATTCCAGATGTCTGAAAGATTTTATATTCAAGTGGGCAATTAGTGACTGGCTGGAAATAACTGTTATAAGACAACAATGTGTTAATATTTTATCACTGGCAAATGAGGAATTATGAATTAGTTTTTGTGATTTGAAAGGTATATGATAAAGTTACCTTCCAGGCTAAACATTTTGGGCACTTGCTCAGGATTGTATATCAAAAATCTATTGGGCTTTTCTTTGACAGTATGCGATACGTGAAATGGTTTTTGCACTTTTTCGCACTTGCACTTTATTTAAACATTGGGTTACGCACTATGCACTTTATAATTGTAAAATAAATGTTTATATTGAAGATGGGTTTTGGATTACATTTTTAGAAAAGTAACTTCTGATGTAATTTTACTTTTTTTATAAAAATATGTCCTTATTTCACGTGCATATATGTATATACTTTTACTTATATATGTTTACATTGGCTCAATAGTATCCAAATAGCCTAAAGAAAGAACATATATCAAATATGAAGTAATATGTGGTATTGGATATTACCTGTTTAAATAAAGTTTTGTTTCAGACAAAAAAATGAACACACAACTTTCAAGAATGTATTCAGAGAATCCACATGTAAAGCTAAAGTCTTTTCTTTATGTTTAACAGCCAGTGATTGGTGCAAAAAAACCATGTGACCTTAATTGTATTTTACGTTTATGTATTTTAACCCATACACTGAACTCGTTTCTCATTGCATGAGTAAGGCAGGTGATGCCGAAACGCGTAGCAATGGAATGAAATCATTAAAACCTGTGAAGTCGTTGGTGTTGGTGTCGGTGTCCTTTCTTTTGTTGAAGATTGGAGTTGGTGGTTGATATATATATATATGCAAAAAAGAAGGAGAGAACTCTGGGTAGTTCCCAAGTTTAGGTGGACGGCAGCTCGTGTACTGAGCACCCTCAACACCAGCGACACTCTAAATTTGCTCACCTCAAATGTCTACTTTTCTATCAAAGTTTTTAAGCATAGGATTAGCACAATGCTATCCACGCCGAGATAGAAATGGACAACGTTTTTTGCCATTTGTATAGCAAAGTCTTTAAGCATAGGATAGCACAGTGCTATCCACGCCGAGCTGTAAAATGACAAAAACCATTTATCACTCCAGGCACAGTATTACAGCTTTGGATTGGTGAAATACCATGAAATACCATCCAAGCCAACCTGAAATGAATAAAAGCAACCCCGACACGTGTTTCGCTGTCATTACAGCTCTTCAGAGAGGTTTAGCTTTGTCCAGACACAAGGGAGCACCCAGTAGAAGTCAAAACAATTCCCTTGCAGGCATAGTGTGACGCATAAATTATGCAAAAAAGAAGGAGAGAACTCTGGGTAGTTCCCAAATTTAGGTGGACGGCAGCTCGTGTACTGAGCACCCTCAACACCAGCGACACTCTAAATTTGCTCACCTCAAATGTCTACTTTTCTATCAAAGTTTTTAAGCATAGGATTAGCACAATGCTATCCACGCCGAGATAGAAATGGACACATTTTTTTGCTATTTGTACAGCATTGTATATATATATATATTTTTTTTTTTTTTTTTTTTTTTTTTTTTTATTTATTATCTACTGGCGGTCACCAGTAGATAGTTATAGTTAGGACCGTGTTTCCATAGGAAATCTGAAAATTCTATTTTGAATAACTTTGGCGCCGGTTGAAGGATCCTCGCGAAATTTTCAAAACTAATGGGGCGCTCCGCTCAGCTCCTACCCTGGAAGTCTCGGGGTGATTCGTCAAGCGGGGGCTGAGAAAAAAGGGGCGTCCCAAAACGCGTTTTCCCCATGCATTTTCCCATAGGATCTTTAGTCGAAGGTACAGCCCGAACGGCTGAACAGAATTACTTGAAATTTGGCAAAGAGGTAGTCCTCAGGTCAGGGATGTGCCTTTTGCATATATGGTGTCAATCTGTTCAGTAGTTCCTGAGAAAATTGCAGTTAAAAGTACATAAATATCTATAGGCGCGCACCGTGCGTGCACCCAGCGCGCACGGTGCCGTGCGCGAGCGTAATTCTGATTGGTGGTTACATGTCAGTCAACATTCGAATCGGTCGAAATCAGGAAGTGTTGTCTGCCATTTTGTGTGTGACAGTGAAAAAGAAAGGTGGAGAACGTGGAAAGGGGGCAGGGTACAGAGTTCCTGACTCCCTAGCTTTTGTCAGGGGGTCCCTGAAGGACCATGAAGGGTGAAAAAAACTTTTTTTTTTTTTTTTTTTATCGCGGGGTGCGCGCACCGTGCGCGCACCGTCGCGAGGTGCGCGCACGGCGGGAAAAAAAATCATTAAAAAATAGAATTAAAAATCAAATTTAAGTGTTAATTGAGGGACAGAGGAACAAAAAAATGGCACAAATTATAGGGTGCCGCACGTGTGCTGCTGTATCTTGCTCTCTATTAGGGGAATGCTGGTGTCCCCATAAGAGAGAAGAGCATTGCACCGTATATGCACCCTCTTAAACAGAGGGTGTATATCCAGAGGAACAGAAGCAGGTGAAGCTGCCGCCGCAGATGAAGTGCTCGGCTGAGCTGCCGATGATGTGCTCGGCTGAGCTGCTGCGGATGTGCTCGGCTGAGCTGCTGGAGGGTTTTCTCTAGCAGCTCGAGCATAAGCCACAGAATGTACATCTCTAACGTGCCTGATCATAGTGAAGATATAAAATAGTATTTCTTTTTAGGATCTCCTCTTGATAAGACACCACCACAAAGAGTGCAGGTGACTTTTGGAGCATTCACCTTCTTCTACCCCTCTGGAAAAGTGAAAAATTGCCATATAAAAGAGTTTTTCTGTTTCCGCTGTCTCTGTGGCACAAGGGTCTCCTGCTCAATCCCAGAAGATGACTGCTGCTCTGCCATTCTCAAGTACTGGAGTACTGGAAAAGCTGCTCAGCTCCTTCTCCTATTTCTTTTTAGGATCTCCTCTTGATAAGACACCACCACAAAGAGTGCAGGTGACTTTTGGAGCATTCACCTTCTTCTACCCCTCTGGAAAAGTGAAAAATTGCCATATAAAAGAGTTTTTCTGTTTCCGCTGTCTCTGTGGCACAAGGGTCTCCTGCTCAATCCCAGAAGATGACTGCTGCTCTGCCATTCTCAAGTACTGGAGTACTGGAAAAGCTGCTCAGCTCCTTTTCCCAGGGAATCAGAAGTAATAATGAGGGGAGTGGGTGTGGTGTTGGAAGTTTCTGGAACTGAAACTACTATAAAGCAATGAAAAGTGTTGTTTCTAAATCACATCACTTGCCGCGCGCGCACCATGCACGCACGGAGCACTCACGCATGCGCGTACGGAGCATGCGCACGTGGAGCACGTACGTATGCGCACACGGAACACGTACGCAGCCGTGCACCATGCGCGCACGGACAAAAACCCTTATAAGCTTATAGAAGATATAAACTATGCTGTTCAACTGTATCCAAATGTAAAAAAAAAAAACTGAGCTATTCCATATTACTGGATAAAGTTAATATATATATATATATATATATATATATATTTATATATATATATATATATATATATATATATATATATATATATATATATATATTACCTACTGGCGGTCGCCAGTAGGTAGTTATAGTTAGGACCACGTTTCCATAGGAAAACCTCAACATTCTATTTTGAATAACTTTGGCGCCGGTCGACGAATCCTCGCGAATTTCTCAAAATAGGTGGGGCGCTACGGTCCGCTCCTACCCTGAAAGTCTCGGGGGGATCCGTCAAGCGGGGGCTGAGATAAAAGGGGGGTCCCAAAACGCGTTTTTCCCATGCATTTTTCCATAGGACCTTTAGAACGACCTACAGCCCGAACGGCTGAACAGAATTACTAGAAATTTGGCAGAGAGGTAGTCCGTAGGTCAAGGAAGTGCCTTTTGTAGGTTTGGTGTAAATCAGTTCAGTAGATTTTGAGAAAATAGCCTTTAAATCAATATATATATCTGAGCCAGCTTACGGTACGCTTACCGTACGCTTACGGTAAGCGTACGGTGGCGTGCGCGAGCGCGATTCTGATTGGCTCTTAGATCTTAGTAAACATTCGAATCGGCCGAAACCAGGAAGCGGCGGCCGCCATTTTGTGTATTTCACTCTGAAAAAAAAGAGTGAAAACAAGGAAAGGGGGCAATGAGGAGAGTTACAGACCCCCTAACAATTGTAAGGGGGTCAAAGAAGGACAGAAAAGTACAAAAAAAACATTTATTGATTTTAAAAAAAATCACGGGGTACGCGTACGGTAAGCTCACGGTAAGCGTACGGTAAAAAAAATAAAAATAAATAAATGAAAATCAGATTTAAGAGTTTAGAAATTAGGGAGCTCTAAAAAGAGCTGTTGTGTTTATGGAGTCATTTTTTTAGTGGTACCTACAAGTAAGTACCGATGCAGAGTCTAAGGTTCAAGAGGAAGACTCTGTTCCCTTCATCATTGAAGTGCACACCATCTCCTCTATAAATGTCTTGCATGTCGTAACGCAAGTTGTTGTGGTAAATGGCACCCATACCATAGTCACGGAGGAAAGCAGAAACAGATTTGTTGACGTGCTTTCTTGCTTTGTCAATCTGTGGACAGAAATGATTGGACCAGTTCCATTTTTGCCTTTGGCATATGTTGGAAAACACAAAGGCAGTTTTAGGGAAAAGTGTAAACAGTTGTGCAAAGGTGTCCTTCATAAGCATTTCCAGACCTACCCCAGTCAAAGTGCCTAGGTCATTGCCACCACAGTGCACTATTATGAGGTCAGGGTGTTGGATTTGCATGAAGGATTTCACCAATGGCATCAATTGGTGCCACTTTAACCCTCTCTGACCAATCCATTTAATGTCTACATTTGGCAAAGCAAGGTCTCTCACCATATCTGTTTTCTCTGCAAACTTTTCACTCCAGAAGACATAGCTGTGCCCTACAATCCACACTGTGAACATCTTCAAAGGAGAACTGGATGCACTCAGGAGGTGTCTTTCAGTAGAATGGCAATATGAAAAGAAAGACAGTTTGGAAATGGAGGCATACATATTTTTAACAAAACAAAAAGAACTGATTGGCTGTTTCATACCATTCTAGAAAAAAAACTAGGCTGTATGTGAAAATTAATAGAAGCATGTTTTGTATTGGTACAAAAAAATGTGTAACCAAAGAACAGTACTATGGATTTGCAGTTAGGATTGAAAAGTCAAGCACTCTTGCTCTGTGGAATTGAAACATTGTGTGTCGAACTTCTGACCTAACTGCACACAGCAGTGTTCCATGAGCTGTTGCTATGGTAGCAGGCAGAAGTCAAGTTGGGGGAAGGGTACTAGGCAGAAGTCAAGTTGGGGGCAGGGTACTTTTGGAAAAGGGTTGGTTTTCAACCAATAGAAATGTGTCATTACGTTTGAAAAAAAGGGGGAAGCACTGAGATTTGAAACTTACATGTATATGTGTGGAAAAATAGAGGGAAAGTTTGCCATTATCTGGTTCTGCTGAGAGGAGAGAGGTGTACAAAACAGAGATCCTGGCTCTGATAATCTGCTGTTTGAGTGTCACATTTCTTTCACAACTAACTAATTTTAAAGGTGAGTTTACAGTTTGAGAGGGGATGTATGTGGTAACTTAAGAAATGAATAATAGAAATGGGAATTGTTTTTGTTGTAGTTACACATGGTGGATTCATAATGTGTCAGTCTGTAAAAGAGATTTTCACTTGGCCCGAAAAAAAAAAGAGCAGTAAGTGTGCTTTCAAATTGGCAAAGAAATTTCGTTTTGGCACTAATGTGAAAACATGACTCTGTGTCCATAGAAGAATTATAGGCAGAAATTTATTGCGTCTTGCTCTGGTGATTTCACAGTTGCAGTAGATGGAAAAGAGGAGCGAATTTTTGGGGGAAGAAGCAGAGGCTTAGCACACACCCATGTGCTTGCCATGTATAGTCATGCACAGTAATTAGAAGCGAGTGGGGTTTTCAGGTTTAAGTCTGTAATGCAAATACATTCAGCATCACTAAGGCTGGTTGCTCCTGCTGGAGTGTAGGCAGTCACAGAGAATACACACGGTGGTGGTCTGAAAAAAAAACAGCTTGGACATGTGCATTTAAATAAATTTAAAAAAAAGGTTTCAGAATGTGTCAGTCTGTAAAAGTGATTTCAAAGTGTAAAAAGAGATTTTCACTTGGCCCAAAAAAAAAAGAGCAGTAAGTGTGCTTTCAAATTGGCAAAGAAATTTCGTTTTGGCACTAATGTGAAAACATGACTCTGTGTGCATAGAAGAATTATAGGCAAAAATTTATTGCGTCTTGCTCTGGTGATTTCACAGTTGCAGTAGATGGAAAAGAGGAGCGAATTTTTGGGGGAAGAAGCAGAGGGTTAGCACACACCCATGTGCTTGCCATGTATAGTCATGCACAGTAATTAGAAGCGAGTGGGGTTTTCAGGTTTAAGTCTGTAATGCAAATACATTCAGCATCACTAAGGCTGGTTGCCCCTGCTGGAGTGTAGGCAGTCACAGAGAATACACACGGTGGTGGTCTGAAAAAAAAACAGCTTGGACATGTGCATTTAAATAAATTTAAAAAAAAGGTTTCAGAATGTGTCAGTCTGTAAAAGTGATTTCAAAGTGTAAAAAGAGATTTTCACTTGGCCCAAAAAAAAAAGAGCAGTAAGTGTGCTTTCAAATTGGCAAAGAAATTTCGTTTTGGCACTAATGTGAAAACATGACTCTGTGTGCATAGAAGAATTATAGGCAGAAATTTATTGCGTCTTGCTCTGGTGATTTCACAGTTGCAGTAGATGGAAAAGAGGAGCGAATTTTTGGGGGAAGAAGCAGAGGGTTAGCACACACCCATGTGCTTGCCATGTATAGTCATGCACAGTAATTAGAAGCGAGTGGGGTTTTCAGGTTTAAGTCTGTAATGCAAATACATTCAGCATCACTAAGGCTGGTTGCCCCTGCTGGAGTGTAGGCAGTCACAGAGAATACACACGGTGGTGGTCTGAAAAAAAAGAGTTATTTGAGATATAATATTGTGATTATACTCCTGAAACAAAAATATCAGACGGTATTTTATTGAAAAAAGTTTTGTTTTTAGATGATATTTTTTTAGAATAATATGCATTTCTGTAATGATAAGTTTAAGTGAGAAGAGATTCTGGGCTTTTTTAATACAATCTTTGAGATTGTTATTTTTTTTTGCCCGCTGTAAAATGATGAATGCAATTGCTTTCACAATTTATAGTGAAATGCAATATATTCTGAAAACAGCAAAAATAAGGCAAAAATATTTTTTGGTAAAAAATGTAAATATGTGTACTGTATTATAAAATGGTTTAAAAATATTAATACTTTTTTCTTTTTTTTCAGATCGATATAGAAAATTTTCGTAAACTACAACCATTTAAAAAACTATTTTTTAAAAAAACAAATGAATAAATATTTTTTTCAGTGAGTATGGTAAGTCAATAGTAATAATTGTAGTCTCTCAAGGACCTTGTAATGTGAAAAATGATTTTTAGTGTTTTTTTTAAAAAATAAAAAAAAAGGTACGCTTACCGTACGCGTACGGTAAAAAAAAAAAAAAAAGTTTTTTAAAAAAAATGTAAAAAAAAGATGAAAGATAAGGTTGGCTCTTAAAAGAACCGTTGTGTTCATGCAGGGACAGAGGAAAGGAACCATGGGAAAATCATTCAAAGCTACAAATGTGCTGATCTATTTTGTTATTCACTAGGGAAACACTGGTCTCCCTATAACAAATTAGAGCTTTACAAAATGTGCAATGAATATCAACCTTCCGAAATCGAGGGTTCATTTCCAGAGGGCCAGCAAAAGGAGATTCTCCCCCCACAGATGAAGGGCTCACCTGAGCTGCAGAAGAAGGAGTAAGCTCTGCAGGTGATGGTCCAGGCTGAGCTGCTGTGGATGTACTGGCTCGTCTTTCTGAAGAGTTACCTCCAAAAAGTTGAGCATGTGTCCTTTTGTGTACATCCTTGAGGTGCCTCATCATGGTGTGATTCCCAAAGGAATACTTCCTGTCAGGATTACCTCTAGAAAGTACACGCTGACACAGCTTGCAAGTAACTAAGGGTGCATTCACCTTTTGCTGGCCTTCTGGAAAAGTAAAATAATCCCAAACATAAGAAGGCTTTACTTTCCTCGCTCTCTGCCTCAAGACAGTGCTGCTGGTGCTAGCCTCACTCTCAGAAGAGCTCTGCTGTTCTGCCATCGTATCCCAAAGACAAACCAGCTCCTTCTCCCAAGGGATCACAAGCAGAAATGAGGGGAATGGGTGTGGTGTAGGAGAGTTCTAGAACTGAAAGTAGTTTCAACCAATCAAAAGTTGTGTTTCATGATCACATGACCAACCGTACGCTTACGGTACGCTTACGGTACGCTTACGGCAAAAAGTACGCGTGCGCGTAAAAAAGACACGCGCTTGCGCGCATGCGCATAACAGTCATTTCCCGGCACTTCCGCGTAACGTGCGCGTGTTGCGTAAGCGCGCACGCGTCCCACGCGCACTACGCGCGCTACGCAAAGTACGTAACTATACGCAAGCAGCGTAGATAGATTACGGATGTTGCGTAAACCGTACGCTTACCGTGAGCTTACGGTACGCGTACTATAAAAAAAAGAAAAAAAAAAAATAAATCTGGAAATAAATTTTACTTGTTTATTTTAAAAAATTTATATAAAATAAATATTTAATGATTTTAAAAAATTAAGCATAGTCTTTATAAAAGGTAAAAAATTAAATTAAAAATATGTTTGAAAAAAATGAAGAAAAAAAAAAAAAAATAGCATTTAAAAAACCTTGCAAATTCACTGAAAAAAACATGGGTTTCACACACGTTATAGTTAGGAATTAGCATTTAAAAAACCTTAGAAATTCACTGAAAAAACCATAGGTTTCACACACGTTATAGTTAGGAATTAGCATTTAAAAAACCTTAGAAATTCAGTGAAAAAACCATAGGTTTCACACACGTTATAGTTAGCTGGACATTTTACTCGTAAAAAACCAATGAAATTGCCCCGTTATAGTTAGTTCAGCTAACTATAACTCGCGCGCCCGCAATGCACTGCTGATGACGTCACATATTACATCACTCATGACATGGTCAGTGACATCACTCATGACATCACTGATGACATCTCAAATGACATCACTGATGACATCACTGATGACATCATCCTTGTGATAGAGTGGCAGACCTCCTCTCACCTTAATATAAGCTTTGATACACACATTCAAAAATAGAGACTAAAAATTTCAAAACAATGGACATACCAATACCAGTTACAACAACCTCTTCAGTAATTCAAAGATCCACATACACATCCACTCATTCACCAACAGTCCTACACAGTCACTCATACATGTACTCACTCATCATATGTACTCATACATCTATACATCCTGTTACACAATGCCACTCATCCATAGAGTTACTCACACACATAGTCACTCATGCTAAAAAAGAATAAAACATACATTTACTTGCATATACAGTAATACACACACCACCATACTTACTTCTACGGAAACTTACACATACTTAGTCTTTTAAACAATCACTTATAGAAACACATACTTATTCATACAGGAACTCTTTCAATCTCTCCCTCTCATATATACTCACATATATACACCAATACTCACATATACTAGTTTAAAACATATGTAGTTACTCCTGAAGACACTATTGAGACAGTCATTCACTCACTAACACACCCATACACACACTCATCCACCCATACAGTCCTGCACACATGCTGTCTTCAACACATACAAACAGTGAGTCACTCATTCATGCATCTATGCACTACGTAATACCCCCCACCGTACCATGCAGACACTCAGACTGATACTCAAAAAAACAACTAATAACCTATATAGACACCCATGTAGCTACTCACCAACCCATGCAGCCACTTATACACAAAGTGAGAGATACACTTAATCAGTCAGTTACACAATCAATTTTTCAAAAACAAATCATCCATTTAGACACTTATATACCCATTTATTCTTCCATCGACCTTGAGATATACATATATAAAACATATTTAATTTTCAGAAAAACACACATTCACTGGATGATGTCATCAGTGATGTCATCAGTGATGTCATTTGAGATGTCATCAGTGATGTCATGAGTGATGTCACTGACCATGTCATGAGTGATGTAATATGTGACGTCATCAGCAGTGCATTGCGGGCGCGCGAGTTATAGTTAGCTGAACTAACTATAACGGGGCAATTTCATTGGTTTTTTACGAGTAAAATGTCCAGCTAACTATAACATGTGTGAAACCTATGGTTTTTTCACTGAATTTCTAAGGTTTTTTAAATGCTAATTCCTAACTATAACGTGTGTGAAACCTATGGTTTTTTTACTGAATATATATATATATATATATATATATTACCTACTGGCGGTCGCCAGTGGGTAGTTATAGTTAGGACCACGTTTCCATAGGAAATCCGCAACATTCTATTTTGAATAACTTTTGCGCCGGTCGACGAATCCTCGCGAATTTTTCAAAATAGGTGGGGCGCTACGCTCCGCTCCTACCCTGAAAGTCTCGGGGGGATTCGTCAAGCGGGGGCTGAGATAAAAGGGGGGTCCCAAAACGCGTTTAGACACAGCTACAGCCCGAACGGCTGAACAGAATTACTTGAAATTTGGCAGAGAGGTAGTCCTCAGGTCAAGGAAGTGCCTTTTGTAGCTTTGGTGTAAATCTGTTCAGTAGATTCTGAGAAAATAGCCTTTAAATCAATATATATATCTGAGCCAGCTTACGGTGCGCTTACGGTGCGCTTACCGTACGCGTACGGTGACGTGCGCGAGCGCGATTCTGATTGGCTCTTAGATCTTAGTAAACATTCGAATCGGCCGAAACCAGGAAGCGGCGGCCGCCATTTTCTCTCTCGCACTCTGAGTGGGGCAGCATAAATGAAGCCCAAAAATGTGTAAAGGGGCAGTATATGGAGATAATAATCACCCAGCAATGATATACGGGCCCCCAAACAACCCACAAGGCCAAAAAATTTTTTTTTTTTTTTTCGAAAAATCGCCGATTACGCTTACCGTACGCGTACGGTAAAAATTTAAAAAAAAAAAAAAAAGTATCCACACACTCCCCACCCAGCAGAGGATTGCGGTCGCGTGAGTTATAGTTGCCTACAGTAACTATAACGGGGGAATTTCATTGGTTTTTTATCAGTAAAATCTACAGCTAACTATAACATGTGTGAAACCTATGGTTTTTTCAGTGAATATATATATATATATATATATATGTTATCTACTGGCGGTCGCCAGTAGATAGTTCTAGTTAGGACCGAGATCCCATAGGAAATCTGAAAATTCTATTTTGAATAACTTTGGCGCCGGTTGACTTATCTTCGTGAAATTTTCAAAACTAATGGGTGATTCGTCAAGCGGGGGCTGAGAAAAAAGGGGGGTCCCAAAACGCGTTTTCCCCATGCATTTTCCCATAGGACCTTTAGTCGAAGGTACAGCCCGAACGGCTGAACAGAATTACTTGAAATTTGGCAAAGAGGTAGTCCTCAGGTCAGGCATGTGCCTTTTGCTTAAATGGTGTAAATCCGTTCAGTAGTTCCTGAGAAAATCTAAAGTAAAATGGTATATATCTGGGCGGAGCCTAACCACACATCTCATCGTGAGGTCTGATTGGCTGTCAGCACTTCATCCAAGAAGTGTTGGCAGCCATCTTGGGACCAATATACATGATAGCACCTCATTAAAAAGCATTGCAGTTAATAGAAGGTTTTAAGACTTTAGTTACATTATAAATCATTTGTTGATGGTACCATACTAATTTTAGGAATTGTGGTGTGTTCTAAGGTGATTTTACCATGTGAAAAAGCCTTCTGCTGTGATATCATGAATCATGTTTGAGAGAAAACTATTTTCTCATGCTTTTCCCACAGAGGTTTGGAAGGTGATCTATAAGCTAACTGAGAGCATATTTTCTGTAAACTCACATTATCTTTCTCAGTCATGTGAGAATGAAGTCTGACATTCTCAGTAAAACATGTACATCCAACAAGGGCAGAGAATGTCAGTTGATTCCTTTGTGTTCTACTGCAGCTTCCCAGAGCGTTCCAAGGAACAACTAGAGCGCTAACAGTCTTACTTATGACAAACGTATGGCACACCTGAAGCCATCTTGGTTGGAATAAAGTGGTAATTCTTAAAACATTTAATTTAAAAAGGAACAAAATGAGGGGGTTCATTTTGCCATAGAAAGTAAGTATGATTAGTGCTGCAGAAAGAAAAATTAGGGCACATTTTGACTTCTCAAATCCTCTTCTATTTCATTAAAAAATTCTGACATGCAGACTGAAACATGCACTTTGAATACCAACAGGAGACTTCCCTGGTGAGCAGTAGCTTTACTACAGTGATCTAATGAGCAACTAGAGTGCTAACATTCAGAATTTATGGCAAATGTGTGACACATCTGAATGCCTTCTTGATGGAACCAAGTAAAAAAACTGAAAGTATTTCCTACTGAGGAGACTGCAGTAAATGAGGAAATTAGGAAACTTCATAAGAAATAAATCTCCCAAGATGGCCACCAGAGACAAAAGAGCCCAAATGTAGCACAAATATCACCCAGATGTAGCCTGAATATAGCCCAATGACAGAATGTCCCAGAGTGTTCTTAAGAACAGCTAGAGTGCTTACTGTCTTACTTATGACAAAGTATGGCACACCTGAAGCCATCTTGATTGAAATAAACTGGCAACACTTAAAACATTTAATTTCAAAAGGAACACAATGAGGGGGTTCATTTTGCCATAGAAATTATGATTAGTGCAGAAGAAAGAAAAATTAGGGCACATTTTGACTTCTCAAATCCTCTTCTATTTCATAAAAAAATTCTGACATGCAGACTGAAACATGCACTTTGAATACCAGCAGCAGACTTCCCTGGTGAGCAGTAGTTTTACTACAGTGATCTAATGAGCAACTAGAGTGCTAACATTCAGAATTTATGGCAAATGTGTGACACATCTGAATGCCTTCTTGATGGAACCAAAATAAAAAACTGAAAGTATTCCCACTGAGGAGACTGTAGTAAATGAGGAAATTAGGAAACTTCATAACAAATAAATCTCCCAAGATGGCCACCAGACACAAAAGATCCTAAATGCAGCACAAATATCACCCAGATGTAGCCCACATGTAGCCCAATGACAGAAGTGTGCAAAACACTTATTTTTGTGTATTTGCAGTTTTATATGTAGCCCAAGTATAGCCTAATGACAGAATGTCCCAGAGTGTTCTTAAGAACAACTAGAGCGCTTTCTGTCTTACTTATGACAAAAGAATGGCACACCTGAAGCCATCATGATTGGAATAAACTGATAACACTTAAAACATTTAATTTAAAAAGGAACACAATGAGGGGGTTCATTTTGCCATAGAAATTATGAATAGTGCTGAAGAAAGAAAAATTAGGGCACATTTTGAGTGACTTCTCAAATCCTCTTCTATTTCATTAAAAAATTCTGATATGCAGACTGAAACATGCACTTTAAATACCAGCAGCAGACTTCCGTGGTGAGCAGTAGATTTACTACAGTGATCTAATGAGCAACTAGTGTGCTAACATTCAGAATTTATGGCAAATGTGTGACATATCTGAATACCTTCTTGATGGAATCAAAGTAAAAAAAACTTAAAGCATTTCCTACTGAGGAGACTGCAGTAAATGAGGAAATTAGGAAACTTCATAACAAATAAATCTCCCAAGATGGCCACCAGACACAAAAGAGCCTAAATGCAGCACAAATATCACCCAGATGTAGCCCACATGTAGCCCAATGACAGAAGTGTGCAAAACGCTTATTTTTTGTGTATTTGCAGTTTTATATAGTGCAGACTTGTCAGGTATTGGAATGCTTTACGTGAGCATTGGTTACATCACACAAGATCAAATTCATTTTGGTTGTAGACATGGGGAGATTAACTGATTTGACCACAATCACAGAATATTGAGCTGAAGCAGAAACTCCAACCTGGTTCCCCAGTTGCAAAGTCTGCAGCTCTGGAAGTAACACCACATCCTCTCGCCAAGGTGCAACATTTAATCAAGTGGTCAACTGGATAAAAAAAACAAAGATTACAAATAATTTAAAAGTTCTGTGTCGCTATTTGAAAACTCAGAAAATATGTCCTCATTTTAGTTTTTTAGAGCACTAACCATAATTTTGATGCAAATAAGACCCTCTCATATATGTATTTCTAAAGGAAATACTCTAGGCATTACAGTTTTGATTACATCAAGATGACGTCAGGCGTTCCACACTTTTGTAATAAATATAGAATGTTAGCAATCTAGTGGTTCATTGGGATACTGTTGAGAGGCAGAGGCCATGGGCAAGGACTCTGAAAATTGAAGGCAGGTAGGAGAGTGCAGAGGCAACAATTTGACCACACTGGGCAGCCAGGAAGGGCAGTGGCAGCACAACAGACTATGGAGGGCAGTGGAAAGGGGGGCAGGGGCAACAAACCAACAATACAGGACTGGCAAGAAAGGCTGTGGCAATTTAATAGACCATTGTGGGCAGAAGGAAGAGGCAGTGGTAGTACAACCATACATGCCAACAGACCTGTTTCAGCCAGGAAACGTCCAATGTTTTTAAGCTCAAATGGGCTTTATTTGATCTGTCTTTTGAAAATATCAAGGACCCCCTGTAAATATTTAGGTAAATTCCTAGGACAGGGTAACAAACACAATGAAGGGTATATTCCTAGGCAATTACATTAGATATAAACATAAGCCACTAGGTCAAGAGATATAAAGCTGAAAACATTACAAAAGCTGTTAATGAAAGCCAGTGTACCATACAATAATGAAGGTTAAAACATTTTTTTATTTATTATTAGCAATGTAAAATCATATAGTGTGTTTAAATTAATGAAAAACTTAAACACAATTCAATTTCTAAAAATGTACATAAGTTTTAAAAGAGAACAAACTTTTAAACAAATATCAATAGGTGTACAAACACAATAGCAAAAAAAGTCTATTCAATGAACACAATATAAAATAATAAGAGTGAATCAAAGTATGAACATTATATGAAGTTGCGGCAATGGATTATCTTCTGTATCTGGACCAATGGGAAACAGACTCAAAGAATGGAGCCACTTCATTGTAGATGAACTTCTTCTCGAATAGGGCCATGTAAATGTTGGCTATTGTGGGAGCAACTGAAGCTCCCATACTGACTCCTTTCGTTTGGTGGTATAGTTGTTGGTCAAACTCAAATATATTTTCTGTCAAGACGGTCTGTAAACATTTTGTGAAAAAAGGCTTAGAACAAGGGATGTTGTACTCATCAATAAACCAGAGAACCGATTCCAACGCTTCTTTTTGTGGGATATTACTGTATAAGGATTCTACATCCAAAGTTACTAGAATATCGGTGGCTGGATTAAAATGGAGGTTCTCTACTTTATTGATGATGTCACAAGTATCTTGCACAAATGAGGGAATTTGGCAGACGAATGGTCTGATTTTGTGATCTAGAAATTTTGATATTGGTTCAGTGACCGAACCAATAGTGGACACAATGGGTCTGTATGGGGGGTCGTGGATGTTTTTGTGTGTTTTTGGGACCCCATAGATGCAAGGAGTTTTTTTATCCGAAAAGTTTAAAAAATCGAATTCTTTTTTGCTAATGTGGCCAGCTTCTAAGGCGGCCATTGTGTATTTTTGTATCTCTTGGCTCACTTTCGTCATAGGATTAGATGTTATTTTTTTGTAGAATTTGTGGTCATTCAGCATGGCTTGCATCTTTAATTTGTAGTTGTCAGTGTCAGTGATCACAATTCCCCCTCCTTTGTCGCAACTTTTTACAACAATATCCTTGTTATTTGCTAATGCTTTTAAAGAGAAGAATTCTTCTTTGTTCAGATTATATAGTGGTTTAGGAATAAAGCGAGTAGCTTGGTCTAATCTTTTTAAAACTACATGTTCAAAGATTTCGACTTCAGGGCCAATTTGGTCTAAAGATGGAAGAAAGGTAGAGGGTAGTGATAGTTCCTTTACGGTATTTAATTCTTCGAAGGGACCATTTTCTCCATTGAAGAACTTCTTCAACCTAATCTTTCGAAAAAACGAAAAAATATCTTTGTAAAGTTCAAATTTGTTGACAGAGGCATGGGGAACGAAAGAGAGTCCCTTTGATAGTACCGTATTAGTTGTAGGATCTAATGTGTGAGATGATAGATTAAAGATAGGAATGGTTTCTTTTATCTCCAGTATTGTTTGTTGCGGGTCTCTAGAAATGGTTGAGGGTCTGCTTGGTGATGATAATTCTGGTATGTCTCTCTGGGTTGTGGTTGGAATCTGACTCTCTGGCGACCCCTGTTGTTTCCGCGCTGTCCTAAAAAAGGCTTGCGTGTGGTTTGATTAGAGGGATTGTATCTACTATCTGACTCATAATAGTTTGGATTATTTTCTCCTTCTGAATCGGTCGTGTCAGAGAAAGTCCTAACTTTTTGGCTTTTGGAGGTGTTCTCATTTATGTATTGATTGGCTTTATAAAAGTGCTCTCCAAGATACGGATAGGTTCTCTCTATTGAGTAAAACCTTTTATCTTTTGTTAGTTTCTCTGTTTTACGTTTATTTAGATACTCGGCAAAGGATGCTAACTCTTTTTCTGATTCTTCCAGTTTCTTTTTAGCGTCCTCTAGGCTATTACATTTTTTTATTTTATCTTCTAACTCTAGGAGTTCTAATTTTAGGGTCGCTACTAGTTCTTTTGCTGTCTCTATTATTAGGATCATCAGATCTCTTGAACATCTACTGGCTATCATGCTCCATCTTTCTAGAAAAGGTTTGTGTTGGATAAAGAGGCCTGGAATGTTACGAACACGGAGCCCCTGGGGAATAATTCCAGCTCTAAGGTATTCTATCATGAATTCTCCATGCGCTTCCATCCTTTTTATTTTTTTCTTTAGGTTGGAAATTGTTAAGATGTCATCATTATTTTGCATATTAATATTCGTGCTGTTACTGAAAGTATTACTGCTGCCCACAAGTGCAGCGAAATCTTCGTCTGAGAATCCGAAAGTTCTGAGCTTGTCCATAGCTACTATAGGATCTAGATATTCCCTTACTGTTGGGAAAATTAGTTGTCTAAGAAAAGTTGGGAGATAACCGTTAGAATGTATAGATTAGACAGCTTATTTCAGAATGTAAGATAGAAAAGAGAAGAACTAGTGGTAATGGGAAGAGCTGATTTTTTACAATATACGGTTGACATATGGGGATAAAGAAACACAACAACAGTCCCACACAGACAAGCTGTGGGTAAATCTTTTGAAAATATCAAGGACCCCCTGTAAATATTTAGGTAAATTCCTAGGACAGGGTAACAAACACAATGAAGGGTATATTCCTAGGCAATTACATTAGATATAAACATAAGCCACTAGGTCAAGAGATATAAAGCTGAAAACATTACAAAAGCTGTTAATGAAAGCCAGTGTACCATACAATAATGAAGGTTAAAACATTTTTTTATTTATTATTAGCAATGTAAAATCATATAGTGTGTTTAAATTAATGAAAAACTTAAACACAATTCAATTTCTAAAAATGTACATAAGTTTTAAAAGAGAACAAACTTTTAAACAAATATCAATAGGTGTACAAACAAGAGTGAATAAGAGTGAATCAAAGTATGAACATTATATGAAGTTGCGGCAATGGATAATCCATTGCCGCAACTTCATATAATGTTCATACTTTGATTCACTCTTATTATTTTATATTGTGTTCATTGAATAGACTTTTTTTGCTATTGTGTTTGTACACCTATTGATATTTGTTTAAAAGTTTGTTCTCTTTTAAAACTTATGTACATTTTTAGAAATTGAATTGTGTTTAAGTTTTTCATTAATTTAAACACACTATATGATTTTACATTGCTAATAATAAATAAAAAAATGTTTTAACCTTCATTATTGTATGGTACACTGGCTTTCATTAACAGCTTTTGTAATGTTTTCAGCTTTATATCTCTTGACCTAGTGGCTTATGTTTATATCTAATGTAATTGCCTAGGAATATACCCTTCATTGTGTTTATTTGATCTGTCTCCTGTCTACAATCTCCTCTTTTTCAATGTAACTCAAAGGGGAAATTCAATACCCCAGTTTTTTTTATAAAATCTCCCTCTTACCAAGTTCAAAATGTTCGCAAGTATGGTACATTGAATCATGGTAGGCAGGAGGAATTGGGGTAGGGACATGGACTCGGATAACAGAGGACAGGAGGGACATGGAGAGATGCACCAAACTGACCCTACAGGGCAGGCATCAGGGTTTGCAGCAGCACAATACACCACACAGCGCAAGCGGGACGGGAGTGCAGCACAACAATCCATAGAAAGCAATAGGGAGGGAACAGGACCTTGCACATGGACAAAAGAGAACAGATGGGAAAGAGGCAATGGTAGCTAGCTGACCATAATGGACAGACAGGAGAGAAGGCTGCAGCATAACAGACCATAAAGGGCAGGAGGGACGGATCAGGGACATTACAATGGAACAGACAAGCCAGGAGGGAGGGAATAGGGGATCTGCACATGGAAACAGAGGGCTGGGGCAAGGTGGCAGGGCAGGAGCAGCAAGATGACCATGGAGGTCAGGCAGGATGGGCACTAGAAACAAGGCACACCATGGAGAGCAACAATGAGACTATGGTGGCATACACACAGACCATGGAGGGAAGGTGGGAGGGGTTCAGGGGCAGCTAGCTGACCACACAGGGCAGGTGGGAGGGGCCATGGCAGCACAGAAGACCATGCATGGCAAGCGGGAGGGTTAGTGGCAGCACAATGGCTATGATGGGCAAGTAGGAGGGTGCAGGGGCATGCACAAAGGACCATGGAGGATAGAAGGAAGGGTCAGGACCTGGGCACAGACAAGAGAGTTCAGGGGAAGGGGCCTCACAACAGACCGCACAGGGCAGGCAGGAGGAGCAGTTGCAGCACAACAGACCAGGGAGGGCAGAAGGGTGTGGCAGTACAATGGACCATGTAGGACAGGAGGAAGAGGATAGGTGGCGGAATGGCATGTGGACAGGCAGGGTGGCAGGGACAGGTTACAGTCATCTGACAATGCTAGGCAGGTGGGAGGGGAGTGGCAGCTCAGCAGAACACTCAGAGTAGATAGGAGTGGCAGGTCCATGGAACATGGTGGGCAAAAAGGATGGAGCAGGGGCATGCACAAAGACATCAGAGGGCAGGGGGAAGGAGAATAGGGGCAGCAAGCTAAGCACAGAGTTTAAGCAGGAGGTCAATGATGGGGCATAGAATTGGGCAATGGAGGGCAGGAGGAGTGGACTGGTACATCATACTAAATTGAGGGCAGTGGCAGCACATCAGACCATTCATGGCAGGAGGGAGGAGGCTAGTCCATGGATTCACACAACAGAGGATAGGGAGGAGGGGGATGGGGCAGCAAGCTAACTGTTCAGAGAAGGCGGGTATTAGGAACTTTATTGTTTTTAAAACGTGTGTCTGTGCGAACTACTTAAAATATGAACAAGTATGCAGCATAATCTCACTTTTATTCAGGAAGAAGAGGACGTTTGTGACTGTGACTCCGGGCTCACTTGGCAGAAACACCCCCTGACCCTCCACCCCCTATCACAAAATGTAATGCCCGTGAAAAGGGTAGGTGGACGCAGTGTTATATAGAACATAGTCCTGAGAGCACGATCGAAAATGAAAACTAGATATAGTGTATGGTATAAACTATGCACCAAAAAGTGTGATGTAAGATGAACCGGGCGTGAAATATAATATGCAATACATTGTGCGCAATGACAGATTTATTGGAGAGCGCGAGATAGCACAGGCACTAGCGCGTGCTATGCGATATGCGCCTTGGAGTGTAATATGCACAGGGCAGTGTTGTGTAACCTAACTAGTCTCTAAAGTTGTAATATAAAATATGTGCTGGGGAGTGTAACGTTGCATATGCACTGTGACAAAGATATGGATCCCAGATTGTAATATGTATGGCATAGCACTGTGCGTTATAACATAGGCATCGAGGAAGGCACGTTAGATGGGGCAATATAACGCGTGCGAAGACAAGTGTGGCATGACATATTCACGGGGTGGTGTTACAGTGCACATGGGCTAGAGAGTGTCATAGCATATGCACTAGCTGGTGGAGTACAACACAGAGGTGTGTGGCACTCAGCAGGCAATGGTGGGTGTAACACAGCATTGGGCTCTGCCAGGAGCGCGCTGTGACTCTCAAGTGATGTTCGTCCCCTTTCCAGAGAGTAAAATAAAAATTATTACACATCCGGCAGTGGATGTGTGTTTTATTAACCGTGAGGGGGGTTTCTTGCATAGTTTTGGTCGAATTTTTGTCGAATCCCCTTTGAATGGCTCGGTGTG